>NC_142140.1:16758750-17982500 GCF_024610735.1 Ursus americanus | reverse complement strand
AACATTTTTTCATGTGTATGTTAGCCATTTATATGTCTTCATTGGAAAAGTGTCTGTTCATATCTTCTGCCCATTTTATGATTTATTTGTTTCTTGTGTATTGAGTTTGAGAAGTTCTTTGTAGAAATTAGATACCAGTCTTTTATCCGTAGTGTCATTTGCAAATATATTCTCCCATTCCGTGGGCTGCCTCTTAATTTTTTTGACTGTTTCCTTGGCTGTGCAGAAGCTTTTTATCTTGATGAAGTCCCACAAGTTCATTTTATCTTTTGTTTCTCTTGCCTTTGGAGATGTGTCATGAAAAAGGTTGCTTTGGCCGATGTCGTAGAGGTTGCTGCCTATGCTCTCCTCTAGGATTTTGATGGATTCCTGTCTCACATAGAGGTCTTTCATCCATTTAGAGTTTATCTTTGTGTATGGTGTGAGAGAGTGGTCAAGTTTCATTCTTTTGCATGTAGCTGTCCAATTTTCCCAGCACCATTTATTGAAGAGACCGTCTTTTTTCCACTGGATGTTTTTTCCTGCTTTATCAAAGATTAGTTGCCCAAAGAGCCGAGGGTCCATTTCTGGGTTCTCTATTCTGTTCCATTGGTCTATATGTCTGTTTTTGTGCCAGTACCATGCTGTCTTTGTGATCACAACTTTGTAGTATAGCTTGAAATCCGGCATTGTGATGCCCCCAGCTTTGTTTTTCCTTTTCAACAATTCCTTGGCGATTCGGGGCCTTTTCTGGTTCCACACAAATTTAAGGGCTGTTTGTTCCAGTTCTTTGAAAAATGTCATTGGTATTTTGATCGGGATAGCATTGAAAGTGTAGATTGCTCTGGGTAGCATGGACATTTTAACTATGTTAATTCTTCCGATCCATGAGCATGGAATACTTTTCCATCTTTTATTGTCTTCTTCAATGTCTTTCAAGAGTGATTTATAGTTTCTAGAATATAGATCCTTTACGTCTCTGGTTAATTCCAAGATAACATATGATTTTTGGTGCTATTGTAAATGGGATGGATTCCCTAATTTCTCTTTCTTCAGTCTCATGATTTGTGTATAGAAATGCAACTGATTTCTGAGCATTGATTTTGTATCCCGCCACATTACTGAATTGCTCTATAACTTCTAGTAGTTTGGGGGTGGAGTCTTTTGGGTTTTCATGACTTTTTGTCATCTGTGAAGAGAGACAATTTTACTTCTTTGCCGATTTGGATACCTTTTATCCCTTTTTGTTGTCTGATTGCTGTTGCAAGGACTTCTAGTACTATGTTGAATAATAATGGTGAGAGTGGGCATCCTTGTCGTGTTCCTGATCTCAAGGGAAATGCTTCCAACTTTTCCCCATTGAGAATGATATTTGCTGTAGGCTTTTCATAGATGGTTTTTATGAGATTGAGGAATGTATCCTCTATGCCTACACTCTGAAGGGTTTTAATCAGGAAAGGATGCTGTATTTAGTCAAATGCTTTTTCTGCATCTATGGAGAGGATCATATGATTCTTGGCTTTTTTCTTGTTGATATAATCTATCACACTGATAGATTTGTGAATGTTGAACCAACCTTGCATCCCAGGGATGAATCCCACTTGGTCATTATGAATAATCCTTTTAATGTACTGTTGGATTCTATTAGCAAGGATCTTGTTGAGAATTTTGGTATCCATATTCATCAGGGAAATTGGCCTGTAATTCTCCTTTTTGATGGGGTCTTTGCCTGGTTTGGGGATCAAGGTAATATTGGCCTCATAGAATGAGTTTGGTAGCTTTCCTTCTGTTTCTATTTTTTGAAATAGCTTTAGGAGAATAGGTATTATTTCTTCTTTGAATGTTTGGTAGAATTCCTCGGGAAATCCATCAGGCTCTGGCGTTTTGTTTTTTGGAAGGTTTTTAATCACTGTTTCAATCTCTTCATAATTAATTGGTCTGCTTAAAAAATCGATTTCTTCCTGTTTCAGTCTTGGTAGTTTATAGGTTTCCAGGAAGGCCTCCATCTCTTCCAGATTGCTTAATTTATTGGCATAAAGCTGTTGATAAAAGTTTCTAATAATCCTCCCTATTTCATTGGTGTTGGTTGTGACCTCTCCCTTATCATTTATAATTTTATTAATTTGGGTCCTTTCTCTATTCTTTTGGATAAGTCCTGCTGGTGGTTTGTCAATTTTATTTATTCTTTCAGAGAACCAGCTTCTAGTTCTGTTGATCTGCTCTACTGTGCTCCTGGTTTCTAATTCATTGATCTCTGCTCTAATCTTTTTTTTTTTTTTTAAGATTTTATTTATTTATTTGACAGAGATAGAGACAGCCAGCGAGAGAGGGAACACAAGCAGGGGGAGTGGGAGAGGAAGAAGCAGGCTCATAGCAGAGGAGCCTGATGTGGGGCTCGATCCCATAACGCTGGGGTCACGCCCTGAGCCGAAGGCAGACGCTCAACCGCTGTGCCACCCAGGCGCCCCTATCTCTGCTCTAATCTTGATCAACTGCTTTCTCGTGCATGGATTAGGCCTGTTCCTCCGTTGCTGTTCCAGCTTCTTGAGGTGAGAATATAAAAACTGCACTTTAGATTTTTCTATTCTTTTGAGTGAGGCTTGGATGGCTATGTACTTTCCCCTTAGGACTGCTTTGCAGTATCCCATAGGTTTTGGACCGTTGTGTTTTCATTCTCGTTGGTCTCCATAAATTGTTTAAATTGATTTTTGATTTCCTGGTTTATCAAATCATTCCTGAGCAGGATGGTTCTTAGTCTCCAAGTGTTTGAGCTTCTTCAAAATTTTTCCTTATGGTTGAGTTCCAATTTCAAAGCATTGTGGTCTGAGAATATGCAGGGAATAATTTCAGTCTTTTGGTATCAGTTGAGACCTGTTTTGTGACCCAGAACATGGTCTATTCTTGAGAATGTTCCATGGGCATTAGAATAGAATGAGTATTCTTTGGTTCTGGGGTGTAGTGTTCTATATATATCTATGAGGTCCAACTCATCTAGTATGGCATTCAAACCTCTTGTTTCTTTGTTGATTTTCTGCTTAGGTGATCTATCTATTGCTGATAGTGGAGTGTTGAGGTCCCCTACAATTAACGTATTTTTATCTATATGTCTCTTTATTCTGGTTAAGAGTTGGCTTGTGTATCTTGCTGCTCCCCTGTTGGGGGCATATACATTTATAATTGTCATATCCGCTTGTTGGATACATCCCTTAAGAATAATATAGTGCCCTTCTGTGTCTCTAACTATAGTCTTTAGTTTAAAATCCAATCTGTCTGATATGAGAATTGCTACCCCAGCTTTCTTTTGAGGTCCATTGGCGTGAAAGATGGTATTCCATCCCTTTACTTTCAGTCTGAATGTATCTTTAGGTTCAAAATGAGTCTCTTGTAGACAGCAAATGGATGGGTCATGTCTTTTTATGCAATCTGCAACCCTGTGGCATTATGGGAGCATTTAGGCCATTTACATTGAGACTGATTATTGAAAGATATGATTTTAATGATGCCATGTTGCCTGTAAAGCCTTTGTTTCTGTAGATTGTGACTTTCTGTTTTGTATCCCTCTTGGGGCCTTTTTACTTTTATAGAACCCCCCTTAATATCTCCTGTAGGGCTGGTTTTGTGGTTACAAAATTGGTCAGTGACTGGCAATTCTGGAAGGTCCTTGTCTCTCCATCCATTCTGAATGACAGCCTTGCTGGATAAAGGATCCTTGTTTGCATGTTTTTTTCTGAAAGAGCTTTAAATATGCCCCCCCCAACCCTTTCTCTCATTCCAGGTCTGTGTAGACAGGTCTGACGTAATTCTGATGCCTTTGCCTTGGTACGTGAGAAATTTCTTTGCCCTGGCCGCTTTCAATACTGTATCCTTGGATCTAATATTTGCGAATTGCACTATGACGTGACGTGGCGTAGGTTTGTCATGGTTGAGCTTGGGAGGGGTCCTCTCTGCCTCGTGGACATGAATGTTTGTTTCCTTTGCTAGATTAGGGAAGTTTTCAGCTACAATTTGTTCAAATATCTCTTCTAGACCTCTGCTTTTCTCCACCCCCTCGGGGATGCCAATGATTCTGACATTGGAATGTTTCATTGAGTCAGTAATCTCCTGTAACCTACATTCTTGAGATTGGATTTTTTTGAGCCAAGTTTCTATTTTAGCTTTTTCTTCTACTAATCCATCCTCCAATTTGCCAATACGTTCTTCTGCCTCATTCACCCTGGCTGTCAGAGCCTCTAGTTTTGACTGCATTTGGCTCATAGAATTTTTAATTTCTGCTAGATTCGCTCTCATGTCCGCCCTTACAGAATCTATATTCTCGTTAATATTTTCGTTAATATTTTTTTCAAGTCTACACATCATCTTGACCATTGTTACTCTGAACTCCATTTCTGATAATTTGGTTATATCCATATCCATTAGTTCTGTGGCAGAGACCACAGACTCATTGTCTTTTCTTTGCTGGCGGGGACTTCTCCTTCTTATCATTTTGATGAGGAGAGATTGTGGGGTTGTCCAGAGCCCAAATTATTGACCAGGACCCAGGCAGTGCGCACTTGTTTTATAGGGACCTTAGGGATGTGGGCTTCTTGATTTTTCAGCCTTGCTTCTGGGGAGGGGCCTGCCACACCGATACTCAGGCAACCCTGTTTGGGTAGGGTCTCCGTGTCCCCTGCGAGGGGGGATGGGGATGGGCACACTGTGAGCCGGTATTTCCAGGCTTTTGTTCTCTGGCGGCTTTCCCTGGCAGTTTGCTGTGCCTCTTCTGAGAGTCCGAGCAGCAGTAGCCGAATCCCAGCCTCTGTCTCAGAACCGAGGGATCGCAGACCGTTCTCCACTGGGCCCCTCTGGCCACTTTAACTCTATATCTGTTGGTGCTGTTAAACCCTGCAGCGTCCAGGGGATGTGCGCCCCACACCCGGCGTCCCAGCCCTCACTTCCAGGGCCGGCGCATCTCTGTCCTTTGTGTTTCTAAGACCACCAGCCGCCAGCCGCCCCCGTGCTCCCAAAGCTCCCAGTCTCCGTCTGGTTCCAGTGAGTGCACCGGAGTTCCATGAGAAGTCTGGTGGCGCGCACTCCCCGCTCAATGTCTCAGTCTTTTGTTTTGCAGGTGCCGGTCCACGAGTCCGCCCGCTCCCCCGTGCAGGTGGCTACCGCTTCCCCGCGCCCAAACGCGGCGGCTCCCTCCCCCTTCCGTTTATCTTCCGATATCTGTGCACGGTTTCACGGCTCCCCGCTGCGTACCTCAATACTCAGCGCTGGAGATGTTCATTTGTAGAGATCCAGATGTATCTTCCTGCGTCTCAGGCTGATTCCGTGGATGTTCAGGATGGTCTGGTACCTATCCAGCTTGACACAGGGGACCGGCTGAAAAAGGGGACCCCTACTCCTCCACCATCTTAACTCCTGATCCATTTTATAATTTTTAAACTGAATTTATGTTCTTAGATTTTGAAGTTAAAAACTGATGTATGCTCATTTCAACAAGTAAAAATTATATAGACATGGAACACTACATCAAAAACTAATGACTTACTGTATGGTGATTAACATATAATAATAAAAAAATAAAAAATAAAAATAAATAAATAAATAAAGTAAAGAAACAGGAAAAAAATTATATAGAGATATATCGAGTGCTCTCTCCCTCCATCCCCCAGTTACAAGCTCTTTGAAATACTTAATTTAAACAATTTTATTAATGGGCCAGCAAGGAACAAGAATGGCTATTTTTCCACAACTTCACCAGCAAGAAAATGATCAATTTTTGATTTTTCTAAATAAATGAATAAAAAATGTTATTTGCTTTTTTAAAAAAGGCATCTATTTATTTGCCATTTACATTTCATATCCCATATATTTCTTTACCATTGATTTTGTCTATTTAATAACAGATTTTTTTTCTTAGTAATATATAGGAGCATTTTTAACATGACAATTATTAGTCTTTTTTCCCCATTATTTTACTCACAGTTCATTGTTTGTCTTCTAAGCTATTTTGAGTATTTTTGCCACTTTGAAATTTTATAGTTTCTGCAGAATATTCAGAGAAAATACCTGGAATTTTAATGTGAATGTTATGAACAGAAAATAAAAATGTGGGCACCAAATGTGTGTTCCCTTAACTCTATCTCAATATATTCTGTTTCTTTTCAGATTCTCAAGAAGTGACACCCCTCCTATTTTCAAAAGCACATTGCTCTTTTTGAGCTTTAAACCTAATATCCCTACCTCACACCACTTTGAATCTATGATTACTTGAAATACAGGCTTTTTTTTTTTCTTTTAAGTGTTCACATTGTAGAAAGTATTTTTCTGATTTTATAATTAAATTCTATCATTTATATCATCTATATTTCATTATAACCAGAGACTATTCTTTATTCTATTTTTACATTTTGAAAGTATTCAGATTTTGTACTATTATGTGAACATTTTCATAACTGCTCTAATGGGAACTTTTAAATTAGGTATGCTCCATTTTCTATATCATGTATATTTCTATCTCTACATGACTATCAGCATATATATGCAGACACATATATAATCTATTTCTCTAATTTTTATATCTTTCTCTACTTGATTTGTTATAGGCTTAGATAATTGAATAAAGTTATCTTATGTTTATTTCTTATTTCTCCTATTGTCTCTTTGCTTAATAAATGTCGAGTCCATGATATGGTACAAATTATATCTTTATAAATGTTATCTTATTATGATTTTTACCTCTTTATTTTTTAATAATGCTTACTTCTTCAAGTATTAATTTATATCTTGTGGTGTGTGTATGTGAGTATTGACAATTTTGTTTAACTATATGACTAAGACAAAAACAAATGAGAGATTTTGGTTATACCACTGGGGTGTGTGTGACCATTTTCCCATTGTTTTACTTTTGCATTTTAATTGCACTATATGGTTATTTGACTTCACAAAACTTAGTAAAAATAAATCACACATATCTTGTCTCATCTTTTTCCCTCTAAAGGTTTCTAAATATTTGACACTATATTAAAATATTCATGCAAATAGCAATAAGTTAATAGTAATACAAGCCTATTAAAATGTAATTCATCACTGATTGTGCATGAATCATTTCACTGATGTCCTGTGACTCATATGAGGACACGACTGACCTTCTTAGTGGATTAGCTGATATTTATGTGTATTCTACTGCATAAAGGAACATTCTCTTTTCCTAAAAAGCAACTTTGTGCAATCTTAGTATTTCCTCATTCTTTCATAGAGAGAATATATGAAGTAGCATAAAATCTAGTGTATTGTGTAAGTAAACATAGTTTTAAACAAACTACACAAAATCTAAAAAATTCCAGCATCTTTATATTTCATCACATCAAATTCAGTATTGTCAGGTTATATTCCCTCTTTAGTCTGGTTGTGATGTGCTCTCCCATCTCAAATCTAGGACAAACTTTTTCTGACCCTTCAAAATGCTTGGGTTCATCTTATCTTGTGAACTTGAACTGAAATTATAGTTTTTCTTTAGTGGCCATTCCTATTTCTACCACCCATTTTTTCTGCATTTTATTTGGCTTTTGGTCCTAATTTTGGTCCTTCTTTAGGCTGGCATGGTCAGTTTTTGTGGCAGTTTGGTTATAGAATTTACCTTATTACAACAATTTATCTTTGTTCTTATTCTCAAAAGATTATGGAGTTCCTCTTTACAATTCAGTTTTGATTATTTTATTTTTCATATTCTTTCTCATTTTTTATTTTCATAGTAAATATTATATTAAAATCTTTGTAAAATGTGAAAGCTGAAATTCCTGTGTCTGCAACTCACTAATTTTGAGACATATAAATACTCCTTTAAGAGAAAAGTCCTGATGGGCAATTATCTACTGAAAGCTTGGGAGAAAGATAAACGGACTACTAGGTGAATTTTATCTTTGTCTCTTTTATTAACCTTGGCAATACCATTAAATGCTATATCTAAAAGCCTTGTTAATTAACTGACTCAGCAAGTAGGAGCCTCGGAGACAGATTGCTAAGGAAAAGTAAGAAGGTGACTAATAGTTGAGATCATTTTCCAAAGTCATGTCATCGGGCTAGTCATTATTTTCTTACACTGATCTAGCTCTGGAAGGAATGTAAATACCTGTGACCTGGAATGACAGATGTTCTTTGATCTGCCTTTGAAAGTGCTGTCTACTTGCCTTGGGTTATTCCTCTTTAAAAGAGAAGATACCTATTCGGCTACAGACTTTCCCTTTACTATAGCATATTCCTAACTTGGTGTCAACAGAAAGCCTTCTTGATGCTTTCCTAGAAATTCTCCAGAATGGAACACATCTTACCCCCATTTATTATGCTGAGAAACTACAAATTTTGGAGATACTTTAAAATAGGCAAGATAAAACCTAAGAACATAAAAAGGGAGAAGCATAATTATCCCTACTTTATATATGGAACCATTAGAACCCAAGAGGTCACTTCACCTGATAATCAATGGAGAGCTTATGAGAGGACCAGTTCTTCTTTAATTTTCACTGGATATTTGACACTCACACAAAAATAAAGCATAACTTACTACCACTAAAAATAACATTTTTAAATTAGTAAGTTGATATTGTTTGCAATCTTTCAGCAATCTATACATGACCTGATGACATAGTTATCAGTCAGGTTTTACTTCCAGTTGGCAGGTTTTCTTATCCTTTATTGTTTCCATATTAGAAGATTCCAGATTACAATTGTTGCTGTTACAAATGGCAGTAAATATGTTGTGCCTCTGGCTGACTGTCCCAGGTAATCATATCGAATACGAACACAGAATGAGGAAAATTCTCACTGATGTCTACTGTAGAAATGCCATCAGCTCAAAGCTGATAAGCCCAGCACCTTCAAAAAGCTGGACAGCTGATTATGTCACCTTAAGAGATGGTACAAGATGGATTTCTAATTTACCGCTTAATTATATTTGAGCATGGAAAGAATTTAGTTATATTTTACATTTCAATGTAGTTTTAAAATACATCTTAAAATATACCATTAATTTCTTTTTCTGATCAATGAAGAAAATAACCTAATTTGGAAGAATTAAACCCTTAGTGGTTGAAGGTCTACATGATAATTTTGTTTCCTTAATATCTTGGTCTAAACTATTATTAGTAGTATCACCAAAGAATGTTTTTCTATTATCTCTCATTTCAAAATTGCTCTCTGATCAACATTTTCTTGAAAGCCAGCATACCTCAGGGTAGAAAAGCAGAATCTTTTATTCATTCTCTCAATCTATGTCGTCATTTGTGCTCTTTTATTTTTTAATTTGAATCAAAGTCAGAAGTGATGACCACCAAATTTTCCGGCAAATAAAACATCTTATGGATTGGCATTAAGATGTAAATCCTTTCTTTGCAAAGCCAAGCCCATCCTTGCTACATATGCGTTGTTGGATTGAGCCCAGTGCACATTTTCTAGTCTGCCTCATAGATCACAAAAAGAATTGTAAACCAAAAGACGCATCTCTTCTCTTATAGCCTGGATAAACAGAATAAGACTTGTCAAGCATTTCTCTTTCATTTATGTACTGCACTTATGCCAAGAGCAGCTAATTCATACTCTCTCCATCAGTAACGTCACCCAAGTCTAAAGTGAAATATCTACCAGCAGATGCACGAGAGTGTAATTGCTCTTCCACAATGTATGCCATTGATATTTTGCAACATCCATCAGTGTTATTTGATAAAGGAATTTTGCCAATAGCTCATTCTGCTTTCCCTGTGATTGTACTATTTGTCATTAACATGGCAGCTGCTTTTATTAGCTTCTTGGCACTAGTGTGACTTGTACCTGTGTTTTGGCAAGATGAATGCAACCTTGAAAGATGCTTCTGTAGTTCTAGTCTTTTTTCCACTACTGACAACAAAAGTCATCAATTTTGCATTGGAAAGCATTATTTTGAGCTTGTTCAGAAAAACAGAGAGGTCACTCTTTTTTCTTTTTCTTTCTTTCTTTTTTTTTTTTAAAGATAGTGTGAACAGTTCTATGGCTTTATTCCAATACTGGATAAAGTTCTAATGAAGGTTTAAATAGCTTGCTGGTCTAACCACATGCGATCTTTAAGATACTCATGAAATATCCATTCATGTTGTAGATGTGCACTGGAATCCCAGTCACTATTTATGTTTGTGATGCTTTCTGAGTTGTATTATTTACGTTCCAATTTTATAAACACTTTTATGCACCAATCAACTTGTTTTTGTGACTTGAACATTTTTGTTGTATAAGAATATAATATACCAAGAATACAAATGCAAATGTAACAGTTAACTACATATAATTAAGACGAACTGACCCTCACTCTTGGTTGAACATACAAAACCCTATTGGGAATTCTGTGACTAACACAATAAGGCTTTTATGTGTTTGTGAAATCCGTATAGAAAAGTGTGTTTGTTGGCCTCCCCCAAATCCCTGAACCATCTGCAGCAGTTCTTACAGTGACCACAAAGGTCCAGATCAGCAGAACTGGAGATCCCCATTTTTTTTTTAAAGATTTTATTTATTTATTTGAGAGAGAGAGAAAGAGAGAGAGAGAGCACGTGAACTAGCGAGGTGGGAGGGAGGGGCAGAGGGAGAAGCTGACTCCCCACTGAGCAGTGAGTCATAAGTGGGGCTCCAACCCAGGACCCTGTGATCATGACCCGAGCCAAACGCATACATTTAACCAACTGAGCCACCCAGGTGCCCCTGGAGAACCCCATTTTGTGAAACATTATTACACTGCAATGATTGGTTCATTCTGTAGACGTGTTTATACTATGAGAGGCTTGCCATCATTGAGAGAAGATGCCACCAATATGTAAGAAAAAGGACCTAGAGATTACTGCAAAGTGATTATAGGCTCTGTTCTTTTGCTCTCCCTGATTCCAATCTTTTCATCTTAACCTGTGTTTCACCATTCTGACGATAAGTTCTCTCAAGCACCATTTACTGCATGTTTACTAAATGCCTGGTTCTGAATTTGTATAAAAACAGAGACTTTTCACAGCGACTCCATAAGTCCACATTAAGCCCATTTTAGAGATAAGGAAACTGCAACAGAAAAGTTTATTAACTGGTCCCCTAATCAATTCCTAGTAAGTGACAGATTTGGGCCCAAATCCAGGCCATTGGGGCTTGAAAGCCTATGCCACTCATTTGCAGGCTCATCGCCTTATTAAAATGCACATAAAACTTCATTTTACTTTCTTGCTCTAAAATCTTCAATGACTGCCATTGCCTACAGAAATAGTACAACCCCCTTGGCATAGCATTCAGATCCATGGAAAATCTGGCCTTCACCTGCTCTTCCAGCCCTGTCTCCTACACAGGCTGACCGTATTCCCCAGAGCATCACGTCCTTCCCACTCTCATGCTTCTGTTAAGAATCTTCCCTCTCACCGCCCAGCCCTGCATACCTCTGTCCCAGGTCACAGGGCGTTCTCTGATTTCCCAGATAATCACTTAGCCTTCCACAGGAAGTACTGGGAAGGCATGACGATGACACCTGAAAAGACTGTCATTATGTGGTCAAATAACCACCTACAAAAGAAGCATCTGGAAGTGTTTTTAAAAATGCAGATTTCAAGGTTTCTTGCTAGGTGTACTGCTGGGGGTGGGGGGTAGTAGGTCTGAATTTTCAACAGATTTCCTAAATCAGTCTTTTGTATCTTAAAATTTGAGAATCTTCTTCTATATGTAGGTATACAAGGGATGCTTTTTGAACATCAACGCGTGGCTTCATGAAGTTTCGAGGATCACATAAGACTGGATATTCAATTATCCCAGCAAGTCCCTCATGTCTAAAAGTTGAGACTATTGCATGCTAAGGGAGTGAGGACAGTGGGGAAAGGTGAGGTTATGCCTGCTTCAAAACCCTGAGTCTCTTTCTTCTTTTCTTTCTCTATGACCTCCTCACCATCTTTCCTGAATCTATTAACATGCTCTTGAGAGCATGTTATCTTCTCATTACCAATTGGTATATATTTGCAAAGAAAAAAATGTAGCAAAGTTTATAATAAAACTGACAAATAGTTAATCAATGTTAATATTCTACACTATTTCTTTCCAATTTTTCCCTAAGCATGTATATTTTTAAAAGAAAAAAAAAGTATGGAATCAGATAATGGCTATATAGGGAATTTGGGTTCTATTTCTTATTCTCTTAACTTTATAAACGTTAACATCTCTCGTATCTTTAATTATTCTTTGAAGTCAAGAGTTTCCAGAGCATCCCCAAAGCTTACCCTCTGATTGTTTTTCTTACCAGCGTGTATGTAGTGCCCGGTGTGTTGGTACTTGATGAAAGCGTCCTAAAGAAAGGAATTACTATGTGACGATTCAATTGTTCACGGAAATTTATTTTGTAGAAGGATTCTTACTTATTTATTTGAGAGAGAGACAGCACAGAGAGAGAAGGAGAAGTAGACTCCCTACTGAGCAGAAAGCCCGATGCGGGCCTCGATCCCAGCACCCTGAGATCATGACCTGGGCCGAAGGAAGATGCTAACTGACTGAGCCACCCAGGTGCCCCATTCGTGGAAATTTAGACTATATCCATTCTTTTGTCTATTATAAATAACACTGCAATTTGTATGTCTGATGATTTTCTTCAGTTGAATTCCTAAAAATAGCATTTGTTGCATTATATGGCATATATATATATTTTAAGTTCTGAGATACACACACACACACACACACACACACCCTAATTTTTGTTGCAGTTTTATTGAGAAGAAATGCACCACTGTACAAGTTTAAGGTGTACAGCATGATGGTCTGATTTACATGTATTGTGAAATGGAAATGGGTTTAGCTATTATCCATCTTTTTTTAAAAGATTTTATTTATTTGACAGAGAGACAGACATCCAGCGAGAGAGGGAACACAAGCAGGGGGAGTGGGAGAGGAAGAAGCAGGTTCCCAGCAGAGGAGCCCGATGCGGGCCTCGATCCCAGAACTCCGGGATCACGCCCTGAGCCGAAGGCAGACGCTTAACGACTGAGCCACCCAGGTGCCCCTAGCTATCATCCATCTTATACAAATATAATAAAAGGAAAAAAGGAAAAAAGTCTCCTTGTGATGAGAACTCTTAGGATTAACTCTTCCAACAACTTTTCTATACACTATGCAACAGTGTTAGCTATCGTCATCATGCTGTATATGACAGCCTAGTAGTTACTTGTCTTGAAACTGGAAGTTTGTGCCTTTTGACCACCTCCCCCCAATATCCCTTCCCCCCACCTCTGGTAACTCAAGTCTGATCTCTTCTTCTATGAGGTTGTTTCGTTTTTTAGAGTTCACATGTAAGTGAGATCCTACAGTATTTCTCTAACTTATTTTACTTAGCATAATGCCTTCAAGGTACATCCATGCTGCCACAAATAGTCAGATTTCATCATTTTTATGCCTGTATAATATTCCATTGTGTGTATAGGTGTGTGTGTTGACATATATATAATATATATGTGCACACACAAGGCACACAAAACTATCTCTTCGATAAATGGTGCTGTTACAGCATGAATGTACCTTATGAGATCTGTATCTCTCTCTCACAACTTCTTTATCCATTTATTCACTGATGGACACTCAGGTTGTTTCCATATCTCAGAAATAATGCTTCTATGACATGGGGTGTAGATATCTTTTTCAATTAGTATTCTCATTTCTTTTGGATTTAGTCCCATTAGCTGAAATGCTGGATCATACAGTGGTTCTATTTTTAATTTCTTGAGGATCTTCCATACTGTTTTCTTAATTTCATACTGTTTTCCATAGTGGCTGCACAAATTTATAATCTCACCAACAGTGCATAAGTGTTCCCCTTTTCCATCCACACCAGAATTTGTTCTCTCTTACTTTTTGATGATATACTTTCTTTTTTTTTTTTTAAGATTTTATTTATTTATTCGACAGAGATAGAGACAGCCAGCGAGAGAGGGAACACAAGCAGGGGGAGTGGGAGAGGAAGAAGCAGGCTCATAGCAGAGGAGCCTGATGTGGGGCTCGATCCCAGAACACCGGGATCACACCCTGAGCCGAAGGCAGACGCTTAACCGCTGTGCCACCCAGGCGCCCCTGATGATATACTTTCTAATAGGTATGAGATAGTATCTCACTGCGGTTTTAATATACATTTCTGTAATAACTGGTGATGTTGAGCATTTTTTTTTTCCTCTTGCCTGTCAGCCTCTTATACATCTTCTTTGGAGAAATATCTACTCAGGTCCTTTGCCCATTTTTAAATTGAATTATTTTGCTATTGAGTCGTATGAGTTCTTCATATATTTTGGATATTAACCCCTTAACAGATATATGGTTTGCAAATATTTTTTTCCCATTCCATGTTGTCTTTTCACTTTGTTGATGGTCTCTTATTAAGCTCTTATTGTGTGCCAGGCACTATGCAGTTTATCATGTTGATATTTTTCTTTTTAGTTAATTCCATCAACTCAATGAGGTACATATGTTATTCTTACATTTTAGATGGAGAGAGGGTAAGAATATTAGTTCATATCAGTAAGACACAAAGCTGGGATTTGAATTAGGGTGTGTTTAACACCATAGCCTATACTAAAAAATAGAAGGCGAGGAAGGAAGAAAGGAAAGAAGGAAGGAAAGGAGGAGGAAGGGAGAGGGAGGCAGGAGGGGAGAGAGAGAGAGAAAAAGAAGAGAGAGGGAGAGAAAGAGTGAAAGAAATGGAAAGATTACTTGGAAGAGAAAGGGTGTAGAAATTCATTGGGTACCTATTTTAGTGGTCTGGCTGAGGGAATATTTCCCGTATCAGTGGCTTTCAAAGCTTAATGTGCAGAATCATTTGGGTGGTTTGTTTCTTTATTTATTTAGAGGGAAGAAGGGCAGAGAAAGAGGGAGAGAATCTTAAGCAGGCTCCAGATCCAGCATGGAGTCTAATGTGGGGCTCAATCTCACAACCCCGAGATCATGAGCCGAAATCAAGAGTTGGGTATGTAAGTGACTGAGCCACCCAGGTGCCCCTGGGTAGTTTATTTCAAATGCAGATACTTAAAATATACCTAGGAAAGAGTTTTAAGGAGGAAATGACCTGATTTGATACTTTTTTTTTTTTTTTGTAAAGATCAGTCTGGATGCAGGGAGCTCAGTCAGATGACTGTGATCAGGAATTCGGCGCCACTGGTTTGGATTAGGGGGTGCAGGGCCAATGGCAACAAGTGGGAAGAGTCAGTAGTTTTTCTGATAAAAACAAAAGTGACATGGGGGAAAAGCAGATTGAGGGAGTGGATGAGTCAAGTTTTAAGTGCCTATAAAATCATCATATAAATGGCTCCACCGGGAAGTTTAAAAGAAAAGGTTGGAACATTGGCTAAAGAGGTAGGCTAGAAATGCTTCTCAGAAAATCAAGTACATTTTGGGAGAAAGGGTTAAGCTATTAATGTGGATCAGACTTTTCAAAGCAAATTATAATGAAAGAAGAAAAATCTTCAGAGGCAGATAATGGTGAAAGGTTATGTTATATTGTTATCATACGTGTAACTAACATTTATGGCACACTTAATATGTTCAGAGCACAATGCCAAGCGTTTTTTAATATTAGAAAATACCGTGAACATCCAGAAACTACAGAAAATATCCCTAATCCAATGTGGATTTAACAGATATTAGTATCATGCCTTTCTTGTTTCAGATTATTTTAAAGAATAAAATTGAGGCTAAGCATTTTATCTGTACTGTCTCATATCCTCCAGACTACTTGATATAGTGGGTTCGTGTACTATCCCCTGTCTTCAGTTTGTCCCTCCAGAGGCATTCTCCATACTACTCTGGATCCTGAAAGACCTAAGTCTATGGGTCACACTACAGGTTCTCTGGTCTTCTGGCTTCTGGCTGAGTTCCACCAAGGGGAAGCACCAGTTGGAGAATGGAGGGAGGGAGGAAAGTAGGTCAGACTCTAGTTCTCTCACTAGGAAGTCATCTTAGGTTGATTGTATCCATGCATGGTCAAAAGACCACAGCTTTTCCCAAAAACAGCTTGAGCTCTCTCTCTTTGCAGATTCCAGTCACCTCTCCCTACCTGTCCCTTGGGATCTAGAGGTAGAAACAGTTATTGTGCTACTTAGCCCAAGTTCATGTTTCCTCTACACCCCACTCACACCTTTGTAATTAGACTTTGGGAGCATAATCTTCAAATAAACATAATTTGGGAATGCCATTGTTTCCTGTCAAACTCTGACTAATGCAATCCCATTTTACAGATGAGAAAACTGAGGCTTACAGACGAGGATGTTGCAAGATCCAGACTCAAACCCAGTGCATCAGACTTCAGGATATGAGCTCTTACCCATTTTGCAGCATTGTCTGTCTTCCTGTGTTAGGGGAAGAAGATACAATCAGGATGCAGAGAGAGCCAGGCTGGCCATCACAGATAGCAACTTTTCAGTTTGTGAGCAAGCCAAGCTTGTATTCAATCCCAGGTCTTGTTTCGACTCTTCAATTTGCATGTCATTCTCTTCTGAACTCTTTCTCATCACTTGCTTCTGAACATAATATATTTCCAGAGTGGCTTCTTTAAATTCCTAATTTAGGGTCCTAATCCATTGCTAACCAGTCATTCCAACACATCGTCCTGCTTTATTTTCCTTATAAAACTTACAGTGTCTGGATTTAACCTCTTCCCTATTTGTTTCCATGTTTATTGGTGTCTTTCCTATCTCGCACCTTCTAGAAGAAACAAAGTCTAAGGGGCCAGGGCCCCAGAGGTGGTCTTTATACTTACATTCCCATTAACTAGGACACTGCCTGATACGCAACAAATAAGTGTGCAATAGTAACCAATGGCTGCATAGATGAACAAAAGCAGAGTGAGCAAATGAGTGCAATGTTACAATCTTAAGGTAAACTTGGATAAATAGCTAAGAAGTAAGTGGCGGCCAGCTGTGAAAAAGAGCAAATACAGATTTTTCATTCTGGAGGTTTGACTTTGAAGGGAGAAGGTTGGCACAACAGCATGGATCCCTCATACCCCAGCTGAATATATGGTTTAAAGAAAAAACAAATGCTTCTGAAATTCTATTATTTTAAAGAACCATTTCACTATGATTATATGCTATTTTAACACTTGTAATTACTGAACCAAAATAAATGGCTTACAGTAAGAATCAAGAGGAATTGGATTTTATTTCTATTGGTTTCCAGATCATATTGGTATATCTCCCACTTGGGAAGTTATTTCCTCTTTTTTTGCTCAGTGTGAAATGGCAGCATGTTGCATTTCCTGTTGCTACTGCAGGAGAACAAAGGGGCGCAAATTAAATGGTTTATTTTGCAAGGAGTGTCCTTGTAAATCTTTGTCTTTTGAAATTCAAAGGTCAATGATACTTTCTATATGCAAATGTAGTGGTTAAATGCAATGCACATTAGGAGTCCTGGCAGATGGGGAAAACTACAAATTTATCATGGTGATGGCTTCAGGAACATGGTGGGTCATTATGCACACAGTATGACAACTAATGACAGTCTTTTTAATTCTCTCCTTTCAGTGGCCTCTTCCACAGACACACAAAGCCAAAATTCACTTTGCCCATGTGTCACAACCAAATTCAATATCTTTTTAGACACTGTAATGGATTGCAAACCTTTATTCTATGGAAGATTAAGCTGAACTTCTGCCCTTTAATAAAAACTTTAATAAAAACTCTCCTGGCAAATTTCATGTGGTCAAATCTTATTTTTAGTTTTGATTTGGATGCTTTATATTGAAACTATACAATTTGAAATGACAGGAACCACTGTTATTGTAATATCTTGAGTTTGATATGATTCTTTTCTTTAAGGAGCTTAAAATGCTTTTGCACACAGTCTTTTATTTTTCAAAATGTCAGTCAAATAGGGAGACGTTGGTTTCCATATTATATTCCGTCATGCTCAAAAAATGTTCAAACTGATCACGCAGAAGTATTCATTTGTCAAAAAGGGAAGAGGAGAGAAAGACAGAGTGGTGGTGGCATCAGGGACGACTGGAGTTTGGGCATAACAGCTAGATCACCCATTATTCTGGGTTGCATAGCAGAAAGGATGTGGAAAGCTGTCTCAAGCCACTGAGATTCGGGGGTTCTCTGTTACTACAACAAAGCCTCATTTATCCTGATCATGCAATATGAATGTATTTACCCATATAAAAATTATTTCTTTTTTTTTAAAGATTTTATTTATTTATCTGTCAAAGAGAGGGAGAGAAAGCACAAGCAGGGAGAGGCAGGCAGCCCAGCACAGAACTCCATCCCAGGACCCCAGGATCATGACCTGAGCCAACGGCAGACACTTAACCAACTAACCCACTCAAGAATCCCTAAAAATTATTGCTAACTTTCATAGATGACACGAGTAACATGTAATAAAAATTCTAGGCCCTGATTCTATTTTTAACACCTACCCCTGATGAAGCTGAAGCATAGACCTTTTCTCAGTCTCCACTTCCGTTTCTGTAATGAATCTAATAATGTATATGTCACGTAGTCACAAGAATTAACAGGAAACGTTGCCCAGTGCCTGACATCTATTAAGAATGTATTAAATGAAAACTGTAAACACAGAATCCACATCCGGTGTCATGAGCTACTGACTATCACTAAATGAGTTCTGATGGCAAGTCACATTTCCTGCTATTTTCCTCAGTTTTGCTTCTTTCTCCCGAAACTAAGCTTTTAATTGCAGTGGCTTCTACTAAGCTGTTGTTGCTTTGGTCATACTGGTTTTCATAATTTGTTCACTCTAGTTAGCGGTAACCGCCCCTCCCCCCCCCAGCTTCACTATACTTTTGTTTTGATGTGGACTTCCCAATCTTGAGTTTTTGCTTCTCTTTATGGAGATGGCAGGCAAATCTCCCTCCTTATCACATCTCAAGGTCCTTATCTAATTTCAAGACTTTCAAGCTCTCCTTCTCCCACTGATTGTTCAGTTCCTCCTCCTCCCCTTCGGAAAGACTATCTAGTTATCTCTCTATAGCCCTGTGTGTCTTCCTCCAGCTTTCCTTTCAATATTGATCTGTCATCTTCCACATAGACAACTAAGAGGTCAGTGGTAGCTTTGTATTTTAAGAACTTCTACAATGGATTTTGCTCTACTTTCTTAGTAGTTGCCTAAAGAAAAATCATGTGCATTTCTATGTTTAAACATAAAATACTGTTTTAAGAACCAGTGTGTTGTACACCTGAACCTAATATAACACATGTTAATTACACTTCAATTAAAATAAATAAATTAGAATAATAATAATATGCTGTTTCAGTGGTGAAACACCGAAAGTTTGCCCTTTAAGGTCAGAAACTACACAAGGAATCCCAATTCACCAGTGCTGCTCAACTCCCTACTAGGAGTTCGGAGCAATTAGGCAATAAAAAAGACAGAAGGCATCCAAATTGGAAAGGAAGAGGTAAAACTATCTTACTCACAGGTGACATGATTCTAAATAGAGAAAATCCTAAAGAATTCCCACCCCGCATAAAAACTGTTAGACAATAAATTCAGGGAAGTTGCAGAGTATGAGATCATTATGTAAAAATCAGTTGTATTTCTATACACTGGCAATTAACAGCCTGAAAAGGAAATTAAGAGAACGATTTCATTACAATAGTATCACAAGAGTAAAATACTTAGGAATAAATTTAATCAAGGAAGTACAAGACTTACATACTCAAAACTACAAAACATTGCCAAAAGACACAAATAAAGGAAAATTCAACTGAAATCTCACCCATCACACAGTTTCACTGTTATCGATTTGATGTGTATTATTTTGGACTTTTTTCTTATTCAATATCAATCACCGTTCTTGGTTAGAAGCAAGAGAAAGTGTCTTCCTGTGTGAATTTGGCAAGTTACTAGCTCTGAGTTTCACTTTACTCATTTGATAAAGGGAAATAATAGCAGAATCTACTGCATTGGTTATTGTGTGAATTGAAGGCATATGAAATATGTAACAACACCTGTTGTGGGGAAAGAGGTAAAAACACATGGGTGCTATTATTACTTTCATATTTTAATTATTGTTATGATTGGTTTTCAAAATCAATTGTAGCTTATCATTCAAAACTCTTTATTACACCTGGCCGTATATTACATCCTAATTTACCACTCCCAAGTCAAGAAATTATTTTCTTTTATAAGAATACTTTCCTTATTTTTTATTTAATCTGACTTATTAATATTCTTCATCTGTACTTTAACTTAGAAGGAACTGTTTTCTTAAATGCCACGTCCTTCTATCAGTAAATCCAACCTAGAAATTTGTAATAAAACCTACTCCAGCCCCACATCTTTTACTACATATCCTCTGATTACTATGACCCTTGATATGCATTTAGTGAAGGTAGTATGTATTAGACTGCATTTTCATCAAAATATTTGCCTTTCAGTATGAAAGGAGGCTTTTCTATCCAAGGCTCTACGACTTGCTTGAGCCAATGGAATATAAGTCGGAGCAACATGTACTACTGATTCTGCTGATTGCTGCACAGTTTCGCGAATATACTAAAAGCTTCGAATTATACACATTAGGTGAGTGAACTATATTTAGTATGGGAGTTCTATCTCAATAAATCTGTTACAAAAATACAATAAACACAAAATACTAAAATACAATACAATTTAAAGTACATAAAAAGAAATTGAGAAAAAGAGGATAAAATAGTTGAACGCGTAAAAAAAGTTAAATATTTCAATGAAAAGAAACCTTATGAACTGTGAAGTTTTATGAGATATTCGTTCTTATTTCTGTAAGTTATGTAATTACTCTTACATTCATTAGCAACTTAATAGTATCGGTTTTGATGAATTTAATCTGCACATGATAAAAATCCCCAAATAGTGGTAGCATAAACATTATTGAAATACATAGTTATCTGATACAATTGTAGGTAGTCTAGGACAGGTAAGTTGGCACAACGAGCATCAGGAATCCAGGTGCTTGTTAATTTGTTGTCCTGCCATCGTCAACTCTTGCTTTCTACTGTACGCTACAAGATGGCTGCTCTAACTCCAGCCATCATTTCTACATTCTGGCTTCAATGAAATAAGAATGGGCAGGAGATAGGCACACCTCCTCCTATCATGATGTTACCCAAAAGCTACACTTAATTCTTCCGCTTATTCACATCACCATGCCAAACTGAAAGGGATACTTAGTGTCTATATTTAGTTTTACAATGAGCCCGGCTCATTTTTTTTTTCCCCTAGAGAAACGAAGGAGAATACATGTTTAATGACAACCTGTGGTCTTTGCCCCAACAACCAAAAGGAAGAATGCCCAGAACTGCTTCACAAATACTTTTACTATGTTCCAGGGAAAAGAACACATAGGATTCCTGCTCTTGATATCTCTACATCTCCTTTAGGGAGAATGACCAACCTAAAGCAGAGTCACAAATAGTATAGGGAACAGGTAGAAAAATGAAAGAGTGAATGTGCTTGGTAACACTCAGTTTTGAACAGGGAAGGAAAATGGAACGGTGGGGATCATGGCAAATTCACGAGCATTTGCCCTGTTCAACGTGACAAGTGCTTCTCAGCTTCTAGCTACTATAACATGTGGAATTGTAGGTTCACAGTTATATTTCAAATATTTAAGAGAAGCCAGATATCAAAATTGTGCTGAAATCTGGATTTTACTGGAAATCTCTTATTTTTTAATTTTGGTTTCAGTGTTTAAAAACTATATGTAGCTTGCCCGTGGACCACAAATTTGAGACATCTGGCTGAGAATAGTAAGATAATATATCAGCTACTAAAAAATGGATGGCCCACCAGACTCTGTAAGTAACCATTATACTGAAAATTATTATAAAGGTCAATGAATATGAGGCAGGACTTGTAGCTATAGATTTATTAAGTATTGGAATGTTACCTTTATTGAGCATTTCCTATTGGCAGGTATCGTACTCAACCCTTTTTACATTCATTATCTCATCTGAAGCTCAAATTTTTGCGTTCTTTTCTTTTCTTTTTCTTTTTTCTTATACAGGGTAGTAGATGGATATTTGGGGCCAGAAAGCTTAGTAACATGCTCAAGGCCACAAAACTTGTAAGTGATGGAGCTATGACTTAAATCCGGCCGTCAGATGTCCAAGACCATGATCTTAATCCTTATTTAATACTGTGCGCAATTTCTATGCCTTTTCTGGAACAATATAGGGTAGCTTTGCCGCAATATGAAAATAAGACTGTGACAAGCAGGTGTGCAGAATCTCAACATTTAACTTTAAACACAGTGTCACTTCTGTCAGAGAAACAGCATGGAGGATACAACTAGAAGGATTAACCAAAGTCTGAAAAGCCTCCAGAGGACCTCAATGCTCAAAATATCATACATTATCTTTAAACAACATCTGGAAGGCCCTCACACCATTTATCCCATTAAACAAAAAGGAGATTTTGATGGTTACCATTGTGTGGCTTTAAATCCACAGTGGAGCCGTGGAACTTATTTAGCACAGGTGTTTAATTGTGATAAATTGGAGAAAGTCCCGGTATTCAATGGTCCTCAAACTAACACTACCATCTGGGTAGAGTAGGGTAGTGGCTGTCTGTCAACAAACTTGCTTATAGAGTTTCAAGGGCGGTGGCCTATTAGGAAATCCAGAGGGGTAGATCAGGAGGTTAAGCATGCATGAAGGGAGCAGAGTATTTCAACTTTCCCCAGGACGATAAAATACTGTGGGAGATGAACATGAAGCCATTGTGCTTATTATCTTTGTGATAATCTGTTTCTTTTCCAAGCAGTATTAAATATTAAAAACACGCGGGTATCTTGGTGAGCGAGAGATTTCTTTGCCATTTTGTGCATTAAGGGAAAATTATATTAATTACTTTAGGCAAATCTTTCTGCTTACAGAGAGTGCACAAATGTTACTATGGTCAGCCACTAGAAATCACTGTATGTTTTAGTTAACCAAAAACGTATTAGGACGGGGACTTCTGCGGCCAGCTGGTGTGAAATAATGAGGACTGGATTTATCTTCTCACCCAAAACAATGGAAACACCAGACAAAATATATGAGTCAATGGCTTTCAAGACATTAAACACCAGACAATGAAGGAAAGTGATCACTGAAACAGAGGGAAAAACATAAGGTGAGCTCTACAATTCAACCAGCTTGGCTTGGGAGAGTTTCGAGGTCACAACACAAGGAAGGTGAACTGTAGCAGAACCTGCTGGACTCCCTAGGTGAAGAGACAGAACTAAGAGTCTGGGGACATCAAGACCGCTAGTGTTGGCAGGGTACTGAGGAGGAACAGCCTACACAGACAGCGTTCCCAAGAACTGCAGAGACTCTCTCTCAAATATTGAGTTAAGGACTGATCTATGCAGTGTGTAAGGAAACTATCAGAAACCTGGCAAAGACCACAGGAAAGGATTAGAAAAAATAGTGCACAGCACCCAGTCAGGGCTATGGATAGGGTCTATTCTCTCTAGCCAGACTGGAAAAACTCATAATTCACAGAGCATGTGGTGGAGTAGTCAGAAAGGACTTGCCTTAGTAATAGGTAATAACCAGCCTTAACTAACCACCGTTCTTGTCCTGCCTCACGAATCTTAAAAAAAAAAAAAAAAAAAAGGAAACCGAAAAAAAATCAAAGTATTTCCAAATAATGAACCTTCATAATAAAACATACCTCAAGAATATTTATAGAAATATAAAATATTCAACACCCAACAGTATAAAACAACAGTGCCTGGTGTCTTCTCAAAAATTAGCAGGAATCCAAAGATGCAATAAAATGAAGATAATAATGAGGAGAAATAGCAAATGACCAAAATTGAACCCAAACTGACATGGGTGTTGAAATTAGCAGACAAACATTAAACAGTTGGTATAACTATATTCTCTGCATTTGAAAGTCAGGTAAGGCATTGAAGATGAAAAAAAAAAAAAGACTCAAATTTAACTTCTTAAAAGGAAAACTATAATGTCTGAGATGAAAAATAAACTGAATGGTATTAGCGGAGGTTTCAACAATGCAGGACAAAAGTAAGTGGATTTGAAGACCTAACAATAGAACGTATCCAAATGAAATACACAGATAAAAGTATTTTTTTTTTAAGATTTTATTTATTTATTTGACAGAGATAGAGACAGCCAGCGAGAGAGGGAACACAAGCAGGGGGAGTAGGAGAGGAAGAAGCAGGCTCCCAGCGGAGGAGCCTGATGTGGGGCTCGATCCCAGAACGCCGGGATCACGCCCTGAGCCGAAGGCACACGCTTAACCGCTGTGCCACCCAGGCGCCCCTAGATAAAAGTATTTTTAAAAAATGAACAGAGCATTATTAAGCTGTGGGGCAATTTTAAGCAGCCTAATATATGTGTTATTGGAGTTCTTGAAAAAGAGAAGGGTGGAAGAGAAAATAAATTGACTATATAATGTCTATTTCCACATTTGATGAAAATGATGAAACCATAAAACCAAGAAATTCAACAAACCCCCAACATGAGAAACATGGAGACAATTTTACCAAGACACACCATAATCTTGTGGCTTAAAAGTAGTGAGTAAAAAGAAAAATCTTAAAAGCAGTGAGAGGAAAAAAGATGTATTACACACAGAGAAATAAAATGATGAAACAGCATATTTCTCATTGAAAATATTACCAATGAATAAACAGTAGAGCAACATCTGCAAAGTACTGGAAGAAAAAAAAGACAACTGTCAATCTAGAATGGAGAATTACATCCAGTAAAATCATCTCTTAAAAACAAAAGTCCAAGACAATTCTCAGACACACAACAGCTGAAATAATGCACTGTCAGTAGACATGTTAAAGGAAGTCCACTAGGCAGAAGGAAAATGAGAGTAGTTGGAAATATGAATGTGTACAAGGGAATAAGCTACATGGGTAGATGTACGAATTATTTTTCTTACTATTTAAATCAGTTTAAATGATAATTAAGTAGTTAAAAATAATCACAATGGGGTTGGGTTTATATCATTTATAAAAGTAAAAGGTATGACGACAACAACACAAAGGCAAAGAGAAGAGAAAATGAAGTATGTGAGTATAAGGCTTATAACACGTGACATGGAGCATAGTCACTTAAAGTGAAAGAGTGGTAAATTCAATATGTACTAGAAATCCTAAAGCAACCAATAAAATACCCTGCCCCCCAAATATTCAGCTAATAAACTGATAAAAGAAGCAAAGTATAATTTTAAAAGAATAAGCAAGTGATCAAAAAGGAGGAAGACAATATGGGTGGGGAAGCAAAACCCAGATACTGCAAGTGGAAAATAAATAGCAAGATGAAAAATTTCATTTTAATCACATGAACGTAAAAATGTCTTTAATCTCTAATTAAAATGCAGAGATTATCAAATTGGTGAAACAAGCAAGACCTAACTGTGAGCGGCTCACAAAGACTGCACTTTAAATATGTAGAGATATATAAGTTAACATTGAAAGGATGGTAAAATCTATACCATGCTGACACTAATCAAAGGAAAACTGAAGCATCTATACTAATATCAGACCATTAGATTTCAGAGCAAAGAATATTTCCAGGGATAAAGAAGGGTCATTTCATAATGATAAAGGGGTCAATTCATCAAGCAGCCACAAAATAATCCAAAACGGTTGTGCACCTAATAAGAGAGCTTCAAAGCAAATGAAGCAAAAATTATAGAACTGCAAGGAGAAATAGACAAATCCATAACTATAACAGGAGATTTAATACTACTGCCTGATAACTGAAAATCCCACTCAAAATCCCAGCAGGCTTTTTTTTTAAATCGGCAAAATTACTCTAGTATGTGTATGGAAATGCAAAGGACCTGAACAGCCAAAACAACTGCAAAAAAGAACAAAGTTAGGGGAGTAACACCACTGATTTAAACACTTATTCAGAAGCTACAGTAATTGAGACATCGTGTATAGCATTAAGTTAGAGAAATGGATCAATGGTACAAGAGTACAGATTTCAAAAATACATCCATGCATCTAAGAACCATTTATTTGCGACAAAGGTGCAATGCTTTCAGTGAAGGAAGAATAGTTTTTCAACAAATAATACTGGAACGCTTGGATATCTGTATGAAAATTTCTTATGTTGCACCATATACAAATACTAACTCTAAGAACTAAATGCTAAACCTAGAACTATAAAATTTCTCAAAGAAAACATCATAGAAAATCTTTGTGTCTTTGGGTTAGGCAAACATTTCTCAGATGTAATACCAAAAGTGTGATTCACAAAGAACAAATTGATCAACTGGACATCATCTAAATTAAAATGTGTTTTTAAGGGGCACCTGGGTGCCCCAGCCAGTTTAGTGTCCGACGCTTGATTTCCACTCAGGTCGTGGTCTCTGGGGCATGAGATGCAGCCCTGAGTAGGGCTCCATGCTCAGCATGGAGTCTGCCTGGGATTTTCTCTCTCCCACGCCCCCTACCCCTGCTCACGCTCTCTCACACTTTCTCTAAATAATAAATAAAATCTAAAATGTGTTTTTAAAAGACTGCCAAGGGAATGAAAAGACAAGCCACAGACTGGGGAAAAATTTGCAAAGTGCATATCTGATAAAGGATTTGTATTCAGAATTATAAATACGTCTCAAAAATGAAAACACAACCTCAATTAAAATATGGACAAAACATAAACCTCACAAAAGAAAATGTACAAATCGTAAATAAGTACATGACATCATATGCAACATCATCAGTCATGAGAGAAATGCAAATAGCCGCAGTGACGTAGCAACACATGCCTTTTAGAATGCTTACAGTTAAAACGTCTTTCCATCACAAGTGAATGTAAAGCAATTGGAATTCTCATCCACTGTCAGTGAGAATGTAAAATTAATCAACCTCTTTGGAAAATAGTTTGGCAGTATCTTAAAAATTTAAACATACCCCTACCAGATGATCCAGCCATTCCAGTCTTAGGTATTTACCTAAGAGATAGCATATGTTCATACATCTATATTCATAACAGCTTTCCTTGTAACAGCCCAAAACTGTAAATAATCCAAATGCCCATCCATCGGTGAATTAACGAAGTGTTATATATCCATACAATGGAATACAACTCAGCAAGAACAAGAAATGAACTATTGATAAATACGATAATGGGTGAATCTCAAATAATTATGCTGAGTCAAAGACAAAAAGAGTACATACTCATTTCAACAAATAATGTTTGGAAAACAATATCCATGTGCAAAAGAATGAAATCAAACTGTTATCTCATACCACATACAAAAATTAACTCAAAATCCATCAAAGACCTAAACATGATTGAGAAAAACTACAAAACTCTTAGAAGAAAACAAAGGAGAAAAGTTTCATGATACTGAATTTGGCAGTGATTTCTTGGATATGACACCAATAGCACCGGCAAAAGAAAAAAATAGATATATTGGATATTATAAACAATAAAAGCTTTTTGTGTTGAAAGACATTATCGACAGAGTGAAAATTTAACTCATGAATGGAAAAAATATTGGCAAATCATCTATCTGATCAGGGATTAATATCCCAAATATCCCAAATAAAGAAATTTTTATAATTCTGCAACAAAAACAACCTGATTTTAAAAAGAGCAAAGGACTTGAACAGACATTTATGCAAAGAAGATACAAAAATGGCCAAAAAGCACATGAAAAGATGTTCAATATCCCTAATCATTAAGTAAATGCATATCAAAACCATTATAAGATACCATTTCACACCCACCAGTGGCTATTATAAAACCAATACAAACAGAAAATAAATGTTGGAGAGGATGTGGAGAAACTGGCACCCTGTGCACTGCTGGTATGAATGTAAAATGGTGCAGATGCTATAGAAAATAATATGAAGATTCCTCAAAAAATTACATAGAATTATCATAGGATCCAGCAATTGAACTTCTGGACACATACCCAAAAGAATTGAGAGCAGAGACTCAAACCAATATCTGTACACGTAGATACATAGCAGCATTATTCACAACAGCCAAAGATGGAAGAATCCAAGTATCCATCAACAGATGAACAGATCAACAGAATGTGTTATATCCATGTGATGGAATATTCAGTCTTAAAAGAGAATGAGATTCTGAAACATGCAACAGCATGGATAAATGTAGAAGACATTACTATCAATTAAATAAACCAGTCACAAAAGGACAAATGTTCTATGATCCCACTTAAATGAGATACCTAGAAATAGTCAAATTATAGAAACAAAAAGTAGAATGGTAGTTAAGGACTGGGGGGAAAGAGAAATCGGGGGTATTGTTTAATGGATACAGAGTTTCCGTTAGAGAAGATGAGGAGAGCTCTAGAGATGGATGGTAATGATGGTTGCACACCAATGTGAATGTCTTTAATGCACAAAACTACACTTAAAATGGTGCCAGTGATAATTTCGTTATCTATCATTTACAAATTTTTAAAAAAGAAGAAAAATACATACTGTATGACTCAAACCAATCTATATATTGATAGAAAGCAGATCAGTGGTGGGCTAGGGATGTGGGATGGGGAAATATGGAAGAGAAAAATTATAAAAAGGGTAAAGAAAATTTTGTAGATAATGGATATGTTTTTTATCTTGGTAGTGGTAATAGGTTCATGGATATATATATATATATATCTCCAAACATACAACTGTACACTTTAAATATAGGAAGCATATTACGTATCAATCACACCCCAGTAGACCAGTAAAAAATTGATTAAGAATAACTTGACTTTGTATCATAGGTATAAAAGTAAGAGCTAAAACTATAAAACTTCTAAAAGAAAACATAGGGGTAATTCTTCATGGATTCTTAGATATGATACCAAAATGAGCAATAAATTAAAAAAATAATTTAACATCATCAAAATTAAAACCTTTTTGCTTCCGAGGACACCATCAACTACAAAGACAGCCCAGTGAATGGGAGAATATATTTGCAAATTATATAATTAATTAAAGACTCATATCCAGAATATATAAGAATCCTCGCAACTCAGTAATAAAAAGATAAATAACCCAATTAAAAACTGGGCAAATGATCTGAGTTGGCATTTCTCTGAGATATCCAGGAGACTTATAAACAAATGAAAAAGTTTTGGACATCACTAGTCATCAGAGAGATGCAAATCCAAACCACGAGATAGCCCTTCCGCCCCTCAGGATGGTGGAAATAAAAAAAAAAATCAGATAACAGCAAATATTGGTAAGGATGTGAAGCGTATGCGAAACAGTGGCGGGAATGTAAAGTAGTGCAGCCACTTTGGAAAACAGTCTAGAAATTCCTCAAACAATGAAACACGGAGTTATCTTTTGATCCAACAATTCCACTCCTAGACTCAAAAAATGAAAACGTATGTCCACCCAAAAACTTGTACATGAATGTTTATATCAGCAGTATTCATAAAAGCCAAAGTGTAGAAACAACACAAATATGCAGCAATGGATGGATAAATAAAATGTGGTATATCTATATAATGTAATATTATTCAACCATAAAAAGTAATGAAGTATTGACATATGCTACAACAGATGAATCTTGAACACTTTATACCAAATGAAAAAAGCCAGTCACAAAAGACTACATGCTATATGATTCCATCCATATAAAATGTCTAGAATATGAAAATCTACAGAGACAGAAAGGAAATTAGTAGTTGCTTCAGGCAACCTAAGTGTGACAGCGTCAGGGGAGATTGGGTGGTGACAGCTAGAGGGTACAGCCTTTCACTGTGAGGTGATGGAACTGTTCTAAAATTGACTATAGTGATGGTTACACTTATCTGTGAATAAACTAAAAACAAATGAATTGTACACTTTAAATGGATGAATTGTATGGTATGTAAATTACATCTTAATAGACCCGTTTTCCAAAAAGAATAAGTAGACTTGTATGTTACCCTATTCATGATAAAATTTGGTGCTGTCCCTTTCTCTCTAAGAGAAGGTGGTCCTAAGTATCGCTTCCCCGGTCAGGATGTGCTAGTTTATGCTGTGGTAATGAACAAACCTCGAATCTCAGTAACTTAAAGTGATAAAGACGTGTTTTTCACTCACCCGTCCATCACTGTTTGGCTGGGAGTTCGGTTTTCACCCTCATTCCAGGATCCAGGCTGCTGGAATTGCCACAGAATGGAACATTATCTGGGAGAAGGAAGAAGAGAACTCTGAAGAGTCTCAGTCTAGTAACTAAAGGCTCTGCCTGAAAGTCCTGTCACTTGTGCTCACAACTCATTTGCTCTAAGCAGTCGCATGGCCTCTCCCAGCCACACGGGATCCTAAAACTCAACTGGACTTCTTCCCAAAGTGTTGACAAACTGCGTTGACATGTGCCACAAAGATAACATCCATGAAGGGCTTATTATGTATCAGAAGCCGTTCTAGGGATGCCTGGGTGGCTCAGCTGGTTAGGCATCTGCCTTCGGCTCAGGTCATGACCCCAGGGTCCTGGGATCGAGTGCCTCATCGGACTCCTTGCTCAGGGGGGAACCTGCTTCTCCCACTGCCTCCGCCCCTCCCCTGGCTTGTGCGCACTCTCACACGCTCTCTCTCTCTCTCTGACTAAAAAATAGAAAAAAAGAAGCTGCTCTAAACCCTTCCCTATATTATCTCGCTACTCACCAAAAAAAAAAAAAAAAAAAAAAACCAAAAAACAAAAAAAGAAAGAAAGACAAAGAAAGAAAAAAGAAAACCTTTTGAAATTGACACTATACTCTGCCCCAGTATTTTACAGATGAGAAAATTCAGGCACAGGAGACGTTCCTGAGGTACTAAAATAACTAGTAATTGGGATTGGAATCCAGACACAGACACCAGAGCTGTGTTCTTGACTGCAGCACAATATTGCTATGAGGTAGTCACATATTTTCCTTCCTCCCACTGAGACACTGTGACAGAGTCCAAATAGGTGTAAGAAAGTTGCACGAGCCACAGAGATTACTGAATGACAAGAGATTAAAATTCGGATCTTCCAGTTTCTGTCCAGTGTCTTCTGAGTACATGGGTGGTTTTCCCCACTATCCTCAGTAAAGCCCTTAGTTCTCAGGCTCAACTTCAGGCCTGCTGAGGTTTCTGGAAGCTTCAAACATAGCATCTCTGCTTTATCCTTTATGCTTCCTCCCCATGATAACATTTATGTTTCGGCTGACAAAACGAAAGTTGGAAAAACTGTACCGTTCCACTCACGTCTCCATCCACATTCAGCTAGGAGACAAACGCTCTACGAGAATAGCTTCAAGCAAATGGATTCATCAGACTCCTTTTTCTATTTCTGTGGTGAAAACGCTTACTTCTACATCATAGTGAGGGCAAATGTTTTGATAAAGACCGCTGTTATGCGAGGCGTTAACTCGAGCAGATCCTAGCTTGGAAAAAATTAAAAATATATAACTCATACAAGGGCATCATTAAGTATAGGAGATAAAAGTTAGTGGTGAGTTATACTAACAAGGACCTAGCTCAAAACAACCAGGGCTTAGAGGCTGAGGAATGGCACCTTTGATCTTTCAACACAGCCTGTTACCCACTCTCTACTGCATTAGCGCTGATTGTCTGCAAGGCCTAGAACAGTGCCAGCCGCACAGATGATGTTGAATATTACTTGTTGCATATTCCAGTGAATGAGCAAACACTTGGGGATTATTGGAAGGAAGCCTCTTAGTGTCACCAGGAACGGAAATAAACTGGATGGATAAAGACACAAATCAAGCGTAATACCACTACTCTATCCTTGTGTTCTTGTTTTTTCTAACAATATGGATCCTGCTAATTATTCCAAGTCAGAGCAGACATTTGAACAGGTTCATATCAGTTGAGAAATTTGGACGGCGTTATTGGTATAAATTGGTAGAGAGATGGCCCACTGGGAGAAAAAAAAATGGCAGCCTTCCCTAAAAACCCGTAAAAGAGAAGCATCTTTTTTTAAGTTGGGGCTCCTAAGTCCCCCCTAAGCAATAAAACCCAGTCTAATGTGATAATAACCTCTCTCTGGGGTGGCATCTTAAAAGGAAACATGCTTCCCAGTTCTGTGACCTGTTGGAAGAGGGATCCCAGTAGGGATCAGGAGTCTTGGTGAATGCCCTCCAGCACTGTGAAATCTTTGAAGAGATCCAACTTTGAAGAGTGCCTTTCTCCTGCTACTGTGAGCGTGCATACACTATTAAGGAGAAAACCACCCAACTCTGATTTCCAAAACCTCTCTGGACTTTCCTCTAGATCTCTCCTTTGATAGAAGCCACCCAAACGCCTTTGGAGAGTTTTCAGAGGCAGTTTAAGGGAGACGGAAGGAAGTCCATTTTCATTGGGCTCTTATTATGGGAATGCTGCCAATGGGGAAAAAAATGGGCAAAGAAAGAAAAAAATCTGATTGTCCAGCCAAGAGGCTTGAAGCATCTGTGGCTTAAGGCCAAGACATGGAAGGGAAATTAAATGACAAAGTAAATCAAAGTTGTTGTCACTTTACCATGTGTTTGAAGGGGGAGAAAGCTGCCTGCTTATGCTGTCCCAAGGTTTTCCCCAAGTAACATATTTAGAGTTGGTTTTTAAGCTCGTTAATGCAATTTTCCTTAAAGTGTTTTAACAGTCACAATTCAATTCATCTTCATCTTCTTCTTCTTCTTTTTTTTTTTTTTGGCCAGTGGTAATTCAAGCATTCTCTATGGGTCCTATCTGTGATTTTCAGTTATCTTGGAGCCTTTTCCCTCGACAAAGATAAAACAGAAAGACTTCAAAAGACTTTAGAATCAAGGGGATGTCACCTTTCATATAAGGAAGAAGAAAAAGTTCAAAGATGGGCTAGTATAGGGCTGTCCATGAGAATTACAAATAACACAGTCACCAATGCTGAGCATGTGGGATAATTATAATAATTTTATTAATACTACAAAGATTTCTCAAATATTACTCTGTTCCAAGAACTCTGTAATATGTTTTATATTCATGACATCACTTAATTTGGATGAGAAACATGGTGGTCTGCTTTCTAAAGGATTCCACTCAATATGAATGGCTTTCCAAACAAGAAATAACTTGGAAATTTTATGGTTTACAGATGTGAGTTACTAATGTGACGTGCCTGTCACAGGGTCATATTTTAATATATCAACCAATGTGTTTTTCATTCCTGGGAACTCCTTTTTATCCTTTGGCCATCCTCCATGCAAGCAAGATTAGAGAGTGCTCATTGCCTCCAAGAATAGTTAGTACAACAGGGGGCGCCTGGGTGGCACCTGGGTGGCACAGCGGTTAAGCTTCTGCCTTCGGCTCAGGGCGTGATCCTGGCGTGCTGGGATCGAGCCCCACATCAGGCTCCTCCGCTAGGAGCCTGCCTCTTCCTCTCCCACTCCCCCCGCTTGTGTTCCCTCTCTCGCTGGCTGTCTCTATCTCTGTCAAATAAATAAATAAAATCTTTAAAAAAAATTGTTAGTACAACAGTAAAGGAGAGAGATGAATTTGTGAGCTTCAAAACCCCTGCAGATTTGACAACATAAGCAATAGATCTGGAAGAATAATTAAGAGGCACCTCTTTCCACCTCTAGGCTAGAAGCCAGACAGCTTTCCTCCCTGTGATCTCGAGAAGCAGCCCTAGATTTAACCCCTGGGTAGGGTGCAGTAGAAAGCTCAGGCTAACCTGGAGGGGTCTGAGAAACAACAAGACCTGTGCTTCCTTCCCTAATCCACCCTGGGGAGATGTCCCATCAACTGCAGCTTCTTCACCCTCAGCACCATGTGGGAGTTTTAAAGTAGAGATGGCCACAGTGGGGGGATCCAGGCAGGTAAGCCTGAGGCATCATCGGAAATGTTCTCTGGGTTTCATGTGGCTTCTGGGAGAAGCCAAATGTTTCTCTTATCTCCGGGTGGTCATGGAAATAGCTGAAAGGAAGCCATCTTGGAAGGCTCCATGGTTAGGATGGAAAAGGATCAGCAGGGCAGACGTTACAGAAATGCAGATGTCATGCAGTAACACTCCTCAGCGCACAACAGTGTGACGACACCGTAACTTCATACCGTGGCAGTTTCTACTCTTCCTCTCTCTGGCATACAGGCACAACTCCGAGTGATACATGGATTGAAAGGACCCTTGAATGATTGAAATTTATTCTCTGCTTCCTGGAAGAGTGAGCACTTGAAAGAACAACTGAGCTGAGTTGTACAAAAATGAGGAAAGCCGTGTTCCTGCACACTGGGTAGTCACACCTGCACATACTCCTGGTTTTTGCCCGTTCAGCACTCAGGAATGGTATGTGAGAAAGGCATTAGCTCTGGCGGCCATTAATCCCCAAGGGAATCCAGGTGCATCACGTTCCCTTTCTGCATTTCGGTTCCCTCATCTGCTGAACAGGAGAAGTGGGCTGATAAAAAAATCCTGTGGAAGGGCTGGCCAGAAAAGCAGAGTGAGGTCACTTTGTGGGATCACCTTCAAGATTCCCCTGCACCAACCTTCAACCGGGGCAGCTATATTTTAATATTATTTGGTTATTTTCTTTCTCTTTATGTATCAGAACCAAAATACGGAGAGCAGAGTCCCTGATTCTCGTTCCATGGCACGTTTTCATCAGGGAGCCTTCCTGATGTTTTTCTATTTCACTTTTTCCCTTTCCCCTGGTCTCCACTCCTATTCATGACAGTAATACTGACAGTCTCCTCTACCTTTGGAAGTTCCCCCCTTTAGTCTTTGTACACTGAGGATTCACATAACATCTATTTTTTTTTAAAAGATTGACTCCAATTATGAAGACAAGGACACATAGGAGAATGCCTCGTGATACCAGGGCAGAGATTAAGTGATGCAGAGGCAAGTCAAGAAATGCGAACACTGTCAGCAAGCTCAAAGAACCCGAGTAGGGCAAGAAAGGATCCCTCTGCAGGTTCCAGAGGGAGGATGGCCCTGCTGACACCTCGATACCTTGATTTTAGACTTCCAGCCTCCAGAACTATGAAACAATAAATTTCTGTTGCTTTGAGCCATCCAGTTTGTAGAACGTTGGCATAGCAGCCCTAGGAAACTAATACAGAAGTGAAACAGGAAATAGTAATTTTCAGATATAGTAATTCTTCTTCTCTGTGCCCAGGTGAATAGGAAGTGTTTTAACATGCCCCTCACCCCTTCTTCCTTCTGTTACATTTACTTTATCACTCTTCTCTCTTGCTCTTTCTTCACAGTCCACACTACAGGATGGATTGCCAGAAGATAGAAGAAGCCATTTCAATTTTTTTTTAAAAACTCTTCTCCTCAGCACAAGACAATCCGACTAGAGAACTATATCTATCAATGTGCACACTCCCACACATGACAAGAGGTTGCCTTATTCTCAAGACATGTTTTGTAGTCAGGCCCTGCAGCAGGATTCCAGAATTTGATCAACTCCTGCTATCTTAGCAACTGTTTCTTGACGGTTTTTGCTTTGGTGACATCACAGGTTTGATTGCCACCCTGTAGAGACACAACAAGTATAAATTCTGTGTTGGAAGGCTCCAGTTTGGAAAGCCTTAGTCCCATGCGGAAAAAATGGCAATGGAACAAAAGTGGCATGTGGCTGGGATGTTGCCATGGCCCGTTCTCTTGTGTTGATTATTTATGTAGCAGGGCAGATGGAGGCCCTGTTTACAGAATGTGCATAGCTCTACGCTGGGTTTGCTCAGGGAATGCTTATCCAATGCCAGCATTCAAGTGGGTTAAGGCACTTTATTCAGATGATTCATGTATGCATGTATATACATCCACAGGTACAATCGAAAATATTTATTGACTAACCGTGGGCCAGTGGAAAGAGTCATGAACTTGGGATCTAAAAATCTGAATTCAACTCTTGTTACGAACTGAATTAAGTCCCTGCCAAAATTCGTATCTTGAAGTCCTAATCCCCGGTACCTCAGATCGTGATTGCATTTGGAGATAGGATCCTTGGAGTGGTAGTTAAGTTAAAATGAGGTCTTCAGGGTGGACCCTGATCCAGTCTAACGGGTGTTGCGAGACCAGGAAGAGACACAGCAGGGACACACATGCACAGAGGAAGAACCGTGTGAGGACACGGAGAACAGGTGGCCTCTGCATGGGAAGGAGAGGCCTCAGAGGAAACCCAACAAGCTGATACTCTGATTTTGAACTTCCAGCCTCCAGAACCGTGAGAAAGAAATGTCTGTTGTGTAAGCTACCCGGTCGGTGGCATTTTGTATGGCAGCTCCGGCTAACTAGTGTAACTACGAGCTCTGACGCTTGCCAGACCTCTACACTTGCATGTTTGACCTCACAAACCGAACAAGTCCAAAAATGAACACCTTACCTCCACCCTCAACAATTCTGCTCTACCCGCCGTCTTTCTCATTTCCATTGATTTCAGCTCCACCTTCTCATTTCTCAGACCAAAAACCTTCCAGCCATCCATGGCTCCACTCTTGCTGTCAAACCCATACCAGGAACAACATACCAGGAATTCCTGGCAGCTCTACCTTCCAGGTATATCCAGGTGCAGTTACAACTCACCAACTCTGCTGCTACCACCCTGCTCATGTGACCAACATCTCTGAGTTCCTGCAGCAGCCTCCGGAAGGGTCGCCCGATTCCATTCCCAGCAGCCAGGCCCTGCCTTTCAGTCCACCTCCAGCTTCTCCACGCCAGCAGCCTCTGACTAGGGCAGACCTGAAGCTTTCCCACTCCTCCACCTGCCTTTGAGTGTCTGTCAAACGCGAGAGATGGGGCTGACTCTCTACAACAAACTGATAAAATAAAGAGGTTTTGCTTGCTCTCATTGGGGTGGCCTTCATTTATTTCCACAAAAGTCATGTTTAAAACACTGGATAATGATGTAGGCTAGATTTATGAACCACAGTGAATATTTTTTAACTTTATCTTTGCTTCATAAAGGGCTTTTGAAGATTGCTTAGGGATTGAAAGAGAAAGAACATTAAGTATAAGATAACTAAGCAATTATTGGACTAGATGGAGTCATCTGAGTTTCTCTTGTGTAGTTCCCAACCACAGCATCGTAATGTTAACCATAATGTTAACCACTTCAATGTTTGACCCTGATGACCTTCTTCTTTCTTTTCTCTTCATAATAATCTTCATTTTGTTGCAGTTCAAGCTTAAATGTACTTGTTCTTTCCTCAGTAGACAGAAAAATCAGCATATTCTATGTTAGAAGCCCTTTGGACATTTGATACATTTTGTTAAATTGGTCTTTGCTTTTATTTTCTCAATTGAAAAGGATTCGTGTCCTCCTTTCTTTCCATATAATTATTGTTTCCTAAGAAAACATTCCCATGAAACTTGTTTTGGGATCATTGCTGTGTGTGATTTTATCTACTTACTCAAAGTATCCTATGGTTAAACAAGTACAATTGCAAGACTCCTCAGAGCCTAATGTGGCAATACGCATAGAAAATGCTAATAAACTTAGGGAATTTTTAACACGAAGACATATGGACATGATACTGAAGGACACCTTTTCTTATGGAACACCTTTAGGTTAGTGTTTCACATGTCCTCACACTTACGTATGATCATGACACGGGCAAACTTCTCCAGGTTCTTCCCATTAAACAAATCTTATCCCAGGACTGTGTTTGGCTTTGTTCATTAGAATACCAGGATTAGTTGAAAGCAAAAATCAGCCCATCCTCTTGTAAAACAGCAATAATTTACATGTAATCATGTGGTGATCAGGGCATTTTTGTGGTTTTATGTACAAATCAATTACTTTTGTCTCTCAAACTTTTTAAAAGCCTACGTCTTGGTCGGATGTGGACAGGAAAGGTATCAGTGCTTATAACTGCTGGCATAACTTCTATATTTCACTTTCCCACTAAACAAAGCCTACTATTTTAACATATTTTAATTAATGCTGAGCCCAAGATACCACTGTACACAGAAATGTTTTATATTGTGGAACTCTTTAATAAAATTTTGATCCAATCAATTTTAGCTACTACGATCTTTGGTTGATTCCTGCTTATTTGAAATGCACGTTAGTTTCTTTAATTGCCTCTCTGCCTCTCTGTCTCTCCTCTTATTTCATCTGGAAACTTATCCTTCATTCTCTTTACAACTCTTTCCTCCTGAGCAACTAGAACTTGAAGATGCTCAGGCCAAACAGATGCATTTTTGTGTACATTTTCAATTTAGCGAGACCAGAATTAAGATGGGTCATTTACTATTAGATAAAAATCCAATCTAATTCTTGGAAAATAACAATCTTAGTTTTGCATCATACTTCCTAATTTTCCAAGCACAGAGTTACTGCTTCACTGCCATGTAAGAACGGAGGTCAGAAACTTAGGCTCAGGGTCAAGGCAGATGCGGTATTTGAATCAAGATCACCAATTACTAGGAGTCTGAGTGTGGGAAAGTGACCTAGCTTTCTTCATTTCAGCTTCCTCATCTGTAAAATGGAGAGATTAATATACCACCTCAAATAGTTGTGAAGATCAGATGACATAATACTGAAAGTTTTTGGTCAATATTTAATACATACTATACTAAGTGTGCAGATATTTTAGATGGATTTAGTGGTGGATTAAGGGCTTCACGACCCTGACATCAGCACAAATTTTCCTTCTACGTTGAAAATATGAGCATTGATGCCTAGATGAGTTGAGTTATTCAAGACTATAAGGGTAATTAATGAAAGAGTCATGCCTAGAACTTAAATTCCTTAAACCTGGTTTAATGTTCCTTTTTTTTTTAAGATTTTATTTATTTATTTGACAGAGAGAGAGACAGCCAGCGAGAGAGAGAACACAAGCAGGGGGAGTGGGAGAGGAAGAAGCAGGCTCACAACGAAAGAGCCTGATGTGGGGCTCAATCCCAGAACGCCGGGATCACGCCCTGAGCCGAAGGCAGACGCTTAACCACTGTGCCACCCAGGCGCCCCATGGTTTAATGTTCCTTAAACTTCAACAAAGGTAGTGGAAATTTGTTAATATATATAGAGAGAGACACTTCATATAATTCCCTCCTGCATTATCCTGATCAATCCATGTTCCAAGAACTCTGAGCAACAGCCAGGACAATTAGTTGCTTATAAGACCTGATACGAATATTTGAAAGATATTTCTTAACCAAAATATTGTGGGGTCACTATGGTTGTTATCTCTGTGTGCTCAGTATCCATGGCCTCTTCTGAAAGTAGCAGCTTGACTTCTATTTGGAAATCTAGAGCTCCCTTCCAGTTATTAAAGTGTACCACCCTCCAGTGGTGCAGAAGTTAAAGAGTTTTTGTAACTGGATTTGGCCAAACCCTTTCTCTCTAAATCTTGAAAATGATCCAAATAATGAAATTAATTGGCCCGTATTCATTCCAACTTTGGTGCTTTATAATTGAGACTACCTAGATCCTTGGGGGCTGCTTTGTCTCTGTTCTTTCATAAACCTGGTTTTTTAGTTTTACCCTTGTTTCTAGGAGCTATGTCTTATTCTTCACTCTTTAAAAAAAAAAAAAAGCTAGCCAGAGTTGGTTTTTGTAGAAAGAACTCCAACTCACAGTAGTAAGCTAGTGCCAAAAAATGTTGTAAAACACCCTAAAACTCAGTGGCATACAATAATAAGTATTTATTTGTCATTTACATATCTGCAAGTCAGTTGGGATTCGACAGATACAGGCTGGACATAGCCTCAAGCTGTAGGTTGAGTCCAGGTCATTTCTATGAGTCTCTTACCTGCTTGGACCAGTAGCATGTTCTCACTGCCAAAGGCCCGAGCTCAAGAGGGCAAACTCAATAATGCAAGCACATTTCAAGCTTCTGCCCTATCTTGTCTGCTAATGTACCATTAGCTAAAGCAAGTCAAAGGGATGAGCTCAAAGTCAAAGGATGAAAAGATCATTCCAGCCGCAAAGATGGTAGGGGCAGCAGTGAATAGTTGCTGAGTAGTGATTTCATCTACGGCAGATAGACTGATTTTCATTAGGAAGTCATTCAATTCTGCTAAGGAATTTCCTTCTAAAATTCAAACACTATCAGAGAAGAAAATATAATGTTTTCCCATGAACAACCTACCTTACCTTTGCTTGTCCAGTTGGCTAGAATGCAGGGTCCACAGATACCTAAGAAGAATCACCTCTGGAATGAAACACAGATGGATGCGGGTTACCAAGGGGGATTGGGGTTCAGGATAAAGGGACGCCTCAACTCATACCACAGTATGGAGGGGCATGTGAAAATCCCAGTAAGGAAGACTCTCAGGGACCAAGAAAAAGGTAAACTTGGGGCGCCTGGGTAGCGCAGTCGTTAAGCGTCTGCCTTCTGCTCAGGGCGTGATCCTGGCGTTCCGGGATCGAGTCCCACATCGGGCTCCTCGGCTGGGAGCCTGCTTCTTCCTCTCCCTCTCCCCTGTTGTGTTCCCTCTCTCGCTGGCTGTCTCTCTGTCACATAAATAAATAAAATCTTAAAAAAAAAAAAAAAGAAAAAAAGGTAAACTTCACTGGATATGTGGGTGCCTTCCTATACAGTAAGTGAGAAGGGAAAAAAAAAAGGGAGTTTATAGATTCCTTAGGTTTGTAAGAATGAACCCTCAATTTAGCCAGCTACACTGTCAGTTTGGAGTTAATGGTTACACCAAAGCTGCCATTAAGTCTTATACATGGGAGAGCTGGATAGTTTTTTATTCAGATTCTGAGAGGACATATTTCTTTAGGTGAATTCTGGTTCTTAATTTCTCAGTTGTATTTTAGATGAGGTCATCAGAGCTGCCGGGCTACTCATGTCATAAGATACACAGAATGATAAGATGCTGAGATCTAAAGGAGCTACCAAGAAGTGTTCGTTATTGTACGAGTTGGGGTTCAAAGGAATAAGTTGAGAGACCATTCCCATATCTGAAGTTTCAACTTGACTGCAAGTGTTAAAATGTGAATACATGTGAAAGTTTGTGAGTATGAGTGTGAAGACAGAAGAGTGGTTCCTATACAGTCTTGTTTGGGTATTTGGTAAGAATATAATTAAAATATAAAATAGCCATCTTTGGACAGGGCACAGTTTCACTCCCAAGTGTATGAACATCCTTCAACTATACTATCATGCAAATTAGGTCAAAATATGGCTTAACAACCGACTGCTATCAGAATAAAGCGTATTTTCCCCAAACCTGTTTTAAACAAAGTGAATGACATACACTCTCATAAAGAGAGAGGATGACATTTCGTACTCCATGAAATTTCCCTTTTCAAAATCATGACATTTTATACCATAAAGAGATAGTAATTATATTATACACTCCCCAAACTTAAAAGTTAAAAAAAAACAAACAAAAAGCTAGTGGGAAAACAGAAATAATATGTCCTACAAAGAATGCAATTAGGCAGAGCTAGATCAGAGAATCCACAGAGGATAAGCCACAGGGCTCATTATCCTGATTTTAATTTGCTGCTTTTGATATCTCCCCCCTGCATTTTAGTGATTCCATAGAGATCAGCTTGCAACAACTTCATTTTTCAATTGGTCTATTTATTTATTTATTTACTTACTTACTTATTGCATCAGGCATAGTATAAGATAACCACCCGGACCAATTATTAGCCTTTCAGCTGCCTTGTTATTTCCAAAGGGAAATAACAATCTGGTACCTGACATCTAAATATTTTCCCTTGAGACAGAGGTAGACCAATTTTTCTTTTTTTTAAAAAGGGGTGGTTGAAGTTATATAAGTACTGAGATTGTTGAGAATGGATCCAAGCCTTGGGGTTGGAATAAAACACCTCCATGTGCCTTCTCTAGCTCTTGAAATACCAGAATTTCAACTAAGGTGCCAACAAGCTATAAATAAGCAAGTGGTGCCTTTTTTTTTTTTTAACAGAACTGCCAGGAATTATTACAAGTGGTGAGAGTTGTCAGTTTATGACAACTCATGAAGCTCATTGTCCCCTCAGCTCTGTGTACTCTGCCCCATGGGCAACAGCATGACGATTTTAGCTTCCTTTACATTTTTCGCAAGAAATTTCATCACCTACAAGGTATCGTGAACGCTTTGTTGCCTTTACCACAAATGTGGCAGAGAAGAAGGAGGGGTTGCCCCTACGTACAGACCCCACTACTCTTGCATACAACTTTCTACATTCTCATGAGTTTTAATTTTTCCAGAGTTCAGTGATATTTTTTATGCTTTTTCTACATTGTTCAGCTTTCTCTCTGCTTAAACCGAGCTCTGAGCTTTACAAAGCGCAGCATTCAGTAAACAAAGATGCGCTATGTTGGAACTTGGCAACTAGCTCTTCTTACTTGAGGAAGCCGTTTTTGGTCCATCCCACCACCTTCAATATCACAAATTGTTGTTGTTGTTGTTTTTAATAACATATTTATGCCCCGAGAATAATCCGGTAATTCAGTATCAACTAACTTTAATGAAACACTTTTTTCCTCTGAACTTTGGCTTGGTAAAGAGATCGCAGCAATGAAAGACCTGGGGCTTAAAGTTTCATGAGCAGAATTCTAATTTTACATGCTAATAGCCAGTGCGTTTTCTGTTCCTTTGGATATCAAAAACTGTAGAACTTCTAAGAAACAGAAGGTAAAAGGACAAGAAAATCTGGTTCTGGTCATCCTGCTGGTGTTATTTTTCTTACAATATTGTATTCTGTGTGGAAAGGACTTAAGATTTCTTCTGCAGAGTTATGAGACTAATTCAATACCACCCATTCTTCAATCTGAAGAAAATAAGGTCTTTATGCTATGGTCTTTTTTTAGGCCAAAGGTAAACAAGAAAGGTAATCTAGAATTGGACTCTGTTATAGCTGGATACCAGATATAAGGCAATCCTCAGCATAAAGCCAACTTGCTTTTTCCAAGGACGTATTTTTGTTTTTTTAAGGTCTGAACTATCTTTCTATTTATAATTTTTTAATTACTACCTTATGCATATGTAGATCAATTCTAGAACATCACATGTTGATTTTAAATTACTGCTTTTATAACCTCACATAAAAGTGAGTTTATCCGATCTCTTCCTAGAGACCTTCATCAGCAGGGCTACTTTCTGCATCATCTAAGGCAGTTTTCTGACAACTCCATTTCTCTATAGGTTGTTCAAGACTTAAAATCTATATAGGAGGCGGTCTCTACAGACTTCATCCCAAGCCCCAAGTTTTCATTTGCATAATCTGAGAACTGGTTTCTTGTTCATACTGTAGGTATAAAGTCATGCTCTCCAATTACTGGGTGAGCTTTTAATCGATCTTAAAAAACCTTGTTTACAACAGGCATCCAACATGTAATTATGAGATCACACCTGCCAGAACAATTACTAAACCTGTGTTAATTGTCTATGTCTTGCCTCCCTTGTTAACAATTCTATCTTGTGACCTCTGTGAGCTTTTCCAACTGGCATCAGTTGAGGTCATTTTGGGCTAATGTAGATCTTGAAATAGTTCTTTGATCCAAAAAAACATAATTAAGAGATGTTGTAAACAGAAACACTTCTTCTCCCCAAGATATCCACGTCCTAATGCCCAGAACTTGTGAATACATTAGTTTATTTGTCAAAAGAGAATTAAGAGTGCAAATAGAAGATTGCTAATCACTTGACCTTAAAAGGAGATGATCCTAAATTATTCCAGTGGGCCCAAATAATCACAAAAGTCATCAAAAGTGAAAGAGTGAGCTGATGGATCAAAGAGAGGAGATGATGAAAGAAGCTAGAGAGAGGTGAAAGATGAGAGGCACTCTGGACTGCCCTTGCTTCCTTTGAAGACAGGGGAAGGTAGCCATCAGTTGAGGCATGAGAGTAACTTCTAGAAGCTGGCAGCTGTTCTCAGTTGACAACCAGCAAGGAAACAGGGACTTCAGCCCTATAACCCTGAGGAAGTGACTGCCAACAACCTGAAAGAACTGAAGAATGGATTCTTCCCCACAGCTTCCAGAGAGAGGGGGATCTATTCATTTTTCTAGGGTCTCATTGTTCTACCACTCAAGGATTCAGGCAAGGTTGTCGAATTTTAAAGTTTTTGTCAAAATGCTGCCTTTACCTAAGAATAACATAATACCCTATCATAATTTCATGTCACATTAAAATAGGCAAAATAATTTCTAAACATGTTTTTAAATGATTTAAAATATGCAAAGTGAAGAAAAAGCCAGGCATGCTGAGGAGAGGCAGGTGACTTGCATGGCCTGAGCGTGGGAAGCAGAGTGTGTGGGGAACAGTGTGGGGGGAGCTGGGGCGGGTGGTGAGGTCTGGGTCATGGTGGATTCTGGAGGTCTTTTTGGCAATCGAAACTTTTCCTGAAGGGATCCATTCAAAGACTCTCTGCAAGGGAAGGTCATGATCAGACTGGAGTTAAGAATGATCAGTTTGGAGGATGCAATGAAGTTAAAACTATTGCTATAGTCTAGCCCCCACTCTCCCCAAGAAAGACAAAAAACTGGTAGGTTTGGGGATAGAGGAACAATAACGACATTCATAAATGTACATGTAATATTTTATCACATTGAATCCTCACAATGATATCGAATCTAATTAGCTAAGCAAACTGAAACTAGGAGGGTAGGACGCCCCCCACAGGTCATGAAGTCAAGGGTCAGAGTGCTAGCACCAGCCCTTGTGAAACAAATTCATGTTCTTTCTGTATTCATGGGCTAGGCCTTTGTGATTCTGTCATCAACCTATCTATGAAAGAGTCGATGATTATGTCTAATTCCAAAGATTGTAAGAGATCAGAACTGTGTATGGGCTCAGAGTTCCATTTGTTAATACCAGTAAGGTGCTTTAGAACCCTGAGTAGCAAAATTAGTCTTCCCGCTCACTACAAGTGCTCTGATCATGTTAACTAAAATTTATAAAAAACGAAGACTTATTTGATTCTATAAGTAACAGGGAAAAAAGTAATCAAGTCTGCCTAAATTTTTGGGGGAAAAAATGAGTTCCTATTTACTGAGCACATAGGTTGTGGCAGCTTAGACACTGCTCTTGACATGGAGAGAATGAGATGACATTATTGTCCCATTCTACGGAGGAGAACAGAGGCGCAGACAGGTTAATTAATGTGCCCAAAGTTATTCAGGAAGTAAGAACAGGGTCAGGTTCTGAGTAAAGGATTTTGTATCTCAAAAGTTTCTCACCTCCAAGTCACATTGCCTAAAGTCTAAGAACAAGGAAGGTAAAGGGAACATGAAGGACGGTAAATGTAAAAGTAACATTTTGGTGATTTACAGGAGGACTTATAACATAGAAGGAGCTCTTAAACTTCCAACATAAACTCAAATCCATTGATCTTTTTTGAAAAACTTGAGAGTACATGAATCTAGGAAACTGTCTAACTTTCTAGAGAAATGTTTCATAATTTTTGTCAAATTCTGAAAGAAGTATGTAACCTGGGCATATAAGAGCCATCACAGTAAAAGAAGGATTCATCCCTGAGCCTGTTCCCCTCCTGGCCTTGGGGTCTTGGTGCTGGAAATGTGGTCATATCTTGGGTCATAAAAATCGCTTCTGGGCCGGAATCAAGATCAATCTGCCTTACCTCCAGGCAGCAGTCTTCCAGAGCAATGCTGTTGTGTTGTAGGGCTTGAATTCTTCCTTCTTCTCATATCTCCTCACCTTTCCATTCCTCCCTCAACTGAGGAATTCTTTGGTAAAACAGGAAAAAAAAAATAGAGCACCTTTGTTAGCTAAATCAAAGTTATTCTACAAAATACAGCCAGTATTTGTAAAGTGTATTACTATTGTATGTGGCTGCTTCACTACAAAATACCTGAAAGACAGAAGTCTCTGGTTGATATACTAATACAAACATCATGAAGCAGGAAGGGATGGGGGAAGGGACAGGAAGAAAGGACTCCCGTGGGGCCAACTGTGGTGGATGGTCAAGGGCCAGGCTGGAGACCTGAGCTGAAAGTATACCATTATTTGCCCCCCACCCTACACTGTGTTTGTGACACCGTGCAGGTGAGACACTTTGCTTTCTAACGTGGACTGCACCTTACAATACTTCGGAAGAATAAATGGTTAAGATTCCAGGAATAGGTGAGTTCGTTCTAAAGAGCAGTTTTGTTGATTCAATGGCACACAAAGTTCAAAAACATGGAAAGTTTCTCTCTGCCATTAGAAACTCCTGTGAAAGCCAATTTTAGACCTTGTTAAGGTAAAACAGACGGTTGTGTTTTTTCCCCTTGTTTTGATTACTTCAAAAGGCTACCAACTTTACAGACAGCCCTTAAACTTGATCTATTAACTTTCTCTGGGAGCATAACGGCCCAGTAAACAGTGCCTCAGACAGCCTGCTTTCCTCCCCGAGTACTGCGTGGCTGGCCAAAAGGGACCCTTGGGGCTGGGGATTCATACTGGGAAGAAAGAAGTACAGGCTGCCAACAGGACACTTCTGACAAGACAATAAGGAAAAATGTCAGCTACTGAGTTTTCTTTGTGTATCGATGGTTTCAAAAACAAGTTCTATTATTCCTGTTCACTCACCTACTCTTTAATGGTTGCCTTTTTTTAAAATCATATATGCAATTCCTTTCACCATTATGTGGGAAGGCATTTTAATTATTTAACCTTATCCCACCCTCAATTGACCAAAATATTGGTCTAAGACCTGACCAAATTATAGTTGTTCTAATGCTATTAACATCAGCGCTAACATGCCTAGGTCAGGAAAGTTTACAAAGAATGTAAGTTCTCCTGGAATACATTTGCATAACATTCTTTGCTCATCTGGTATGGGGATTTGTTCACCAGTTGCTTATTGCCCATTTTCATTAGTCTAAATTAGGTATTTTTTAGTTTTAGGAATAAAAGGAGTCTTAGAGGTCATATTGTCCATAGAGGTCAAATACATTTCCTCTCCAGTGCCAACCCTCATTGATTGGGTCTTGTCACCTGAAATATCGTGTTAAGTAGGCTTCTGAAGCTCCGTTTGTATTCAGCAGCAAACCAGATACGATTAAGACCTGTCTCTGCCGTGGGTGCTGAAATGGGCTAGAGATAGTTGTCACGCTGGCTCTAGCCTAACTCATTCATCTCCAGCAGATAAAACTAACTCCCACAAGGGGCAAATGATATAACCACAGGTCACTCCAAGACTTACCAACAGAACCAGAGATAGAATTTAAGTATAGACTCGAGTTCTTCACACCAACCACAATGGGATAGGATGAACCTGTATTTTTGATTAACTGATTCTAGTTTCCCATCTATGCTGATGTCAACTTCTCCACCATTAGATAGTTCTTATTTTGGTAGATAACTCTTATTAAAATATTCTGAGAGGATCACTTCACAGCTTCTTTCTACCTTTATGTGTCTTACTCTTTCAGGTAATTTGATAGAACAGCATAAAAGAGAATGAGAGCAGAGGGCTCTCTATGTGGGGAGAGGGTGAACGTGGGTGACTTAATTTTACCTCCAATAGCATGTAGAAGGGAGGTAGGGAAATGTATGGCTTGGAAGGAAGGGATGTGGGTTTATATCATGTGCAGTCTTCGGCCCCCTCAAACACTCCCAGAATGCTTCAGCCTCTTAGCTTCACACTTCTTTTTCTGCCTGGAGGACTGTTCTAAATATTGCCATGGCTCACTCCCTTACTTTTTTTTTTTTTTTTTAAAGATTTTATTTATTTGACAGAGAGAGACAGTGAGAGAGGGAGCACAAGCAGGGGGAGTACGAGAGGGAGAAGCAGGCTTCCCACTGAACAGGGAGCCCAATGTGGGGCTCGATCCCAGGACCCTGGGATCATGACCTGAGCCAAAGGCACAGGCTTAACGACTGAGCCACCCAGGCACCCCTCACTCCCTTACTTCTTATACATCTCCATGTTTAAATATCACTTTATCAGACTGATCCCTTCCTGTCCCTCTGTCCCTTTACCCCAATGTGTTTTATTCACAGCATGCATCACTTTGCCATTACATGTTGTTTTCAGTTATATTTCTACAACATACCATCTGACACAGAATTTTACCTTTGTAATAAGTGATACACTTGCTCTTTATTCCCACTGTCAAATTCCAAGTTTCATGCTGAGCACAAATGGTTTTGTTCCTGGCTAATTTCTTGCCCAAAGAACAGTCTCTGACGCATAGTAGGGCTGCAAATAAAAATGTGTTGACTCAATTAATTTGAAATGATATTCACATTTAAACCATTCTAGCTTTCAACTTCTGACACTAATGTTGGCCAACTACAGCCAATGGGCCACATCCAATCCACAACCTGTTAATGTAAATAAAGTTTTCTGGAACACAACTATTTCCTATTTATTTCCATATTGTCTATAGCTGTCTATAAAATTTCATATTACAATGTCAGATCGGAGTAGCTACAACAGAGATTGTGGCCCTTGAAGCCTAAACTATTTCCCCTCTAAATATTCTCGTGAAGTGGTCAGTAGTGGCCACAGCTGTCTTTCCTTAACTGATCAAGAGGATCTGCCAGAAGTGAATGGATGGTGGGACGTCTCAGACTCAATTCTCAACACCTTCAGCAGGCCTCAAGTGCAAACTTCCGAGCAAATTCTGGATTCATTCCACAAATTTTTCTTGTGTTGCTACAATGTGCCAACCTCTTCCAAGGCCCCATAATACATCACTGAACAAACACAAAAGTCTTTGCCCCTTGCAAATGTACATTGCAGCAGCAGAAACCGACATTAACCAATGAAAACATGAAATAAGTAAAGGACATAGTACATAAGCAGTAAATGCCATGGATGAAGAGAGAGGGGAGCAGGAGAAGGGATGGTAAGAATGCATGGGGAAAGAAGGGGTATAGGATTTTACAGAACATGTAGGACACACTGAGAAGATATTTTAAACAACACTTAAAAAGGGTAATTACCTGGCTATGGGAATCACTTGGGAAGAATCTTTTTTTTTTTTAAAGATTTTATTTATTTATGTGACAGAGAGACAGCCAGCGAGAGAGGGAACACAAGCAGGGGGAGTGGGAGAGGAAGAAGCAGGCTCCCAGCGGAGGAGTCTGATGTGGGGCTCGATCCCAGAACGCTGGGATCACGCCCTGAGCGGAAGGCAGACGCTTAACGACTGCACTACCCAGGCGCCCCCACTTGGGAAGAATCTTGAAGTCAAACAGAACAGCTAGTGCAAAAAGCCTGGGGCAGAAGTGAGGCTGCTGGTTTTGAGGGACAGCCAGGAAGCCCTTGAGAATGAAGAAAAGGAAAGGAATAGATTGGTTGCCAACAGTGAGAACATTCTGTTTTAATGAAAAACTCTAATTGGGAGGGAAACACAATTTAACAGACTATGGACAAACTCCCTGGAGGCATTTAATTTTGTTAAACAAGATACCGTAGAATAATTGTTAAATTAGTATATTTTATTAGCTCAAATTCATTAGCTCTCCCCAAATTTCCAAACGCCAGACTTTGCCCCGTTTGTCTGGAGTGTCTAACCTGAAATAACCTTTGACCTTTTGACTTCCTATGGCTCTGATCCCTGAATTCCTTCAGGGGAGTTCCTGCTCAAGAAGGAAATATCCATCCTGAGGAGTAGAAAGGTCTCTGCAGTCATCGAGCTTAACTCCTGAGAGCTCCAAGTCACAGAGTCTTTCTCCCCGAGACTCCATTTTCCCATGAGTGAAATGGACAGAGAAACAGTGCCTCTCTCACAGGGTGAACACGGAAGGAGGCAATGTGAGCTAGCGCTCAGCCCCCCCCTGTAAGCATTTCCATACATGTTAGCAGTTAGAATGACTCACCCTGCTCTCTGCTCAAGCTGCTTGGGCGCCGAAGAGAATTCCCTCTCTCCTGAGGCAGCTCGTAGCTTCTTTGAGCAGGTCTGCCTACGAAGATATTGAGCCCCAATCCACCTGCCTCCAATTTGCTGTACTAGCCCGGGTTCTACCCCTTGAGGTCAAATAGATTCCATCCATCTCCCACCTGAAAGCTCTTCAGTGATTAAAGGTAATCACTGCATCCCCGTTTCTCCAGCCAAGCCTCATTTCACTGTTTCCCTTTCCCCTCGCCACACTAGCTTGCACATTTGACCTTGCTCCATTTGCCTTAAATCTATCTTAAATTACATTTACACTCTTCCCCAACCACTCTCTCCTTGCCCACCTTCTGATTTAATTCATTCCACTGTTACTGTGGCATGTCCAGGTTTAAAACATGTGCTCTCTCTCCTCTAACCCTCTGCCTACAGCTGGTTAGTTTCCCTTCCTTTTTTTTTTTTTTAAATTTTAACCATAAACACCTGAGCTCTGGTTTGACCAGCATGAAGGGTGGGGGTGGAAATCAGACTTCTGTTCTGATCTTGAAACACAAATAGCCCAGTTTTTGTTGTCCTCCTAACTCATCTTGAACGGAAAGTCGACCAACACACTTCCCACAACTCACTTTACACATAATGCTTCTGGGCCTCGTGGGCCTGATTTGGCATTTGTATAGCAAGCTGGTCTTTTGACCCCAAAACATGACCTTCCTATCGTTTTCCCTGCTAAAACCGCCTCCGTTAGCTTATCATAATCTCTTGGTATCATGCTACTTGTGAACATTTCAGTGGCATGGTTTCCAAACCCTCATTCAAGTGATTGATTAAAATTTTAAAATATTGAGCATCTCAGGATTAAAGACAGAGCCGTGTGCTGTACCCCTAGCTAGCTCCCAAAGTTTAGTAAGATCCCATATGGTAAGATCATTCTGCTGGTTGTAACTCCCATGCCGTAGTTTTGACTGCCCTCTGACCATGCGCATATGCCGAGGAACTTTTCAAATTCCTTACGCTAGAGCCACAACATCCATAGCATCTTATGATTTTTTAATCAGGTATGAGCCTTATATAAATGAAAAATGATAAAGTGCTCATTGGGCCTGTTGGTTACATAGCATCCATTAAAAAAAAACCACAGGTGATGTCTGTCTTTTGCTCAAAACCATTTGGTGCTCTCTCTGGCAGAGACAGTAGCAACTACCAAATATTCTATGTGTTCCTTTATGTTTTGGAGAGATCTTGACATTAGGCAGGGCCTGATAATTTGTCCTGGAAAGGAAATTTGAAAGAAAGGGATACGTGTCACTCTCTGAGCAGTGACATTTCCAGCTACAATTCCACAATTTCTTTTTTCCCTGTCTCAATGATTGCTAAGGACGATGGTGTTCCAGCTGGGGTAGCTACTGGAAGCTAGAGCCTCTGTTGCCTGGGGCCCTGAGGAACCAGGTAGAGCAGAGCCTCCTGCTTTTGCACACACGGATCCTGCAGAGAGTGTGGGTGAGAAATAAAACGTGTTCTTACATTAAATCACAACAATTTGGGGAGTAGTTTGTTATTACAGCATAACCTAGTCTATCCTGACTCATTCCTTTCTCCTGCTCTGAGAGTAAGGCTCAGACTCCTACAGTGCGCTAATAGGACCTGTGTGTTTTGCCATCTAATTCTCCAGCCCTCTGTGTCACTTTCACATCCCTCTCTAGCCACACTGACCCGCTCACCGGTCCTGGAGTGTGCCATACTCTTTCTAGACTTGAGGCCTTCATGCATGTTGGGCCCTGAGGATCCAAGTTCCCTCCACCTCAAATGCTCTTCTTCCCTCTCCGGACTAATTTTGACCACTTTCCCTTCAGACCCTAACTGAAGAACCACTTCCTCAGGGAACATTTTTTGACTCTTACAAATGATGTTAGAGCCCCCATTAAATGCTTCCCTGGCATTCTATCTCCCTTTCACAGCACTTTGCCCTCTTGCAGTTATTAAATGTGCAACATTTTATTTTTAAAAAATATTTATTTATCTATTTTAGAGGCAGAGAGAGCGCATGAGTGAGAGGGGCAGAGGGAGAGGAAAAGAGAATCTCAAGCGGGCTGCGAGCTGAGCCTGGAGTCCGCTCAATCTCACGACCCTGAGATTACCTCCTGAGCTGAAACCGAGAGTCAGACGCTTCGCTGACCGTGACCCCAGACGCCCCAAAGGTGCAACATTTTAATTTAATATGCATTTTCTTTGTTAGAATATAAGCTCCTTGAATTAAAGGCTTTATTTAATTCACCACTGTCCCCTCAGCACCTCCTATAGTAACGGCGCAAAGCCCCCCAATTTTTGACAACTACTGGATATTCCCACCAAGTTGAAAAAAAAAGACAAGCCCGAAAGATTATTCTTGTTCTTTTTTTTTTTTTTTTTTAAGATTTTATTTTATTTGACAGAGATAGAGACAGCCAGCAAGAGAGGGAACACAAGCAGGGGGAGTGGGAGAGGAAGAAGCAGGCTCATAGCGGAGGAGCCTGATGTGGGGCTCGATCCCATAACACCGGGATCACGCCCTGAGCCAAAGGCGGGCGCTTAACCGCTGTGCCACCCAGGTGCCCCAGATTATTCTTGTTCTTAAATACCTCCAGCTTAGTCGTCTGATCTCTTTTGATCTCAGATAGCCAAGCCACTTGAATATTATGCTTGAAATAGAACTAACTTCTTTAAATTTATTTATCGGGTCTCCACATGATGTGTCAAAGAGAGTCAGAAAATAAGTGAAAAGAGCAAAAATGAAGAAACTTAGAACTCAGCTGCACAGCACAGTCAGGAGAAAGGTGACAATGTAAGTAGCAGGTGAGCTATGGAGTTCCATGGTCATTGGGTGGGCGGTTCTGTCTGAGCCCAGGTACCGACAGGAGAGATTGATGTTTAAAGCCACTTGTGGGTGCCAAGGGCAATTACCGCCCTTCCTGGGGCTGGGCACAAAGTTCCTATCACAGACTTGCCTTTTATCCGCAGCCATGAGTGGACCACTTTCAGTTCCAGAATATCACCTGTGAAACCCAGTAGCCGCTCCACCAGAGCCAAGCCTGGTGATCGGGGTGTAAGGCCTTGTAACAAGCCATGGCTACGTTATTGATTCTGCTTTGTGCAGTCAATAAAACCAGTTTTTTGAATCATTTGGTGCAGTTGTTATCCTGATTTGAGATCTTTCACTCAAGTCTAGCTTCTGCATCTCCAGGACAAGAAAGTTTCAAGGCTGAAAGTGGCCTTTGTGTATGAGGTTAAACTCAGCTGGTGTCTGAACACACATGTCTGCCTCTGTCAGCAGTGGGGATTACATTTCCTTTGGTTTCTGTGTCACACACTGGGAAGCACATGACATTAGACGTAATGCAGTTTTACATATACTTCCAGCATCTGGGGACCACCATATATGTAACATAAATGTGATGTATTTTTAACTTTATATCTTGTATTTAATTTTTAAATTTCAAATATATATTAATTTTAAAGTTTATATATATACACACACACACATACATCTTAACATACTTCCAAGCATTTTTTAAATATTTTAATGTTTTTTTATTATGTTAGTCACCATACAGTACATCCCTGGTTTCTGATGTAAAGTTCGATGATTCATTAGTTACGTATAACACCCAGTGCACCATGCAATACGTGCCCTCCTTAATACCCATCACCAGCCTATCCCATTCCCCCACCCCCTCCCCTCTGAAGCCCTCAGTTTGTTTCTCATACTCCATAGTCTCTCATGCTCATTCCCCCTTCTGATTACCCCCCTTTCTTTATCCCTTTCTTCCCCTACCGATCTTCCTAGTTCTTATGTTCCATAGATGAGAGAAATCATATGATAATTGTCTTTCTCTGCTTGACTTATTTCACTTAGCATTATCTCCTCCAGTGCCATCCTTGTTGCAGCAAATGTTGAGAAATCGTTCTTTTTGATAGCTGAGTAATATTCCATTGTATATATGGACCACAACTTCTTAATCCAGTCATCTGTTGAAGGGCATCTCGGTTCCTTCCACGATTTAGCTATTGTGGACAATGCTGCTATGAACATTGGGGTGCATATGGCCCTTCTCTTCACTACGTCTGTATCTTTGGGGTAAATACCCAGCAGTGCAATGGCTGGGTCATAGGGTAGCTCAATTTTTAACTTTTTAAGGGACCTCCACACTGTTTTCCAGAGTGGCTGTACCAACTTGCATTCCCACCAACAATGTAGGAGGGATCCCCTTTCTCCACATACTCTCCAGCAATTATTGTTTCTTGCCTTGTCAATTTTTGCCATTCTAACTGGCGTAAGGTGGTATCTTAGTGTGGTTTTGATTTGAATTTCCCTGATGGGTAATGATTTTGAACTTTTCATGTGTCTGTTAGCCATTTGTATGTCATCATTGGAAAAGTGTCTGTTCATATCTTCTGCCCATTTTATGATTTGTTTATTTGTTTCTCGAGACTTTCAAGCATTTTTAAGAGCTGGGAAAAATTCTAAGCACTGACACGTCTAAAATGACAAAAGAAACCTAATTTGTATCTATATTATGCTATAACCAAAATGTTCTATAACAAAATCTATTAGTTGCTGCTCTTGTCTCTCAACCTAACCATGAATGTTTCAAAGACTTGGAGATTAGGGCCAACAGCTGAAGACTCATAGGTAGGATGAAATGGGAAGCCAAACCTGGGGAATAGGTGTGTCCATCTTTTCTCCAACCACGGTTCCTTCATCTAATTTAACTGGAAACAAGGGCTTCTATTGTTGTACATTTCGCTCATTTATTCTATAGCATTTATCAAGTGCCTACTACGTGTGTAAAATTTTTCAGTGCAAAAGAAAGATATAGCTAAAATTTTAAGAATCACCTACAGTGACCCTCATCACTGTGTAATTCCCATCTCACAACCACTGCAGGGGTCAACCTGTGAATATGATGAAGGAACAAGAATCTGCCCTAACTTGAATGAGCTCTGAAGAAGATTCTTCTGAGGACTTCCAGATAAAAGCACAAACTAGCCAACACCTTGATTTTGGTCTTACAAGACCCTAAGTAGAGATCCTAGTCTAGCTCACCTGGACTTCTGACCTAAAGAACTGTGAGATTATAGGGCGCCTGGGTGGCTCCGTCAGTTAAGCATCTGCCTTCGGCTCAAGTCATGATCCCACGGTCCTGGAATCAAGGCCCGTGTCAGGCTCCCTGCTCAGATGGGAGTTTGCTTCTCCCTCTCCCTGTGCCCCTACCTTCTCCTCTCCCCTCCTCTCAAATAAATAAATAAAATCTTAAAAAAAAAAAAACCTGTGAGATTATAAATGAGTTATTTTAAGCTGCTTAATTGTGGTCATTTGTTATGCAGTGATAGCAAACTGATACAGAAAGTAAATTAAAACTAGAAACTTGATCTAGACTTCAGAAGCTTTCTCTCCAATTGGGAAAAGAGCGTTTTGCATTCCCTACATGTTGACTCTCCTCCTCACTAAAAACATGCAAAGTGTATTTTTATTTTTTGAAGTGTCAAGTCAGTGTCATCATTGCATCCACTCTGCTATGGTTTCACAAGTTCCTAGGATGTACTCTGCGCTCTGCTGGGCCCTGAAATCCACAAACAGACTCAGTGGCCATCCTCAGGAGGGCTGTACACTGAGGACATTAAGACAACCACAGGACAGGTACATTGTCCTGTGCTGTGAGAAACCACGGGAACACTGGGATATGGATGACTGGCTTTTACCTGCCATGGGCAAGAAAAACTTCTTGAAGGGGTGACAACAAAAATTAATCTGGAATTTCAAAAGGCATTTTAGGTCAACATGTCCTACAATATTTTCAGACAATTTCACCCAGTGATTGCACTTTAAATTTTGTATTGTTCAGTGGACATAGTGATGCATTTAATTACCTTCTTAGAAATTGTGAGGCCAATTATGCAAAAAAAGTCCCTATACTGTTTCTACTAGGTAGTACCCATCAGGTGCCCCTGGAGTCATTTTACTTGATTCCTTAGAAAGCAAATTGTCAGCAGTTGAGGAACCTAGCAAGTACTTGTTGCTGATGAAAATTAAAATGCATTTTCCTCCTTTCCTCTTAAATACGTTTGGAGTGGATTTGGAAAAAATAGACTTTTAAAAAGAGAGGAAGTGATTACATTTCCAAGTGTAAATTTGTAGTAAGGTGATAAGGGTCACAGAGAAACACAGCATCATGACCTTTTACAATAATTTTTATGGGGGTCAGGAGAAACAGGGGAGTTTCTCTGTATGTATAAATAGAGGTACAACTCAAATTCTCATTTGAAACCTTTGATCTTTAGAAGAAAGGGATACAATTATATTTGCTCTCTAATTTTCTCTATTTTAAATTCAGTTCCATATTTCTCTTTCTTGTGAATTGCAAATTGCCCTTCAATTTTATGAGACTTTTAGAATTGTAGCACAAGGTCAAGAACATGAAAAGGAAGAAAGAGATCACTTATGTGCAAAATATATGTACACACACAGGCATATACATGCCTCCTTTGTGGTGATTGATTTACGTCAGTGTTAATTTAGAATTGAACAAACTGCAATCTAGAATTTTGACAGATGATGTTTTTCCAGGTTTCTTATGTTTAAGATCCAAAAATAATGACTATTGATCTTTGGTCTACATTATAAAAAGAAATGTGCTTTATCCACTGGATCATGATTAACAGTTCTCATATAATAATAGCCAGTATAATTCAAAGTGTGAATTGGTATTAAAAGGGCAGGAACAAAAGGCCATAACATATAATTCCAATAGAAATGACTGAAAGCACATCTACTGAATGAGAGGCAGTGAGAAAGAAGGGAAACGGGACATGTCTATCACAGGCGAGGCTTTATGATAAATGCCAACAAGGAAAGCTTTGTTGAAGATCTGGGAGAGCTTTAGTATCTAAAAAAGAAAGGATGAACTCAGAGGGTCATGCCACTTGTATGCTACTCAGCTACTCTTTACAAGCCAATTCAGCTAGTTGGGGACCACAGACAGAGCAGGCCAATGACTCAACACACACACACACACACACGCACACACACACACACACACACACACACACTAATTATCCCAATCTGCATCTCCATTTGAAATTCTCACCATTAGCATTGCTCTTCCAATAGTTATTTTAATGTCATTTACTTTTAAACCTGGATAAAAAGTAGGCATCAAGTTTCTTGAGAACACAATTAACTGGGGAATGCATTAACAAAGGTAACTTCATTTAATCTGCTTTAGCACTTTGAGGCATCTAGCGGACAACACAGGCCAAGGAAATGAGACATGAAATAGGTCAGTTTTGTTGGGAGCCAAAGAGCAGAACGGGTTAGACCAGCCACGTGACACCTTGCAGTGGGAGCACTGGTGCATGGCCATTCTGAGCCCTGAGGTTCTGACAGCCAGAGAGGAGGTCAGGGATGGGGAAAGGTAGCAGTAGTAACAACACTATTCGCCAAGCATTCTTCTCAGTACTTTACATGTATCAACTCGTTTAATTCCCCAAACGCATGCAGTATGAACACTTATCCCCATTTTACCTATTAATACGCCCCAAATCACCTCCAAGTGGTGCTCCTGGTGCCAACGAGTGCCAAGGAGTGCCACTGGTCCCACTAGGAGTGACCTCAAGAGTCTGGCTCATGCTCTTGCTCACTGCCTCTCTGGGAGCAGGTGGTGTAGGCAGTGGCTGGGAACACCTAGACACGCCTGGGTTCAAATCTCAGAGTTGCTACTAATTAACTATATGGTTTTGTCACTTACTAACCTAGCTCAACTTCAATTTTCTTATCAGTAAATTGGGAATAACAATAGTATCTACACCTCGTGGTGTAGTTATGAAATTTAAATGAGATGTTACAGGTAGGTGCTGTCTGGCACAGGGACCCTACATAGGACATGCACAATAAATCCCTAATAACGTCGACAGTACAAAAAGCAACGAGGTTCTATATCAGTGATGGATTGGTCAGAAAAGCACAACTTCTGGCGTTGCTACACAATAAGGGATTTATTATGACATTAGCTCTTGCACGCTCGGGAGCTGGTGGGGAAATCTATACAGGATGTGATCTCTGTGTCTAGTGTGGAGCCCAGTATCACTGGAGGTGATGAGACTGGCAGTCAGGAAGGAGAATGGGACATGGGTGAGTGAAAGGATGACAAGGAACCCATGAGGGCAAGCAGAACCCATGTTTATCTCAATGCTTCCCACCTTGATAGGGCAGGTGACCTGCAAAGGGAGCTGGCCCTCTCCACAACTGGCCCAGGGCTCAGGGAAGCTGGCAGAGGAGCTGTGGACCCGGTGCTGCCCCAGGCCATCTACATGCATAAGTAACAAAGTGTGTAAACTCCATAGCATTTGGTACCCTACCCTAATCTTCACGGTATAAAGATACTTCTGGGGCATTACATTTGCCTTCCAAATATGGTGCAAAATTTCTCTTGTGGCCAATGCTGAGGTTCACAACAAGGGGAAGGTAATTCTAAGAACAGCAATTCCAGTTTAGCCAAACTGACACAATACAAAGCCAAAGCACCAGGGTTGTACACCTTATTTTCTCAATATTGGCTAGTTCCTTTGTATTTTAAAAATAACGATGCTAACTCTTAAACAACAATCCGACTCTCACTTGGACCCACCTCTTGATGGGCAACAACAAATCTAGACCTACCCATTTCCTTATATGAACTTCTTGAGCCACAGAGCATGCTTCTTACCAGCTTTGGTGCAGTAACTGCTGCCACTGTGCCTGCATTGTGTTCTGCAGTGCTGGGCATTTATGCTTCTAACACACCGGGTCTACTGGTCTACCCTCTGGATTCCTATTACAAGATGATCACATTCAAACTCCCTATGCTGTCCACCCCATCTAGTCCTAGCTTGTTCATGCAGACATGTATTTCACTAGCTTTGCACCCCCACATCATTCTGCTGTACTTTTAATGTAGCTCCTCCAGATCATATTCTAGTTGCCAGTAGGTATGTCACTCACTAGGCAATAAGCTACTTGTGGGTAGGGACGGGTCCAGTAAATGGTTCAATGTATGAGTAAATAAAGAACAAAAATTGCATATATCTCTTTTTCATTCACATTCATATATTCATACAGTTGTCTTGTAAATTTATATTGATAGGTCTCTATGGGCCAAGTACTCTACCTACCATACACAAAAAGAACAAAACAGCCATGATCCCAATCCTTGTGGAACTCACATTCTAGTCAGGAGTCAGATATGAAATAAAAGGACATGTGAATCAATGCACAATTGGCCATTGTGATTAAGGGCTGGGAATAAAAGTAAGATAATTGCTACTCTTATTAAATAAATTTAATTTCAAGATGACTGATTGGGTCAAGAAACTTAATTTGTGCACATAAGAGAGCAAAATGAATTAGCCCAATGGAGAATAGACAAATAAATGTGGCCTCGTCAGCACAATGTTCAAAATAATTGAAGGAGCCAATTCAGTTCATCATTTATTGGTTGCACGGTATCCTGCCAGGCACTGAGTGAGTGCTCCTCCCCCCAGCCGCAATTGCCAATAAGCTTCAAGAAAATACAAGCATAGCCTGTCTGGCTGTGTAGTCTGCTGGGAGTACATCGCCCTTAGAAAGTGTTAACCTTTGGAGAGAAAATCAACTCCCGCAGATCAGGACCAAGTTGTAAGATTTTAGGACAGTTCTTATCAGACTAAAGACTCTCAATGAGTGCATAAGATATCAACCTCTTTAGACACCAATTTGATGAAACAACAGTTGAGTTTAGGGCACTGAATTTTAATAATGGGATGTTAATCATTTATTTTGTATCCAGCACATAAAATTCCCAGATGCCAACTCCAGTGCCAAAAATGGACATGTGGAGAACAGCAGGTATGAAATGATAAATCTTGTGATTTATAGGCCTTGCTTGCTGAAAGTCTCTGGTGATTCATTTCATCACTGTGGAGCAATTTCTCCAACAAAATGTGTCTTTCCCATCCCTCAATCCAAGCAACTCATTTACTATTCACTTTGTTTGTCTTTCAGTATGGTCTTTGTCAAAGCTTCCCTCTTAAGAATTTCCTCCATATAAACACTGTGCCTTTGATCACCGCCAAAACATGTGAAAGATTATGAGAGGTAAGAACAAAGAGGAGCTTTTTAAGACCTTCCCAACCATCTGATTTCTTTGTTGATTACACCTGTTTGGGAATTTTTTCATGTCATATTTTTATTCCAGCCTGTCATAGGTTAGGACGAGACATTAAAAATGCATGTGAACATTCTCCAAACAGAAGTTTTTATATATTATGCCATGTTTAGTAACAGAAGTTAATTTCAATTAATTTAATGGAGAATACAGTTGGAATTCAATGGAGTCTATGTTTATTCAGCTATTCCTTCATTCTTTCATTCATACATTTATTCCATAAAGACACATTCAGTACATGTTAGGTACCAGATATTAGCCATCTAGTGGTAAGCAAGATAGGCATGGTTCCTGCTATCAGAGTAATAAGGCTATGAATAAATTGACACAATTTAATATATTATGCGCCTCTGTATGTGTGTGTATGTGTGTGTGTGTGCTTGCATGCCCACATGCCTATATGCACCCAAATGTGTGATGGGGACACAATAACATCACTATAAATGTCTGATGTCATGCCTCTGAGAATGTGACATTAGAACTGTAATTTAAGTGATGAGAAGAAGCCATTCCTGCAAAGATCCAAGGAAAAATTATTCTAGGTTAGAGGAGGAACAAGTACAAGGTCTTGGGCAAGAGTGAGTTTGGTATGTACGAAGATCCAAGAGAAATCCAAAGTGGGTAAAGTAGAGAAAAAGTTGCAGAATTTGGTACAAAATGAAGGTGGAAACGTGGACAGAAGTGAGATCCAAGAGGGTTTACTTCTTTCAGGGTTTCTTCATTTCAGATACTATAGACCTCAGGATTCTGAAGATCCACAAAGCCCTTATTATTTGCGGTAAAATTTTCTTCATATGTGCATCAGTGCATTTCAAAGTAGTCTAAGACTCAAGGAAGTCTAGGAATTAAGACCCGGTCTATGGAGTATTGATCAAGTCTAAAAATTGATCTCATGTGGTTTTAATAAAAATATTGGGTAGATAGGATACATATATCATAAATTAACGATTAGCTTCTTTCAAAGTCTCATGATACCTTATATCACTGAGTTTAAAACCTTAGTAATTACACATTCTAATCCGAAATGGTTCATGCAGGTGCCATTTGAGGTTTTGTTCTTTTCAGGTAAGAAAATGGAAGGGTTTCATTAAATCATGTCAAGGTTCAGAGAGTTAAACTTTTTTGAGAAGAAGGATAAAACTGATTAGGAATTGTTTTATTCCTCTTGAACTCTACAGTAAGTGAACACTGCCTGGAATGGATATGATAGGTAATTTTTAGGCCTTGATAATAGCTAAAAAATGTAAACCCTTTCCATCATCATTTTTCACCCGTATTTGATAACTATTGTGTGAGAACAATGGAAGCAGATATATGATACTGTATTCAATATCCCAAAGAGATGATGAATGATAACACTTACAGTTTAAAAGAAAAATGGCCCAATTTCAAGTGTCCTTTCTGGAAGTTCTATGACTGTTTTGGGAAAACTTGCTAAAAATACTAAGGCAGTAGAGACAAGAATGGAAAGAGTGAAATATAGTCTCCATCCTTTTTTTATGTTCTTAAGGATACTGTTTAACATACATCATTTTGACAAAGCTGACTTATTTATTAAATAAAACTTATGATCATTAAATAGCTTTCCAGATGCTGTGTCCATGAATAGTGAATTCTGAGAAAGTTCATTACATGAATCAAAACATTGAAAAATATCACTTTAAATGTGATAAATGTCTTTGTCTGCTTTGCCTCATAACTTCGACTGAAATGACCTGACACATGAATAAATATTTATATCAGCTTTTATACTAAAAAAGAAAAGCCTGCTTGAAAATGTTGTGTTGCAATTACTCATGGGTATTTGCCTGATGATTATTTGTCTCTAGCAGAGAGCATATTCTAAAATAAACAGAATCTGGCATAGAACCATCATAGAATATATTTATACATTAGCCAATTCACGACCCATTGAAAAGGACAAGTTCAGACAAGCCTCTATTTTGTCTGCATAGCTCTGAATAGTTGGTTTGATATTCCTATTACAGTGACTAGTTTTAGTTTTGCAAAGTTGCAATTATTGTGGTTGCAAAGAGACAGTGAAAGGTATCTTTGTCTTTGGTGGATATTGGAAAGTTATCCTAAATATCTAGTAATGAAGGGGAGTAGCATTTGTCACCCCAAAATATGCCTCTTTGGCATAAAGATTATTCCAGGCTGATTATTTTTAAGAAACTCAAGATTCAGGAAAAGCTCTTTACTTCCTATTTACCTAAATTTGCAGTGGAAAGGGGGTCTACACCAAGAAAACAGCTCTTACCAGAATTACCTTTTCATGCAACTTACCTGCATAACAGGACAACCTGTGATTTCCAGTCATCTCCTTTCACCTTCCTATGAATGGCCTTTCTTCCCTTTGTATCTTCAGACTCTTACCCCTTTCCTTAGCTCAGGATGTTCTATAAGCCTCAACTACCTGGCTTCCCTTTGGGTCTCATATTTGTATGGGGTTCCCATATGTACAAAATTTGTTTTTTCTCCTGTTAATCTGTCTTATATCAATTTAATTATTAGACCAGCCAAAGAACCTAGAAGGGAAGAAAGGAAAACTTATCCCCACTTCAGTACAATCAGAAACAAGTCTGCAGTATTTAGGGAGATGGAGGAGGGCTACCTAGAAAGAAGAAAAAAGATGGTGGAAATGGTAGTGATAAGTGGGAACATATCACAAAAGACCCTAAATATCAGAGGATGATGGCATAGCTTTCCCTGTGCACAATGAAGAGCCACAAGAACTTTCATCTGGAGGAGTAACTTAGTGAACTTCACTTTCCAGAATGATTTATCTGAACAGAATCTGCAAAATACGCTTATAAAAGGAAATGTTTTTCCTTTTGCAGTGCAAATATGACCTCCAGAAATCACTTCCAGCAAGAAGTAGAGTCTTTTTCCTCCCCGCTTGACTCTGGGTTGGCTATGTGACTTGCTTCGACCAACAGGACAGTGCAGAAGTGTTGCCACAGGAAAGGCCCAGAAGCTTCCTCTATGCTCTCTCAGAGCCCAGTTGCTAGACTGCAAGGAAGTAGATGCTATCCTCCAGCCCGCAAAGAGGCTCTGGAGAAAGAGGTGCTAGTGGAGACGGTCTGAGGAGCAGATTAAGGCACGGAGAAGAACTGACGTGCCCCAGACAGCAAGCAATCTTAAGGCCCAAGACATGTGAGGGAAGCTTTCTTGGGCCCCCACTCTCCCCCACTGGCCAGCTGAACACAGCCATGCAAGAAATCTAGAAGATCAGCTGATGCATCCCTCCGTCTACCAACAGAATGTTAAGAAATGGCAAATCAGGGGCGCCTGGGTGGCGCAGTCGTTAAGCGTCTGCCTTCGGCTCAGGGCGTGATTCCAGCGTTATGGGATCGAGCCCCACATCAGGCTCCTCCGCTATGAGCCTGCTTCTTCCTCTCTCACTCCCCCTGCTTGTGTTCCCTCTCTCGCTGGCTGTCTCTATCTCTGTTAAATAAATAAATAAAATCTTAAAAAAAAAAAAACAAAAAGAAATGGCAAATCATTGTTGTTTCAGGACACTAAGTTTAGATGGGGTTTATTACAGTAGAAAACCCAAATAACATCTTATGAAATGTCTTCTCACAATCAAACTTAGGAAAGAGTCATTGAGGGGCGACCCGGTGGCTCAGTCCTTAAGCGTCTGCCTTTGGCTCAGGGCGTGATCCTGGCATTCTGGGATCAAGCCCCACGTCAGGCTCTTCTGCTGGGAGCCTGCTTCTTCCTCTCCCACTCCCCCTGCTTGTGTTCCCTCTCTCCCTGGCTGTCTCTCTCTCTGTCGAATGAATAAATAAAATCTTTAAAAAAAAAAAAAAGGAAAGATTCATTGAGTCGGAGGCATGAAGCCAGCTGGAATGGAAAGGTTAGCCTGGGGTCATGAGAACATGGCCTGGGTGAAAAGATAAAGGCTTAATTAATGCTTACATTTCCTCCTCTCATCAGGAAAGGGGCTGGCAGTAAAACAAATTAAAACGTTGAATTTAGAAGTCACACAAAACTGGGCTCCTTCCCTGGTTCCAGCACTTACACATTTCTTTCCCTAAGACTAGGTCTTCTCACCTAAAACACAGAGCTAATAATAGCCCTCACTGAATCAACTCATTATGGAAAAACAACTAGGGGAGGATGTCAAGTTACTCAGCACAGATTTGCATACACTAAGTTCCTGATGAGGAGCCAACATAGTATTTGGAAATGGGACCAGACTTTCCCTCATTTCCAGTATTTGCTCTTTACCTTCCTGAATTTTGTCTTCAGTACCTCCAGGAGGGATGTCAAAGAATAAATACATACAGAATGGAAAACTACAATTCTTGATTTTTGAGTTTCAAAAGCTGACAGAATTTGTGTTTCAAAAGGCTCTGCCCTGAGGCCACTCTCTGGATGTTGAGAGAAAATGTCAGTAGCCTTTCCCTTGCTTCCTCCCACCCCCTGATCCAGATTCTGATGTAAAACTGATGTCCTCTGTCTTTAGTGCATCTCCCCGCCCCCAACCCATCACCAGGCAATCCATATTTCAAAGTAAGGATAACTATGGATAAGTCTGGATGAATCTAAGATGTCTTAGTTTAGGAGACTTATGTCCCCTTTACCATTTTAAGGAAAAGCAATAATGCTTCAAGGTTCCTCTGGGCCCAAAAGCTCCACTTCTATAAGGAAAGTTGAAAAATATTTTGAATAGGTAAAAAAGATTTCTAGATATCCTGTCTAGCATATCTTCCCAGGCTATCTCTCCCTTGTGTTGTCTTTGAGCTATTTTACAGCTCTGTAAGTTATGGAATACTGATAGTAATACAAATAATTCTTTTCCATAGAAATGCAAACTGTATCCAGTTAAATAAGTTGGTTACTGCCCCATAGATATTGACCAATTTGTTATGTATTTGTAAATTCTTTTCAACATTCCTGGTAACTATAAATGTGTCTGTTCTTTGGGGTTTTCCATGAAACTGGGTATGTATTTATTTCAAATTTCAATGAGACTTTCAACTACACCTCTCTATTAGTCTGTTAGGACTGCCATAATAAGTATCGCAGACTGGGTGTCAAACAAGGTATATGTATTTTCTCATGATCTGGAAGCCAGAAGTCTGAGATTAAGGCATTGGCAGGACTGGTTTCTTCTGAGGCCTCTCTCCTTGGATTGCAGATGGCTGCCTTCTCCTCTTATTCTTCCTATGGTCTTCCCCTTAGTGCTGGTCTGTGTCCTAATCTCTTATAATGAGGCCAATCATGTAATCATTTTATTTTAGTTATCTCCTTAAAAGCCCTAACTCCAAAATAGTCACATTCTGAGGTGTTGAGGGATAGGACTTCAACATATGAATTGGCAGTGAGGCAGGGCACAATTCTGTCCATAACATATTTTTTTAAATTAAATTATTCTTTAACACTTCTCAAGTGATAATTTCTCCAAATGGACCTATAAAGGAATATTTAAAACATCTTAAGTGGGCCAACATTATGACTAAAGATGATGGGCTCCGTTTTTACCACATGCACCAGTATGCATATTTTCTATTATTCTTGAGTGCTTTGCAATAAAAGTTTTCCTTTATTATGGGCGTACTTCTGCAGCTCCATTTTCACATTCCATTGGATAACTAAGGTACTACCAAAGGTATGGCTCTCTTTGCTGGCCCACACTCCTGAGCTACTATGTGTAAACACATCCTCAAGAGTGTGCAGAATGAAGAAAATTGTGCTGAATAAGATTCGAAATAAGGTAAGCCGAGGACTTCAAAGAGTGTCATGAAGTAATGAAAGGCTAGACTTCCAGAAACCCAACACCTAACTCTACCTGGAGCTAGTCACATTGACTTCCACTATCTAGTTTCCCCAGCATTGTGCTATGGATGAAAAGAAGTCACAAACAACATCAAGGGCAGCCTTAAAGGATAAGAAAAGTGGAAACCCAAAGCACCAACCAATTCTTTTGGTAAATTCATTTGGTAAATTCCGGCATATTTAAATGAGCCTGATTTTAGAGTCTGAGAAATTTCTGGCAGTGTGGCAAACAGATTTGGAAATCTGGGGTAAGATTACAGCTCTGATTCACATGGCTGAGTGAACACAGATGGTTTTCTTTCATTGTTTTGCTTTTCGTATTTACTGCCTGATGCCTTACCTGATCCTAAGAATGTGAGATCTTAGGAGACAAAGACCTGGTCTCTTGCTCATGACTATATCTGGAACAAAGAAAAAAAAAGGTGGGAGGATGGTAGGTATTCAATACATATTGTTGAGTGGAATGAGTGAAAATCACTGAACTTCTTTGGATCTCACTTTCCTTGTAATTTAAACATGGAGTGGGTAATAAAATTCACTGCACAGTGTTGTTTTAAGGAATAAATATGCATGAAGCTCCTAGATATACCAGACCCTTAGCAGAAGTTTTGTGCAGAATACTCCCCAGTTCCTCTGCAAACTGACTTTAGACTGGCCACTAGTCTGTGAAACATGCTCGTATGTTTGTTTCCCAGTTTAGGCTCTAGCTCAGGCCCCACTACGGCTACACGTAATGTACAATTGGTCTATATTCCCTTTCCCAATGAAGAGCCAGACAAAAGTTACCTAAAAGTGTCCCTTACTCAAAGATACTTTTCCCTAGTACTTCTTAAGCTATTTTCCTTTAATTTCCACTCAATAAACATGTCTTTTTTTTTTTTTTTTAAAGATTTTATTTATTTATGTGACAGAGAGACAGGCAGCGAGAGAGGGAACACAGCAGGGGGAGTGGGAGAGGAAGAAGCAGGCTCACAGCGGAGGAGCCCGATGTGGGACTCGATCCCGGAACGCCGGGATCACGCCCTGAGCCGAAGGCAGACACCTTAACGACTGCGCTACCCAGGCGCCCCTCAATAAACATGTCTTGAATGAATGATGAACCAATGACTTTCACTCACAAAGCCTATGCACCCCATCCTTCCTCTCCAATGTTTCAGAAACTTTCATTTTCATGGATTTCTGCCATGATCAAAGATACATATTCCATTTTGAACCTGGCTGAGGGATGATTCTAAATTTTGAAAAAAAAGCTTAGTGGCCAAATGGAACATTTAGATGTGCATGAATTCACCAAAACCCTAAGAGTTCTAGGAAAATTCTCCTAAGTCAGACTTCAGGGTGAGCTCTAGAAAGTGATGACATTAACCCTGATAGCTGCTGGCAGATTCATGTTGGCATCAGTGTCTGGAGGGATAGCCAAAGACTTCTTTCTCACTCATGTGAAGTGTTCAGAGAGCTTTTACCTAGCAATTTTAGCTGCAGGAGAATTCTGCAGAGAGGCACAACAATGCCCAGAAAATGGAAAAATCTCCTAGAGCAATAAATAACCCTTTGGGGGTATAAACCTCTTTCTCATTTTAGTGTCTTCGTGATAGAAGAACTCAGAATCCAGCAGCATCGATGCTAAATATCAATTAAGACTCTGGATTTGGGTCATTTTTGTGACTCTCATTGCTGCGTCTCTGCCTCCTTTTATCACATGCACAATAAATAAGGAATCGGGATATATGCAGAATAACACGCAAACTGGAAATCTAGAGAAAGAAAGAGGGAGCGAGAGAGTCTGAAACTCTCCACCCACCACCCTCAACCCTAAACACCTTCAAAACATTCAAGGTCCTTTTTGTTTTAATTAACTATTTCTTCTGCTTCAGAATCACCCTCAGGAACTTCAAAACGTCAAACTTCAGAATGTGCAGATTCCCCTCAAGCCGCTTATGTCATTTTTCATTTGGCACCAAACACGATCACACTCTCTAAAATGTTTAGCAGGAATTTTTTAAAGTAAAAGAATCCCTAAAAAGGGCAGCCACTGCACACACACACACACACACACACCGCTTTTTTCTCCTTAAAAGCATTAGGAATTGAACCAACTGACAAAAGGGACTGCTAGTACCTTAACTACTCCCCCGGGGACAGGCTGAGGGTCTGTGAAAACTGCATTAACTCCTTCAGGTGAGGCTTGGACACTGACCCCCACGCTGCTGTGTTAGCTTGATCAGATGTCAGTACTTGTAGGCAGCACTGAGATCTCAAAAGGTCACAAGATATTTAAGATTTCTATTTGTGTTCATCTCAGTGACATTTGAGATGCAGCCCATTATTTTTCTTCTAAAATTATTTCTTTACTTTACAAGAAAGTCCCTTTCCTCAAGGAGCTGAAATGAAAGACTATTGCTTTTGGATTGGAGGTCAGTTCCAGATAATGAAGTGAGAATGCAGGAAGAATATCTTGAAGTCATATGAGGTATATAGCTGGGTCCTATCTTATGACACAAGGTCAAGTTGTCAAGTCAGCAGAGGAAGCCCAGATGGTGATCAAGCAAAACTATTCTTAGAAAATCCTTAGGGAGATGCCACACTAGAGATCTACCTACCATTTCTCAGTCAGTTCAAATTAGCTTTTGAACTAATTATATATATGTGTGTATATATATACATATATACAAATACATTATATATATATGTATATATATTATATTGTATATTTATATATATGCATATATATATTATATATATTAATATATATATTTAAGGGTACCCATGACTTGTTTTAATCAAGTATGGTAAGACATGGAGACACAGAAATGACTGCCATGAGGATGTAATTTACTCACAGTTTCCTAAATACTGTAAGCACAACAAACCATGCAGGGCCACATGAGGTGGCACCCAGGTCACTCACGAGGTAGAAGAAAAAGGGGAAGATGTGGTCGAGAGCCTTTATGTTAGTTTCTTTTAGAAGGAATGGATGAGGCAGGGTAAGCAGGCTGAGTATTGGCTAGTTTGAATAATCTCAGTGGGCTCTGAGGCTTAAGGCTTAAGGGTTGCTCCTGGTTGTCTGTATCTGGTCCTGGGGTGACTAAGACAGGTGGAAAAAATGGCCCAGAGTGAGAGCCCAGTAAAGGAAGTGGTTGAGGGTATCAGCTCTAGATTTGTTGATTTTTATATGAAAGATGTGCTCTTTTACTATCTCTAGAAATTAGCTAACACTGGGGGGTTCTGTGCCTCCAGAGTCAGTGAGGCCTCAAGATGTCAAAGCATCAAAAATGCAAAATAAAAGGACACACACATGCACATACACATATGCACTCTTGTCCTGTATTCACGCCCATCAAATAACTTTTGAATTTTCCTTTCAGTGCATTTATTTTTTTGGTCTACCCAGAATCTAGTACCCATCTTTAATGTAAGTTATATTTGGGGGTTCATCAAGGTTCTCTGCCCTTCCCTGCTCAGGGGGTAAGCTTTTGACCCAAGCTATAGCCAACTTCCTCTGTCAGAAAATTGAACTTTGTGTGAAGTAATTAAAGACAAGAAAACTACGAACAGATTCAAGAAAATGGCTCCCTCAACATCCCAACACATTAGCTTGCAACGGATTTCCAGAGCTACTTTAGTTTTTGTCCTCTCTGAAATCCATTTCTTCAGTATTTCCTTAAATGGAGCTTCCCCATATGTTTTCATTAAATTCATTTTTAATATAAGCTAGTCAGTGTGGATTTCTGGTGCTTACAGCGAAAGAAACTGCAATGAAGCAGTCTACCTGTAAATAGAGAAAGTACTGGTGATTTGGACTTTACTATTTCTTATCTCTTTATAACCATTCAACAAAGTTTTCTTCTAATAACGATTGTGCTTTCTATATCATAGGAAGTGTGAAATAATCACATAAATACAGGGGTTTCAGTTCTATGAGACAGTTATATTTTCTACCGTGTGCTAATAAATCGACATCCTGTTTTCTACCCCAGTCTTCTGCATTACAGTTAGCATGATTTCTGACATTTCTCATGATAGGTTGTCACTGACAAGGGCTAGACCCTGAAACCTCAAAATGGAAAGCCAGGGCCAGTCACCTACTTTTAGACACTATCGCTCACTGAAGACCAATGCCAGGTACAAGCTCTTATCATCCTCTACTGATTTTTAGAGGTCTCAATGACACTTCAGGGACTGAGGTGGAAAGGTTAACACAAAATCACTTTCTGGACTTTGTGGTCATAGCAACGGGAAGAGAGCTGCATCAGTGGCCACTCTGGCAGCTGCCAGGACAATCTGCTTACTGTCTCTTGACATTAGAGCAGTTTAAGCCTTCTTAACTAGCCCCATCTTGCCTGCCAGCCCATGTGGATTTTTTCTCATTGGTCTGTGACTAGGTGTCTTCACTCCCTATTCACACAATGGCCACATTGTCTGGTCAGACAATGGCTGAATTGGGTCTTGAGGCAGAGGGGTTTTGACAGCTTGAATACATCCAAAAATAATGTCAAAGCAACCAAGGGCATTGGATGATACTTGCAGTTGCGTTGTCCACTGCTCTTTTATTACTTCTTGTAAAAGTGACTATCTTCTCACACAAAAGGTCATTCAAGGTGGGAGGATCATGCCTCTTGGAAAAAGAATGGGTGATTGCAAATTCAAGTTTAGTGATGGTCTTCTCCAAAACACAGTATTGTTGAAAAACAAGTGCCAATATATTGGAAATGGAAATTGTCAGAAGGCCAATCTGGTCTCAGGAAAGGGGAGAATAATATGGTCTATTTTGTCCTTAATCCCTAAGATAGTATATACCGTTCCTAAAGAAAATTTGTATCAAAAATATATCAGACATAAACATGAGAACATGAATCCTGAAATTGCATATTTCAGGAAAGGTACGCAAGGACTCTCAGCCTATGGCAACACACCAGTAGCATTAGTCACTGCTGACTGTGTGGCACTGGCTTGTTGCCTGGAAAACAGACTTTGGGGTATTTTTTACAGCAATCAAGAAGGTTTCATTAAAAGATAATTAGTATCAGACAACACTGGGAAAGCCTTTCATCTGATTCATCAAGCTCATAAACAAGATAGTCCCAGCATGCCACAGTTCCATGAAATGAAAAGACATTTGTTATCCTGAATTACGATCAGTGGCTGTTCAACATAAGCCTCTGTAGCCTAGAGAGTCCAGAACGCTTGGTTGTTCTTTGCCAAGGTCCATTCGGTTTAACCTTTTGTTCTCTTTCCTTCACGTTGGAGATGCAAGGATGTCCCCTGGCTAAACATTAGCAGCCAGAACATTTAATTCACTAGTTAGCAAGGGCTCAATATATTTCAGAGGCTGTTGAGCATTTTACACGCATTTCTTCATTTACCCTTTCATCGCCACCAATAGCATCCCATTTTACAGGTGAAGAAAATAAGACCCTGCAACCTCCCTGCCGAAAGCACCAATAGTCACCCACTATGTTTTAAAATAAAAATCTCAACTTCTTATGGTAGCTGGTAAGGTCCTCCATGATCTGGCCCCTGCCTACCCTTCTGACATCATCTCAGGATGGGCTCTTGCTCATACACTCTCTTTATTCTATTTCTTGAACTCGCTGAGTATATCCCCGCTTCATAGCCTTTTCTCTGGCTGTTCCCTTTGCCTGCAATGCTCTTTGGCCAGCTCTTCATAACTGGCTACTCCTTACTATTCCGGTCTCGGCGCTAATGTCACTTATATGGAGAATCCTTTCCTGACCACCTTTCTAAATGACTTCTCCCGCTCTATTTCTTTCTTTTATCTTTTCCTCAATAGCATGTATCACCATAAGAAATTAGCTGTTAAATAATTTATTTTTGTATCATATTGCTCAACTTTAATGTAATCTTCATATCAGATACCTCTGTGTTATTCATCATCCTCTACTCACTCCTTGGGGTATTTTAGTTTAGGTGTATGATAAATGTCTACTGACTGAATGCATGTGTGAACAAATGAGTGAGCTTCAGGGATTACAGGTGATTCACCAAAGATCATATAACTCTTAAGGGACAGAGGCAGGACTCAAATCTAGGTCATCCTAATTCCAAAACTCAAATTCTTTTTTTAATTTTAAACACTTTTTATAACATTTTTATTTATTTGAGAGAGAGAGAGAGAGAGAGAGAGAGATCATAAGCAGGGGGAGGGGTAGAGGGAGAAGCAGACTCCCCAGTGAGTAGGGAGCCTGATGTAGAACTTGATCCCAGGACCCCAGGATCATGACCTGAGCCGAAGGCAGATGCTTAACTCACTGAGCCACCCAGGTGCCCCCCAAAACTCAAATTCTTAATCACTGTCCTAGATTGTTTCTCTGTGGAGCTTTAAACTTATCAACTTGCATTCATCATTTGAATATGTGCTCAGAGAAACTGGGCTCCAATGAAGTAGAGGATGGAGATCATAACCGAATATGCAAAAAAAAGTAGGGCTGGTATTCAACTGGTACTCTGCAGCATTACCATATTAATGTTAAAATATTAAAATGCTTCTGTAGAGACTGGCGTGTAGCCATTGCTACGAAATCTCCACGTGACCCCTCTCAGTCCTTCCCTTGACACCGCCTCAAGACTCGGAACAACCTCCTGCTGGATCTTTACTTGATTCAGTAACTAAAAGATTTATACCTGGCATGGAAGCAGGCTTCCAAGACCATTCTCATCCATTCTGATTGATCATAGCCATTGATCATTTCTGGAAAAACACTGAAGAAAGTCATCATAAAAGCCAGGTTATTAACTTGGACTCCCCTTTCTCAAGATATAAAGCCTAAACCATATCAGCTCAGCTGCAGGAGGATAAGCAAGAAAGTTCTTTTCCCTTTTATCTCATCAAACACTTATTATAAATTTAATAATTTTAAATAAATTAAATTAAAGCTTAATAAAAGAAGAGAAAAGGATAGGCAATAGTGGAGGGTATTGTGAACTATTAATTGAACTGGCAAACCTGAAGTGTCCTGAATAAGATTGAGGGTCCTATAAGGGAGCATAATAATCATTTTCCCTCCAACTTTAGCTTATAATTCTTTTTGTCTCATGCCTCCCATTTGTATTGAATGCTTAAGATTGACCTGATGAATAAGCTAGTGCTACAACGATCTGTGGGATACAGTAATGGCCAATATTTACTGGATATTTACCATGTTGGGAACTGGGAATAATGCTAAATATATTATGTACACATCATTCATTTATTCAAATTCCAAACTAAGAGCTATAATCCCCACAATACAATTCTACAAAGTATGCAACATCATCATTCTTTCATAGACAAGAAAACTGAGCATTGTAGACATTTGTAACTTGTCTTAGGTTATGCAACTTATACTAAGTGTTGGAGTCCAAATTTGAATCAGGGTCTCACTGATTGCAGAATAAGGTCTCCTAACCACCCTGCAGAAGTCTCAAAAAAAGACAAGCTTGACTAGTTTTCCAAGTTTCTAGTTAACATCCCCACCAAGAGAACGGAAAGAAAGTAGTTGGTCTGGAAGTTCCTGTTAATGTGAAATGATTAACTCTTTTGAATGTAAGCAAAGAACGCAGCAATGGTTATCTGTTTTTGCTTTACAACTTTTCCATGTTTCTATTCCACTGGCATATGGTAATGTTGAATTGAAGACAGTTCCCACTGAAAAATAATTAAGCCTCAGGATGAAACTAAACCCTAACACATGCCTGCAAGTCCATTTCACTAAGATGCTGTTCCTGGCACATTTGTCAGTCTAACAGATAAAAGGCTGTATTAATTGCTTCGGGGGATGGGAGACAATCCCTTTGCCTTCTCTGACTTCGGACTACCATTAAGAGACTTAACACAGTAGTGGCATGGGCAGAAGAAATCCTGCCCAATAAAACACAAAATGAAGTCATAGGAGGAGCTGTGGTGAGGGAAAAAAGCCCGTAAAGTATTATTGATTAACTAATTAGTCAATGTTTATAAAGAGCCTTAACAATTAGTCTCACTATATATATTTAAAGGATCATTTTATTGATAGTGGGGCAGTATAGAATGGTTCTCTTTTTGGTAGTGGAGGTGCATGTGAACGGAATGGAGATGGGTATCGAATGGCAAAAGCCATTTTACCTGATTGTCCCTTCATCTTTCTATATTTAAAACACCTAAAATATTCAAGATATCAAGTAAAACAAGCAAACTACATCAGCTCACAACTATTTGGAGACTAATCATCCGGGCTGAGGATAACCCAGGTCTTCAATCATCTTTCTTAGACGGAATTGGGTTTTGCACTTTTCACACACATTGGCAATTTACAAGAATGTATGTAGGATAGTGGAATGAAATAAAACTCCACATGTTTTCTTTCAGTCCAATCCTTTTGCCTTTCCATTGGCACATAATTTTTGTTTTTCTTCCATGTGCTAGGTTCTTGTCTTGGTATCGTTTTAGAAGTCAGCTTGGAAGCCAACATAAAGCATGGCTGTTGGCCAACCATGACTTTACATGCCCACAAGGTAGTTAAAAAGCAAACCACACTGATAAGTTGGTAAGTACTGTAAGAGAGGCTCTCATACAATACAAAGATGACAGCAGGAAAATAAAGGAGATGGCAGTGGCCCGGAGAAGCAGAACACTACTGATTACTGAGCACCTAGTATATTCCAGACCCCACGTCAAGCCTGTGACCTATGTAATGTTATTCAATCTTTGCCATAACCATACGCCATAGGCATTCCCTTAGACTATGTTATAGCTGCTCCGAGCCTTTGAGTGGTTAACTGGCTTGCTGAAAAGCCCATGGCATGTAAGTGACAATGCTAGGTTAAGATCTCCAGTCTTTGACCCTAAGGTGTATCTTTCCCTTCCATAAGAAGCTACTCTAAGATAGCTCTGTCTCTCTTATTGTTCTGAGAGAACCTCAGGAAGAAGACAAAAATTGTGCAAGTCCTTGAAAGGTGGATTGGACTTACACAAGCAGACAGAGAGTGTGTTTGTTTCAGGATAAATAATTTGTTCAGAGGACAAGAGTATAAGGGGGATGTGGGATAAGCTGAAAAGATAGACTGAAGTCAGATCCTAAAAGGCCTCGAATGGTCGTTTTTGAAACACAGAGTGATGTGTTTTATATGGCCTCAAAGAAGATAAAGCTTATACGCTAGTGACAGTGCTGAAAATGATTTGCCGGAGGGAGAAGTCTGCTACCTAGGGATTTGATATGAGAACTGTTATGGGCTAAATTGTATCTCTTAAAAAAAATTCCTATGTTAAAGTCCTAACTTTAGAATGTGATCATATTCAGAGATAGGGCCTTTACAGAGGTAATTAAGTCAAAATTTAGTCTTATGCATGGCCCCTAACCCCATATCACTGGTGTCCCTATAAAAAGAGAAATAGAACACACACTTGGACAGAGGAAAGCCTATATGAAGACACAGGGAAAAGCCAAGGAGAGAGCCCTAGAACAGATCCTTCCCTCATAGCCCTCAGAAGGAATCAATCCTGCTGACACCTTGATCTTGGACTTCTAGCCCCCAGAACTGTGAGAAAATAAATTTCTGTTGTTTAAAAGCAGCCCCCTCCCCGCCCCACCCCAGTCTGAGATACTATATCTTTGCAGCCCTGGTAAACTAACACAAGGGCTGATGTCTAACTGTAGTCTCAATGTAAGCAAATCAGTACCTTTCCAATTTGGTTCAACATGACATCAGTACCTTTCTGTTCTGTCCTAGCTTTCTGGTCTCACCATTCATGCTGGACACTTTAAAACTCTTCCCACAACCTTCATATCCAAACCTCATTATATCAAAAATGGAATAAATTGAGGCACCTTACTGGGTCTCTTCAGTCTTGTATGTACAATTAATCACTTCCTATTTTTTACTTCCTTTCTTGCTTATTTCCTCCCTCCTTTCATTTAAACCCCAGCCACGCTGCTTTAACCCATTCATCCCCAAAGTAGGAAGATATGTCTAGGACAATTAACTCCATGCAATATGCCAAGACGGCTCACACACTGCGCAGGAGCTCGTGTGGAGTATTTACAACATATTTTTGGCAAATCCTGAGTCACAGAGATTCCTTTTTGTCCTCAATATCCTGGATGACAATGTTCATATTACAATCTAGCTATAGGTCCATAGAATGGTGCAGTTAAATATGTATGGACCATAACTTTGTGTCTTTTCAAAGATACTGAGCTCAGTGAAGATCTCAGCACTACAAACTGAGGCCAGCTTTATGGATTTCAACAATTAAGTGTATTGTTCAGTAATTCATGTTAAGGAAATTAAATTTGCCTTGCTTTATTTTTATATCACTCTATTTAAAATGAAACATTCATTTCCTTTCTTCCTCTACTGAACTTGAAGTTGCAAAAATGTAGGGATATTGTCAGTGTTCAATGTGGTATTTCCTAAACATACAGCAATTCTCTGAGTATTGTAATCATTCCATACATACCGGTTCAATGAATAAAAAGACCCCCCATGACTTCAAATAATGGAAAGCTGATGACACTGCTTCATAGATTAATTGGCTGGAATTTGGCATACAGTTAGGGATGTATATGCAAGTGATAGTAATTTGTTGAGATTGGAACTAGGGTAATCATCGGAAATTGGGAGAAATACTAGTGCTTTAGAAAGTCAAAATATGTGGAAATATTGGCTGAAGCCTCAAGTGAGGGAAATTTTTACTCGATAAAAAAATCAATCAACTTTACTGCTTCAACTCTTGTTAAAAAGAAGACAACAGGTCCAAAATGAAGTCAATTATGCTAAGCCTCACACACCAAAACAAAACTTAATTGCCATTTTGGCTTTCCCAGAAATGGTACCTTAAGCCTGTCAATCAGGAATCACCTGGTCAGTGCTAGTTAAATAATCTGCCCTACCATCCCTATAGGGTAAGTAACCTTGTAATAACCAACCTGCTTTTTTGCCTGGTATAATTTCCTTGTTCTCCCTCCCTTCTGCCTATCAAAGTCTTTCATTTTGCCTAGCTCCTCAGAGCTCCTTTCTGTCTGTTAGATTGGATGCTGTCTGATTCATGAATGATTGAATAAAGCCAATAAAATTGTTAATGTTTACTCAAATTTTGTTTTTTAACTATCTAAATAAAAAAGTAATAGCATCTCCTCCTAGAAATCCAGGGTGGGTGAAGATAGCCAGTGTCCTTGGGGTGCCTGGGTGGCTCAGTCGGCTAAGTGTCTGCCTTGGGCTCAGGTCATGATCCCAGGGTCCTAGGATCAGCCCTGCTCAGCAGGCAGTCTGCTTCTCCCTCTCCCTCTGCTGCTCCCCCTGCTTGTGCTCTCTCTCTCTGACAATAAATAAATAAATAAATAAATAAATAAATAAATAAATAAAATCTTAAGACAGTGAGTACCCACACATTAATATTTTTGTCCTCATTATACTGGGACTTAATTTCCCAGAGTCACTGAATTGATAGGCATTTAACGTGTTTCTTACAAAAGCAATGGGAAGAGTCAAAATACATAAGTTGTCTTGGGAACATTCACAAGGTAAGAAATTCTTAAATATACCTACAGAGATGGGCAGGTGGTGTACTGCAGCTATCAAAGACAGGTTCAGCCTCATACTAGCTTAAGGAAACATTTACAACTCATAGTCCCAGCTGGCAAAATAGCCATATTTTTGAATCATGTCCACAAACTTGCCAGAGTTGATTGGGCCAAAGGTGAGAGCAGAGCCAAAGACAGCCCCCTTTTCAGTTTGCTTGTGACAAAGCATAAGGGAGACATGAACCAATGTGTTTCCCTCTTCCAAGCACCTAATCTTGAAAATACCAAGAGAATGAGGCAGATCACATTGAGATCAAGGCTGACAGATCTTGGCTGAGAAACCATAAAGGCCCAGATATGAGCTAAAAGTATCCAGGAGCAGATACATTGGAAAGCAAAAACTGTGAGATGGAGAAAAAACATTTGCAGTCAACTAAGAGTCAAAATAGGCTTTCCTGGAGACTTCAGTCTACAATAGCTACGCATTTGACTTTGTAAGGCTCTGGCACTTTCTCCCACCTTTAAAAGGCATAAACTGGGTTGCCAGCAGAGGATCCTGAGCTCTCTGAGTTCCTGATACACTTTAGATCCAGGTCCTAAGTCTAGCCTCACTGTGAACCCCCTCACTCCTAGAGAAACATCAATGAGTCTTTCTCAGCAATCAAAGGGAACTAAGAAGAACAGAGTGTGAGGTCTAAGTGGCTTACTTTGCTAACACACTCATAAGTACATCTGAATAGTCACTCTAAGATGGCAAAACCTATTGTTGAATCATTCGCTTTCCTTTATACTTACTTTGGATAAGGACCTCCTTTAGGTCCTCTTATGCGCTACAACTGTTCTTTTTCCCAACTCATGACATAATTTTTACTCATGCCCTTGACTGGTAGGTTGTTTATTTCTTTCCTGTTTTAAGCAGACAAGACACAAGCTCCAGACACAAAAAACCCTAACCAAACATAAGGATTTATAGCCAGATGAAGGAATGCCACAGGGCTGCCAAAATAAATGCTACCAAGAGAACTCATTTGACTGTTTCTGAATTTCAATGCTGTATTTATTCTCAATACTTTCTTTGTTTGGGTAGATAAGGTATTTTCTATCTTTTTCTCAGTTTCCTCAATAAACAGCCTTATGAATGCAATGTGTGGGTCAGGGAATGGAATAAATAGATGAGAGGAAGAGTAAAAATCTCCTTTGCTCTTATATCTGCCCCTATTTTTGTCTATGATTGTTGAATTGCTTGTGAATTATTCTTTGGATATTTTTCTCATGGCAAAAGTAAAGAAAATAGAATGGATCCTTTTAAAGTGGGGAGCACTAATAGCTTTTTTCTGCTAATTCACATATAGCAATAATAGCTGCATTCTAATATAAAAGACAGGAAGTGGGAAGGGAGTATTTCATGGAAAATATTATTGATCTTCTTGCTTATTTAGGCTTTATTATTGTTTATAAAGTTGGCAATTTAAAATACAAAACCCTTTACATGTGCAATTCCTAGGGAAAGAAAACCAAACAAATTACACTCCTATTTGAGAGAGGAAATCTAAATGAGTATTTGGACACTCTACAGTGAGATCATTGATTTTTGTGTGCTTGGAGGCAAAGCTAAATTACAGCATCTTAAAATTATTACTCCAGCTGTGAAAAACTTAAAAGATGGGACTTCATAGACGATGCCACAGTCACGTGTGTCATACACGTTGTCCTGACCTTGCCAGTCCTAATTCTACACATGCCTAAATTTTAGTTTTTAATCAATGCCTAGCATCTAACCCTGCTCTGTCCCCCAAGTACTGACTATATTTTCATGGGTTGAAACATCATCTTTGTTGATTTTGTCAGGTATTTTGGAGTAAGCAGGAGAAAAAAATATATTTCTGATTTTTGTCTTGTTTGGATTTTGTTTTCGTTTTCCAGGGCAGGGGCTCCTGGAGAAAACAGAAATAGTGATAAGAATAATACTGTAAACTGGTTGGCTCTTGCCCTGTTACCCTTCCTAATGGATGTATTTTGAGCCTTGATGGATAATGGTCAGAAGCTCCAAAAGGCGGTTTGTGAAAAATCTTTGCGAGATTCTAGGCACCAGCAGGGTTACTTCAGGATCCAAGTCAAGGTCAACAGAGAGTAGGAAGTAGAATATTCATCTATTTTCTTGAAAGTGCCCGGCAGCAACCACAGTGAGCGCTATGCAGGAGCAGGAGAGTAGCCTCAGTGCTCACTGCGCCAGGCAGAGTCACCAGGAAGCAGTATGTGTTCATCTCACCAGTACCAGCGGCCCCTCAAATACATGGAGCCATCCAGCTTGCACTGAATCCTCTGAGGGGATTTCCTGCATATGATAGCCCAAATAAGATCTGAATAAGGTCTATGGGGAGTCTGAGGTCTTCCAGTCAAAAGAGGAGGGTCTGAGATCTGGTGACATTCAGGGTGGATATTGACGTGACCACAGTTGTACTTAATGGTGGTTAATGACTGTGAGTTACTAAGGCTTACTCAAAAACCTTAACCTGAGGATAAACAAACAAAAAAACCCACAAAAGCTTCAACTTAGCCTCAGGGAAGCCTATGTGGTGGAGAAGATTGTTTGCAGATCACACCCCCACACCCATTTCCATTTTGGGGTCTTTCTCTCTTCTTTCAGTAGTTCACCACCCTTGAGCTCCTCGTCATCTCATTGAGTAATACCCATTACTCTGGTAATCCACCTTGATTTGCTCATATTTTTCTTGACCTTTTTAACACCTTCTCCCTCCCTCTCTCAAATCTTGCTGTCCCAGGTCAATGGAATAGAAGCCAAAGTCCAGAATTAGACCCAAATACATATGGTAAATTTGGTATTACTATTGGATAAAATAGGCACAGCACGCCAGTCAGGGAAAATGGATATCTTTCTTGGAAATAATAGTTGTATTTCTCATTTATTGCCTATAACAAAATAAATTCCAGGAGGATAAAAAATTAGACATAAAAACATAAACATGTTTGAGAATAAAACATGGAGGAATGTTTAATACAAAAAGATTGGTTATATTTGGCTTCAAGTAATAATATTCTATGTGGGAAAATTACGAATGAAGTCAAAAGGCAATATTTAATAAGCAATATTTGCAATAGAAGTCATGAAAAAATGGTTGAGTTTTTCTTCATATAAAAATAACAATTGCAAATCAAAAAGAAAAAGGGTAACAACCCAATAAAAATTTGCAAGAGACATGAAGAAATAACCCACAGACAAGGTAAAAGTGGCATTTTAAAATATTAAAAACAAAAAGTTCAACTTCACTCACAAGCAACATGAATATAAATTAAAGTATTGTCACCTTCACCTATTAAATTGGCAAAGATATGGTAGCTAATGTTAATACATTCACCAACCAAAGGAGGCGGCGTGCAAGTGCGTGGACTTCACTTAACTCATACAAATTCAGACACTCCCAGTAATGCCACCATCCATGATCATACTTACTTCCATCATGGCACTTTGGTCTGTAACTACCTATTAAGATGCTTATTTAATGGATGTTTCTCCAAAAGACTATAAACTCCACGAGGGCAGGGACTCTCCTGTTTTTGTTTGATCTGTACCTCCAGTATTTAAAAATTTTCTACCATTTGCCAGGCAAATGGAAATGAGCATCCAATACTAATTTTAGGAAGAATGACTGAATAGAGGGATGTATAAATTGAGTTAGCAACTTTTCGTCATAACATGGTTAACTTTAGAGAGATCCAACAAGACTCATTTTTTCCAGTAAATTATTTCCTCTCCATTATTTCCAGTAAATTATTTCCTTTCCAGTAAATTATTTCCTCTCTGGGTCTTCTAAAACCAGCAGTGAAATGATGCACATTGACAGGGGCTTTCAACCATAATGGCACACAGACTCATTCATACAATCCAGGATTTTGATACCCAAGCCCGACCTTGGATCTACTGAAAAAGAAGCCCTAGAAGAAAGGACGCAATGTCCTCTGCAGCTTTCTGAAGCACCTGGATGACTTGGTTGGATCGCTAGTTTTGAGAACTATTGTTCTATGAATAGACAATCACACCACACATCCTAACACACATCATTCAAGAGTGAAATAAGGTGCCCACAAAACCAAAGCTAATAAGAAAAAGGCAAATAGTTGGGAAATAAAGAAGGTATTTAATTCTGAACTGCTTCAAAATTTCTCCCTTATGGTGGTAATACTGCATGCAGCCTGGAGTCATTTGGAAACAAGATGGTGGAATGCAGTTACTTTACTGACAAATCTTTTGATTCCAATAACAGTGAGACCCACTAAACTGACTTAAACAATGAAGGGAATTTACTCAACATTGAAAAGTAGTCTTGACTTCAGGTAAGACTTGATCCAGGCACTCAGATTATATTACTAATGTTAAGAGTAAGATGCTAAGGTCACTTTTTTTGCCTCCTTTTCTTTCTCCATGGTGGCATTTCAATCCTCAGGTTTCACACAGCGAATGACCCTGCAGGAACTTTCAGGCTCTCCTCTTACTATATTAAATGACTGCCACTATCCAGACATTATATCCACACTCCTACATTACCCAAGGGAAGACAGATAGTTCCCTTCGGTTGCTCTTGGAGAATACAGACAACCTTATATTCCACAAACTCCACTAAACATAAACCTTTTTCTGAATCTTTTTCACTTGCATTGGGTCACATCCCTACGTCCTCAACCAGTCAAAATCTTCAATGATTTTGAATACATTGTTTGGCATCATTCAAAAAGCCATGACCCCTCACCCCCACCCCCCGGAGCAGGGATAGATTCAGTGGTGAGATAGAGCATGTCTGTACTCGCTTACAATGGCCAATTGTTAGATTAGCAGAAATTTTGCAAGCTGGGTGTTCAACAGACACATTAAATATGAAGATATAAATACTTACAATGAAATAACCATTATTTTAAACTAAAGAAATAAAAAAAATCACTTGTTAATATTTTTTACTAATTTTACTACTATTTATGCTAGAGGTCAGGAAGTTATAGCCCTCAGGCCAAATCAAGTCTGCTGTCTATTTTTGTAAAGTTTTAATTGGAACACAGCCATGCCCATTCATTCATGTATTGTCTGAGGCTGCTTTGATACTATATTAACAGGGTGAATAGTTGTAACTAAGAACTTCTGGTTCACAAACCTAATGTATTTTTTAAAAAGTACTTTTTAAAAAAAAGCTTAATCTTGGTAGATACTCTTGAGATTATTTATGTGTAGAGTTTCTGCCTGGTGGAGATGTTATAAAATGGTATGCTACTGCACATCTCTTCCTAACCCTACATTCAGGGACTTCTAGCTTGAAATTGACCATGGGAATATTTACAACATGGATATCAGCAAACAGTATAAATTCCGGTTGTTCTTTCCCTAAGCCCAAAAGCGTTTATTCAACATTTAACAGGACATGACTGCTATAAGTAGCCTCACCCAAAACACATGGCTGTGAATGGGGAAGGATGGCTTACTGGAGAGGAAATCAATGTTGGGTGATAGAGGTTAAGGAAATGCCCTCTGCAATTAGTATCTCTCACCTTTTACTTGAGGATATTTAACGAAATGATTCTACAAGGGACAGAACGAAGAAGATACACGAGGATTTCTCAGGCTGAAGGAAGTTCAAAGAGCACGGCTGTAGAAGATAGAAGTAGTGAAAAGAAGCCAGAAAGGTGAACTCTTATAATGGGCTCTGCAAAAAGATGACAGAATCTAGAAGAGTCCCCAATGAGAAGAAGGAAAAGGAATACAACACACACACACACGCAGCACAGAGGAAATGAAGGGATAGGCTGTATGCAACGAAGAGCCGCAGTACAAAATCTGTTTAGAAGGTGAACATGAGAAAAAATTGAAAAAGCTTAAGACAAGATTCTGACAAGAAGCAGAGGCAAGGCGAGCATCTTAAATGAAGAAGCTCGAATGTGTTCATGGTCAGCCTGCCGGTGGCAGCCAATCTGCTGCTAAATGGGGTTCCCACTACCAAAAGTCAAAATGTCACTTTTTGGGGATTGCTTTGTTTCCTGGTTCATCAAAATCTGATTGGATTTCCTACTTTCAAAGTTTAGGGATGGAGAGACGGATTAGAAAAAGGTTTCTCATTGAGCACAGGTAATTCACAAAGCTATTTATTTATTTATTTATTTATTTATTTATTTATTTGAGTGCTTGCACAAGGGAGCGGAGGGTGGGGGGGAAGGGGCAGAGGGAGAGGTAGAGAGAGAATCTTAAGCAAGCTCCATGCCTACAACCCTGAGATCATGACCTGAGCCGAAACAAGGGTCGGACACCCAATTGACTGAGCCACCCAGGCACCCCTCACAAAGCCCTTTTTAAGGGCACTGCTTAAAGGCCTAGTTACCCCAGTGTGACTTCAACCCAGCTTCAAGCCCAGGGCAGCTGGTGTGCTTCCTAGTGTGCACAGAGAGAGCACTTGGAGGCAATGTCTGCTGACACCAGTCATCTCAATAAAAAATGAACAAAAAAATATGTCCTATGGATTTTCACACGGGGACAGCAAGCAGCTTTTGTCAAAAGCATAGGCGGCTTTGTACCTGGCATTAAAGGGGGAGAAAAAAAATGAAACCTGTTGGCAACAGAGTTAGCCACAATGGGGCATCTAGGGGATACAGATAGCAATGCATCAAAGGGTTGGTCTTAATGATGCCTTCAAAAGGAACAGCACTGTGCTTAATGGCTTCCTGCGGTACTTATGTTCTTTAGAGCAAGGACATGGAAATAATGTTCTCAAAAAGCGAACTGGGATATAATTTAGTAGAGTAAAATGAGAGAAGTAATTCCAGTGTATGTATGGGAGGATTTATATTACCTCTATAAGCTACAAAATATTGATAGCACTCAAAAGCAATTAAAAAGAAAAGAAAATTATGTTTTTAAAAGTTTCTTTTGTATTACAGATTTTATTATCATGAGCTAGGGTGACTACTTCCCCTTTTGGCAAATATTCTTTGCTTGACCAAACTCTAGTCAGGATCCTGAATTTTCTAGGCCCATCTGTGCGTGTCCTTGTGAAATTCAGTTTTATTAAGAATGCTCAGTTTAACCAGAATCACCCCCTCAATATCTGATCACCCTCAATATCTCATCATGCTCCCCATCCTCTACCTACCCCAGGTGACATCCAATTACCTGGCCTGTCCTCAGCAACAATCCTATTAGGTTGGTTTAGCCAGAACACCACTTATCCCTGATTTTTCCTGTTAGTTACTTTCCAACTACTAACCCTGTCCTGCTTCTTGGCTATAAATCCCACTTGCCCCTGCTGTATTCATAATTAAGCCCTGTTCTATATGGAGATTTCTCTTCCTCTATTGCAATAGTCCTGAATAAAATCTGCTTTTAATGCTCTGACTACTATTTAGCTCTGGTTTTTCACGGACACCTTTTGCAGTCTGCTGTATCCCCTAACATTTGAATAGCCATGGATTTAAAAATATATATTATTTTTGAATATATCTGTCTTGGATTTAGGGAGTCTACTCTGGTTTTCTGCAACATCCTTCATAATTAGTACTCTGTGACCATGTGGACTCCCAAGTGAAGTTGTTTCATCCTGCAGTTATTTTGTCAATTTGTTAAGGAATGGGTCAATTCATTGTAGAAGAGGAAGAGGAAGGAGGAAGAGGAGAAGGAGGAGGAGGAGAGGAAGAAGAAGAGGGAGGAGGAGGAGGAGGAGAGGAAGTGGGATAAGAGGAAGATGAGGAGGAGGAAGAAGAAGAGGAAGAGGAAGAGGAGGGGGGAGGGGGAAGGGGGAGGGGGAAGAGAAGAAGAAATAGTCTGGAACTTGGAATACAGATTTCTTTCTACTAAACAAATTCAATAAATTGACAAGTATTTACTGAGTTTTCACTATGTGACTTGCTCGGCCTGGAGATACAATTGAGAACTTACTATCTGGTGTGGCAAAAAGGCAAGAAAAAACTTTTAAGTAATAACTAATTGTATTTTGTGACCAAAAGTTATTATAAAATAAACATGGTGCCAGGGAATAAGAGAAAGATAATTTGTAATTTCATTCAGTTGTAAATGACTGGCAATGGGAGTAGTAAGTTCCCACTGATGTTTGCTTTTCACGTGGGCTAAAGAAAAGGTATTTTTATAGCTCAGTGGTTCCTAAAGTTGTTCATGTGTAGAACCACCTGGAAGTTGTAGTGTTCCCTTCAGAGCATAATGAAATATCATTATATGTAATAATATAATGAATGTAGTTAGCACAAACTTATATAATTTGGTTAAGTTCATGGAATTGAGGGATGCTCAATTTAATTAAATATTCATGCTACAAAACAAAATAAAAAACATCACAATGATTAACAAACATTTCCTAAAAAATGAAACCACTGCTGTATATTAAGTCCACCAATTTCAAATTCTTCTGCCAATGCTCATTTGTTGCAATTAAGTCATAGCAGATGCAAATGATTAGGGGGAAAAAAAACTTTGGGGAGGGAAACACCTTAAAATTGAGAAAATTCTATTCATTTGTCTTAATTTTCCTGCTCTGTTCTTCTCAAACACACTGAGAATATCTGCTACCCAGCAGTCATTTTTAGACCATGGCCTCTTATGGTAGAATCTAAGTTATCAAACATTTTTCCTTATACTCCCGACCTGACACCAATAACTAAATCATAGCAATAACTAAATTCTGCCGGCACGTACAGCCCTGTAGCATTGCCTTACTTACATGTATATATCTTCAGTGTAGGGAGTAAAGGAAGGACAATCATCGCATTTTATTTCAGATACCTTTTAGGAAAGATGGCGATTTTTAAGTTTGAACTCAAAACACCAAAAACATTTTGACATGTATTTTAGAATCTCAGAGGTTGATTTACAGAGTATCATGCAAAAAGGAGTTGGTTTCCTTGAACCTCACTTGCTTATTTTCTTCTTTTTATGTATACTGAAATGCATCTAATGAGCCACTTCTTTTAATGAATACCCTTGGATAGTTTAGAAATCCTGCTTAAATGTAGTGGCATCTTTTAGCCATACTTGGAGGGCCAAGCTCTATTGAACTGTCATCATTATACGTACATATGGGTAATTTGCATTAGTTCTTTTCTTTGTGCATATGTTACCTGCAAATAAAGCTTTCCAAAGATCTTTTCAACTTTTCTGGAGTGCCAGGTATCAAGAATTTTAATGAAAGAAAAATCAATTATTGTGAGGCTCCCCAGAAAGCTTTTAGTTTGCAAATGATAATCTCCCTCTTAACATCTTAACAGTAAAAGACATGAGCTGATAATGAAATTCTCACAGGTCAGAACTGCTTGGAAAGAGAAGCACATCTTCGTGCTCATTCTGCCAATTTCCCTCATGCATCTGCCCTGGAATCTGATGGGTTTTGCAGTCTCTGGTTCCTTGGTGATTAGCTGAAGATAACAGAAAGATCTGCACATAAAATTTCTGAAGCAGCTCACTTTTATGTCAGTATTCAGTAAATCAATGCTTCATATGCCCACATGTAAATACTTTGGCTACAGTTTCTTCATTATCCTTAGAGGACCAACTTCATTCTGATTGGAAATATTTTTGATTTCTTGGGCCTGTCAAGCCAACAAGGAAGATCTTTGCACACTAAAACATAATACCTGGTTATTATCAACCCTAACACTATGTAAGCAGGCTGATCCAATCTATTTACAAGCATCTAAATTATAGGGCTATTAGTAAGATTGATTATTTGCTTATATTTGTTCTTTTATGATCAACTTTTCAAATTTATACATATATTCTTCAAATTTATGAGATGTCAATGAGTGAAACATTCTAATCTGGAAAATAGTGTAAGTTCATCAGAATCATAGAGCTATGTATGTAAATTATACTCTAATATGGTATTATAAATTTCAAGATTAGACATAACCACTGATGTTAACATATAATAATAAATATCATGTTCAAAAGTGCGTCTATATGTGTATATATATACATATATACAGCATAAAACCCATGTTAAAAAGTATGTAGGTACGTATGTGTGTATAGTTCATAAAGTATATAATAGTGCTTCCTGGCTTTCCTGTTTATGATTTTAATTTCCCATCATTTTATCAAAGAAAATCTTTTGGTGCATTTTATTTTTTAAGAAATCATAAATATGTATTAAAAAGCGAAGTGTTCTAATTTCCAAACCTAGAGCATTAGTCTCATTTCAAATGTAAACATGTGCTATGTTTAAGTTTTTTAAATTGAATATGAATTCATTAATTTATTCAGGAAAACTTTTTTGACAATATAATGTTAGCCAATTAATTTCCCAGGTGCTTTCAATATGACACTGCTAAAGAGACAAACAAAACCAAACATAAGATAATGAAAATAATGAAGAACATCATGTGTCTACCCTTATTTTAAACCAACAAAAAAGTAATAAAAAATATAAAAATAAAAATGAACAATGCCATTAGATTGAACAAATGGTAATTAGTGGCGAAAAAAAATTTTTGAAAGCAAATTCAGGTAACACTTCCTGAGAACCTAGTAAGCAACATGGCCTGAGCTAATTATTAGTACAATAGCCTTGAAAAGTAGACAGTAATTCCACTTCCAGAATGGAGAGGTAGAAAGATTGTTTTTTAAAGTCACCAAACTGCGCTTTGAAAGATTTATGATATTTGTACCTCTAGTGCTTCTTCTCTCCACATCTTATCTATTTATATGGCAAAATGGGTCATACATAGAAAGACTACACAGCACATTTATGTAGTTTGAAGAACAAGAAAAGGGACACCACCAGATGAAGAAAGAACATTACCAGTAATTTTAAAGTCCTATATGCTGCTGCTGGTTCCTATATGGATCACTCTCCAGTCCGAGATAAGCACTATCTGAGCTGTGGGCATCAAACAGTTTTAGCACGTGTATATGCATTCATGAACACTGTTCTATTTTGTTAAGCTAAGTAACAAATATAAATGTATGCATATTCAGGGAAAGATAATATTCAGGGTTTCAGGGAAATCCACTGTTAGTTAAAGGCTGCCTGGAGAAAGTACAGGGAGAGAGATTTAAGGCAAGAGTTTGCTTTCCCCTTGCCTCAGTTTAGAAGAGCGCAGGGTGGGACCATCAGTGGGTGAAGTTGGGGATACCTCCAGGAGCTATAATCCTTGCCCAGGCTAAGCCATCCAGCAAGACTGACCAAAACCTGGATGTTTGGAAGAAATAGGACTCAAGAGTAGTCATCTCTAGATGTAGTTTTTGTTTTCAGAATATTCCTTTTAAAAATGATCCTGTTTTTGCTCCTTGGATGCAATATCCTCTTTTATCTTGAATTTTTAAGTTTAATGTTATTTTTCTTGTGGTCTATTTCCTTCAAGCTCTTTATTTTTGTGTGTGTGTGTGTGTGTGTGTTTCTGGTTTCTATTATCAATTTTAGAGGTTTTCCTCCAATACCCAGAATCCATGGCATCTGTTTTAGGTGAGATTTACAGCTTAGAAAGCCGATGAAAGTCTTTGAGCAATATGAGTGGGACATTTCAATGTTGAGTGTCAATGTCTGGTAAGGTGGGTGGGTCATTCTGGAGTCACCCCCGATTTAGATATCTTTACATATTTTCTTCTTGGGCAGTTCAGATTCACCAGCCCACAACCTACAGGGTTATGGCCGCTAATCTTCCCAGGACTCAGTGAGGGAAGAGTTTGGGATTTTCCACATTAGCATTTTAGCGTGTAGATGGCAGCCATGGAACTGCTTAATCCTCCTATCTTGGGGACACATGTTATTCTTGGTTGTATTTGTCATCCTCTTTTCAACATCTTTGGGGAACAAATCTCTGGAGTTCTACCAGAGTGGGGGAGGTGCCAGGGCATAAATTAGGAGAGAATCTAGGTCTTCTCAGACAGACTTCACCAATTCTTCCTCATTTTCTCCATCCAACCTTCTCCTACTCCTTTTATTCATAGCTTCAGAGAAATGCTGGTTCTTCTGTCAGTTAGGATAGGGTATGAACTGGGGTGTTTCTCAACACTTCACCACCAGCTTGACATACAGCTTCCACTCGGTGGCTAAATTAGTCCATCTTTGTCCAGCTGCTTTCATCTTCTAAAGCTTTGTATTTTCTTTCAATTTTCTCCTTCTCCTGTTTTTCCAGTTTTGTGTATTTATTTTTGATTAAAACAATTCACTGAAATTTTAGTCGTTTGTCAGGAGGATATAAAATGACTGTCTTAACCTAGTGGGTAATAACAGCTCATTTTTGATATGTCTACTATGTACGAAGAACTCTATTAGGTGTGGCAATCAGTACTAAAATGTGTAAGGCATTGATTTAGTCTACTCAGGGCTGCCATAACAAAGTAACCATAGATCTGATGGCTTTAAACAACAGAAAGTATTTCTCACCGCTACGGAGGCTGAGAAGTCCAAATGAAGGTGTTAGTCAATTCAGTTTCTAGTGACGGCTCTCTTCCTGGCTTGCAGATGGCCACCTTATGTTCTCGTGTGGTGGTGAGGACAGAGCTCCTGTGTCTCTTCCTCTTTTTATAAAGGTCATCAGCCCTATAGTATTAGGGCCCAAACTTATGACCTCATTAAATCCTCCTCACAGGTCCTATCTCCAAATACAGTCACTTTGGGAGTTAGGGCTTTGGCATATGAATTTTGGGGAGACACATTTCAGTCCATAGCTTTGGCACAGTCTCATTTCTCAAGGGGTTTATCACATCTTTAAGAAACAAAGGTCTTTGCACACGTAATGAATCAATAGCATTATATTTTGGTTTGGTGCTCTATAAGAAATATGCTAAATAATTATTCATTAGTTTGGAATATGGTGTGAGCTAAGGAGAGCCAATGAAGTGTTGTACGTGCTGAAATAAATGCAGAACCACATTTGGTCGGCTAGACTATACAAATCCCAGCTCTGTCGAAGTGACTTGGGCAAGTACCTAAACTTCAAGCCTGTTTCATGATCTAGAAATGGAGATGATCTAACATCCCTTGAACTTGTTATGGGGCAATAACGAAGAAAATGTCTTCACAGTGCCTGGATACAGCACTTGACTCAACAAGTATTAGCTACCAACTGGATTACTATAGAAATCCAAGAAAAAAGGAAAGACAGAAGGAAGGGAAAAAAGGTAGGAAGAAGAGAACGAAAACATGGTAAGAAGGGAAAAGTTTTTCTCAGTCTATGTATGCTTTCATTAATGGAACTTCATTCATTTTTTTAAATATTTATTTATTTATTTTAGAGAGAGAGAACACGTGCATGAGTGTGAGTGGGGGGAGGGGCAGAGGGAAAGACCCTTTAAGCAAACTCCCCACTGAGTGCAGAGCCTAATGCTGGGCTTGAGCTCATGACCCATGAGATCATGACCCCAGCTGAAACCAAGAGTTAGATGCTTAACCGACTGAGCCACCACCCAGGCACTCCTAATGGCACTTCATTTTAAAAGCCATCTCTTACTATTCTCGGAGAGGAGCAAAGGACCTACCATGCATTTTAATGACCCATTACTAAAAAAAAAGAAAATCAAGCCTTGGGTATGATCTTCTTTTGACACAGATCCTGGGAGTGCAAAGAGACGTAAGTAAACATTTATGAGCTGGGATAAAGTTGGAAATGTTGTGACCCTTGGAGCAAAGCGGTCATATGCTAGTACTAATTAATCCTTGTTTACCCTTGAGGAGTAACAAAGGTTCACATGCAAAGGAGGAAAGAGATTAAAAAAAAAAACCACTTTTTTTCATTTAAACTCCAGCACTTTATCCATTAACCTGGCCTCTTGTAAGGTTATTTTGAAAACTAATTCTCTCAGAAAGAACTCTTTATATGAATGAGAGATTAATACCAGTGAATTCAAATCATGGGCATTCTTGCACTGAAATGCTTCTTTTACAAGAAATGGCTTCCTAGGTAATTTTTTTTTCACAGTCATTATTTTAGACAGCAGCAGTATGGATGTTTTCCCTGTGGATTGTGAGTAAGATTGCTTCTAAATAATTCCTAGTGCCTGAAATAATTGATTGTTCCCTTTTGGGCAGGGGCAAAATGGGGAGGAAAATAGGTTGGATGAGGGTTGGACCTAAACAGTAGTTTTAACATCACACATGGACAGGCTAGTTCTGCTGTTCCTGGAAGTGGTGGTTCTGCCCAAGCAAAGGAGAGCTGAATTGGTCCAAAAGTCTCTACCAGCTGGCTGAAGGAAATTAACAAACTACTCTTGGACATGGGTCCAAGTCTCACATGAATGTATGAATTTCTTAAGGTGCCTTGCTTTGTATTACATGGTTCCTCCTGAATAGATATGAAATACCTTTTTCTAGCCAAAGATTTCCTTGACAATTTATGGCCTGAATATGTAACATGAGCTGACTTCACTGTTTTTTTCCTTCTCTTTTCCATATGATGTCTCTCTTTCTCGTTTACATGTCATATTTCTTTAGCCATGAAAGAAGAGTCCCTTTTCTGATTATGAGATTTCTTTGATTTCCATGAAGAGGGGTGAAAGAATCAAGCTGCAAGAGACCCACAGTACAGTCGCCAGCCACAGAGGCACCAGGCCCACAGGAGCCACAGTTCTAAATGATGGCTTGGGAGAGCAGAGGAAAATGAATTTAGTCGCCTTTGGGGTAGATATTTAATTTCTCTACAAATATCAACATAGAACAAATGAAGGGGATAAGGTTAGAGAACTGTAGAAATTATTATCAGAGTTCCTGAAAGCTCTAACAGGACTTTTAGAAACCTTGAGATTTTACTCTGAAGAGGGCAGGAAGACTGAGCCATATGACTTGGAAATATTTTCTCCCCTTCTCTAGGTTGTCTTCCACTTTCTCAATGGTAACTTTGAAACACAAAAGTTTGTAATGTTGATGAGTTCAATTTATCTTCTTTTTTCTCTTTTTGTAGCTCATGATTTGGGAATTGTAACTATGAAGGCTTTGCCTAATCTGAGGACATGAAGATTTCATCCATATTTTCTTCTAAGATTTTTATCATTTTAGCTTTTACATTTAGGTCTATGATCCATATTAAATTAATTATTATTTAAGGTATGAATAAGGGATCTAACTTCATGCATGTTGATATCCCAGTACCACTTGTTATGAGACCACTCTTTCTCCTTTGCATTGCCTTGGCACCTTGTAGAAATCATTTGACAATGTGACAGTGTTTATTTCTGGGCTCTCAGTTCTGTCCCCTTGATCTCTGTGTGATCACAGAGTGCTACGCTGGTTGGATAAATATTACTTTACTCATTTTATTTACCAAGATTTAGTAGATTTTCCTAATTATTTCTTCATTTGATGTAGGTCCTAAGAATAATTTAAAGAAATTTAAAAAAAAAAAATTTTTAAATAAATGTTAATAGTTTTCATCTGTTAGGGTTGTTTTTCTAGAGCAAGAATCCATAGAGCTCTTCATTCCACTATTCCAGACAGTCCTTCCCCCATTTTCTGCACAAAGAACAAAGCAGTAAAAGAAATCGAAATAGATACTGAAGGAAATGGAAGAAAAAAAAGGAATACATGGTTCACTCAATTAACATTAACTCAATTCTGAGAGCCCATGACAGAAAAAACATACTAACCTTAGGATAGGTTTTGGAAGATTTGAGTAATATTATTAAAAATTTTGAACAAACTAACATATATTTAATTTGTTAATATGAACTGAGATATAATTAATATATATTTAAATCCCTGAAATATACCATACATGTTTATTTATTGCCTACATAATATGACCACCAAAAAAATAAATCTCAAATCCTAGAAGGTGAAAAGTAAAGATCTCATTCTTTGGCAACAAATACAATAAAAATAGAAATAAGTAAGAAAATAGTAGAGGAAAAGTAGACCCTAAAATATCAACCCTTGAATTTCAAATAACTCTCTGTTAAACAACTCTTAATCTAATAAAGAATCCAAAGTTGAAGATACCAAGTCTCTAAAAAAATTATAATAAACATATGTCATATCCAACTTTGCACATGTGACTAAAGTTGTATTCAGAAGAAAATTTATAGCACCAAACATGTAAATATTCATGTAAATATTCATATAAATATTCATGTAAATATGAAAATAAGTGAAATAAGCATTTAACTCAGGGGGAAAAAAGGGATACAGAAGCCGTAAAAAAAGACAGCAGGAAATAGAGAGAAAAGCAAAAAAAAAAAATATATCAAATTTAAAAGCAATTAAATAAACTGATTTAAAACATCAGGGGCTTGTGATTTTCATTTTCCAATAAAATAGTCAAATCAGTCTCTAGTTATACTAACCAAGAATAAAAGGACAAAGCAAAAAGAAAAGGTGTAAATGAGCACAAATAAAGATGAAAGTAAAAGACTTACAGGAGTAATCTTTCAGAACTCTATGAGTACCCTTGAAAATATGAATAAAATTATGTTATTTTATTTCACTTTTAATACTATTTTTGGTAAATACAAGGTTACAAAATGGATCCCGATGGTATAGAAAGGAGAAAAATAAATATGAAAACACAAAGATTTTATTTTAGAGTTTCAGATGATATCTCAGCACCTTTTTAAAAATGTTCACAAAACCTAAATCTGATACTTTTTAAACTGTTGCAGAGAGTGTTAAAAGGAAAACTTCCAAATTCTTTTCACAACACCCTATTTGTTTCAAAACAAAGATAGCTTCCTGTTAGTTTTCTATTCCTGCCATATCAAATTACCACAAATTTAGTGGTTTAAACAAACATCAACTTATTACTTCACAGTTCTATAGCTCAGAAGTCTGACATGGGTCTCCTCAGGCCAAAATGAAGTTGTTGGCAGGGCTTCACTTCTTTCTGAAGGCTTTAGGAAGAGATCCATCTCCTTCTTGTGTGGGTTGTTGGCAGGACTCGGTTCCTTGCAGTTGTAGTACTGAGGCCCCCGTTTCCTGGCTGGCTGTCAACTACGGGCTGTTCCCAGCTTCTAGAAGCTGCCTGCATGCCTTGACTGCTGCGTGATTGGACTTAGCCCACACAGATAATCCAGGATAATTTTTCCATCTTAAGGCAAATAACCTCAACTACATGCACAAATTCTCTTCTGCTATGTAAAGTAACATATTCACAGTTTTTAGCAATTTGGGCATCTTTGGTGTCATTATATGTCCCCCTCCCCCAAAATGAACAGGGAAAAAAGTTATAGACTAATTCCATTTGTGAATATTGATACAATATAAATAACTTAAAGTAGCAAATAAAATTTAGCAAGATGTTAAAAGTAAAAGAATGACACCCTTAACTAAGTATGATTCATTTCAAAGATTCAAGTGTGATTTAAAAATGCAACTTACACGACTACATCATATCAGGCAATTAAAGACAAATCAACACTTTTTTTTTTTGGTGTTTTAAAAAAACTCCTTTTTAACACCATGAAAATATTAAGGAAAAGAAGAAGAAAGTGAGATGGAAGAGGTAACTCTCTAAAATCTGGAAACTTTGTCTTTGGGCCTTTCCACGTCAATGGCTCATAATGTCAAATAACACAGAGCACCTACCACCTAACAAACCTATAAAGTAACTACTAGTATTGCACCATTTTACAGAAGAAACCAGGCTTCATACATTAAATAACTTGCCCAAGAACATCAACTAGACGCTTTCCCTCCATCATCTCTTCTTCCCCAGTCCATCAACAGGGTCCAAGGAGCCACCACAACCACGAACACAGTGGGGTCTGCAAATGGGCATTCTACTTCTAAAAGCCTTTTGGATACTTGCTGGGGATGGAAAATAAATACATAGCTCAATTTCCTAGGGTTTAACAGAGACTTTTATATCTTCCACTCCAAACCTGTGTTTTCATAAATTAGAAGAAGATTTAAGATCAAGAAAGGACTCACCTAAGATCTTGCATTTGTTTTGAAATAGCATCTGGATCAGAATCCAGCCTTCTGGGCTCCTTCTTCCATTATTTTATGGTCCTGGGGAAGGTAAAAGAAGAAACACAGGAAGTTGCTTACTTCCAAATTAGATATATTCTAAGCACAGCCGATGACATTCTGACATCTTTTTCTGTTGCTTCAGAGTTTTTAGAACTTGGGATGTTTGAATATGCCTTTTTTGACTGGAGAGCCCAAACCTTTTTCTTCCCTTCTTTGACTGGAGAGCCCAAACCTGCTCGACTCCCCTCCACTACCTGTTCTTCTGCTTGTCCTTTGGTCATTGCACTATGTATAAGACCATCACTAGAACCTGGGAAAGAAGGTAAAACTAAAGTCATGACTCTGGTAACTGTTTTAATTTTGAGTTCAATCTCTGGAAAAGAACAATCCTCTTCTTCTTATGTCTTCACTTAAGACTGAGCATGTAATTCAAGTCTCACTTCATAAATTCAAGCTCTGTATCTTGACTTTCTAGCACACAACGAGATATTGCTCCTCTAAAACCTATTTACTGAACACCTACTATGTGTCAGATATCGAGTCGAAGGCTTCCAAATATCCGTCTCTATTTAATCTCAGAACAACTCACTCAAGAGGGATTCTTGGTTCTAAGATGAGGAGATTAGAAAACTCAAAAGGATCATAATATTAAGAGGACCATGATCATTGTCACAATCATCTACTGAAAACATGTTATGGACCAAAGGCTGTGCTAAAGGCTTTATAGTACTAACCTGTGAAATTCTCAGACAATTCCATAACGTACTACTACTATTATCCATATTTCACAGACAAGAAAACTGAAGCATAGAGATCTCAAGAAACAAGCCCAAGGACTTAGAAGTGTAACACCAGGTTTTGAAACCAGGCAGTTGAATACAGAGCCTGGCTCTTAATCACTATAATTATTTGTCCAGGATCACACAGCAGATAAAAATCATATTAGAGAAACAAATGTCCATCATCTGAGAAGGGATAAACAAAATATGGTATATCTGTACAATAGACTACTATCTGGCAGTAAAAAGAATAAAATATTGAAACATGTTATAACATCTAAGTTATAGAAACAGTTACAAAAGAATACATATTATGTGAATCCAGTCATATGAAACATCCAGAATAGGCAAATCTACAAATATGGAAAGTAAAACAGCAGTCGCCTTAGGCTGAGAAGGGAGGGGAGTGATTGGAGAGAACTGGGGAGTGACTGCTAATGAGTATGGGACTTTTTGGGGGGAGTTGGTGATAAAAATATTCTAAAATTGTGGTTGTAGTTGAACAACTGTGTGAATACACTAAAAACCTGGTGAACTGTATGTTTTAAATGGGCAAATTGTATGGTATGTGAATTATATTTCAATAACTTTATTTAAAATAATGGGTCTAAAACCTCAAGCCCAGACTTATAGTCTTCAAGCCTGGGCTCCTATCTACTCTACCTTCTTGGCCATCCCATCTTTAGAATCCCCTCATATCACTTCTTAGGTTTCCTTGTTGGTTCATCAACTCTTCATAATTAGTCTAATCAATGACTGCAGGATGGGAGCTGTGTCGTAATTATCTTTGTTCCATCAAATTACAAAAGGCCTAGTATTCCCAGTGTCAGCTCCCCATATTTTCTATTGCACAAGAAAAATATTTCCAAGTGCGGTGATTTTAGGCTTACCAAATAGGCCTGTTCCTAAAAAGTTGAGACTTCAGTTTGATACTGAATATTTAAATATTTAATGTGCTTAATATCTATCATCATATCACTAGTTCTGCCTTAGAGTGAATGGCCATCTGCCTCATTTTTATTTTTGGAAATCTGATTTTTTTTTTGGTAATATATAGTCATTGAGATATCCTTACAGCAAGGTACATTTTAAATCTTCTTGTCTGTTACAAGTTGATTTGGCTCATTGTTACAATGCTGGAGAGTCTATGCAGAAAAATTTAAACTTGTTAAAACTGTTTTTGACATTCAGTGTCATAATACTCTAAGTGGGTTTCATTTCAACATTTCCATTAGCTGGTGGTAATAACTTGTAATAAAAATAGCAAATGATTGCAATATTAAAAAGTCAAGTAAACAACTATGTAGATATGTGTGTATAATTCTGCAGCAGTTTTCATGGATTTGCACTATCAAAGAATCTCATATATTAGGATATAATAAAACAGCTTTATTTTGTTGTTGTTAAGGATTAGTATGTGTTCTTACTCTCCTTCGTCACTAATTGGTAAATTCTCAATTATATGATAAGGACTTCCCCTATCTTCTTTCCCTCTCCTCCGTACCTCCTCTAACTACCACATGAATCCTACCCCTGACCCAGGGAGTCACTTGCTGGGACAAAGAAGATTCTGATGTATACTTGGAGACAACAGATAAAAGAGGGCTGTGGTAGAGGGAAAAGAGAGAGGAAGAGACCATTCTGACTACAGAGGGATGAAAACACTCCCCCTTGAGAGCACAAGGATGTTTCAAGCCACTCTCCTATTACTGTCCAGATAAAACCATTCATCAGCTCACCAAATATTGAATTTGACAAAATAGGTCAAACAGGTCGCCAGAGATTTTGCTCTGTGTTTCCTTCCCCTACCCCTCCCAGGGAAGGTGGACCTACAGAAAATGGTAACAAATACCAAAACCATTTCTTTGTTTGTAGGCAGCATTTTTCTAGAGTATGAACCACTCTCACACAACCTTACATAATAAGGGGAATTTAATTTGGACAAATTTGAGCATATATATTCAGTCACAAGGAGACTGAGAAAAAGCAACAAAGAGAGTCTGTGAGTGAAGTGTTTGAAAGGTGGAACATGTGAACCTCTTGCTCTTTCTAAAATTCCCAATTCCCTTGCTCTTTTGGTACAAGTCTTAGGGCACCTAAGTTACATATTTTGGTACAATTCAGCTTCGTCTGGTACTCAGCCCAGGAAAGAAAGACAGTTCCAGTGCTGCTAGGGAAGTCTGGCTGCATTGAATTTACCAGGAGACGATACGTATGACTTTCTAAAGGTCTGTTCAAGCCCAATATTTATTAAGGTGATGGCTGCATTCCACTATTGAATAAATCCTTCCATCGTTTTCTATATCACTCCATTGAGTTGACAAAAATATGCTTTCTGTAATGGCTTTTTTAGTGGGTTTGTGGTATTTACATTAATTTATATGAATTATACAACTAAGCTGTTCTTTCAAAATTTTTGCAAATCTGATAAAGAGCCTGTGTGCAAGTATATAAAGAATACCTAAAACTCATCAATGAGGAAACAACAAAAATTTAAAGGGAGTAAAACTTTGCCTCTGTGATATTCTTTCTAAAAACTCATAGCCCTAGTCTAATGATGGAAAAAAACATCAGACAAATGCAGCTTAGCGCTGTTCTACAGGATACCTGGCCAGGCCTACATAAGAATGCCAAGGTTAAAAAGACCACGAAAGACTGGGAAACTGTCACAGACCAGAGGCGACTAAGGGCGTAGGGCAACTAAGTGTGGTGTGGTACTCCAGAATAAATCCTGAATAGAAAGGGGAAATTAATAGGAAAATTGGTGACGTGTCAATAAAGTTTGGAGTGTAGTTAATAGTGTCTTACTGTCATTTCTTCCTTGTAACAAACGTACCGTGTTAATACAAGATATTAACATACAAGGGACCTCAGTAAGGTGTATAGAGGAACCCCGTATACTGCCTTTGTAACTTTGCTGTAATTCAGAAAATGAAATTTTTTATTTTGTGAAATGGGCCAAATATGTGAGTACGCATTTCACCTGAGAGGATATGCTAATAGCCTAACACAGACAAAAAAAAGGGATGTTCAATATTATTAGTCACTAGGGAAATGCAAATTAAAACCACAGTTAGATCTCATTGTACACATATCAGAAGAACAAAAAATAAAAAAATAATGACAACACCTAATTCTAGTAAGCATGTGGAAAACGTGATTGCTCATCCCTTGCTGGTGGGAATGCAAAATGGTGAAGCCACTGCCGAAAACAGTTTAATGTTTTCTTACTCTATTAAACATGGATTTACAGTATGACTTAGCAATTCTATTCGTAGTTACCTATTTGGGAGAAATGAAAACATACGTGCATGACAGTATTATTCAGGCATGAAGTGGACACAACCCAAATGTCCATCAACTGATGAACCATTACACAAAATATGGGATATCCATGCACATGGACTATCATCCAGCCACAAAAAGAAAGAGCTACTGCCACATAGGTACTCTCTGAAAACGTCATGCTGAATGAAAGAAGACAGACACAAAACCCACATATCTTGTGACTTCATTGATAGGAACTGCCCAGAACAGGCAAATGGAACATAAATGGTTAACGCCCAGTGCTTAGGGAGTAACTATAAATATGCACAAGGTTTCTTTTGGGGTGACGAAATGTTCTAAGTTAGATTGTGGGGATGATGATATAACTTCGTGTCTTTTCAACCATCCAATTGTCTTCTTAAAATAAATGAATTTTGTTTATATAATTTATACATCAATAAAACTGTAACATACGGTTTTTTGGCGTAAAATTTAGATTATGAAGGAAAGTATAAAGAGAAAGCACTCATCACTTATAGTTCCATCACTTAAGAATACATTTTGGTAGATATTCTTATAGCTTTACTGTTTCCTATTAATTCTCATTTTAAAATGAGGGCAAGTCAGAAAGAAATTTATTTTCTCAGATGATATATATTAACTTAGAGAGTTAAATAGTTAGGGTTTGTATCTTGGGGGTTTTATTCACAGAACTTGATCATGCTTTTATATCATATGGTTTAGTCCGCAGTGATGTGACTGACAGGGAGCATTGATCACTGGTCAAACCAGCCTGGAAAATCCCACTGTATCCTTGCTCTTCAGCAAAGGAGAAGCCATAACCGCACTTCTAAACCAATTAGAAACACAAAAGCTCTGTCTCCAAAAAACAACTCAGGAGATCAGGAAGGTCATATACTTGCATTTTGGCTTCTCAGACCAGAACGTGGAGGGCACTTTTCTTGTCATCTGAACAGATGAGAATGGCAGACACTGTGTGACCTTTGGTGGCCGTGCTGTGCAGAGAGCTACCTGCACGGCTTAAGAAGGAGTGTTCAAAATGAAACACATAAGGTTGTGTTTGGGGTTTTTTTTTTTCTTTCTTTCTTTCTTTTATTTTCTTGTTGTGATTGTTGTTGTTACTATTTCAAGTAGAAAGGGAAAGCTTTCGAATATAGCTCAGGTATTTCTAAATGAAGAAAACCTCTCTACCCCAAACAAATACCATCCAGAACTTTTTCAGCCATCTTGAAAGAAATTCTTTAGCATACTCCATAGATGTAACCTGCCTTATCTTGTGTCTAGAAAATATATGCAAGGACAAGTTTACAGAGCAAAAGAAACTTGGAGCACATGTACACACACACACACACACACACACACACACACAAACACAAATGTGACTTACATTACTTCATTTAAATAACCTGCTGTCCTACACTGAATTTCTTCTTAGGCAGGACAAAAGTATAGGCAAATCTTGCCTGTCATAATGGATAAAATGAACAAAAGGAGAATATCCCAACAATATATATATGTGTGTGTGTGTATATATGTATTTTGCTCATTCTTGACCAAATAAAAAACACTCAGAAAATTTCTAATGCTGCCTGGGGCTCGACTTTTTCTCTGCCTACTGTGAAACTACAGGAAGGGATCCTTCCCTAAGTAATTAATTCCAAATGCCCTAATTAGAAGATGCAAGGCATTGTCAGAAACATGCCCACAAGCACTAGAGGGCAATGCTGGACAAATATTACTGAGATCCAAGCAAACACTAGTGAGAATGACTGGATACTCAATTGTTCTCAAATGAATAAAATTTCAGAGGCGACTTTGAATATTCTAACTCTCTGAACAGGATGAAGTTTCCAGCTATTGCCTTCCAAACTGATTACAGGAATGGACAAAGAGGGCAAGGTTTTCTTGGTAGCAATCAACTCTGCTTCCTGGCTGCATCAGGGCATTTTGCCGAGATTGAGGCTGGGCCAGTTAAAAAGCAGGTTGGCAGAGTGAGGAGATAATGGCTAATGTCAAAGCCAAGGAAGTTTCTCGAATCAGAAATCAGAATCAAAGCCTGGATTCTGCAGTAGGAAAGAAAGACCGCTCTCTCAATTATGTCTCATGATCTCATAATGTGATGGAAACCAGGGAGTTATTGAGGGTGAGAATCATGTATACAAGTTTAAAAAATCAATTTAATTAAAAATCTGGATTAAAAACACAAAATTATAAAAGAACCTTTTGTGATGGACATGATGGTGATAGTAGTTTCAGGTTGCAATAACCATAAACTATCTCTGTCTTATTTTTCATTTCTCTCTCCTAAGTGTCTCTTTGTGCAGTAGAATCATAGTTCTGCTGAAAATTTGGATCAAATCTCCTAGTAGGGATTCAATTAAAGCAGTGGTTTTCAAAGTGTGGTCTCTGGACAGACAGCATTAGCATCATCCAAGAACTTGCTAGAAAATAAAATTCTTAAAAAAAGAAAAAAGAAAATTCTTAGACTTCACCCCAGACCTCCTGAGTCAGAATCTCTGGCAGTGAGGCCCAGAAATCTGTGTTTTAATAGGATACATGAAAATCTGAGCAATACTGGGCTAGAGTTAGGGCAGAGCAGGTTATATGTAGAAAACAATCACTATTATACAATATCACGTATGTTACAATCATGGAGCATATAATCTACCACCTCTGTGATACTTGTTTTAGTTCATACACACAAAATCTTTATATTGTAAAAAAAACACCTTTTTTCCAGAATTCATGATTTATTTTTATGCAACTTAAGATGTATTTTATATAGAATTGATTTAAATGCTTATGGCTAGATTCTAAAACTAGCCCAGAATTCTCATTAAATTTCTAATAATAGTACTGATGATGATAGTAAAGCATACAAATGTATAATACCTTAGCCTACAAAATATCTGTCGAATAGGAAATAGAAATCGAGTCAAATAACTTGCCAAAGATCATGTAATTAGTACTGAGTAGAAAGCCATAATTTGAGCTCAGAACTTCCAACCCCAAAACCAGTGTGCTTCCCATGACATCATGGCTATTTATGCCATAAATGAAATACTTCAAAAACAACAAAATATTTTCCCAGCAATAGTGATTAGGCAAAATGATATTTTCACAAAATTGGCTGGTGTTTGATGAAAACCAGGTTTAATGAGATAAAGAAAAAAGCAGATGGAGTTTCCTGGAGAGTGGAAGGAAACTTTTGGACATTTTGCAAGAGTTAAAGAGGGAATCCAAATATGGAAAAGCGATTATGTGGAGGAAGTTAACTGAGCTCTAAACAGTGACAACTCTTGTAGTGAGTGCCCAGTCACCCTGCCAAGGAAGAAAGGAAAGAGAAAGACATTTTGGACTGGGCAGTTCGCTGCCATTAGAGCTGAGGGGTTAAGTACATATGAGATTGAGCAAGACACAGGAAAGTGTGACTTGCTTGTGATCAGTCAACATTTATTGGGCAGTTACTTCATTCCAAACTGTCCGAGGGCTGGGACTAGGGCGAAGTGAATGGAGCACCTGTCCTGGGTGCAAAATCTAAAGCGGACACAAGAAACACTCTGCAATCAAGACAATATTTCAATGCAATATTTTTTAAAATCATAATAAATGCAATAAATTCATGATGAGGAAAATAGCAATATTTCAAATAAAGATTGGATCTGTGTTATTATTTTTTCCTTTTGTTTCAGGTTCCAATATGTCTTAGGGCACTGTTACTGTTTTCTTTATTCCCAATTTTGGTATTTTGCACATCTTAGGGTTTTTTTGCACTAATTTTGATTTTGAGAAACACTGCATGAAAATATTACCTACTTTAATTACTGAGTTTTAGCCATAAAATTTTGTACCAGGTGCCTCGCTCAGTATAACCTAGCCCTGGTCCTACACTGGGATCAAGGCTCTACATTAATTATCTCAAGGAATCATCATAACCCACAAAGTATATAATTTGTTAGATCTGAAAATTTAGTATTTTTAATGCAGGAAATAACTTTGGGTTTGAAATATATCTAACCATACAAAAATACACATAGACATGCAAATATCCTATCATAGTTGAGGGGATAGTGGATATCAACTCAATGTCACATGGCAGTTTCTGTCTGTAATAGCAGTAGTTCACAAAGGCATGATTCTATGTGTTCGAGGCACTTATTACATTTCTTTGTATTGCTTTCCTAATTTTGTATGTGAAATATGCTCAGATTTTATAAGTCCTGTTAATTGTAGGAATCACAGGACCTCCACTGAAAGAAATGCTTCTTAAAATCTATACCTCAAAAGTCTAGCCAAAGAGTGATTCTGGTCATTTCCTGGAATGGAAAGTCCCTAAGAGTGAAGGAACCGGTGAAGTGGGACCAGGTAAAATGAACATGAGAAGAAGCAGGGGCAGAAGCACTAGAAAGAAACACATGCCCCTGCTAGGGTAAGAAGTCCTTGATGTCCCTCTCTTTGTCTCAGAATCACGTGCAGCCTGGGATCTCTCTCTCTGAGCTTCAAACTCGGCTTGTCTGGGGCAAAGCTTGAGCATCCCAGAGGATGCTGATGTGGGTCAAGCTTGAGAACCACTATGCAAGGGGACCCAGGGACTTGGCCTGGATTGAACCAGTGCAAATGGGACTCTCCAAGGTCTTGCTGGAGTAGTGAGAGATATGCAGGGTTGGGCATCTCCTATGCTTTTGTTGGGCTGTGAATGGGTTGGTAAACAGAAATCTGAGCTATTCCAGGGAATAGATGGAATTTGTAAATGGGTGTGTAGTTGGAGAGCAGAAAAGAAAGATGAGATCGCTGAGAAGAGTTTTTATTACTGTGTTTATTCTGTTATTATGAGTTTATGCTCTGTAGTGTGGTATATTAGTGCTTTTCCCCATATGCCCCATGACCTTCAGTAAGATATTGATTTCTTACTGGTGGCCTTTGGCAAAGTCTGTCTTTGGGGTCAAATTGTTGAGGACTGTTCAAGAATGGAGAAATATAAGAACATAGACTGCCCACAGGTCTCTTAACTCTTCAGTTACATGGTTTAATAATGAAAGAATACGGAAGATCCAGGCAAATATCAGCAGGAAGATCCCAGCTTCCAAAAGGAGAGGGTACCCAGTGCTGCCACCACCCTGTCTGAATGAACTGGAGATCTCATAGGAAGGCTGTCTGGCAGGTGTTTCATTTTTCTGGAATCACAGCCTGAAGGGGACCTATACTCAGTGTTCTTGAATACTGGGCAATTACTACTTTTCACATCCTTTTTCTAACCTCTCGCTGAGATGCTTCACCAGTCTAAAAGTGGTGGTTTGTCAGTGTGGTTGGTGCATTTTTCAAATTGAGCTAGATGGTATGAGTCACCAAAACCCTCTACAGTTCATACACAGTTCCTGTGAGGGTCACACACATCTACTGTGATCATCTTCTCTCGTAAGTATTGTAAAAAAAAATGCATTATAAAAGAATTTTGTGAGATGCCAGCATCATGAGCACGTTAAGGGTAAAAGCGGTAATTACTATTTTAAGATAGTGTAGCCCAAACACGGGAGGGCAGAGCTGACACCTTGTAGCTCTAACAGCTTCACTGTGGCCTTGGACAAGAGATCTAGATGTCTGCACTCAAAGCTATCTTCCCAATTTTCTATTTTAAATAAAAAGAGAGATCCCGTGGTGGTATTTTTTGAATGGCCACAGCAATATTTCTCTTCCGCGTGCTGTTTTCCAAAACCTTCATTTGTCTGTCTCCCCTTGAACCTGAGCACGCTTGTGACTCTCTGGCATATAGAGTCCAGCAGAGCTGATACTATGAGACTTCCCAGACAACTTCTCCTTGGCTAAAGTGTATGCTGTTCAGTTACCTGAAGTCCCCATGCTGGAGCAGTCATGTGGAGGGACCCCATAAAGACAGACAGAGATACCCAAACAACCCCAGCTACTCTAGAGTCTTCCCAGCTCAGGGACCAGGTATGTGAGTGAGTGAACTTCGGATGATACCAGCTCCAACCTTCAAGCTGTCCCAGCTGACAAGTAGTGGAACAGAGGGGAAGTGTCCCTGCAGGATGCTGCACAAATGGCAGATTCAGGAGTAAAATAAATATTGTCATCATTTTAAGACATCAAGTTTTAGGATGGTTAGCTACGTAGCATTAGATAAGCAGAGGAGAGGCAGAAAATCTTTTTTTTTTTTTAAAGATTTTATTTATTTATTTGATAGAGACAGCCAGCGAGAGAGGGAACACAAGCAGGGGGAGTGGGAGAGGATGAAGCAGGCTCGTAGCGGAGGAGCCTGATGTGGGGCTTGATTCCAGAACGCTGGGATCACGCCCTGAGCCGAAGGCAGACGCTTAACGACTGCGCCACCCAGGCGCCCCCAGAAAATCTTTTAATGACAATAAATACCACTAGTGGAAGGAACAATTTCTGATCATCTAATAAAAAATAGCAACCCTCTCTTGCTACTCTCTTTACTTTTTACATATTTTACTTTCCTCCATAGTAATTACCGCTACCTATTTACTTGATTGTTTATTTCTGTTTCTCTACCCTAATAGAGTAAGTTCTGCTAGGGCACAAAGAGACTTAGGTTGTTCCCTGCTTAGTCTAGAAGGTACTAACACATAGTACTGTAGCTAGGATGAGTGAAAGACTCTTTACACAATGCCCATTCCTATGAGAATAGCCAGAAACAAGTTCTTTATATTTATTTAGATTATTTGTATGATTTGGGTCAAATATTTAACTTGAGTAAAAAAAAAAATTCTTTAGCAACCTAATTTTTATTTCATCAGAAATGGCTGAATTAAATTTTTTATAGGTATTTTCCCCACAATTTCGATTTTATGAGAGACAAAAATCAACATTTTACAAAGGTGTTTCCCTTCTTATTCAACTCCTCAAGAACCTAATGAATGAAATTTCTGTGAACATGTTTAAGAACTTAAACTTAAGGACAGAGTTATACAATTCTTGTAAGGGTCCTATACCACGGCAGTCAATACTCCCAGAACAATAATCACAACAAAGGATTTGGGGCATTATTAAGTGTGAAACTCATGGTTGTGGAAAGAATAAAAGAAGTGTTGACACAGCATACAATCTTATTAAATGCTGACATGAAGCCAGTTCTGTTCAAATTTTTGTTCTAATTTCATATTTCTCCATTTTAAGCTCCTTAATGCTTCTTTTCAGCAAGTTCTTAAAGACGTGGAGCTTAAGATGGAGAAATTTGAAATTAGGTGGCTCGGAATTCAGACTTAGATACCAGCCTACCAGGGAAAGGGAAGAGGGGATGTAGGCTTCTTAGGGGAAAGCAAATGATTTTTAGGAAAGATGAATGAGCCTTTCGAAGAATGGGCGGCAGGTGTGATAGTTTGTGAGTCTGTCTGGGTATGGTGTTGACTTCTAATCTCCTCTGCAGTGGTTAAGACCCCGTCTTCCTTGCTTGATGACACTCCTGTGGAGGGAGGAGGGATCTATGCCAACTGAATTCCTTCTGGAGGATTTGTCTTTAGGCAGATAAGGCAGTTCAGAGAAAGCCCCTTCCTGTATCTGCTGCCCTTCAAGTGCCTACAGCTCAGAATAATCAATATATCAAAGCAGATTTTAGGGTGTCAACAAGGCTTGCAACCATCACCAATATCCAACTCCAGAACTTTCTCACCATTCCCAACATAAACTCTGTAGCCATTAAACGGTAAGTCATTATTCCTGCCTCCTTCCAACCCTTCTCACCCCTCTTCTACTTTTTGTCTGTATGACTTGTTTACTGTAGGGACCTTCTATAAGTGAAATCATACATTATTTGGGGGGGGGTTGTGTGTTTTTTTTGTTTTGTTTTTGCAACTGTCTAATTTCACAAACACAATGTTTAGGGTTCATCTATGTTGCAGCATGGATCAGAATTTCTTTCTTTTTAAGGCTGAATAGTATCCCATTGTGTGTATAAATGCATATATCACATTCTGTTTATCCATAAGCAAGACACAGGGGAGAAAGTCTAAATACATCTCATGAAATGAGAACAGAAATGTCACTTCTAAGAAGTAAGGGGGAAACTGAGCAAAGCAGATAGTCTTTGTAAGGGAAATTAAGTAAGGTAGAGTGAGGCGGGTATCCATGTGTGGTGAGCCATGTGGGGAATGTGCTGGTTGGAGGATAAACAACAGACATTTAAGGAATGTAGATATCTAATGTTCACTTTTAAGTTGATTGTTGATTGACTACCTGTGATAAAATCCCTCTCCTAACTCATTTCCATATCTTGAATAAAACCAATCAGTACACTCCCAAGCACATAGGGATGATGCTATTCATTCACTTACTTATTGTTCAGTGTCAGTTGAAGAGGGAATGAACTTTATATCTAGTTCAGAAGAAGGACTGAGAGTTGATCATGAGATGGTAAGCCCCCAGGAATCCACTGAAATATTAGAGAGGGATTTGTATTCTTATGAGGTAGGCATAAGGATCCAGTCAATCACGTCAACATTTCAAGGGGCTTAGGGATCTTATGAGATACCTGATCTAATTTACTTCACTGCCTTTTATAGAAGGAAATTTTTTTAAAAATCACTTCACCAACCAGACCAAGCAACCGCCACCACTGACCAGTTTTTGCTCTAAGGTTTGCTCTCTTTGAAAGGGCATTAGAGCTACTTGGGAAAATCCCTTTGGAAGCCCATTCAAATACATCAAGACCACAAGATTCAAAGAACTGTTCAACTCCACCAGAATTTCAGAGAAAATCTCCTGGCATCTCTTAAAAATAGTGTTTTGGAGAGATGCTCCAGGTTGTGTAATTTGAGCACCCAATTCTGGAACAGAGCTCTGGCATACTACCCCACAAAAATAGTCCATCATGTGGATATATATATGCACTATGCAGAGGAATCTAAGAACAAGTCAAATGTTGGCCTTAGAAATTACTAAGATTCCATCAAAAAGACTTCTGCTTGGTTACGCGTATTTGCTTTAACTATTTTAAAAGTGCTTTCACCTTAATTATCAGATTTTCTCCAGGTTGATGATTATAATCTTTCCATTGACACTCAGGCCTTCTATTCAATTTCTCTTTGTGCTTTTCAATCTCCACCCCCATCCCTAACACGCACATGTGCGCACACACACAGAGGCTTCGTTGTCATTCTCTAAATTTTTAGCTGCTTCTTGCCAAGTTATCTCATTTTCTCATAACATTCCTCTCTTTAGAACAGGAGAAAAAGTCTGTTAAGATATTGATTTGGACATCATTAACAAGCAGTGGTGGCCTCAGTGACTGATACGTTTGCTACGGTATGTGAATCCTTATCAGCGATCAGCCTGATGAAGGAAAAAGTCACCAGGACAAATAAATGAAGGGCCTCATGACACTATTGGGAAATGAGTTTTCAAGTTCTAGTCCCAGCAGGTTTATTATGGGGCCATGTCCCATATTATGTTTATCATTTGCTACTCTGGAATCACTGACTTGGGTTGATGTCAGTCCTGCCCTCTCAGGCATATCTCTGAATTACGGGAAAGCTAAACGGATCAGATAGAGTAATCAAACTCTTTGCCTAGTGTAATTACTTGAACTCATTTTACAGGTATCCTTGTCATATGACCTTGTTTAATTCCCAGGATACAATGTGATGCTCATCCTTTTAATAACAGGCGCACTGAAGAGTTCTAACACAGGGAACAGAGAATCCTATATTCTGCCTGACCCTGAGCCTTCTTGCTTTTGGCAGTACTTTCTCATCTTGTGTGGATAGATCTCAGAGAAGAGAGAAGGCAAATTTGGGGAAGCTCAAATTCAGATGGTATACACAACAATCAAATTTCTAAAAATGAAATCAATAAACAATTTTCAGTGGGATAGTTTATTTAGCATTTCCCTTGTTCAGCCAACAAATTAGCCATTGAAGGAGATAGCCAACACATTCCCAGCCTTTGAGTACACTTTGTAAGGAAAAGATCGACCTTTAAATGGATACTACAAAACTATATGCTTCAATAATTGCTGTGATGAAAAGCCTACTTAAAATTCTTGCAGGTCTAGGAGTGGAGGCTAGGCCAATAGAAAAACTCCTCAAGTAGATTGGTTCATCCCGGGTACTTTCCATGTGTCATTCCTATTCACCATTCTCCTTTGTAGTTCTTTATACTCACTGCATTCTTAACTATCAATATAATATTGATGAAAGACATGGGCCTTCTCTTCATGAGATTTGTAACCCAAAAATTACAATACCTTCTCTAAGTGGCACTTTGTGTTTGTTAATGATTTAATCAATAACCAAATAATGATAATGATGGCTAATATTTCTTAGGCAATTGATATGGGTCCTAGCGCTGTTCCAAGTGTCAAAACTGTGTTTAACCCTTTATATATGAGAAAATTGACCACATAACTGGTAAGTAGGGGAGTCACCCTGCAAAGCTAAGTTAACTGACACCAATGTTCTACTACCTCTTTTTTTTTTTTTTTGACTGTTAGTTTGCGGTGTTATCTTTGAACTTGATTTGAACTTGATTTTTCACCAGATTCTCTTCTGATAGAGAGTGAGGACATGTGAAGCCAGCAGGAAATCTACAAATTGAGAGAATAGGAAGGGCCCAAGGAGGACTAGGAATGCTCAATAGGTGAAAAGAATGGGAGGAGAGAGTGAAGAGGTTGTAATTAGGAGAGATTCGAATTTAGATTAAATTCTTGAAGATACTTTTTATCTTTAAACAGCTGAAAAAGAACATACATAATCTAAACTTTCCTAGATACATCAGGGATAGCATTATGAACAGTGATTAATTATTAAGGAAGATCATAGTTATGCAAAAACTGGAGGCCCTCAATTTCTTATAATGAACAACTTGAGGTTGGTAACCAAGTTTCTAGAATTATATATAAAATTCAGTGATTGGATGGAATTAGAGCCTATTGTCCAGTGCCTTGCACGGTTTTAGTCATCACCGATAACGAGATGGGCCAAAGGGCCACGAGGAGTATGTGTTGCACGACCCCAGAGGATGGTTAACATTGGTCAAGCCATGAACGGCTACCACTGGATGAAATAATATACCAATTTACTGAACCTATTTAGAAAACAGTGATTCACTTTTGTCCCTGAGTGTGTTTTAAGGTAGAAAGTTCATGTATTTTTCAATATGGGCCACTAGCTTCCACTTCTGGGATGGTAGATGGGTTTCCTTTATATATGCCAACTGATGCAAGGTTACGAGCTTTGTGGAGAATAGGTTGAAAAGTATGAGCGAAAGTTGTGCAAAGATCAATTAGCGATGTTTGCCATAGTTTGTGGACAGGGTAATGATTATACATACATACATATATGTACATATGTTTGAGGGGCTGGAAAATTCCCAGATGTTTTCTTTGTGTCCTTTCTTATCCCTGGGGCTGAGTAAGCATGTAGTTCTCAGGTTACTTCTCTGTACATGTCCCAATGGGAGTAAAATTTAGCCTCTGTCAGCGACAGGCTTATAATTATTTTGTTTCTAGAGTTTTAAAAGTAAATGCACATGAGGTATTTCAGCTCCCCAAGAAGCCATGGAAAACACAAAGTATTTAAAAAACTAAAATTTTCATAAGGAAGCCCATATTACAAATCCTCTAAAAAGCCAAATAGCAATACTGGCAGAACTAAAAACTAATGAGGAACTATATCTGGATCCTGTTTTGACCTGTTGCAACATTAATAAAAAGAAATAAAGATCAACTTGATAGTATGATTTAAATGGCTTCCATATTATACCCCCCCCCCCCCATTGAAGAGCCTCATTTCCTTGAGGGCCCAAAAGGCTTAAAATACACTGACTTAATGTCTGTGTGAAGAAACACCGTGGGTGTAATTGTGACATTTCTCCAGATCTTTGCCATTTCGTCCATTTATATATCATTACCATGGCTACTGTGATAACATTTAAAACAGTTCCAATGTAAATCTGACAGCACTTCATTAAATATTCTTAGAATCATGTAATTAGGTAAGAAAAGACCGCTGATTGAGAAGGTTAAAACTGCCCGAGACAGGAGTGTGTTTCACAATGAACAATCACAACATACCTTCTCAAAAGCCCGCCCTAATTTGACAGATGCTCCTTTAAGCTGGGAATCAGGAGACACTGGTTTTAAAATGTAAGGGTTCAACTGAGGGGGAGAGAACAACATTGAGTTTCCTGTCTTTGAGGTGAAGGTAACTACGGAGATGTTACTCCTTCCCTTCGGCCGCGCCCAGAGGACCAGGAGCTCCTTTGATGCTGGCTTCAGAAAAGCTTAGAACCCCGTGAAGGGGAAGTCTCTGGATCTTACTATTGTAATTTACCATCTTTATTTTTCTTAACAAAGTGAATATAATTAAGAAAGATAAAAGTGCCATTAAATCAAGGTTCTCTCAGGACGAAAAGCCACCTACCAACAGAAACGGCACAAATCTGATTCATTTTCTTAATAATCTTCAAATATATGGCTTCTTCTTGGGCCCAGAGGTGAAGTTGAAGTTAAGCGTAATTTTTAAACAAACGCATTCTGTATTCTGAAGAAGCGAGCAGCATGAAAGCTATTGAAGCCGCAGCCCTAGCCGCCTTGTTTGCAGAAAGGCATCATAAACGCTCAGTTTGACATTCTTTGGGGTTTTAACTGGGGGAGAATGTTTACACTCTTGAAATCTCCTATAATGAGGAAGAATTTAGACTAATTGGCAAATCTAATAGGAGAGCTGATTAGTTCATACAAATAGCTCAAATCCATTATTTGACACAGACTGCACAACTGTGGCCTTTCTTAAGAGAGCTCTATTCAATTTTATAACCGAGCGGGAAAAAAATGCAGACAAAATCAATTTGTTATTGTTCTCAAAAGGGTTGCTGTCCACCATGGAATTGACTTATAAATTTGTGCTTAGAATCAAGTTATCCAATCTGAGAGAGGAATCCACGTAGACGCACCTACCATACCAAGTAAGCAAGCGGACAGTGGTCCAGAAGCAGAGTGCCGCCTGCCTGCACGCTCTCTCTTGTGAATCGGTGTTTTGTATAAAATTGATGGTAAAATGGAATGGATTTCTTACTGATAGTATTATGCTATTCCCTCTGCTTTTCCTCAAAATGCGTAGTCCAAACATCCATCAATCAAATTTGAAGAAGTAAAGGGTAAGGACCTCAGTTGTGTACCCCTCCACCTGACTTTAGTGATTATCAGCGGGGGAGATGGGGGGCACTTGAATTTTAGAAGACATATTTGGTTGTTCCAGCTGGAAGAGGAGGGGTGGGTTCTGCTACCGGCATCTAACGGGGAGAGGCCTGGAATGCTGCTGAACGCCCTACAAAGCACAGGACAGGCCCAGACATCTACAGTCCAAAATGTCAATAGTGCCAAGGTCCGAAACAAGACAAAACAAAACAAAACAAAACACAACCTCTTTAAATAGATGCACTGGTTTTTTTTCTTAGCTGAGTAAATAATTAAATATTTTGAAAACATTATTTATTGCCCAGCCTTCCAAGATTTGTTCATTTGGACTCTTGGTGAAAGAGTAGATTGTGATGGAGCCACAATGTGTCAAGAACCCTAAATCTTTAAGGGCTGTTAACTCCTGCCACTCAGAAACAGAGAGGTCATCATATGGGAGCTAATATTTCCTGAAATCACAGGGGAGGATCTCTTTACGGTGCTCTTTAGAACACATGCCCAAAGGAGGTCTTCCGATCTGGATCTTACAGGCAAGGAAGCTCCTTGGAAAAGGCAGTTTATGCTGTGGTCAGCTTTACTGACACTCCAAAAGAGGGCACGAGCAAAGCCAGTTCCAGGCTAACAGCCAGATCAGGTGAAAATTCCTTACAGTGACCAGAGATGAGCCCTTGGGTAAGCTCGAAAAAGCTGCCAGTGCTGAGCAGAATCCACAAAACAAAGCAGAAAAGGTCCTTGTCTTTAGACGGAATGAAAACATTGCTGTAAAAGTCCATCAGAGCTCTTTGCACATCATTCCTTCTCCAAGACAGAGATGCATCTGCTTTAAACAAAACCACTGGGGGGAATTGATAGCATACATTTCACGACAAACATTAACTCAGAACAAATTTATTCTTTACATAGCAACTACTGTGCTGGTGATTAAATGTGTCTGCTGCCACAGGTCACACCGCTCAAATTAACACAAATATGCAAGTGTTAAATTATTTCAACAGCAAGGCAAAAGCTTTTCTGGAAACAGGCTCTTGGATCATATATCTACCTATCCCACCTAAGTCCGTGACAAAATGGTTTGGAGTCCACAGGAATTATTGCCCCATAGAGAGAAAGCTTATGAAGTAGGTATTTTAAATTCAAGACTGCAATTAACTTAGCTCAACTTAATGTTTCAGGATTTATACCAACACAGAATTCTGGAAAAAGCCGAGATCAGACTGCAGACTGTGTTTATGACTCTGCTATATGGGGCCCGTTATCCTAAAAAGACAAAGCATTCCTCTTCCAGCTGTAATCAAAAGGGGACGAATGGCACGAATCTAGTTGAATTTTGATTAGATGACACAGCAAAACTGTAAATTCTGCAAAAGATCAAGTGACTTTTAAACTAAAAACGAAGCAGGCAGTTTCTGAGAACTATTGAAAAATAAATGGCAAGTCACAGCTTAGAGACTGGCAAAAGTTTCAAAATTATGCTTTCTGCAAGAAGTACTCTACTGCTCTACTTGGCTCACTTGCCACGGCTCTTACAGGCTCTGACCCTCTCTCTCTGGCAAAGAGTGGCTTGAATCATATTAGAAAGCGTTTGTTTGGTTAAAAGAATTAGCTTCCCTAACATGCATGCAGTCTTGCGTTTCTATGTATTCCAATTCACTGTTCTTTGTAACGCAGTGTGATTAACACCTGTGTTTCCTTTCCCATTTATCTGACAATTTCTGAAGCTAGAAGGCAGGTGCCAGTCTGTACAGGTAGATGACAAAGGAGGGAAAAAAGGAAGCTTTAAAAAGGAGGGAAAATAAGGCTTAAAAAGCTCAGAGGGATGGTGACCCTCCGACCATCACCAAATAAAAGGATTGCTCTCTCTTTTTCCATACACACCGGAAATACAGGGGCGGCTTGCCGGCCGAATGCACATCAGACAGCTTATATTTGTGCTGTACGGTGGTTGGTGGTTGTTATTTTTTTCAATCGACTTCATCACTGTAGGGGAAAAGTGAAATACTTAGAAATTGACTAAAACCATCCCTGCCCTTTTTTTTCCCCCAACAGATGACTGAGGCATTGCCTGGGTTATCTGACTCTAAGGGGTCTCCGCATTCCATTGTCTTTGAGCTATTTTATAACTCTGTGAGCTGGAGAATACTGATAACAACACAAATGATTCTTATCCATAGAGATGCAAATTGTCCCAGCTGAGATAGGGTTGGTTATTATCACCCTACGGATATTGACCAAATTTGCATGAAGTAAGCAAATTCATGTCAGCAATCCTGATTGCCTATGTATTTGTTTGCTCTTTGGTTTCTCCTTTGAACTAGCTGTAACATCTTACTGCTTTTCCTCATTCATTATTTCAGTAAAATATTTTACAGGTGTTCAGTTTATGTCTGGGAGTCATGATTATAATTTTTAAAAAAGAGAGTATATTTTAACATACACAATGTTTTCAAATTAGAAGGTAATACCCCTAACTCAAATTCAACATTCTCTCTCCAAAAAAAAAACAAGAAGTTTTGGCTATCATAGTTCCGCAGGTTTTTTGTTTTGGGTTTTTTTTTAAGATTCATTTATTTGAGAGAGAGAGTGCACACGTGAGGGGGTGGGGGCAGGCAGAGGGAAAAGGAGACAGAGAATCCTGGAGCAGACTCCCCGCTGAGCACAGAGCCCCGTCAAGGGGCTCAATCCCAGGACCCTGAGATCATGACAAGAGCCAGCCCCTTTAACTGACTGAGTCACGCAAGCGCGCCATACGTTGGCAGGTGTTAATGGGACCATTTAGTTCTAGGTGAGCAGTGGGTGCTCCTTTGAAGGAGGGTGCAGTCACCAGTTTTCCATAACCCTCATTAGCATGTAAGTTTGCAAACCCTACTCTTCACACGTTGTCAGGATGTCCCCTTTTTAAAAATCGCATTTATTTTTAAAGGAAATCCTTTGGCCTTAAGGTACACAGAATTAAGTTACTTCCATTTGTCAACATGTGACACACATTCACCATTACTCTGTCTTCTCTTTTGTTTTATTTAATGATGGGTGTGTCTCTCCTCCCAATTCCCTCCCCTTACCATTGGTATTCCCTCTAGTATATTTAAAAAACGTCTTCCCAATCCATATTTTATAGACTTATTTAGATATATGGCTCCTTGAAACATTGATTTAGAACTATGGATCCTTTCACACGCACAGCGCTGGTCTGCATGCTGCTGAAGTTGCAGGAATGGCAGTACAATACATGTCATTCTGTTTCTTCTTTTTTCTTCACGATATTGTTTCTGAGATCCATGCAGCTATGTGTAAATAAAGTTCATTACTTATGATGGGTGCAGAACATCCTATCATATGTGTACAACATGTTTCTGCCGACTTTCTCTTAACAATGGAATCAAAATCACCTCCCACTGCCTGCTACCCCCAACAGTGTAGCAATGGCCTTCCTAGCATCCTTCTCCTGTCCATCTGGGAGACAGGCATGACTTTCTGGATCTAATGGTATTCACATCTTGCTTAGACTCAGCACTGCCCTATGGATCTCCAATAAGTGGCAATTCCTCTCCCACCAGCACTGCGTGATGGTTCTAGATCCCTCAGTATTTCCAAGATTGACACATTTTTTTTTGTGCTAATTCTTTTTACTGTTTTTGCTTTTCAATGAAATTAATACTTGCCACACAGTCTTGCCTGAAGTTTTAAGTTAACTGTTCAGGGTGAATAAGAAATGGATTTTTCTATTGAATTTACAAAACATTTAGATTTGTTAAGAAATAGTTTTTCATCTTTTTCTTAGTTATTTATTATTATACAGCATTTGGGGATAATACAGCTGTCTTAAGATTTCAAATCTGAGAAATACATCCCTGCCAGGAGTTGCACCTGCTGCTTGTTGGGGTGGTCAGTGTTTATCCAAGGCCTTATTACAACCCGTCTGATCTGTCCCACAACCCTCAGGCACCAGCCTTCTAGGAGTGCCCCAATAGTAACATAACTTTTAAATTTTTGCCAAATTTATAGACTGAGCCATGGTATTTTTTTCTGTTCTGTCTTAATTTGCATTTTCCTTCTTTTGATTTATTTTCTCCGTGAAGGTGCCCTTGACATTAACAGAATAGCAGCCACAGAAAAAGAGGGCTAATAAATGAAAAGAAATGAAAGGATTATATTCAATAAATTCCTTTTCTTCAAGTCCACAAGGAAAAAATAAATAAATAATCACAGACTCAGACTTTTTAAGATCGGATCCTAAGAGATGTGGGCTATTTGATTCAGACATTAAAAAACAGATAGAAAAACAGATGCATAATCTAAAAAGACAAATACATTAATGAAATATTTAAATTTTCTACAACCAGCAACTAAGACTGTCATGTGTTTCCATTTTCATATGCTACATACACTAACACAGGATACAGTTCATTCATTCTCATTCTACAAAGGGCCAACTTCCCTACCAGTCACAGTAGACAGAGTGCGGAGGGACCAAATACACAGGAGCCCACAAAAGCATGTTAATTTCTTTTTAAAAAATTTTTAAAAGGGAACTTTTAGGACAAAGCACATATTTTAATACGTTTTTAATTGTTTTTGGAGAAAGGGGCCCACAAAGGCAAATATACCTCAAGTCCATGAAAATCATTATGAGGCCTTGATTTTATAGGGCTACATAAAAATATAATAAATATAATAAATATATAATAATAAAATTATTAATTTGAGTGGCTATAGGGAGACAGTTTTTAGATTTACTTTTCGGACATCATTTTCTGATCAAAAAAGCAATTTATAGCTATATATTTATTTTTATGAAGACTAGATCTAGGCTATAACCATGAATCACAGAGACAACACTTTCTAGGAATGTTTTGCAATGAAGCATGGTGTCTGATCGTCTTAAAGGAATGGTTGATTTTGGCAGCAACCATACCAGAAGGCTGGGCAATTGATTCTTTGATGGAAAGAGGATTTTTTTTTTTAGTCTATTATTTCATCATCAGTTTATATGTGCTACATGACTAACGATGTAGATACTGTCTTGAACATGCTAAAAAACAAGTTTGCACCTTGAAACCTTAAAGAAAGAGGACAGATAACTCTGTCTTCTTTTTCCTTCTTGGGCTATCACTATAAAAATACATGTAACATAGGAGCTCTGTGTTATCCACTGTAAGAATAAGGTCTATAAAAGTAGACAGCACATACCATGATCAAGCATAGTGGCCACTAGGAATATACTAAACCCATTCTTAAGTGTCATCTTGGGATACAGGTGAGGATGACGGAAAATGTTTCAGTGCTCACTCTTTTACTTCTTTCTTCTCCCCTTTTCCACTCAATCTATGCAAATCTCAAGCCCCTTCCATTTCAAATGAAACCCTGTGTCCTCATCCAGTTACTGTTCTTTCCTGCGCCTTCCTTCTTAAACCTCTTAAAACACTCAATGTCTCCACATCTCCACTTCCTCTCCTCCCTCCTTATGTCACTTCTATCTGAATTTCTCCCCATTACTCCACTGATATTGTGCAAATAAAGTCCAATAAATAGGTTAAGAATTCCTGTATTTATAGACATTTAGATTATTCCCCACCTTTGGCCATAAAAACAAAGCAAAAACAAAAAACTCTGTTGCTGTGAAGATGCTTGCAGATTCTGTCTGTGCACTCTTGAGGGGTATTTTTCTGAGATGAGTTCTTGAAAATGAAATTGATGAACAAAAGTTTTAATAGATACTGCCAAAGTATCTTCCAAAAGAGTTGAACTAATTTACATTCCCTTTAATAGCTCTCTCCGTCACAACTGGCTTCAGCTTATTCTTTCCTTTTGGGAAATCTTTACCCTATGAATCCTAAAAGCTAGTGTAGATTAGCATAATTTGGAGAGCTGGTTAAAATGTAGATTCCTGGACCCTACCTTTGAGCAGAACCTTTAACAAGCTTCCTGGCTGATTCTGATTCACTAGATTAAAGTTTGGAGAAACTATTCTTGCCCCCTTGGCCTTCCTCCTATCTTTCTGTCCATCTCATGTAGTTCTTCTTCTTATCCTCAGCCTTTAAACAGTTGTGATCTCAGGACTTCTCTCTTTTCACTCCACATAATGTCATTGAATGACATTATCCACTCACATAGTTTAAATTACTACTGAGATGCTGGTAAATCCCAAAGGAGTATCTCCAACTCTGACCTCTCCCAAGGAAATCACACCACATATCCAATTGTCTCTGGGCTATATCCACATGGATGCTGCATAAATTTAAAGTGAATGGCACTTGATGTATCACCTTTCCCCGTGCATCTACTCTTTCTATATAATCTCGGCTGGTGGTGACCACCTTAAAGAAAGTCAGTGTCTGCTGCTTGTCATTCATATCCCACTTCCCATCTATCATCTGCTGCTGATTACGCCACCTAACTATTTCTCCAGTTCTTCTGCTATCCTCTCTCCCTGGAATCATTGCCCTCATTCTTGCCATCATCGTATCTTTCACTTACTCTTACAAGAGCTTTGTAACTGGTCTCCAGATCTCTCTCCATCTGTCTCTCTCCTTTTCATCTCTTCCTGGCAGAGCCAGAATGAGCTGTCATGAAGACTCTGTGCCCAAGTTACTTTCTGCTCTAAAACCTCTCCAAGTCTCTGCTGTAAAGCAAGCCATCCATGGGCTTCTTTGACCCTCCACTCTTTCCAGCTTTTCTCTCCCAGCTGTTCTCTTCATGCACTTCCCTGCATCCTAATACCAACCTGCTTCTATTTCCCTGACACAACATGCTATTTCATGACTCCATGCTTATGCCATTTCCTTTGTCTAGAGAGTCTGTCCCCTTTTTCTTTTATCTTGCTCAATTAATTTTTATTCATAGTAGAAGACTAGGTTTGATCCATTCTAGGAAACAGTGTTTGAATTCAGCTCAGATAAAACGTGTATACTTTGTATAACATGACACACCCATCCTTCCTTCCTTCCTTCCTTCCTTCCTTCCTTCCTTCCTTCCTTCCTCCCTCCCTCCCTCCCTCCCTCCCTCCTTCCCTTCCTCCCTTTCCTCCTTCCCTCCTTCCCTCCTTCCTTCCTTCCATCCATCCTTCCTTGTTTCCTTCCTTCCACAAATGCTAAGAGAGTGATTTCTAGGCACGGGCATCCTAATAAGCATTGAGAACACAGTGGAGGATAAAATGGAGTAGCCCTTATTCTCACTGACACATCACAAGCCTTACTGTATTATAATAAAATGTGTTTTTTGTATCTGCCTCCTCAAATAGGTTGTAAGCTCCTTAAAGTTAATGACAATATCTTACAGTCATCTTTGTATCCTCATTCTTTAGAATAGGCCCTTAATGAAAATTTTGGCCAAAAATGGACAGTACCCACTGAAGGAGATGATCATGACTTGCAAATTATCTAATACTTTTAACTGGTATTTGAGATGAGACTTGAGGCCAGTTTTTAGAAAATTCTTTTACTCTGAGGTTGGAAAAAGTTATTTTCTATAAAACTGTCTTAGAGATAAAAATTCTAATCAATTCTGGGAATCCAGAAACATCCAAATCTGAATGTCTTCAGAGCATGGGGAGAATTTCTACAATTGTAAAAACCTAGTTTTGAAAGGGATGTTTCACATCTTTCTCTTCCATGTAATTCAAGAGACACTTAGACTTAAAAATTTTTTTCTTGTAGAAAAGAGAGCATTTAATTAAAATTTAAACGAGATCTGTTGTCTCTATCTGCTCTATTACTTCATAAAATATGGCAGCTTATAAGAGATAGCCACAAACATTTCGGATGGAATGGAAAGGCCAAAAATGAGCTATATTTGAGTGTCAGCACCTCCCTGGGACCCAATGGCAAGCCTTCTTACTTTTGCAGGGTTCATGTAGAGGCTTGAGACAGGTTTGTAAGGTCAGCACACAGGGTTATCAGAAATACCAGATGCTTCCTCACTATGAAAGTGTTCAGCACGTGTAAAAGACTATTTTGCAGACTTAGACTTCTGTAACATGAGATTTCAAGAATATGACTTTGGGCTCAGGAAAGCAGTATTTGGTCCTCTTCAGGTTTAATTTTTTTAAAAGCATAGGTGTTCCCTAAAGCATAAGGTCCACGCAACATTTTAAAGGTGCCTGCATTGCATTTCCAAGAGATGGCAGAACATATATCATGCCCATGAATGGGAACACTGCCTCACACGTTTTTAGCGTGGGAGTGTACAGGAGTTCTCTAGCTAGCAAGAGTGATGTAGCAGATGTTAGTACAAAGGAAAGAGCAAATGAGATGTGAATTACAGGGTGACGAGGCTTGTATGAATCTCATTTGTTTAACCATCTGAACGGTGCTCCAGGTATTAAATGAGCTAGATACTATTGAACGCAATTTTCTGAATAGCCAGGAAGGTGGTTTAATGAACTATGCCCACTCGAATGTTCTCGTATCATCTTGCCTTTTCAACCAGCCATAGCTTACTTAGCTTTTCTCCCCAAGTCTTTTAAAATAATGCTTTGGATGATTATGACCTTGTCATTCTATTTTCTAGGTAATATAACATCAGGAATTATTACATGATTAGTAATTTAATTAGCAGGTGTATTACCAGAGATTCTTCTGCAAATTAAGAACTTACTCTTAATAACCACTCGACATCTAAGGAGCTGGCAGTTTGAGGCTGCAAATTTAATTGCTTTCCTTTCTCTTACCCACCCTGGCTACTAGCAGCTGCGATATCCCTGACTTCCTAAAACGTTACTTTTCTGAAAACAACTCTGAGGCTTCCACAATTCTTTCAATGGCTTAAAGACTTGATCGTATTAGTGATGCAAAGGTATTGGCCCAGGAGAGATTCTCTTTTTAAGCCTTCCTGTCACTTATAAGTGAAACCACTTATTCTGGAGTAGACAGCAGAGACTATAATTTAGTTTGCCCAGAATAATGGATAGTTCTGTCTTTCATTTCTCATTTGCTGGATGTGATTCCCTGTTCACAGATGAGAATTTCAGTGGGCTGGTAGGATAAGTTCATTTTCAAGCTCACCCACAGATCTGCTATCTTTCACCTACGTTTGGGAAATAATTGGGTAGAGAATAACACTTAAAACATGTAATACTTTTGTGGTTGCAAAGTCAACAGTTCCAGGAAACTTTTCTGACTTTGTAGACAATGTGTTTTTTAAAAAGATACTTTAATTAAAAGTAATTTGACTTATACCATAATGCCAGTGTAGTAAATAGAATTTTGTTTTTCCATTTTGTTAACAATGGCATCAGTTTAAGATTATATAAGCTTAATAGAACTGGTATGCGGAATCAAAATTCTGACTTAAAAAAAAAAGATTAAACTAAAATATGGACGAATCCACATGTTTAAGTATGATATCTCAGGACTTAAAAACATCTTCTGTAGGTGTCTTATGTTTCTCATAACTGGAAATCAAGGAAAGACCAGTAAGATAAGGGAATTCTTTAAGGGGAGTTCAAGTTCAAGGGCCAAAAGAGGTGAAATGTGACTGATGATCCAATATCCAAGGTTAAAATAGACATCCAGTCAAAGAAACTAATAAAACAGGAAATTTGCTGGATGTACTCACGCAAATGTCGAGCAGCCGTGGTGTGCTGGAGCCATTTCATAGAGACTCTACCAAGGCGGAGATAATGCACATCTTTTCCCCAGTATGTGTTCAGTGACACCCTGTTAGTAACTGACATTGGCCAACGTGGAAGTATTTACACCACAAAAATCAGCGAAGACTATGGATCTATTTTTTTGTTTTAGTTTTACCAGTCATACCACTCCATTCTGAACATTGGCAAGTCGGTCTCATAAGGGATGGGACCTGGAAAAGAGTCAGTAGTTAATTAAGATTACTTTCTGTAACTCTGGGGTTTCAGAGGCTTTCCTGTTTACTCTTGCTGCTTCTGTTCTCCTTCTGCTCAACTTTTTATGGCTAGGTATGGCTTCCAAGTTCAAATGCTCCGTAGAGACACAGAGTAAAACCAGAGTGTCTTGTGTCATCAGAGCACCTAATGTCAGTAAAGAAACAATGTCGGGTCTGTAATAGAATATTGAGTCTTTCCTAGTGATACTACTTACACCCTTACCCCCAGATGGTCTAATCTTACATACCAGCCAGATGACCCTGTTTATGTGATAGTCTGCACCATTCTCTGCTCAAATCTTCTAATAGATTCCATCACATTCGAAACAGAACTCAAGTTCTGCCATATCTTAAAGGACCCAGGACCAGACTCCTTCCTCTTCTTGGATCTCAGTGTCCATCACTCTCCCTTCCCATATCACTTTCTTCTAGCTGTACCTCCTCTTTTTCTCAGACTTACCAGGCATGCTACGACTTCAGAGCCTTTATACATTTTACTCCCTCTGTGGCAAATATGTACTAGAAGACGAAATGATGTTGATTACAAGGGAATGATTTCACCAGAACAGGTATCAACCAAGGTTAGTAGTCTTATGATACATACACCCTGAACAGGAGGCACAAGCAATGTCTGGATAGTAAATGAGATTCGTAAAAAGAGGGGATCAAGAAAACTAAGATAAAATGGAGAAACGCTAAGGAGCAATAAAACAATTACTTGGGTAGTCATGCTGCAACAAGACTTTCAAATAGCCACAGGGCAAATAAAAGCAAATTGGTCCCTATTAATGAGCCTCCCTTTCTTTTAATAATGCATGATACTGCGGAGAGAGTCAAACAAGTGTGGGATAAATCAAGCATAAAATTAAAATATGTAAGGTTGACAAGTGTTAAAGAATTCAAAAGTTAATGACAAATATACTGCAATTTTCCCCTGATAAATAAGGAATCACACTTTTTCATAGATTACTATAGATCCTTAGGTAAATCAAGAAAAATGTTTTTCTAAAATATGAGGTGGGGATGATTATTGCTGAGATATTTTATTAATACTTATAGTAAGCAACAGTAACCATGTACCAATTATTAAAACACTAAATTATAGATAAATAGATCTCTATATGTATATGTTGAATATATGATAGTGACTTGATGAGAGGGTTGGTATGAAGAGTGCCATATTATTGATGAAGAAACCAAGGTAGAGAGTAGTTAAATACCCGGCCGTGGTTTAATTAACTAATAACTTGAGTCGTTAGGACTTGTGCATAGGCAGTTTACAAACAAAGCCTACTCTCTTAACTACTCTGCATGCCGATTTGTAAAAAGTTATTTCTTATGCACTTACATTTTCTTTAGCTTTTAAGGCCAAAGAGTCCCTTTGGTGAGAAATTCAAAAACAGCTCTGTTTCTGTTTCCTCAAGTGGTACATCCCAGTTACAAACCCTCCTGCTCTCTGCCTGTCCCTGTCACCTTCCCCTTGTACCACGGAGCCCCCTAGCTTCAGGTGGTTCCCACGTCAATCCATTGTGACAGAGTAAAGTGCTCACCCTATCTCTTTCTTCTCAAATGATACAGACGGCCCCTCATTCCTATGTGGTCTGTGTACCAGCATCCATCTCAAAATGGTTTGTAACTGGCCCTTTACAAGGTAAATACGGACATTGAGAGTTAAAATTTTAGTAATTTTTATTACTATTTGGCATAGTTATTTACATCTATTTAATTAAATAATGAATATTTCAGCCTGTATTTTGTTTATTTTTTCCATCCTGTTTTTCTAGTAATTCTTTTTTTTTTTTTTTTACATGCTATACAAGTACAGATATGTGATGGGTTAGAAAACACGAAGTGGGTTTCACCAGAGTTAAGTTTACCAACCCTTCTTTACTGTAAGGTGACCAACCATCCTGCCTTCCTGAGACCAAGGGTGTTCCCAGAACTTGGGGCTTACACTTTTAAAACTGGGAATGTCCCTAGCAAACCTGGACGTGTTGGTCAACGGACTCTACAGTTCCCAGTCCATATTCCAAATTCTTCTCTTTGTCTTTCACAGTCTTTTTAAAAACCTGATCTCACTTCACCAGCCATTCTTGCTTTTTCCTTTCCTCTAATGCAACCATTTTATTTTCCAAAATTCAGAATTGTACATGAAAACGTCCCTGAAGGAAGGATATGATTCATGCTGATGCCGACTCTGATCACATCCTGTTACTATCCGGAGCACTGCGCTGATGCCTTGTCCGAGCAGGAAAGGCCCTGCAGTGCCCTGGAAGGACCATGGGGCACAGGTGTAGTGGGAGGGAACAAAGGACATAGGTGCACTGGGAAGGAGCACGGGGCACAGGTGCACTGGGAGGGAGCACGGGGCACCCTCTACCACTCTTCCAGGTCTGCCCAGTGAAAAGAATTCTCCTCTTTAATCCTATTTACTCGTTGTAATGGTTAATTTTCTGTGTCAACTCGACTGGCCACAGGGCACGCAGATAATTAGAAGCATTGTTCTGGATATGTCTGTGCGGGAGGGTTTTGGATGAGATTAATATTTGAATCAGTGGACTAAGAAAAGCAGATTGCTCTCCCCATTGTACGTGGGCCTCCTCTAATCCATCGGAGGCCTGAATAGAACAAAGAGAAGTAGGAGACAATTAGCTCTCTCGGCTATCGTTTTTGAGCTGGAACATGGATCTTCTCCTGCACTGGGATCGGAATTTACCATTCGCTGAACCATCAGCAGTCCTCGTTCTCAGGCTTTTTGGACTCTGGCAATAATTACACCACTGGCTTTCCTGGGTCTTCTATTTGCAGGTGGCAGAGTGTGGGACTTCCCAGCCTCCATAATCATGTAAATTCCTCATAACAAAATAAATAGATGGATGATTATAAACATAGACACTGATGGGGATATAGCCCATCGGTTCAGCTTCTCTGGAGAACCCTAATACACTCATCTATAAAGTAGTATGGGTATCAAAAGGCTGTTGGGTAGATTATAGGAGAAGCAAGTTAACGAAGCACATGAATAATAAGAACATGTTACTCTGTATAATTAAACTAGCCACTTTCAAGAGAGAGCAATGATATTGGCCACAGATCCAAGGGCATGTAGAGGTGAGAAGGGATTGCAGATTGTCTTTCTTGATCTAATTTGGCAAAAATACACGTTGATCACGGTCTGAAAATTCTCCAATTTATGATTCTGAATCAGGTCCATATTAATTCTCAGTGTCAAAAATCAAAATTGTTGAAAGTAGCAGACAATGTGCAATGCTGTCCTCCTTTACTGCATGTATTGTATTATAGTGCATTGTATTGAATATGCAATGCTGATAAACATCTTCTCATAGAAATGAACAAATGAGACATCTTGTTTCATTGTTGTTCTGCAACAATATTGCTTACTTTTTGCACACCAGATGTTACATTTTCTTTTCAGGATTTTGTATTTAATTGACTTAGTAGATCTTGAGTTTAAGTTTGTTGTTACATTGAATACACACTAATTTATAATAGAATATTTGCCAACACTATGCAAATATTTTTGGAAGTGGAAAAATTACTTTACTCCAACTGTGAAACTTTGCACCGTATATAAATCTCACTTTCAAAACCAAACTTTCACGTAAGGCTTTATTTTTTTCTTCTTGTTTTGTGTCAGCATTTCTTGTAGGTCATTAGGACAGTGGCTGCGCTTGTCACCAGGCTAGTCAAGTGTGAATCTTACATGTGGCACTTTCTACCAGCGGATGTAAAATCCTGTAAGTTGAAGGTCAGTTTTGCCGTCTGTTCATTTTTAAGTGTAGGAAAATACAAGCATTCCTTTATAAACAATGCTTGTGTTCTTTGGAAATTAAATATTGATAGGCTGGCGACTGATAGTACTAGCTTAGGTTGGGTGTATCTGAGCATAAACAATTTCAGGCTTAATATTATCAATTATAATATTCATTTTTGGTAATGAAACTTGTGTAGGATTCTGGCCAGTTTGCTTAAACTACATATTTTTGTCCAAGTCAACACTGAGCTGGGTCATTTCCATTGAATTCTACCAGCTTTCAGTGAGAGCATCGTGGCAGGTGGACCTGGATTTAAATCTTAACTTGTGCCACTATGTGATTCAGGGTTTATTGTTTACTTTTCAAGTTCTCATTTTTAACAGCTGTAAAATGGGAAACTATTATCTATAGTTAAGGAATTTTGTAAGGCTTAAGTAAGAGAATTATTCCTTTATTTACTCAGTAAATGCCTAAGTGTCTAAAAATTCAAGGCAGTCTTCTAGATGCTGAGGGTACAGCAGTGAGGAGCAATCTCACTCCAAGCATAAAAGATGCTACGTAATGCTTAGCGCGCAGTGGGTCATCAGCGTTGGCTTCCTTCCCTTTAAAATCCAGGTCATTGCATATTATATACTCGTATGTGCACCAGATTACATACAAGGCCTTAGATCATTAGCTTTCCTTTCTTTGTTAATGTTTTATTATATTGTTAGTCACCATACAGTACATCCCCGGTTTTCGATGTAAGGCTCGATGATTCATTAGTTGTGTATAACACCCAGTGCACCATGCAATACGTGCCCTCCTTACTACCCATCACCAGTCTATCCCATTCCCCCACCCCTCCCCTCTGAAGCCCTCAGTTTGTTTCTCATAGTCCATAGTCTCTCATGGTTCATTCCCCCTTCTGATTACCCCCCCCCTTTCTTTATCCCTTTCTTCCCCTACCGATCTTCCTAGTTCTTATGTTCCATAGATGAGAGAAATCATATGATAATTGTCTTTCTCTGCTTGACTTATTTCACTTAGCATTATCTCCTCCAGTGCCGTCCATGTTGCAGCAAATGTTGAGAAATCGTTCTTTTTGATAGCTGAGTAATATTCCATTGTATATATGGACCACAACTTCTTAATCCAGTCATCTGTTGAAGGGCATCTCGGCTCCTTCCGCGATTTAGCTATTGTGGACAGAGCTGCTATGAACATTGGGGTGCATATGGCCCTTCTCTTCACTACGTCTGTATCTTTGGGGTAAATACTCAGTAGTCAATGGCTGGGTCATAGGGTAGCTCAATTTTTAACTTTTTAAGGGACCTCCACACTGTTTTCCAGAGTGGCTGTGCCAACTTGCATTCCCACCAACAACGTAGGAGGGATCCCCTTTCTCCACATCCTCTCCAGCAATTGTTGTTTCTTGCCTTGTCAATTTTTGCCATTCTAACTGGCGTAAGGTGGTATCTTAGTGTGGTTTTGATTTCTAACTATTTATGTCCCACATACCCAGCTAGGCTATTTGAGGGCAGGGAGTGTATTTTAACAGTTCTTTCTATTTCGTGTAATACCTGGCAGTACAAGGCACATCGGGGCAGATGGAGGGGAGAGGAGGTTTGGAGAGCAATAACATCAGTCTAGCTCTTGATTTCAAAGGCATGCTCTTTGATGACCTGATTCAGTTCTCCTGTTCCACCACAGCATGTTTGCTGAAACAGAATTGCTATTTTGAGGCATGACAAGTAGAGCAATGTCCTCTGTGTCACTGGTATTACTTTGCATGCTCTAGCATCTTAATTAATCAAATTAATGTTTGATGTCATAAAAAAATTAAAAGACTTTAGCAACACAACTATTTTTAAATGTCAGTCTCATGTTTCTCAACATATTTCATCACCACAGGATTTCTTTGCTAAGCATTTAATTATAAAATTACTATCCCTTGGATAAAAACTGGAGTAAGCATATTTTACAATTTTCCTCCCACCCTTTCGTATTTACACATGCATGCATACACACACACACACATACCCACACCTACATACACGAGTACCTTCCCTGGTTTCTATAATTGAGCACTTATTCTTACTCTATTTTAGTCCCAGAGAAATATTAATGATGTTGGTTCAATATTGTGTGAGCTTTTGTTTTCAATTTTTTTTTTTTTTGAATAGGGCATAAGGATTTTCAATATCTTATGACTGAATCAGCATTTGGGTAGCTATATAAGAATGTCTTCAAGAATGTATGTAACAGGGGTGCCTGGGGGGCTTAGTTGGGTAAGCCAGGGTCCTGAGATCAAACCCTGAATTGGGCTCCCTGCAGCCTGCTTCTCTCTCTGGCTGCAGCTCCCCCTGCTTGTGGGCTCTCTGACAAATAAATAAATAAAATATTTAAAAAAAAAAAAAAAGAATGAATGTAACTATTCTCATAAATGCAAAATAATTAATCCTCTATTTCTAAATGTCCTAAAATAAGTTCAGGAGAAAATAAATATCATTTGAAGGAGAGGATACGTAGAGTCTTCAAAAAAAGGTATTTTTACTTAAAAATGTGACATTCACTTAATTTAAACTTTATCCGTTGTGGCTATAGAAATCTAATTCCCCATAATGAAAAGAGTATGAGACATAGGGATTTTATTCATTTCTATAGGTTGACATGGATACTCTTTTTTTATTTAACAATTAAAGTTTTGAGAGAGGAAAACATGGTTCAATTATAGGATGAGAATATAGAATTACAAAATCTACATAATCATACCCAAAATTATTCTCTTTGAACTAACAGATCTTTGGATTTTTCTTTGCTCTATCACCACAAGAAACTACTTATATTTTATGTGGTTACAAATTGGGTCTTGTAAAGCCACACTTGTTCCTGGATGGTGTTCTTCTATTGCTGATTGACACTTTTAGCTGCCAACAAGACAATGACACTTGGAACTTGATTTATCATCAAACTCCTTGCCATTTCACCCCATCAGTTTTTTTATTCAAGTCACTCTTACTGCTTAAACTGCAGAAGGTATTTCTGAATCTTTACTTTATTTCCCTATCACATCCCATTGCCCAATCCTATTGGAATTCATGGTCTTTTCCTTGCCATCATCTGATCCAAACCATGTTACCCAATGTCTGTGTAACAGCAAAATCTTGTTGTTGGTTTCATTGGTTTATACCTTTTTGTTTAAACCTATTCACTAGCTTATACCCTCTGTTTATACTCTTACTGGTGCATACCTTTTATTCCAATTCATTCTACACACTGTCACAAAGACCAAGTTTCCTAAACAACACTGTGGACATGTCTTCATCTTCCAATCCTTCCTTAACCCCATAAGAGCATAGAGACCCTCTACAACAGCTCCAACATTCTGCTAAGACCTAATACCTCACTGCCTTGAATATACTGAAAACAATAAGCATTACCCCTTTTATCAAAAAAAGTCATTTTACTGACACATAATATACATTCAGAGAAGGGTACATAATTATACAGCTTGATGAATTTTTTCCCATAGCAAACACATCTGGGTAACCTGTGCTCATACTGCATGAGCACTTTTAACCAGCACAACTATTCTATGTGATGTTGGAATCTGTCTAAGGGAGGCCAGTTATAAATGGATGAGCTTGAATTTAAACTAATCCATCAAACTCCAGAGTTCTTTACAACATCTGTAACTATTATCTACAGTTGGTCCAGAAGAAACCATATAATCATTGTCCACCAAATACACATTATACTTTTTGTTGCCTCCACTTTTATGTGATTTTTGTAACTCCAAAATGTTGGCTTTTCTTCTTTCTCCTTCCTTAATTCTCTCTCCTATCTCCTCCTTCTCTTTTAATAATCAGATTAAATCTAACTCTCCAATGCTGAGCATATTGTGGCAGCATGGGGATAACAAATAGAATTCAGGCTTCAGAGCCAAATATTTCTGTGTTCAAATTTCACCTGGCCCATTTAGTAGTATATATTAAAGGTCTTTTCACATCATCCTCATGTGAAATGTAGATTTAAAATTAACCACATCTTAGGGTTTTTTCGAAACTGCAAACATCAAATGTGAAATGCCTAGCACAATGCCTGGCAGGTGGTAGACACTCATTAAGAAGTAATTCTTACACTTAGTAAGGCTTCAACAGCTTTCTCTTCTTCCAATAGCTCTGTTAGTCTCCACTCTATATCTGACTCTTCGTTATGCACAGCATGGTGGACTTCCTTTATATTTGTCCTAGATTATTACTGACTCCTTTTCTTCTAATTCCATTTCATTTGTATGTATTTCTTGTGTTTCCAAATAGGTAGTAAGCTGCTTGCAAGCAGGGACAGCATTTCATGTTTATGTGTATTCTTCACTAAAGACGTATTCTGTAGCAACCCTATATGCATAAACATCCCTGCTCCTGGCAAAACCAGTGGATGAGAAGGTCCTACATGACAGAAAAAAATGATATCTAGGGCGCCTGGGTGGCTCAGTCCGTCAAAGCAGCTGTCTTCAGCTCAGGTCATGATCTCTAGGTCCTGGGATGGAGCCCCACATCAGATTCCCTGCTCAGCAGGGAGTCTGCTTCTTTCCTTCTGCCCCTCCCCACCCTCATGCATTCTCTCTCTCTCAAATAAATAAATAAAATATTTTTAAAAATTATATCTAAAAGCAATCTGCACTAAATTTAATATTTTTCCATAAAATTATTTCCCCAGTTGCACTGATATATTTATAAGGAGGAAAACAGCTGACATAAATTGTGCTTCTTAGTTTAATTTAATTATCTGTGGCATCATAGTTCTGGGGGGGGGGAAGTATAATATGATTCTAGCTCACTAATTCCATTAAAAGAAAGAAGAATTCAACTTTCTGTGAAATAAAACTTCTGCTTTGAAAAATCCACAGGACTCATTGTTGTTGTCTTAAAATTAATGATCTAACCCCTTGGCTATAAGAAGTAGTTATTGTGCAGGTGTAAAAAGAAACAAAGGCAGCCATGTAGAGAAGAAGTAACTGCATTCTTGGAATAGAAAGTAATTAGCCTGGAAATGTAAGAAATGGAGAGGGAAATGAATGAGAATCTTAACAAAGCACCAATACACCAATTCTTGCCAATGATCCTGCCCTGTCGGGCAGGTAGTTAATGCTATAATTGGAGATGAAACTTGAGATTTTTAAAGGGGGAGTACTTTGAAATCTGTTAGTGTCATAAAGTTGGGGCTTCTAGAAGCCGTCTCAGTGTTTACTGCTGATATTTTACATGGCAGAAAAAAAATATTAAATTATACATATTGGAAATATCACGCACTACTTCCAAGAAGGAATTATTCTTGTTTACTTGGTCAGCTCCAGAGCATTCCTGAATGGACAAAGTCCATGAAAGGGGAAATGAAAACAGAGAGGGAGTTAGCAAGCATAAGTAGGTCTCATGGTAAAGAGCTTATTCTAGAGAGAATTCTTAGACTAGAGCTTCTCTCAAGAGAAAAGAGAAGAGGCAGTGAGGGAGACTAAGAGGGAAATTTGGGGGAATACAGAATAAAATAAGGGAGATACTTTCTTATTTTATTTTATTTTTAAAGATTTTATGTATTTACACGAGAGAGACAGAGAAGGTGACAGAGAGCATAAGCTGGGAGGAGAGGGAGAAGCAGTCTCCCTGCTGAGCAGGGAGCCCAACACAGGGCTCAATGCCTGATGTGGGCTCGATCCCAGGACCCTGGAGTCATGACCGGAGCCCAAGGCAGACACTTAACCAACTAAGCCACCCAGGTGCCCCCAGAAGAGAGATATTTTAAAAGCAGCTTACTGGAGTTTGAGAAATTATAAAAACAAGAGAGATGAGAAACATTAATTTCTAAGAGACATGAATATATTCCTCCGTTTGCCGCCTTTAGAAGAGGTAAATACACCAGGCAATGGTCAGTGCCAGTTTCACTAGCTGAGCATCACACTCTACTTCAGAAACGTTAAGAAACAAAAGAATGCGCTCCTCTCACTATCCCCTAACTGCTTCTGAAGAGCTGCACCTTAGGTATCTCTTTTGGGGTAAGTTACTATAATAGTGGCAGCAGCCACAATAGCTATTAATATATATTAAGCACTTACTATGTGTCAGTGAGAAATGAATCAGAGTTAGTCCCTGAATTATTTCATTTTAACCTCGAATATTTTACAGTAAGTGTTGTTATTATCATCCCCAAAAGACAAATCAGGGAACTGGAAATAGTAGCAGCTAAGTAATTTTCTAATAGCACTGGTACTAATTTAGTGGTAAGACCACCCCAGACTCCAAATCCAGAGTGTTAACTACTACAACATCCTATAAAACAAAACCAAACAAAGCCAAAAAACTGTGAGATACATTTACTGAATGATTTTTCCGTGCATCAGAAAGTACACTTGATACTGTATAAGTTTTATCCTTTTTAGTTTTTCTCAGGAAAAAATTAATTAATGTTCCCTGAAGCATTCTCAATCATTAATGTCATTCAATGCATAATTTCTGATGTTTTGATTAAGTGTTCATCAAAATCTAAACTCTTTCCTGACATGAATGCTACTAATTCACAGTAAATAGAGCACTAAGTAAAACAAAAACAAAGCAGAGGAGTCCCGTTTCTGGGAAGATTGAGTGGATGTGCTTTCATCACCAAGTACAACTCAAAACCCTGGAAATCATGTATAAAGGAAGCATAAGAAGAATGAAAGTTGCTTAGGCAAGTAGAGCCTTAGGAACAACAGGGTGATGAGTTCCCTAGGTTTTCTGTATATACCACATAGGCTGTCACAATGCCAAAGTGCACGGGCAAAAAGCCCCAACCAAAGCCTGATCTGTACAGACAAAGGGCCAGGGAAGAGCTGCCCAGCAAGACAGAAAACTTTTAGACAGTAACAGTCTATTCTGAACCTTCACAGAAAGAACTGTGCAGGCACCTTCACCTATGCCAGCAACAGTTAAGTGGGAGCTTCAGTTTTCACCCTTTCTGGACTGTAGTGTGGTACTCTAAACCTCCCCCCCCCCCACCTGGTGTCAGGGAGGGCTGAGTAGGGAATTAGGACTTTTATCCCTATGGGACAGTAAGAAACCCACCATCCCCCTAGCTGCAATGTCGATGAAGACCACATGAAAAGTTTGTACTTTCAGATCTACCTGCCGATAATGATGCTATAGTCCTATTCTCCATTAGGGTGATGTCAGAAGATGCCTGGTGGAAAGTCAGAAATTTTACCAACACTTAGTGGTGGTAATAAGGTCCCTGCCCCAACTTGTAATGTCAGTAAAAGACACATGGGAGTAGTAATGGTACACTATTACCCTTTCCAGCAATGGAACTATCATATCAGTGGAGGTTATTTGTGACCTAGTATTCCCACACTCATCTAGCAATAAGGAGCCCACCTCCTGCTCTGGGTATTAATGGAGACTGAGAGGAGAATGGAGACTTCTACTTCCACCTGACAATAACAAAACAGTAAACATACTTTCCTGACATAGCAGTGTGAAAGGATGCCATCCAAAACGTAAAAGTTAAATAAGATTCAGGCTTACATAATACCCAAAAAGTCCAAGTATAATCTAAAAGCATGCATCATACAAAGAACCAGGAAGATCCCAAACTAAATGGAAAAAAGACAATCAATGGATGCCAACCCCATGATGACAGAGATGTTATAACTACATGACAAATATTTGAAGGCAGCCATCATAAAAATGTTTCAATAAGCAATCAAGTACACATTTAAGACAAATGAAAAAATAGAAAGTCAGGAGACAGAATGTTTCTGTAGGAGATATAAAGAAAATCAAATGAAAATTTTAGAACTGAAAAAATACAACAATGGAAAAAAAGTAAAACTCAAGCAATGACCTTATCAACAAAATGGAGGAAACAAGACAGAACAAAGAATCCGAAAATTTGAAGACACAGCAATAGGAACAAACCTGGACAACAGAGAGAAAATAAGTAAATTTTTAAAAAATGGACAAGTCTCTAGAACCTGTTGACTAGAACACAAGATCTAACAATACTCTCATGGGAATTCCTAAAAGGGAGAAGAAAGAAAGCATCACTAAAAAAGTAGTGGAAGAAGTAATGACGGAAATGTTTAAGGAAGAATTAGCACTAATTATAAACAACCTCTTCCAGAAAGTACAAGGGAAGGAAATACATCCCAGTTTATTTCTTGACATTAATATTACCCAGATATCAAAATCAGACAATAGCCCAATAAAGGAAAATGACATATCAATATTCCTTATGAATATAGACAAAAATAATTCTTTAAAAATTTAAGAAATAGAGTCCAGCAATATATACAGAGGATTATACAGCATGACCAACTGGTATTTATTCCCAGAATGCAAGATTAGCTCAAAATTAGAGAAACAATCAGTATAATCCACCATATTAACAAGCTAAAGAAGAAAAATTGTAGACTCTTATGAACCTTTACAGAAAAATTATTTGATATAATTCAATATGCATTTATGATAAAAACTCTTAGAAAAATAGGAATAGAGGGAAATTACCTCAAATTAATAAAGAACATCTTCAGAACCCTTGAGCTAACATATATAATGGTAAAAGACTAAGTTCTTTCTCCCTGAGACTGGAAATAAGACAATAATGCATGCTTTCATCACCCCTATGCAACACGGTGCTAAAAGTTATAGCCAATGCAATAGGACAAGAAAAGGAAATGAAAGCATACAAATTACAAAAGAAAAATGAAACTGTTCCTTTACATTTCTTTACAGCTGATGTAATTGTCTATGTTCAAAATCCAAAAGAATATTTTAAAATAATAGAATCAACAGGGAAATTCAGCAAGGTCACAGGATATGAGATAAACATATAAAGGCCAATTATATTTTCATGTATTAACAATGAACATCAGGGCACCAAAAGTTTTAAAATGTAATACCATTTACAATTGCTCAAAGAAATGATATATTCAGGTAAAAATCTAACAGAATTTGTACACTAAAAACTATAACACTAGTGAAAGAAATCAAAGATCTATATAAATTGAGAGATCCAGAATTTCCTGGAAGAATCTATATACATTAAAATCTATATACATTAATGCAATCCCTATCAGAAATGCAGCATTATTTTTTTTGTAGATATAGACAAGATAATTCTAAAATTTATTTGCAAAGACAAAGGAATTAAAGTAGTTAAAATAATATGAAAAAAGAAAAAGTGGAAAGAAATATTCTAATTTCAAGATTTTTTATATCTGTACAATATTCAAGACCAGGTAGTATTGGTGGCAGGATAAACATAAACCAATGAAATGGAATAGAGGATTCAGAAATAGACCCATTCAAATATACAAACTTACTTTTGACAAAGATGCAAAAGTAATTCAATGAATAAAAATAGCCTTTTCAATAAATGATGCTTGAGTAATTGGTTATCCATAGGGAGATGGAAAAAGAACCTCAATCCAAGTTTCACACATTATACAAAAATTAACTCTAAATGAATCACAGACTTAAATGTAAAATAATCTGTTTTAGAAAATCTTCTACATCTTGGGCTTATCAAAGGATTCTTAGACTTGATACCAAATGCATGATCCATAAAAGGAAAACGTGATAAACTTGACTCCATCAAAATCAAAACTTTCACTTTGCAAACAAAAGAGGATGAAATATAATACTTCCACTAAGGGACAATGCCAGGAGAATTCTAAAGTTCATTGTTGGAATGTGCTATTTTGAAGATTTCTCAATTAATAAAAAGGAAAAAGATATTCCATCTAAGGCTCTCAGTTGTCTTGAAACCTAGAAGTTAGTATCTTTGCCTTGAAAGGAAAATGAACTTCATGCAGCTTAACTTCTAAACTTAGAATCATAGAATGGTAGAAGAGGGGAGTATTTTAAGTGCCTAATCCTTCCTTACCAATAAAGAAACAGGCCCTGAGAAGCCAAGCAACTTCCCTTCATTGACTGAACACTAGAATCAAATTCTTCAATTTACAATCTGGGGTTCGTTTCACTCTAGCACACTGATATGATTAGTATATTTATAGTATTAATTGGTATGTTTTTAGTATTTCATTTTAACCCTGCAGGAGATTCTCACAACGAAGGTACCCCTTTTCAATCTACTAATCACGAAGATTACTACAACTAACTCCAGAGATTTTTTAAAAAGTCATCTGATGTACAGAATGGGAAAAAATATTTGCAAACCACATATCTGGTCAGGGACTAGTATCCAGAATATACAAAGAACTCTCAAAACTCAGCAGTAAAAGGACACAAAATCCAACTCAAAAATGGACAAAAGATATGAAGAGACATTTCACCAGAAAGGATACAGAGAAGGCAAATAAACACATGAAAAGATGTTCAATATCATTAACCATTAAGGAAATTCAATTTAAAACCACGATGGGATAAAACTACATACCTATCAGAAGGGCTAAAATAGTAGTGAGAACCACAAAGGATGGTGAGAATGAGAAAGAACTGAATTACTAGTAAACTGCTGGTGGACATGTGAAATGGTAGAGCCATTATGGAAAACAGTTTGGCAGTTTCTTAAAAAACTAAATGCGCAACTGCCATGGGACTCAACAATTGCACTCTTGGGCATTTACCCAAGGGAAATTAAAACTTATGTTCACACAAATTCTGTACATGAATGTTTATCTCAGCTTTATTAATAAGAACCAAAACCTGGAAGCAATCCAGATGTCCTTCAATAAATGGTTAAACAAACAGTGGTGCATCTATACTTTGAAATTCTACTCAATAATAAAAAGAAACAGAGTATTGATACATGTAGAATCCGGATGAATTCCAGAGAATGATGCTGAACGAAAAAAGCCAATCCCAAAAGTTTATACAGTGTATAATTCCAATGAACATTCTTGAGGTAAAAAAAAAATCATAGAAATGGAGAACAGATTAGTGGACACCAGGGATGAAGAAGGGGGTGGGACTAAAAGGGAAGTAGTATCGGTATAAAAGGCTACAGGCTACAAGAGAAGTTCTGTCTTGATCACCTCCCTTATTCCCATTAGGAAGGAATAGATTCCCACCCTCCACTCGCAGAGATGGCCAAATGCCTGACACCCACACTAGGCAAATGAGATTAACTGCAGCTTTTTAGTCACATATACCTGGCCCAGGGAAGGAGAACACTGCACCATGCAGGACCACAGTGGGGGTTCCACTAGGGAACAGAGTGAACAGCCAGAGGTTGTTGGAGGGAGGCTTTGCAATATCAAGAGGATAGAGTGACCCTTGGTTGTAATTTGAATAAGTCCACGGTCAGCCAGGAAACTGGAGCTCACAACTCAGGGATAAGCAGGAACTGTGCTGGTCCCCATGATAAAGAGGGTTGTTTGGCTAGAGGACCTTATCTACAGGAGCAGAATGGAAAGGGGAACTTATGATTAGGCCACTCCAGTGTCTTTTATTTTCCCAGATAAGAAAGCAACACAATATTGGGCCTTAATTTTAGGACCTACGCCATAAATCCTTATGACAAAGGAAATGTTCTATATCTTGACGGAATTAATACTAATAACCTTCTTGTTATACTGCACTATGGTTTTGCCAGGTGTTGCCATGGGAGGAAACACTGCAGTCAGCAGAAGAGTAGCTTAGAAGAGGACAAAGTATTTGCCATAAGCTGGACTCATTCAAGAAAGTTTGTTCTGAAAAGATTTCTAGGAGCTGAGTAGACAGCCTCTGTAACAATGCACGGCTGTAAATCTCAAATGACTATTTCGGAATTTAACAATTTTTCTTTTTATGTATTTGTATACCATCTACTGTCCATTGCTTTTTCTACACATTTTAGGAGGTGCAAAGAAGGTAGAAGACATGGTCTTTCCTACTGAGGAAGGTCCATTTTTGCAGTTTCTAAACATGACTGGATCAGAGGAAAAAAAAAAAGTAATACAATCCAGCATGGTTCTGGTCAGTACAATACAAAAGTGCTCGCTGAATTCCAGAGAGCTTAGGTTTGAGTGCAGTAGAGAATGGAAAATGCACAAAGTCATAGTAGTAGATTCTGAAGATGCAGAGAGAAAGGGAAAAGAAGCAGCACTGAGATATAAATAGATATACCTGAAGGTACCCACGTGTGTGTGTGTGTCTGTCTGTGTGTGTGTGTATATATATACACACACACAGACAGACACACACACACACACACACACACATACATATATAGTATGTGTTCAGCGACAACAATTAGCCTAGCCAAAACAGAAATTTCTTTGCAGAGTATAGCTCAATGGCTAAAACATCACATTCTGTTATTGAACTACCTAGGTTCAAATATTGATTTTGCCCCTCACCAGCCATTTAACTTTGGGCAAGTTATCTAACTTCTCCAGACCTCATTTCTTCATCCATAGAAGGGCATGAAAATGGCACTTCCTTCTAGTACAGTTGTGCTGTCTAAATGAAAAATGGGTACAAAGGGTTTGTCACAGTGTCCAGCACATAACATACATTTGATGATTGTGAATGATAATTGAAAAGTTGCATAGGTATGATTGGGCCAGACGATATGGGGTTTAACATTTCAGGATCATGAATCTCAACTTGATAGGTCCAGGAGGCAAAAAAGAGCCATGGAAAGTCTTTAAAAAGAGTTAACAATCCATCAAATAAAATATATTGATTGACCTACTTATCGAATGGTAGAATTCTTCAATTTGCTGCTCTTCACATCATTCTCTGACATAGGAATTATTATCCTTGACTCACAGATAAGGAAACTGAGGCTTAAAGTGAATGAGTTACCCAAGTTCAGGCAGCAAGAAAGGTCGGGGCCAGGACTTCTAACTTCTGGTCCAAAGCTCTTTTTGTCAGTCAGTGGTTTTCGTGAAGGATTTAACCACAGAGTGTTGTTGGCAATGGCCACACTGGAATGAAGGGGTAAGTTTCACGTGAACAGAAAGAATGAGGGGTGCACATTTGAAGAAATGATTATATAAAAGCTTACTATTACATATAATGAAAATAATCATTCAGGAAAACTAATCTTATAGAATAAAAGCTGGATGAGGAGAGGTTGGACTGGCTGACTGGGGTATCACAATAATCTAAGACTATAAGAAAATCCTCTCCCTTGGTGTTGGTAGTTGGAAGAGACAGAAAGAACAACTGGACCATCTGAAGGAAGAGTCCATAGAGAAATCGATGGATATTTTGAGGCAGATATTTTAAATCTTAGAATATTGACCTCTATCCTCGGATATTTTTATACTGATTAATTAACCTGTCTCCTTCCAAAATGCCCCCCAAATTAAAAAAAAAAAAAACAAAATTATGAGGGACCAAAGATCGTAATGTCTTCTTAAAATTATAATGATTATTCTGAAATACTCCTATTATTTCGTCTTTGGACAAAGGGCCTTGACACATATAATTTTTGAGAGGTTCTTTGTCTAATTTTCTTTCTCCCTAACCATAAATTTGCTAGGAGAATGGTAATTATATGGTAAACATTTGGCTTTGCCATTATTGCTAACAGTGTTACAATTTTCTACAATAAACCTGAAATTCTCCATGAAATATAAACACAATCAGCTGTCAAAGCCCTTTTTAAATCACAAAGAATTAGAAAAAAGTACTCTTGGATTTGTCTCAAGAACAAAAAATGGCATTGTGATCATTTTGTTCCCCATTTCAGTCTTTAATGAATATTGTCTGTAATTCCCAACTCTGAATATTACTGAGAGATCACATTTTTCTTGTGTTTTAATTTACAGGTGAATTCTTTTGTTTGACAATTTAGAAACATAATTAACTGTAATTTCAAAGCCTAACTTTGATTTCTAAGAAAAGGAATTACGCTAAGATTTAGAATAGCACATGGATAGTGAAGCGAAAATAAAAACAAGAATACAACCTAGAGCAGAGCAGAAAATAATTTAAGTTCAAGAAGCTAATTTAATTGCCTAATAGTCATAGAACTATTTTTTCATTTTGACAAAACTTATTTTACTTTTAGACTTCACTGACATAGATGCAAAAAATGTGGTTAGTACCTTAGAAATAAGAGGACTAGTTGCACTGGTATTAGGATTTCTGTATATGTAAAGGGACAAAAATGGGTGAATGTTCATCTTCTTTCTACGCCCCCCCCCCCCAGTCCTCCACAGAAGGTCTGGTGATTGGCACAACTGTCTTCTCCCTCCTTTCCCCTTCCTAAAGAGCAGATATGCCATTTTGCTGTAGAGAAACTAGATTAACCCATAGGATAAAAGAATGGATTGAGAGACAGCATGGGAGAGACCTAGGAAGGACTGGACATTATAGCAAAGGGAGAAACCATGAAAAAGATGTGGAAAGAGAAACTCTGCAGCACATGTGATGGAAGTGAGTAGAAAAGAAAGGGGAATGTAAGATTCTCCATGGAGAATGTTCCTAGACCCGCCTTTTGCAGGGTTGCTTCCCCCAAAATAGAATATTGTGAGATAATAGAAAATACTTATGTCAGTCTCTGCCCACAGTTCCTGACGTAGAATTCCTGAATCCCTTGTAAATTCCTAAATGATAAGAGCAACTAGGAGTATCTTTTACTCTAGTGAGGTCACTCTGGGTGGGTTCCTGTTGGCTCCTGGATGGAGGCTGGGCACCAGAAACACCAACTCATGATCAGAAGCTTAGAAATGTTGGCCCCATCTCCCATCCTCCAGAGAGATAGCAGATGCCTTGTGAGGAAGTGTCCATAAAATCCCCAAAGTACGATACAGTTTGGAGAGCTTCCAGGTGGATGAACAAAGCCACAAACTGGAAGGATGACACACCTTATCTCCATGGGGCCAGAGGCTCCTGCACTAAAGACACTCCCAGATCCCACCCTGTATACATTGTCATCTGGCTGTTTGTCTGCATTCTTTCTCATATCCTTTAATGAACTGGTAAACCCAAGTGTTTCCCTGAGTTCTGTGAGCCACTTGAGCATATTAATCGAACCCAAGTAGGTAGTCATGGGAACCTCAGATGGGTCAGAAGTACAGGTGACAGTCAGACTTGAAGTTGATATCTGAAGTTTGGTAGGAGCAGTCTTGTGGGACTGATTCATTAATGTGGGATCTGAGGCTATCTTCAGGTAGAAAGTTTCAGAATTGAGCTAAGTTGTAGGACACCCGGGGTATGTCTTGAGAATTGCTTGGTGGGGGAAAATCCCCACACATCTGGTAACCAGAAGTGTCAGCATTGTTCTCTATGAAAGTTAAGGAGACATGAAGGGGGCGAAAACTGGGTTTTCTCTAATACTGATGTCCAGTTAAATTTGAATATCAAATAAACAACAGATAATATTTTCGTGTGAGTACCTCTCAAATGCTGGGTCATCTGTTTGGTTCATTCATTCTCTCTCTCTCTTTTTCTAAATCTGGTAGCCCTACTATACATTATTAAGAGATGACTTCCTTAGAAATTACTTTATCTTTTGGACTAAATGTCTTTGATATGGCCTTATTCTGGGATAGGAATAGGTAGATCCAGGCTTTAATGAGTCACATTTCCAATGACAGGCATCGCAGGGTGATGTCTCGGGAACTTCCCAGAAGTGAGGTAGAACCTGAAGCTTGAATATTCTGAAAGTGCTGCAACAGACCCTCAGTATTCCAAGATTCATGTGTTTAAGCTTGAAAAAAATAATAATTTAACAAAGCCTCACAAGTTCACAAAATGTAATAATATAATCTGTTCCAGTAAAAATTATTCTTTGTTTCCTAGGGATTTTACCCCATAATTAAGGCAATCATGGAAAGAACCAGATGTATACAGTAAAGTTGGCTTTACTATAATTATTCACTCTCATATTTGGCTGGAATTAAAAACAAAGTTCATTCTCACAGTAGAAGAGAAGAATTGTGCTATTGCAATTTTCCTTACTTATTTTAAAATTTAAATTTGGGAAAGAAATTATATACACAAAGCTGTTATTTGGCTGTCTTTTTGAGCCTGCCGAAGAGAGATAGAACTCTTCATGCAATATGGGGCATGATGCATTCAAATAGACACTATAATTAGTCACAAAAACTCTACCACACAGTGCTGAAAAATATAGAATATCCATACTATAAGCTCTCAGTCTCAGCTGTATTTTATTATTCTGGTAGAGTAAATAGATAGATGATTAATGATAAAATTTGTTGTGTTTTCTCTTTTTCTTTTTAAGTTTTGCTAATGAATTTCTCCCCCACCCTTAAAGCTTCTGCTATTCCAATGTTTTACTTAGAAACCTTCAAGAGTCCTTCGCTGAACTCTGGATAAGATTCCATATGCTTTTAATGTTTGACAATGCTTTTCATCACATGGCCCCAGTTCTCCTCTCCAGCCCCGGGAATCCACGATCTTCTCATGACAGGCAAATTCTCTGGTTTGGTCCCCTGCTCCCTCTCAAGAAAGGAGCTTTGCTTACGGTGGTCCTTCTGAGTGGAAAACACTTTTCTCCACATTGTCACCTCTACCTGACTAACTCCTACTCATTTTTCCTGTCTCAGCTTAGACTCCACTTTTTCTGAGAAGTCCTAAGTCAAGATTGATTGGGTGACTGTCATTAGGTCCCATACATCCTGAACTTATATTAACATAGTAAATATTACACTCAATTATAAATGTTTACTTATTTATATGACATACTAGAGAGAAAGTTCCTTTAGAATTGAACCTTATTTACAACTTAACCCCAGTACCACGTATAGTCTTCTCACAGAATGGTCCTCAATAATTGTTGCTGAATGAATAAACAAATAAATGTTTGTGCTGCTAGGAGTTTAATTTGGTACAGCAGATTTTCCAATGGCAAACTGGTTGCATCAGCAATGCAAACAACAGCCATTCCAACTAGAAACCACTGAAAATTGCTGCAATTAGCAAAAACAGGTGGAATCTGGGCATCTGCTTTTAGTACAATCCATTCCTTTTGAAAAATACAGAAAAACAGTTCACTTTAGATGCAGGCAACTGTGTTTGAATCTGGTGTCACACATCACATCTTTGAAATTGTGTTAGTTTCTAGCATTAGTGAATATAAGTGATATTACCCTCTCCTAAATCCTCCCCTTTCGAAAGCCACGTGACAGCTCCGACCTCTATGCAATCCATCAACCAGTGAATGATTCAGTCCATTTTTAATTTCAAGTCATACTCCATAACAAAGGCCATAGCTACATAGTCAATATTTGACCACTTGAAGCTTAAATTGTTTTCCAGGTTGACAAGTGCTCAATTGGTCAATTGCCCAAAAGATAATCGCATTGACTGTCTTTATAACTGAAATAACTGAAGCTATATTCCAGAGTTTTTTTTAAGTCTTTTGAAGGCCGAATCAAATAAATCAATTAAAATCTGCTCATTTGCTCGGCCATCACCCTGGCAACATCTGCCTAAATCTTACCATACAAATTCAGACAATGGTGGCGAGCTCAGATGAGAAATTTGACTATTTATGTGTGTTTCTAAACTGAGAAAAGAGTAGAACACTAGAACAGGAAATGAGAAGGTTTGAATTTTGAATCTGATTCTGATATGAACAAAATAGGAAAACTGCAAATTAAGAGTATGATTTCCCCTGCCCCCTTTATTAATACCTTAGCATAGTAGGATAAGCTCAAGTATTATACATACTCATTAGAAGTACTCCAAGCGTCATGAGTTATCCTATATTGCTCTAGTTTAGTGATAGGTGCTACAAACGTAACCACTGATTATACACAGCTTAGACAATATCGAGCAATTTCAGCACTTTTTATAATTTACTATTATTTAGGGAGCAAGATACAATAGCTTAGTGATTACCTTGTATTATGGCTTCTTGAGTGATCTGGGATATAATGCCAGAGTGAGTTTAAATACCAGCCAGCTACCTTTAAAGTGCCTAGGGAGTTGAAGCAGCTCTATTTCTGAGTATTTGTACCAAAGAGGATCAACCTACTAGATTTGATATAAGCTTTCCAATTTATCCATTTTGTTCTGAGTGCCACCTATTTGAAAGCTCTGCAGTGTTATTTTAAAGCCGGTTATGAGAAATTTATTAGACACTGATGGAATATGTTGGGCCAGATATAATGGGAAAAAAAATACCAAGGTTTCACCTGGGCTCTTTTCTTGTGCTGTATAAAAGAAATATTGAATAGATACTGTTGCCTTGGTATTTAGTATCTTGATCTGGGGAACCCTGGACATAATCAATCCTTATGTCTTCATTTGATTTATGTTGCCTCCTTATGGATGGACAGCTCTGTTTGGAACATACCAAATACTAATAAAAATCTCAATTAATTCATAAATATGGCCTTTGAGCCTTTACATTTTCAGCCTTTCACTTCCATGAAACAAAAAGCTTTCAACCTGCCCTGAGTCACAGTGTCATTTTTTAAACATTTAAAGTGTCTCAGAGCCTGACAGATGTATAACACAAAGCATTTAAAAGGGAAATGTTTTACTTAAGTAAGTTACAATGCTACAAAACACTGTCAAAACACTACAAAACACTTCACTTCGAATCACTGACTCTTTAAAGAAAATCCTAGAATACATAACTTCCTAAAACAACAGCTAATCTTCATTTGGGGTTGGTTAGTAATTGAGTAGGACACGGTCTTCTTTTGAAGTGCTAAAAATCCACAAGAAAATGACCAAAAACTGGCTGGAGATGATCCGCTTAGCACCCACTTTTATTGCTAGTACAGCAGTGGCCTGAGGAATTTGGAATGGGACTTTCTCCTCAATATGTCAGCTGGAGGACATCACTGTATCCTGAAGGACCCCAGTTTGGAAATCTTACTTCTTAACTCCTTACCTCTACGATCTTGATTTGAAATAAATGCGAATAAACTTTTCCAAATGGTTCGGGGACCTTCTTACTTGACTTTGAGCATCACTTGTGTTCATAAACTGCAGTAATTACAATTTCTAGACTTTAGGCTTAGAGACTTGCAGTCTCTACTTTCTTTCAAAATGTAGAAATAACCTAGATGTATAGCTAGCCACTTTATTTAAAAACGTAATCCTCCCAACACAACCCATCTCTCACTAGATTTAATTTTCTCCGTAGCATGAAGGACCATCTGAACTACTAAAAATTTCACTTATTCAGCTGACTCCTCAAACTAGAATGTAAGCTCTAACAGGGAAGGGATTTTATTTGTCTTATTCACTGCTTTATCCCCGGGAATGCACACAGTAGACAGAATTAATAAATAGTTGTTGAATATAAATGAATGAATATATAAATATACCAAAGTAAATTACTAATTAGTAAAGGTTTTCAAGTGGAAAACAAATTTGGACTTAGAGGAGAGATACAATCCAAAAATACTGTTGCAATGTAGAGAAGAGCATTGCCGTTAAGAAAGTGGGGGCGATTGCAATGGAGAGAACGCCCTAATTGTAAGATCTGGAAGCATCTCAAAGGACAGGTAGAAAGGCTCGTCTTTTATGGGGCTGGGGATAAACAAGATTAGAAGGAACTGGGTGTGAGGGAGGAGGGTAAGTAGGTAATGACCTTGGATGGCTCATCAGGAATGTTTCTTCCTGAGGTTCACCATTTCTCCATAGGGACTACGAAGGCGGTGCTACTCTGCTTTCCAATGATTGCTCTAGGGTGGGTCAATGTCTTGGAGCCTACAGGAGGGAGGAAGTCTGACTAAATTTTGGTTAAGTCAAGTTAGTGCAGCAAACAGGTCAGCTAATCATTAATGAAACAAAGACTAGGAATTTGGAAGGTCTGTCTGTGTCTGGCCTTGTAAACAGAGGCTGCGGGCATCTACAAATCTTAAGTCATGGAGAAGTGTAGCTCTTTGCAGTAAGCCATTCCCCTTAACACACACAAAAAAAGGGATGGGTTTCTTGCCAACTGCTATATCTAGGAGCAATGGGCTCAGGTACAGTTCAATGTTATTAAGGGGTTTATTAGTAAACATCGCCAAAGGAAGAAAGGTTTTAAGTATAAAAGTAATTAAAGAAGAAATGACACGTATAGAAGCTGTACGGAACATCCGGTACATGACGTCAGTCCCGTTGTATTTGTTCCTAGGTCCGGGTCTGTCATTCCGGTAGAGGTTGCTGCCTTCACACATTTATCATGCCTACTAGCTAGAAAGAGAACAAAGGTGGAAATGTTGTGTGCAGTTCTGCCTGCCATCCCTTTACACAAGCATATGCCTCAAATGAGTGGGAGAAAGGAAATGGGACACGGTGCTCTATTTCATGTTCAGTTCTTTACGCCCCAAATCTGCAGCCATGTTTACCCTCGTCTTTCTTTCACACAACATATTCAAGCTACCCACAAATCTCGTCAAAATACAGGCATAACCTGACCACCTCCCACTACCTCCACTACCGTCAGCTGGATTTTTATAATCCTATCCATCATGTCACATGTGCTCCTACAGGGCCCCTACCCTCCCTGCTCCTTCTGCCCAGAATGTTCTTCCCCCCATCATGGATCGCCCTCATACATCCAGTTCTTGCCTCAAACGTCACAGTATCAAAGAGGTCTTTCGAGTCCGTCCCAGATCAAATAGCAGCTGCTCCTCTCTTTGCACCCCCTTACTCTGCTTTACTTTTCTCTGTAGCACTAACTGTGGTGTCTTCCAGTTGGATGGGGGGGGGGCGCAAATGTAGGGTGTCCCGAACAAATGGAGGCCAGTCCCCCTGGTGGTGAAAGAATTCATCCAAAGAGATGAATTTTTTATCTCAAAAGAGATAAAAGTTTACTGAATACCTTGCAAGGGAGCGATAGACAGGATAATGAGGGAGATACTGTCTGGGACAAGGCAGTGGTGAGGGGCCACAGTTATAGGGTGGAGTGGGGGAGTACGGGAATGTATGGAATTTTCCCTTTTTGGTAATCTTAGGAACTGTGCCTAGTTGTAATAGGTTGTAATAGGTTAGTTAGGACCTGTGGCTATGTCAAGGTGGGTCGCTTAATGAACCTGTTTGCATTCAGCTAGGTGCTGACTGTAGGCCCTTTTGCCTTGATCAAGGTTCCATTGCTCAAGCCTGTTGCCTAAAAGTGGCTTCTACACTAATGACCATCATTCATTCATTCATTCATTCATTGTCTCTATCACTCTACCATAGGATTTGTTTGTTCACCGCCATATCCACAGCACCTGGAACAGCATTTATCACTGTTTAGGAATTCCGTAAATATTTTGGATGAATAAATGATTCATAGTTTCATGAAATTTAAAGTTTTTTGTACAACTATTTTGCTCTGAGACACTGAAAGAAAAAATAAGGAAAACGAATTGTCAGCAATACTAAAGAATTTCCCATAGATTGTCCAAATTTTCTCCCCTTAGAAAAAGAAACAAGTTATAATGACTACATTTAAGTGAAATAGTGGATTTGTTTTTTGATATAAACTCTACCATAAGTCGAAGGTAAGTACTATAAATATAAGCTGATATTTTAGGTGCATATCATTTTGGATCTTACTCATTTCTATATACTCAGCATCTGCCGCATGAATACAGGTTGGCATAACTTGACCAGAAACTGTTTCGATTTTTCTGAATTTGTATTTTCAATCAGTTAGGCCAATAGCTCCTAGACATCTACTCCTCAGAGTGGGATTAGGAAGATAAGCCAATGCAAGATATGTCCCACCTTCTAACAGAAGCTCCTTATGAATGGCGGACTGATTGGGCAGCAAGTAAAAAAAAAATGCCCAACATTTGTATGTGCAACCTACCCAATAGTAGGAGTAAATTATTAAGAAACTCAAGCTGTTGAAATACTACACTCTAGGAGCATTAATAGAGTTGAATAACATGCATAATGGCATTAATGGGTTGTGTTTGTTTGTTTGCAACTGGTGTATTTGTCTTCTCACCAAAATCCAGAGTAATATAGAATCTTACACACTTACTTATTAGAAAGCAAAAAGAAGACCACCAATGCCTAGGCTGCGAAGTACCAGTTTAAAAATCGCTTAAACTCAAGCACAAACATAGAGGCTTCCCTGCTTTTTTCTGTTCTGATCTTTCAGCCTAGAACTACCATCACCTGTCACTGTCCCCTTTTCTTCAAATCTAATCTTTTTCTTTTTTAAAATTTTAAGTATTTCAATATTTACATTCATTTCCACCTCTAAAACATTTGTAATGTTTGATGTATAAACCAAGATTTCCAGGGGTGCCCAGGTGGCTCAGTTAGTTAAGCATCTGTCTTCGGCTCAGGTCATGATCCCAGGGTCTCGGGATGGAGCCCTGCATCGGGCTCCCTGCTCAGCAGGGAGCCTGCTTCTCCCTCTCCTCCTCCCCCTGCTTCTGTGTGCGCGTGCTCTCTCTCAAATGAATAAAGTCTTGAGTAATGAACTAACTAACTAAATAAACCAAGATTTCCAGTGTTCCTTCTAAATCAGATGGATTTAACACCGTGAGGCTAGGACTCTCAGGAGAAGAGGATGTGCTGGATCCATGTAGATCATCAGAATATTCAACAACCAGTAGGACACAAGCACCAACCAGGCAGAGTGGAGTCCAGCTGCAGTGCCCTGGTCTTTACCTTCATAAATATCGCATCGCTGGGCCATCCTGAGGGACGTGAGAGAAAATTCAGGGAACACACGGACAATAGAGAAATGGAGTGCTCTGGAGCTCATTTACTAAGAGCTGCATTTTTTTTTTTTTAATTATTCTTTCTAAATAAAAAGAGCAGGTGCTCAAGTCTCCCACAGTGACTCTGAATCTGGTCATCTTTCCACTCCTTCATTCAAGTCAGAGGAAAGAAGGCCTCCCTGCCTGTGACTAAAGCATTTGAATAGTCATAAATGTCAAAGGGTGAACTACAGACTGGAAGCCAAAAAGGAGGGGAGGGATGGGTCAAAGGAAGGAAGGAAGGAAGGAAGGAAGGAAGGAAGGAAGGAAGGAAGGAAGGAAGGAGAAAGAAGAAAAGAAAAACAAAATCCGTGGTAATCTGGGTGTTCAATAAATGAGGAGCCCTGGAGGAACCAACAAAGGCCATAGGGCTGAGAAAATGAGGGATGGGTGTCTCTGTTTCTGCCTCAAAGCTTCTAGAGATGAGGGAGGGAACTACATGATTTTTTTAATGGATGAGTTTTATACTTAGAAAAGCAAACATCCTTCTGCAGATTAGCATTCAAGGAAATTCTGCTTCTTTCTTTTCCTGGTCTACTGACCTTAACAAGTTTTCATTTATTTTGTGCTCTCATGCTTTCCTCTTTAAACACTCTTTGCTCTCTCTACAATAAAGTATAACAATGATAGAAACTAAGTTTCAAGAGAGCTTCTAAGTGCATTTAAACGGTTACAATTTCACCTCTAAAAGTAACATATCCCACTCCTCTATTAACTCCAATAACATTCAATTATTGTGCAAAGTGCCAACACTTTATTCAAAAGGCAGCCACCTGGGAAAGGAAACCATGCTCAGAAGCCTTTCCAGCATCAGTCTTGAACCAGACACCTTTAATCTATAATTCAGTGTAATTCTGGCCCTCTGACTACACTGACTGGTTCACAAAGGATGCTGGACCTTCATGGCTTAGCTGGACCTTCACGGGACATAGCTAGGAAACTTTTACTAGAACTGGATAGGAAGAGAAGTTTTCCCCATGACATTTCTGAGATTTCTTTCTCTTATAATACATAAGAATGTCTTGATAGACTCACCGGCGACACTTTATACCATCCATCTTTATCTTTTGAACCAAAACAGAGGGGCAGAGACCTGGTAGATTTTGATCTCTTGAATGCAGCCATGTCTGAAGCTGTTGTATTCCCACTAACCGTGTTTTGGGAAGATAGCCAGCCTGAATGAATGTTTTTTGCATTTGGCTAATACACTTGATCTCATGAAGACGGGTATTTTTGTTCTCAACTACTTAGTTGGATAGTGACACAGAGTTCATTTGCATGAACATACAACTTCTAAACGTTGAAAAGAATGAATTGAATTAGCCATGAAAAGCAGAGGTGGAGGAGAATTTTTTGGTTAGCTCTACACAGGAAAGGGCATCTATCTGTAAACACTCAAAAAACCTTATATTATTTGAAGACCTTCTAGTTGTGACTGGAAAATGAAGATATTTAACCCCTGTTTTTCTTTTACCTAATACTTGCAATAGTTACCTGCTCTATTAGTCATTTTAATTTTCTACGCTAATATTTAATGTGAGTAATTAACGACTGCAGTTGATGTACAGAGGTCACTAAATTATTTTCATGAGTTTTAACAGACTTCCATTTCTTTCTCCCCCCCCCCCCCACTCTTTGTGTCATAAGGAAGAGGAATTAGTTTCTGAGTGCTCATTAAGGGTCACACACCTTATATATATCATGTCACTTTATACTCACAAAAAGCCTTAGAAGTAGATTGATCCACTTTTTAAAGCTTCTGTAAATGGAGGTTTTGTTAAGTTTAAGTAACTTGCCCAAGGTCAAAGCTCATAAATAACAAAGTGGGAATTGAAACCTAGGTTTTCTGCGTTGGTAACTCACATCCATTCACTAACAAGAAACATAATATTAATAATCAATAATCATAGAAATAACAGTGACAGAAACACATTCACTATGTATTAGGCACTTCACATGAGGAGATACGGTGTGTCTATTTTAAGGATGAGGCAACTGAAGCAGACAGGTTAAGGCTCTTGCTCAAGATCCCCCAGGAAGTGACGAAGTTCAGAGCCCACCCAGGTGAGGTGTCAGGAACCCTTGCTTCGCAATTCTATGCCACACGGTGTCAATTCAATGATTTTCTCGTTCTTTAAGCCAGGGCAGTGTTTCTCCAGCATGTTTTTATTATCACCTCTCTAAGCTGCTCTTGAGACTGAAATCCCTCCCTTGGGAAGGCAAGGCATAGGGTCTATGTTCCTTAGGAGCAGATATCGTTTCTGCTAACCTAATTTAACCCCTTATCCTTATGACTTTTGTTTTTATTTGGTGGAACAGTATATAAGACACTTGGAAACATTAATTGACTAGGTGAGCAGCATTCGCCCCAAAGCAAAATAAATCCACAGCCGTTGATCAACAGTACCTTTTAGCAGAACCAGGGGAAAAACCCTCCTTGTCATCTTCAGCCACTGTCCTCCCATTCCTGAAGATATAAGAATGTGGCATTTTGAATTTAGAGCTGCAATCTATAGAAAAATTCTCCATTAGAGAGCTCTAAAAATTTCTTTTTGGGGAACTTTCATTCAATGGCATTTTCCAAAAAATTTTATTTTTATTTGTAATGTTGGGATACTATCTAAAATCTAAAGATTTGCTAAAGTACTTGGTATTGGGTTTTCATAGGTTGTGAGAGCATTTTTTTTTCCTTCAGACTCTAGCAAATTGCCTTTCATTTCTCTAAGTTGAAAGGAAACTGTTTGGGGGAAGAAGAATGTTTTTTCTATTCAAATTTTTCTCTACTGTTAAGTTACTCAGTACCCCATGAGAAAACAGCTGTTGTTGTCTTATTTCCACCTCTGTATCTGTTTTTAAGTTAATTTACAACTGATTCAGCCTTTGTTTTATTTTATGACTACCACTAAAAGATGAATTATGAATTAATAGGGAATTGTTAATTTCACCTCAATCGATAACATCTTTAATAAGTGAGGATTGCCCATAAAAATCCAATAAATCATTATGGTCAACATTAATAACTTACACTAACTCCATGTGACAATGTATAGAGAAATATATTGGGAATTTATTACAAATATCTAGGAATAAACTTATGCTCACCTTAGATTTGAGTTATATTTGTTTACTCCAGTCGATATGATAATGAGAGCTATTTTCAAGGCCTTCGGAGCAGGTTTTTATGCCAGAGACTAGAGAGTAAATTTAATTGACACTTCCCTGATATTCAGACTTGCCTCATCTGTAGAGCTTTCACATGAATTTTCAATTCAATTTCAACCTCAAATGGGAGCTCCCACAAATCCAAACACCTTGTTGAAACAGCAGAAAATGAATTATGTGGATAACAGTATTTCATCAAGCCTGAAACTCAGCTGTGTTATGTCCAAAGCAGTAAAACCGTGTAAATAAATTGCTAAGTCACACTAAAATTGATGACTTGTATCTCATGTTTTAAAACCAGGATGACTAGTTAAAAGGAGAGCGAGAGAAGAAAAATCATCTCTTTCACTTGACACATTTTATTGTTATTTTGAATGTTAGAGCAAAAAGCTATCCTATCAGATTTAAATAATTTCAAATTACTAATAAATTCTGTGACTGTCTATGTGTGTGCATTTGTATTGGGGCCTTGTTTTTACACTAAGATTTTCCCACTCAAACATTTTAAGAAAAATGTTGGGTGATTGCAATATCATTGTATTATAATGGGCACATGATTTTCAGCTGTAGGAGAGAAAAAAGTTTCTCATGACCATCTTAAGGTTCCTTGCTGGGTCTGAAAATTAGGCTGACAAAGACAGATGAACAGGAGAAAAGCATACACATTTTATTGAATTTTTACATGTACATGGGAGCCTTCATAAGAGAAAGACCAGAAGAAGTGGCCAGAGCTGGAAGCTTTTATAGTTTTTAGACCAAAACAAAAAAATTGTAAATAATTGACAGGACAAAGGGGTTGGGCTCTGGGTAATAAATGATGAACTAGGAAGATAAGTGTCTATTTAATAAGGTTTGGTTGTACAGATTTCTTGGCCCCAAATTCCCAGACTCTAGTGACAGAATATTTTCTTTCTTCCTGGTACAGGGAAGGTAACCTTCACAGGAGAGTTTTGTGACTTGTTTTAGGGGAAAAGGGCTAGGGGGCAGGGGGTGGTAGGAACAACCTTCCTGTTGCTGCCATTTTCTCAAACCCCTATAACTTAAGATATTCAGTATGCCCAATTGGGGGATTCAATATCCCATATTTTGTGGTAGCATGTCTGGAACCCCATTCCAGCTATCAATAAAGCAATTAAATTTTCATGGCTAGAATATCAATTTTGTGTTATAGGATAACCAAGGCAAGTTAAGCCCTCTACCACATGTCATACATTTTAACCACCCCCCAACCCAACCAAACCTGAATACCATTGTGAACATTTCAAAAAGGACGAAAGCCAGAGACTTACTAACAGCTGCTGAAACAAACAAAAATAACATTTAATAACAGCAGCACCAATTTCTTCTTAAGCGGTTATATAACATATTCTGAACCCCAGTCTGACTCAGAAAGACCAATGGGGAAGGCCATTGCTGCAAATCTTCCACTCAGGAAAAAATACAACTATTCCTTAGGTAGATGGGAGCAGAAAAGAAAGAAAATGAAGAGGGAGGGAGAAACATAGTACTTGCCTATCTATGCAAAATTCTCATGAATCTAGAGCTAGAGTCTTTGGGTCTCCATAGACTCTCCTGCATCTTGAAACTGAGGTAGATACTATTACATACTACAGTTCTCATTCAGCTAGCTAAAGCACTGCCTTTTCTAGGTTTTCATCACCTGATTCAAATGTTCCCAGAAGAGATTGTTTATCAAATACTGTCCCTTGAGGACTATAAGGAGAGGTGTCCTGAGCAAGGAAGAGGTGTCAGGAGGAAAGCTGAGATCTGAAAGGTGAGGAAGAGTAACTTCTACTGGTGAGAAGAGAAAAAAAAAAAAAGTCAAGTCTAGTGAGAAACAGCATGGGAAATATTTACCATTTACTGAAAAGATAGCAACATTGGCAAGCTCCTTCTCTGAACCCAAGACAGGTGTTTTCCATGTTGTTTTAGCAAATTCCACTCTAAGCCCCATGGCTGTTGTTCTAGGATGCTGGTCTTCGTTGCCCACCACTCGGGCTGAGCTTCATTGCTCTTAAGTACTGAAGCAGTAGCTCCACACTGGTTGGTACCCACTGGCCGAGTCCAGCAATTCTTTTATGGACCACACCTATAGTAGCTTCTACTCCTCTTGCTCGGAGTGTTTCTACAGTACTGTGCCTGTGTATTCTTCTCTCTGGACAAAGGACACACGACACACATTTTTACTTAAGATGGATCAGCCCTTTCTTTGATGCTTCAGCTTTCAGACATTCTGTAACATTTGAGGAATGGGCCAAACCCCTTTACTTACTTTCTATTGCTCTTTCTCTATTCTTTTAGTCATTTCACTGAGAATTTGGGACAGTGCAGGGGAAGTGGGTAGGAAAGAGCTATCATGTGCATTTTGTCATCTTTATCCAGAAAAGCGGCTTCTTTTGATTATTTCAAATTGATTCTGTTCCGTTACACGTTTTATTCCTTTTTTAGCTTTCAAAAAGAAACTGGAAGGCAAGATAGTGTTCTCAGGGATTGTGAACTGATTCTATTTCATTTTTGGACATAATAATAATAGATAATATTTATTGAGAGTGTATTATGTCAGGCATTGTTCTAAGCTCTATACATGTATTAACATAACTTTACAACAACCCAACTTTATCGCTGGGAAACCTCTCAAGGAATTTGGTTCCTGAGTCCATGCTTTCATCCGTAAAATATGCTGGGGGGAAAGCTCTGACCAAATCTTTTATGCTTAAAAATAAACTTATCCATAATTCTTTATTGTCTCCATTCTGTCCATTTTAAGCCAAAAAAACCTATATACCATCCTCCCACCCTATGTGGAGTTAAAGAGATTTCATGTTTTCTTCATCATGCCTACTGAGTGTCTTTACCTGGCACATCACAAGAACTAAACTTATGATCTTGATACACTGCCAACTTGCTATGCTTAAGGCAGAGAAAGCAAGAACCAGGACCTCTATCACAGAGGACATAAAATTTGTCCTCTAAAAATCAAAGTTCTCATTTGGAATGATCCCCTTACCCTCTTTCTTTTAAAGATTTTATTTTATCTGTCTATCTATCTATCTATCTATCTATCTATCTATCTATCTATCTATCTATCTATCTGAGAGACAGAGAACATGAGCAGGGAGAAGGGTCAGAGGGAGATGGACAAGCAGGCTCCCCACTGGGAGCCCGATGCGGGGCTTGATCCCAGGACACCAAAACCATGACCTGAGCCAAATGCAGACACTTAACCAACTGAACCACCCAGGCGCCCCTGATTCCCCCTTTTTAACCTCTCACTGGTTTAGACTTCAATAGTTTTCCTCCCTAGAAAACAATAGTGTCCCCATGAATGGAAAATCATCAGTCCCCATGTCAAAGTTCTTTTAATATGTAAGAATTACATATGCTTATTTTATATTTTAATCATATGTTTCTCCACATGCATATGCCTGGATTCTTTTCCCTTCCACAGGTTTACTGTCAAAGTACTCAGTTCAAATGAAAGAGAAAATCATTCCCTGAGTCTCTCAGTCAGTATTCAGATAATAGAGATAAATCCCTAAACATCCTTTTGTTATTCCAGATCAGTTCAATGGAAAGCATCTTTCTATAAATTTATTTTCCCTTGTCTGTAGAATGCTTGCAAAACATTATCAACCTCATAGTTATAACCATTCTAAGGCATGTTGGCAACTCCTTGCTGTCACGAGGTTGACATTATTGCTATATTGCTTTGCCATCAATTGCTCATGATTGAAAGTCTTCATCCTTTATCACCCTCGATGCCTTACTGATTCTTTGCAGGATGTTTTGTTGCTTTCATAAATCCCTTATTTTGAGAATCTTTTAGATGATAATACGATTGATAATCACATATTGCAAGTCTTTTTTTTTTTTTTTTGCAGAGGATATCTTTTAAAGTCCTTGCAGAGTTCAAAACTCACATAATCCAAGTCACACTCTAACCAGTGCTGCTGGTGCTTGTGCCTCCCAGCTTAGGTGGTACTCTCACATGGCAACAACCTGCACACATTCAACAGGTCACTCAACATGGACGTTCTGCAATTCTCGGGAATTTTTAAAATTTGAGACCCACATTGCTTTCCTTTTTAGAATACAGACTGTATTAGTATTTTCATGTTGTATGTTTTAAAATTCCACAATCCAAATTAGAATAAAAGCATACAGTATTTTATTCTGCCATCTATATTTATGGAAACAACGAAATTTAAATAAAACTGAATTTAGTTCTTTTCTGTACTTACCACTACTGAGAATGCACGTAAAAAGGGAAAAAGATTCTTGTTAGGATCCTAACACAGTGCCTGGAATACAGCTGGGGCTAAGCAAGTATTTATTGAAAAAAATGAATGAATGAAGTCTTACCATCTTACTATTTTCTTGAGATGTGTTCTCCCTGGTCATAAAATAAATTTTTATATTTTGATCCTTTTAAACTTCTTTCATAGGTTTTACTATTCATTTTCTTGACATCTGTACTGCTTCACTGAGAACATGTTACTTACATCCTTAGTATTATTGATTCTAACAGAATGAGTGTGAGTTGACTGATGGAGGTGCCAACAAAAACCCCTTCTATCTAAGACCACACAAGCAAAACTGAAATTTCCAGAACAAAGTGGGGCAGCTGATGTAGTTTTGCACCGCCTGTGCTGCACCAGGCAGGCGAGGGTTCCTAGCGACCCCTCCTACTTTCAGAGGATGTCCCATGTGCTGAGTATGTTGAACACATCTTCTGTTTTATTCCCCCAACCACCTGCATGGAATGCCTTTCATTAATATTATCCATTTTACATATGAAAATAGAGACATTCAGAGACGTTTATGTCAGGTTTGCAGCTAATAAATGACAGAGCTCAGACTGAAACCCCGGCTGCATCTTTACAACTTTGCTCTACTGCCTCATGAGACAAGAGTTTCTCAAAGAAATGATTGGGATGGGAGAGAAATCAAAATATCATTTTTTGAGTAATGAATATTATTCTGGGAAATTAGTCTGGATGATTAAAAACATGGGAAGACAGGATAACTATTTTCAACTCTCTGAAAAGCTATCATGCAGTAAAAATTCGTTTAGATTTTTCTATAGAACACCCAATATTAGACGTTACGATTGAGAATGGAAGTTTTAGGGTGAGCAATTCAATCTCAATATATGAGAAACACTAGTAATATCTACACCAAATAGATTACAAGCTGCTTTGGCAGGAAATAAAAGCTTCAATAGGAGGCATGGTGAACGCCTGCAAAGATGATAAAGAATGGATTTATAGATGAATAGCTGTACCAAATGGCCCTAATGTCCTTTTCAAACTAAATATTTCATGATTCTGTGATTCAGCAGGAGCTCATAAAAGGAGGAAGGAGAAGAGAGGGGGTAGAAACATGAACTTACCACCTAGTTAAGTACACCACTTACGCCACTTCTCACTTAACATCCATCATGAGATCAAGGTTGTCCATTCGGTCAAAATCATCGTTTCCATCTTACATAGAAGAAATAATATGCCCATCTCACAGGCATGAAAGCTGAGTCTTAGAGTATATAAGTAATGTGTCCAACACCATACAGCTGTAAAATAATAGCAAAGCCTAGATTGAACTTCTATTGTTTTTGACTCTAAGCAAAGGTCCTGAATGGAAGAAAAACTATGGATATAAAACTACTGGAAGAGAGATAGAAAGACTGCTAAAGGAAAAAAAAAATCAATGACACTTGTTATCCATGGTAAGTACCATCATGGGAGGTATAGGGACCACTGCAATGGGATTTTTACAGTGGAGGAGAGAGATTAGGCTCAATGTTGAATACAGCACAGGCAAGTGGGAATTTAGAGCCAGGGAGCAAGAGTGGAGGTCAGTGGATACAAGATTACTAAGAGGAAACACTAAGAAGTAAGGGGTTTCTGGCTAACTGACATGGATTCTTGCTGTAGACAAGCCAGGCAATCAGACACCACTGGTGTTTGAGAATGGAGGATGGATGTTGGAGGATGAAGAACCTGATCAGATACCGAGGGTTGGTGGGGGCGGGGGGGTTCTGATTAAACTGACTCCGCAGGGTTCTTGCTCAAGTTGGATTTCAAAGGAAGTGCACAAATGGACCTAGAAAGCAGTCAGTGGGAGTTACGGGGCAGGAGGGAGACGTAAAGGTATTAATACAGCATACACCCCTGCCAGGAGAGCCTCACATTTGCTCTAAGGACAAAGTTACTGCTTCAAGTACATCCGGTTTTAGGCTGGACTTAGAGAAATTAGGTGTCTCAAAAGAGATTAGAGCTGGGCTGGGGGGGAGGCATGGGTCGTGGGAGAATAATTCATATATTTTCAATCTTTTAAATTTACCAGCCCATGGCTAGAAGCACTATGATAAATAGTGTCCAAATTATTTGGTTGCAACTGACTTCTTACGGGCAACGCAGAAGTCTTCATGGGCATTGGTATACATTCATTCCTTCAACAAGTACGTTCTAACTGCTGAGTCTCCATCATTGGAAAAAAGATGTAAATCCCCATCCTCATGGAGATTAAATTTGAGAGTGGAGGAGGACACTAATGTATAAATAAATTCTGTAGCATACTGAGAGAAGTGCTGTGGAAGCAAAAAACAGAGCATGACAAATGGGTGAGGAGTTTGGGAAGGGGCTTTCAACTTTAAATCTAGGTGCTGAGAAAGGCATCTGAGCAAAGGCTTGCAGCTGGAGATGAAATGAGCTGTGCAGACATTTCAGGACACATCATTCTAGATGGAGGAATAGCCAAGGCAAAGAGCACAAGGAAGGAAACATGGTCACATGTTCTAAGAACATTGAGGTACGGAAAGGAGGAAAAAGAGAGGAGGTCAGGGTGGAGCAGGAGATGAGCTGATGTAGGATTACTGTAAAGCCATTAACTTCTACTCCACATGCCACAGAAAGCTACTAGACAGTTTTGAGTGTAGGAGTGGAATAATCTAACTACATTTTAAAATTGTAAAATAGATACCAAAATACTCCAGCATGTTCATGAGAAATGGATAGTCTACTAGAGGTGCCATAAGGAGATGAGGAAGAGGACTGCTATTGCATATCGCATTGAGGAAATATATTAAAATTCCCTTCTGATAGCGGATCCTCAATTGCCCTAAAAAGTTATTCTTTCTGCTAGTAACACCATCTCTCTGCCCTCTTCCTGACACAGGTGCCAAAATTCTTCCCAACTCTTCTCAGCTCTTGTTTTCCATTTCTATACCTCACTTGGCAAAACAATGCTCTAATGAACCCCAGAACAAACTTCTATTTTTTCTCAAGCAAGCCTTTGAAAAGCTCCACTCCTTATCCAAACTTATCAAAACATTCACCTAAGAACACCAGATTCTTCCATCAAAATAATTTTGCTGCTAAGAAATTACAATTTTCTCCATATTGTTATTTTTATGCTGACTATTCTTAAAATACACTAGACTAGATTACGGATTAGTTTTTCTGAGACTTAGAGGTTGGGGTCTTTCTTGAAGTGTACTTTAGCACATGGACTATGATGTCTTGGCACTCACACCTTATTTCAGAAAAGGATATGATTGTGGGACATGTTGAAATACCAGCAGAACACTGAACTGAAGGTGAAGTAAAGGAGATTTCATCTCCACTTCCCAATGGAGGGCCACACGTTCCTGAATTAGCCACAAACAGACCTGCCAGCCAGGGGTTGATTAGGAGGCTCGTGCTGTGGTGTAACTGGAGGAAGATCTTGAGACCTATTTATTCAAAACGGTATTTGTCATTAGTTAAGGCAAAGGCTTCAGAAGTCAAGAGACCATTATAGGGAGGAGGGTGGTTGGGCCAGGTGACTGGAAGAAAGAGAGATGAAGTTCTGAGAGAGTAGGTGGAGATAGGAAAGTCAGGCTTTGCCATTTTGCCCAAAGCTTACCCATCTGAGTAGAGTCATGGGCTGTGAAAACCAGCAGACTCCATAGTACCAAGTTCTTTCCCCTACTCTTTGCAAAGGTAGGACCGTCAGCAGGAATAACAACTTTCAGCAAGTCTTCATTGTAACAGAATGTCCTCCATGGATCAAACTGGACTACCACCAACATCTATATTATAAGAGATTTCCAATCTTAATTCAAGATGAGCAGTGACTCGAGAAAAATCCATTATTCATAATTACTCCAAAATATAATCAGTGCCTTAGAGCCCTGCCACCCAAAGTATGGGACTCGTGCCAGTAATATCAGCATCACCTGGAAAGTTTGAAGTGCAGAATCTTGGATTGTACCCTAGGCCTAACAAATCAGAATACTGTTTTAACAACATCCCCACGTGGTTTACATGAACATTAAAATTACAGAAGTAGTACCTTAGAGCAATTATTCTTAAACTTTGTACATAAGAATCAACTGGAGAGGTTCTGAAACAACCTCAGAGCAGGTGGCTTAAAATCGTATCTTTCAATTATCAGAATTTAAAAAAAAATCTTTAAATTATTTCAAAATGCAGACAAGTTTGAGGACCAGTGCCTTAAAAATGATAATATTTGTATTCACACGGAAATGTACTCCAAACTTTGTAATACTGATCACCACTCAGGTTTTCCTGGTAAATTAGAGATTAAGAAATCAATAAATCCTATCTTATTAAATTCCAAATTAAATTTCCAAATTCTAATGATATTAAGTTCCTAAAATTCTGATGACATTCATTTTAATTTGCCATAGATCTATAACTGACAAATGCTCAGAGAAATCCAGAAAGACTGTTGAGTTTCTCTATCTAGAAATGTTAAGGATTCTTTGTTTTTAAATACTCTTTATAGTTCAAGGGTGTTTTTTTCAATTGAATGATTTCCTCTTTCTTATTTCTCAAATCATTACTCAATAAAGGAGTTAAAGACTCTTAAGTACGTTCAATACTTCCAGGCATGATTATCACAAATGTTTTGCAAGTTAGCTTCAGGAGCTGAAAGGATTTCTCAATGGCAGGTGATACTTTTGTTGAATCAACAAGATTGACTGGTCTCATGGTTGTGTTTAGTGAGTCAATCATTTTCACTACACAATGGATAACATTGAAAGGAAATTTTCTTTTATTCATTGGAAGGCTATTTTGTGATATGAAGAACAAAGTAAATCAACTCTCCGTAGAAGCAAAGTCAATCTTCCAAAATGTAATACATCCATTAGGAGAAAAAAAGAGTGTCAGATAAGAAACAAATTGGCTAAATTGGTTGAAACAACTCTTTAAAATTAAGTTTACATATTAAAGGGAAGATAAAAGGAATAAGTACTTCACTTTCTAAGACACAAATACCTTCTGATTTTCAGCTATTTCACATTTCAGTTTTTTTCTCTTCTTACATTTCTAGCACTTCTGTTTATGAGCAGCAGAAAATGAAATCAAACGGACTTGAAAAGAAGATGTATTTATTACTGTATATAATTAAAATATTAAGGGGTTTTAGCTTCAGGCCCTGCTGGATCCAGATGCTGATTATGCCAGAGTTGGTCTTTCTCTGTCTCTAGGCTAAGCTTTTTCTCTGTGCTGCCTTAATTTTTAGTTTTCACTGAATAATGGGTCGTTATGTCCAATAAACTCACAGTACGTATTTCATTGTCTTGCCTTGTTCCAGTTGCCCATCTCTAAATCCGATTTCTTGGTGAAGGAGATGCTTCTTGCCAGTGTCTGTGTCCTGTGCCCAGTCTGTGGAGCTGGAGACAGGGCTAACTGTTTACATAAACTGAGAAGAAAGGGTGCTGGCTCCCTAAATGATAGTCAAAGTACTGATGTCAGAAAAGGGATTAGGGATACTGGAGAGACAAACAAAACACTGTGAAAGGCTCCTACATGATTTGCCTTAAAAAGAGTTGCCTAATATAGCAATTATTCTTGAGAAGTCCAGGAGAAATAGGCTTAGAGAACTATCAAATTATTCACTGTTGTTTATATCCTGTGGCGTGGGCTTTCAACACACTTGTCGAATCAACTCCAATTTAGGAAAGAAAAAGTGTCTGATGTTTCTAACCATGAATCCCAAAGCACTCTGGCCCATAACAGGAAATCCAGGATACAAGAGAGAGTGGGACAACCAGGCACACCCTATGGTAAGCCTTACTTAGTAAGTGTTTTCTTTCTTTTGTTGAGTGTGTTGCTGTATTGTGAAATCTCTCTCTTTTGAGGATGGCCAATATGTGACATGCACTACTCCTTTATCCATGAATTGTTGTTACATTCAGGGTTTTTAAGTAACCTGAACAAAGAAAATCAGCTGTGTATGGATCAAGATTTTACTTTCCAAAATGAAATACATTCAGGAGGAGGTAGACCAGGACTTCAAGGTGCGTTACTAAGACTCAGCAGATACCTTCTCTTTATTAATACATATACTTGCTCCCAGAAATTCAGGGTGGATTCTAAGACAGCAGTCATGTGACTGAAATGGAATGTATAGCTAATTCTTAGACTTATATTGTATTTTTTTTAAAGATAAGCAAAAAAAAGGGAAAAAGCTTCTAAGACTGAGTTATATTAATAGGATTGATGAAAGAAATAGTTCAGAAACACTCAAAGACATTTATGTGGAAACTATTTCTTCCAATGACTTATGGATGTACAGAGCAAAATAGTAGATAGATGTATAAATATTTTGTCTTTCTTCTGCCCACCCCACACCAGGAATTAGAATATCAGCCCTTATTCAGACTTGTCAACTTGTCAACTTAGGAAATTCACAGTGTAGTATCATTTTTAGAAAATGAACAATAGATGCTTTAAAGTAGGATCTCACAACCTCAGCACTTTTAACATCTTGAGCCAGATAGTTCGCTGTTGTGCAGGACCGTCTTCTGCATTGTAGTATGTTTAGGAGTATCCCTAGTTTCTACACATGAGATGCCAGTAGTAGCCCCACATTTGGGGGACAACTAAAAATGGCTCAGACATCGCCAAACGTCCCCTAAACTGCAAAATTGTTTCTGGCTGAAAACCACTGCTTTAAATTAAAAAAATGAAAATACTGAAGTTCATAGAATACTTTCTATCAAAATAATGTTAAAACTGTAATCTAGAATACAAATATTTTGTTTCTTTCGACCCTTAAATTCTGGAATTGTTACAATTATTTCTTTGCAATTAACGATAAACCTATTCTTTAAAAGGTGTGAGAATAAAATCCCAAACTGCAAAATACAAGAACAATCCTTGCTACATAAACCTTCAAAGGTAAAATAAAAAGGGCTCTCGCTTAAAGCAGTGCTGGATGAACCTGTTTATTTAAATGAAGATTCCTCTTTTCCACTTCCCTTCTGATTTCTGCTGGTCACTATAGTAACGAGAACGGGAGAGTCAGAACCAGGACACATGCACTCCAGCATGACAAGTTCAATTTAAATCTAGACCAGCAATGTAACAAAAAAAACCCCAAAAAACAAAAAACGAAACAAAACAACAACAACAACAACAAACCCTGACATCTGTGAAACCCAACGATTACATAAACCATCAACACACTTTGCTATGGCATTCTGAGAGTGACTCAGCGCAACCTCACTAATCATCAGGGAAATGCAAATCAAAACCACAATAAGATATCATTTCACACACTTGTCAGCATGGCCATTATCAAAAAGAGAGAGAGAGAGAGAGAGATAACAGGTGCTGGCGAGGATGGAGAGAAAATAGGTACTCTCCTGCCCATCTGGTGGGGATGGGATGCAAACTGGTGCAGCTACTATGGAAAACGATATGGGGGGGGGGTCCTCAAAAAATTAAAAATAAAAACACCATACCATCCAGCAATTCCACTTCTGAAATACTAACTCAAAAATATCGGCACCCCTATGTTCATTGCAGCATTATTTACAATAGCCAAGATAGGGGAGCAGCATAAGTATCCATAAATGGATACATAGATAAAGAAGGTGTGGGACCTATATATCTATATCTAGAGCAGACAGACAGACAGACACACACACACACACACTGGCATATTACTCAGCCATTAAAAAAGAATTAAATCTTGCCATTTGCAGCAACATCGATAGACCTGCAAGGTATTGTGCTAAATGAAATAAATCAGACAGATACAGACAAACACCCTCTATGATCTCACCTCAGTGTGGAACCTAAAATACAAAACAAACCAATAAACAAAATAAAATAAAACCTCCTAGGTACAGTGAACAAAGGGAAGTGGGGTTAGGGATGGGTGAAATGGATGGAACGGATCAAGAGGTACAAACGTCCAGCTAGAAAATAAGTCAGTCACGAGGATGTAATATACAGTATGGGGAATATAGGCAACAATACTGTATTAACTTTGTACAGTGACAGATGGCAACCAGACTTTGCAGTGATCATTTTGTAATGTATATAAATGGCAAATCACTATGTTATACACTTGAAACTAATATAATTTCGTATGCCAATTATACTTTTAAAATAAACAGAAAACCCTTGTATTCTTAAGAGTGAGAAAACATCAAACATTTTTGTTAAGGTATCACTTTGTCAAGTTTTTCCTGGGAGTTTTGGATCCCTTGAATGTATGATCTCCTTCCTTACCTTTTGGAGAATTTTTTGCTTTTAAGATAGAGTGATGAGTGTCTCCAATGATAGCGAGTGAACAGGATTTTGAATACGTAGATAGAGGCTGGAATACTCATATGTTCCATGTAAGAAACTGGCATAAGACCATTAAAGAAAAAAAAAACAACAACTCTATTCTCTAATGGGATATTTCTTTTTTTGTCCTACCAAAGTTTAAAAAATATTATTAGAATTATATTTAGAGCCAGAGATATGTTTCAAAATTGGAATCGCAAAGTGCAAAAGAGAAACAATGGGTTGTTTGCTACTGGGATTAAAAGTCATTGTGTGGGATATATTATTTCCTGATTTTTATCACTGCACACTCTTAAAGAACATGATGCCTACGGCTTTCTTTTCTTAGACTTTGCCGTAGCTAGACTCAGTTTAAAGAGCTTGGGGATTGAATTTCTTACTTTTATAAACTTCAACTTCTAAAGGTGACTTCAATATATCTAACTATGGGTCAGTCTTTGTGTAGAATCAAATTGAACTATTTTGAGCAAGTGACTCTACTTTTAGAATTCTTGAAAAAATAAAACAAAATGTATAAAAATTTGGTTATTTAACTATATCCCTTTTTAAATTGTGAGATAGTCAAGGACCAATCTACATTGTGGCGGAGAAGACTAGTTTTCTCTTTTACTTCCTTTTCATGATTAAACCATCTCCCCCTCGCATTTTAAATAGACTCAAGCTGCCTAGCTAGAGAGTACATTTCCAAACCTACCTTTAAGTCAAGCACAATTAGCTTCTTAGCAAGGGATTGTGAAGATAAGTGATATTGCAACATCTCTCACATCCTTTAAAGAAAATCGCTCAGCCTCCATTCCTTCCTTCCCCCTTTTAATGGGCTAGAACATGGATGTGGTAGGAATCCAGCATCAACCATGTGGGACAGAACAATATTTTATGGCAGGGGCTGGCAAACTATGGTCCATGAGCCAAATCCAGTCTACCACCTGGTTTTTGTAAATAAAGTTTTATTAGAGTGCAGGCACTCTCATTTATTCACTCTTTGTTTACGGATGCTTCAGTGCTACAGTGGCAGAGTCGCAAGGTTGCATCAGAGACTACACAGCCCTCAATGTCTAAAGTATATATACCGTCTGGTATTTTATGGAATAAGCTTTGCCACCAGCTACCTGAAAGGATGGTGGAGAAACAATAAAGAATGTACAGTACCTAGCTCCGTGAATGGCCTCGTGGAGGAAAACTGCCTTTCCGTGATGGACAAGTCGCCTACTTCTGCAGTGCTCTCAGGAAGAGAAACAACTGCTAGCGTTGTGAGCCACTGTGTTGTAGGGCTTGGAAAATACTGTACTGTAGCTTAGGGTACAAGTTAAGTAGTTATAACAAATGCATAACGTGTACCTAACCCATTTTTGTGTCACAGGGGTGCTAGGTAATGTATATTGAATTAACTTGTTGAAAGAAAACTCTTCCATAAAGTTTGATGACATTAATACTATAGACTTATGATAGTTAAATAATAGGGCTGAGCATTACATGAAGAAGCATGGATATGTTTTTTATTCATATGTGACTTTAATTTTAGAATGAATTTCAGAAAGAATTGTAACCATGTACTCCTTAGAGTGTGTGGTTATTAAATGCAAACTGGAGACAAGAGGGATGGGTTCAAATCTAAGCTTTCCCACTAGTAGGTATGTGTTTGGAATGATCACATGTAAAATGGGATCATCATTATCAACATTTTTGGATAACTGTGGGGATCGAGGAGACATCATAAAGTACCTAACAAAAAAGGAGGTGCTTCTTTAGAAATCTTTGGAAACAACACTGCATTTGGATTTAAGTTTGGCTGTTATATCCAAAACAAAAGTTAGAGTGGATCAATCAAGTATCATAAAAGAAGTAACTTAGGGCTGCTGTCATTGCTCTCCTGTGTTGAGGATCCAATACACTTCTACCTTTGTACGCCATCAGCCATAAGAGATGGTTTCTATTTTGTGGTAATAGCTACCCCAGATCCTACCATGTTCACTTTTCCAGTAACTAAAGAAGTGGCCATGTTCCTGTGCTTTAAGGTCATGAAGTTGTGCATGTCACTTTCTGTCTTAGTCTGTTGAAGCGCTTTAACGAGCTCCCACAGACTGGGTAGTTCATAAACAACAGAACCTTACTTCGCCCAGTCCTGGAGGCTGGGAAGTCCAAGATCAAGCCACCAACCTGGTCAAGTTCTGGTGAGGGCTCTCTTTCTGCCTCACAGTAAACACCTGCTCCCCACATCCTCCCATAGAAGAGTGAGGGATCCCTGCGTGGGTCTCTTTTATAACAGCACTGATCCCATTCATAAAGGTTCCACTCTCATGACCTAGCACCCCCCAAAGGCCCCATCTCCTAACATTTTTACATGTTATGACTTCAACCTATGAATTCTAGGGGGACACACACATTCAGACCATAGCACTTTTCCCTCACATGCCATTGCCTGCATTGTTTTGTGGGTCTCCATGTGTTTGAAAGAGCAGCCAGCAAGTCTAATCTATAGCTGAGTGGTCATGTGCCCAATGCCAAATCGGCAGCTCTAGTACTAAAGAAGGACAGAATGGATACATGAAGCGCCAGAATTTTTTGCCACAAACATTAACCTAGGTGAAAATGTGAATCTTACATCAATTGACTATTTGATATTTCTCCATTATCTTTCTTTCTAGATCACTGAGCCGTAAAATTACATGCATATGCTGAGAACTGTATCACACATCAGATAGTTAAGATGTAAAATCCCCATGAGGACAGCCAAACGCACATGTACTCACCTTCCAGTGTATATGGCAAGGACGTGAGATTAAAATTAACCCTTGAATGGCTCCAAAAGAAATTGGGGTATAAGCAACGACTAAGCAGATAAAGGAGTATGGACAGAGTGAAAAAACCCAGAGGATATAGGCTGGGGGATGTATACACTTACAGCTGAGCCAGGGTGGGGGACCCCAAAGAAGTAAGCTGGGTCCAAAAAGAATGCCCTGAGCTGTGGGAACACAGTGTAGCTCTGGAAACAGTGGAAATACCATTAGAAATTTGGACAGATATCTTGTGGTTTTTGTTCTTAAAAAAATTAGTCACATCGGCAGTCACAGACCAAACATAGGTGAAAGAATTAAATGACAAGGTTGGGGGACATGATTAAGTACTGAAATCAGCAGTATTTATAAGAGATTTTTTAAGTGTCTCTGGCCGACAGACTTGTAAAAAGTGAGTCAGAGAAAGCACCAGTCACATCCACACTAATCCCTGTGCTAGGCACTGGTTTTAACGCTGCTATTTTAAAAATCCGTAACATTCTCCAAAATACAGATTCTGGGTTTCTGTCACAAAAGTTCTTATTCTTACCTTTCCACAAAAATCAATTGCTGAAACATTCTCTGAATACAAAGTAATGTGAACTGCTGTGTAGTGTGACCGAGGTATAGCTGTGTCATTGAAGATGCTTTCGAAAGAGGGCAGCAGGAGGAGGTAGGCGCCTACACAGGGGACATTTATGCCGCACAATATCATTATGCTCACATGGAGATGGAGTGATGAGCAAGGCATGCTGCACTGAGTTCATTCCAAGTGAGAGCAGGTTTTATGGGCAAGGTAGAATTTTTAAAAATCTCTTGAAGGAAGCAAAGACTGTAAGAGTCATTATTGGTGGCATAGCACGGCAACACCATGAAATGGCAACTCTGCATTTGAAAGCAAAGAGGGAAAGAAATATAGAAAATATTGGGGAAAGAAACACACGTAATAAGCTCAATACAAAGGTGTGTCATACATTATTCCACTAACAAATTCTCTTAATGATGTCCCCAAACTTTTCTGTCTCCTCTTCCAACTACAGGGCCAGCACGTCACGCTGCGCATCCAAGACTTCAACATCTTTTATCCAGCAACCATCATGGCCTCCTGTTGGATCCCACTCTGACCTTGCAGTCTATTCTCCACATGGTGACCAGACTTCTTTCAAAATGCAAACTCTGTCCAATTTCTTTCCAGCTTCAAACCCTTCAACAGCTTCTTGACACGAACAGGAAAAAAAAAAATCTTAGGTTTTTCACTCAAACTGTGAGGCCTCCAAGACTTGACCCTGTCCAAACTCCAGTCAAATTCATCCCCACCTTACCTCTGTTCAGCATGCTCCCACCACACTGCATCCTTTCCTTTCCTGCCTCAGAACTCCCGAGCATTCAGTTCCTGCCTCTAGAAACTAATTTATTGGGCAAATTATCACTCATCCTTTAGGTCGTATCTTAGATGTCACTTACTCAGAAAACTCTTCCCTCCAGTCTCAGTTGGGTTTCTTTGTTAAAATGCCTCACTATTCCCTTATCCTTTGTAGGATGCGTCCCAATGTGTAGCATGTGTGATCACTGACTAATGTTTGTCTCCATCATGGCTGTAAACTCCCTGAGAGTAGAGACCATGCTGATCTTGTCAAATCCCTTGTCCTCAGTGACAGGTGCTCAAAAGGTAGTCACTGAATAAATGTATTAATGCAGGCATGACGGAGCAAATAATCAAGGACTTTCATCAAAAATGCAACAAACATTTTTAGAGCCTCCTGATGTTTTTTCTTTACGATGTGTGAGGACCCAGTGAAACAACCACATTTGTGTTGTAGGATTTCTGAGGGCAAAAATAAATAGAATTCAGACAGGTAAGTGAAAAGACAGATTTTTGTGATTACATTGCTAGTAAAAAAGATAATAATAATAGATAATAAAGTACATACTCTAAGTTCTGTCTAAACAAATTATACATTATCTAATTTATGTCCCATACAATGGTAACTCTTACTATCCTTTTTAGTAGGGAAAGCGAGGCAGAGAGCCTTGACTCGATTTCCTCTAGAGTGCCTGACCTATAGGATTGGGTGCACAGCCCTTAGGAAGGGCTTTTGTTTATACTGCGCTCGCTTAGTTTGTCCATAAATGTAATAGACGGAATAGTAAATATATTAACGTGATAACAGCTTCTCTGAAATTTTAGATTTTTACTGCCTTATGTTTCCTTTACTATGGTTAAAATATGATCTAATTACTAGTAAGAAACAAAACCATAGACTTTGAATATAATAAGGCCCACAAAGTATAATTTACGTGTAAAAATGTAAATCTATTATGTCAATTCTTTGAAACCACTAAGCATTCAATCGTTTTGTTCTGTTGTTTTAAAGCTCTCTTAGTAAATTTCTACTTTTTGAAAGGATCAATGTTTCTTGTAAAATGATACCATTTCTTATCCTGCACAGAATTTGGGACCCAAATTACGGCACCACTTTAGAGGGAAAAAGGTCTGTTGGTAGATTAGTAATTATATCAGCTGGATCTTGGTATAAAATAGAACTATTTGAAATAGTAAAGACTATTAGGGTAGGACACAATGTTATTTTTAATGCAATACCTTGGAATAGCTTTTAAACTCTAAACCATGTTTTTTTTGTTCCCCCAATATACATGAACCTAAAATTTTATGAGGTAGAATTATTTTCTGCTACATCTTATTCTTTTTTTTTAAAAAAAAAAGATTTTATTTATTTATTTGACAGAGACAGCCAGCGAGAGAGGGAACACAAGCAGGGCGAGTGGGAGAGGAAGAAGCAGGTCCATAGCATAGGAGCCTGATGTGGGGCTCGATCCCATAACGCCGGGATCACGCCCTGAGCCAAAGGCAGACGCTTAACGACTGCGCCACCCAGGCGCCCCTACATCTTATTCTTAACATTTATTTGGGGCAACACTTCCCATGTAACTAAACAATGAAGGCAAACATGTTTTTAGATCTAGTTTGTGTTAAAATAACCCTAATCAATATCTCTAATGTTTCCATATGATAGTTAATTTTCAATAAATGCATCAACTTGTCTCTTCTGAATGACATAATTTATACATCATTTTAAGTGACCTAAATGCCAATAAAAATACAACTTTAAATCTTTCTGTTAATTATTTATGCTTCTTCATAGATGCTAAGAAATGTGTTTAGTATGCACACATACACACACACATACACATGAACACACACACCCTCCATACGTAGATACACATAGGCATACAGCCTAATAGTTAAGACCATGAGCTTTACATAAAGATTATCTGAATTTTAGTCCTCGCTCCACCGTCTATTAACTTTGCGCTTCCGTGGTTGAGTAAATTCATTTATAACATGGGGATAATAAAATTATATATCTGACAGAGTTTTTGTAAGGATTAAATGTGATAAGACAAATTCGCTTTTAACAGAGGGCCTAGCCTATGTACTTGTTCAATAAATGGTACCCATTGTGATGGAATTATAAAACATTTGGGCCTGTTATCACAGAACTTAAAAATCACTTGGATGAAAAGTAAAATATTTTCAAGGCTTTTATTCTATACTATTTGAAAAACACCTTGACGTATTCATAAAGAGAATTTCTGATTTGTGTTGAGAGGTCCATTTAAAGTAGCACTGTCCCCTTGTTCTACTATATCTCTTGTTTTGCTTCATTTTTACCTTGTGATACAGAAGGAAAACAGTGGTAAATAACATTTCAACACTCAGTGAATCTGTCTAACTATCTAATCTCAACCCATCACTTTCCACTCTTAGTGAGAAATCAAAAGCATTCTAACGAAACAATATGACGATGAAGAGTGATACTTTAAACTCTCAAGTAGGAAAGACTTAAGCAGCAAAGATATAAATCAGTATGCAGTTCAGGGTCTGAGGTTGGCTTTTACCAATTGGCACTCTTGAGCTGAGATTTGGGCATATGGAATTTTCATTTGAGCAACAAAGTGCATCTAATTGTGTAATTTGCATTCCTTAACTAATGCATATGAAAAGCAAGAGTAAATAGAGAACATTTTAATTTTTAAGGTGAAAAATATGACTGGCTCTTGTAAGGTACTTATCTTCCAAGAATCTTCTTGGCTTAACTCATAGATACAGAGAGCAGATTGGTGGTTGCCAGAGGGGAGGAGGGTTAGGGGTGTGGGCACGGTGGGTGAAGGGGGTGAAGAGGTACAAACTTTCAGTTATAAAATAGATAAGTCATGGGGATGGAATGTACAGCCTGGTGAGCACAGCTGATAGTACTGTAGTGCATAATTGAAAGTTGCTAAGAGTAAATCTTAAACGTTGTCATCAGAAGGAAAAATAATTTTGTAACTTTGTAAGGTGATGGATGATAACTAGATTTACAGTGGCGATCATTTCAGTGTATACAAATGTCGAGCCATTATGCTGTACACTTGAAACTAACTTAATGTTAAAATCTCAATTAAACTGCAATAAAACAACAACAACAACAACAAACAGAGAATCTTCTTGGCCTAGAGTATATCAGTGAAATTGTTAGGTAAAATAAGACACTGGGATAAGTTAGCAATAGATCATATAAGACAAAGAGTTCTGAGATACTTATGCCTTCAGTGAAAATTTATATGTGTGTTTCATATAATAATGATGAGGACTTTCAATTCTTAAATCTACCTCCCCTAAATTATCTTTTACTATCAGGTTTACTTGCTTAATATTGAGTGACCTAAAAATGGGTCCATAGAGTGATGCTAGAAAGTTTATTCATTTTTGCCACTCACCTAAATCAGGCAAATACAATATTTAACATTCGAAGAATGTGAAGGGTGTAAGAATCCTGTTATTTTCACTGTTGTTCTTAAGGCAAAATGGAAAGTATGTCTAAAAGCAACTTCCTGATATTTTCATTTCAAAAATTCCATACAGATATATTCAGTCATTCATTTTGTTACATAAATATTTATTGAAATATTTACTGCATGCCAGGCATTTGCACACCTATATTTAAGATACTGATATCGCCTCCCTTATTTTTTATGATGCACAGTAACGTAGAACAGATTGTTAATGTCACAATAACCATTTTACCCTTCTTCCTTGACTTAAACAACGTGCCCATCTTAAAAACTGCTCTTCCTCGGACCCATTGCACAGAGGGGTGCCCGTGCAAATAAACTCCAGCCTATGAGATGTAAGTGAAGTAAATGAATGAAGTTTCCAGAAAAGCTCTTTGTAAAGAAAGAAGTTCAGTAAGTAAGAGCCTTTGCCCTTGGCCCAGTCTTCTATCTACATTGCATATAATGAAGAGAGCTCTATCCCAGAGATACACAGCAGCAAGTATCCTAATGTTTTTGTGGAACTACTTTATTAGAGTCTCCCTTCTAAACTCACCACACAAGAGAAAAATTGACCCAAATCTTCTTTAAGCCATTCTTATTTGGGTTTTATGTTATAAACATTTATTTTTTTTTATTTTTTCAACATTTTATTTATTTATTTGTTTGTTTGTTTATTTATTTATTTATTTATCAGAGAGAGAGACAGAGAGAACAAGCAGGGAGCAGCAGGCAGAGGGAGAAGCAGGCTCCCCGTTGAGCAAGGATCGTGATGCGAAATTCGATCCCAGGACTCTGGGATCATGGCCTGAGCCAAAGGCAGATGCTTAACTGACTGAGGCACCCAAGCGTCTCTGTTACAAACACTTAAAGACATTCTAGAAATAACATTTAGGAATGCACACTCCCAAGTTCATTTTAATAATGAATTGTACAAGTTATTTAAGTTCTATAAATTTGGTAGGGAGTATAAGATCTTAAAAACATACTGCACATGTGAGAAAACTCATAGATAATACCATACTCAGTAGTAAAACACTAAAAACTTTTTTCCTAAAATTAGGAACAAGGCAAGGATGCTCACTTTCATCACTTCTATCAGCAGAGTATAGGAAATTTTAGAGCATTTACGCAAGAGAAAGTAATAAAAGAAATCCAAATTAAAAAGCAAGAAATAAAATTATATCTGTTCATAGATGACATAATCTTATCTGTAGAAACCCTAGAGATTACGTACAACACAAACACACACACACACACACACACACACACACACACATGCACTATAAGAGCTCATAAACAAAGTAGCAGGTTAGAAAAGCAACACAAAAACCAGTTGTACTTTTATACACCATCAATGACCAACGAAAAAGGTAATTAAGAAAATTCAATTTACAGTAGCATCAAAAAGAATAAAATAATTAGGAATAAATTTACAGAGGCAAGACTTAAACATTAGAAACTATAAAACATTACTGAAAGAAATTAAAGACCTAAGTAAATGAAAAGATTTTAGTACTCATTAAAGATGACAATACAACCCAAAACAATCTATAGATCCAATGCAATCTCTATCACAATTCCAATGCTATTTTTTTTTTTTTTGCAGAAATAGAAAAACCCATGCAACATTTTGTACGGAATCTCAAGGGGGACCTCAAGTAACAAAACAATCTTGAAAAAGAGCAAATTTGGAGGACTCAGACTTCCTAATTTCAAAACTTAATACAAGGTACAACAGTCAAAACAGTATGGTACTAATATGTAATACCAAGAATAGAAAAGATCCCAGAATAAATGTTCACATGAATGTTCAATTGATTTGCAACAGCCCTACCAAGACCATTCAACGGGGAAAGACATTCTTTTTAAGAAACAGTGCTGGAAAAACTGGATATTCACATGCAAAAGAATGAAGTTGAATCCTTAACTTATACCATAGACAAAAATTAATTCAAAATGGATCAAAGACCTAGACTTAAGAGGTAAAACTATCGAACTTTTAGAAGACTACATAGGAAAAATCTTTATGAGATTGAACTGGATAATGATACCTTGGCTATGACACCAGAAATGCAGGCATCAAAAGACAAAACTGATAAACTGGACTTCATCAAAATTTAAAATCCTTTGTACATCAAAGGAAACTATCAAGAGAGTAAAAGACAACCAACAGAATGGGAGAAAATATATGTAAATCATGTATCTGATAAGGCATTAGTATCCAGAATATATTTTTAAAAACTCTTACAACTCAGCAACAACAAAAAAGCAAATAACCTAATTCAAAAACAGGCAAAGAACTTGAATAGACCTTTCTCCAAAGAAGATACACAAATGACCAACAAGCACATGAAAAGATGCTAAATATCACTAGTCATTAGAGAAATGCAAACTGACAATGAGATACCACTTCACATCTATTAGGATAGTTATTATTAAAAAAAGACAGAACATAACAACGTTGTTGATGATATGGCAAAACTGGAACCGTCATAACTCACGGCGGGAATGTAAAATGGTCTGGCCACTAAGGAAAACAGTTTGGTGATTCTTCAGTTCAGCGCAATTACCATATGACCAGCAATTCTACTTCTAGATATATATGCCAAGAAATTGAAAGCAGGGATTTACACAGATACTTGCATACCAATGTCCACAGCAGCACTATTCAAATAACCAAAAGGTGGAAGTAATCCAAATGTCTATCAACAAAGAAATGGATAAACAAAATGCAATATACATGTATACATACATGTACACATATACACACAATGGAATAATATTAAGCCTTAAACAAGAGGAAAATTCAAACACATGCTACAACATGGATGAACCTTGAAAATACGTAAGTGAAATAAGCCAGATGCAAAATGACAAATGTTGCATAATTCCACTTATAAGAGAATCTGGAATAGGCAAATACATAGAGAAAAGTGGAATAGAGATTACCAGGGGCTGGGGTGGGGGGGACGGGTAGAGAACGTGGAGTGACTGTTTAATAAATAAAGTTTCTGTTTGGTATGATGAAAATATTCTGGAAGTGGACAGTAGTGATGATTGTATAACAGTGAATATATTTAAGACCACTAAATTGTACACATGAAAATGGTTAAAATGGTAAAGTTTATCTTATATATATTTTATCACAGTTTTTAAAACTGTACTGCAAGGATTCCATTCTACTTTTCATTGTATAATTCATTTTAAATAACTTTAGAATATTTTTATTTTTAAATGTATGACATTTATTATATTAGTCAAGGAAAGCAATCCAAAATATCATAAGGAATAACTTGTTACCTAGAATTTTTTAAAGGCCATTATGAAAGAATATCATTTAAATCATATTACCATGACACTAATCCTTGTGCATTTTTTATACAAAATAAAGATCCCAAAGCTATAGAGATTCTATAGTTAAAACTTACTTGGGCAAACCTAATACTAAGAGATGAGGGATTTGAATCTAAAATAAATCCGTTTCTTTACCAACGCTTGTCATCTGCCACAGTTTTGACTATATAAAGTTTAAGATGAAAATCTTAGGGAAGTCAACCCACCAATAGTCTTACAATTGTGATCTACTATAAAACTTATTTTGAAAATAAAAGAAAATAACTCAAATCGTGTTCTTTCCTAATTTTAAAAGATTTTTATGCTTTTTTTTTTCTTTATGAGTCTTACCTTAAAAGAGAGAAAAAGCAAAGTGGCTTAATGCTTAAAACACAAACTTTAGCCTCATTATAAGGAATTCTAGAGAGCATTCTATCTAATGCACTTTTTCTAATACATATAAGGAAAATCAGCTATAGCAATTCCAGAATAAAGGAACTGAAAATGTGCAGTATGACCAAATCTGTGATATGCATTCAAAATAATTCTTTTAAGACTAGGAATGTGGTCACTGTGTTCTGGTGACTTTGAAAGTTAAGCTTCTTTTCTTAGATGGAAATCGTGCAGTTTATCTTTGAATATCAAAGCACACTTTGCTTTGGGAGAAAATGGATGGAAAATATTTTTCACGGTAAGATAGGATGGGACAGATATTCAATCACAAAATGCATAGAAAATAAAAATAAGAATACCCCCAAAATATTACTTCCCCACTAGTCTAACTCCTCTTTATAATCAATATCACTTCTGCCAATTGTAACACAGAGTTTCCAAATATTAAAAACCAAATTCCTAGAAGGTATATGCAGGCTCCTTCCCACACCGCCTCCTTCTAATTGCAGTGCTGGGCATCCAGCTATTTCTAAGCAGCATTACTTTAAGCTCTCAGAAGACAAGTTAAAAGTGAAAGTGAAACTTTTTTACCATTTCGTGAACATGGAAACATGTCTGCTTTTTGGATTAGAGAAAAATAGGAATCATCTATTTTTTAAACTGTTGGACCACTGGCTTTGGGTACAATCAATATTTATCAGCGATTGTTTAAAATGCTCCGATAAAAACACATTTCATTCATTGTAGCTCTTACTTTCAGAGACAAGGCAATTACAAAAAGAAAAGATTGGCAAAGAAATATTGCAACAGTTTGCAAGGCTTATTTCTTTCAGTGAATGGATAGTCTTGGAATACACAATAATAAATTTTAAACTTTCAAACTACAACTGTATCAAGTACATGCATTAAAAAGCTGAAAATGAATTCCCAGCAATAAGCCAATTGTGTTAGTCCCATATATTTGCTCTTAGATATGACGGGTCAGAACAAATTTACCAGTGAAGCAACTTCTTAGATGATAACTGAGTGTCTGATATTGAAAACCTGTCCAATTGGCTCATTCATAAACACTACCTTTAGAATCATATCACTTATATTTGAATTGAATCATAGCCTTATGGTTAGAGTATTATCCTATTAGACACAATAGAGCCCCCTGCTTGGCAACGAATGTTTCAATATTTTGGCCTGAAATATTTAGCTTATTTATATGAAAAACAGTTACCAACTGGAGATCGTGGGCTGACAGTTCACTCATATACCATTTCAAAATCCTCTGAGGGCTCCACTTGGGAACACTGGATGACTAATTACCTAGAGTTAATGAAGCCCTAATTGTTATGGCATAAGCTGGTCCACTTAACTTTCCAACTTCAGAACAATTAGGCATCATTAGTATTACCCACTGCCTGAGCTATAAAATAAGATTTAGCATTTCATTCTCAACAACCTTTAGGTGTCCAAGAAGAAAATATGTCATGACTTATGACAACAAGTTCTTCTAGAAAAATTAAATTAATGAATAAGTCAATAAATAAGAATTCAGATGGCTTTTCAACTAAATAAAGCAATGTTCTACGTGTAAATTCTAAATAAACTGATATTAATATTCAAGTATCAATTGATAAATGAAGACTTAATTTCTGTCAAATTTAAGACTTTTTTTCACTAAAATTAAGTACAAGAATTAATAAGTTAAACTATAGATTAGTGACTTCCGCTCAAAAGTGAGATGTAATCATGGCAAGATTCCAGAGCACCAATCCCTAACAACTAGAATCAGTAATGTTGTAGAAGACATGAATAACACTTTTAACCTAATTTGCCATTCATAGACCCAACTGACATTCATAGAACACTGCACCCAGCAGTGAAAGAATATACACCCTTTGTGAGTCCACAGAGAATATTTGCCAAAATAAAGTATATGACAAATCATCAAATAAAACTAAATAAATTGCATGGAATTTAATTCATTCAAATTATGTTTTTGGAACATATGGCAATTAATTAACTAATTGGTCTAACAAAAAAATAACTAGGATATCCTTCAGCTTCTTGGAAACTAACCAATACATTTTTAAATAAAATGTGGGTCAAGAAATAAATCACAAAAAACAATTTGGAAATCTTGGGAATGAAATGATAATAAATATCAAATCTTCTAAGATACACGTGATACAGTATTTAGAGGCATATCTATGTTTTAAAATTCATATATTAGGAAGAAACAAAGATTGAGAACCAATGAACTAAGTATCTATCTTAAGAAACTAGAAAGAGAAGTACAAATTACCTCCAAGAAAGTAAAGGAAGGCAACAAGAAAGAACGAAAGATAAATTTGACAATTTAGATAAAAAGTACATATTTTTAAAAAATCAGTGATTACCAGGGGTGCCTGGGTGGCTTAGTGGGTTAAGCATCTGATTCTTGATTTCAGCTCAGGTCATGATCTCAGAGTTTCAAGATGCAGCCATGTGTCAGCTCCGGGCTCAGCAGGGAGTCTGCTTGAAATTCTCTCTCTCCCTTTCCTTCTGCCTCTCGCCCTGCTCACGCATGCATACATGCATGTGCACGTGTGTGCTTTCTCTCTCTCTCTCTTAAATCAATCAATCAATCTTTTAAAAAATCAGTAATTACCAGACCCAATACAAGAAACCCTAAGTTCAGATGGTTTCAGTGGTGAGCCTTTTCAAACATTTAAGGAAGATACGTGAATTTCAAAAAAAGGACAAGCCTCCCTTGTTTAATGAGACCAACGTACGTTTGGCAAAAATCCTGATAAGGCCATTACAAGAAAGAAAAATTACAGGCAAATCTTTTCCAACAACAGAGATATAAAATCCTCACAAAATATTGTATGAAATCCAAAACTATACAGAAAAGGTTGTACATCACAATTAAGTGAGGTTTAGTCCGTGCACACAAAGTTGGTTAACATTTGGGGAAAAAATGTAATTTGACACACTAACCACAAAAAGAGGCAAATCATATGGATGCAGATAAAGATTGTGATAAAATTACAGGGCAAAATAAAAGCACTCAAAAACACAAAAAAACCAAAGTGGAACAGGTAAGAATTTTCTTAACATAATACTACCTCTTTGAAAACACAGCAAGGATCATGGATCAGGGTCAATATTAAGTAGTTTCTGCTTGAAAAAAAGAACGAGACAAAGATGACCGCTATCAGCATTTCTAGTCAACATTATATGGGAACTCCTCGCCAGTGCAATGCAGGAAGTGGGGGAAAGCAAGAGTTGGAAAGGAAGAATTCATCTTTATTCACAGACAACAGGAGAGCGCCTCTAGAAAACCAGAAAGAATCAATATGTGAAGTTCAAAAGTAAGTAAAACTCATGTATGATGAAAAGAAGTCAGGTAGTAATTTTTCCTGTGTGATGGGAAGTCGTTTCTGGAAGGAACATGTTATAATAGCCAGTTTCTTGATCTCAGCGCTATCCACACTGATGTGTTCACTTTTTGAAACTTTACTGACCTTTCGAGTTAGGTTTTGTACTCTTTTCTTTTCATGTGTTAAACTACAAAAAATGTACATTGTACGCGATAGGTGATATTTTTGAGTCACTGAGATAATTTTGTGTCAAGAATTATGTCATTTAATATTGAAAAAAATTCAGGAGGCTAGTCCTGTTTGTAGACTCATTTTACGAATAAATAAGTTCTTGAAAGTTGATTAACCTCAAGTATTCACAACATAAAAAATCCAGAAGTTTAAACACATATCCTTCTGATGCCAAACTCATCTTTGTCACTAAATTTAACGTTTTCAATGCTTCTTACTCAATGTCTTTTCGAATTCTCTTGACCGTTCTCTCCGTTCAAGATTTTGGGCAACAAGCACAGGTTAAATTCTAATTCAAAATGATTGTGAATTCAAGACAGCCATGACCTCAAATGATTACATGGCTGAAAACCCCATGCTTAAGGAGATGATATTTGAGCGCACACTGCACTTTACTTATGTTCACGCAAGATTGACTCGATCTGTCAAATGTTTAAAAATCAGGGGGCTCCTGAGTGGCACAGCGGTTAAGCGTCTGCCTTCGGCTCAGGGCATGATCCCGGCGTTATGGGATCAAGCCCCACATCAGGCTCCTCCGCTATGAGCCTGCTTCTTCCTCTCCCACTCCCCCTGCTTGTGTTCCCTCTCTCGTTGGCTGTCTCTATCTCTGTCAAATAAATAAATAAAATCTTAAAAAAAAAAAAAATCAAAGCCAGACTTATGGCCCAAACATGTATTAAATCATGTGCACAAATGATTCATAACAAAAGCCAATCCACCCCCAGTGTGCTGGCAGCCATGAACAAATCACAGTTATGCCGAAATCTGAAGAACTACTCTTCTCATATATTGTTAATGATGAGATTACAAAGGCAGCAAAGCACAGGAGATGAATGGGTGTCCATAAAATATAAGATGTATGCTCCAGTAAGACCCAAAGTAATTGAAAGAAATTAGATCATGATGGCACTTCTTTCTCCTCCACCTAGTTTTTTTCAATCTCCCAGCAGAAGTTGATGTAAGAAGAGAAAATATTTGCCGGTCGATACAACAGGCAGTGAAATCTTCCCACTTTTGTGCAGATGGAAGCTAACTTAATCCGGTTCATATGTTCTAAGAACATCTTAAAATAAAAACTGGAGGCTGATTTGCACCCAGAAAAAAACTGTGCATAAAGCTGAAGGAGGCAAGCAATTTAAATTTCCAACATGTCACTGTTTTTTTTTTTTTTAATTCCAAAGGGGTAATAATGTTTCATCATTTTTCCCTTCATCATTGGATTCCTTTTGAAACCCACACTTACATTTCAAATATTACATCTGACCTAATTATTTCAAGAATATCGAAGTTGCTTTAAAAATCAATTACAATACCCAGTATGTTTTGTTTCCACTTACAAATTCATTATTGAAACTTGCTGTCAGAATTCATAGCAGCAGAGTTTCTAGTTATAACACATGTATGACATCTGTTATTTTCTCTTGCAAGTGGAGTCCTTGGAGTACTTTGGCAAATTTGGTTATAAAAATATACAGTAACCATTTTAGCATCATCCTACATAACAGGACAATGCTTATCTAATTATTGTCATGATACCTTCACAGAGTTTTAAATTCATATGCTACACTTATCTATATAATTTTTTTCCCTAGGGAAGACAGAAAAGCCAAGCAATAAATTTTAGTGAAATGTTTTCTTAAGGGGATGGGTCCTCTATTTACTGCTCTATAACTAATTGGCATGTTTTCCACACTAGCAGAAAAAAGGGGTAGAGGAAGGACATGCTAAAAATAAATGTGTCGTCTATTATTTCAACCCCTGTTTGTTGAATCAAAGTTCCATGAAGGCAGGTGCCATGTAGGTCTTATTCACAAATTTATTCCCAGTTTTAACCCAATGACTGTTACATAGTTGGAGTCCAGTAAATGTCCATTGAAAGGATGAATGAGTTTGCCATACAAGGTCACTTTTGAAAGCTAAGAACAAAGAAATAGAAGATGGTACTTCAGTTAAGGGTCCCCAAGACCACCCCCAGGTTCAATGATTCACTGGGAGGACTCCCAGGACTCAGCATACAGAAGTTCTCAAGCCTTGATTTATGACAGTCAGAAAAGGGAAATGACTCATGGGGTGAAGTTCTTAGGAAAGTGGGCACAAGCTTCTGAGAGCCTTCTCCCAATGGAGTCAAGCAGGACTTGCTTAATTTCCCAGCAGTAAGTTGTAACAGCATATATTAAACATTGTCTACTAGGGAAGCTCATCAGACTCACAGCCCAGGGTTTTTACCAGGTGTTGGTCACAAAGGCATACGCTGCCTAGTATGTACCAAAATTCCAGACTCACTGAAGAAAAATTGGTGTACAACACAAATCATATCATTTGCATAAACAGCTTATGCAGCTTAGTGAGACATGCTTATCAGTTCTAGACATGGTGGGGAGCCTTTCAAAATCTCAGCTCTCAGATGCCAGCTAAGAGCCAACATTGTCAGCAGTCCTTTCTAGGACAGTGGTCTCAGGACTGCTACTCTTTTCTACGGAGGGCTCATTCCAACTCATCATGCAAATATAATGCCTCTCAACTTTTCTATTTGATTCCTAGCTTCCTTTTTAACAGAGCTCGGTGGGAAAATCCCATATATATCCAATATCATATATTATTAGCAAACATTTTAACACTAAGTAACATATCTAATAACATACACTGCTCTTTAGTCGAAGTTGTCGTGAGAACCATATTAAATGGCACAAAACAAATTTTAGAAGTCCCTTTCCTTGTTGGGTTACTGTACTGTTATGAATAATTTCAGTAGTGGTTCTGGGAGGGGTCATTTTTCCAATTTCGATTCATCTAAAAATGCAGAGACGTTGTCTTATTAACATTTTGTCCCTTAAAGCACTTGGGCTTTCTATAAATTATTAGTGCCACAAATATTTGTTGAATGAATAAATTTATGAATATTTACATTTGTTCTTTGAAAGATAAAGTTAGCTATTGGCTGAAATTTTAAGACTAAAAATTCCTTTAATAATATTGCTTTGTTGCCTCTTAGCTAACTTGTTCTGGTTAAGGACATAGATTTTTTTTTTTCTTAATATTAATCAAAAAAGAGTCTGCTTCAAATGGGAAAATGTAGGTGGTTAAGAAAGAAGCTTAAATTGGGAAGTTAGTATCTTCCGATGGGAAAATAAGATGATTATAGTAAACTGCATTAATCGCACCTTCCAAGGTGAAAACAGAGAATCCAAGCACTAGATTTCGGTAGGACCTGCCTTTGCCATAGAATCATGCAGATCTTCCCAATGAAAGGATGAGTGTATTGCTTTACCCTTTGAACCTGCATTGGATCATATGGCTTGCTTTGGCCAACAGGATGTCATCAGTCATGATGCAAACAGAGCTTGAAAATTATTTGCAAGATTGAGCATAAGCTCTTGTGTCTCTGTCATTGCCAGGAGAAGGATGTTCCTGGGCTGGATCACTGCTCCCTAGGGCAGGATGAGGGACGTGTGGAACAGAGCTGAGTAACCCCATCCAAGCCCAGTCTGGAGCAGCTGACTCCCTGCCAGCTCCCACATGTCTAAGCAAGCCAACATGACCGGATCCACCAGCTGAGCCAGGCCTGGATCAGCTGAACTGTACTGACACATGAGACATCAAGGTTTATTTGTGCATGCCACCTGATAGTTCATAAAAATCATGTAAGTCATAGAAACAAATGATAGGGTACGTTTTGTCAAGCCCCAACGAAGAAAGTTCTCAACAATACTAACCACTGATAGCTGACTGGAGGAAGATGTCAGGCATTTCCTAGAAATGGTACTTAGTTTTTAAGAGACTGATTTTGAATCAGCTAAAAGCAAAACTTAAATATTTTGCAAGGGCTATTTTAAGATAAGGCTTGAGTCATTCTAAATCAGTCATTAAAAGTTAATTTGATGTCATACTATATTCATAGTCTACAGAAACCTTGCCTCTTAGATTACTCTCTTTTATTTAAATTTTTACTTACATCTTGAACCAGTTTCTTAGTGTACAGTATGCCAGCATGGCAGAGTGAAGGCAGACAGAAAGGGTGGTAGACAGTTTCAGGACAGTGTGCTGACCCATTCTCAGCCTGGCCTTGAGTTTCACCAATTGGAGGGTGAGTGGTAGGAACAAAGACAAAAGTGAAATGCAAGAGTCTGTGCTTTCATTTCATGGCTCCCTAATCAAGAGGAAAATAGATGCAAGGAATAGAAAAAAGGAAGAACTGTCAATTATGGCCATAAGGTCTCAAAATCTGAAAGAGCTTGACCTGCTCAGACACATCTATCAGCTAATAGTAATAAGGCAACCTACTGTAATATGCATTTTCTTACAGACCCTTAAGTCACTTAGGGCAAAGTCCTATCTGATTATCTTAGTTAGGAGAAGCACTGTGGACTATAACAAATGAGTCCTAAAACTTCAATGGCTCACAGCAGAAAATGTTTTGTCTATGTAATAGTCCAATGCTGGGAAGCTTTTGTCCTTGTCATTCTTCAAGGACCCAGGCTTTGTCCATCTTGGGATTGCACCCCTTCCAGGGGCCCAGGAGTCCTCTACAAGCAGCCAGTGCACAGGAAAGCTGCAGTGAAGGAAGGACATTTGCTTCTTTAGAGGACTAGACCGTAAGTCACACTTTTTCGGATATTCCACTGGCAAGAATTAAGTAGAGAGACACACAAAGGTGCAAAGGCTAGAAATGTGTAGTTTCAGGCTGAACAGCAGCCTGCTAGCAACCACTTCACACAAGGGAAGTTAGGTGGTTAACTAGCCCTTCCTGCCACTGATACAACCGCGCTTTGCCCGGGGAGACAAGCATAGGCCTTCAATGTAGCAAGAGCTCGGTGCGTATTAACAGAATAACTGAATTCATGAACTATCTGGACGCATGTGGTCATCTTTGCCCTGTAGTGTGCATCTAGCTCTTATTAGTGTGTCTATTGGCTCTCATTGAGTAATTGCTTCATGCTAGTGGCTGAGCTCACTAACTAGCTCTGGGAGATAAGTATTATCAGTATCCTTGCTGTAGCAGATAAGGAAACTAAGGTTTATGCATTGTCAAGTGACTTGCCCAAGGTCACAGAGCTATTGGTGTTAGAATCAGAACTCAATCCTAAATCTGTTTAATTCCACAACATAAGAAGTTTAAAGGCCCTTAGTGGTTCCTTTATAGTTTTAACTCAATCATATGCTGATTGATAATGTAACATTTTCCATGTGTGGACATCTCTTGCAATTACCATAAGTGCTTGGAGGGGATAATCTAAGCTCTAATGATTCCCCCTCCCTTGGAACACCCCTCCCCCACAGCTAGGATAAATTGAATCTTATAATAATCTATACTGAAATCTCGAAAAGAGTATTAAATTATTTCTGTTGAATTAAAAAATATTGATTTCAAACAATTAAAGGCTTTTTATGTTGAAGGTAGTAATGGGATTTTCTGATCTTTTACCAAAAACTGGATAAAATGTGAAAACCTGTAATTGTGGCTGGAGAAATCCAGAAAACTAAACATTCATAAAAATGTGATATTAACATCTTTGTGAGATCAGGTTTGGGCAGATGAATTGCTTTATTTATAACAGTTTAAACCAACTTATTCCCAGGTTCTTGGGCTGGCAATTTACTAACATTCAGTTTTACCAGATATTTTTACAAAAATGATTTTATTCTTAAGATAAGCAGATAGTTTACCTTCACACAAAAATTGAATAAAAATAGAATCCATGATTTATGTTTCACCGTATCAGTCGTTAATCAATATTAGCCACCACATCAAGCAAACCTAAAAAACCATAGGGGCTTCTCGATCCCTTTCTTCATGACAATGTCTAATGAGGGTTGGTTGACCCTCTTGCCTTGCAGCTATGCCATCTGTGGCTTCTAAGTCTGCAAAGACAGGGAAAGACAGGCAGGAGGCACATCCTCTCAGCTACCTTGGCTCCCCACTGACACTTGTCTCTTCCGGCCATAGTCCATTGGCCCAAACTAGTCATGTGACCCCAGCTAACTACATGAAAGACTGCGAAATGTAGGGGAACAGAGGAATATTTGATGAGCGCTGTTCCTGCTACATTTACAGCAAAAACAGGCACCCAATTTTCCTGAGAGCTGGTCTAGAAATTTTCCCACGGATCCCAATCCTCCTGCAAAGCCTACTTACTGAGCTCAGAAAAAATGATCTGTGGCTTGTTGGAGCTGTGTTTATCATTTAATAAAAAAGACAATTCTGATAGAATCGTGGTGGCAGATGTTATCTGCACATTCTCAGTCTTGTGACTCTGAGTTTGAATTTCTTATCATTGACCATGGAATTTATTTTCTAAGCTTCAAGCGATGCACAGCTGAAACTTGGTGACCGGAAGCCTGATGATTTAGTAGGGATGTATAGTATTGAAGTAGGCCTGTTTAATAGTAGGAGCATGTATGATTTAGTTGGATTTTTCTCCTAAGGCATGATATTTTTTCTTCTTTGGGTACGGATTCTGTTTCTCAGTCTCTACAACACAACCAAAGTAGCTTGCACGAAAAGCTTTCTCCATGGACACATTGCAGGTCTGTTTTTTTTAAACACTTACTGAAAACTCAACATAGAATAAAACTGGTAACCTAGCCACCTGTTTTTCTTTTCTTTGATAATTTGGATCATGCAGAATGCCTTACAATACCAGAGGGAATTTTTTCTGGCTTTAAAAGTTTTTAAAATTAATGTCATGCAAGGTAGAATGGTATTTTCTAGTCCTGTTCCTAAGAAAATTGTGACAGTATATTTCATAATAATTTGGACTTATCATTCATCATAGATATCTCAAGTGCTTTATAAATAAATTACTATTTTTGGAAAGCAAACAGATTTCCTCAAACTTTGCTCACATTGATTAGTAAAAATGTACCTAAGGGAGTTTTGAAATTCTTCCCAATCCTCTCATATGTTCACCACCTTTCATTATGATGAAACATAGCCTATTATTTATATGTTACTAGTGGATAAGAGAGGTTATTTTAACCCAGTCCTCCAGCATAGGCTCTGGAGAAAATATTATAATCATTCACCTGCACCAAATTATTGCAAGCATTCCTTACAATGAAAGGATTTTATCAGGAGTTTTATTAGAATATTACCCTGCGCCTTAACTAATGCTTATTTTTCCTGACTTTCAAATACCACATGATATTATGTATAATCACATAATGACCCCCGAAATATTCCCATTTATCTATTATTTGAAGCCTGTGTTCCCTAGACACTGAGGAGAGTTTCCAGAAATTTTGGTATCTTGTGTTTAATTTATGCCTAAAAGAGGACTTTGCCTGCCTGGTTTGAGGAAGCTAGAAAGTCAGAATCCCACTGAAGAGAAAAGGTTATCTGAAACAGTCCAGGACAGGTGGCGTTCAGCATGGAAAGCCCTCTCTTCTTGAACTCCTAAATATTAGTCCATGAACTTCCAGCATTTATTGGCTACAAAAACATATAACGGCAAAATTTGCAAATATGTAAAGTGATAAGACAGTTATTAGTGAAGTTCAATCATATACACAGTTTTCTTAGACAAATTCAAGAATTACAAGCATGAAAAAGTAAAGGAGAAACATAATTGTTAGAAATGGCAATTCTTCTCACTCTAACCACTCAGCAAATCATCGTGAAATGATCGTGAGATTGAAGAAATGCAGATACTGTTCCCTTGGGGTCAGTCCCAGTGGCTTCTCCTAGTGTGTGCATCTTGTCCCCCTGACTGATCCTCGTGACGGTTAGGAACTTACGTACGACATGTCTCCTTCATGTATTCCTCAAACGAAAAGGAAGAACTGGAGGAAAAACTCCCCGTGCTGGCCTTACTAAGAGGTCATATGCCTACACAATGTATGGACATTTATTGAATTTTCAAAGGTAGTTTAAAATGCCAAATTTTCACTTTACTAATTTCAGAATGTGAGCATCTGACAAGTTTTAATTGATACCATGTAATTATCACAATGGGATCCATAGTCACATCATTATTCTCTCAGTGGGCCAAAGGATTTGTGGACACCTTGCAGAGCTCCTGAGGGTTTCTCCAGAGGATAACGACCAACAGTGTGAGAACTGAATCCAGAAGTTAATGCTGAAAATACCAAAATCAACAGACCGAGCCTATTGAAGACACAGAGAATCCAGAAGTTAATGCTGAAAATACCAAAATCAACAGACCGAGCCTATTGAAGACACAGAGATTCAAGGTGGCTCAAGATTCAGCCACCTTCATAGCAAAGCTAGTCCATAACATACTCACAGGACACATTCACCTCTCTGTGGACAAGGGTTCATAAATCAAAATGAACATTATTCTTTGATTCAGTCAATGTCAACAAACAGCATATGGGTTACTCACTACTACCATGCAAGCTTTGGAGGGCGAGGCATCACACACATGCTATTTGAGAGTTAAATTTGGCAAATTTTTCTGTAAAGGGACAGATAACCAATATTTTCGGCTTTGTGGGGCAGATGGTTTCTGTTGCAATGCTATTGTTGTAGCACAAAAGCAGCCATAGACAATACCTAAATGGATGGCTATGGCTGTGCTCTAATAAGCTCTCTACAAAAATAGGCAGCCGGCCACATTTGGCCTGAGGGTTGTAGTGCACCGATCCTGGGTACACGCAGCTGCTGGAAGGCACCTTCCACATCCCTGGAACACAACACAAAACCTCAGCAGCAACTCTTGCCTCCAGGGAAAAGAAATGGGATGGGTGAAGGACAGGAGACAGAAATTCACTTTCTACCACATACCTTTCATAATCTTGAATTCCGTACAACACATCACGTTTAAACAATAAATGAACTCATCTTCAGAAATTAATATTCCCATGTGTCAATCAGCTTTCCAAGACATACATTCTATCTTCTGTGGAACAAGGGTATAACATCTCTTCTCTTATTTCCACCAGGCGATTATGGAAATAGCATCAAACTCTGAATGCAAATATGTTTTATATCAAACTAAATTACCACCTAAATATACAGTGTATTTTCATTATTTTATAACTGTTGCTATGGGGAGACAGGACAGTTTAGCAACCAGAAGCCCAGGTATCAGAGCCAGATTGTTAAAGACCAACCAGAGCATTTTCAAACCCCTTGCTTTTTTACCACCTGTGTATTCAAATAGAAGCCAATTGTAAATCAATACCAGGCACAAAGAAATTCAGACAGCAGCAAATCTAGCATCTTGAAAACTGGTACATAGAAAGAGAAGTTCTAACAGAAACCCACACTTTTAATAAGAATTCATAGTACTGTCTTCTTAAATCTATATAATTTACTAGAAAAAAGAAAAACTGAGTTAAGGGATATGTTTTCATTTTATCTAATTTTTTAACTTTCCCTACTCAATTGTGGAGTCAATTAACTTTTGACCCTGTCCCATTGACATTTACAGTTTCTATAAATGTTGTACAATTGGAAATTATCAAGATCAGAATAAGGACCTTAGGCACAAGGAAATCCTCAAGCACTTAGTAATATTTAATTAAGCCATGTCAAATATATTATGATAAAGGATGAAAATGAAAAGAAATATTTTAAAATAATTTTCAAGTAAATCTTATAACTAAAAGAAATTTCAGGTTAAATGACTTTAAACATTTATTCTCATTACATGTGGATTTACTGAGATTTATTTCAGATTAAAATTTAAAAGATTTTTGGGTTATACCCTCTCCAGCTGTTGTTTATAGTCCCTGGAGCGGATAAGTTGAGAGACAGAGACTTTGTAAGAAACACAAAGACAAGTGAATCAACATAGTGGAATAAAGCACTCACTGTTTAAATGGGATCATACTACAGCACTTTGGCAGTTTGAAATGTGAACAAACATTGATTAGTCATTTGTAAAATATATATTATATAAATGCATTTGAACCACCTAGAAAGTTGGAAAAAATTCCTCACTTTGTTAAGGATAGAGAATCCACAAAGTAATGAAAGCTGGATATGAAATGGAGTCTTTGGGGTATTTTTTCCAACAATGAATTCAATACTGAAGTGGAAGATGCCGTATATGTCCCTGAGTCTTAGACCCTAAGGTAAGGCAACTATGAACAGAACTATAGGTATGCATGATTCTGAACTCGAGAAGTAATAAACTGGAGGGGGAAATGGATTTTGAGTAGCAAATTCTCTAGGCAGCCAAAGATAAAAGACTTTCCTGTTTACAAATAAAGGCGCCATAGCAAAGAACTACTTCGTCAATGCGAGAGCTAATTAAATCTTTGGGAAATTGTTCCCAGGCATGGAAGATAGAGAGCAAATATCAAGGGTAATGGTTTAAGAGGAGTGCCCTAAGGATGAAGGAAATAAACCAAAATGAAAACTTCTTGGGGTAAAACAAAAATGGAAAACGAAGAGCCATCAATGTGCCTCATGTTGTCGCTGAAATAGGTGGCGGTAGAAATTGAGAATAACACCAGGCATTTCTACTAATTAATTACCAACATTATAACTGAGCCATTTATAGTCCAGAAACGAAATTCCTGAACCCGGATACAGTTATAGAACCTATCTGGTGAGGGACAGTCTGCTGAAGTGGCTTCACTAGTGCCAATTGTGGGAAAGCTACAGCTGGCGCCGGAAGGTAGAACCGCGGGGCTTAAAGCATGTACAATTTGGGGTTTCTGGCTAAGGGAAAAAAATAGACAATTAAAAAATAAAATTACTGATACAAAACTAGGTACTGCAGGGGATGCTTATGCTTACTTGGAATGAGGAAAGAAATCACAACCAGTTAATTAGGAATGCTAAGAATATGACAAACACAGAAAATCCAGGGGAAAAAAAAACCCTAAAATATTTAGTTAACATTTTGTCATCAATCTGACCCTGCACCTTTTGGTGAAGATGTCATTGACACTGGCAGTTGAAGAGTATCTCGGAGCCTTCCTAAGCTAGAATAGCTAGCCACAATTCCATAATATAGATGCATGGAACCGACTGTAAGCCACATGCACCCAAGGTAAGTGTATCCTCCAACTTTATTTCCTTTAGCAGATCCCACACACAAACATGGCCAAGGTCACTCAACAGAAGGGGAAATGTGACAGAAGGCAAATCAGAGGTGGACGACAGTGGTCTTCAACAGTTGAAGTCAAAATGTCTTCCTTCTGCAAATTCTACAAAAACGCATTATAGTGAACACGGTGTGAACAGTTTGCAGGAGTCCTCCCAGAACCTTGTGAGGGGCCCGTGCAAGCCAGGGGTTCCTGCAGCTTCATCAGCTTTAGAGTGAGTTTGCCTCTACACATCTGCTTGTGCTTCTCAACTGACATAGGCTACAACCTGTGGGAGGCAAAACCAGTGTGGACCAGTGTGGTGTAAGAACCTGACGTTAGTGTTTAATCATAATTGAAGTGCTTGACAGTAAGCTTTTGATTACCACAGCATCTATTTCAAAGACACCCATTCTGAATAAATATTGCTAGGTGTAGACGACAGCTACTAGCAAAAACACCTAGGTAAGAAGCCAGGCTGGCCCACACATGAAGTTTCCTTCTTGGAAAGCCCTGGACACCCTAGATCACTGACCACTTGAGTGACCCCACTCCTCCCTTCCCATGTCCTCAATCTGTTACCTTTTAAATTCATCAGAAAAGATTAAACCTGTGAAACTCTAGGCACCCCACCCTTGGACCCAAAAAAGGAAGACCCCAGGTCTTGCCCCAGCTCTCCCCTTCTCTCCTCATAACCCGGCTGTGTGGCTCCTGGGTATGTGGTATCTCTTCAAGGACCTTCAAGTAACAAACCTGGTTCCTCAAAGTTCCTGATGGTTGCAGCTGAGTTCATCTTCCCATCATAATAAGAGCCTTAAGGACCAATCCAGCTACCACACTGGTTCTGGGCAGTTGGGTCAATGTCTGTAGGGACTCGCAAGTAGCGAGGCCCAGGTGAGTGCCTCAGGAGTTCTTAGCCAATAGCACCACCACAGATAGGCTGACGCTGACACAAAACAGCCAGATGCTAGATTTTCATAAAAATGATGAGGAAGTTGCAATGCAATTTACTTCCAACCATTCTGCTTCTTCTTTAACTTATAAAACCTACCAAAAATGAGAGCACTAACCAATACATAGAATTATTTAAGGGACATTTTTTTCTTGTTTATTTCTCTGAAGATCCCAGATTCTTCCACAGAAAGATTAATGGGACTTCATTCCAAAAGATTTAGAATTTCTAGGCTACATGGTATGATCTGAAGAATGGTGTTAGATGGTTCTCTGCTCAAGAAAAATCTACCCAGGAAGGGCATTAAACTTCTCTCAGACACTCATCATTTAGAATAAAAGAGGATGAGTCAAGGCCACTCCCCTCACTAAAATTTAAATTCCTCTCTAGCGGAGATGAAGCAATTGGGTCACATTATTATCAATTAGAAAACTCATCAGGAATCAGTTTATTTAGATCAGAGAGTTACCAACCATATATCTGAGCGAATATTTCCAGGAAAGTTATGTTCTGAAGTTTTGAGGCAGAACAAGGTAATGAATATAGATGAAAGAAATGCTCTCTTCCAAAAAGGGTTTCTGCTTCTAGAAGACAAACCATAATTGGGCTTTCAGCGACGGGTGGGCAAGTGAAGTGTGAGGACAGCTAGAATTCCTGAAGAGGGAAGACAAATGGAGGAGGAAGAAGTTGAAGGATGCTGAAGTTAGTTTTTTTATTGTGTACTTTTGCCAAGGGCCTGCTTTGCCCTTAGCTCCTGACCATGAGCAGGTCTGCATAGATAATGCCATGGGGCCAAAACTGCATCTGTGACTGAAGAGGTCAACAGTAAATTCTGTTGAGGGACAAAAGACCCTTTTTCACTCCAGGCACTTCAGTAAGGGGAAGTTTGATGAAGGGCTTTTTCAGCTGACTATCTTAGGCCAGCAGTTCCCAAAAGGAAGTACATGTATACCCCTGACCCGTGGGAGGATGAGGGTTTGGTGGGCGTTTCCTTTGAATGCTTTTATTTTGTGTTATACTCATCTTAACGTAGTAAAGAAAAAATTTTATCTACTCAGTAAATTACAGAAATGGTAAAGCTTCCCTTTTAAATTAATTACATAAACGAAAAAGTGGGTCGATTTAGAAAAAAAAAGAATAAATAACAATATTTTGAATAGATGATACTGAGATGTGACAAGAACTATCGAGGTGGACTGAGAATAAGGCAGCCTGGCAAAAAAGTCATATCTAATTCTGTGCTTTCTCAGGAGCCTAGAGAAGAGGAGATTTTGCAAAGACTGTAGAGATAGAACGTATTTTACCTTAAAGGAGCCCCATACCTCAAATTCCTAAAATTTTTATATAAATAAAAATATAGTTAGAAATTCCAAAATGTGGTTACATTCTTTACCTTTCAAATTTTACCATTTTTACCTAAGAGGAGCTTGAGGTGTGGAATAAGTAGGTTAATTGCAAATGTGTGAAGGACCATGTTACGGTTTGAACACAGGTCTAGTCCCTCCAAATCCCATAGTAGCGATTATTCTACCAGTAGTTCAGGTGACATCTTGGTAAAAATTGTTAAGGCAAAGAATCAGTATGGGGAGCAAAATGGTAAAAGTCTCAGACACAATGGGCATATTTAGTTCATTAGCTATTCCTGGTTAAAATGTTACCAATTTCTGGAGGAGAATTGTTAACACCAGATCCACACAGCAGTCATGATGTCCATTCAGAAAAATACAGTGAGAATGATGTACCCAAAAAATTATATATGTGTACGTGTGTGCATACATACACACGCTTCCATTCTTGGCATGTGTGACATGGGACTTCGTTGATAAAAAACAGCATTATACCATATGTTCTGACAATTAATGAGAGCTCCGAAGCCTTATTTTCTGGATTGAAATCCCACACCAGCAATGTGACTTCAGATGAGATTTTCAACTTCTGTGAGCTTCAGCTTCCTCGAAACAGTAGTAAGAATAGTAGCTACCTTGTAGAGTTACTGTGAGGATGAAATACGGTTAATATACAAAACGTGCTGAAAACCGAGGCTCGGGAGATTATAAATGATAAATAACTATGACATTGTTATTCTCCATTTCATGGTACAATTTAAAATACACACAAATGGACAGAAGTCTCATTCTCATTTGACACAACAGTTAATCTGCTTCGATCACAGATTTATTTATTAAATAGAACACTAAAATTATTTTCACACTAGCAGTTGACGATTGTAAGTGTAAGATGTTTGAAATAGTTTTAACAGTATGGGCACTGACTATTTAAAGGAGACCCTTGCCTGAAATTCGCCAGAGCTACAGTCACTAAGCAAGTAAATGTTCTATTATGCCTGACATCTTTCTGATACTTGCCCAGTAAATTCTCCAACTTATTACCTTGGACTAGAATGTCAGTGCTCCACAAGGGTGAGGAGGGGCAGAGGAAGCGTGTGGAAGGTTTGGCTAACTAAGTCTTAGGTGGAAGTGAGTTTGAGTCCTAACGGAGAATGAAGAATCTGCCAGCAGAAATGGCAGAGAGAGAGAGAGGCAGAGTTTGTCCTGGCACTACCCACGTGTACAAATGCCCAGACGTGAGAAAACACTGCTTATTCATGGAACTGCGTGTTTTCTAGTACAGTGTGAGCGTACATTTTAAGATGAGGGAGCTTGAGAGACTGAGCCCACTCCGGTTATAATAAGGCCTGGGTGTCTTGCTAAGGATTGCAGACTTTGTTTTGAGAAAAGTTGGGAACAAATGGAGGACTTTAAATTGGGGAATTACACAATCATTGCTACTAAGAGGCCCCCGGCATCCATGTGATAATTATTCTGAAACCAGAGTCCAGGAACACTGCCCGAAATTCAGTGGGTCTGCGAACTGGGATGGCCAAAGGGAAAAAAGAATGTATTTACTTTTACTAAGCAATGTAACGAGGTCATGAAGAAGCACATAATTCCACCTTACAAATTTGTTTACAACATATGAAACTTTTAATAAATTAATTAAATTGGTTTTCTCTGTAATCCTATGTATTTGATTTTATGCTTTTAAAAACATTTTTCCACGAAGGGGTCCACAGGCTTCATCATGTTGCCAAAGGGGTCTATGGCACAGAACCCCCATGGAAGGATTACACATGTGCATACAGAGACTCTGCCAGGTTTTTACGGCACAGGCAGGGAAGCGGCCAAGAGTTCAAGTACAAACCACAAATCCCAATAGGGTAATAATTCACCTGGCTTAATTAGAAGCTCCAAACACTGATAGCTCTAGTACTTTACTGTGTTTACTAGCAAGAAAGCTCAAAATACTAGGCTGTCTCTTTCAGTACCAGTTATCTGGCAAACTATTATAGACACTACCCCTGCACATGACTTCTGGTTGCTTCGGTACATACGTAAGGCCACAGTGGATGTTTACGGAGGAAGTCTCCCCAGACCCATCTCCCTCCTTCTGGCAATAGCAACCAATTAATGGACACACTCCTTATGTTCTTCAAGTGAGTATGGTCCTGGGAGCGTTCACCCCACCAACGTATATACCAAGGCTAAACCAATGACCAAATCATGTTCCCTCAACCACATGACCTAAGTTTGTCCAACCACAGTAACTCTCAAGATTTTGCAGGAACCAGCTAAGATTCTAGTTGTTTCTATGGGACATGAACCTGAGGGGCTGTGAAAATGGAGCTTTTCCTCATCATGGCAGAGAGGTCAGAGGAAGAAGTCAGCATGCAGACAGGAAGCAGAAGCAAGAAATGGGGAGACACAGTTCTGCTGACACCATGTGATCCCTGAAGACAGAGCTAACATTGGACTTTTAAAATTCACAAGCCAAGTGGTTTTTCTTTTTTTATTAATAAAATTAGAGTGATTTTAAGTTTTTATTACTAGATAGAAATTATCCTAACAAAATTCTATGTAGTTCATACCGCGATGTGGATTCATTTATCAATTCATTGGTGACTGCATAAAGTTATAGTTGTCATAATCATGTCTTTGGTGGCCATACTGTGTTGATGGCATTCCTTAGGCAGAAGTTTGTCAAGTGTACCCCACGAACCACACACAGCAAGATCCCACAACATGTAGGCTAACAGCAGACAGCCCTGCGCTCAAGACCAAATGTATTAAATCTCTGGGGGACTAGCGGAAACCTGAAAATCTGCATTTCCCTCAGACACCTGGTGATATTCACAGAAAGATCTGAGAGCCCTCTTCCCTTATGGTTACTAAGGCTACAGAGAATAAGGAGAATTATGCCATCAGAGTTTCTGGTGTAGTAATGTGCAAAATCTTCGACTAGATGTTTTCTATTTTTCACTTTAGAGTTTCATATTATTGAATGGATGCTTTGCACTGTGATTTGTGGTACCCAAATGGTCCCATGTGCCATAATTTCTGAAGACTTCGGTACAAAAGTAGATTTCCAGGACTTATTCTGGATTCAGTTAAGAATAAGTAGAGGGAGCCCTGAAAAATCTGCCTTTTTTAAAACTAAATTTCCCAGGTTATTCTGATGCATTCTGATATTTAAGATGCACTGAACTGGAGAGATCAAGAAAAAAACCCTGAATTCTAAGCAGAAGAGAAATAATATTAAATCTGAAATCTTTGAATTCCCTATTTACTTGATCAACCCAAGAGATGTCTTCACTTTTCTCCATTTGCTATATGTTTTTCCTTTTTTCATTATTTCACATCTTCACCCCTACAGAGGTTGAGAATTCATGATACTCTCTGTATAGAACAACTCAGGCAAGCAACCACCAGTTTTTAATTAGGACTATCCCTAAGGAAAAGACTCAGGCACTCTTACGGGCACTGCTGCGCCCGCATCTTGTCACCACCCAGCAGGGCTTAATGCTTAATGAATTTTAGGATATTTTTAAAGTAGGAAATTGAGCATACAATTGAAAAAGTGAAAACACTGCTACATTCATCAGGTAAACTCACCGTGAGCTCTGAATTCCATTTCTGTCCCTCAGTCAAAATTGAGTTTGAGTTATGCATGCATTTTTGGAATAAGAAAGCTATTATTTATTTCTTTTCAGATATGGGTTTTGGCATCTTCTTCAAACCAGCAGTAGAAATTGAGCTGTGTATAAGTGAGCAGAAATGTCGCAGTGTTTTATGAGGTTGGTTTTTTGTTGTTCTTGTTTTTTTTGTTTGTTCTTTTTTTTTTTTTTTTTTTTACAATCGCCTTAGGTAGAAATGAGAATTTTTCCTTCATTGTCAACTATCCGCTATTAGGAAGAGGAGAGGAAACTGCATTTATAAAATGTTTTCATTCTACCAAATGGACAAAGTTGTCTTAATTTGTCAGTTCATTGCACACTCCCCCTTTTGTATGTGTGTAGAAGATACAGATGGAAAATAGGGGTGGGGGAGAGAAAAAGATCTTCAATTGCCTATTGTATTGTATTGTATGTATGTATTGTATGTATTGTATTAAGAAGCCATAAAAAACAATACCCATTATATAGTATAACTGTATCTATTATATCTTTTAATTAATAAATCCGAAGAAGAAAATCATTTATATGATATTTTCATTTCTTTTCAGGGAAGTTTTAAAAAGTTAATATCTGTGTATTAAAAAGAAATGTTTCTCATGTGTAGCAACAGTAAGACAAAAGGATTCAATCACTTCCTTTTTCCAAGATAAACGCATTTTATCTGAACACTGCACAAGGTATATAAATTATCTTTAAAATGAACGTCCAAATCAACCCTTGGCAATAAGGCTGCACAGAGCATTTCATTTCCACTTAATCCAACAAACAATCTGAACACGTGACATGCAGTGTTAGTATCTCCTATCGCTATAACACAGTAGCATCTATGTAAAGATTTGACTCGACATTTGACTGAAGCAAGAGCCTATGGAGGCCCACGTGTTCCCTTAACGGTTTATTTGTTATGTGAAACCACTAGGTATTTTCTCATCAGGGAATATTGCACTTGATCTTAGCCAAAAGCCTGACAAGTGATCGTTATCAGGGACTATCAGCGACAGAAAATACTGTACATTTGTTCAGCCTTGCACATCGATATTCCTGTCCCAGGCCTGATTTTCAGCAAGTGTATCAGTGCGGGTTTAATCAGAGGATGACCACTATGAGTGATTTCCCAGGATAAGAACTTATGCAAATGTGGGAGCTGGGGGGCAGGTCCGTGCAAGGCTCTAGCTTCTGCATCTGATCATGGGCCTTAGCTGCTATGGTTCAGACAGGCTGTCCTCTAGCAGAGGAAGCTGTAAATGCAGTGGGGCGCCAAGAATTAAGTGCCACCTGCACGGATGAACTATAACCCATCAAGGCAAATGACTCTCTTAATTTCTTCAGAAATACCTGCTACATGACGTGTGTAACAAAGTACAGGTCCTCTGCCAATGGTGAACCATGCTTATTCCCTCCAGTGATCAGAGGCTCTGCTTCAGAATCCTTCCAAAGAGAGATATCTAGGCGGTCATTTCCAATTAAATGCAGTTGATCAAAAAGAAGAAACCTATTTGCCACCTCTAGCGTCAACACAGCTTTCAAGTAAGAGGTGCCCTCTTACGGGCCTCCCTTACTCTCTTGATCTCAATCTTCATTGATTTTATGATTTAAAGAGCCTGTGTGGATAATTAATCATGATTTAAGACATTGCTTTTTGAGCAAAAAAAATGAATTTCAAGGTTCACTAACCATCTTATGAATTCATGCTTGGTAGATTCCCAAGAGAAAGTATTTTATTAATAGTAGTAATAATAAAACCTGCTCTTTTGAAGATAATCTACATTTATTTTTATTTGCCCTAAATTTACATTCTTCAAGTCTATGTAAACCTGTCCAGCACACTAACTTTCAGATCTTGAGAAGAAGATAAAAGTTAGCAGGTGCCAAGCTGGGAGAGACCTGGCCACTTCCAGCCTCTATAGAAACTCTTCTGTAAGTCCTGATTTCGCATATTTCACAAGTGCACAGACTTTATTTTCTCTCTGCTCTTCTTATTCATATTTAAGTTAAATCTGCATCTCTCTAACTTCACTCATGTGATCTGAATTCTGTCCAATTCCTCTCCTCTATGCAATCCTTCAGCTCTTATTTTTTCCTCAAATCTCTGCATCAGAGATATGAGTGTCTTTAAGAAGTCCTCTTTTACCCCGTAACATTATTTTTCACACATTCACACACTGTTCTTGATTGTTCTCCTCCAGAAGCATTTTGGTTTATTCATACTTCTTCCAGAGTTGGAGACTTATACTACATTTTGCACAGCATTGAGTCAGAGTATCATGGCACTTGTTCTGGAATATATGCTTCTATGATAGCCCTAGAATTAAAAACAAATTGCTTCTCTTTCTCTCTCTTTTTTTCCCCCGTATCATACCATTTCCTCATATTGATCTTGTGGTCAATTAAACTCTTTAAGGCTTCCCACACAAGGTGTTTTAAGTCGCGGTACCCATTCCTGTAACTGCACAGCTGGACTGTTTAGACTCAAGGTCATTATATTTGTCATTTTTATAGTTTACTGACCTCAAAAATTTCAATGGGAAAGGGTTGAGTGCCCCGTGAAATTTTTTTATTGGATTTAAGCAATCACTACTACCTTTCCTAAGGGCTTACAAGTCAACCTTACACATTATTTTGAATCTTATTGGGCCTAGTGGCAAGTCTACATGTATACCCAGCACTGTATGTTCCTATGGTTAAGAGCTCCACAAAAGTAGGAATTCTCTAGCTGCTTTGTTCACTGATGTATCTCTAGCAGTAGGCCCTCATCTGAATCTGCATGATAAATGAATGATGTGACAGGTACTTCCTATGCACTAAATTATTTAATCCGCATAATGGCCCTACACGGTAAGCAATATTTTTATATCATTTTACAGATGAGGAAGTGATGCACTCAGTTTGAAATTTCAAAGTGGTTATTGACTGGTTACTGGAAATTAGTTCTATGTGTATGGAAAACAAGAAACTCTAACCCAAGAATGAGATAACCAAACTATCTAAAACTGATTAGATTTCCTTTATATACGAAGTATAGCTATTCATTCACTCAGACACATTTTGAGCTGTTTTTGTGCACCAAGCTAGGAGGAATTAAGCAATAAATAGCATCAAACAGCTGTTGATAATGCTCAAAGTAACAGAAAATGGGGGCACCTGGGTGGCTCAGTCATTAAGCGTCTGCCTTCGGCTCAGGGCGTGATCCCAGGGTCCTGGGATCCAGCCCTGCATTGGGCTACCTGCTCTGCTGGGAGCCTGCTTCTTCCTCTCCCACTCCCCCTGCTTGTGTTCCCTCTCTCACTGGCCGTCTCTCTGTCAAATAAATAAATAAAATCTTAAAAAAAAAAGTAACAGAAAATTGGTACTAATAAGAAACAATATGGAAATGAAGGACCACACATATGCTTATGTAAGTGTTTGACTGGGCATGATTCAAAATGACACGGGCAATTATTTTTTTAAGAAGTCAGCAAAAGCTCAGGTAGAGGTTACGATCATGGAATCAGATTACAAAATGAAATGTGATAGGAAGCCCTTCTGAACCACATAAAAACAGAGAGGATAGGTGCCATTATGAGACCCAAATCAAGATTTATAAAAAAAAGATTTTATATTGATAAAAAAATTGATGATCTATTTTCTCATAAATAAGAGAGTGGCTGCTCATATATGTATGTCCACGATGAAGATAATCCCCACTCATGAATATGGAATTAATTAACTGAAGTCAAGTAAGGTTTTTGATTGGTCTAGCTTGACTATTACAATTTATTTATTCTTCATTGTTGATCTCAGAATAATTCTTTTGTTGCGGGACTTCCTAGGTGATAAAGATCTTTTCTGAATTTTTTTTCTCTGCTATCCAGGCTATTGATTTTCTTTTGTGACTCATACCAACAACGTACTCTAACAAATTATTAGTCAAAAGTTTGGAGGCCGACAGTTTTAAATATAAAACTCTATAGTCATACTAATCTATAAGGCTTGTATCAAAAGCTAATACACATCTATTCCAACTGTTGGCATCTGTCATTATACACTCGTAAACTATTTGCCTTGATTTGACTTGATCTACTAAGAGTAAGCCTAATATGAGAGATTAGGCTTAATTTCAGTCCAAAGAGACATTGGGGAGATGATTCATAAAATGATAAAAGCCATAAATAAATTATTCCTTTAGACGATTCTATTCTTTGGATAGTACATTAATCCCACTCCCATCACTATTTGCAATTTCATTCAGCAAAGTCATGGTATAAGCCAGTCCTGCTTTCTGAATTTCAGCCAGAAACTTGACTGTGATCTTGACTTCGGGAGAAACCTTCAAAGTTTGGCCGTTTACAACTTCGCCTTAACATCCACTTCCTCCTTGTGCCAAGCTTCAGTGTTGAACATAAGTGAGAGATAAGTGCCTTTCTGGGTCTTTCCTGAGCATGCGCAGAGCCCTGCATATATGCACGGCCTCCAAAATCATCCTGAATATATTAGAACTTTTCAAAGCCTGCTCTGACACCGTGCTCCTCAGTTTTTTGTTTTTTGGTTTTATGTTTTCTTGGCCAACTGCTTATTTTTCCTAACTGGTATCACTGCCTTAGAAAGCTTTAAAGTTAAACAATTGCTCCTGATTATGTGTAACCAGCACTCTGAGCATAAAGCTTTTTCCCACTGAGTAAGTTCTGAGTTGGTCAAATAAAGACAAACACTGGAAATGGAGCTTTTCCAGGGAGCTATCAGACAGATTAAATACTGGCAATTCTTTGGGTGTGTGATTTTGAGGGGAGCTCCAAACCCATTCTGCACCTCCAGTTATTGCTACACCACTACTTTCCACGTACACTTTGTTTTTCAAGGCTGCTGAATTTCAAGGCTACCAAAGACCTAAGAAGAGAGAGAGTTATAAATACAGCAAGTCAAAAAACTTGCTGTTCTTACCAAGATTTGGCTATTTTTCTTGACTATTCTCTGTATAATTCATTGCAAGTTTTGATTAACTTCCTGAGTTCTGAAAAAGTTGGTTTTTACTATTTTTGCAAGTATTCGTTTTTTGTTTTTTTTTTTAAGTAGGCTCCACGCCCAGCATGGAGCTCAACATGAAACCCGAACTCACAACCCTGAGATCAAGACCTGAGCTGAGATCAAGAGTTGGACGCTCAATTGACAGCCACCCCGGTGGCCCTATTTTTGCAGTATTCTTATTGTTCTTAAGCAGGAACCAATTTTTGGACGCCCTTACTGTGCCATTCCAAGTGTTTCCTCTGGTTTGCTTTTCTATTTCTATAATAGGTTAATTTTTTTTCATTGCTCTCAGCATATGGTTTTCTTAAGTATCTTATTTAACTAATACTTTCACCATCATTTGATACAGAAATTAATGAATGAATTCAATGTATTAAAGATTGCTGTGAATATAAATAAGATTTTATATGATTCTCGTGGAGTTTATAATAAACAGATTTTTTACAATTACAAGGCTAAATATAAAAAAAAGAACTTTACAATAGAACAAAGATAGTAGGGTAAAGAATTTTGAAACTTGCAAAGTAAAGGCTAGAACATTCTGATCTACTTAAAAGAGTAATATTAATTTTAATAGAAATATTTAGATACATTGAAAAATTTTTTAAAAGGTAAAATAACCATAATGATCCATCCTTTTTTCTTGGGGAAATACACATCAAATGTCATGTTAGTCAAGTGGAATTAACTATGTGCCAAAGAGAGAGAGAAAAAATAGTACAGACAATTCTGCTCACCATGCATGAGTTGGGAATGTTAGTATGAGTTGGTTCAGGTCTTACAATGATTTAAGTGTCTCATTATGCTGCATCTGATTCTACTGTTTAAAGATAGTGCTGGAAAACTCCATTTTGCAAGATCATTATCTTCTGGGTACATGCAAACATTCCTGTTAACATACAGAATTATATACATGATACCAGGTGTCATGGGTTGTACAGGGTTCCCAAAACGTTATGTCCATCAGGAACCTTAAAATGTGAACTTATTTGGGGGTGCCTGTCTGGCTCAGTCAGTTAAGAATTCGATTCTTGGTTTTGGCTCAGGACATGACAACAGGGTCATGAATCGAGCCCCACAATGGGCTCTGCACTCAGGGCAGAGTCTGCCTGAGATTCTCTCCCTCTCCTTCTGCCCCTCCTCTCATCCCTGTTCACACATATACTGTCTTTCTAAAATAAAATAAGATCTTAAAAAAAAAGAAAAGAATGTGAACTTATTTGGAAATAGTGTTTTTGCAGGTATAATTAGTTAAGATGAGATCACACTAGATTAGGGTGGGCCCTAAGTCCAAAGACTGGTGTCCTTATAAAAAGAGGAGAGGACTCACAGAGATACACATGAAGAGGAAGGACATATGAAGGTGGAGGCAGGGTTAGGAGTGAGGCAGCTACAAGCTAAGAAACACCATAGATTGTTAAGAACAAGTAGAAGCAAAGAAAAGGCAAGGCAAGGCAAGATTCTTCTCTAGAACCTTCAAAGAGACCATGGTCCAGCAATATCTTGATTTTGGTCTTCTAAAATCTAAAACTGTGAAAGAATAGATGTCTATTGTTCTAAGTCACCGAGTTTGTGGTGTTTTGTAGGAGAAGCCTTGGGAAACTATTATAGCAGGGATCCCATACTTTCACCACAGTGAAACTACTGTTCAGATCCTCAGACCCCTCCTCTGATAAAAAATTGCTATTCTTATTAGAAGAGCTCCCAACAAGTTTTGCAGAATTGGCATAATGGTTAAGATAACAAGATTTTGAGGCTGACATCTTTGGTTCAAATTTTGTCTCTACCTTATACTAACTTTGTGACTTTAGCAACCCAGTTTGCTTATCTATGGAATGCATTTAATAATCAGACTCCCACATCAAAGAGTGAAGAGGACTAAATGGGTTAAGACATATAGGTATGGAATAAGCACAACCTGAGAGTTAGCGGCTATTATGATTACAACCAAACATTGTTTGTACTTTTGTAAATAGCTGCAATGTAATGCATGTTATGGCTTAATTCTGCATATGTTTGCATTATTGCTTGATGTAGCCCAGGGTTTCTCAGTCTAGGCACTATTAACATTTTGGGATGGATAACTTTTGGTCGTTGGGGGCTTTACTCTGTATTGTAGAATGTTTAGTGGTGTCCCAGGACACTATATGCCAGTAAGACACATCTCCTCCCACCGTGTGACAACCAAAATTTCTCCAAACACAGCCAAATGCCCCTGGGGGAATATCATTTCTTATTAAGAACCATTATTCTAGTCTTAAGTTCTTCGATTGCTGGGAGTTGGTCTTATGTCACTTTGTTAACTCCTAATTATCTGACATGATGCTCTTGTATAAACATTGTATTTTATAATTTGTTATCATATACACTAATTGATGGGAAGCCTATTTAGAATTAAAATATTAAAGTATACGATAAAGGGGGTTATTCCACCACCATTACCTCCATCATGACCAATGTATAGTAGCTAGCTCAGTGCTTGGCTTATGAGAGGTATTTTATGAATGATGCTTAAATGAATGAGAAATTGGAGAAATTTTTCCTTTATTAAAAGGGGAGAAATACCTCCTCTCCCCCCATGCACTGAATCTTCGTCTTGTAAAGGCACTGTACTAAATGCCTTACATACTTTAGAGCAATTAACTCTGAATTACCATTTAGGGGCAGAATCCCATTTTGTAGGTAAGAAAACCTATATTTAGTGCAAAGTCACACAACTAGTAAGAGACAGAAGCAAGGTTTCGATGCATATCTTCCTAAATCCTCATCTATACTTTGTGTTCTTTTGATACCATGGAGTTAAAATTAATAGCCCTAGAATGAATAGAATCATCTAAAGGGTATCAACCCTTTTCAATTTGTTTCCTAAAATTACACAGACAGTAGAAAGTTTTAGATCCAAATAAATGCAATAAAAACTAATGAAAGCATCTGATGGTTTTCAAAGGCAATTTTACAGTGTGAGGTTGAGGAAAAGCAAGCAGGTTACTTCCCCAAAGCATTTATTCATCAGTCATGAGCTTAGACCAACTTATCTTATTTGACATACATCTCATCACCTCTACTCAGGCTTGTAGCTCTCATTTCAGGATGGTATGTTCACAGTGGAAAATAAGTCTCAAAAAGATTTATTATGTCATTAATCAATACTCAGTGCCACAGAGCAAATAAACCACAAACACGCTGAATCTGCTAGTTCAGATGGCTTCAGTACTGTCAAGCCAGAGTGACCGGGATTTGAGTGTGCTCATCGTAGGGTTGGGTGTGCGTACAAATGTATACATGTGATGTCCTATCTAGAAAAGTTAAATACTATTTAATAATGACTTACCACTGTCCTCAGACATCTCAGATCACACCATAACTTTGTAAATTATAGCCAGACCTGCTATTTTGTAAATAAAGCAAAAAAAAAAAAAATCAAATGTAGATTATTGGAGGGGGTCCAAGTGGTGGTGTGGCAAGATACTGAACTCACTTCCTACCATGGACATACTAAATCTACAGCTATATAAGGATCATTTCTCTCTAAAAAGATCTGAGAACTAGACAGACTGCTCTCAACAACAAATGATAAGAGACCACATGGAGGAGGTAGGAGAGGCAGAGACACGATCTTGTAAAATACCCCACCCCTGGCACTGCACCACACAATAGGGAGGAATTTCTAGATAGGTATTTCTCCCAGAGAAGCAAGGTGTTGGTGCCTACATTGGGCACTCCAGCTTCTGAGATTTATACCAGAAAAATGAGCCCCCAGGATGTCTGACACAGAAAATCAATAGTGCTGACATCTGGGGGTCCCACAGTGCTGTAAGAAACTGGGATTCCCCTCTTGGAGGGCTTATATGTGGCCTCACTTGCCCCAGACCCAGGGGGAAAACAAAAAACAAACAAACAAACAAAAAACACACAGCGGTCTGAAATGCACCTAGATTATCTGTGAGGGATATTCATTTGCTGATCTGGGGGTAAATTGGCTGGAGGGGTAGGGGAAAGCTGAGACATTTTCTAGAGACAGAGGTGGTGACGGATGTCTTTGATGCACTCTCCACATAGCCCATTAGCACAGGGGTAAGATCAGATGGGGTACCCTCCTGCCACCTCGGTAGGATGGGTTGGGGGTGAGCAACTGGGCACGTGCTGAGGCTGAAGAGCATGGCGATTGCAGCACTCCTCTTGCTTTCTGGCTGGGCTGGGTGAGTTCAAATGGTCAAGGAGTTCTTCTGCTTCCTAGTTAAAATCCACAAGCTAGGGCAGTTGTGACACTCCCCAGGCCTCTGGTGAGCATAAGCAGTGGCAGCATTCTCCCATTCTCTGCTTAAAGCCAGCATACATACAGAGAAAGCACTTTCCTGGCATTGCTGAAGCCCTTGGGCACACGTAGTCAAGATATTTTCCCACTGCCTTCTTGGAGCTAGCAAGCATGCCCTACTCCCTATGCTCTCCAGATGTCTTGCTGGAACCAGCAAGTGTGCACAATCTGTATAAGGAACAGCCATTGATCACCTGGCCCTGGTGGCAAAGAAGGCTGGTGTTCCAGAGTTCCACAGACTGTAACAATCAGAAAGACAGTACTTCACAATCCACCCCTAGGACACTGCACAGGGAGCAGACTGAAATAAAACCTTAGTTTTCCCGTGAAAAGGGCCTATTTACTTAGGCTGGAACTTCAACCTGAGACACAGGCTCCAGGTGTCCCACACATCTAGAAGCTAAGGAGGTGTTCCCAGGGAACATGAATAGGAAGACACCAACTTTGTGCACCCCACAGGTCTTGCTACAGCTCAATGAGGCCCCCCAGAAAGGAACTTATACACTCAACCGGAGTCCCTATTCTTGCAACTATCTCCCAGGAACACATCCAGATTTCCTGATCTAGAAGCCAGAAGAGATTACAAATGTGGCCCCACAGGACTGTATATATTTGTATACCTTAAAAGCTGCTACCTGAGGGTCTGGTCTCCAATCAGCATGAAACTAAGCGACTTTCCCTTGGATCACTAATGGGTTATTGGCACACCCTCAATAATGGGGGCATATCAAGAATAAATCAGGTGGTTTAGGCAATCACAGAGGTTTAAGAGATAACCAAAAGCTAAGGCAAGATTAAATGAGAATAATTATCACCTACAAAGCTCCATTCTCTCAAGACAGAGAGGTAGCTGTTTCATCTAATATAGCAAAGCCAACACAGAGTCAAGCAAATTGAAGAAACAGAGAAGTATGTTCCAAATGAAACAAAAAGATAAAACCTCAGCTAAAGACTTCAATTGATATGGAGCTAAGTAATCTACCTAATAAAGAATCAAAGCCATATATACGCTCAGCAAAGTTGAGAGAATGGATAAACACAGTGAGAATTTCAACAAAGAGACCGAAAACAAAAGAAGTAAAAATGCGGTCACAGAAGTGAAAAATACATAACTGAATTGAAAAATTCACAGGTTCAACAGCAGCCTGGATGAAGGAGAACAGATCAGCAACCTGGAAGATAAAGCATTAAAATTCACCCAGATAGAGCAGCAAAAAGAAAAAAAAAAAAAACACAACGAAGATAATTTATGAGACCTTTGAGACAACATCAAGTGGAATAACATTCATATTACAGAGGTCCCAAGAGGAGAAGAAAGGACCAGAACATGTATTTGAAGAAATAATGGCTGAAAACTTCCCTAACCTAGGGAAAGATGCAGACATCAGACATTCAAGTCCAGAAAGCTCAGAAAGTTCTAAATAAGATGAACCCAAAGACAGCCACACTGAGACACATTATAATTAAAATGTCAAAAGTTAAAGATAAATAATCTTTAAAGCAACAAGAGAAAAATAAATTATTTCATACAAGGGAAACCTCATAAGTCTATAAGCAGATTTATTGGCAGAAATTTTGCAAGCCAGAAGAGAGTGGCAGTACATATTCAAAGTGCCAAAAGGAAAAACTTTCAACCAAGAATACTTTGCTTGGAAAGGTTATCCTTCAGATTTGAATGAGAGATAAAGAGTTTTCCAGAAAGAAAAAGTTAAAGAAGTTCATCACTACTAAATTAGCCTTACAAGAAATAATAAAGGGATGTCTTTAAGATGTACATAATTGGCACTAATTAATGACAAGAAATCATATGAAAGTAATCTAGCTGGAAAAGGTAAATACATAGTAAAAGCAGTGGATTAATCACTTATAATGCTTCTAAGGAGCTTAAAACAAAGAAGTAGTAAAATTAACTAAAACTATAATAATTAGTTGAGGGATACACAAAATAAAAAGATGTAAAAAGTGACATTAAAACATAACATGGGAGGGTAGTAAAAATGTAGCGTTTGGGAATGTATTCAAATTTAAGTTGCTATCAACTTAAAATACACTGTTATACATATGAGATGATATTTGTGAACCTCAAGGTAACCACAAAGCAAAAATTTATAGTAAATACACAAAAGAAAATGAGAAAGAAGTGTAAGCATTACATTAAAGTAAGTCATCAAATCACAAGGCAGGAGAAAAAGAAAAGAAAAAAACCCAGAAGAACTACAAAAACATTTAGAAAACAACAAAATGAAAATACATACCTACCTATCAATAATTACTTTATATGTAAATGGACTAAACTCTCTAATCAAAAGACACAGGGCGGCTGACTGGATTAAAAAAACAATAATAATAAGATCCACCTTTTTGCTACCTACAAGAGATACCATTCAGTAGTGACACACAGACTGAAAGTGAAGGGATGGGGAAAGATATTTCATGCAAAGGGAAGTAAAAAGAAACCTGGAGTAGGAATATCCACATAAGACAAAGTAGCCTTGAAAACAAAGACTGTAATAAAAGAGGGGCACAATATAATGATAAGATACAGGGGCCAATCCACCAAGAAGATATAAGATTTATAAATATATGCACATCCAAGATAGGAGCACCAAAATATACAAAGCAAATATTAACAGAACTCAAGGGAGAAAATGACAGCAATACTATATACCCCACTTATATCAGTGATCAAGATCCAGGTCATCCAGACAGAAACTTGGTAAGAAAACATTGGCCTTAAACAACACATTAGACCAAATGTATTTAGTAGATATATACAGAACATTCCATCCAAAACCAGCAGAATATTCATTATTCTCAAGTGTAAATGAAACATTCTTCAGCACAAATCACATTTAAGGCCTCAAAACAAGTCCTAATAAATTCAAGAAGATTGAAATCTTACCAAGCATCTTTTCCAACCACAATGTTTGATTGATTGAAAGAAATTGATTACAAGAAGAAAACTAGAAAAACTACAAATTAGTGAGGATCAAGCAGTGTATCACTGAATAGTTACTGGATCATAGAAGAAATCAAAGGAGAAATAAATACCTAGAGACAAATGAAAACAAAAATAAGACATTCCAAAATATGGGATGCATCAAAAGCAGTCTTAAGAGGGAATTCATAACAATAAAGACCTACCTCAAGAAGCAAGAGAAATGTCAAATAAACCATTTAACTTCACACCTAAAGGAACTAGAAAAAGAACAAATGAAGCCCAGAGTTAGTAGAAGGAGAGAAATAATAAAGAACAGAGCAAAAGTAAATGAAATAGAGACAAAAAGATAATAGAAAAGATCAATGACATTAAGAGCTGGTTCTTTGGAAAGATAAACAAAATTGACAAATCTTTAGCTAGATTTACCAACAAAAAAAGAGAGAGGGTTCAAATAAATAAAATCAGAAATGTAAGAAAAGTTACAACTGATACCACAAAATACAAAGAATTGTAAGAGATTAATATAAATAATTATATACCAATGAACTGGACCACCCAGAAAAAAATAAATTGCTGCAAACATACAATCTTCCAAGATGGAATCAAGAAGTAGAAAATCTGAATACACTGATTAATAATAAGGATATAGAGTCAGTAATCAAAAGCCTCCCCAAAAACAAAAGTTCAGGACCAGTCAGCTTTACTGGTAAATTCTACCAAACATTCAAAGAAGATTTAATACTCACAATTCTTACACTCCTCCCAAAAATTGAATAGGAGGAAAAGCTTCCAAACTCGTTTTACAAGGTCAACAATGCCCTGATATAAAAGTCAGACAAGAACAGCGTAAAAAATAAAATTACAAGTCAATATTTCTGATGAACATAGATACAAAGATCTTTAACAAAGTATGAACAAAACAAATTTATCAATACAGGAAAAGGACCACACACCACGATCAAGTGGGATTTATTCCAAGGATACAAGGATGGTTCAACATCCACAAATCAATCAACGTGATCTGTCACATCAACAAAATGAAAGACAAAAATCATATAATTATCTCAGCAGATGCAGAAAAAGCATTTAACAAAATTCAACATCCATTTATGATAGAAAATCCCACATACCACGACATAACAAAGGCTATACATGACAAGCACACACACCTAGTATCATATTTAATTGTGAAAAGTGAACATTTTTCCTCTAAGACCACAAACAAGAAGAGGATGTTCACTATCCACACTTTTATTCAATATAGCACTGGAAGTCTTGACCGTAGCATAAGAAAAGGAAATAAAAGTCTCACCAATTGAAAAAGAAGGAGTAAAAATATCACTATTTGTAGATGACATGATTCTATATATACAAGGCTCTAAATACTTGCCAAAAAAAACCTGTTAGAATGAATAAAATAAGTCAGTAAATTTGCAAGATACAAAATCAATACACAAAAATCTTGCTGTTCTATACACTAATAACAAGCAATCATACAAAGAAATCAAGAAAACAATCCCATTTACAATCTCATAAAAAGGAATAAAATACCTAGGAATAAATTTAATCAAGGATGTAAAAGACCTGTGGAATGAAAACTATAAGACATTGATGAAAAGAACTGAAGATGACACAAATAAATGGAAAGATATTCTATGCTCATGGGCTGGAAGGGTTGTAAAATGTCCATATTACCCAAAGCAATCTACGGATTTAACACAATCTCTGTCAAAATTCTAATGATATTTTTTTACAGAACTAGAACAAGTAATCATAAAATTTGTATGGAAGTACAAAACACCCCAAATAGCCAAAACAATTTTGGTGCTGGCGGAAAATCAGATACACAGATCAGTGGAGGAGAACAGAAAGCTCAGAAATAGAGACACTTGGGTGTCTCAGTCAGTTAAGAATCTGACTCCTGAATTCAGTTCAGGTCATGTTGTCAGGGTTGTGTGATCCAGCCCTGCACTGGGCTCTGTACTCAGCAAGGAGTCTGCTTGAGGTTCTCTCTCAACCTCTCCCTCTACCCCCTCCCTACTGCTCTCTCTCTCAAATAAATAAATAAATCTAAAAAAAAAAGACAGCTCAGAAATAAATCCACTAATATATGGTCCATTAATTTACGACAAAGCAAGTAAGAATATATAATGGAGAGAGACAGTCTCTTCAATAAATGCTGTGTTGGGAAACCTAGACAGTCACAAGCAAAAGAACGGAAATGGACCATTATCATGTATCATAAACAAAAACTAATTCAAAGTGGATTAAAGACTCACGTGTAAGACCTAAAACCATAAAATCCCTAGAAGAGAATATGGGCAGTAAGCACCTTTTCTTAGAAATGTTTTTTTGGATCTGATTCCAAAGGCAAGGGAAACAAAAGCAAAAGTGAACTAAAAAACAAACAAAAACAAAACAAAAACTTCTGCACAGTGAAACAGTGAAGGAAATTATTAACAAACCAATCTACGGAACGTGAAAAGATATTTGCAAATCAAATATCTAATAAGTAGTTGATACCCAAAATATCTAAAGAACTCCTACAACTCAATAATAAAAACAATCTAATTTTAAAAAATGGGAAAAGGGTCTGAATAGACATTTTTCCAAAAAAGATGGCCATCAGGCACATGAAAAGATGCTCAACATCAGTAATCACCAGGGAAATGCAAATTAAAACCACAATCGTGTATCACTTTATAGATAGCCAGAATGGCCATTAACAAAAATACAAGAAATAACAAGTGTTGGCAAGGACATGAAGAGTAGGGAACGCTTGTGCACCGTTGGTGGAAATGTATATAAGTTGGTGCAGCCACTATGGAAAACAGTATGGAAGTTCCTCAAAAAATTAAAAATAGAATTACCATATGATCCAGCAATTCTGCTGGCTATCTATCCAAAGAAAACAAAAACACAAATTCAAAATGATATCTGCACTCCTGTGTTCACTGCAGCATTATTTACAATAGTAAAGATATGGAAACAACCTAAATGCCCATTGATAAATGAATGGTTAAAATGTTGTGTATACAAGGAACACTACTCAGCCATAAAAAAGAATGGAATCCTGCCATTTGTGATAATGTGGATAGACCCGGAGGTTATTATCTTAAGTGAAGTAAGTCAGACAGAGAAAGACAAATACAACATAACTTCGTTTATATGTGGAAAGTACAAGTCAAAATAAACAAAACAAAACAGACTCACAGATACAGAGAAGAGATTGGTAGTTGCCCAAGGCAAGGTTGGGGTTGGGTAACCTGGGTGAAAGTTGTCTACAGGTACAAACTTCAAGGCATAAAAATTAAAAAAAAAAAAAAACAACCGTGGAGATGTAATGCATAGCACAGACAAGATAGTCAATAATATTGTCATAACTTTGTATGGGAACAGATGGTAACTACACTTGGTGGTGAAAATTCTGCAATGTATATAAATAGCAATCTCTATGTTATATACCTGAAACTAACATAATATTGTAATATCAAGTGTACCTCAATAAAAAATCAAATGTAACCCCATCTTGTTTTAGGGATATGGAAACTGATAAACACCTCTGAGTGTGCAGTGCTACCTTCAAACACGTGAGCTCTTCAGTTGAAATGAAACAAATTAGGGGTCTGGGATTTCTGTTTCATGACTTCTGGCCATTATATAGGTTTTGTTATTTGGTGGCAAGAAGGGGGCTTTTGTTCACTTTGGTGATAGTCAATGCACTAACAGTTTGTACATTCAAACTTTATTCTTGATAAGTTGATCTTCAACTGTACTGTAAATGGTACTGCATTGTAGTCTCCATATATGTTTATTATTATTTCTGTAATATTTAAGAGTTGCTTTGGAGTATGCCAAAGGTACAGTTACTAAAATACCTAATTTTTTCTTCTCTCCCTCTTTTGAAAGGAAGGGGCTTCCGTTATTCCTACATGGCTAAAACCGTAGTAAACAATGTATCAGTAATTTGTGACCTAAGTATTGCAATACGTTAGTAACACTCTCGCAGCCTTGTTTTACAAAGTTTGTTTTACTTTGATCTGTTCAGTACATTGCACTAACCCTTTTAGCTATTTTCATTATATGAAATCTACCATGTGTCTGAGATTATTTAATCTATTTAAGTATTGAACTGCTAGTACAACTTGTACATTTGCAGTAATTCAGAATTAGTAAGGAAAACAGTTCACCAGTGTTTAGTTTTATATGGAGGTGCTTCGGTTGGAATAAAGTGGTATAAAAGGCAAAAACAAAAACACTGAAGTATGTAAATTTATTCTCTAAATTCCATTCAATTTAAGATTTTTTTTTCTATCACATACAGTCAACCAGAACTTGCTTATAAATAAATTACATCCTAAATATTCAGCTTTAAGGCAATTGTTTCTATGTTAGAACACATTTCTGTCAAGAGTACCTCAATAAAAAAATCAAATGTAACCCCATCTTGTTTTAGGAACATGGAAACTGATAAATGCCTCTTAGTGCATAGTGCTTCCTTCAAACGTGAGCTCTTCAACAACAACAACAAATTTTAAGATTTTCTTTCCTTATTTAGAGACCGTGAGCCGGGGGAGGGGCAGAGGGGAAGAGAAAATCTCAAGCAGACTCTGTGCTCAGTGCGGAGCCCAATGCAGGGCTCAATCTCATGATCCTGAGATCATGACCCGAGTCAAAATCAAGAGTTGGTCACTTAAGCAACTAAGCCACCCAGGCACCCCCATTTCTCACTTTACAATAATATGTCATTTCTACAGTCAATCTACAGAACTCCATTTAATTCATGTATTTGAAATACATAGCATTATTTCAACACTAATCAACCACTACATGTACCATTTTTATTAAAAAATATATTTTAAATTATGGAAAATAGACTTCAAGTCTTTAATGATGATGATATAATGGCATTATCAGGGTCAAGAATTCCACCGGTAACAATGTAGAGAAAGATGATGCTACTGGATTTTGACAAGTTCCTTTATCTTTTAAATTCAGTTCAAACTCTTTCAATTATTCTATTTCAGCGCAGGATTGTGCAGTCTGGATGCTCACAGCTTCAAACAGGAAGCAAATCCAGCTATAAGTAACTGCAACAGAGTGAGATAAGAATAATAACAGACTGAATATAAGTTAGAGATTATGTAGGGAAGAGAAGAACAAGCAGGATGGTAGCATGGGATTTAAAAGGGTTTTACTGAGGAGGGGAGTATAAATTTAGGAGATCTGATCTAGAAAAAAAAGTTGTGATTTTACTCACTCTGTGTGAAATTTTATCAACTCACCTGTAATTCTATCTGGTAATTAGATATCACACCATAATTATGAGCTATAATATTATAACTAAATTCGCTCTTTTGTTTGTTTTGCTCTGCGTCTGAAGTTCTGGGAAATAACCTTTTGGAATTCACATTTTTAAGAATAATGGCCATCCTGGGAGCACTTATTACCACCTAGGAATTCCTCCAAGCACTTTACATGCATTATGCCATTTAATCCTGACAACTTGCTCAGGAGGTGAACTCTATCATTTCCACTTTGTAAATAAGGAAAATGTGAGCACAGAGAAGTCAGTAACTTTCCTGAAGTCACAGAGCCAAGATCTGAACCCAGTGACTGTAATTCTAGACCCAGATTTTGCCACCATCCCATACTGTTTCCAAATAGTTAAAATTATAACTAGCATCGAGTTTGATGTTTCCCCCAATTGTCATTTTTTTTTTGAGTTCACACATTTCAGTGACATTAAAGGAATTTAGCCCAGAGACTTCTGCTTAAAATTACTTCTGCTTTTGTATCTGCTACAGAGCCTAAGGTCCAGCAATTCCACTTTTAGAATTATACTCATTATATCCACATCTTGGTACATTTAACAAAAGACATAGGCTCAAAGGTCCACAGCACCATTTGTAATACCCCTACCTTGGAAAATAGCAAAATGCCTTTCAATAGTACAATGGATATACAATCTGTGGTAGGCTCGCATAATGGGGTGCCCTACAGCACGGAGAATAAATGGTCTATAACTACAGGCAATATGGATGAATCTCCCAAGCAATGTTTGACAAAACAAATCAGACATATGAGAATGTAGCACGCAAATCCATTTGTCAAGTAGGAAAAGAGACAAACCAATCTAAGCTATTCAAAGTCAGAGTCACCGTTATTCTTAATGTGTGGGGTGACGGGGGTGGAAAATGAGTGGATTTTAGGGACACTGATAACATTACATTATTTTAATGGGTGCTGGTTGCACGGATGTGTTTGGGAAACTCATTGTGTTCTTCATTTACAAAGTGTACACTTCTGTATGTATATTATATAACAATAATTTTTTAATCAAATGATATAATGCATTGACCACTCAACAGAGCAGCTAGCCATACAAACAACATACTGAATGGAGCAAACACCAACAATTAAACGTAATTTTATCAAAACACTGCTTTGTATATCCCTTAAATCATCACTTAAGTCATAACATGATGCAAGCAAACATTTTATAATCTTTAAGTGAAATAATCTAAGAATTTCATTTTTCTGGTTTGGATCTGAGCAGAACATAGAATGTACAGATGAACCAAACAGTCTTAGTAATAACAGGGCAAATGCTTTTGAGACGGGAGCAAGGACATGAGCAGGAAACAGCAGCAAATGCAAGCCTTTAAGAAAATTCGGGAGCCCAGTTACTAATTGGGTGGTTGACCAGAGTATCTAAGGAAAAAGTGAAAGTTCTGGCCAGGCATGAGTCTATAAAGGAGTAAAGGCTTTCTTTGACTACGAGAGCAGGGTTAAATTCAAGTGTGAAGGGCAGCGATAAAAAGCGATAGTTGGTTCCAGGCACAAATCCATGGTAACCATCTTAAATTGTGTTCTGTTCCCCTGTTGGTCTTTCCAACTGCATGAACTATAATCGCCTCTAAAGCCATTGCAAAATCCCCAAATATTAAAAATTATATATTTGACTGTATCTTGAGCCAAGCGGTTATATGGGCATTTACTTTGTTATTCCTCCTCACGAAAGCCTCCCAACAAAGGGGGAAAGCATATTAGCCCTTAGAATGTTATGTAAAATATCTAGAGGGGTCAAATGTTTGCAGCTCTTAAGTACCGAAAATAAGAATACTTGTCCTGAAGCACATAAAACACCATCACAAACCAGAAAATATTAATAAATTATTGCTTCCTTAAATTGTGTAGCCCATGGCTCCCCTGGATGATGAAAGTCAAGTGTCTTTTAAACATACACTGGAATCCTCACTCATCTGCTGACTCGTGGAAGGTAAATAAGCCCCACGCTAATCTTTGTGTTAGTGCCTTCTTATCTCCTTGTTAAACTGTAATTAATTTAGGAAGCAGCACATACGATTTGGGACTGGAATCAGTTTTATCTCCAACATTAGAATGGTAAATCCCTTCATTAACAGAAACAGTACATGGAATAGTTATTAAACTTATTCTTATTATGTTATATTGGATATTTGTTTCAGATTGCAGTTCTGCATGAATGGATATTATATGATGCTTTGATGACCTTTCGAAATTCATCTGATTAAACGCTGTTGTACTTCATTATGACATTTCTCTCCTTGTACTACCAGATTTGATGTGTATGGCTTAATAATGCAAGGAGACACGCATGCTAATAACTTCACAATTCATTGCTATTTTGTAATGCACATGAAATTTAGTACAAGTTTCGCTGGCTGGAGGCTTACATGAATCATATAAATTAGAGGGTAACAAAAGAACATATTAGCATTTGTTAGCCTAGATGCACGAATTTTGTACTAACCATTTTAATATGTACTACAACTTTTCCACCCTCAAGTTAAAAAGCCTTTCAATTTTTCAACCAACATCATAATTGAATTGGTTCTCTTTCTGCCTAAGGATAACAATTTTACACTGATGGAATCTTTATTAGATTCTAAGGATTATACTGATGGCTCTGGTTTGTAAAGTCAAACAACTCTACCCAGGGAAAAGGGTATTTCAACGAATTATGAGCAAAAAAAGAAAAAAAAAGTTAAATTTGTTTGTTAAGAGAAAAATTCTTTTTTAATTATTATTGCAAAATAAGCTGAATGGGCCTCTGATAATTGATTCCCAGGAGAAATGGACACACACTGAGAAAGTGACATAACCTAAAATTTCATAGAGCAAAATTGGCCCCAAATCATGGCTATTTTTCACTCTAGGTGGTGTTTTGTTGATTTCCTGACCAATTCATTTCTAAGTTGATGTTTGAAATAGAATTTTAGAAGTCATAAAATAGGACCTTTCTTTTTTAGAGCTGAGGATTTTTGTGTGTGACCTTAATCATTTTTTTTTAAATGGGATTTAAATCAACTTCATATCAAGTTATAAACACATTGCATTTGATTTTCAAAGTCTGGCTAGTATCCTGACAGCCTGAAAGAAAATCTTCAGATGCGCCAAAATTAAAAACTCTAAACTTATACAAAGGACCTTAGAGATACGCTACATAAGCCCTTGTCTTTTTGAACAATGAATCTGATATCGGGGGGGGGGGGGAAGGTTATATGTAGCACGTCCAAGTAATTTTGACTGTTTTTTATATATTTTATTAGAGCTTCCTGCTGCCTTTGGTTGCTGGCTGAAATCTAGAAAAGTTAAAACAAGTGTTGCTGACCATAAAGGAAGAATTGAGAAATGATCAGGATAGCCAGAGGGAAAGCAGATGAATGAAATTTTCTTGATTGCAAGCCACAGAAAGAAACTGTAGCTGATAAGCCCATGCATATACTCGTGGGTGCACACACACACTCAGACACACACAAGTCAATTGGAAGGAAATAGGACAATTCAGAAAATCAAAAGAAGAGTGAATTCCTTTCTAAAACACTATGAATCAGAGCAATTCTTGGTTTCCAGGTAGCATGAGTTAATGGGCATGTGCTTATCCATTCCAGCATTAATACACATTTTTTTTTTTTTTCCTGATAAGTGTACCTAGAATGTTCTCTCAGTAACCAATTCTCTTCTTACTTAGGTCTGGAGTGGATCCTGTGTGCCTGGCCAAAGCCAATCAGAGTAATACATGTATGTATGTATGTATGTATGTATGTATGTAAGCTCTGGCAATTGCCTAGATATATGCATGTAACCCAATAAATAACATCTTGCTGGGACTTCTCAGAAATACTTTTATTCCCGCCACCCCAGATTTGAACTTCAGAGGTTGTATTTTCAGGGCTTTTGTAATAATTTATTACCACTGAAAACAAATCACTCAAAGTTAGCAAAAATTTGGGGGGGGGGGGGAATATTCACATATGGACAACAAAACCATTATGTGATAAAGTAATTAATGTAGCAAAACCAAGCCAGACACTTGCACATAAGCCTCACAACTAATATAGTTTTAATAGAGTAAATGCTTAGTAAATGATGCCTGACACTGCTCAGAGATTAAATGCACAGAAGGTCTTCACTTAAGACCCTACCCAGCTAACCGAAGGTACCCACTTCCATTAAGATCTTGGAGATTCTCTGGAGAGAGTCTCCATTCATCCACTTAATTCTTTATCTTTAGCAAAATCATTATGTTTAATTAAATGTAGGAAGGATGAAGTTAAACCAGAAGTTAAGTAATCAGTTGAATTCCAAAGCACAGGAATTATTAAAGTTCAGATCCCTAACTAAATAGAATACGTTTTAATAAACTTTCCAGAAGTCCTATCTTCTAAAATTGAACTTTGACAATGGGCCAGTCTCTGAACTAGGTACATTGGGTCATTTTCTCATTTCATCTCCACAATGACTTTTTCAGGTAGGCCTATTTAGTGCAACCTTCAAGTCAAGAGGCAGAGTTGTGGTGTTAACTTGCTAAGCAAAGATTCAGATCTGAGTCTATCTGAAATAAACCAACATCCTTTTCTACCGCCTACCCTCATCCAGTCTAGAGATATCTTTTGATTATACCATTATTATTACAATTTTAAAACTGAGTTTTTTTAGTATCTGTTAACTCAAACGGAATCACCTTTACATATCTAGAATTCAATTTATTATGGGCCTCTCTCATATCAGGTCCCCTCCCCAACAAACATGAACAGTGTTCTTGGGGTTATGAATTGGTACAACTTTTCTAAAGCATTTGGCAGCACGCTGCAAAGGTTTAAAAGTTCTTATATTATTTGAATCAGCAAAGTTAATGTTAGGAATATTTCCTAAATGGTTACATGTAGTCATACGGTTACATTTCAAAGTAATTCAGAACAGAAAAAAATTACAATGCAACTAAATGTCTAAGGAGAATTGAGCAAAGCAATTATTGCTTAATTACACAATGGAATACTTTCAAGCCATTAAGAATGTTTCCCTAGAATAATATACAATAACATGGAAAATGTTCACAATAAGCATATAAAAAATAAAGTAGGATACGTAACACTATGTGTAATATGACTCTATCATCCTACTTTAATACCCACACAGAGAAATTTCTGATTATCACTAAATAAAGGAATTCTGAGAATTTCTTTGCAAAAGCTGTTGTGATTGCCAAGAATATAAACCTACTATAATTAGCTGAAGCATAAAAGGTGAATATATCATAAACTCCACTTCATTTAAATAAATGAAGACAAGAGGAGAAGTACAGTTGGGCCTCAGGAGAGTTGGGAACTGGGCACGGGAGGGCTGTTGAGAAACAAAGCTGTTACATTCTTGAAATTGCTTTCTTCAAGGCTTCTGTTCCTTTGAACACCTGTTTTCATTCTCCCTTATAGTTTGGCTTTCTTTGCTTCCCTGTATGCATGGCGTAAGTTGAACACCCAACTACATCCCAGCTCACATATTCTTACTTCAATCAATTTGGGCAGGCTGACTAGTATCTCTAAATTCAGAAACTATAGGAGTATCTCATCAGTCAAACTGGGGCCACATATGGATCCTGATTCAATAAATGGTGACAAAGGGGACAGGACACAGATTAGGGATCTCAGTTTCAGTGCCAATCTAGGTGTTGGGAGTGGGAGATCAAGGGCCTGGGACGTTACCTTACAATTTTTCTGTAAGAGGAAAAAATATTTCCTTGTTTTTGCTTTATTATGCTTTTCTGAATTTTTCAATGTGAATTCATGTCTTTTTTGCACTAATGAAAAAAAAAGTACCAAAAAAAATTTTTTTAAAAAGACGTCTACTAAGTTGGGAGAGCCCATGAACATACCAGGTGGTCTCTCATTGTGGGCAGCAGAGCCACGTATTACACCCTGCTAAAATTCTCACAAGAGGTAGAGAATACTCTGGCTAGGAACTTAATACAAATCTATTTTCATCACTACACTCTTTGAAACTACTGGTTTCATTGAAGATCCTGAAGTTCCCAATAAAATATCTAATGGCAGAGGGAAAACTCTGATGTGACTCTAAGAAGCCAAAAGCATCAGAGGTCCCAGCTTCATTTGACTCCTAAGAGAAAACAAGTAAGGAAAACAGAAGCACCATGATATGATAGAATATTCACTCCTCTCTAGGAGAGAGATATGTCAGGGCTTATGTCCCACCTTTAGAAAGTTATTCTGACTGATTTTTAATTTTGTAAAATGAATGGGCTTGAAACAAATAAAATATAGCTCTGAAAATATGTAGTTCTAAATATCTGGTAAGAGTAATTCGTAAAATAACGAGCTTTGGATATTTACTTGGTTTTTTTATGACAGCTAAAGTATATCTTCAAGCTATTTTGTCCTGTGTACCAGGAAGGAACTTTCAATATTTGGGGTCTTAGTCATTTATTTCAGAATATGCCTTGTCATTTAGGAATAATCAGGCATGCAATGCACTGCTATCTTAATGGGTTTTTAAACCCTCCTTCATGGTTCATTAACATGGATGGACATAACTTCAGAGGTCATAAAGCACAATAGCTTTCCTACACTTAGTTGATAAATAGGTCAATCAGCTAACTTCATAGAGTCAACAACATTCTAGATAAGCAAAATTGAAATGCATATACAACTAATTGTATATGGAATGACCAAAATGTCAACTCAAAATTAATATCCATGCATTAAACTATTATCAACTATATGAGATGGCCTTTCCTTTTCGGTTTGCTCTGTCTGTATGCCACAATACTCTAATTAAGAGTGCGTTACTATATTTTTTTTTCTTTTTGAGAGACAGAGTAAGAAAACACAGTTTTACATATATAAGTTAAATCTTCATCCAAAAATTTATTTTTATTATGGGAGCTAAATCTCAATACGTTATGCTCATTATTCTGTACTGTTTTCCTAATGTGCTCACTGCACATTATTTTAGTTTCAAATCAATGTGGTTCTTTTTTTAAAAAGATATGCTACACACCATAAATGTACTTGAATTCCTTCCCTGATAATCTAAAGTCTGTCAAGAGGGTTGCTAGCATCTGACTCTGATATTATACTGTTTGACATCATTCAATAATGTGTTATACACTGAGCAAACAAGTGATACTCTTTAGTCTCCAACATATGTCAAAATAAATGGCTATTTCAGTTCTAGTTTTCACTGAGTGACATTTCTATGTGGTGTCATGCTTTTACTTATCGACCTTGGCTTCCTGGAGTGATAAGCCTCAAGACCAAATATTACCTCTATTGTTCCCCAGCCTATTTTTAACAAGTTGTCAAATCCAAAGATCCATTCCAAACAATTTCATGAAACAGTCTATCATGCCTCATCTACTAAATTGCTTTATTATCTTCTGCACCATTGGTACCAAAGCTAGACCCTGTCTACCAGTTTCTGATTTCATGAACTTCAGTTCGTGTTCCTATGTAACTTTTTTCACCAAAATCACAGGTTTTTGGATTGTTAATGCACATTGACAAGATCTTGTCTAGGGATAATCTTAAATAAGTGGGATTATTTAAAAGTTTTCTTTGTAAGTTGTTTTATAGACATCATTGCAGGGGCTTACAAAGGAAGAGATTCAAAAACTGAAGTAGATAGATCTATGCCAGACACTCAACTTCAAGGTCAAGGTCTTATGGTGGATAATTCAAAACTGCTTCACCAATTTAGTCTGAATTTCTGTGTTCATTTTTCCCTCTCCCAGCGCTTTTCCTGATGGTTAATACGACAGATACTTAGTCACATCAATTGTTCCTTTTTTCCTTAAAAGATTCTATAGTCTCCCTTTGTAATGTGGAGTCTTTTTGAAATTTCAAGTGAGGTCTATGCTTTCCCCCTCTTTCTTATATATTATTTTTGCAAGTGGGTCATGGTGGTAAGAAGAGAAAATGTGCATATTTGAAAGTTGGGGAATACTCTTGAACTGAAAAATAATGTCAAAACAATTCATGTTGTAAAGAAATCAAAGTACTAAACATGAAAACAATTGTGTCTAGCTTTACTATTCCCCATCCTGTCCTGCAATTACATGGAATCAACTATTTTCAAAAATTTTTATCTTAGATCTATTAATTATTACTTCCAAATCCTAAATAGTTCTCTTGCACTGGTATTTCTAGATTTATCAATATAAGACACTATTAAATATGTAGTTAAAATGTAAGGACTTCGGTTATATATTCTGCCTTTCAACTCCTTACCAACATGTAATCAACACTGTAATGGGCATTCCAAACTCATCTACACCACCAGCGCCCCCCAAAATTTATTGATTCATTCACTGATAAACATGTATTGAACAACAAGTACGTGACCAAGCCTTTCATAGGTGCTGGAAATATAGCAGTTTGCACAATACAACAAGGCCTGCCTTCATAGAACTTTCATTCTACTCAGGAAAAAACAGACAAGAGACAGAATATGCCAGATGTTTATAACATGTAAGAACAAAAAATGAATAAAGTGTAAGGAATTCAAGAGGATTATAGTGTCATGTAACAAGGGCTTTTTGACAAGGTAACATTTCAGCAAACACTGGAAGATAATGAAGGAATAAGCCATGTCAGTATCAGGAAATTAACAGAAGCATAACTGGTCTGAAAAAGATAGGCAAGAAAGGTCAGTGTAGGTGATACACAGTGAATATGAGGACAGTAGAGAAAATGAGAGAGTTGAGGCAGAAGTCAAGCAAGGGGGTGTTTTGTAGATCTTGGAGAACTTTGTCAGCCAACAAGGAAATGCATGGTAAAATGAATGAAAAGGGGTCCCAAGAGCATCATGCATCAGAATGGAAACATACGATGTCTTCACTCACCGTGTCTCAGACCTGGGCCTCTCCATCATAGCCTTTGTACCACATAAGCACCACTAGATTCTTTTAATAATATTATTTTTCACAATGTTATGGAAAACCCACTGGAGTAGGGACAAAGCAATGGCAAGACAATGCACTTGTGTAAATCTATGCAAGGTGGAAAAAAGCCTTGAACCAAGACAGTGACATTAGGTACAGAGAACAGTGGACAGACTTGAAAGAAATTTCCTAAAAGAAATCTGTGGCTATCTGTGGCTATTTAAGACAGAAACTGGCAAAACTCTTCTGGTCATTTAAAAGTCCCTAACTAAAAATAAACAAACAAATAAACAAAAATAAAATTAAGGTCCCTAACTACTAAATAACCAACTTTAACATTTCATATCTTGTTGCTGCATCTGATTTCATTCAAAAAATATACGAGGGCTTACAATTTTCCAGATGCTACGCCAGGTGCTGGCATAAAAGTGAATAAGATACAGCCTCTATCCTATTCTTATATGACAATATATTCCATTAATAAATTACGGGAGGGTCAATCATAGCTCTATTGGCCACTGAATTAGTACTTTTTAAGGAGCACGAGGAAGGACAATCTCAAAATCACCCCATTGAATGTACTTTTCTACAAATTTTAAACAATCCATCAATGGAAAGCTTTTTAAAAATTATTATTGTTTTTCTTAATTCTCTTTTATAAATGATCCATATAAAGTTTGGCAAATGTGTAGTATCTTCCCATCCCTTCCTGTGGCAGAAATCACTAATCTGTCATAGACCCCTTTCCAAATGAACCCTGGTATAATCTCAGAAATATTTTCTGTAATAGAGCACAAGAGAGCAGTAAACAATATTTTCTTTGTGTATATGAGATGAAGACTTATTACCATCCAAGGCTTGAAAAGGTACTTCACAAAAGATGATAGGAAAAGAGCCTATGTCAACCTCATTAGTCCTCAGGAAAATACAAAGTAAAATGGCAATGAGAGAGTGATGTCTACATTGAAAAACCCTGACAATACCAATTGTTGGTGAGGATGCCGATCAACTGGAAGTTCCACGGTAAATTATTTAGATTATAAATTGGCTCAATGTGTTTAACAGTACTTATAAGAGCAGAGCGTGTACATTCCCTTCTAGGCAGCGATCCACGCCTAGGGGCCTACCTACTCAAAATATGTCCATATGTTTACCAAAGATATGAATAAGAACGTTCATAGTAGCAGTATTCAAAATAGCCAGAAAAACTGGAAAAAAACCCAAATGCCCCATCACTAAATGGATAAATAACATACTTACAATATTATTATATATTACAGTATATAATACTATCCAGTAATGAAAACAAACTACGCTACTTGCACCATGTATGAAACTCAACAACCCAATATTGAACAAAAGAAGCCAGAAAGGAATATATGATATAAAATTCTGTTTATGTAAAATTTAAAACATAAAATTAGTCCAAGGTGTTGCAGGTTACCATTGGAAAGGATATCAAGGTTGCTGGGAGCTGATAATAGTCTAGGTGCTTGTTACATGGGTGGGCTCATTTCGTGGAAAAGAAATTGAGCTGTAGTCAGATAATATGCATATGCATGTTATAATAAATTAAAATAATGATATGCATATTATAGTAAACTAAAAGCTTACTAAAAAAAAAAAAAAAAAAAAAAAAACCTAAAAACTTTTGGCCATCCTTGAAATCCCACCAATTTTGGAATTTTCACTATTTCCAATTTGAAAATCCGCTCATTCTGGAATTTTACTCCCACACGAACATCTATGCTTTCATGATGAGACATTGCTTCAATTAATGTAAGAAAGTTTAAAAATAAAATTTCAGCTTCTAAAAATAACCCCAGGTTTCTGATAAAATTAATTTCCTACTTTTTCTAAATAGGCTCTGTTCATATTTCATTTGATTTTTATCTTTATGTCAAAATTTGATGGCAAACTTTTTTTCAAAATAAACTCAGTAGACTTTGGGAATAAAATACCTTTAAAAAGAATAATGTACTAAATTATTAACACAGTGACTTCGAGCATTTATCAAAGCTCTTTCCCTCATGAGCTGGGGAAACAGCAAATTGAAAGGGAAAAAGATACAGGATTCAGATATATTTTCCTACGACTTTCTATTTTTTTTACTTACCTAACTTGTTTCTGATGCTTTCCCTGTGAGTGTAAGATACTTGCTCTTTTCTGTGGGTCATTATTTCTTTGGATGATAAATATAAACTGTGCTTGCAGAATTATTTGGGGAATTCTCAAATGCTTTTCCTTATATTAATTTTTTGTATGTCAACCTTCCAAGTCAATTCTAACCACAAAATCAGAAACTTTTAAAAGAGAGAGAGAATACCTAAGATGATCGCCTAATTCAGTTTTAGAAACTGCCTTCTTTTTGCTAACGACTGCTACAGAGACTGGTTTGTGATCCCATTCCTGATCGAAGTAACCCGAGGGGAGGGGCTGTTGGGCTTGTGGCGGGGTGATTTTCTGTGAATAAAGAGACACTGTGAAGGGTGCAGGTTTCTGCCTCTTCTACACAATCTGGGCAGCAGTAGTAAACATGGAATCGATCAATGAAAGCCAAAGCTCACAAGCTTCATCAGCTTGACTATGATAAATAAACTGGTGGGTATTCACGTTTTTATAATTGATTTAATCTTATTGCAGAGCAGAATTTACAGAATTGGAATAATGAGCCATCAGGAAAGAAAAGAAAGGTGGAACGACTAGGTCTTGGAGGACATTATTGAGCTATTGACATTGCCTTACCCGGAGCTGACATATCACTGGACTTGGGACAGGTAGTGCGATAATAAATGTACTTATTTCTAACCAATTTTTCATTAGAATTATATAAGGAAAAATAAAAACATCTTAAGTATTTGAGATGGACAGGTCTCTTATCTTTCAGACTTCCCCCAATTCTCAGTACAGTGCCTCAGACTTGACAGGCACCTGACACACGTTTGCTGAATTTGCAATTTGTGCTTCGGGCTCTTGGAACCTAGAGCTAAAGGCGTGTTTCCAGAGCTCTTCTCACTACCGCACCCCACCCTCCCAACCGCAGGAGAAAAATATTACATTGAACTTATTTAAAATTGATGAATATATTGATTGATTTAATTAATTTAAACTTAAATTTCATTTCTAAGGAGAGATTGCCTTTTTGAGCGCAGTATCTCCCTCCTGTCCATTAAGAATACATGTGTTATCTCCCATGCTCAGTGCAGCATTCGTCACAATGGACAGGACATGGAAGCAGCCTAAGTGGCCACTGACAAACTAATGGCTAAAGAAAATGTGTGTATATGCAATGGAATACGACTCAGCCATAAAAAAGAAGGAAATCCTGCTATTTGCAGTATTTTTGGAGCTTGAGGGCATTTTGCTAAGTGGAATAAATCAAAAAGAGAATGACAAATACGCTATGATTTCATTTAGATATGGATCTTAAAAAGCCGAACTCATAGAAACAGAGAATAATGGGGCTGCTGGGGGTGGGAGGGTGGGGAAATAGGGAAATGTTGGTCAAAGAGTACAAACCTCTAGTTATAAGAAGAGTAAGAAGAATTCTGGGGATCTAGGAATCTGGGGGTCTAACATTGAGCATGGTGACTATAGTTAACAAGACCGTATTATAGAAGATTTGAAAACTACTAAGAGAGTAAACCTTAAATATTCTCACCACACACACACACACACACACGCACGCACACACACACACACACACACACGGTACCTATGTGAGATGGAGGTGTTAACAAAGCCTACTGTGGTAATCATTTTGCAGGAATATGTACACGTAGTAAATCACCACCTTAAAATGACACAATGTTATATGTCAGCTGTATCCCAACTAAGCTAGAAAAAAGAAATCAAAATGTCCGGTGGAGGGTATCTGTTACCCAGCACTGCATGTGTGGTGGTGGGGGGTGGAGGAATGGGGGTGAAATATCTCATTTAGTAGCACACTGACACCAAAATGACAATGACTATGGCTCATCCTTCTATGCGATGTTCTGCAATACATAGTAACTAGAATTACACAAATATAAATATTTACAAGTTGATTTATCATATTCAAATAAATATTATGCCTAGATTACAAGGTGTTTTTTTGAAAATATTTTATTCATGTATTTGAAAGAACACACATTTGTAGCATTTCTTCCTTGGATAGAGTCATATTTTCTGAAACCTGGTAGGCACATTTTTATAAGATGCCTTGTACAATACATCAACAACTAATGAAGAAGAAATAATGATGACGGTGCACTGTAAAATGTATTAGAACACTAATTAGACAATCGCAGAAATGCTTACTGATGGCTTTTAAACACCTGCTTGGTAATTTCTAAGCCTGGGTGTTACTTCATTTAACAATACACGCTTAATTAGGAGACAGAGTTAAGATTAAATAATAAACCCAGGACCGCCCAGCATGCTCTACGCTTTTAACTTTCTATCTCATCCACAAAATTGAAGGAATGATAATTTCATTTACAGGGGAAGCAATAGAATAGATTTATCTGTTCCCTCAAGGCAGATTCTAATCGCTGTTATGAACCTCATTTCATAGAATGGCAGAGAAGATTTAGGAAGGAGGGTGTGTGTACAGGGGTATGGGAAAGATGTGGGAGCTCAGAGCGGAAAGCTGATCGTTTCCAGGTGCGATTTCTCCTAACATCCGGTAGCCCATTTCCCTGTGCTCAACACAAACCAAATTCTGATAGGGTTTCCATCTTGGTGCCTGTGTTACAATGAGTACCTGTTGTTTTATGTGCTTGCCACCCCACGTTTGCACACACATTTACTTTCCTCTTATTTTTGGACACACAAATACAGTGGAAGCCCCCACAGTAATAAACATGACAACATCTAGCTGGCCACAGTTGGCGAGTGGTCTCTCACTCTCATTCAGAGAGTTTCTGTGGACCAGCAGTACTGCCCTCACCTGGGAGTTTCATTAGAAGTGCACCATCTCTGGCCCTGCCCTTGACCTACTAAATTAGAATCTGAATTTTCATTAATTCCTCAGATGCCCGTTAATTTGTGATGCACTGCCCTAGACACTTTATTACTGATGTCCCCCTCAGCCCTACCTTTTGATTCCCTGCAATACTCTTGGGTCATTGTAACAAATACCCCTTTGTCCTTTAGCTAACCACAATGGGCTTCTACTACCCTCTACTAGAAGACTCCAGAGAACTCCGCTTTACCTCTTCAATCAATTTTATTTCCTAAAACAAATGAAACTTTACATTTAATTTCCAAAACAATTTCCTTTCCCCAAGCAGCCTTAAAATAAAAATGGAACGGGATTCATATTGGGAAGACCTGAAATTAAGAGTTGTTTGTTGTGGTTTAAAGGGTGATTCATGAGTCTCTGAACACAGAATAACTACCCATGTTCAAGGGCTGAATTTATTTGCAGGAAAGCCTGCCACCACAGATAAAAAATGTCTTTAAGAAAAGTACTGTGTTGATAAACTGTAAGAAATAAGGAAGGATGGAGTGAGAACCCATAGATTAAGAGAGACTTAAAAGATACGTCAGGTTAAAAATACAGGAACAAGAATAAACTCATGTGTCTAAGGATGCACATTTGGTCAATAAAAATATTAAAAATAATTACTATAAAGTCAGGATAATGGCTAGTCCTCCTTATAGAACTTGTCCTCCTTACAGAACTCCAATGTGGTTAGTATTTCCTACTGGGTTGAAATAAGTCATCTTTTTCTTTGGTTAACCACCAGATTAAAAAAGATCACGGAAGAGGGAAGATGTGATTGAGGGTAGGTAGCAAATTTCTATTTCTTAGCTTGACGATAGTTATAAAATGGGTCCTCTGAAATAATTTTTTAAAGCATACATTTGTTTTGTGTGGGATTTTTTGTAAGTGTATTTTATTATGAAAATATATAAAAAATAGCAAAGAAAAATCTGATAGGAGAGTTTAGGTCTACTTAAGAGCTGAAATACCTTTTCTACATATCAGCCTCTTTGTAATTGTGTCTAGGGCATTTGCTTTAGTAGAACAACATTAAAGTCAACTTAAAAAAAAAAAAAGAAATACCTTTCACACACACACACACACACACACACACACACAAAGCAAAACAAATACTGGGTATATTTTCAGGATTCATCTTTCTGGATTCACCTGTTACTGACTCATTTTTTAGAAAGGTTCTGTTTTATTTTAGCATAGCAGGAATTGATTTCTGCTTCACCATGGAAGCTCTAGATCCCAGATGCCCCAATGCTAACATGAACTCGATGTATTAATACTGGGTCCTTCACTCATCCTTATCTTGGAAAGAGGAGTAACCGTAGTATCAAGCTCAGATCTTTTTAAGGATGAGAGAATATGTATTAAATGACGAAGTGCTGTGCCCCACCCATTTATGAGCCCAAGAGCTGTTAATTTCTAGTAGAAGTTGTGAAAAGAGCAGGACTTCGGGGGTCTAATGATTTGGATTAAGTCCCAAAACTCATTTAAGCAGAGTAGCTATTTTCTGCCCAATTTCATAAATCATTTAAGCATTCATTTGGGAAAAGTTAATTTGTAAAGCATTTTCTTCTATTGTTCTTAACATCTGGAAAATAATTCATCATTCAAATCCTAGACTATTGTATTAGAATAATATCTAAGAGGTTGAAGGGCAAGGTCAGATCATTTGCACAGTATAAGTCTTTTGAAAAGTACCATATACTTGCATTGTATTCGAGATTAGGTCATAAAGACAAAAAAAAATTTTTCCAATCAATATTGTTTTCAAATCTTAATAAACACTGAATCTAGTTCATGGGTACATAGAGGTTCACTGTATTATTCTCTTTATTTTTTATGCTTGGAAACTCTCATTAAAAACATCTTCGAACTCAAAAAGATACATACATAAAAAATGCACAGCTTTTGTATGTCAATCACAGCTCAAATAAAGGAGTTTAAAAATATACGGATTGAAGAAAAGAATAAAATCTTTAAAAAAAAATAGATGAAGTGACCCTTAAAAATCTCTCTGGAAGGAACTATGTTGAGGATAGTCTAACATGTCCTCCTTATAGAACTCCAATGTGGTTAGTATTTCCTACTGGGTTGAAATAAGTCATCTTTTTCTTTGGTTAACCACCAGATTAAAAAAAAAGGACTTCCCAATTTGATAGGTTAAAAAATTACATTTTCCTGTTTTAATTTGTATTGCTCCGAATACCAGTGAAGTTGACCTTGTTACATTTTTTATATTTTTTAGTCCAGTAAATGTTGTCTATTCATATCTTTGGCTTATTTTACAATAGGGTCATTCATCCTTTTATTATTATTCTCTAAGAATTCCTTATACATTATAGATATTAATTTCATCATATAATACATACGCCAAAGTTTCCCCATTTGTCTCATTTTTTACCGTATGTAGATGTTAACCTTTAGTCAGATACACATATATATGTATTTTTTTCCTTTCTGCTTCTGTCTTTTGCCTTTCTACTTAGAAAAACTCTCCCTTTCCATGTATCTGTTACCTATTTACACATGTTTTTCTCCCTATCTTTTAGGATTCAATAAATTATGTAATATCTAATATAGTATATATTTTATGATGTAGTGTTACAGTCAACTCTTGAACATGGCTTTGAACCGCACTGGTCCACTTATACACAGATTCTTTTGTTCAATACAGTACAATATGCATATTTTCTCCTATAATTTTCTTAGTAACATTTTCCTTTTCCTAACTTGATTTTTAAGAATATAATATCTAATACATATAACATATAAAATATGTGTTAATTGACTATGTTACCAGTAAAGCTTCCGGTCAACAGTAGACTATTAGTAGTTAAGTTTTGGGGGAGTCAAAAGTTGTATGTGGATTTTTGACTGAGTTAGGTGCCCTTAAAACCCCTGTCATTCAAGGGTCAACTGAAGTCCCTTTGGCACTTAGACACATTTTGTGAAGTATAGCTCTAACTTGGTTTTTCCCCTCAAGTAGACAATTATTACTTATTCTGAAAATAAATCCACCTGTCCTTATATACTTCAGTTTTCTTCTTCTTCATATTCCAAAAATTATGAAAACAGGAAGCTTTGTGCACACAGAAGCTCTTTGTTATAGGTGACCATACAAAAGTTGACAACAGGCAGCTTTAGTCACATATGTGGAAATATTCTTCGTTTTTCAGAAACAGATATACTTTGAGAAAATAAAGAAACTTTAAAGCCCCATTTGTTTTCACAAGATGAGCAGAAAGGAGACAGAATCTTGAGTGTTCTGTAGGTAGTTCTGCTGCCCTTCTCTTGTGTTCAAAACATAAATTTATGACACTACCATAAAGTCAAAATCATGGTACATGTAACCTTGACATAATCTTGAAATTCTCTTAAGAGGGACAAAACTTTCCATTTTCATTTTGAAGATAAGGCTTAAAAAATGTAAATAGCCTTAGAAGAGTTTACATTTTGACCTCAAAGAACTTTAGATATACTACCAATAAGAGCCAACCCTAGGAGCAGGTATCAATGATAAGGATCTCGTGACTGATAGGGCATGTTGGGGATGAAGAGAAGTTAAAAACACAGGATGAAAAATAGACACTTTCTATCACTAGTCTTGCTATAACCTCCATTTCCAGAAAGACGATCATATCCTAAGTACAATCTAGCAATCCTTCTCTGGAAGACGGGCAAATGAGTCCATCTGTAAAAAACTAGGGAATTCTCTAGGTTGTACATTTCATTTGACCCTGGTGATGAAAATCCTCAATCATAGGTTGATGAGAAAGATGAGATAAACAAGAAGAGTTATAAACTCAAGATACAACAGTCTACTACAAACACATGTAAGTTGCACCTGTGCTATATGAGGAGAACCGAAGTTCCAAAGAGAAAAACAAATGACATATGTTGCACCTAGAATCTGCGTGGACAATGCTTATAACTTCAGGGAAGACAGAAAAAACATTTAGATGACTTAGGTGATAAGTTGTCCTGACCCCAAGGGATGCAAGTTTCCGCAGGAAGAGAACATCATAATTTTGGTGTTTATCTAGGGGCAAGAGATAACCCTTCCCAGGGACACACTGACCTGGACTGATATAAGCTGAATTTATCACTAGTTCACCATGCAGCTGAGAGGTTAAAAGACCTTCAATATAACAAACTTAGTATTTTACCCAAAGAAATATTTAATAGGATATTTATTCTTAAGCAACAGGATGGTCAAGGGAAGATACTTTCTTCCACAAAGAGACAAAAGAAGTACTTTTCGTTTCAATTCTATTTTTGCCTTTTTAATCAATGAACTCCAAGCATTCCCCAATGCAAAATATTCTTTTACAAGAAAGGAAAACGCAGTCAGTTCAGACTATAACTCCTTGCCTGCACCTTACCCTACCTCTCTTCCTCTTCCAAATAAGATACATGTTTTCTCATTTATATTGTCCTTCCCCGGAAATTGACTCTTGTTAAGAATAAAGAGTAATAACAAATCAAATTTTCACATGGTTGAAAGGTAAAAACAGAAGCCTCTTTCTGGTCTTATCCTAAGCACAATCCTTTATAGATAAAGTATTAGTGTGGATTTCTTGTCAAATAGCATCTCTTTGATACTCTCCATTATTAAATGATAAATCATTTTGCTTTTTATGTGGAGGTTAAATTGGAGTGTACCTATGTTTCTTTGCCAGTGATTTCATCTGTTTTTGTTTTTGTGGTAGCGGTCATTTTACTGTGTCTGTTTATTGACTTAATGATGATCATTATTTGGACAATATCCAAATCAACATCTCTGTTCATTTTAACACACACCTCTAACTGCCTGCTGGATAGTTCAACTACTTCTCACGTCTACCTAAAATCTAGCATGCTGAATGCTAGTCTCAGAATCTATACTATTGCCCATCGAGAAATTGCCCCATCTGCTGATTTCCTTTTTAGGCTGTGATAGACGTAGCCATGAGTGGGTGTAGAGTTAGAACCCAACATTAACAGAATCAACATCTAGTGAAAGATGAGGCTTAAAACCCTTCATCATCCTTATCTCCTTTTCTATCCTTCCTTCCCTCACGTCTAATTATTCACTTGTTAGTTTCCATTCCACCACTTCTTCCTTCATGGATCAAAGCAAGCAAGGACAACAGACAATGAGAACTATGACTTCACCCTTCCCTGTGTCCAGGATGCAGAGGTGTTTCACCCCTACCAGGGCCTGAGGAAAGTTCACCTTCACTCCCTGGATTCCTAACTCACAGCACTGTTAATGACACATTTCTATATAGCTTAGTGATCACACAGTTTTCTTTTATTTCTTTCTGGCATGTCAGATTCTCTCTCTTTTTTAATGGAGATCATCTATATTTAAGTCAGCAATTATTTTTGGGACACATAATACATGCCTGGTGCTGTCACAGAAAGGGTGCCTACCTCCAACAAGAGTCTGGAAAGGTCCTATGTTTCCAAAAGAAAGAGGAGAGGTAAGCTCTTCTGCTGGACACCGCAATACAAGAGGTTTATGGTTATTCTTACAACACATCGGTGCTAGAGACCAAATAAGGTAAAACCTTAATTTAGAAGAAAGCCTCGTTAAGGGCTTATGTGTTACAGTACAGCTTTCAGGACACGTGAAAGGGGTAAGAGAAGCAGTAAGAAGACAAACATTAGTGAGGAATCCAGCTCCCCATTAAAATTCCACGTGTGATCCTTCAGGCCTGACCGCAGGCAACGGCTACAGAGGCCTTACCTAGCAGGCCTTGTGGGAAAGCTGCCCTCTCCACACCAGACCTGGGACCCAGCCAATGCATGGCAGTCTCTGAAGGGGAGTGCAGTCAAGCACGCAGACCCCCTGGCCTGTCATGCTCTTCACATATTTACACTCCTGGCCCAGAATCTTGTTCCTAGGTCTCTTCAAGGCTTCAGGCTGAGTTGTTCCTCTGGCACCTCTGCTGAGGCCTCCTTATGCAAGTAGGGGTGGGGCTGGATGAGGAAATCTTGAAGACACTTTTCTCCACTCAGACTCTGTACCTAGTATTTTTCTACACCTAGACCTCACCCATTCCCCTCCCCTCAGCTTCAGGGTCCATAAAACTACCAGAGTTTTTGTACAGGGCTCCCACTCAGCAGTGAGATAACCTCTTTCTGGCCCTTCACCGGTGTGCAGTCCCACGGAGAGGAATGGAACAGGAAGAGTCTGCGACTTCTCCAGTTTTAGCCTCTTGCTATTACCTTCCCAGAAAGTAATTAAGGGCTTACCCATTTCATTTTTGGCTTCTTCCTTTTATTAGGAGCAAGACCCTACCAAATCCTTTGTGTAAATAATAAGGTCTTCTCTACGAGGCAGATAATTGTAAGGAAGCACCTTCTCTGGGAAGATGCATTCGAAATGTTCCTCTTCCTCCAGGACCATGGGGCCAGGGCTTGGAACTGGCAGCTCAGGCCACATTTTACCCTTGTCCAACCTGTACAACCACAAGGGTAAGCCAACCCTAGACTGACGGTACTAGTAAAACACACAGAAGGAGGAAGGGGTAATTTCCTACATATGGTAAGGCTCTGGACTGGACAGACAACCGAGACCACATCCCATGAGCAGAAAACAGCAGTGGCTATAGGCAGAAATGGAATGGGCCTTCAGTTACAAGCAAGAACCGCAGCTAGACAGAAGGCAAGGTGTGGATGCAGCATGGAGACAGAAATTCACCCAACCATAACACAATGGAGGTAAACATAGCTATAATTCTAAAAAAAAATCACATAAAGGTACAAAGGCTCTTTAAACAAAGACTCAGAAGATCTCACACCCATTGTACAATTGGAGCTGTGATTAATATCTTCAAATGAGAATATTTATCCAGTACTTTGTCAATGTTTGTTGTTTTGTGAACCATTAAAAGCTTGGATCTCTAGTCTTGAACTTTCTATTTCTATTGCTAAACTGGAGTTTCTATCCACAAACTAAAGAGCAGATGAAATATAATTAGAATATGCCTTTCAAGGAGAGAAAGGAATATGTAATAAGAACATTTCAAAACACCATTTGAGTTTGGACAAGATCAGTGCCAAACGTTGAGCCTTTTTCCACTGCATGTGGCACCGTTTGAATTGGGGGCCCCTCATTGGATGGAGAGATGATTGAAGTCTGACTGAATTCAGACGTGACCTGAAAAACTATATTTGTCTTTCTTTCTTTGAAAAGGATTTGGAATCTAATCTTTACCCTCTAAATATAATATTTCAAGTGACTACTTTCCGAGGACATTATAATGACCCTGATTTCTTTTTTTTATAGATATGTCCTTCCTAGGTAGAATAATAATCTGACTTAAGTGCCTTTAAATACAGCAATACCATTTTACCTACTTTAAAAAGTCAATATGAATGTAATCACAGATCCTATTAATTATTGCACCTTCAAGATCTATTTTCACCATACTAAATGTTACGCTTTTAGAATGAATACAGGAGACTACTGGTATTCGCAGGTTTATGTTTTAAGATTTTTGACAATTAGCAATGACTATGAATGTCTATGACATGCAGTACTTTGTAATTTTCTGGAAACCCGCATTTGAATTGCCTGCTGGGAGTAGATGATCAAAAATAAGTCACTTAGCTAATGATTAAGCACTCCCACCCAGCAGCTGCGCACCTGACAAACACCTATTTGCATTAACACAGATGCTAAATCAAGTTGCTTTATATTGTCAGAGGCGACTCTACTCTAACACACGTGAAGTGGGCTGATGATCTAACGCAATGACTCTCAGACCTGAGGCTGCATCAGAATCATCCAGAGGGCTTTGTTAAAACACTAATTGCCCCATCCCACCCCAGTATGATCTGAGTTGGAAACTGAAAATTTACATTTCTAACAAGTTTCAAGAGTTCCAAGGGGATGCTTTGAGAGCCATGGATCTAGGAGATTGTACCCATTTCATCATGAGAAAAAAATTTTTTTCAAAGCATAATTTCCTAAGCAAATAACAGCAACAGTTTCACCAATACAATTTGTTCAATCACACAGTTATAAGGGATAATCTCGGTAAGAATCGATATTTTACTGATAACACTACCTGTACTGATGGTCAAAATTAAAACACACACACACACACACACACACACACACACACACACTTCTGTACAGGTTGTTCCATAGTCACTTCACTGAGACAAGTAAGTCCTTCGCCTCCCTACCAATGCCATCCCCTTCGGCCTACTCAGGAAGTAAGCAACCAGGTGTTAATACCTGGTACAGTAGAGGACCTCTAGAATTTTTCTTATTGCTCATTGCCCTTGGTTTTAGAAAACAAAGCATAATAGGAACCAGGACCTTTCCTTCGCCCAAGACAGGTCAGTCCCCTCCTTATGGGGAGGTAGGTAGGGAAATGGGAGCATTAATAAGGATTCTTTTCTTTTTAATCTTTCCATTTGTTTTTTGATTAATTTCTTTTAACAGTGTCTTACCATTTTATGTGTATATATCTTTCACTTTCTTGGTTAAATTCATGTTTTGTTTTTTACTCATAATGTAAATGAGATTGTTTACTTCTTTTTCAGATGCTCACTGGTATATAGAAATGCAACTGAATTTTTTTTTTTTTTTGAGTGAGAGAGAGAACAGGAAGGGAAGAAAGAGGGAGAGAAAAAAAACTGTTTTGTTTTGTTTTGTATTTTAGAGGGGGGTAGGGGGGAGGGAGAGGGAGAATCTTAAGCAGGCTCATGCCCAGAACGGAGCCTGATGCAGGGTTCAATCTCATGACCCTGAGATCATGACCTGAGCTAAAATCGAGGCAGACGATTAACTGATTGAACCACCCAGGCGCCAGCAACTGATTTTTGTAAATTGGTTTTGTGTCCTGAAACTTAACTGAATGTATTTATCCTGTCTAACAATGTTGTGTGGAATCTTTACTTCAATAAAATAAGGATTCTTTTTGGTTAAAGAAAAGAGTTGGTAAGCTTTCTTATGCTTGTTCCAGTAATGGAGGCTTTTTACAATAGAGTAAATTCAAATTGCTACGAATTCATAAGGCTCCCGACTCAGAATCAGACTTGTTCGTTCAGGTCAAAAATCAGAAAGGAATCTGAGAGAGAAACTCTACCATTAATGGCAGTTCACCTGTTCCAGCATCCTCTCTGTACCTTTAGAGCCGGCAGGGCGACAGCCAGATTAGGAGCCAAGGATTTGGGAAGCAGCTACCTCAAAGATTCAACAGGGCAAAATGTCAATGATATTTTGAAAGTTGTGTCATACATAAACATATTACATAATAATGAATGCATAAGAATTTATCATCACCATATGTTTTTATGTAATCATTGGCTTTCAAGATGTCCTAAAGCAGCACTAATACAGATATCCAGGGGGATGTCTTAGTCAGATCTTTGACAGATTTTCCTCATGTCCCTGTTGGCAAAATTCTTCATGGGTAAATTACTCTAGTTTAAATTGAATCCCTTTTCCTCATTTGGTCCTTAGAGAAACAATTGTGTACCTCACAAAAATCTCCCTAAATTTTAAGCTAATGATTTAAAAATCTCTGCCACCTTTTCTTTTCTTTCTCATTTATTCAAATAAATAAGCACCTACACCTGGCACTAGGCTTCGTATCAGGGCTATGGATGAAATAAGTTTGTCTCTGGCTTCATGACACAACCAACATCAGGGAAAATTACAGGTTTCTATAAATTACAGGGCATAAGAGTGGATTAAGTTTCAACTGAGGGACAATATAGGAGGAAGAAAAGCACGAAAGAAACACTTGTCTTGGGAAACTGTTTTGTGTCGTGGAGAGAGAAGAACCATGTGGTTGGAGCAGAGCAGGAAAGAGGGAGGGAAGGGCACAGAGACCACAACATTCATGACTTAAGAACAAGAGAAAACATTTGAAGAGTTCCGAGTTAGGTGTGGTATGAAAAGATTGGATATTTTTTTTTAATGATCCCTGTGGCTGATGTGGTATGAGACCTCACTACAGAGGACTAGGATGGGGAGATGGTAATTATTGTAGTATTTCGCACCAGACGTGATGGGGGCTTGGACTAAAATGATGATAGAACATGATAAAATAGGAGCCAACTGGATATGCATTCAGAAGGAAAGACAATCAGGATACTTTGGTGATGAAGTGAAAAAGGCTGAATCAAGGTAGAGGGAATTCTCAAGGCTATGAATAGTGGTGTCACTTCCTCCAAGTTCAGGGACGGGGAGATCAGGAGTTCATTTTCAGTTTGAGACACCAATGAGCATTCTTGAGGTGGTATCACAGGTATGCAGGGCTCTCTGTATGTCTGGAGTTCAATAAAAAAATAACATTTAACCACGTTGGTCATTGGTATCTGTAAAAGCAATGTTGCACAGTGGCTAGTTTAGGCTTTGGATTCAAAGGCCTAGGGGCAGGACTGAAGACATCATGAATCTCCAGGGAAAGACTTTGAACTAGCTTAGAAATTGTCTTTTTCTTTTTTTAATAGTTTTCTGGTTCCATTCCATGAGCATCCACAGAGTAAATATGATCTTATGGTTCACTTAGTCTGTATCTTGAAACCAGAAGAAATAAGTATAATGGATTTCCATTTGGCTCTGCCCAGATGACTAGTTGACCAGAGACTGGTTTAGGAGGCTAAACTCACAGGGATCAATAAACAAAACAAACAGCAACTCTGTCTTGCTCTGGAGACTTCTTTATATATTTTGTTTTTTTACTCAAACTGCTTGGCACCCGAGTTAATGACATTCTATGAGATGAACCCTATGACAAACAGTTCTGATTCATGTGACAGCCAGCTCTTTAACAATACCATGCACTAATCAGTTTGCTTAGGAGATGTCATCAGCAGAGTCAGTGAGTCCTAGCTATGAAATCTACATTTTCATGCAATTTGAAGCAATAAACAAAATTCTTGGGATATTTACTCAGCACCAAAAATAATCTATTTTATGCAAGAAAAAAATTACATTTTTCATATTTGTATATAGACCTTGCTTTTCTCTGTACTAGCTTGGGAGATAATCTCTCCCTCAGCTGAAACAGAGTAGTGTTTCATAGCAAGGTCATGTTTGGAAAATAGTATCTTAATATAAATTACTTAAGTGGCCATGATTAAATAAAAAAAGTTTTCTTTGACATGGAGGATCATTTTCCTTCTGTTTTAAACTCTGATTAGAAAAACTCATTCTGCCTTGTCACTCGTAAGAGTTACATCTTTTAAAGAAATTAGTACATACTTTCTACCCCTTGGAATAAATTCTATGCCATGCATTGTAACTTAGTCCTCAACCATTATAGAGGCAAGCACTGTTTTATATATCTCACATTATATACTTTTATATTAAAAATATATAAATATATTCTTAATGTTGTATTTTATGTGTTCATTTGTTTAAACAGTCAAATAAATTGAAGGTTAATTTATACTGAAGTGAAATGCCCAAGGTCATATAGCTGTTAAGTAGCATTTCTAAGGACTGAACTTTATGTGTGACCCTCAGTCTGAGCTCCTGACAACTAAAAAATATTTTCAGAATCACTTTTATCTTTGTAAGATATCACAATGTTCGTGGCATTGTTTGCCTCAGTGAAATTAACAATTTGAATTAAATACTAATGTGAAAGGCCACCTTCAACAAAATTTTCATGTACCATCTTTGGCACTTGGGGACACGGGGTTTGGTCTCCGGAGAGAATTATTGTCTCAGACTAAATGCAACTACTGAGAATTATGGCAATTCGTTCAGGAGCAGCATCTACTTGCGATGAAATACTTGTCTTTAAACATGATCAGTTCTGTTAGATATTCACTTCATTCTCCAACTGTAAATTATTTAGAAAAGGTATCACTTCTGCAATTCTAATAAATCCTATGGACTATTTCTCATGATACCATATTCATATGAGAATGTGAAAATCTCCATCTTCCCTGTTTTTTGTGCCAAAATAAAATATAGCAAAGCTGCTGAAAACTTGTATTAAAGCATTGAAATTATGTTTCAAAAAATAATCAGGACATATTCAAAGAGAGTCTCTTTGTGTGTGAGTGAAACTGATTAAGAGCCTCACGCATTTGCAAGCAAATGGAGATATCAGGCCCGTGGCATAAAAGGTTGCAAGTAGGGGTCGACTTTGTTTTAACATGAAAATCATACTACTCACTATGTGCATACTGCTTTAATGCACATCTCTTCCTTAACGAGTTCTGAATAATAAAAAGAGAATTATACTAGAAATTTCATATGGAATTATGTAATGTATGAAAAGGGTTTGCATAAGGTTTCTCTTCTATCCAGGAGATGAAGTGTATAATTCACTAAAACCCTGGATATTAACAGCTCCTATATCTGGACTGAACGGTCTTAGATATAAATGAAAATTTCATAGAAAATACAGTCTAGTTTAAAACAGTGTTCTCAGAAGAAGGTGAGAGAGATGGGAGACAATATTTTTACTTAGATTTGTGCCTTGCCATATGTAGACATGCTGAGGATGGCTGGACTTTTTCTTTTCTATCTAAAACACCAGAAATATGCCTAAGCAACATTGTTGATTTTGCCTGACACACAGTGATTTTAGCCTTTTCTTGGGAGACACCCTCTGCCTTTACTCTGTCATGATTCTAATGTCCCAAAGCAAACATGTTGAAATGTCTTAAAAGTCCTTCCATACACCCCTGGAAAATATTTTCCATTCAAAAGCCCAATCTAGGGACTTAATTTGGAAAAGTCTTTATTATTCACATAATCTTTAGATCTTAGGGCATTTGAAAAGAGTGTTTATAGACAAACCATTTCTCAAATAAATCAGCCAGGAAATCTCAAGTATTAGTTCCTGTGAAGTGACCCCTGTAATTCTATCTTACAATTAGTTCTAATAAAACGCATACATCATAAAATTTAAATTAATTTTCAAAAATCTGGGATTCTTTGACAGTACTGGATACATATATCCGTGGACATAAACTCTATATTTTAGTCTGTTACATATGTTTTCCTAAGTTCTGTCGTGTTCTAACATCCTCAGAGACAAAGGAGACTTCAACACTTGGATAATAATTGGGAGATGTAAACAAGCATGAAGGGGTATATTCTAGAATTCCAAATATAATTTCAGTTTGCCTCCAACATCAACTGATTAGTTTCACTTTCCTCATGATTAAATTTAACACGGTATTCCCTTCTGAAGTAAAACAGGTCTAGAGTCATCAGATGAAGGTGAGCAAGGCAGGTATTCAGATGGGGGTTTAGAGGGGTGGGAGGCATGGTGGTGATCAGAGATCAGATGATTGTATATGACTATGGGGTGGGGTGAAGGAGGTAGTCTTGTGTTCCGTGTCAGAGTCCAAGCAGGCTTTGGAGGGCTACCTGGTATGGGGTGTTAGAGCCCAAGAAGCGTATGGAGGACATCTCTGTGGAAGATGGTCTGCCACAAGTATCAGAGTCAGAGAAGAGTGAAAGTGTCATCCCCTCGGGAAAGCAGCCTAGCTGAGGATGACTATGCAAGGAGAGGATATGGTGGGATGGTTAGTGGGGGACAGCGTTCAGTAAAAAGTATAGGAACATGGACAGGGATAGGAGATGTGATGAGTGTGTTGACAGGTGATGGTGTCATTTCTGCACACAGGGAGATTGACCAAAAGAGTAAATACATTAAGGGACATGGGATTTGGGTTTCTCATTGTCAGAGAAAGGATTAACAGACCAAAATATCACAGAGAAAAACAGATGTCCACTTTTTATGAGAAGGCACTGAGGAAGCACTTGAAAAGTTCTAATATTTGATTAGTGAAACTAATCAGCCAGTGAAACTATACTATAAGCTGACAGATGAGTCTCAGACAAGTCTCACATTTTCCTGAGATGTGGTGCATAATTATGCATCACAAATTTGAAAGCATCAATTAAAGGCTCAATTCACCCACCTGCAGACTGAGTAGTCTTAAACCTAGGATCAGTGAATGCATGGGAGAAATCGGACTAACTCATACTGGTGGGGACAGGAGACCCTTCTCATGAACATAGAATGGTAAGCTACTGTGTCACATGAGACTAGCACAGGAAAAGACACAATGCTATCACGACCCAAGAGATTATTTTACACTCAACTATGACATATGCTTTACATGTTTTGTCTCTGTTCTTACTGCAACCCACTATAGACATTGGTAATATGGATATTGTAAGACCATTTTTACAATGAACAGTGCAAAGCCTAGAATTTAAATACACCACTAGTTGGGATGTCGGAAAAGTATATTGCAGGATTAACGATCTTAGTCTGATGTTAAGCCCATACTTTTTAGCCTTTACACTCCCTTCCTAAAATGAAATAAAAGTAGTCTCCCAAATACGGTAGCTCTTCAGATGTTGTATTATTCCAGTTGCTAGACTTCAGTAACTCTGTTACACTAAATACTATCTTCTCAGTACACATTGCTATTGTGTCTTCAATGAAAAAAAACTAATAGCAAGGAAATGTGGCTCTAAGATATTATGACGCTAAGATAATCAAGGGTTTCTAAGGAAATCAGTTATTCCGTTTATCACGATGATGATAATTTATACATTTTATATGCCAGGTGATTTTCTTCTTTCTCTTATTTCTGATGGCTGTCATTCATAGTGCCTTATTACCTTATATGTTTACTTTTTTAACTGCTTGCTGCCCATTTTGTTTGTAAACTTACGTAGGAAGCTTCTCTGAGGCATGGGATAAAGTTGAGCACTTCCTGAATGGGTTATCATCTGGTTCTGGCATGGGGCTTAAATGTACTCCTATTGGAAACACATCTAAATTCCTGGCTTGAATCAGTGTTTTTGGACTCACCATTTGGGATGAATTTATGTTGCAAACTTGTGCAAATGTCAGCTTGTGCTTATATATTTTGAGGGGAGATATTTTACTCCTTCATTCGGGACCAAGTTTGGAGACAGGCAATTTTCCTATTTTCATCTGGGAATTAGAGTTATTTCTAATTCACCTTTACATGAAGAGAATAGTACGCTGGAGTTCCAACTAGAAGAAAAGACGATTTCTGCTTTGACTTTCTCATACGGGCTCAGCCTTAAGATTGTTTTCTTCTGTACCAGCACCCGCCCCAGTCCTGTGAAATATCAAAGAACGACACTCAAAAAACCTGGGATTTGCACATGTGATTCACGGTGAAAGTTGGCTTCAGTGTTCCAATCAGTCTCAGGGTCTGGGCTTCACTCAGCTATTGCTCTAAGTTCTTTACTTTTGTGTCAGACTACATATGAATGTCTTTTCTTTTCCATTTTGTTGATTATTTTAAAATGAAAGGTCAGTCCTAGGTCCTCATCTGCTACATTGCCAGAAACGGAACCTAGAAGGGTAAGTTTTTCATGATTTATTCAATTAAACTCTCAAGTTCGGTAATACACATTGCTGAAATTAATTTGAGGGAAAGACTATTACAGATGGCATAGATGATCTCATAACTTTCTATTTAAAGAAAAAAATTAACATATGTTCATCTTTCCCCTTGTTAATGTATTTCTTTTCTTTTCATTGAAGATAAATAATTTTCTTTTAATATTTTAAGGGATGCTGAGTGTTGAGAGGCCTACAGAGGTGTTCTATGTATTGTATTCTATGCTAGTTTCAATAGGAAAAAAAAGCTGCATCGCTTGGTAAGTGACAATCTCTCTGGATACACTTGCAAAAAGTTATCTCAAAAGGAAAGGTTTGTGTTTCTTATAACTATTCAGTCGTGGACAAGAACAATACATGGATGTAAACAGTCACAAAAAGGCTGTTCCGGGACTAAAACCTCATTTGCAACCACAAGATCTTTGAATGTGTTGATTTTAAATCAATGCATAATTTCATGGCAGTCCCTCTCTACTTGTAATTCTGGTGTGTCATTTGGTCTCAAAAGACCTGATCTAAAGTTGGTAATGCTTATTACATTAAAACTTGCCAATGCCACTTGGAAAAATTAAACCATGTTAGTTAATTAAAATATGCAGTATTTAATATGGTGCTTCAAATTATTACAGATACTTGACAGATATACAAGGGGTTCAGTGACTTGTCTTTTGGAATTCAGTGATTGGAGCTGCTTCTTTGAGTCTTATGTACAGTCCTGCACTTCACAAAGCTAATATATTGGAATGTGTCATGAGTAACCCTACAGTTATTTTTACTTACATTTATTTTATATGAAACACAGGCTTTTAATATTTATACTTGTTTTGTATGAAATACAGGTTTTTAATAATTACGTAGTCAAATCCTCTTGTCTGAGGTCTGATAAATGCAGGAAACAAATGTCCTCTTGTTAAGACCCAAGAAAAACTAGAAAGAGCAATGTTTGGCAAATGTACAAATGATTACTTGTGAATTTTATATAAACATTGAACTTGGTTTAGGCAAGATATTCCACTGATGGGTTTTACAATGAAACTCACATATTAGGGAATAATATCAAAATTTGATTTGAGAATAATAGTGTTGCCTGGCACAGTATTTGGCACATAAAGGCATTAATAATCAATCAAATATGTGTGGATAAATCAATCACTAAATGAACTATATAATGGATTTATACATTTAAAATAGCTCAATAAATATCTAATGGCACATTATCTTTAATTTTGTTAACTTGTCAAACAGCTGGTCTAGATCAGAGCTTTTAGCTGCGCAGATGTATGGGTGATCCTTGGGCCCTTGGAATTATGTGCCAAATTACGAGTTAAATGCCTAAATGTGTTTTTTTCCTCCTGGGGAAAGAATCACTGCTCCTAGAAGATCCTTCAAGTGTTTGAGATGCACAAAGTTTAAATATCACTATTTTACGTAAAAGGGGATTTGTCACCAGCTAAACCCCAAGACCTGGCTCTGACTGCCCACCTGCTTGTACTCACTAACCTTTGTCTTACACTTTTCCCTAAGCTCTTCTTTCCAGCTTTCCTCTTAACTGAGACAAATGAAACATAACCACCCCTAGGTGATGGCATCTGCCCTGACAACATCTCCCACTGGCCCAGACCACCCACACTGCTGGAGCTAAACCTGACTCATGCCTGCACAGATGGACCATGGAGTGACCTCTGGAATGACCTACAATTACCTTTACCTCATTATAATACTAAAATCTCCACCCAAGGAGGGGCCTTAGCCTCATTTACATGACATACAACGCATGTATAGGCATGTTTCCTTACAATGCATACATTACCTTATGCCTGCCTCTGCATTGGATGACAAGACATCCCTATCAAAATATTCATTGTAACCCTATACAAAAGGAACTCATTCACCCTCTTTTGGGGGAGTCACAGCTTTGGGAGCCATTCCCTGTGATGTCCTTATTTGCTGCGAATAAAAGTTTCTTTGTGGGACAACTCAAGCTGGTACGGTTTCTGACTCACTAAGGAGTAAACCCATGTTGATTTGATTACAGATTTATTCTTTTGGATCAAGGTATTTCTCCCATCAACATGGTGGTCTCTTACTAGAACAACAAGGAAAAAAATTTTCTGATATAGCCAAGTCTAGGGATTTCAAAAAAACAAAGCATTCTTAGACTCGATCATTGCCACTTACTAACATAACAAAACCTCACAAGGGTGCAAACTCCACAATGGCAGGAATTTCTTTTGCCTTCTTCACCGGCTATATTTCCCAGCATCTAGAGTGGCACCTGGCTTATAAAGGTGGTCAAATTTTGTTGAGCAAATGAATTAAGAAGAGACTTATTGGGGTGCCTGGGTGGCTCAGTCGTTAAGCGTCTGCCTTCAGCTCAGGGCGTGATCCCAGGGTCCTGAGATGGAGCCCCGCATCAGGCTCCCTGCTCTCCACTGGGGGCCTGCTTCTTCCTCTCCCACTCCCCCTGCTTGTGTTCTTTCTCTTGCTGGCTGTCTCTTTCTCTGTCAAATAAATAAATAAAATCTTAAAAAAAAAGAGAGAGACTTATTGCCTATATTTCAACAATTCAGTGATCTGTTATAAATGCTTAATAAACTTAAAGAATGCAAAATTCAATATCCTCACAAATCCCAAGTTATATAAATTTTAGATTTTATGTGTGAGTTACTTTATGTACTCAGATATTGGAACAGCCTGTAATAATTAACTCAAGAAATGCCCAAAGCTATTTTTTAAATTGCCTATCATAATTTTTGAAAATCCAACCTATCACAATTTTTGGAAATCTTCTGGTGTATGGGGAAATACGTAAAGAACTGCAGCCAGCTGAGTCCCTAACAGTCCTATCTATGATGTCATGTTCAGGCTTAAATCGAAACTTGAATCATCTTCAGCTTTGCTTTATTGAATGGTTTTGCATTCAGCTAAAAGAGTCACACTATTTTATTCATCCATCAAAAGCCTAGTGTGCAGTATGAGCACGACATGTTTGTGGACAAGGTAGATACCAACAGAGCTTATACTCAAGGTGGGGAAAATGGAAAGATCCATGCCTCCGATTTACAGTTCTTTCTAAAAGAATTAAGTCACAAATTATTGAAATGAAAGAAAGCAAAAAAAAAAAAAATTAAGAAATAACAGTGAGTATTACATTATTAATTATATCCACATTTACATGTTAATGAAAACTGAAACCTAAAAAGAACTTAAAGGTGATCTAATATAAATTCATGTGACAGATGGGAAACCTAAGACCAAAGAGGTGAATTAGCCTGTGCAACATAAAACAGATAATGCAAGAAGTCAGAAGTTAGTTTTCTGACAGCCTTCTCAGAATATGTCCTCATAGGATAGGAACTCACCCATCCCCCATTATTACTGAATGAGTGTTAGTTGAATTCATTAACTAGCTCATTTTATTTCCCACATAAAGAAAAAGATATTATAATGTGCTAAAAACCTCAGAGTGATTAAGAACTAAGATGTAGGTCATGTGTACTGATGGGTTAATCTTTATCAGCAGATATTCCAGTGGTTCTAACTTTCTTAATAAAAGCCAAGCTATGGGTAAACAGCTATCCTGGTAAAGATGGGATGGGAATATTGAGGTACACCATTTCAGAGGGTCATTAGTAATATCTATCAATATTAAATATGTCTACCTTTTGATCTTACAATCACATCTCTAGAACACAAGTTTACAGACATGCATACAAATTAGCCAGGATATTTATAAAAGTGGCACTTGTAATAAGAGGGAAAAAGGCAAATAGGTAGCTTTACTTAATCATTAGGATTACAGAGACGTGACTATTTTTAAAGTCTCTGTGAAAATTTTAGTCCCAGCATCTAGGAGGGGTCTGATATATAGTAGGAGTATAATAAAATTTAGTTTAACTCTTCAAAAGCACAGAACCTGACACAACCACTTGTACGTAGAACTTCAATATTCTTGATTAATTCATTCTACCCTAAATGTACTCATTCAACCTACTGGGAGGCACTTTGACAACATTAATGGTTGAGAACCAGCATTGGCGAATAGTGTCAAATATCTAGATACTTTTCTGGGCTCTAACACATGGCCATTCAAAACCTGTTCTTCTTTTGTTTCCTTTTTTAAAGCAGGGATAACATCACTAACCTCATTGGATCGTTCTAAGCAATTATCCTAACATCAGAGACATGATGAGTGGGTCACCATCATCATCACCATCATCATCTTCATCTGTATACGCACACAGGAGTTACGTACTCTATGCATTGTTTTTGCTGTCTACGAAGCGTTTAAAATACTGGCTCCATTTTATTGGGTTGTAATGGAGGTCAAGAGAATTGTGGACTACAATAGTGTTTTGAGTTTCAGGTAATTGTAAAGTAGCATTATTTAATAACAATTTTAACAAAAATCCTGAAAATTCTTCCTTGAAATATGTTTAATATGATAATTACAATGAATTGTGACAGGGCTATTGAAGCTGACTTTAGGAATAAATCCATTTAAAAGAAAAATTTACTAACAAATCATGTGCCTACTAGAGAGAGATTCTGAAATTATAGTTTTTAATAGTATAGCAGTAAAAAGACAAAATTCCTTCTCTCTGCAGGTATAACCATTTACTTAAATTGGTCTATTTTTTTGAGGTGTATACAAACACTGACTAATATTGAACTTTATATTTCAAAAAGGGACAAAAGGTTATGTTTTGCTTTGCAAGTTTTACCTTCTACAGCTCTCAAATGATGTGACAAAAATTTTGAACTGTCAAGCTATACAGTGTCACAGTGTCAACTAGTGTATATTCTTGTGATTACATAGCTTCAAAACTAAACAGGCTTAGTTTTATGTAGATTTTTTTTCAGCAATTTTTTTTCCATGAAGGGCCATGTTTTTGACTTTGAGGGCCATAGAGTCTCTGCTTCAACTACTCAACTCTGCCACTGAAACATGAAAGTAGGGGTGCCTGGGTGGCTCAGTCAGTTAAGCATCTGCCTTCAGCTTAGGTCATGATCCCGGGGTCCTGGGATCGAATCCTGTATCAGGCTCCTTGCTTGCTGGGGAGTCTGCTTCTCCCTCTGCCTGCTGCTCCCCCTGCTTGTGTTCGCTCTCTGACAAATAAATAAAATCTTAAAAAAAAAAAAAAAAAAAGAAACATAACACCAGCCAAAGACAATACACAAACAAATAGGAATGGGTGTGTCCCAATAAAACTTTATGTACAAAAACAGTCTGTGAGCCAGACCTCACCTAAGGCTATATTCTTGAGCTTTGCTTTAGATCTCTTTTTAGCATTCAATGCTAGTGCTAAACCCCTAAACCAGACAGGATTTACATGAATTTTATGACCTTGTACAAACTCATGCAAATGGGAGATTTCATGCACAACCTTTAATTTTTAAAGGCACAGCATTGTCCAATAGTGAGTTAACCACTGTCATAGGGCAAATGAAAGGCATTTTTCATGGATAGAATCCTGTCAGAGACAGTGTTACTTTATAAAGAGAAAATAGCACATTAGTTACTCTTCATTACATGAAAAAACAAAAGCTACTCACGAAATATTAAAAGCATGTGGATATTGAGTGAAAAGAGAAATAGATGAGCTATGACAGCAAAAAGAACCATTTCAGTGCATTTTATTGATCATTAACCTTTTGCTTTAGGAGGCATTTGAAAACAACAGAGAACTGTGTTATTGGTTTGGCATGAAACCTCTAATGATGCGTGAGAATATATGCTCAAAAATGTCAAAGGTCACCGGAGAAATCACATATTGGCAGATAAAATGTTTTTGATGTTGTGTTATACAGAAGTGAAAGGGCAATAAGCTAACTTTTTTTTTTTTTTGTAATGCTGGCTTGGGGAACTTTTGTGGTATTTAGTAACGTTGAAACTGAATGTGGTTCAATCTGGCCTTCTCCTTCCCAGATAGCATAAGATAAAACTGATTGATAAAATATCAGTGTCAAGGACCTAGTTCTTACCAAGGACACGTTTAAAATGGTCAAGAATCAACCAGAATATTTATATTAATGGTGGTTCACCAACTTGTCAGTAAAAATTGTCAAAAATTGGAGAAACTCCTCACTTATAGGCAGACACAATCTTTGCTATATAAAGCATTCATCCATTTTGCTCCTTCTGTGATTGTTAATGTCTAACATATGTCCACGACTGGTACCTGATCTTAGCTATTATAAATATTAGGATAAGATCAAGGGAGGTTTTTCTTTTCCAGAACAAAAGGCCCACAAATCAATTTGAGAGGGATTTTAAAAATCTGGAAGTTTGGTTGGATTATGTACCTTTTACACATCACCAAATAAACATTAGTATGCTAACAAAATGCTACCACACTCAGAGCGTTATACATTTAGGACCTCATCTGAATTTCTTAAGCTGGTTTAATTGGAGAAGAATTCAACACTACCTTCTAAAATAAACTCAATTTGCAAAATTAAGCTTTGCAGGTGTATTAATTTGATGAAGATAAAAATGAACTTTAGACCAAAAACATTAACTTGTTATAAGGATGGGATGGATTTCTTGATTTTGGCTGACAATAATTTACAATCTACCTGAAGAGAAGGTAACATTTATAACATGGTATAAATAAAAAACACCAAATATGCATTAAAGAAGAAATCTTCAGGGATTATCCTGTAGGTAATGTTTGAATGATCTAAGATGGGTTGGTTTGTGAGTTTTACTTTAAGCGATCAAGCAAAAACAAAATAAAAACGAAGTCATACTTTATTTCTAGTTTCCCATCTCCCCCCACATTGAATTCATCAAACACCACTATTGATTCTACCTCCAAAATCTTGCAGGGGTCCCCATTTCTCTCCACACGCTTCCTCCACTCCATCCCACCCACCAGAGATTCTCATTGCGACTTTCATGCTAACTTCCCAACTGGCTTCCCCGCCTCAATCTATTCGACACATAGTGGCCAGTATGATTTAAAAAACAAAACAATACAGGGGCGCCTGGGTGGTGCACTTGGTTAAGGGTCTGACTTAGTTTTGGCTCAGATCTTGATCTCAGGGTCATGAGATTGAACCCCACAGCAGGTTCCACGCTCAGTGCAGAGTCTGGTTCAGATTCTCTCTCCCTCTCCCTCTGCCCCTCCCGCTCATGCTCTCTCTCTAAAATAAATAAATACATCTTTAAAACAAACAAAAGAACACGACCACCCCCCAATCACCCCACAAAAACCAAAAAATGATTTAAATCCTACCACTCTTCTGCTTAAACAGTAAATTACTTCCCATTTACTGGATATAAAATCCACTGCCTTATCATGACCTAAGTCAACAATATGCCTCCTTTATCTGATTCCATTTTTTCTTGTCCAGACTCTTCTTCTTGCTGCAACATCTTTGAGTTAATGATTTCTCTGTTCAGAGAGCTGTAGTCTTAAGTCCTTTTATGATTAGAAAATTCTCCTCTTTTAGCTTTTTGCTGAAATCTTCCACCACCCCTCACTTCTCGCTCTCTCGAGTTCCCCTTTCTTCCATTGCCATTATTAACCCACTGACTGAATTAACAGTCTGTAATTCAGCTCATTTTCTGATTACTTGCCTTATGCCTATTACTTCTTATTGAATGAAAGCTCCGTGAGAACATAGGCACTATTTTCTTTGCTAACTGCTATATCACACTGCCTAGATGAAGACCTACACACAACAGCTAATTGGATATTAATTAAGAAATGAGAGACACACAAAGGATGAAAATTCTGCAGATCCAATAATAAAAGGACAATACAAGTTACACCCCTCCATACCCAACTAGATGTTTTATAATTAAAGTTTCATGTCCTTAGATGTTTTTTGAAAATATTATAATTGCACAAAGAGATGAAATGTAAATAGACAATGTAGAGAAAATACTATAGTCGTGAAAAAATTAAAAACCCTTTCGTTTATGCAGAAAAATCACAAAAAAAGTTTAAGAACAAAACGACTTTGTTTATGTAACTTATTTCCTGTCCCCAAACTTGATAGAGCCTGATATGAAGCATTGCTGAATCAGAATGTCAAGTCTCAGTTAATGACAACCACTTATTGAGCTCTTATCTAGATGGGACTATGATTTATGCTTTACATGGACTTATGTTAATCCTCACAACAACCTTTATTGAGTTGCTATGATTATTCTCATTTTGCAGATTAGGGAATCTAGAATCTTTTATCTCAACAAGACCATAGAAATAAAAAAATTTCAGCAAATCATCTGCTAGGCTTATGGGAAAAAAAGGCACTGCAGATTTTACTGCTGTGCTTAATCATTTATGAATCTTAGTTTAACTTCTGTCTCTTGCTGGAAAATGGAGAGACTGCGGAGTGCTCAGTTAATTAAGAGAAAAGACATTGCCTGTCTTTCCCCGTGATCCATGCAGAAATGTCAGTGAATGGAGATTGGTATAGGAAGCAAAAGGAATGAGAAGATTATATCAGACTGAAAGATGAGAGACAATGATCCAGAACTCTCATTCGTTAATTCACTTTATTAATTCTTTTATTGATTTCCTCTCAATTACCAAGCATAGTGCTATATGCCAGAGATAAAAAGATAAATAAAAAGCGTTCCCTGCCCCAGACACAGTTACTGTCATTTGAGTAGAGAGACAAGTAAACCAATAACAAAAATATGCTGATCCCTTCTATAATGGATGGTATTTATGAAACACTTTTCAAGAGTTAAATACATACCTAACTTCTGAGTAAATAACACAGTGTGAAAAAAACCAGCTTTAGAAGATTTTATGAGACAGTAGGGAAACATCAAAAGCACAATTCATTAAGTAAAGACTACACATCTTAGTAGATACAGAACAGAAAAAAAAGAAGAGAAAAAAATCCCTATTTTTCTCTTCGAACAATATTGAAGTATTCAATATTGTATTCAGGGATTCAATATTGAAAATATTGAAAAATGTTGAAAAATCCATATTTTTCTCTCTGAAGCAAGAAAATACGTTTTCTTAAAGTTGGGCTGTTTACAAACTCACCCTGCTCTCCCACGTCATATCGTATTGTTATTTATTTTAGACATAAAGCTGTCAGATTAATGCCTGTTCTCGTGCACAACTTCATCCTTGATTGTCTGAAGTTAATTCCTACGAGCCACTGCCTGACAGATGGTTTCAAACTTTTACATTCTCACAATAAAGAGACAAGTTTACCCTTTTCTGGAAAACTATATAAATTTGATTTCCAATAACTCTCAAGGATAAAATTAGCATCTAGGCTTGATAGCTATACAACATCCTGCATTTCCGTGAGGTATACCTGACAATTGTCTTGCAAACCAAGTGACATTTTTACACTGACAAGTCAAATTTAAGGCATCTTTTCAAGTTAACATCCTTGCAAGTGCAAACACGTAATTGTAAACAAAAGCTTACAAAAGCATTTGCACTCCTGAAATTTTTTTAAAAATGTTTCACTCAATTACAGGCTATTTTCTTTTTCTAATTTTTTATTTTCTATTTTCTAATTTTCTATTTTCTAAATACTCTTTATTCAAATATGTTTCTCTTCCTTAGCATTTGTATAACACTGATTATTATATACTCCCACACTTATAAACTTTATTTAAATTTTAGTGTAAGGTCTGTGTTTGATTTTTAATATTTCCTTTTTCAGGTGTGCCTGTTTTATGTTATTTCCTAGTTTCAGAGATTCAACTTTATATAAAAGTTAAACAAATACATATATACACTTACAGAACCATATATATGTGTGTATATATTTATATGCCTTTAATCTGCCCCACCGCTTGTTTGCACGGACGGACACACACACACAGGTTTTAGAGAAAATGTAAGTAAAAGAGAGAGATATATACTCAGATTTCGCATAACACAGCTTTCCCTCAGGTTCTATCTAGTAACCTTAATTTGATTTTAGGGCCTCCTCCCAAGCAAGCATTATAGAAACTTCTCGGACCACTTCTGATTAATCACTGAAGCCTTCCATAAGGAACCCCTCCATTCACCCTCTTTGCCTAAAGATGCAAATGTGTCTTGTGCTTTACTGCATTATTCAGATTCTGAGCCCATTATTGTCCAATTTTATTTGGATCCAAGAATGATTTAAGATTAGAAAAGGAAAGCTTTCTGCTTACCTCATCAGGCACTTGTCTGTGTGAATCAATGAGGAAAACCTGCATTTTAAATCTTAGCTTGGCCCACACTGTGGGCTCTAAGGACTGGGGAAGACAAAGTCTTTTCTCCCTTCAGGCTCCTGTCTGGATTAGCATTATTTTACCTGCTGCCCTCACAGAAAACAGGCTCAAGCCACCCCTGAAAAGACAATACAGTGGTAACAGAATCTGAAACATACATCTGAAACGAGGCCTGAGGACTAGAGATTCCATATTTTAGAGTGTGGAGCTCAACCACCATGTGAGGCTTGCCAAATAAAATGGGGCAAAACAAGTTTTGTGACTCAAACCCCTGACTCATGCTAAATAAATATAAGAAGTTTAAGGGGTGAGAAAACAAAGTTTTGGGGGGAGGGTTTGGGGTGTTACCATCACAACAACTTGTTCCCTTGACGTGGGAAGAAAATGGTTTCTTCCTCTTTACCTCAATTTAAGAGAGAGGCTTCAAGGAGACCACTTTATATATCCCCTGTATTTTGAGTACACAGTGGATTGGGATGTGTTTCCTTATACATAAAACTCTCAGAAGCACAAGCCAGCCAGCCTTTTCTGAATTGGAATTAAATTGGAATTGCTGCTGCGTTGGTCTTGGTTGTAAACCTAGAGTTTGTCGGGGCAATGAATGCCTCAGTTTGCAAATTTCCTCGGATAAGATGTCAACCACATGAGAGAGTCCTCGGTGCCTCCTTTCATTCATCCTCACACACCACACGAGGGGCCAGAAAAGCTCAGCAAAAATAACCCTGGCCAGCTGCCATCGAGCCAAAGCGTCTAGTGTGAGAAGTGGGGGAACACGGAGCTCCTTAGTCAAGGTACTTAGTAAGAATTCTCTAAGATGGGTTGGTGGATGGGAAGAACCCAGGAGAGGGACCTTAATGGACTCTCCTTGGACCTTGGGATCCACACAGCATGGTGGCTCTCAAGACAGTCATTTCTTACATGGTGGTTCAAAGATCCAAGAAATCTAAGCAGAAGGTGCCGGTCCTCTTAAAACGCAGGCCCAGAACTGGCCTAGCCTCATTCTTGTCATAGTCCATTGGTTAAAGCAGCTCCTGGCCAATTCAGGTAAGAGAGGAAGGGAAAGAGTCCTCATCTCTTGATGGGGGTATGTTAAAAATGTGCAGCCATCTTTGATCTGTCCACGGTCACGACTGAGGAAACTAATGTTAAGTAAGTGCTGATTTACTAAGTCCCTTCCTGCCTCCTTACCTTTTTCTCTGTTCAGAAGCCATGGTTAGTGAGAAAGTGGAAAAAAACAGAAGTTCCAGATAAAGAGAGAAGCTCTTTAAGACCAATAGGGTGCAGCAGACCTGAGATGAGCAAGGGGACGATTTTGTATTATTTTATTTGGATTTAGACAGGAAAGTTCAGTTATCAATTAGAACACTTAAAACAAGTCCAGACATGTCCCTGGACTTGCCTTAAGTTATATTCAGGATTAGAGAAACAATTAACATCATAAGGCATTTAAAAGTGTGATGAGCCCTGTTAGAATGGCTACATCAGAAAGACAAGAGGTCGGAATGTGTTGGTGAGAATGTGGAAAAAAGGAAATCCTCATACGCTGTTGGTGGGATTGTAAACTGGTGCAGCCAGTATGGAAAACAGTGTGTAGGGTTCTCAAAAAATTAAAAATAACAGGGGCCTGGGTAAGCATCCGACTCTTGATTTCAGCTCAGGTCCTGATCTCAGGGTCATGAGATCAAGCCCCCACCCCCATCAGGCTCCGCACTGGGCATAGAACCTACTTAAGATTCTCTTTCTCCTCTCCCGCCCCTCCCCACCCCAGCTAGCGCTCTTTCTCTCTCAAAAAGCAAAACCAAAAAACATTACAGAGTCTAATTCAGATTCACAAAGGCCTCCCGCAAATATGAATGAGCCTAAAGATATGCCAAGGTGTCATGCACGTTTGATTCATAAAAACGTTAGGGTATCAGAGAGTCAAGTTTATCCTTAACCTGTACAGTAAGGCTTTAACACAACTAAAACATTGAGATCTGAATATGTTAGAGGGAGAAACTGTTTTTTGATGCATTTTTTTCCCTCCCTTTAAAAATACCACTTAGTATCAAGGAAGAATGATTGAAATCAAGTGCTGATAGACTCAGGACCCTAAAATTATGTACTTATGACCATTTGGAGAAGTTGTTCTGGACCAGTAAAGGCAAGAGGTCATTTTTCCTTTTTGATCTCTCTTCTGAACCAGAAACAAACAAACAAACAAACAAATAAACCATGGGCCTCTCCTTTCAACATAGCATTTGCTGGCTCAGTTTCCACCTTGAGTAGCAAGCAAGTTTACAAATAGGATCAATGAAAACGATACAAACTATGGAATAAAAGGCACAAAGCATTTCAAGGATTAAGAAGTTAGCACTAACCTCATTCTTGCAGTATTCTGGGTGGGAGAAAAGTAGAAATCGCTTCTAAGCACGCAGTACTGAGGACCGACTCCCTCAGAGAGAACGAGAACCACGTTCTAGGTGTTATTTCATCCAATCACCACACAATAGAAGCAGACACTTCTAACCTCCACTTGACAGGAATTGTAAAGGAATTTAAAGTGATCAAGTCATGTGCTCGAAAGCACAAGCAAGGGAGTGGCAGACTCAGGACTTGTGGGCTGATTCCAAGCCCGTGATCTCATCATTTCCCAAATCTTCTATCATCTTTTCTAAAATACAAGTTACAAGACTTGACCAAGACTCAGCTCACAGCTCTGCATAATTTCCTTCCCACAAGTGTGTGGCTCAGATCTCGAAACTTCCCCTAGGCAAGTTACCATCTGCAACAGATTCCTCCCAGGTTTGTAGGGGCTCTTCCAGTTTCGCCATCTCACCTGAGCAGCTGGGGCTCGTCTACCATCACAACCACCTGTAGCCCACTAGCTGCCTTTTTCACCAGGGTGTGGCTGTAAACACAATGTTCTCCACAGGACTTAAGAAGTCTGTGAGGAGAAGTATGGGTAGGCATTATTTTCAAGAAAATCCTTTTGTAGATACTCAACGACTTTTCATTGAAAGGTGAACGTCCCATGAAAATAAGTGAGATGTTTTCATTGTTATTACCTTGGAAGATATACCCATCGTTTCTTCTCCCTTTTGTCATTCCTTTACATTCAAATCTTTACCTGCATCTACTGTTCTTTCTCTCTTCAGGATTATCTCATTACTTTGAAATGAATCTCTTGAGCTATGGCATGAGGCAATTAGGAATTAAAAAAAAATTCTGTATTTCTCATACAGAAGTGGGGAAACAGAAGTAGAGAGTGGCTTTTTTTTTTTTTTCCCCTACAGAAAGGGACTAGTCAGGAAGAGTCTTGCATAGAGGCAAACATTTAATTTCTGAAGGGAGAAGAGTTTTACTTTTTGTGGTAGCAGTAGTCAAAAACATCTGTTTTGGTGCTTCCAAACCCCACAGGACAGTCTGTCACTCATGCATAGTGAGTGGTCCTGGCAGCTGGACGTAACCTGATCTAGGTAAAAGCAAAAAAATAGTAATGTTCTCGAAATGGGCTTTTCTTGGATACTCTTCACATGATTTCCTTGTATCTAATATATTTCTTTCTGCCAAGACTCTCTAAAAATTTCTCAGCCATTCCAGGCTAACTTCCAGAACCTTCTCTGCATGCTAGACCAGCCCTACCCGATAAAGTGACTCTGGTTTAAACTTAATTACTGTAATCCATGAGGAACATATATGAGGTCACAAATAGGCCTGTTTACTTAAAGGCAAGAACAATAAAGCTTTTAGTCTGAGATTTAACCATCTTTCTGAATAACATTCTCTATATATTACCACTGGTGTTGACTTATGGCAACGTTCTGAGCTATTTGCCATTTGGATCTGCTTTGAGAGAATACAGATTGCAGCCAGCAGGACTAGGCTCCTTACATGTGCCCAGTATTGTGCTACGGACCCTATAAACATTGTCTTAATTCTCGCAATTACTTGAGAATATATTCTAAAATAGCTTTCTCATCCTCAAATTGCTCTCTATCCCTTCCCTTGCTTTATTACTTACATATAAGCTCCCTGAGAAGAGGAATCTTAGATCTCTTATCTCAAGACCGGTGTCTGAAACTATCGATGAATTCATGAACCAACCTTTGAGGAAGATTGTATTATTATGTGTATCTGGCAAGCAATCATTGAAGAAGAATTCAGCATTTAAAACGCAATAATAACAGTAATATGATGAACCTAGTAGAGTCTGTTACTGAGGGTCCATGAACCAAACTGTGATAAAGGCTTTCTGTGATTACATCATGCCATCTGCCAGGACACTCCTCCAAGGTAGGTCTTTCCATTGGTGCTCTTTCAGAGAAACACTGTCTTAGAGGGGATTAATTTCTTCTCCAAGGCCACGCAGTTATTTAAAACATGGCTAGGATTCCAACTCAGATCTATGACTGGGAACAAATGCTCTTAACAATGAGGTTATACTGCCTTCTTTCCAGGGTGGTCAACTTGCCCAATACAGATGATCTACTGCTTATAATTACTTCAGATAGGATTTTACAATACCTCTTCTTCTCCTAATTGTCGTATCTATTATCTCCAGAGGCAGCACAGGAAGAAAAATTAGGCAAACAAAACAGGAAAGGGTTGGATGAGATGGTGAAAAATTCACTGACTTAATTCAACAAATATGTACTGAACAGATAAAGATGAGCCATGTACAATGAAGGCACTCACTCTGCCAGAGTTTATGATCCCAATGAGCATTTTGATGTGTGATTTTGACATATAGCCTTGGAAGGGCAGCCATTCTCATATAGGCATTTTGGAAAAACCACTACAACAATCAAATTGAATGGACATTTCGCATCCTCATTAGCCAGTCTAGCTATACATTTCAGATTAGCTTTGGGTTTTGTGTTTGTCACATTCTACTGTCTGATGCCAAAATAAATCTGCTAATTTGCCATTCTTATCTTTTTTTTTCTCCCCCGAGTTTTCCCAGGAAACATCCAATTATACAGTTTCTAATTCTTTCTCTTCCACACAGTACTAATGATCAAGGTAGACTCATCAGGCTCCAAGCTAATTTCAATGGATGAAATAAGAGTAAAGAATAGGAATGATGACCATCAAATAACAGAAGCACCCTTTCCTACATATTTAATTCTGTATCAGTGCATTTATTCCATGTGCAAGTTCAAGAGGTAATTATCACCTACATATAAAGCAAGACGTGCTAAATTAGAGCACAGCATTCAAATAAAAACAAAAGCAGAAAAACCTAACGATTTAAATAAGCCATATTCCAATCTGTTTATATCATTCCTTTCAAAAGAATGGTACAATTTACTAATTGCTAATTTTGTAATTGCTACTGTGGTTTGGTTTTACCTCCAATATTTACTGAAGTGTATCCAACTTATAATGATTATCTGTACATTTTTCATTTTTAAAAAGGGCACAATGCTTCAGAAAAAAATAAACCCAATTAAGATTAATTTTAAATTAAAAAAAGATGGCATTATATGAATATGAAACAGCAGGGGGGATTTTAATTGGAAAAAAAGAACTAGTAACATCTGAATCATTTTGCATTTTCTTTATTTTATTGAATTATACTGTTACATTTTCATTGAAAATAGTAAAACTATTGAAAATCAACACAAACCACCTTCAAAAAATGTAAAGAAAATGTATGGTGAAAATTAAACACAAAGCCTAGAATATATTTTTCAAACAAATATTTTTATAATTTTTACTTAAAGAATTCTGAAGCTTGGTCAGTCTTATCTTGGATAGCCTTCCGTGTAAGAATTAGAGAATATCAAAATTTACAATTTCAAAGAAAAGCTTCTCAGCTTTACCATCCCGATTTGAATTATGACCAATAATAGAAGCAGAACAAAGTACATTGCAAATTGGTACTACAAATTCTTATTCAAAATCTCTAAATTTGATGGATCTGATTTTGAGAGGGATCTAAACATGCTTTAGAGCTCAAGGTTTGCGGTTTGCCTGGGTTAGAATCCGATTTTACTTGCCCTTGCTAGAATGGCTGTACAGTGTACTTAATCTGGTTGAGCCTTGGCTTCCTTAACTGTAAAATGGGCTTGATATTAGTACCTAACTGTGATTTTTTAAATTTTAATTTAGCAATAGTAAAGTGGCTCAGAGTCTGGCACAAAGACAGTGAAGATGTTATCTGACATTATTATTTATTGATTTTTTAAAGAATTTACCCATTTGCGAGAGAAAGAGAGAGAGAAAGAGCACGAGGTGGGGGAAGAGGGAGAAACAGGCTCCCGCTGAGCAAGGACCCCGGGACCACGGGAGACCATGACCTACTGATGAGAAGACTAATGATTAGAGCGTGGTTCTAAGCACTCACACACATGGTTTCATTTACTAACACCCAGCCTTTGAAGTGAGCACACCAATAACCTCAATAAACAAAAGATGAAATTCAGCACAGAGGGTACAGTAGTCACTGAAGATCTGACATCTCTGTAAGAGTAATACTACCATGGTCCCATTCTGCAGATAGGGAAACTGAGCCATATGGAAGTTACTGAATGTGAGCAAGGTCACATGGCCCTAATTAATGAGGGTGTAATTCAGACGAAGGCAATATGACCTGATTCTGCTATGTCCAACAGCCTTGGCTTCAGAAGAGGACACGGGCACGGGTTTTAATGGCATAATCTGTTTCTGCATATTCCCTGAGTCTTTCCCTTCATTAAGGTACACTAATACACCTAGTACAACTGTCATAAATTTAAAATCACTCCTCCCTACACACAGATGCACACACACACACACACACACACACACACACACCCCTGGCACCAGCCCTACATATACTTTCCCTACTTGATTATCTTGCCTTTAAATGTATCTTGGAATTTTCATGTAAGAAAACAATTGAAGTATTACTTTAGCATGAATTTTCCTTACATCAACAATAGTATTTAAAACTCTACTAATTATGAACTCTTTTCTAGTATATTTTTTGAATTATTTAGAATACATTACACGACAAGGATGGTTTAGAAAGTCTCAAACACTGGTACCAGGGAGACGGTATAAAGGACTTGATGAGTTGATACTAATCTTAAGAAAATGCTTGTCAAAAATGTGGGTATAGACACCATCAATCAAGTAAAGTCATTAGAAACTAGGTATCATAATTTTGTAAAGTGAATTTTCTGTTTCCCCTTCCCTCTCTCCCCATACCTGAAATACCTTTAATATAAAGGAGACTGTTTTAAACTGCTGTTTTTACTAAGTCAGTAGGGTATAAAAATAACTTAAAAAATATCCTCTTAAAAGATGGAAAGATTAAAATTTGGCTGAAAAATATAAGAAATGATAGCATCAGCATAACTGTTATGGTGCCCTTCCATTTCCCCCCTTAAAATATTCTTTTTGACCATACCACAATGATTCATGCATGGACATTTGATTGCTATAAATTTTATTCGAATAATAGAAAATAATACATACAGATAACCATAGGATACACACACAGAATTTAAAGATAAATTTTATACTTTTCAATATGAAACAAAGTACATATCTCATGGAGATATATTGCTACAAATGCCAGGAAACAATAGAGTAATCATCTTGAAAATGGAAAGTATAGGAACATATTATCAGAATTACTAAATAATAAAAAGGTACAACTCCATTACATGTAGCATAAAATACAGGTATTGGAGAAAGTGTTTCCCCACTTTTTGACTGGAAATAACAATGGTCATATGAAATCTACTAGTCATTCAGATTTTTTCTAGATATATACAGTATATACAGACCTTGCAGAGAAAGTTATAAATATTTTTCTCCTTTGTGTATAATGACTTTATCTCAAATGTAATCTTTCAATGTAAAGTAACATTTCATGATGGTATCAGAATTTTGCTAATTTTTATGCTTTTTTGATATCTGCACTGTTGGTTTCAAATTCTGATATCTTTGTAAAGAAGAACAAGTTCCTGCAAAATGTGAAATTGGTAGGAAAGAGGTAAAAAATTGATTTTGCAATGTCTAACACTCAATCTGTCGATTTTCATATATTCTTTACATATTGCTATGAAGTCATGTCTTCAATAATCTTTTGAAAACCACATATTGAAAGACTGAGTCATACATATCAAAGTCAGCAGCACTGCCATGGTTCTATTACAAATTTAACTCAGAAACTAAAGAGCCTGCCAGACTCACTCTGATAGACGGTTGGATTTCATTAAAAAACCATCTCCACCATCCAAAAAAGAGAGGGTCCTTTAATGGAATCAGAAATTGGAAATGAAGAATTGTGTGAATTTTGTTTAATAGTTGAGTTGAGATTCAGGTCATTCCTTATTTTCTCTACCGTGTTTTAATAAAACCTGAAAGCTCGTTCTTAGGTGTGAAGGAAACAATTACTTTTTAATTTTTTTAATACTTGAGAAAGAATAAAATGGGATTATTTCCATTTTATAATATCATTGAAAAAAAGAAAGCATTACCCGTAATAGAATGCAAACTTTAAAAAAGTAGCTGGTCCTTATGACTTTTATATGGTTAAGTAAATTCTTACTAAAATTTTGCAGATTCAGCATGTTAAGGATAACAAAACACTTTCATATTCCCTTCTTTATCTCTTAACAAAGAATGCATGGGGCAGGGGCAGGTATGCTGCGTATTATCTCCACATTTCACAGATGAAAAATTGAGAACTAGAGAGAGCAAGGTAAATCTTGTAAAGAATCTCACAACTTTGTCATACCTAAACAAAACAGCACTGTTCTAACCTCTGGTGTAGCATTTTCCAACATTCTTTTGAATCATATGCACCCTCTTCCAATCAGGGTAATTTTAAAAATGTATTTTCACCTTTGAGTATTTCAAATGGCATATCAGGATAATACTGATTAAGTCTTCCAGGCAATGCTGTTATAATGGGAAAAAAACATTTGGATTAAATGAGTTTTTCTACATTAAAAAACAAAGAAACAAACATGTGTGTGCATGTGTGTGTGTGTGTGTGTATACACATGACAGCACGTGAGTCTATCCATAGGCAGTGCTTAAAATCATAGTTTACGAAGATCTTTATCAAAAGTCTAATGTAGGTAATATGTAAATTCCTTTGGTTTATCAAGTAAATATTAAGGCATTTCAGATTCCCCTAAAAGGATTTACTGTTTTTTTTATTATATTCATATTTTACCTATAGAAAGTTAAAAATACAGAGTTGAAAAAAAAACATGCATAAGCACTGCATTTCATGAAAGCACTTTTTCTGTAACCAATTAACGTTCTGGCAAATAATAAAAAAAAGTTAATATCACCACAAGGCATTTACAATAAAGAACAATACTACAGGTATATAACTTGACACAGCGGGGACACTCGAGATGGCTGAAGTAGACCCTCTTGCATCCATATCTGTCAACGGTGAGAAACAGCTCGTTAGTAAGGATCGTCCCGATAGAAATAATCAGGGCAAAAGCCATGCCTCTCCTATCAAACTCAAATCATACCCTGAACCTAACCTAAAACCACAAGTTACTATCAGCCCTCATTTTATTTATCAACGTAGCATATATTCCTTGCCAAGAATATCTCTAAAAAAGCTGATGTACTTAAGTATTTTTTTAAAACCGAATCTAGGCTTTGTTCATCTAATATTATTTAACTTTAATTGAAATTGCAAAAACAACTTAATCATTTTGAAAACAATTACACTTTATTACAGACAATTTGGAGATAATTCAATGGTTTAATTAAAGAAAGCTTCATTGGATAAGAGTTTGGGAAAATCTGTGTTTGTTTCTACTTTATGCATTTCTAGATAAATTATTAGGCACAATATAAAACATCATCTTTAAAAAAAAAAAAAGACAATCAATAAAAGCTCCATTTTCCGAGAGAGGGCCTTGTCTGCTCTAGTCCTTGCAAGCTCAGCGGAAGGCACGTGTCAGACGAAAAGGCTACTCTTGACTCAGCAACCCTAAAATGCAAAAATCATGTCTGTTCCCGCAAAAGCATAGAAACTACTCCTTGTAACAGTTACACTCTGGCCATATTAGAATGTGAACTCTACATCCTGCAGTATTCTAGGAATAAGAGAGCATATCTTAATTAACTTTAAAACCTATATAATAATCATAACAAGCTTAAATTTCTAGTTTTGCTCTGTTGACGCGCATACAGTTTTTAAAATGTCTATAGTCTGAAATGGTTTTTATAGATTTTTATGCTGTGAAATTCAGTTCTAAGGTAAACGCTTCCCATTTTCTTGGTATAGTTTAATTATTTGTTGGTCTTAGTCTAAGTATGGCGGTCTTAATGATTTCACATTAAGATAAAGCTCTTCCAGGTCTCCATATCCCTCCTTCTCCTTACTTCCTAATGATGTCAGTCATTTTGTTTTCTAAGATTAAAGAGAGAGCTTTTAGTCTTATGCCCAAGACTACAGACCAGGTCAAGCCCCATGAAAGTAAACAGGGAACAAGGTTATTTATGTCACTGAGAACTACAGAATAGAAGACAAGACGGCTTCTACTCTACTTAAACTGAGGTCCCTAAACTCCAGAGTTGAGATTTGAAAGAATAAATGAAATTTCTTCTACCATTGTCACTGATAAAATATGAACGCGCATCTGTTTCCCTTAACTCTAAAAGTGTAATTTCTATCGTAAAATAGGTTTAATTTGGATTTTGAAAGGAAAAGTTAGTGTGAACCTCCTTCAAAATCAGAAACGAAGAATTTTTTTTTAGAAGTGCCTTCTTGGTTTGGCCAAGCAGTTTATGACCTTAACAATGTTAAATTTCCACTTTTTAAAGAACTGATGAGATTCATGTATAATTTCTAGGAGGCAAACAAAGATCTTAAAAATAGTTCAACATTGCCCTTGAGAAACGCTTAAGAAATTCTGTCCTTTATGGGCAATCCAAAGGCAAATTTAGGCATAGCTCATAAGGAGGGAAAAAAATTCAAATTAATAAAGTTCTGCTAAATATTTTTCAATGTCTTTTCTATCTTATTATCTTTCTTCATATTTTGTATCACTCATGAAAATTTCTCTTACCATCATCTCTCATATTCTAAAACCTTCTTACCATTCATATGGAGGAGGTCATGGCGAGAAAATGGACAGAAGGCATTGACTGACTCACTTTTGGGGCCTCATAATGCTGATGTTATCAATAAGGTAAATGTTGACTTGGACCGACTTACTGGTTATTCTTGGAATCCTGATCTGTTCGCTACTGGTTCCATCCCCTCCATCCGTGGTGGCCTTAACTTCAATAATATAGTCCTCTTTAATGGGCAGCAAAAGTTCTGCTGACGTTTTATTTGTGTTCAGCACTTGGACATTATTTTGACTGCTAGTCCTATAGAACACCTAAAATGCATGAACAAATACATTTATTTCTTATTGTCTACTCTTACTTTTTTTCATAGAACTGATTATTCTGATGTTACCTCATTTATATTGTTTGTCTTGTTATATTCACCAGAATGTAAGTGTAATTCATAGCTCTTTCATAGGTCTTAGACTGGCGGTCAGCCCACATTAGAATCATCAAGTCCTCAAAATCAAGGAGGGGAGGAGGAGTGAACTTCTTCTATGGAAGAGTTCAGGGGCTTGGGCATTTGTGAGGTTGGAGAGAGGGGGCAAGCCCCTACTGCACTGATCTCAAAAGTCAGACCAACAGATTAGAGCCAATAATTTCAGTTGTTTTTTAAGTATATGGTGAGCATTGGAAGTAACAAAGTAATTGACATCATGAACAATTTATAAACTTTTTGTTCAAAATCCGTGCATGACCAGAATTACTTCCTTTAAATTTATAATTAAGAAATCAGACACTTTTTGGGGAAAATACCCTTTTTATAAAATTTCGATATCTCTATGTCCAAATCAGATTACGGCAACCATATTATCACAGCTAGAAAAATCATTCAAACCTAGCTTCCCTTGCCAGGAACAGGGAAAGAAAGCATTGCAAATGTCTTACTTTATATCCCGTTACTTCTGATTCGTTCTCCATTGCTTTAACTTGTTCCCAATTAAGTAACACTTTAGTGTCTGTAGCATTCCAAACAACATTTCCTGGTGGCTGACTGGGAGCTTGAAATGCAAAATGAGAAAATGAATCAGATTTGAACATGAATGATATTTTACATAGAACGGATAAATGATGGTCCTCGGAGGCTTATAAAAGGACAGCAAAATCTCTTCGGTAATATGCAGCAGAATCAGAAAACAAAATTAGGAGTAGCTAAATTTCCTTTTAAAAAGGTTTTTCAGTTAAATTGTGAGAATTCATTTTATCATATTCATCACATCTTTGAGGACACTTCTCACTTGTGGCCGTGGGTCTTCTGGAAACACGTTGATAGTGGAGATAAGGAAATTCCTTTACCCACCACTAGAGGGCCGCTTGTAGATGTACCAAGAAAGGCAGGCAGTGTGACCCACTTTGACACATCCAGGCAGAGGCTGAGAGAAATTGCCCACTGAGCAGATTAAAGACGCGCAAAATGAAGTGTGGCTGATTTTTAAGCCAGCGTTGTGTGATGAGATAGGCAAAATGGGAGGCAATCAAAGATAAGGGTTACTTATAATAATTCCCATGAAGTAACAGCTATTCACATGAAAAACTGCAGCAGAAAGCCTATATTTCACTCTTGGTTTTCCAAGTTTTAAATCAATTTTTGAGAAAAATAAGGCAAAACCCTAAAACATTAATGAGAATTCCATTCGATAATGAATGACATTCTCTGAGGTTTAAAGGCTTGGATTCATAGCTTAGTTCCCTCTCACAGACACTAGACCGCAGACTCATGCTGGGGGGAGGGAGTTCAGCGGCAGCGCAGACAGGACATTAAAACTCAGTTTCCTGTCAAGCACAAAACAAACACAATATTATCCATTCGGCCGCAGCATCACAATTGCCCAAAGCAGTGCCGAAATATGTTGTACTTGTGGATTTAGCCGCAGAATGTGATCTGGTTAACTGAATTTGTAATGGGAAAATGATATAAAATATTGGCTCTGCAAAGAAATTTCTAAACATCATTGACTCATGCCACGAGGGAAAGACGGCTGAACTTACAGATGGGAAGAGCTCTCAGATACATTTATGTGACTAATGACACCAAACAAGACTGTCTTCTCTGCAGATTCTTTGGCTTCGTGTCTGCTCTGTCACGCTATTCTATGCTGCCTTTGAAATGGTGCGGTCGGGCCTTAGCAACGACTCGAGGTCAGCTCGGAGAGTGCGAGCTGCACGGCTTTGATAACAAAAACGTGTACAAGGGCAGTTGCTTTAGGGCTGAAATACTGACGACCATGTTCTGGTGACTCAGTCCAAATGACATGAAGGCACAAGCGTTAGAACATTTTTTCCAAGGTCGGTGATTTCCTGCGTCCTGACAGTACTGCAATGGGCCAGGGTCGGCCCGATGCGGCTCCGGGAGCAAAGGCAGCATGGTCTGCTCTACCGAAAGATGCGTGCTTGGGAGGTTACGGGAAACCTGAGTAATGGCGGCTGAATCAGCTCTTCCAACACGAGTCTCAGAGACGAGATGACTGCTAACACTGAGGCTTGTCTTGGATCAGTCCAAAAATAGATGAGTTGAATGAATGCAGCCTCAATCGAATACTTTTTGAATAAACAGAGAGATAAAAACAGGAAAAGGGAAAGGAAGAAAAATCAAGGTTTGTTCTGGGTCTGATTACTGTTATTCTGAATCATATCAGTGTTTCCTGAGCCTCAGATAATCATGTACCACTTTCATAATGTTTGCTATCTTTAAAAAGAAGACTCGATTTAAAAACAAACAAACATAAACATCTACCTTCGCTTCATCCCAACCACTAAGACTCACACAAGCACGGGCTTGATATGCTAGCTACGTTCTTAGGGTACTCTTTCAAATAAATGAAGCACTATCAAACTAAAAAAGAAGTATTTGTGAACCACCCTCGAATCATCTCTCTTACCATCACTGAGAAGAATAACATCATCTGGAAAATTCTACACCAAATAAACCTTCCTTCCATGTTCAAAATCTTATTATTGTTAGTAGCCAAATGTTTATTAAACACTTATCATATGGGCATGGTAAAATGTGCTTTAATATAATTTGCTTAATTCTCATTGCATTATAATAATGTCCATTTCTATACATGGGTAATATGGACCCAGAGACTTAAAAAAATTGTATACTCATGTTCATAGCAGCATTATTCACAGTAGCCAAAAGGTGGGAGCACCCTAATTGTCTGTCAACAGATGAAAGGAAAATTAAAATGTGGTACATACATAAGGTGAAGTATTATTCAGCTTTACATAGGAAGGAAATTTGCTGACACATGCTACAACATGGATGGACCTAGAGGGGATTATGCAAAGTGAAATAAGCTGGTCAAGAAAAAACAAATTCTGTATGATTCCAATTATATGAGGTACCTAGAGGTGTCAAATTTATAAAGACAGAAAGGGGAGTGGTGCTTGCCAGGGGCTGGGGGTTAGGAATGGGGGTTATTGTTTAATGATACAGAGTTTCAGTTTTAGAAGCTGAAAGACTTCTAGAAACAGTTACACAACAACCAATCTTAATGCTACTGAACTGTACATTTAAAAATGGGCAAGATGGAAAATTCATGTTATGTGTATTTTTAGGACAATTAAAAATTAAAAGCAAGAACTTGCTAAGCTACACAACTGGTGAGAGGTATTAAGTGGATTCAAGCCAGCTCTGATTAATTTCAGAGTCTATGCCACCCATACTATACTGTGCTGAGTACCTGAGGCCTTTTTTACCTCCCGAACAACTGATCACAGATCTGTAAATGATGTGAAAATGAATACGAATCAAGAATGTCACAAAATATACTCAACTTCCACTGTCACAGGAATGCTTTTCCTGATTTCTCAGACTAAAGTGGGGGCTCTTTTCAGATACCAGACCTTTCTTCATAATCTTCATCAAAAGTACATTTTACATTTCCTTGTGATTTTATTTTTATTAATACCCAGTTTTCCCATTAACCTGTAAGATCCTTGCAAGCAGACACAATGTCCAGTAAGGTCTCTGACACAGAGAAGTTGATATGGTCGATTTTATTCACTAGCCTGATGCCTTGCCAAGGGTAGATATCAAATTAGATTTTGTACATGACTAATGTTTTAATGTAAAAAGCACAAAGTCAAGGATTAAGGAAACACTTTTACAGTGTTATCAAGAAATAAGTTTGACCCATTTCCTTTGTGCTCTTAAGGAATGATTCATGCAATGAATATTCTGAATGGGGGAAAGATTCAGAGTGTTAGTGAAATAATTCACCATGGTGGCAGCAGGACAAGATTTGGCTGGCCACACTTTTCAAATGCAGCATACCCAAATCAAAATGAACTGTCTAGCTACATGCTGGAAAGTTCTCCAAGACATCCTAACAAATGTTATACATTTTCAAAGACAAAACTGGGAGCATGAACACTCATTGATCATCAACTTTGAGTCTTGAGATCGAATATGTTCAATTGTACTGAGGCTAAGATGATAAGGAACATAACACAAAGAAAGAACAGAATAAGAAAAAAACTTTGGAAAAGCTGGTATATTGATTAAATGACTTATTCAAGAAACATCTATGTGTAAGGGTTAAGGAAAAAAATGAATAAGGAGGTGGCAACATCTGAAATAGATTTTGAAAGGCAAATTATGATGTACTGTATGGTGACTAACATAACATAATAAAAAATAAAAATAAATAAATTAGGAGTCTATCTGAAAAAAAATGGGGAGAATATGTAAATAGATACTTTCCAAAGATTTTCCCACACGGGGGGAAAAAAAAGAAAAAAAAAAAGAAAGGCAAATTATGATTTTTATATATAGAAGTGAGAGAGGGAAAGGTATCCAGCACAAGGATAAACATATGCCAAGGCACAAGGCAGGAAACAACAAGGTACGGCAGGGAGCGCAGAAGTTCTGACTGGTTACGAGGTAGCGGCGAGGAGAAGGGATGGAGCAGATGCAGTTGAAGCAGCAAGTAGGAGCCAGATGCTGAAGGGTTCAGGAGACCAAAGGAACTAGAAAAGGAATTTTTTTGTAGGCAATTAGGAAGGCAATAAATAAGTGAAGGGTAGAAAAGTGATACTATCAGTTTTGTGGTTTCATTGATCTTTGTGGGAGCAGAGAGAAAAGGAGGAGACTCTCGGTGGGCATTCTGTTGGGAGAATCTGGTAGCACTTCATGGAAGAGAGAATAAAGTTCTGTTCACATGATGATGATTGCAGCGGAGTCGGAAGGATGCAACAGACATGAAATTTGTGTAAACTCAATCAAGTCATGATGACTGACATCATACGGCTGCCGGCAATAAAAAACAAAGCTAACTCTAGCTGACGACACAGACCCTGGGGAACAATGTCTCTACCCGGAATTTCCTTTGACTACATATTTAATAACAATTTCTTATGTCTTAGGGATCCTTCTTAGTACATTAAGCAAAGAGATAGACATGTTCTCTGACTTCTAACCGTAGGCCTTATCAGTGGTTCCCAAAGATCAATATTTCTACCACTACGGATGATTTTAGGTGGATGACATTTTTAATTGGGAATATGTACATATTTTCAAGTTAGGTTAAAAAAAAAACCTGTTACATCTAATTCTTGATTCACAGATAGAATTCTTTTGGATGAAGCCAATATTGATACATCTGTGGTGATCTACTCTACACACAACACTCAGATCATTAAAATTACTTTCTAAATAATGATTCAGAACAAAGGCTATTATGCAAACAAAAATAACTCAGATGTTTCCAGCTGCACACAGATGTCTGGTAAGCATCCCAAAACACACAGTCACAATTCAAACTAAGATCTGACCTAAGGGAATATTTAACGCAAATAATTCATTTTACACCAAGTGATCAAGAAAAGAATATCACTCTACTAGTAACAGTCACAGAGACCCTGATTAGCTCATTGCAAAACTTATTTTCAGGTATGCATTTTTTTTTTTTTTGAAAATCAGTTAGGTTTATTTTTCTTTGCATTTCATTGTACTGTTTAACTTTTAAACTTTTCTATTCAAATAATTGCTTGTTTTCATTTTATAAAAACAATCTTATAGCTACTCCCTTACAATAAAGAGTATTAGTGATTTTCTGTTTCTAGTAAAGGTATAGTTGCTTTTTAAAATAAATGTATCTTATCAAATTAAAGAAATGTATTAGGAAAATAATAATACAGGTTGCTTGCGTCTATGGCTAAAATCATGAAAAACACAGTGACTGGAGATGGCAAAATAGTGGGCAAATTAGGAACAGGCTGAGTTGGCTCATTGCATGATCCAATCTTCCCTTTAGCATCTTCATTCCCATTTGTGGTTTCCATCCTCCCCAAACATTCACTTACCTTGTATTGAGCCTTAAATGCCCTTCTTGTCTATCTTCCCAGGGTCAGACCTCAAGTGGGAACCCTTTGCTTCCACAATCTCTAAAAACAGGCTGCCTACACTTGTCTGCCAGGAGTTATCTTGTAACAGAACAGAAAAAAATCTACCTCATATACCTCAGACCAAGGCCTGGAAGCACTGTCACCATTTACAAGGCACATGTCCTGATTGCTGATTGCTCGTGCAATCTCACATGGGAGAGAATGGGCCTTCTCTGATGGACAGAGAGAATGGCTGGACCTAAGAAAAGACACCCCAGCCAGCCATCCCTGCCCATTGACACCTGCCTGGCCATGGAAGGTATCTGACTGGACATTTCTCTTTTAAAATAAGTACTAGTTTGGGGAAGTTTTATATATTTTAAGGACACCTTATTGACATATCTAGGTAAGTAATACATCTTGATGGAATAAATCTGTACAATGTAACTTGTTATTTCTCTTTAAGCTTGTTATATCTCTCTTTAAGCTTGTTATTTCTCTAAAGGCTTGAAGTGGTGGATGCTGAGGGAAGGATGGGAGGGAGGAAGGGTGCGGACATTGGAAGCAGGTAGTTCAGGGATCTCTAGAGGTCTCTCAGCAACCTGAGTTATATTCTTAGATCCTCTGGAAACATCTCGTTGATGATCCTATTATTGGCTGGTAGGGTCGATTGCGTTATTGTTTAAAGTATTTTGAGGTAGATTGTATTGTTGTTTAAGATCTTTGCAAGTCCTCTGCCCTTTACTCCTTGTGGGAAGATTATATTTCTCTCTCACTGACATTCAGCTTGGCCATGGGATTTGCGGTTCCCATGCCTGTAGGAAGACATACTTCTGCTTCTTGCTGGCATCCCACAGACATCAGGCTTTGTCATGTGACTCCTTTTGACCAATGGAATGTAAGCAAAAGCAAAATGGGTCATTCCCCAGTGGCTGCTTCCAAAGCCACAGAAGAATCTGGTCAGCCCTTCTTTTTTCACTCTGCCATAGATCGGCACAGCGCAGTGAGTGCCTGCTCCTTCAGTCTGGGTCCTGGAGTGAACACAGCATGGGTCAGATCTGAATGTTACTTGTGGTGGACATGTAGGATGAGTGAGAAATAAACACTTGTAGTTGGAAGCCACTAAGGTTTGGCGGTTGGATACCGTGGCCTGGATTAGCCTAATCTGACTGGTACAGCTATTCACCAGTATTCTAAATAGCTTTGATGCAACACTATACATTTTTGTAAAGGCAGGGAGACATGGGATACTATACATTAATATAGCTTATCTGTTAGGACTTCCAATTTCACTTTCCAGATTCTATCCTATGTGGAAGCCCAATTCAGAATATTCAGACCGAGTCCTACACTTTATTAGAACTAATTTAATACATAGTCTACATTTTTAAATTTTTGGTAAATTACATCTCAACTTTCACATTGTATAGATTTATCAGCTCCATTTCTACTATTGATAGTATATGCTAAAGTAGAGAAAAATGACAAAAACTAATTTAATTTTAGTAGAAAGGAAGCATATCACTACCTAGTGCAATGCTAATTGGCAGGCTGCAAAATTATTTCAATAATTTCAAACGTTGTAACAAAAATAGTATTATGTTGAAGGCTTTTATTATTGTTCTTTAAGCACCCATCATGATATCCTCTGTGTATTTGATTAATAGACTCCTCAATGTCAGCTTTATAGATTTTACTTCGTCTTCAACCTCTTGCCTACAAGCAAGTGATAAATATAAGGTTGTTGACTGCATGAAGCTACGAATATAAGGCATGCCTACCAATAGGAAAATGGTTAAATTGTGGTATATTATCACAATGTAATAATATACATACACTAACATATTTATGAAAAACTATTAGTGACAATGGAAATTGCTATGATGTATAGGTATCTAAATATATAGTGTACTTTCACTGTATAAGACAAAAATCTATAGAACATAAGTCTGAAAAGAAAGTCCAACATTAATGACAGTATTACTGAGTGATAGAATTATGGGTGATTTTTATTTTTTTCCTTACAATTTTCTTTTTTCCCAAATTTTCAACAATGAAGAAATTTTCCTTTATATAATAAAAAGTAGAAGCTGTTAAGAATATTACTGTCTAGAATTTTTTTTTTTTAAAGACTTTATTTATTTATTTGACAGAGAGATAGAGCCAGAGAGTGCAAGCAGGGGGAATGGCAGAGGGATAGGGAGAAGCAGGCTCCCAGCTGAGCAAGGAGCCCAATGTGGGACTCGATCCCAGGACCTTGGGATCATGACCTGAGCCAAAGGCAGATGCTTAACCGACTGAGCCACCCAGGCATCCTTAGAATTTTCAATAGTGAGTGATATTTCCATAGTGGTGATGGTAATTTACTTTCAAAATGTGGAATTTTAAGAACATATGCTTGCTGTGATTAATTATGCAAGACTCAACAGTTTTCTTAATTTTTTTCTTGACTCCTTGATGATAATGAAGTGATTTAGTGGGAAGTGGTTGGTCTCACTGGTAGGTAGAAACTGTACTTTGTAGTTGGAGTTCAGTTGAGTTGAACATCAGCATTTGTCATTAAACTGCTTAAACATGTGACATTGTGAAGGGATCAGGTCACCAAAAGATACTTTCTCCCAAATAATGAGACATATTTGTCTCAGAACCATTAAAATTATTACAAATAAACAAATGACTTATAATAGGAAATTCACTCAATGTGCAACTATACAACAAAAACATCTTCTTAAACCATCTGAAACTCAGAAAAGACTTTTCCTGGGGTCCACCTTGGAATGTTGGGGAGGGAGATCTTTCTTTGTTTTAAGTGACTGGAAATTTCCTTGACCAAAATCTTTCCTTCTTTGGATAATAAAAATAATAAAATTTGTAAACTATAAGCAAAACATTTAAAATTTTCTAGAGAATTTGTAGGCAAGTGGAAGATTTCCAAAAAAGTGTCAAAGCTCCTACAAAGTAAAGTTCGTAAGATTTACACATTTGGCCAGAGGAATGACTTGATCTTTTATTAGCTAAAACTCCCTGACTGAATTCTGTTCAAGTTCAATATTACATTATGTCTTGTTTCAGAACTTACAACATCAGAAATCATTTTGTTGAAGTCCACAGACAAAAACCAAAACAAACAAACAAAACCAGTCCGAAATCCGAGGAACATGCATTAGTGAACAGTGTATTATATAGCTGTCTCTGTGATTTGTGGTATATCATATAAAGACATGAGTAGTTCACATACATATCTGGGATGTGATACATAGAGGAGTTGACAAATAACATTAAGTCACATAGACAGAAATTCCCTTTATTTTTCCTATTAGCTTGAAGACAAAGCTGGATTTGGAGATACTAGGTTTTTAATATCTCTTTGATACTAACATCATAAAGAGGAAGCAGAGTTAGAGGTTTAAACAGGCAAGAGCATGTTGCTAGTATTAGAAAATGGAGAGTGGCTTATTTGTTCATTGTATTTATTACTACTGATTTTATTACTATTTAACTTATTTCGTTAGCGTCTATTTATGGCAATGATACCAGTTTCCGTACTTGGTTGGTCTCCATTTTCGTTTTAAGTTTATGGAAGCAAAAATTATAAGCTAATTTTTAAAAAAAGATTTTATTTATTTACTTGACAGAGGGAGAGAGAGAGCAAGCACAAGCAGGGGGAGCAGCAGGCAGAAGAAGAGGGAGAAGCAGGCTCCCCCCTGAGCAGGGAGCCCAATGTAGGGTTCAGTCCCAGGACTCTGGGATCATGACCTGAGCCAAAGGCAGACACTTAACCAACTGAGCCACCCAGACGCCCCTGTAAGCTAATTTTCAAGACAAACTGTTAGGTACATATTAGAGGAGGCCCAAAGGAATGGCAAAAATTGAGAAGACAGTTCACATACAAAATTTGGGAAACTTTGCATTGAAATATTTCCTAAGCCATAACTTAGAGTATATAATTATATAATTAAATTATACATACAAAAACTCCAGAACTTCCAAATTATGTATTTGAAGCGGGAATATTCATTTTATCAAAAACTTCTGAAATATTCTGACTCCTATTCCTTTAGTGTTTGTTTTACTCACATTACCTTTATAATTCCTTAGGACACCCTTGATTGGTTTCCTTAAATTTAGGCAACTGATTTTAGTTCAACTTACATGGATAAACATTCCATTTGCAAAAGCAAAAACTCAAGTGCAAAACATTGTACCATTTAATATTATTCTGTTTTCTCAAGTGGATATACATGTACAATCATCACTGAAGGGAAAAAAAAAAGTATCTCCTTGTTCCAGGGTAAGGTCTGGGTATGGGATTCAGGCAGTCCAGGGAAGGTTTTCTAACAACTGGCCATAACAACTGGTTCTGGGATGAGCCAAGAAGAACCATCCTTGGCTCTGAATGGAGTTATCAGAAAGGAGTAGTCCACCATCCCCAGGGTGTTTAGTTGACAGAAACAAGCCTTAAGGTGCAAATAGTAATACCTCTACCCTGAAAAGGGAACATGGTGAGAATGATTCCATCAGGAACAGAGCCAAGAGATGGAAAGTTTTGTTTGTTCATCATCTGTTATTGGGCACCAACTATGATTACTTCAACACTGGAAACAGAGCTCTGAGGACAGAGTTATGATCAAAGCAGGTAAAATCTCTGCCCTAAAGGACTTTGTCTTCCAGTCAAAACAGGCTGGAGAGACAACAGTCAAATAAATGAGGACAAGTTATAGAATGTGTGGTAGCTGTCAGTGCTCTGCCCAAGAATAAAGGAAGGAAGGAGATAGACTGTCAGGAGATGAGGGATGCACTTTTAAACATGGCGGCCAGGTGGCACTGAGCTGATATTTGAGCAGAGCTCTGAAAGAGATGAGAGAGAAAGCCACTGGATGCCTAGAGGAGCTTTCTGGGCAGAGGGAACAGCAAATGCAGAGGCCCTGAAGTGAAAGTGGAATGAGTGAAGAGGAAAATAGTAGGAAATAAGTCAGAGGAGGATTTGGAGGATGGATCATATAAAGCCTTGTTGAGCATTATAAGGATTAGCGTTTATCTGAAGTGAGATGAAATGGGACATTCTGAGCATCGCTGTGGCCTATTGGAGACAAGGGTGGAAAGAGGCTGAACAGGAAGGGGTCATTGCCCTGATCCATGGGAGGGATGTTCCAGCTTGCATCAGGGTGGTAGCAGTGAAGCAAAAGACGTGGTAGGTTCTTGCAGAAGTCACATTCTGACTCAGTTGCTGGGCATGAGAGAAAGAGAAGAGTTGAGGGTGATTCCAAGATTTTGGGCCTGAGCAACTGAAATATTGGGATTTAATTTACTGAGATGAGGAATGTTGTAGGAGGGACAGGTTTTAAATGGGGTGGATGGGGCAGTCAAGAATTTAGTTCTAGAAATACTCAGTTTGAGATCTTACTAGATGAACCTTGAGGATGTTGGGTGAGCACTAAATCCATCCATACTGAAAGCCAGAATTACCACTTGACTTTTTAGTTCTACAAAGCAGAATAATTGCCCTACAAATTCTTTCTCGCAATCTCTGAACATAAAATTCTCAGTATGTTTCCTTTTAGAAGCCAACAAATTTCATCATTTACATGCCATCTGCAATTTTTCCTGATCAGTGCCTTTAGATACAAGATGTTCTTAAGAGTTAGCTCTCCTTGGGTTGCAAGTAACAGAGACCCATTTTAGATTACTTAAAGAGGCTAATTAGAGTCTAACTCAGAAATGCTTCCAAAAACACAAGTATTTGGATGTCAAAAATTAAGTGATTAATGGAAGCTACAGTATTTAACTTGAGAATCCTTGTATTATTTTACATTAATCAAAAATAATCACCCAAGATCTGTATTGATATAAAGGCTTCATACTAAATTCCACAATTACGAGTCCATGAAACTTGCACATTTTAAACAAGATGGTAAAAGACCACAGTAAGTGTTTTGAATTCACAATGTTCAGTCAAGAGGAAGTATATTTGATTAATAATAGTCCTTCAGGCTGGCCTGCTTTAGATTTCATTCATTGATTTAGCTACCCACTCAGTATTTAAGGAGTGGTTCGTAGCACCATGCTGGGCACTAGGGTTGGATGAACAAGACACAGAAGGATTCTTTCCCCATAACATTTACAATCCAGAGGGGAAAACAGATAGCAAGCAAATAACCAAAGGTGTTATATTAGTTCTTTCTGTCTGAAGCATGATGATAATTCTCGTTACAGAGATAATCACAAAAACCTTACCAAAATTCTTAAAGAGGATTTGAAGCCAAATCCAAGTCAAAGGTTAGGATGATTATTAAGAGCTGCCAGTAACAGTAATAAGAACAGCTTTAAATGATTCTGTTTTACTTGCATTTTGGTATCTTTAAAGAAAAATTTTTAACATAATACTGAAAATTTAACACATGCTTTTTATATCCAATCTTGAATAATTAAGGATTTCAATGATCTCTATGAATTTCCCACCCAATGTAGGACATTTTTCCCTAATAATACCTGCAGATCAACATGCAGACTCCAACTAAATTACAGAAGTAGGAATGTATCACTTTCAGAGGGATTTTATTCAATTGTTGGAATTCTCAACAGACTACAGCTCTGTGACCAAAGGAGTCCTGTCTATCTTTAATCATCTTACCCACGTCCTAAGCATGGAGCAAAAATCCCAGTAAATACTGGTGTTAAATGAGACATGGATATTCTGATTATACGGTTGAAAGAGAGGCTAGCCCAATTAAGACTATGTCTAGATTTGGTTGCCTATCCTGCTTAGTCTGTGATCTCAGGGAAGTTAAATAACCTATACATGTCTCAGCATCCTCATCTCTAAAGTAAGGCTACCAGCAGCTTCCAAGTCATGGTGTTGCTGTGAGAACTGAGAATCAATACACGAAAAACATACCTAGAACAGTAACTGCAAATTGCTCAGTAAGTGTCAGCCATTAAAATCATAATCGCCATCATTACTGTTGCAAATTTCTACTTTAGATTGGGTGTTTATATGCTACACCTAAATCATAAAAATTTCTTATTGAAATTTTATTTCATTCATTGTACATTATCATAATATTCCTATTATTTGTCCTTTCCTCATGTTTTACCAATTTGCTAAGTTCTTCACTGATTCCATGATGATGTCACACTGTCTTTTACAATCATAATTTTCTAGCAAGTAATCACATCAATTATTAAGTCAGAGGGAAGAGCCAGATAAACTTGTTTGCATATATTCTCGCAATCAGAATTTTTGATTGATGCTGTGCTTTGAATATATAAATAATTATGTATATTTAAATCTTACTAATTCAGAATTGTTACTGAGAATACCAAACATACTTAGCAAGAAGTTCAAAACACAGAATATTTTCAGTTTAAGTATTTCCAAGCCCACATATTCCTTAGTCTAACCCCGCCGTGCATTATGAGTAAGAGGTTGGGTCAGGCTTCCCCTAATAACTAGTGAAGGACAATATTGAATTATTACATGAGTTGGTTGCTTGTAAATGTATGCTATTGAAGATTTATAATGGTTTGTTGCTACACTTTTGCTCTGCAATCTCATTATACTAGTAAATTGATAATCAAATTCTCTTTTATATAGATAATACAAAGATGAACGTGAACTTCGCTGATCAAATTAACACTGGCTAACTAAAATCTATAGTAGTAGAATTATGTTATATATATATATTTTAACTTATCCACAAAGCTATCCAATGATATTCAATTTTATATTATTGATATTCTTAGCAATTTTATCTAACAAATGTATGTTCTTATAAAAATTTGGGAATTGTATATGGATATAGAAATGCATTATAGAAATCAAGTAAAATTAATGTCTCATTCCCATATGAAGCCAGTTAAGCGAACATTTTTACTGAGAATAAATTTTGTAAACAAGAAGAAAAATAATTTTCTGTAAATAAAAGTAATGCATTATTGTGTTAAAAATATTTCATCCTTCATGCCCATTTTCCTTACCTGTACAATGTTAAAAATACTGACAGCTACCTCCTGTGGTAGTTAGGAAGTTTAAATGTGGGAACGCATGTAAATCACTTGGGACATAGAACGTTCTTAATTGCTGTTAGCTATAATGATGACAATGACAAGGACAATTCAAATGGTTGCATTGCAAGAAGTTACTAACACAATACAATGATTAAAAATATACTTGTGCTATCAGTTTAATTGAAATATATGTAGGAGACTATGGAATTGCAAATCATTGATTTTCCTGTAATGTAATTCAAAGCCAAGTTATGTATAGCTTATAATTGCTGCTTGTGAATTTACCTGTGACTACATAGCTAGCAAAGACTCGGCTTTCAAGGCAACTGACATCGCTGGTCAGATTTTTAAAAATATCAGTATATTCACGTGGACCAACATCTTCTGATGGTAATCTTTTAATGCACATTGGCATCTTTTGAATAAGGTAGGAAAGAAAAAAAGAAGAAAATCACTCTTGACTTTCTGGTGTGAAATTTAACTTATTCACATTTACTGGAAATCCTCAAGCTTTGGGGAACTAAGAGAAAAATTGAAAGTAAACTAAGTTTATCACATTTTAAAAGAAAAATGGATAGACTTGACTCACCCCACACTAGGGCTTTTCAAAAGTACACACTGATTTTCACATGGGGTTTCCATCTAAAGATTCAAGGCTATCACGAAGACAAAGATACGTGTGACTCTGAGTTTACAAGGGTTTGGGATGGGATTGTAAAATTCGGTGGGCTTACTGAGTTGGGTTGTCCATTTTAAATGATAAAGAAGGCTACCATAAGCTACTTCCTTGCCATTCAAAAAATCGAATCTACGTACGAGTTTTCTTAGTGGTTGCATTCACTGTGGTGCTGAAGGGCCCAGCACCAGCGCTGTTGTAAGCCCGGACAGCTGTGTAGTATGCCAGATTACTCTTCAAGCCCCGCAGTCTGGCTGACGTCTCATTTCCCCCCACTTTCACTTTGCTTGATGATTCTTCTTCTCCATTATTCCAGTAGCGCACCTGGTAAACAGAAAAACATAGAAGATGCAAAAGGTTGACACGAGGAGTACCACCCTTTACATTAAGTGATTCTCATTAAAATGGGTACTATATTTATATTCATCATTTACCCAACAAATGTTCATTAAGGACCTAGTGTGTGCTAGGTGTTCCATTAGGTTCTGTGCCATAGGAAAAAGGGACTCCGGGAGGAGACAGAGAATAAACAAGTACACAAAGAAGCCAGAGAAAGTCAAAGAGAGTAAGTGCTAAATACTACTAGACTACAGCTTATAAAGGGAAAATGAGGGTGAAATCTGCAAATCTAATAGAGCAAACTGCTCCGCCTTCTCAGGCCCTAACCAACCAGGTCCAAGCTCAACCCCAGAATGCTGGCAGCTCTGCTTCACCTCCACTGGATGGTGGAGGTTTCCTCTGGGAAGAACGTGAACTGTCAGAGAAAAGGCTATCAAAAAGCCAGCTGGCCACTGGCTTGTCCTCCAGTGATGGCCAGGTGTCAACAAGCCCACCTGTGCATGCAGGGCTGCTGAAGAGAAAAGGAAAGCAGTTAGCATAGTTAAATTTAAGTTATGCTAACATGTTTTGTTTGTATTTCATTATTCTGAATCGTGCAAAATGATCTGAGATGTTATATAAAGATAAATGCACATGGAGTATAAAGTATAAAAATAGGTTAATGAGAATATTTAATAAAAAAAAGAAATAAGGGTAGGAAAAATCCAATAAAAATACATGTTTCCTGTCTCCAATTTATGCCATGAAGTCCTGCTATGCTTTGCTAGAAAGTTTGGATTATCCAGAAAGTAAAAGCAAAACTAACGCAAACTGCCACAGCAAAAGACCACCAAATGATTCTGGAAAATTACCACCACTCCTCATGCTGAGACCAGATATCACCATTTAATCATGTAAAGCAGAGGCCAGACACTTAACATCAATATGGAAGGCAGACTGGGTACATATTCTTTGCTTTCAGAAAGAAATACATATGCTCTCTCCCGTATTTCTTGCAACATGTGCCCTTTCCACCTGACTTTCATTTATCTTCTCTTGATAGCAAAATATGAGAACACAGGACCATTTCTATAATTGTTTAAGTCAACAGCTTTTCAGGCACAATGAAAACGAAAGCTGATCCTTAGATATCAGAGTCATGAAGGCAATAGACCCTTACGAGGACTGCGGCAAAATAGATGACCAAGTTCCATCTTAGAAAGGGAGCCACTGAGAAAAGGTGGATCCAGTATTTACAGGTCTTCTTTTTTTTAAGGTTTATTTATTTATTGGGGGGGTGGGGGGAGAATTGCAAGCAGACTCCCCACTGAGCATGGAGCCCAACGCAGGGCTTGAGGCCCTGATCCTGAGTTCGTGACCAAAGCTGAAATTGATTTGGACACTTGACCACCTGAGCCACCCAGACGTCCCTTTGTTTTTTTTGTTTTGTTTTGTTTTTTGTTTTTAAGAAAAGGAGAAACCATTATTTTCATGTGAAATGGCCCAAATTTAGAGTTGGCTCAATTTTTTTCAAGTCATTGTATGGTACAAACAAAGCTTGTTTATGAGCTGCTCAGGGTACGAAGCAGTGAGAAAAATACCCTAGAAGTTACTGTGTTTTGGAAAAAAAGAGTAACTATAAAATTCTTTAGTTAAAAAAATTAGTAGCAAAGTATAAATCTCAGATTTTTCAATAATGATCCTAATTTAGCACACTAATATTGTACTAGAACAGTATTTTCCCTACATATGTGTATGTATGTGTATGTAATATGCATGCATATATATGTGTATGTACATGTTTGTGTTTTTATTTATATTTACTTTCATATTTATATTTGCATATAGGACCCCTTAAATTCATGTAAAATACTGTGTCCATGTATATGTATATTTGCATTTCTCTTGGAAAAGAGTTATTAATTTTTATATAAACCTCAAAAGAAGGATATGAACCCAACTGAGCAGGACTAAATTGAATATGTAATCTCTACATCTTTAAAGCATTGAATTAACACTGAAACTTGATGATGACATTTTAGCAAAAAAATCCACATATTTTGGGAACCCACAGATTTATCTCGGGAAAACCACATAGATTTTATTCATTAATTAAAGATAATATACAAAATTGTCTTTTATAAAGCCACAGCCAAGTAAATTGTTAATGGATACTAAAAACTGGTACCCATTCCAATTTCAACAACTGTAAACACTAGGCAGGGTTAGGTTTAGAGGACTTCAAAATGATAAGACACATTCCCTGCCCTTGAAAGCATTATCCACTTATTAACTAAGAATGACACATAATCACTAATTAGAATAACATGTTACAGACAGCCTGAAACTTGAGGCCTTGGCTATAGCATAGATTGGGGAAATAAATCACATAATTATGAGTTTTCAAACCCTCACTTAACAGATGGGACAGCAGAGGCACTGAGGAGTTAAGTAACTCAATCAGGGCCATCCTGTCATACACACTGGTCTCTGCTTATGGGTCATTCTTTTTCTGTTATGTCAAATTTCCTGAATTTAAGTTGCCTAAGAAAGTGTTCCTCAGGTGACTGACTCAAAGAAGAAACGAAAATAATTTTTTAATAGGCATAAGGAATATCTCTTATAAGTTTATTTATAAAAAGTACTTAAGGTTCTTGATAGCAGTTGCTTCTAAAGTACTCCATGTACCAGAATGAGAGATTTATTTTTATTTCTTAGTTCTGACACGTATTAGAAATATTTAGACCATAGAGAAAATTTGTGCCAAATTGGAATGTGATATTCATTGGAATTGATAATGTAATCTCCTTACAAAGCTTTACTTAAAAAATTGAATAAATATGCATACAACTCAAACATAAAGAAACAAAGCAGTACATTAATATTCCCAGTTTCCCAATGAGTAGTTAATAGATTATGTCCTATAAATTTATGCTCGAAAATATTTAATAGGGGTAGATAGTTTTTTTTTTTTTAAGGAGGGAAAAGTAAAAAAAAAAAAAGTAAAAGAAGAAAAATAAAGGCAGGAAAAGTCAAGAATGAAATAAAGACAAAGACCGTATTTTCTCCTCAGTTGTGTTTGGGTTTAAATGGTAGAAGTCTTATACCTGAGAAAACAGGCTATAAGTTCTTGCTAATTTGGGTTTTACAGACACAGCCACAATGCAGGGAAGAAGAAAGGAAAAGCATCTAAAATGAAGGAAAATCTCTGCAAATATAATTGAGCAGAGTGTGTCAATTAGACTTTGATTTAAAAAAAAGATATGATGGAGAACATACATATATATGCATATATATATATATATATGTATATATATATTTGTGTAACATTTGGTGGAAAAGAGTTAATATAACAATGACAGAACATGAAAGTTGCATCTGCTAAAGATGAGCAGAGAAAAATATTACAAAATACATAAAGAACCCCGCTAATAAGAAAGTTAGCAGACTCGACTAGTGGGAGACCAGCTACAAGATACTGATCTCAAGTGGATCTTAAAATAAGTACATTTAAAATGTCCAAATTCACTAAAGAAGGGACTGAATCTATGTTGCCAAGAATAGAAGATTAAAAAAACAAAAGAAAACTGGATGGATTGGAAAAATATCAGAAGACTACAGCATTAACAGTCAGTGACAGAATTAAGCTGAAGACTACGTGATTGAAAAGAGAATTCATAAATCCACAACATGGAGAAAAAAAATGAAGATTATGAAAACAAAATTGAGAGATACTGAAGATCAAATGAGAAGTTCCCACCAGAGTTCCAGGAGAGATGAAGGAAAAGGCAACAATGAAAGAGAACATGTCTGAGAATTTTTCAGAACCGAAGACACACACTTTCAAGCAGTAAATTCTGAGTCGGGGGCTGTGGAATAAAAGGTAAATCCACCGCAAAAGAGCAGGTGGTAAGAATAACTGTGGTTCTCAACATTCTTCCATCACCATATACCTGAGAGTTAGAGCCCATCCTCTGGAATAGCTGGGGATCACTGTGCCTTGGTTTGCTAGTATGGAGTGTGCACCTGTGAAGAGAGACAACTGTACTTCTTGGCGTGGCAGACAGCAGGAGGGGCAGATGCCAAGCTCTGGTCACACACCTGAGGCAGTGTCTGTCTTCGTCATCTCCATAGCTCTAGCACCCACAGCAAAGCCTGCGCACACTAAGCACTCAGTATTGTTGAGTTCTTCAGTGACTTAACAAATGCAGTCTAAAATGCCTCCTTCCTTTCCACCACGGAGATTCACAGATTCCCAAACCCTTGGAATCTCCTGTTGAATGCTAATGAGCTATCTGGTGGCTGCAGGCTCTTGGATAGCTTTAGTTTGGAGGCTGGTTGCCAGGGGAACCAACCTGATAATAAACAAAGGGTGGGAACATTCAACCCCACCTCCTGACCAGGGGCTAGAGGTTGGGTTTCTTGGGTCAACTAATGATCGTTGATTTAATCAATCGTGCCTATGTAGTGAAGCCTCCATAAAAAAGCCCTAACCTGAAGGGTTCAGAGAGCTTCTGGACTGGTGAACACATTAAGATGCTGGGAGGCTACAGCTCCTGGAGAGGGCATGAAAGCTCTGTGTGTGCCCCTTTCTACACACCATGTCTTACGCATCTCTTCCTTTTGGCCGTTCCTGAGTTGTATCCTATTTATTATAATAAATGTATAATAGTAAGTAAAGCACTTTCCTGAGTTTTGTGAGCTGTACTAGCAAGATTTCAAACCCAAGGAGGAGGCTGTGGGAACCCTTGACTTACAGCCAATCAGAAGTAGGAGGCCTGACATCTGAAATGGGGGGGGGGGCTAGGAGGGTTGGGGTGGGGGACTGGCAGTCTTTGGACTAAGCCCTTAATTTGTGGCATCTGAAGCTAACTCTAGGGTTATGGTGTCAGAATTGAACTCAATTTTAGGACACCCAACAGGTGTAGGAGGATTGGTCAGTGTGAGAAAAACCCCCCACATATTTGGTGTAAGAAGTGTTGGATGGATACAGCAGAGGGGAAGATTTTTTTTTTTCCTTTTATTCACCAAGCTAAGTACTCAAGTCCTAATATTCTGTGCATCTATGAAACATTGGAACTCCCAACCTCTTGGTAAGATAAGATAATTATTTTTCTTCAGAACCATAAAACCATATCACAAGCCAATATATTTTTATCTGGATAAGTAAACAGAAACAAACTCAAGGAATGTGAGGATTTAAAATGCTATCTCTGTCTCTGCAAGTAATTTAGTTATTCCAAAAACCAATGTCCCTGCTATGAGGAGTCCTTAATATCATTGCACATGAGATTTCACTTAATTAAAACTTAACACAAAATGCAATTCATAAAAGTAACGTATTGAAAAATGGCACTTTTTTTAGCCATTAAAGTACAGGTACTAAGTCAGAAATACTATTTTAGTAGACTAAAATAATTTCATTTCTACTTAAAGATTTTCAGAGAGACAAATATTTCAACTTATCTTCAAACATATTTAGATAAATACAAGGCAGGCAAAAATGCATTCAATAGTATTTTGGAAGACAAATCTGGATCTGTCTTCTATTCTTCTTTTCTTGGCTCTCAGTTGTAGGAGGGCTGACCTGTATGCTACATGACCCTGGCCCTCTGGCTTCTCACTGGATTTGGCCAATAGAAGATAGGAGATGGGAGTGTGGGAGGAGAGAGGCTAGATATTTATTCCCCTGGATCCCTCAATGCTGGGACACAGTTTGCTAGGGACTACCTTTGCCTAACAAAGAAAACACACACACACACACACACACACATACACACACACACACACACACACACACACCCCTGAAGAATACAAACTTCCAGTTATAAAATAAAAGTCATGGGAATCTAATGTACAACAATGGTAACTATGAAGGTAGGTCTTAAAGGTTCTTATCACACACACACAATTTATAACTATATGTGGTGATGGACGTTAACTAGACTTATTGTGATGATCATTTCACAGTGAATACAAATCTCAACTCATTAAGTTGTATATCTAAAACTAATATAATGTTGTATGTCAGTTCTATCACACACACACACACACACACACACACACACACACATGACACAGAGCTCCACTTGAGCAATCCTTGCTGACACACAGTTACTGCTCTCTCTGACATAACCAATCCTTCCTCTGAGCCAAAAGTCTGAACCATGACAGACTATGGACTCTGGGAAACAAACTGAGGGCTTCAGAGGGGAAGGGGGAATGGGATAGGCTGGTGATGGGGAGTAAGGAGGGCACATATTGCATGGTGCACTGGGTATTATATGCAAGTAATGAATCATGGAACTTTACATCAAAAACCAGGGATGTACTGTATGGTGACTAACATAATATAATAAAAAATATTATTATTTAAAAAAAACACAAACAAAAAATTAAGTTTACTAAAAATAATATTTAAGAAACTAATTTAAATTTTCATTCATTTTACTTTTGCTGGAAAAATAAGCTTTGAATAATTTTTAAAAACTGATTACCCTGCTATTATCACAGTTACAAAATTACTAATTTTCATATATAATTTGATACATCTCAGTGTAAATAAATTATCAAAGTTACTAAAAAATAGGGGTGCCTGCGTGGCACAGCGGTTGAGCGTCTGCCTTCGGCTCAGGGCGTGATCCCAGCGTTATGGGATCGAGCCCCACATCAGGCTCCTCTGCTATGAGCCTGCTTCTTCCTCTCCCACTCCCCCTGCTTGTGTTCCCTCTCTTGCTGGCTGTCTCTATCTCTGTCGAATAAATAAAATCTTAAAAAAAAAAAGTTACTAAAAAATAAAGTTGCTCAGCAAAGAATTAAAAAAAACCCCCAAAACCCAAAAGTCTGCATTTCATTCACTCGAATTCATTTTTGTCTGTTTCCTATTTGTTTAAATGTGTCACAATTGTTTCTATACAATTTTCCTAAGTACATTTGACTCATTCCATAATGAAGTTAATTCTTCGCCTGATAGTATGGAATTAGACTTCACGTGTATTTCCTTTTTTTTTCCCAGTAGAATTTTCACACTCTCAAAAAATTACTTAAATATTTGACATCTCTTTCCATTGTAATTAAAATGTTAGAAACCAAGCACATTCCGTACAGCTGTTTAGAACAGGAGTCTGGATGAAGGTGTCAGTGAAATTAATAGTTAGGCATTTTGCACGCATTTTTGGTTATGCTTCCCTCCCACGCATTTTAAAAAATCTACTAAGTTTCCCCCAAATGTGCTAATCTATATTATTTCACAATTGTAGACTTTTGTTTCAATCACTTATCCAGGTCATTCTCCCAAATTTTATTTTTTCAAGACACATAATGGCTTTAAGAAATTGATGGTAGATACCATGCTATGACTTTGGAGCTTTTGTTCCTCTGGCACCTGCTACCCATGAACTTAAACACTCTGCATCCTCTTTATCATGTCTGTATCTCTTGTTCCCATCCAGAGGGCACAAGAAAAGATCTGAGCCTGAGTGTTACGGCTTAGCAGATGAAACAAATTGGAGCCCAGGGAAATGAGCTCCTCAACTACTACTTGGTCAAATCAGAAAGAAAATTAGTCTAGATGCTAATGATGATGTGTGCTCAGCATGCCACATGGCACATGATCAACCCTCACTGAGATGAGAGAAAAGCAGGAGCTATTAATGATTTTAAAGCCATATTGGGAGAACTGCAACCCAGAAAGTTAGCCACATGACTGGTAATTAAACACTCCGCTAAGTCATTTGTTTTTCCATGTTAGTGTTTAAATCATTATTGAACCTAAGAAAATATATTTTTTTATCGTCATATAATTATATAAATTATTTCTTAAGATTCTTTCTCTTAGCTTGTTTTCTTTCTCTTCCTATTGAACAAGCACTCAGTAAAGAAATTTTAACTAGTCTCTTCCTATTTAACAAGCACTCGGTAAAGAAATTTTCACTATTTATTTCCTATCAACACTATAGTCATGCTACATTTGGATTTAGGTTTGCTGCTCTTTATACAGACAGGCAAGATGCGATGCACCCCAACCCACAATTAATTTCAAGATAAGTCCCATTTTCTCATTGCCTCTCCATCTTTTTGCCTCCTCCCCCAAAGGCAACACACCAGCACCAACAGAAACAACAGCCATAGAGCTACACACTTGGATTGTGCTAAGTGTTTCTATATTTCTTCACTGCTTTTCAAATTTTTCCTTCCAAAGAAATCTTATCCCAGTGACCAATACTCAAAACAGAGGAAAGCCCAAGTCTCTTTGGGCCATTTTGACAGTAGCTGCTTTATCTCATTTTATTCTCCAATGATGCAGTGTGTTATTTACTATTATCATCTGTATTTTAACTGAGCTTTGGAGAGCTTTAATAACTTGCTCAAGGCCACACAGCAGTAAGATAGTGGAGTCAAAATTGCATTTATTCAATCAACACATATTTTTTTGCATGACTCCTGTGTGCCAGAGAGGACTCCTGGCACTTGGCATACATCACTGAATAAACAAGCAGAGTTCCCAGTCCCTGGTGGAGCTTATCCTCTATCCTAGTGGAGTTGAATGCAAGTCTGTCTAATTCTAAGACGGTGTGGACTTAATAAGATACTACGCTGGCTCTCTTTGGATTCTTTGGTTTTCTCTTTCATTCAATCATTCTCTCTTTCCTGACAAGGACAAAAGAGGTATAATTCCGCTTTCTTATAGAATATTCTTATCAGCTCACATTTATGCATTGCAAAATTAGCATCTCTCTGCTCCCACGCTGCCAAATTTTCCAGCAATGGCTAAATTTGCCATGGTGCTTTGAAAACCACAAAGTCCATTTACGTATATTCTCTTGTTTATTTCTCTTAACTCTTCCACAAACTACAACCGGCTCTCAAATTATGATCCTGTCTTGTGGTTTGTAAAGGGCAAAGTTATTAAAGGGGATGTATATCTCAGTCTACTGTCTGAGGCATGCAAATTGTGTTTGTTTATTTTCTTTAAGTTAATTTGATTTACCATGGAGTTTCATATTCTGCTCAGCTAATGGGAAATTCAACCTCAGTCACTGCTGGGGCTCCCATTCCCAAAACCTTGCCAAGAAAACTTAATATTACATTGATTTGATCCCTTCAGTTCCCGGACGATGCTTGGAGAATGGGAAATCATTGATCATTGCCGAACGTGGGAAATGGAGACTGCCAGGTAAAAAGGTATGGGCCCCCCAAGATTTTGTAAGCCTCAGATCTTTGTTTCCCCCAAGGTCACCTGAAATTTCTCTTCTATTTTTTTCCTCAGTGACATTTTCTTTCTTCTTACCCTCCAGGATACATGGAACTAACTCCTTAAGGGCTTGAATTTTGCAAACAAACCTAGGAAGAAAGGGCTCTTGCAGGCAACTCCTCTTGACAGCCATCATCAACTCTCTTGAGGCAGAGAAGCTTAGAGTTGAAGAATTGCTTGAGGATATTTACTGAGGAAAATTCTATAAATTAATATTTCTACAATTCTTTTGAGATGCGGGTTGCACTTAGGGATTGTTTATTATTATGAGCCAGAGACTCTCAGAGAAGCACATTAAGTGTCCAATATCATTCAATACTCCCCACACCCTAAAAAGGTTAGGCCAATTACTGCCCCATTCTGCAGGTGTGGAAAACGAGGCTCACAAAGTTGATGGACTTTTCCAGCACAGTGAGTGGCAGTCAAGATGTGGCGTAGGTTTGAGCCCAGAACTACTTCCCTTTTCATCTCCTTCCATCCCACTTACCTTTCCCGACAATGCCATTTCTCTAATCACTGCGGAGCTCGTAAGGGATGCCCACCACCTTTCGCTGCTAATATTCACTGTCACAGACTTAAAGGAACTTTCCAACTAAATGTTTTTGGCTTCCTTTCAGGTGCTGATCAAGGCACTTTGTGGTGTTTGTGTGGTGTTTTAGTTCTTGTTTAAGTCTGGACAGCTCTGTCCCTGGTCAGGTTTCTCTGTGTCAGGCCCTGTGTTTCCCGTATCGAAGATGTGGGAAGACATTTCCCTATGGATACCTACTAAAAAATCTAAATTAACAAGATCCACTCCTAGATATTTGGGTTCAGTGAGTCCAGGGAGAACTCTGGGCCTCTGGGCGGGGGGGGCTTCATCTTAAGCATAAATTCAGGTAATTCTGGTGAAGGTAGTCCACTGTGCCATCTTGGAGCACTGCTGCTCTAGCCTATCTTTTCTTTACTTTATCATTAATATTTATTCAAATCAATGTCTGGTTACCGGGAACAGAAACTCTCTAAATTCAATTATAAAGGGAGTTTACTGAAAAGGAGGGCAAGGTGACATTATGAAAAAGAATAGAGCGAGTCTACTTGAGAATTGGACAACTGTCGAAGAGCTATTCTGTTTTGCTCACTGTCTCTACGGCTCCATGGGTCCTTGTCTCTTCCATTCACTGGAGCTGTGTGAGGGTATGTCTTCTCCAACTCATCTGCAGACAAGCTTTGTCTCGCTTGCTCATGGCCTTAACCTGAGAAGCCTGAACCAAGTCCTAAATTTGACGTATCACTGCATTACACTCAGTAGTTCCAATCTCTATATTGCTTAGTTTAACATATCAAACAAGAATCTGACTAGCTCAGCGTAACTGTCCATGGATCAGGTGGCCACCCTGGCATCATAGTTGGAGGTTATGTGGGCAAGTGGAGGGGTATATGGTGCTGGGTTGCAAATGTGCCTGCGTAAGCCTGCCACTGAATTAGGAGTTACAAGCATGAGGGAGGGTTCTTAAAACGATGGCTGTGGGTGGGAATGAAATCAGAACTATGACTCTTACAATACCACTGTCAGAGAAGTCTTCTTAAGACTTTACTTTTGGGGTGCGTGGGTGGCTCAGTTAGTTAAGTGTCTAACTCTTGATTTTGGCTCAGGTCATGATCTCAGGGTCCTGAGGTGAAGCCCCACGTTGGGCTCTGCTCCGCAGGGAGTCGGCTGGAGATTATTTCTCCCTCTCCTTCTGTCCCACCCCCTGCTTGCATTCTCTCTCTCTCTCTGGGAAATCAATACATAAGTCTTCAAAAAAAAAAAAAAAAAAGACTTTACTTTTTATCTTGCCAGTTCTCAGCTCCACTGCTTCCAGTTCTAACTGTTTCCTACTAAATGTGAGGCCGAGTCAGAACTGTTCTTCTCAATATTCAAAGCCATCTGTGACCTGGCTCTCCTGTGTCTATTTACAGTCATCCCTCCTATAGGAACCTTCTTCAGCAGGAAGGTCTCTACTCCTTTTACTCCTCCAGCATGCCATGCTTAATCTGGAATTTTCCATTTTCTCTGTTTGCTTACTTTTCCTTTAAAGTCCCATTAAGCCTATGAAAACTTTCAAGATTGCTCATCACTCTCGACCATTCAAACATTTCCTATGTCACTTATTCTGATCTTCATTACATTTGGTCTTGTGCCACCCTGTGCTTCAGATCTCTCATCTTATTTCTCCAGCGTTTTCTGAAGGCAAGAATTAGATCACAGACTGAAGGCAAGAATTAAGTTATAGACAGTTATCTTCTCAAGAGCCTAAAAGAGAATCATACAATGTAACGAGGCCACCAAGAAAGCAAGACAAAGAGCTGGAGGAAAATGATTTCCTGTTGGCATAAATATCCTTTGAACTTAAATATTACAGTTCAATCTCACTCTTATTTTTCAGTCAATCCATCTAAAAGATTTGGTCCATGTGATATATGATTTCCTTCCTTATTACTGTTTTCCCTTTTTTTTTTTAATATTTATTTATTTATTTGAGAGAGAAAGAGAGAGCATGTGAGCAGGGGGAAGGGCAAAAGGAGAGGGAGAAAGAGAATCTCAAGCAGACTCCATGCCAAGCGTGGAACCCAATTCAGGGCTTGATTATGACCCAAACTGAAACCAAGAGTCTGACGTCCAAATGACTGCTACCCAGGTGCTCCACTGTTTTTTCTTTTCTATCCCAAGTTATTTTCATTCAGCTTGTTAAGTTACTCAATAACTACGGATAATTACATGGGACAATGTGCTGGTAAAATTTCCTTTTTTTTCATAATAATATTTTTATTATATTATGTTATTCACCATACAGTACCTCCCTAGTTTTTGACGTAAAGTTCCATGATTTATTACTTGCATATAACACCCAGTGCACCATGCAATACACATTTCAACAGAAGTCAGACTTTAGTTTAGATGTCATTGTTAAAAAGAATTTTAAATGAAAGGAGACAAGGTACCACAACAACATACATACCTAGTCTAATTAGTTTTAAAAGAAATTACCTCATAGCCAAGTAAATGTCCGTTGCTTAACTTCCAAGGAATAGTGTTCCATGACACTTCAATTTCTGAGGAAGATAGGCTATTCGCAGACACTTGAGACGGAGCTATTGTAGGCTCTGTTTGGCAACAGAAAGTGAAATACAATTATTATTTTGGTAGTTATTTTAAAAATCTATGGAAGCTCTTATTTTCAAAAAAGCACTTTAACATATTTGAAAATCCAGTAAGATAGTTTATCAAAACATTTGGCACCATAAACCATGTCTTGATCCATTTCCATGCCTTGGGAGTAGATAGGATTTTCCTTGCTAAACAGCTACAGAAACCTCTTCTTGCCTGACACACTTTTTTCTTGGTATCTTTTCTTCCCTTTTTTTCCCTTTGTTCTCTTCACCAGATCCTTATTTCTCTCCCCTTCATCCCACAGCTCCTGCTCGGGCACTCCAATGCCCACACACGCTGCCTATTTATTTGTTCGTTTGTTTGTTTAATTTTGTCTTGCCAAAGTCGTGGTCTACAGAGTTCATTTATTCAATAAGCATTTAGTTAGTACCTTCTGTGTCCAAGGCACAGAAGAGGGGCACACTTAAATGAGATGGTGCAACTTCTAGGAGTTTACTGTTTTGAAGGAGTAGACAGACACGCACAGAACTTTTTATACAACAAATACCCTTTGTAAATAAACAACTCTTAGCTTGAGGGGCTCACAGTGATTCTCCTCTCTCAGGGCACAGCTCCGAGCAGGGACTTCCCCTCTCCCAATATCTATTTCTGTGTAAAATCGTCCTTCTTCTGGGCCATGCCGATTGATAGTGAGGCAGAGTCTTGGTCCAAGGAAGGTTCGATTAGATTTTCTCTCCTGAGAATTCAAAACTTGGTTTGGACAGATGAGAAGTACTTGAGGCCAGTCAAGCCAGCCTGGCACCCTAGAGAGGCAGATGGTTTCTGAGGCCCCAGAGCTTTTCTTGTTAATGATCTTTATGAGGTATGCTGTTTAAATCTTCCTTTGATTCAATAAATCCTAGTATATTTCCAACAAATCCTTCACTTTTTCATAGATCAGTTGAATCTGGTTCTGATGTTTGTAACAGAAAGATCTTTACTCATCAGTGATGGCAGAATAGTAATAGGAGGAAGAAAGTTCAGGGGGAGAGAGGGTAAAAGGCTGTGCTTGTCCCTCCTTCCAACTGCCAGCCCTCCCAGTCCAAGATGCACAGGGTAGGCGGTACCTGAAAACACCCTGGTTAACTTCCGTCCCTCCTCAGACCCCTGTCCTTGTAATGAAAATCCTTGGCTACTCCTGGAAATGGGGTCTGGCTATGAATATAAAGGCTCTTTTTGTGAAGGGTTTTCTACTACTTGTTTGTTTTTCTCTCAGAACTCTGTAGAAAAAGAGAGGACGAGAATAGTGTCTGGGGTACTAAAATTTGAGTCTTCTTATTATTTTAGACATGACAACCATGGACCACCTTCTGCAATTTACTGCAAGGTCTTATGGTAGAGAAGACACTGTCGAATCACATTTCATGAGTTCAGAATGGTTAAGAGCGAAGGCTCTGGGTTAAAATACTCGCTTGCTACGTCTGTATGGAGTTTGTCAAGTTTATTAATTTATTTCATTAAACTTCCATTTTCTTATGTATAAATGGGCCATACTAATAGTACCCATGTGTAATTCCTCCTTAGAAAATCCAAATTAGGTAAAGTCTGGTGATGGTAAGCATTCAATACATGTTACCTCCGGTCACGCTTATTAAGTAGAACGCCATGTGACAGCCAAATTCACCTGCTTGTGTCCTATAAAATGGCAATTTCATTTTATTCTCTCAGTAATCATATTTTCTAAAGAGATACCATAGTTAGGGCAGGAGAAAAAGAAAGGCAGAGAGATGGCACGGGTCCAGAGTGGGCTAGAACTGGTGTATCACATCTTCAAGCCTGTACATTGCACACCTCTGCCTGTCCCACTTTTAGCCTCCCTCTCCATTCTGCTAACGTCCTGTTCTCGGGTCACGGGAAACACCGTAAGATTTGAGATTAGGGCACTTCCAAGAGAATATCTTAATCTTATCACCAAAAGAAGAAGGTTGTCTTGGTCCAAAAGAAGAAGCTGTGCTCTGCCCTGCTTCACAAGCTGGAACTCAGAATGTACTCCTCATCCACAGATTCCAACCAAGAGTTGGATCCTCTGGCTCGCTACTGAGTCTTGTACTTCAAGTCAGCGTGGTTGAAGTTTATTATCTGGACTGTGCATCTAACTGTGACTTCAGTCATTATTCTTTTGAAGACATTTATCTGAAGTCACAAAGCACGTGCACGTCAGTTTTGGGAGCCTTAGTGGTCTATTAGGTTGGAACTGATACCCAATCAACGTGGTCTCCATACCTTCTTCTGCAGAGAACACTGTTGTCACCGGGCTAAATGGTCCTTCGCCTTTGTTATTATAAACGCCCACTTTAACTTCATACAGTGAAAATGGCATGATGCTTTCATTCCTAAAGACATATCTTGGGGTATCAGGAGATGTGACCACTGTCTGGATCCAGTTGGTAACTCCAAGAGGGCGGAAGGCAACAACATAACCAAAACCTTCACCATTCTGTAGTTCTTCGGGGACTGGCTACAAAGGAAAGACATATTAAATCACCCTTACACAGGAAGGCAAGGCAAAAATAAATGGAGCTCTAATCCTTAATCTTTTGCAAAGCCCATCACATAATAATCAACATCGTGTTAAGTGGTTATATAAAAAAAGGAGAAAAAGGTCAGCGGCACGGTCAACTGCTTTTAAAGAGACATATGCCACTCTTTCATAGCCATCCAGATGATTAATTGGAATTTTCTAAAGTTATTCAGATCTTTTGAGCATCCTGTAGCCCCAATCTGAGTTATGTGTCATAAGATATACCTTCTATTGAATATACCTCATCTCTTGAGTCAGATAAAAATCACCTAATCCCTAATGTTGACTTTATGGAAAGAAATTACCCACTGATATGATGATTAAGTACAAAGGAGTAAAACCATATTTAAAAAAAAAAGAAAGTAAAAACGAAGTATTAAGGTCAAAGCTATATTTAGATCATGTCAAAACTTCCTACTGACACTCCATCATGATCTCTTAACTTTCTATTTTTCCATCAACATCTTCAAATAACACAGCCAATTCTCATGCTTTCTGACTTTAAATGTGTTAATTACAATTTTTCCTAATTACAACATAAAGCGAGAGCTGAGAGCATGGCCAGAAAGCAAGCACCTGCTGGAATCAGTGGGAGTGCATCATCAGTGGGGTTACAGCTGCGCAGAAGGCCGTGAGGACCGCTTGAGAGCAAACAGCCAGGACTTGCCTCTCACCCCTATGTTTAGCAGCCAAACGACCCAGGGCAAATTATTTAATATTCTCTATGCCTTAGTGCTTTCATTTATAAAATGTTGCAAGAGTGAAATGAAAAAAAACAAAACACCAAAAACAAAAAAAAAAACCCAGTACTAAAAACAGTGATTAGCCTCGAGTGAGCTACTTGCACTACTACCACCTCCAGGACCACCACCAGCACCACCCAGGAGGCCATGATGGGAAGAGCAAACCCCTGAGGGGGAGGATGCTGCCCAGACACTTACATCCCAAGTTATCACCAGCTCAGACCGGCTCCCACCTCCTCCACTGACTTCGGAAGGAGGCACTTCTGGAACTGTGTAGGTCAGAGAGACAGAGATAAAACCCTATTTGCATCTGGTAACATTTATCTGGAAGAAGATTCAGGGTTGCTTATTTCTAATATTTGAAGTAATTTGATCATTGGCACATTATACACGTGTGTGTGTGTGTGTGTATCTGGATCATGTGAAACATACATGCAATATGTACATATACATATATATCTTTGAGGAGAACATCAAATAATTTATATTTGCATGAAATTATCGGATATTAACAATATCTCAAACAATAAGAAAAAATGACTCAGTACAGAGGTCAATACAACAAGGGAAAGTGATTCACCGGGGATGATGGCAAATGAATCAATCAGGAACATTTCACTTGTGACTCATCCACAGTCAAGATATAATTGTTGTACCAATATTGGCTTTACCTACAGAAATGACCTAGACTCAAATCCTCAGATCTTGTCATGAGCTGTTCTTTATAAACCTCCAGAGGCATTAGATTCCTTGCTTATACTGAGAACTTCATGCTTAGCAAGTTCTATGACACGACTAGAAGTTCCTGAAAGTGTGTCTTTTTTCACAGCTGTATCACCATATCTAGAAAGTGCTGAGCACACAGCAGATACTCCATAAATATGTGTTGTCTGAACAAATAAGTGGACTATAAAGATTGGCATGGTTCCGCTATTTCTCATAATTCCTGCCATAAATATCACATGCATTGTCCTGAGTAAAAAAGCATCATTAAAATTACTGAGTCGTATTCCAGGACTTCTATTTTGGCTTAGTTCCTAAAGTGATATACTAGCTATACTTGAAAATTCATTTTAATTAGTATTAATTAATATTACAGATTCTGAAAAGGAAAGTCTATAGATCCTCTCAGATGCCTCAGTAATGTGATACTGTGTACACTTCCTAAGTTTCAGTTTCTATGTTAGGATATTTTTAGACTTATAAAAATAGTCTTAAAGTTAATAGTTGCCCAAAACATAAAATTTTAACAATGATTCTCTCTTAATCTAATAGTTGAGGGATCAAAATATTCCTTATCATCAGTCGTTTGAGCTCATTCATGGAGCTTGGTGGTGAAATGAGATTTCCTAGCAGCAGAACTCCCAAATGTCATTATCCTACCAATTTGTCAATGCTTGTTATAAATGAAAACAGCATTTCCCCTGTTAACAGGGTGACTATGTCAGATAGTAATTATAACCTTAAGTGACAAAAACATATTCACTCAACATGCACTAATGAACGCTGATGATGGACTGAACTTTTGGAAATGTCACATTACATCAGAATCACTTACACGAGTGTCTTTTGACAAATGCCATATGGCCAGTTCTGCCATTAGGTAGGTCAGATAATTGCAACAATGGATTATTGAGGTTAATCCCTTGCTGGCCTGGAGACCAAGGCCGAGAGAAACGGAAATACACACCCAGGGAAACCTATTAACCCATTTTACTCAGAAAACAAAAACACTAACCTGCCTCTTCAGTTCTTACTTTTTCTGAGGGTGAACTGGGTTCTCCACCTCCGATTTTGTTACTGGCTACAACCCGAAATTCGTATTCCACCCATGGATTTAACTCGACTACAGTAGCTGTGTGTGTTTTCCCATCAATGACCTCAGGCACTAAAAAGGAATATGTTACAGAAGTAAGAGTATGCAGGTCTTAGTACTGACTTAAAATCCATCTATATGTACCAATGGCATTTGACTCTCCCCCTTTACCTGTCGTGGCAGTTTGCCAACCCACGGAGAAAGGTGTTCTCGCCTGGACAGAATAGGATATAACTGGGCTATGGTTATCTGTACCTTCTTTCCAAGACAGTTGGGCTGTGGTATCTGTAATTTCATCTACCTTCACATTTTCTGGTGGTCCAGGTGAACCTAAGGAAAGAAAAATGCAAACAGTGGGTAGCAATTCCATAAATATCATCTTCTACCCAAGTGAAGAATGTCACATGATCACTGTAATACCGACAACTGATCTTAATTTCGAAAGTACTTAGGGAAGAAGGGCATGTCCCTAGCAATACAACTACCACATTTTCTTTTTGACATTTCTGCTGTTAGATATTCAATTTGGATGTGAGTCAGTAATTTCAAAATCATAGTTTTCTGGGGCTGCGAATGACGCCCACTTTTCAAGGATTCTTGCACCTTTCCAAATACAACATCTTTGCTTTTGGCATGATGCCTTTTCCTTTAACCTACTGGTGCACCTCCGTAGTTCCCAGTTTGCTATCTAGAGCTGTTTCAGTCTATCACGCACACTGGTCATTTTCAGCCCAGTAGCAAATCAGTACCTTGGACAGTAAATCAGATTGGCATATTCTCTCAGGCATTCTGGCTGATCCTGGTTTTTTGGAAGTTGTCATATACACACTATCACTATTCTCTTTCATATTAAACTCTATCGCTGCATTAATGACATGCTCAAAAACACATCAGCTTGGCTGCAGCTGTGGAATGCTTATTACCGTGAGAGCTATTCGAAGGACAGAATTGAGATATTTATTTCATTGAATTAGCACCCATCCTTATCATCATAGTCTCTGATGTATTTGGGGGAGGATCAAATCAATAATATAACTCACATGCTCATATGAATTCTCATGGTTTTTTTCTCCAGTAAGGAATGCTCAGTTAAGATGTAAGATTATTAAAAACAAACAAACAAACCAACAAACCACTGAGGCATTAATGTCTACCTCTTACTATGAGGTCGGCGGCAGATGACACACTGTCCACCCCTGTCTGCACCATACACACATATTTTCCACTGTGTTTCAGCTGAATGTTTCTGATCATTAAATCGCCAGATGAACTCTGTTGGAAAAAACAGGTAATGAACACACTGTCATTTGGAAAACACAAAGAATCTTGAAGGCTGTAGCCAACACCACCATGGGATGAAACCCATATTTAGAGAGAAGACCAAGGAGGTTCAAGACTGTAGACTGCTACAATGGAATGTATGGAAATAGAAAGAAGTTGAAAACTGTACGTGGTTGCACACATAGATTGCTGTAGCTAAACAGACGACAAGCTTTCCCCTGGGCATTTATGGCTTCAGAAATAAATAAGGGCAGAGATTATGGTCTCTGAGTCTATTTACTTCCACTAGGGTGACACTTCTTTTTATATCTACTGCTCAGCACCAGCTCAACTCTGCTTTCCGGTTCCAACCTCTACGCAATTATCTGCCTGAGAAGAGGAGGGAAGCATTTAGGTATCTGGTGGGAGATAAATACAGCAGGACAAGAGGATTACCATGGTTGAAACACTTTTCTGAACATATTGGTGCTTTAAAAGCCTAAAGCTGTTTAATTCTTTCACTACAGAATGTAGGAACAGTCAGTATGAACCCCTCAATAAGAAGAAATTACACTTTAAACCCTAAAAATAACAGCTGTCCATAAAGACATTTGCTGGCATCCTCTAACACCAATTAATGGAGCAAATGTATTTCTAAAAGCTCAACTTCAAATGGTCCGCATTTTAGAAGAATATAAAATCATGTTCATAAAATTACTTACTGCAGGCCAGTTCCACACATTAGTAAAAATATGGATGAAAATAAAATGATTTGGAAAGCAAAGCTCTTTGAAAATGATCGCTGACTGAAACATCTCTAAACTGGTGCACAAGAGGAACCAATAGTGTTTATCTTATTAATTAAAAGGATACTTTTACTCTTGGGTTTTCCTAGTATTTTTTGAAAGACAGATTCCACTATCCCACTTTTAGGTAATTTCCTAAGATCTCTTACAGGGTAATTCCTTTAATATTGCTTCCTAGGCTTTGTATTCTGGATGGGCTATCTACTCTCTGTTGGTCAGATTGTGTGGCTTTCGCCTGAATGTCCTGAGTACTGGGAGAAAGCAGATGGGACGTGATTGATGGCCGTAATTAAATGATAATCCCAAAACTGTTAAGTTTGCACATTTTACTTTCATCAAGTTGAACTTTTTTCTTTCCCTCCCTCTCTTTTCTCCTCAGGGTTATTTAGAAATTTATCCCCAGGACAAAACTTTCAATGCTTGCTGACCTTTAGAAACTCTTCCGGTTTTATGAGCTTCATATACTCACAGGAGGTTGATTATCATTTCTACAGAAATCTCTCATTTTCAGGGAAGTAAGAACTGTTACTATGAAATTCCATCAAGGCATTGGGTGAGTTATTACTCTTCTCTAGGTTTATTTGCTTATTTTGAAAGCAGTTCAGTAAAAGAAAATTGGAACTGGACTTTCTTTATGTCCTTAGACACATAAATACATCTTTTAGGCACGTTGGCTGGTTATGTTTGTTGAAAGACTAAGGAAGGGACAGATATTGGATGTATCATTTCTTTCCACTTATGGTAAGGATGGGTGAAAGGAGAAAAAAACTTAGCTCATGTCAAAACCAAACCACCTTCCTGAAGAAATGTAGTTAGGCCCACCCTCAGGGGAAATATAATTTTTAATTATCTACTTACAATGCAGAGTGGAGAAAGGAAGAAATTAAATAAGACATGTGGACAGTAGGAACCACTGATTTTTTTCAGCACTAACATGAAGTTGAGTGGATGAATACATAAATGGAAAATAAAATATAGCAAAATTTAGAAAGGATGTTCTCTTTAATTTCTGTCTCTTTCAATAAAACATATTTATATCATTCCTCTCCAACTGCTTCTTCTTTCTTACTGTATCTATTCTTTTAATGGATCAGTATACAGAGTTAAGATTCACCTTAACAAAAGTTAATTGAGTGTTTGCCATGTTAGGTTCAATCCAGGATAGTGAAGTATCTAATACATGGTCTGTGCCCTCTATAATGTAAACCCAAGTCAGGGTAACAGATATATATACATGTGAAGCAAGTTATTTTTATAAGTTTAGAAAGCTTATTTCATGAAGGTTAAATAAATTTGCATGGCACAGACCATTTGTAGTTAACTTCAGAATAAATGAGACAATTTCAAGTCCTTCTGAGGATGTGGAGCAATTGGAACTCATGTTAACAGGAGTATAGATTAGTAGGACCATTCTAGAAAACTATTTAGAAGTATCCACTAAGGCAGGACAGACGCATAATCAGCAATTCCACTCCTAAGGATACACCCTACAGAGATGTATGCATATGCTCACCAAAGACATTTACATGAATGTTTATAGCAGCACTACCCATAATAGCTAGAAAAGAGAAACGAGCTAATCACCATCACAATAAAGTAGATGAATTAGTGTAACACTCATTTAAGGAAGTATTATTAGACCGGGAAAATGAACAAATGATAACTATAGATCAACGTGGCTGCCTCAATTTCAAAGATATAAACTGGATAGCATAGAGCACATTACAGTAACCTATTGTATCACAAGTGTAGATTATGGTTGCCTTTCCAAGGATGGGTAGTACTACAATGAGGCACCATGACGACTTCTGGGATAAAGGTCATGTTGTTTCCTGATTTTGGTCCTGGGTACTTGAGTGTGTTCATTTTGTAATTATTCATTGAGTCATACACTTATGATCTGTGCATTTTTTGGGTAGAATATAATGGTTCTTAAAATGCAGTTATTACATACAGCTATATGTTTAAATGTTCCACATTAAATAAGACCATAGGCTGAAGTGGTCAAATAACATGATTCTATCTAAACTCCAAATTCTTTCACAAAAATGAAACATTTACTACTAATAATTTAAGTAATTATGTTATTAATTAGAACATGTTATAATTTATCAAGATGTAATTGAATATTCTCAGACAGTAAAAAAAAAAACAACACATAAAAAAGGAAAAGACAATTCCCAAGGAAAGTTTCACTTATATCAAACCAGTTCCTATCCCCATCAATTTTCATTGTTAATGGCTACAGTATAGTTAATTGCTGATTAATTGTGATAAAGGTGAGAGAAGAGGTGTATCTAGAAAAACACAAGTAAAATTAGTAAACTGTAACTCAATAAAGCTGAAAAATTTGTCAAAATGTGGAAAAGCAGTACTCAATAGATTATTTCTCAACATGTTTATCAATAAAATTGCATCCATTATTTAGATATATTAAGATTCAAATAAAACATTCTTAGGAACACTATTAATTCTTTGAATAACAAATAGCCTGCAGTTTGTTATCTATTAATTTAGTTTGTTAGTATATCTTTGTATTGTTTTCCTAAACTCTCCTTCCTCCCCTTCCCTCAAATACAGGGGATCAGAACTGGGCAGAGGCAGAGTCAAAACTTCATTTTTTTGGACACCTCCTATCCCTATTTCCCTCAAAATCTCCCTTTCAAAGCACAACAGTGCAATTTCCAGTCTTTCCCTTTTCAGTTCTGCTGATCAGAGATTTACTCAGAAATGGAGCGTTTTGTAGTGGGACAGGCCTATTCTGATGGTTTACACAGGAGTTTAAGAAGCAGGAGACATTTCCCCAAGCTATACGAATTTTAGTTCTTTCTGAAATGCCTTATCTTTTAAAAATACGCTAATTCATTCAAAACGGTCTATTAAGCATCCACCTGTACTTTAGTCGCTGGGGATACAATAGTGAAAAAAAGTAACAGTCCATGTGTTCATGGAGCTTACAGTTGAAAGACAGTCATTAATCATATGACTACCACAAATTGATGTAAAATTATAATGTAATAATGCAAGCTCAAAGTACTTAGAGGAATCTATGATTTTCTGGAGTTTTGGTGAATTGATAGTTGAGCTGAGATTTGCAATATGAGTACAAGTTATCTAAAACAAGAGGGTTATAAAAAATGGTTTATACTAGGGCACTTAAATATATACAAAGACCCTAAGGCAGGTTAGAACATAATCTATTTGGGAGTATGAGGGGAGAGAAGATATCAGGGGTATAGTTAATCCACAAATTGTTCTTTTGTCCCTAGAAAACTTAAAGTTCATTGTAGATCATTTCAGGTTTGTGTTTACACCTTGATGACAATAAAATTTTGAGTTCTTCCTACTTAAAAAAATTTTAAAGCTTTGCTAGATTTACTTGATTATCCAATTATTTGTTCATGTAATCATATAGATGTCTCCTAGAAAACAATTCAATTTCCAGAACATGTTACAGGTATAAACAGTAAATGGATTTATAAGCCAAAACATCTTTGAAATAAATGTTAAGGGAAAATTCAGTGTGCATGAAATGAAATAGAAGAGGAGCTTATTAACTTTTTCCCTATATTTTCTTAGATGATGATGCTAATGGAATTTTTGATGTAATTTAAAAACCGCTCTGCCCTGGAAAAAAAAAAAAAAACCGAAATTGTACATGATGTGATAACCCATGCCAGGTGAAAATAAATAAGCAGACAGATCATTAATAATTACAGGTAGGCTGAAAGTACACTGTGATATCTACCATATGCTAAAAATCAAGAAGTAAAATAAACCTTAGAACTCAGGAAACCTCATGAATGGTGCAAATGTAGCATAAACTTTCAGTATAACAAATTATTAGCAAAAACTAATTCCCTAGTAAGCACTCTCAATGTAAATGCTGCCGCTGGCCTGCCAAGAAGCATAATTTTCCAGTTTAAGGGGGAAGGAAAAAGCCTTTGATGGCTATTTGGAAGGCAAGGTTGAATAGGTGGTCCTCCTTTTTGTCACTTTATACAACCTGTTATTGCATTGATTCCAATATTAATCATTCATCCCATCGCTGGGTTGCCTTCCAAATCCTGACACGGCTTGTAAATCATATGCAGGTGCCTTGAGAACAGTCAAACCTGCTGGTTGCTTCTGGAACCTGGGTGGTGTTTTCTTCTGTGAAGATCCCTGAAGGAATTGCTGGTAGACATGTATTTCTAACCAACCAAATTCAAACTTGCCCCCCATCAACCCAAGACACCTGCAGCGAGGTCACTTCCATTACAAATGCACGCTGTTCATACAAGGAATAGAAATAATTAGCAGCCACTGAAACATGGAAAGGTCCTAATACTGAACAGTCTTAGTTTTGTTGACTAACGACTTCATCTGAAATTGTCCAATGCTTGCTTGTCCAAATGGGTGATATTTAAAGGCAGCTAATATGCAGTCTGTTCATATCAAAATATGCTCGATATTCTTTGATACCAATAAACTGGAATAATTGCTTCATTACTGGATTGAGGGTCCCAGCTTGTTCCATCGTAACTATTTTTGGGAGAGTGACACACAAAAAAGGATAAAAACTCAGTCAAAGGCACTTCATGCATATTTTAGGTTGTGTCAAATACCCATTTGCTGTAAAGGGATCAGCTTTTCTATTGCAACATCAAGTTCTTATTAACAACATGGGACTTTTTTTTTCTTTTCCTGGGTGGTGGTGTGTTGATGGAATATCTAACTAAGCATTTGTGGCATCAGGATGCCTAGTGTTTGTTCTCACAGTAATTTTAACTCGGTGTTTTCTAGTGACTTCATTCATCAGAGATATACCTCCACAATTATTGTTTGGCCATAACCTAGTACGAGGGCTCTTCACTTACTTTTTTCTTAAAATTATAAACTTTCTTAAACTTATATTTATATGGAAATTGATATGGAAAATGTATGTCTTCATCTTAAATGGAAAACTGCCGACCAAAATAATAGTCACCTGCCAAAATGAGTATAGTGAGTAGAAAGCAGTGCAAAGGCACAGTGTGAAAAATAATGTAAACGGACATTTGCTAGACATGTTCAAAGTCTCTGAGACTGAGACCTTTGCTCTCTTAGTTAAAAGGGGAGATTAGCGACTATTATAGAACCATTAGTGACAAACCAAACACCATATTGAACTATTCTCCTTGATTTAACCTAAATGATTGAAACAAAATTAAAATTAGGATAGATCTCTCATTCTACCTTATTTATTATTGCCTATGGGTACATGGTCTGTGTTTTGCAAAACATGGGGCTCTCCAGTTCACTACACCCAGCAGTTCTCAGTGCAGCTGGACAATAAATTCACCTGAAGAGTCTTTTAAAAAATACCAGAAATGCCTAGGCCACATCCCAGAACAATTAAATCAGAATAAACTAGGAAATGGAGATCCTCTACCTGATTCTAATGAGTAGTCAGGGTCAACAATTGTGATGCCTCCTGAGAGTTCCCATTCTTCATCTTCACTTCTTTTATAAATAAAAGGCTCTAAGTAATCACTCACATATTTTCCTAACTCTAAAATTCTGTAACTAATAACTGCATGAGAAAATCATTAAGTTAGGCAGTTTACTGATGGACTCATAACTAAGAACAGCAATCCTGTACATATTTTAATCAGAGTACGGTCGAGAAAGCCAGTTTTTGAAACAGATGCCGTAGGTCAATCACAAGGCACATTTCCTTGTAATTAGACTGCCTTGGTATGTTCGCCATATTAAAAAAAGAAAAAGACACTGAAGTAATTCAACATGCTGATAAATTTCTATAGATTCATACAGAAACTTACTGATAGTATGAATTACTCTAGGATTTCTCTGGATTTATGAGACAACTCTGACACAGAATGAAAGTATTTCAAGTCATGAGAGACTACCCCGAGTAACAATTAAACTTGTGGATCAGATCTCTCTTTTTAAATCCTTATATTACAAACTTAAAATTAAGTAAGAGGAGATTTGTAGAATGAAAAGACTAGTATATAAGAACAGGAATCCACTCATACACAGGCATAAAAAGTCGTTTCATGGAAACTTGACCAAGCTGTGCCAAAAATCTTATGTTTACCTGTAGTTCCAATTACTATTGCTATGTAATAAATTACCCAAAAGTTAGTGGTTTAAAATAACAATGATCATTTATTCTACTCTGGATTGTGTGAATTGAGCAGAGATCAGTGCAGGAAGTTCATTTCTATTATAAATCTCATCAGCTGGGGTGGCTGGCAGGGGACTGGAAAGCCCATTTACATGACTGACAAGTTGAGGTGGGCTGCTGGCTGGGAATTCAGCCATACCTGTGGGCTGGGGACTTTAGTTCCTCTTGAGGTAGACCTCTCCACAGTGTGCTTGGGCTTCCTCATATTATGGTGGCTGGATTCCAAGAGAAATTGTGCTGATGGAACAAGATAGAAATGCATGCATTTTTACGAGCTAGCCTTAGCAAACACATAGCATCACTCCTGCTGTTTTTTTTTATTGCTCAAGGCACTCATAAAGGACTAGGTTTCAAGGTAGAAGGCATAGATTTCACCACTCAGTGGGGAGGAGTGTCCAAGTCTTTCCTAAAGAAGAGCATGTTGAGTAAAGGATGTTGTTATAGCTATCTTGGCAAACACGGTTGGCTACACTCCTCCAGAAATCTCTGTACCTACAATACTGCCTCTTTTTTGGGCGCCTGACCTATATGCACTATATATAAAATGGTTCCTTCATCCCCTGCCTTTTTCTTGGGTTCCTCCCAACAGGAGATCTGAGGGAGAGAGAACAGTGAGTTTGGGGTATTTATTCACCAAAATTTATCCTTGCAAGGTTGTTTTGAGTGGCTATACTCAGGACCCAAAATAGGTTAAAAACAACAACAACAGCAGCAACAACAACAACAACAACAACAACAACAACAACAACAGTCCTTGCCCGGACACCCTTCCTTTCATGTCAGTAACCTCTGTGAGTCAGAAAAAGGACTCCTAAGCAGTCAGAGAGAATAAAATTATGACCTCTCCCAGGAGAATTGCTCAGAAAGAAGTCTCACTATGTTTATTACAACAGCAGACCAATGTATTCCAACAGTTTTCCTGAGACTTCAGAAGTGTAGGTTTTCATCTCAAAGTCTTACTGAAGAAGATTAAGAAAAAAGACTAAGTTTAATGTCAAATATGACTATTGTCAGACTATTTTTCTGGTAAAGAGTATGATTTAAAATTTTAGAGTCAACGTAAGAAAAACTGTAAAAAATCAGAGAGTTTAGTGTCATAAGAAAAACCTAAATTTTCTGATTATTGTCTGACATTTTAAACTGCCCCAAAGGAACCATTTATTCTTTACTTTCTTATTTAGGTCCAGATCAATTAAATGGTATATGTAACTATTGTATCTTGCAAAGTAGAATGATTTTCTTTCTGAAATTGGGACCTAACATCTAAGGCAGCATGAACAATTACAACTCAATAATAAAACAGCAAATAACCCAATTAAAAAATGGACCAGTCACCCTGACTTCTGGTTCTCAGACAGTATATAAGCAGCTTAGCATCACAGTCTATTTTAAAAGCAAGTACAAAGTTGAATGAACTGAAAAATCAACAACTCATCTTAGATCTGGCACAGAAATGAGGTCATAGAGAAAATCACCGCCTCCTAAACTGGAAAAAAAACAACAGGTAAATATAGAGAATCCTAATTTACTGGAGTAGAAACCCACGAGCAGAAACCTCAGGAGCCAGTAGTGGGGGTAGAGAAACCCGAATGTAACTGATGAATTGCTGGAGGGTCAGTGTGGACAAGCCTGAGAGCTACAACTCCAGGGAACCCAATCAGAGGGAGTTCCCCACACTTCTGTGAGTTGTTCCTGTAGGAGCTCTTCAAGGTTCTCACAGTGAATACTGGAGAAAAATCTCCCTGTGTTTCTGCCAGGGAAAGGGAACAGGAACCGTTTACTATGTTGAAATAAGCCAAAGCATTCTGTTCTTAACAAGGTTCGCTTTCAGGAGAAACTATTTTACCAGAGCCTAACCTGCTGGGGTTTTTATCAGACACCAATACATATTCTAGGGGAAAAGAAATACCCAAATCCAGCTCCCTCTGGACTTCAACATGGGGAACAGAGATAACTTCAAGCCCTGTGGACGTCTCATCAAATGGGGGAGGGGAAGAAGCACAGGTGAAGTTCACAGTCCAGGAGAACAGGTTCACCAAAAGAATGAGACCTAATCAGGATTACAGAATGCTTTCCCTCCCCCCACACTTTACACTACATTAGTAGTGGCCAATTTACTGCCATTCTTTTCCCCTAGTACACCATCTGCCTTTCAACAAAAAATGACAAGGCACATCAAGAGGCAAAAAACACAGTTTGAAGAGACTGAATAAGCATCAGAATAGGCACCAAGTATGGCAAGAATTTGGAATTATCAGGCCAAGAATTTAAAAGAACTACAATTAATGTGCTAAGGGGTTTCATGGAAAAAGCAGACAATATACAAAATAGATGGACAGCGAAAACAGAGAAAGGGAAATTCTAAGAAACAATAAAAAAGAAATGCTAGAGATCAAACCACTGTGACAGAAATGAAAAATGGTTTTGATGGGATCATTAATAGACTAGACATGGCTGAGAACACAATCTCTGAGCTTGAGGATATGACAATCAAATCTTCTGATACTGAAAATAAAAGAGAAAAGGGCTGAAAAAAAAAGAATAAAATATTCCAAAAACTATAGGATAACTACAAAAGGTGTAATATACGTTTAATGGGGATATCAGAAGGAAAAAAAAGAGAAAGGGAAAAGAAGTAATATTTGAAGCAAAAATGCCTTAGAATTTCCCCAAATTAATGTCAGATACCAAACTCACAGATCCAATAAGCTCACAGAAAATCAAGCAGTATAAATGCAATAAAAACTACACGTAGGCATATCATATTCAAACCTCAAAAGAAATCAAAGGAAATCTTGAAAGAAGCCCAAGAATAAAAATACTTTACCTATAGAGGAAGGAAAATAAGAGTTACATCCACTGTCTCCTCAGAAACGAAGCAGGCAAGAAAACATGGAAGGCAATATTTAGTGTTGAGAGAAGAAACCCACCAATCTAGAATTTGGTACCCTGAAAAATGAAAGGAGAAATATACACTTTTCTCAGGCAATAAAAAATATTAAGGAAATTTGTTGCCAGTAACCTGCCTTGCAAGACATGTTAAAAGAAGAGAGAAGGAAAATGATAAAGGTCAGGAACTTCGATTTTCATGAAGGAAGAAAGAGCATCAGAGAATAAATAAGTAAATATAAAGTAAAAACTTTTTTCTGCTTATTCTTAATAGATCTAACAGTTAACAGTTTATTCAAAAATACTGTTATCAAAGTGAATTTGATTTTATATATAAATATAGATATATGTATACGTGAAATGAAAGACAGAAATCATAGAAGGGGTAGGAGGAAAGAATTAGCGATATTTAGTTATTATAAGGTTCTTGCACTACCAGTGAGGGTGTGCACAGTTATCTGAAAGTAGAATTGGATTGATTGTAAGTATATATTGCACACTCTAGGATAGCTACTTAAAACACAGTATAGTTGGATATACTAAGAAGAGAGAGAGAAGAGTCGTACAAAATGTTCAATTAAAACAACAAAAAGCAGAGAAAATGTGGAAGGTAAAGACAGAAACAAAGAACAAGGGCAACAAATAGAAAATAGAAGAAATATGATAGATATTAATCCAACTATATTAATAATCTCCTTAAATGTCAAAGGTCTAAATGCACCAAGTAAAGATGGAGATTGTCAGAATGAATTAAAAAAGAAGAACCAACTTAATCTTGTCTATAAGAAACCCACTTAAATATAAAGACACATATTGAGTAAAAGTAAATGGGTGGAAAAAAAATATACCATGCTAACTCTAATAATAAAAAGAGTGGGAGTAGCTGCATATATAAATTTTTTAAAAGATTTATTTATTTATTTGAGAGAGAGAGAGAAAGAGCATGAGCGGGGGAAGGAGCAGAGGAAAATAGGGAGAGAGAATCCTCAAGCACACTCCTCGCTGAGTGGAGAGCCCAGAATGGGCTCAGATCATGACCTCAGCTGAAATCAAGAGTTGGCTGCTTAACTGAATGAGCCGCCTAGGCACCCTGGAAGCAGCTTTATTAATTTCAAAAAGAGTTGATTTAAAATAAGAAGAGTTACCAAAGACAAAGACAGGCATTACCTAATGATAAAGTGGTCATTATTCCAAGACATAACAACTATTAATATATATATATACCTAACAACAGGGAACCAGAATACATAAAGGAAAAAACTGATAAAATTGTAAGGAGAAATAGATGAATCTGCTATTATGGCTGAAAAACTCAAAACCCACCTATCAAAATGGACAGATCCAATAAATAGAAATACAGTAAGAATATAGTTGAACTGAACAGCACTATCAATCAACTGGGTACAACTGATATCTATAGACTCCTTCATTCAACAACAGCAGATTATACATTCTATTCAAGCTCACGTAGAACATTTACCAAGAAAGATCACATTATGGGCCGTAAAATACACCTTAATGAGTCTGAAGGGAAAGATATCCTACAATGTCTGCTCTCAGACCACAATGGAATTGAACTAGAAATTGGTAACAAAAAGATAGATGAAGATAGTTGGAAAATCCCCAAATACTTGATATTAAACAGCATACTTCTAAATAACACATAGGTCAAAGAAAACATCTCAAGAGAAATTTAGAAATATTTTGAACTAAATATAAATGAAAATATAATTTATCAAAATTTGTGGCATATAGATACAGCAATGTTTACAGGGAAATTTCCAGCATTGAATGCATATATTAGAAAAGAAGAAAGATATAAAATCAATAATCTAAATTTCCATCTTAAGAAACTATTTAAAAAAGAGAGACAATTCAAAAGTAAGCAGATGAAACAAGATAATAAGTTTAGAAATCAATGAAATTTGAAACAGGATATCAATAGAGAAAAATCAATGAAACCAGAAACTGATTCTTTGAAAAGATCAATAAAATTGATTAATCATTGGTCATGCTAATTAAGAAAAGAAAGAGAAAACACAAATTACAAAATGAAAGAAGAGGTACAACTATGGATTCTATAAACACTAAAGGGTTAGCAAAGGGATACTATGAATAATTCTGTGTCCACCAATATGATTACCTAGACGAAATGGGCCAAATCTCTGAAAGTCACATTCTGCCAAAACACATATAAGAAGATCCATACTATTAAAGACATTTAATTAATAATTAATAACTCTCCAAGCAAAAACAAAAGACCCAGATGGGTTCACTGGCAAATTCTACCAGACATTTAAGGAAGAAATTATATCAATTCTCTATGATCTCTTACAAGACACAAACCTAAGGGAGTATGTCCCAACTCATTTCATGAGGCCAGCATTACCGTAATTAATACTGAAATCAGATGAAGACATTGCAGGAAAAGAAAACTACAGACCAGTATCTCTCATGAATGAACATAGACATAAAATGTACAACAAAGTATTAGCAGATCAATTTCAATAATGTATAAAAATTTATACAACACAACCAAGTATTGTTGGGATAAAACCCAAGTGGGGTTTATCCCAGTTATGTAGGGCTGGTTCAAAATTTGAAAAATCATTTAATATAATCCATTATATCAAGAATCTACTAAAGAAAAATCTTTGGAAAAAATGTCTATTCATGTCTTCTGCCCATTTTTATTTGGATTTTTCACTTTTTGGGTGTTGAGTTGTATAGGTTCCTTGTATATTTTGGAATCTAAGCTTTCACTGGATATATCATTTGCAAATATCTTCTATTCCATAAGTTGCCTTTTAATTTTGCTGATTTTTTTCGTTTGCTGTGCAGAAGCTTTTTATATAGAGAACAAACTGATGGTTACCAGAAGGGAGGATGATGGAAGGATGGGTTAGACAGGTGATGGGGATTAAGGAGGGCACTTGTGATGAGAACCTGATGATGTATGGAAGTATTGAATCACTATATTGTACACCTGAAGCTAATATTGCACTGTATGTTAACTAACTGGAATTTAAAATTAAAAAAAAAAAAGGACCATAATATCACTTTTGCCCTATTCATCTGGTGACACAAACCAGCTTTGGTACAGTAGGGAAAAGAAAAGAAAAGAAAAGAAAAGAAAAGAAAAGAAAAGAAAAGAAAAGAAAAGAAAAGAAAAGAAATCATATCAATAAATGCAGAAAAAGCATCTGACAAGAAAGAAAGAAAGAAAGAAAGAAAGAAAGAGAAAAAGAAAGAAAGAAAGACAACCTATTTATGATGAGAACTCTCAGCAAACAAAGAAGGGAGAAAATTCCTCAACTTGATAGAAAGCATCTACAAAATACCTACAATTAACATCATAATTAATGGTCAGCTAAAGCTTTCCTGCTAACATCAAGAACAAGGCAAGAATGTTCCTTTTCATCACTACTCTTCAACACTACTGGATCCTAGTAATTCAATAAGACAAAAAAAAAAAAAAAAAAAAAAGAAAAAAAGAAAGAAAGAAAAAGAAAAAGAAAAGAAAGAAAAAAGGAAATAAAGGGCATACATATTGGGAAGAAAGAAATAAAACCATCTTTTTTTTCTCAGATGATATGATTATCTATGTAGAAAATCTGAAAGAATCAACAAAACAAAATGCCTGAATGTAATAAGCAATTATAGCAATGTTGCAGGCTACAAGGTGAATATAGAAAAGTCAGTTTCTCTCCTATTAAGCCCCCAGTAATGAACAAGTGAATTTGAAATTAAAACACATATTACTATTTGCACAGCATTCAAAATATGAAATATTTAGGTACAAATCTAACAAATTACATATAAGAACTATCTGAGGAAAACTGTAAAACTCTGATGAAAGGTATCAAAAAAGAACTAAATAAATGGATAGATACTCTATGTTCATGGATAGGAACATTTAATATTGTGAATGTCAGGTTTTCCCCACTTGATATATACAATAAATGCTATCCCAATAACAAAATCCCAGCAAATTACTGTATGGATATTGACAAAGTGAATCTAAAATTTACATGAAGAGGCAGAAGACCCAAAATAGTCAATTCAATATTGAAGGAGAAGAACTAAATTGGAGGATTGACACTACCCAACTCAAGACTTACTAAGAGCAGGGATGGATTCAAGAGTGGAATCCCATTATGCACTAAGATTAACAACTGATGCCCCTTCCCCAGAGAAAAAAGTCATCTCCTAAGTGGAGTGATGCAATTTTATTGAAAGTGGTAGGGAAACAAGATGAAATTCACAGCAAAATTTTCCCAAAGTTTTCTTTAAATATCTGCGTCTCCCCCAAAGTTTTACTCCCCATGACATATCCCCCTATTTTTTTTGTAACACACTCTCCAAAGAACAGTCATTCCAAAGTCTTCTCCATATCCCTCCTCAAATTTCCACAGCTTGTATAACACATTCAATACAGGAAAAGTTATGAAAACTCTTAAGAAGTTTTTTAAAGTTTTTAAAGTTCTTTAAACTATGTGAAAATGAAGACTTTTATGAATAATAATAAAGTTAGCAGAAAAGTGACATACTGAAAGAAGATATTCCCACTGAATTAAACTAAGATACAATCAATAGCTTAAATACATAAGGACATGCTGCAAATCCGCAAGACAAAGTTCTGAATTTCAACAGCAGAAATGAATAAAGGAGACAGATTTGCAATTTACGGAAGAAGCCGACATCATATCCTAAGACAGGAAATGACCAGTACATACTGTGAGTTTATGTCCATGTGAAGAATTTTCTGCTGTGACCTCAGGAAAACACTGCCTAATGAACGCATGACATAGATGAGATGAAAATCTGATACACACAGATGTCAATGACACAAATGTCAATTTCATTGCTTTATCTCTGACAAAAATAAAATACATCTTTTTGGCTAATGGTTGTGTTGAAGAAGTTTGTGTTTTGTTTTTATAACTCCTGAAAGTCATTCTCTATTGCCAGATTAAAAAATGTTTTTGGGGGCACCTGGGTGGCTCAGCTGGTTAAGCCTTTGCCTTTGGCTCAGATTGTGATCCTGGGGTCCTGGTATTGAGCCCTGTGTAAGGGTTCCCTGCTCAGAGGAAGTCTGCTTCTCCCTCGGCCCCTTCCCTGCTCATGGTTGCTCTCTCCCTCCGAAATAAGTAAATAAAATCTTTAATAAAATGTTTTTGGATATTCCTCTGTATCATAATACAGGTAGGTGTCCTTTTTTCTAGCTAGAAATAAAAAGGTGATTTTTTTTCTCTTTTTCCTGTAGAAGTAATCTTCCATTTCACAAGGGTAAGTATTAAGCCCCCAGCTGTCTTGATTTGGGGGAGTCAGTTATAATCCTAAATATTTCTTTAATATCTAAAATGTAAATAAGCAAATGGAGAGTTTCTTAATCTCATTATTGATCTGAGAAATGAGAAGCTGGTGATATTGAGATATCACTTCTCAACCATCTGTTTGGCAAAAATGTTTTATAAAAATGAAGAGTAAAAAACAGGTGTGGGAAAGGATTTGGGGTAATAGGCACCCTCATGTTCTGCTGATAGGAACATAAATTGCTGCACCTTTCCTGGAGGACAATTTAGAAACAAAGCTACCATTACTGCTAGTAGTAGTAATAGTAACAACAACAACAAGAAGAACTAACGTGTTGTTCTAAGTGTTTTATATATAGACATAGATAGATCTGAATAAGATACTATTATCAACTCAGTTTTCCAGATGAGAAACTGAGCAAAGAGAGATAAAGATCAATAGTTCATAAGAGAATGAAATAAGTTTTAAAAGTTGGAATTCTGAGTTCAGATTTTTTAATGATGAAACTAGATTATTCTAATCAGATCCAGCAATACCTTGCCTGAGCAAATATCCCCAGAAGACTCTCTGGGAATTATCGACAAGGTTTCACTATTCTTCTTTCAAAATAATGTTAATTATTCTTTTTCTTACCTAATTCTTACTCTAAACACCGTCAGAGTTATTTAAACTGTAATCAGATTGTTAGTTATTTTAAAACCATGGAAAAATCTAAGAAAAATTAAAAGCCTCATAATACACAGGTGTTTTATTTCACCCAGGAGCACCAACATTTTATGATGCTTCCCTGTCTTTCTCCCCATCCATTCATCTGTCCATCTGTCTCTCCTTCCATCCACCCATCCACCTATTCATTCATATTAACAAAGTATTATAGCTTGCTTTATTTAGGTCTTGCATGTTAATGCAAATTATCAACATGTATTTTATCCTTTCAGGGAGTTTTTTGTCCCATTATACTTTCTTATTGGTTACTGTTGGTACATAAAATAGCTATTATTTTTTATAAATTTATCTTGTATCTAAACAGTTGACTGAACTCTCATTAATTTTTTAAAATTTAGAGTTGATACTATTGGATCTTGAGTAGTCCAAATATCATGCAGGCACATTGGCTAGAATATCCCCATGTAGTTTACAATGGGTCATTATCTTATTTTAATATAATATAATATAATATAATATAATATAATATAATATAATATAATATAACAATATATAATATAATATTCAGTCTTGTTTGACAAATGTCATTTAGGTTTTCATACTATATTCATGAAATGAATTTATATCTACTAATTATTTGCTATCTTGCTAGGTTTTTTTCTTAGGAGTATGTGAACCTCACAAAATAAATTGAAAAGATTTTTGAACTTTTTATGTTGTCAAATAGTTTATATAAAAAAATATTTATCTGGTTTCTGAAAACTTGAAAAAAAACAGTAAAATTATTTGGCCCTAAAATCCTTTTATTTGGGGGGGGGGTTGGTGGTTATTGATTTACATGTTTTCATACTTAATGGATCTACTTAGGTTTTCTAATTCTTATTAATTTTGATTATTTTACCAAAAATGTTCCATTTAACTGGATTTCATTAAATACATATGAGTTCAACATGGAATGCTCTGTTCTTAAATATTTCTTTATTATCTATTATATTCTCTTTCTCATTTCTAATTTTAGTTTTATCTTTATTCTTCACTGGTACATTCTAGAGATTATCCATTGCTTATTATTTCACCTACCCTGTTTGTTCTTCCATCTCCTTTATATAATAGTTTTGCTATTTTTCTTTTCTAAGTTTTATTAGGGTGTGAAAAGAATGAAAAGGGATGCGTATTTTCTATTTGTGTAGAAAAATTTTTATATGTAGCTGTTTCTTCCATTATAATAGAGCATCAAAATTGTCTTTTTCTAATTTTGGCAAATTGATCTGTTGACAGTTAAAAGAAGAGCTCTCGGAGAATATATATACCAATCTTGTTTCTCATTTTTCTCTTTGCTTTTGACTTGATATATTTTAATGGTGTATTATTTGAAGTATTACAGTTTATGATTATTATATCCTAATGACAGAGGAAACTTTTTTCAAAATGTATTTATCCTTTTTACTCTTGAGATTTGCCTTGAATTATTATGATCTTTTTACAAAATAACACTTGCTACTCTCTCTTTTTTGTTGCATTTGACTGATAAATATTTGCCTATCTTTTCACTTCCATCTTTTATTTATAGCCTTGGTTTTTGTTGTAACTCGATATTTTTATGGTTTTTAGTTCAAGTTACATATTACTTGGTTTGATTTCTGCCAGTCTTCTTATAAATTTAAATCTTACCATGTTTCCACTAGGGGTAGATTTGGACCATTCATCTTAATAAACATTTTACTTAATGAATACAGCCCTGGGGTGCCAATCACACTTTAAGTAGAAACACAGCCTCTATATGCCTGGTTGAGCAAATGATGAGTTAGGGAAATAAACTCAACTTCAACTATTTTGTGCATTTCCCTTTTTCCAGAAGCACGGTAGAATCCTTGTTTTTTCATCCCTAAGCAGCTTTGTGGGAAGAGCTGGACTTCAGGGAAGTGTTCAAGATGAATACTAGTAATTTCTCTGGCAAAAATCACTTTTATAGACTCCTTCCTGAGTGTATCCTCTTAATGATCATTCCAAGGTGATGTTTTGAATTTGGACAACATGTAAAATTTATAAGACACTCCAAGTAGGAGCTGCTTAAAAACTCAGAGTGCTGCCACAACTAGTGTTCGGAATGAGTGCTTTGCCTCAGATCTACATTTAAAATGCACATATAGGGGCACCTGGGTGGCTCACTCCATTGGGTGTCAGACTTTTGATTTCGGCTCAGGTCATGACCTTCGGATTGTGGGATCAAGCCCTGCCCTGGGCTCCACACTAGGTGTGGAACGTGCTTGAGATTCTCTCTCCTCCTCTGCCACGCCCCCCTTCTCCCTCCCTCTCTAAAATAAATAAATAAACAAATAAATAAAATGCACATATAACCTTTTTTTAAACACAGTTTTATATTATAAAAGAAGTGTTATTTTCAAACTTTTAGTCCTCATACCCTGATAATTCTATGAAACCAATCACGTTGAAGTGACCACAACTGTGTTATTACACCCAAAGGATTACTTTTAAAGGTATTCTTTTCTACCACCAAGAGCTGGGAAATGCATCAAGTCCCAAGGCTCCTGAGCAGCTGCCATAACAAGAGTGAGCCTGGGCTGTGGGAGATAAATCTTACTGAAGTCAGCCACTCAAATGCATGGCAGTCACCGCTAAACCAGTCACTGCTAAACCACTTATTGCTTCCAGTGACTTTTATCCACACACATTCTAATTCATCATAGATCCAATTCCACACAATGTTTGTCAAGCGGTACAGCTCGGCTCTACACACGCTCCATTTCTGAAGCACCTGCACCACATCAAGGTTATCAAAGCATATCCGTTTAAACACCCATCACAATATACGCTGAACTCTTGGTACGTTTTGGTTTGAAAGTGTCTATTTATGGTGAGCCCGCATCCTATAATATATCTAAGTCCAAAAGGTAGCTTGTTAGACAAGTCAAAATTGCCCTTGAATGTTCTAAAAATTATATTTAAATTGCTAGGCCCATATACTTAGGTCCCAGCTAGTGATGTTCTTTGGTTTCTCTTGAACTATTATTATTATTATTATTATTATTTCTTTTATCCTGTTTGTGGCAGCTAAGGTATATTTAAAAGTAGAGAAAGATGTTTTACTGGGGTGACTGATGGGATCTCTCTCCTTTCTCTCTCATTCTCTATTATTTTATTTGTTTTATATTTTGACTGAGTACATAGAGTGGAATTCTGTTGGTTAAATATAAGATAATGCTACTGTATACATATTGCTGAGCCTCTGTCTCTTCTTTTCCTTCTTCTTCTTCTTCTTCTTCTTCTTCTTCTTCTTCTTCTTCTTCTTCTTTTTCTTCTTCTCCCCCCCCCCTTTTTTTTTGAGTGGAGGAGAGAGGCAGAGGGATCAGGAGAGAGAGAATATTAGGCAGTCTCCTCGCCCAGCAGAGAGCCTGACACGGAGCTCGATGTCACAACCCTGAAATCACGACCTGAGCTGAAATCAAGAGTCGACGCTTATTTATTTATTTGACAGAGAGAGACACAGCGAGAGAGGGAACACAAGCAGAGGGAATGGGAAGCTTCCCGCTGAGCAGGGACCCTGATGCGGGGCTTGATCCCAGGACCCTGGGATCATGACTTGAGCTGAAGGCAGACACTTAATGACTGAGCCACCCAGGCACCCCAAGAGTCAATGCTTAAATGACTGAGCTACCCAGGCACCCTGAACTTATGACTCTTCTTATAACTGCATATATATGAAATAAAAGTGTATACATATGAATATGTACATTCTTACATATGTAATTATATTAATAAAGATATGTAGACATAGTGAAATGCAAAGATAAAATTGTTCCAGAAGAGACCAATGTGTGCAAACTCTCATGGTGGGAAAGAACACGGCAAAGACTAAAAACTGATGTGAAAAGAGACCAGAAAATGAGGAAAAAAAGTTAAGTGACTTACCCATGGCACATCTAGTAGCAGCAGAACCTCGAACTCATATGTATCTGAACACAAATTCCTGTTTTTCCAGTTACCCCACAACATGCTTGCAACTGAGATTTGCGTGGCAAATAGTGGGCTTAACCAGAATTCTTTTACTGCTGATTTATTTATACAACTTTGATTCGTCCCATGGGCACAGGCTGAAGCTTGTCTCTGGACCCATACTTCTCCCCTGTGATATGCCAATTTGCTTTAGCCACTTGGTTTAACAAGCTTTTCTGAATGTATAACCATGCAGAACCCTGTGACTGGCATGATGTTCAAACATACACAAGAGATCTGATCTAAATTGTTAGAGCTTTTTGAGCTTGTGGATTTTTTTCCAAAAGGTGTTTTTTGTTTTTTTGTTTTTTTTTGTTTTGTTTTTTTTTTTACAATAAATGAATAAGAATTGAATACTCAATGTATGGTCCAATAATACCCCCTTGTATAGTCCCAGTGACAACTGGCTGAATCATTTAAAAGCTCTGAGCTAGGTTTCCCAATTCTAAATTACCCCTCACCCCTTAAAAACATCATTCTGACTATCCACCTTTCTTGGCAACTTTCCGACTCATATTTTGCTGCTGTTGAAACTAGGGGATATATCTAGGAACATACTGGATAAAAGAGAAGCAGACTTTTCTAGGTATTAACGTGAGTGCTGCAATGAATATACAATCAGAGGACAAGGCTTGTTGTGTGATTCCCTCCTCATGCAGCGGAAAACCAATTTACTTAATTGCCCGGGCTTAAGGGTAATGTCATCATGTACGGCTTCCTGTTTTATACTGATGAGAGAATATTAAGTTACTAATGGCACAAGTCAGTAAAAAAAAATTCACAGGCCATGAACTAGCGTGCTAGAAAAAGAACAGAATTGGCAGGTGATAGAATTAATTTATGAAATGTCATGTTTTAGATACCTGACTCTGAAAAGATGACTTTATACTTCATATAGGACCTATAGGTAAGGCAGGAGCACGTAAATTACATGAAAACCTCAAATATTCCTAACTCCAAGCTCCTCTTACAGAAAGTGTAATCTAGCTCAGTCTAAAGTGAGCACTTCTTTAAGAATGTTTAATGAGAGGTGCCTGGCCAGCTCTATCGGAGGAGGACGCAACTCTCCATCTTGGGGTTGTGAGTTTGAGCTCCACGTTGGGTGTAGAGATGGTACAAATAAATAAATAAACTTAAAAATAAAAGAATGTTTGATGAATATTAAAATCAAAGTACTTTGGATTTCTAGTCTCTCATCATGTATTTCTTAAGCATTAGTTAAGATGGAGGGCACTGCATTGGATCAAACACCATCAACATTTTAATATCCAGCAGATAAATCACAAACACAATTATCTACATGAGACAGCAAAGGTAACTAATGCTTCAAATAAGATTCTTTATCTAAGAATTAAGGTTACGACAAGAGCTGAGTTAGAAAAGCCTTTTCCAGACCAGATAAGGGGACTTTATGAAGGTAACATTCTAGTCTTTTCTCTTTTCCTTTGCCTTCCCCTCCAAAGAAAGGCAAATGACAAACACGAGTAGAAGTAGAGTTGGCTGAGAATACTAGCGTATGCCTTTTCCCATCGCGATAGAAGAAATTTGTGACTTTTTTTTTTTTAAAGGGCATTTAAAGTAACAGTGAAAGAAATGCTAATAGGTTGTAGCAATTGGTGAAGTTCTGGAAAGCCTTGAATCAGAATAATTAGGGAAACTAGAACTTCTAAAATGGAATAAGCCAGATGATAAAAAATAGAAATGGCAATGAAATTGTACTGAACTATGGCTAGGTATGGAAACATCTGTTTTTTTTTTTTTTCTTTTTTGTCTTTGAAGAGACCATCTGTATTAGTTACTAGGGTTGCTGTAAAAAAGTAACCAAACTGGGTGGCTTTAAACAACAGAACTTTCTTCCCTGACAGTTCTAGAGGCCAGAAGTCTGAATTCAAGCTTCCTCTCCAAAACATCTGGGAGAGGATCCTTCCTTGCCTCTTCCGACTTCTGGAAGCTGCAGGCATTCGTTGGCTTGTGGAAACATGGCTTTGATTTCTGCCTGTATCCTCACATCACCACCTTCCCTCTGTGTCCGTGTCTCTACATGGTGTTCTCTCTGTGTGTTTGTGTCTAAATTTCCCTCTTTAAAATTTTTTTTATTGAGGGAGAGTTGATAAACAATATTATATCAGTTTCAGGTGTACCGCATAGTGAAACTCCAATTACATACATTACAAAATGCTCACTGTGGTTAAGTGTAGTCAGCTTCTATCACCATACCAAGTTATTACAATATTATTGACCATACTCTCTATTCTGTATTTTTCATCCCCATGACTTGTTTTACAATTCCGAGCTTGTACCCCTTTATCCCCTTCATCAAATCTCTCTCTTCTTATAAGGACATATTGGATTAGGATTCTACTCCATTATGATGTCACTGTCACTAAACTAAATGTATCTGCAACAACCCTAATTTCAAATAAGGTCACCCTCTGAGGTATTGGTATAACTAAAAACATTTCTGTATCTCCTTTACTGCCAGCTACCACACTCACACTCAGAACACACCACAACACTTCGGATACCAGATATGTGTGTGTTCTCCACACCAAGGAATCCTCTGACACAACTGGATGTCCTATAATTCAGTTCTGACACTATCTGTGTGGTATTAGCATCAAATCCCAAGAATTAAGAGCTTGGTCCCAGAGGACCCCGCACTTTAGATACCAAACCCCAGGCTCAGACTGTCTCCTGAACCTTTGACTGACTGGCTGTAAACCGGGGTTCCCATGACCCTCTGCTTAGGTTCAATCATTTGCCAGTATGGCTCACAGAACTCAGGGAAACATTTATTTACATATACCAGTGTATTATAAAGGGTATTATAAAGGATGCGGATAAACAGCCAGATGAAAGGGTATATAGGGTGAGGTGTGTCACCTCCCAGCATGTAGATGTGTTCACCAATTTATGAAACCCCATATTTTTGAGATTTTTATGGAAGATTCATCACATGGGCTTGATCAATTATGAATTCAGTCTCTAGCTCCTTTCCCTTCTCAGAGGATGAGGGATAGGGCTAAAACTTCCCAGCTTCTAATCACGGTTTTTCTGGTGACCAGCCTTTATCCTCGAGCTGTTCTGGAGCCCACAGAGAGTTACCTCTTTAGAACAAAAGCATTCCTATCACCCAGGAAATTCCAAGGGTTTTAGGAGCTCTGTGGCAGGACCCAGGGGCAGAAATCAATATATTCTATTATTTCACAACTAGGCTTCAGGACTTGAACAAATCTTTTTTTTGGGGGGGAGGGGCACACAATTGAAGTCATAACATTATCCTTTTAATTTGCACATGATCCTAGTATGTTGATATACCTGTGTTACATACACTTACATTTAATATGAAATCTTTGTCAAATGAATAAAACTGAGTTGTCCATCCAGCCATCTTTCCTTGTTTTTATTTATTTTTTCATCCAAAGGACAAACCTTGAACTCTACTATACACCGCTGACATCTTAGCTAAACAGAATGAAGCTATCCCTAAGTCAGTGCAAACAGGCCTCCAAGGGCAACTGGCCCTTGTGATTCTGGATTCACAGTTATGTTACCAGCTGGGGGGTTTGTGTGGCTCACCAACACTGAGTCATTTCTTAATGGTTCTCCTCAAAGTGTCAGTTCTTCCTTGAAATCTGTAATTCTTCCTCACATAGAACCATCACAAATGAGGAGACAAAATGGGACATAAGAAAATATTTCGTGTTTTGAGTGCATAAAGATTTAGGCTTGAATCTAAGATCCACACTAACTAGGTCAGTGACTCAGGGCAAGTTAATAAACTTCTCAAATCCTTAGTCTATACATCTGTAAAATGAAAATTCTCCCTGCTAATGCCCAGAGAGATATCGAGAAGAAAGCTCTTGGCTTGACACAATTGAGGTGCTTAGCGACTGTGTCTTGTTTCAACTTCATAATAAATATGTCATGTTGAAAACTGACACCTGTAGAAGGAAACTTTCCCTTCAATAGGGTACTAATGAAAAAATCGTCATGGTCATATGTATAATTATGCATTTGATATAAATACAACAAACACCAATTTTTATTAAAATTATAATTTATAGGTTGAAGTAACTGTGCTCACTTTGTGGTAACTACAATAATAAAATGAGATCACAGCAGAACTGGGAGTGCAGATTTACTCATAGAACAAACATTTCCCGAGCATCATATATGCGCCAGATGTTTTTTTTAGGGACAACGTGTCAGAGCCCTGGGTGATATAAATAGCAGGAGGAAAATGACACTACTTACCCCACCTACTTTCTCAAAGTGAGATCCATCTTTCTTAAAATCTGTGAGGGCCCCATTGAAATACCAGGTGAACATGATGTCTAACAGGGGGTCATGCTGCACTTGGCAGGGCAAAATGACACTTTCGCCAACAGAGACATCCATGTTGGATGGTGCCAAAGTGATTCTTGTTGGTTCTATTAAGGAAACAAGAAAGGTTTAAGTAAAACATTGGCATTGTTATTTTGATGGAAGCATTTTCACAAGCTTATGGTTAATCTAACATTTAGGGTACATGATTAAAAGTCTTCAAGATTAATATAGACATTTTTATGCAGATCTGTAATGTATTTCATTGGATCCACAAATTCTTGTTAAAAGAATTAGGATATTTGAATTTATAGAATTTATCAGTTAAAAATTAAAGTCACCTGTAAACAAGTTATACTACTACTACAAAATCAATTTTAACTTCGTTTTATTGCTTTGTGAAATATGGGGGTAGAAATAGAAACTACTGAATTCTCACTGACTGTGAGTGACTAAAAAATGCATTGCTACCAAAATTTAAATAGACTCGAACATTTAAAAGACCACACAAAAGATATTTAGAACAGGTACTATAAGAGGAATGCTAAGTTAAAATGTTATTTAATGTGTTTTCCCCTCAAATGTCCCCATGTACATTTCCTTCTCCCTATCATCACAATAGTCCTCCCATCTACCGTGAATTAAACTTCTCGTGACCCCATTTTTCCATTGTTGCTCCTCATTTGTTGACTCCATGTTGCAGCAAAAGTCTTTGAAAGAATCATTTATGTGTGCTGTCTATAATTCCTCTAGTAAATTCCCTCTTTAATCCATTCCAGTTAGCCTCTGGCTCCCCACAACCCATTTGCTTTTGTCAAGGTTCCCAGTAATCACCCTGCTGCAAACCAATGGCCCATTTTCCAATCTCATCTTACTTAATTGACCTCTCAGGAGCATTTGCTACCCTTGATCATTGTCTTCCTGTCAGTTCACTTTCTTTTCTTGGTTTCTGGGACACCAAATTCTCTTTGTTTTCTAGAACCGTCCGTGCCGGTGACTCCTTATCTATTCCCTCTTCTCTTCCTAAATCTCATAATGTTAGATTGCCTCAAGCTCAGTCCTTGGTTTTTCTCATCCTCTGTCTTCACTCACTTTCTTGGTGATTTCAGCAGTCTTTTATTTTCAAGTATATATCCATATGCTAACAACTCCCAAATGCGTATCTCTATCCTTCATCTCTCTCCCCAAACCAAAATTCATATATCCAGCTACTTCTCCCAGGACACCTACTTGGGTGTTATGATAGATGTTATTGTTCACCATAATTTCCTTAAACACATACAGTAGGATTAAATTATCAACACCTTTGAATTCAGGCATAACCAAATGCTAATGCTTGGCCAAAGAGATATAAGATGGAGTTACGTGTGGCACCAACAGGCAGAAGCCTGGAAGAACCAAGAGACCCCCTAATGTGTAGTCTTTCCTCTTCCACTGTGACAGGCAATGTACCAGATGATGGAGGCACTAGGACCCTTTATTCCTGAATGAAGACAGTATGGCTGACCCACCATGGACTTGCTGTATAAGCAAAACTTAAGTATTTGCTATTTTAACCCACTGAAAGGTTGGATTTGTTGCTAATGCCAGAATACTGTGGTCTGCTTACACAAATAGAGCCTAATGAACATTTCATATTTAACACATCCAAACTGAACTCCTGGTCTACCTCTTCCCAAACTTGGGAACCTTCCCATCTCAGTTGACTGTCATTCTTTCTGTTATTCGCCAAATGCCCTGCAACCATCCTTGTCTCCTTTCTCTTGGGTCTCACATCCAATTCATCAGCACCTCCTGTTGACTCTACAAGCAGCGTATTTACAGAATCTGATCCTTTCCCATCAATTCCTCTGCTGCTACTTTCACTTGGTTCATTATCATCTCCGGTCTGGTTTGCAGTCGCGGTCTTCTGAGCTCTCTCCCACTTCTGCTCTTGATTCTCCGCAGTCTGTTGTCATCAAAGCAACTAGACTTAATCCTCACATCATACTCCTCCTCTGTTGATTTGCACCAGCCTCCACTTCTTACTCCAACTAAAAGCTAAAGTCCTAACAAGGCCTACAAAGCTCCTCCATGATTGTCCCCAAGGATTCTATTTGTTAACTCCTCCACGTCCACAAAATCTTTGTCTAGACCTCTCTTTCTCACTGAGCCTACTCCAGTCATGGTGTTTCTGCTCCAACTTACCTTGACCATACACTACTCTGTATTTTCTCAACTGTTTGCAATTTTTTCCTTCTAATAATTTCCTTGTCTTTTATTCCTACTGCATGTTTTCTTTCTACCTTTGGTAGAAGGTAAGATTCATGAGGGCAGCATCTTTATCACTTTGTTTGCCAACACAGGCCAAGCACCTGACACATAGTAGGTACTCATTTTTTTTCTTGAATGAATAAATAAACAACATATATCCACAACTCTAAGTGACTCTCATTGATGGCAAAGATTATTCCATGGGCTTAAACATCTCCAGAAAATATCAATGATATTGTGAAAGAGTGCATTCAAAACATCTGACATAATAGAGTAGCATAAAAGTTGATCATCAGCAGATGCTATTTGTAATTCTTCTGCCCATCATACGAGCACACAACTAATGTGTTCCCTGGTGCACAGTGTGGTGTGTGAAGTAAGAATTGTTCTCTTGACTTCCACCTGTTAAAAGTAAGTGCAAACAGGTTCTACCTTTACAGTGCACTGCATATTGTAAAATATCTATTTTTTTCCTTTGATCTTAATAATATACCATACAGTTCATCTCTACATAATGCAATCTTCAAGAAATAAACTTACCTGTAACAACCAAGCGTGTTGTGCCATTTGCTTTTCCAAACTGGTTTTCTGCTATGCATGTGTAAGTTCCAACATCAGCTTTAGTCACATTGGCTATTTTAAGTCCTCCATCTTTTAAAAAAGAAATTCTAGAGAAAAATACAAATTAGACAAATAAATGTATAATAGTCATTTTTCCCAAATAAATAGCAATTTTTAAATAGAAGTATTGCCTTAAGCTAGGATTTCTATGGCTAGATAAGCCAGTCCCTAGCCTTCTTGGGAATAAAGAACACTAAAACAAAATTTACACACACACACATACACACACAGCTGAGTAAGAAAAGATGCTCTACCAATTTGAACTTTTCTTGACATTTTTATGCAGCATTACTTAACAGCATTATTTAACATTATAACTACTTTCAGGGATGCCTTTATCAAATAAGTGTGAAATGTCTTCTAAAAATATATGATGTGGTAGATTGTTCATGATGGCCTAGCCTTATCAGTTTGGAGAAAGTAGAAAATAGACATGACATGAATTCCCTTAACTTTGAAACAGTATATGAGAATTGAGAAACTCTCTTTCTTTTCATAATGAACTTGGGAGAGTCACATTTGACCCAATATAAATTCAAATTTTGCAAAATAACATGTTCATGGTCACCTGTGAGCTATTGCAAGGATCTGGGCAGTACAAATGAAGCTTACATTAGAGTTTCTGAGCATATGCTTAATGTACTTAAAGTTTTTGTACCTAACTAATTAATTAAGGAAATACAAATGAGTGTCTTACATGTGCAAGGGACTCTCTGGGATTATAGTGTGAACAAGATAGAAAGTCCTCACCTTCATGGAAGTAACAGTTCACTGAGCAACATAGACAATAAATAACCAAGTTCAGATATTTGAGAAGTACTCTGAAGGAGACAAACAGGGTGATACAATAAAGAGTAATAGCTATAAGGAGTGTTTCCATGATTAGGATGCCTCTGAAATGCCTCTTAGAAGAGGTATCATTTGAAATGAGAAAGAAGAATGAGAAAGGGCTTACCTGTCATTAGTCAGATCCATGAATCTTAACTGCACATCTTGTCTACCCATAATTAGTTCCCCTTTCCTTGAATTCCTAAAATCTTTACTTACCCATACCATACATTTAACATTTAGGATGCCTTTTATCTTGTATAATTCATATCTTTAGTATGTGCTTGTCATATCTATCCAAAGACAAGGTCAACTTCCTTAAAAAGGTTTCCAACCCCAGTGTCAGCATGACGTGATATTTGTAAATCGTGATCAGTAAGCGTTTCCAACTTGTAGGCTCTACGGTAGACAGGAAGGATGCTAAGAGCATCAGACTATAGTAGACGATCTTAACTCAATTTCTAAGTATTATCCTGCTCGATGCAAGATTTGGAGGTGAGTGTCAAAAGTGTGATTAGTCTGAGTTTATCCAGATACATATTTTATATTACACACATATTTTTAAATGTATTTTATATTACCTATACATACATATTACTTTGATGACCTGTAATTTACTTTCACTCAAATCTTACTTCCATTTTCTTGAGTGAGAAAGTGATCTGAACACAGAGACCTATCCATCATCCCAGGTAGAGTATCCATGAATGTTTGTTGCTCGTGTGATTTTTTTTTTTAATTTTTAAAAATTTTTTTAGAATGTCAAGGGACGTTTGAAACAAAATGGTTTGAGAATAATGGCCTAGAAAGCTAATCAGGGAACACAGGACACTGTATTTTAATTGGAGGAGTAAAGTACAAGGGTTATAAATGCCAAGAACTTTCCTACGTAGCTGTGAAAAAGGTGTTAAATCTGATTCCCTTCATGGAACCCTGACCACTTTGATGGGTATGAAATGCCTGCTGATCACTTTTCTCAAAGAGATCACTGAAGAAAAATCTCTTTATACCTTAGCTTGTCAGAGAACAAAGATTTTCTTAGTGTGCAGTAATAGAAAAGAGGAGACCCTGAAGAGGGACACAAGCAAACCAAACACTTCGGATATGGAGACTGGTTTGAGACACATGGGGAGTAATCTGAAAGAAATGTAAGTATTTACCCCAAAGATACAGATGTAGTGAAAAGAAGGGCCATATGCACCCCAATGTTCATAGCAGCAATATCCACAATAGCCAAACTGTGGAAGGAGCTGAGATGCCCTTCAACAGATAAATGGATAAAGAAGATGTGGTCCATATATATATAATGGAATATTACTCAGCCATCAGAAAGAATGATTACCCAACATTTACATCAACATGGATGGAACAGGAGAAGATTATGCTAAGTGAAATAAGTCAAGCAGAGAAAGACAATTATCATATGGTTTCACTTATTTGTGGAAGACAAGGAATAGCATGGAGAACATTAGGAGAAGGAAGGGAAAAATGAAGGGGGAAATCAGAGGGGGAGACGAATCATGAGAGACTATGGATTTCAGGAAACAATCCGAGGGTTTTAGAGGTGAGGGGGATGGGTTAGCCCGGTGATAGGTATTAAGGAGGAGCATGGAACACTGGGTGTTATAAGCAAAGAATGAATCATGGAACACTACATCAAAAACTAAGGATGTACTGTATGGTGATTAACATAATATAATAATAAAAAAAAAGAGAGAGAGAGAAAAGATATACATAAGTCTGATCATGTAATTCTGCCATAACCCCCAAACCTGGCTTAGACCACTTCTCTGGCACCACACGGCTTATAGGAGGAAATGATTACATCCTAAGCCTGAGAAGTATTTTCTCATCGGGACTCCCCCCTCCCCCCCACAATTTCATGAAGTCTTGTGAATACTACCCCTTGTTTGCTTTTCTCCAGTCACACATGCTTTCTTTTAAATGCTTTTATGCTGCTTCTTGTCTTGGCACCTTTGCAAACACTGTTCCCTATGTCTGGTTAATGTGTACTGAACCTTCAGCTTTTGGCCACTTCCCTGAACCTTGGGTCCGATTGGGTGTTCCCGTAAATGATGATACATCTTCTGTGCCTGCTTTATAGCATTTGACAACTGGCCAATGACACATTTGTGTGCTTATTTGACTAATTTTCTCCTCTAGTAAGCTCAGAGACTGTAAGCTCTCTGGAGGTAGGGAGAAGGTCTTGATAGTGCCTGATTTACTCACCGCTAAATTCCTAGAGCCTTCAATCACTCCTGACACAGAGTAAATATTCGAAATTGATACTCGCTGAATGAACACATGACTGTATGCCTCTAGAGAGTCACTACAGAAGAACTGGGAGTAGTGAAGGCAGGTTGCAAGGCACTGAGGATTTTAGAAATTATAAGAAAATAAATTCAGGAAGTGTGCATACTAGTATACACATACACATGTATATACCTATACACGTATCTGTGTATTTATGTGCCATATAGAAATCTATCTATATATATGCACATGTATATGCATATGGTTGACCTGTGAAACACAGATTTGAACTGCATGGGTCCACTTATTCGAAGATTTTTTTTTAAATACAGCACAGTATTGTAAATGTATTTTCTCTTTCTTATGATTTTCTTAATAATGCTTTCTTTTCTCTAGTGTACTTTATTATAATAATATAGTATATAATACATATACAAAATATGTGTTCATTGACTCAGCTGTTGGTAAGGCTTCTGTCAATAGTAGGCTCTTAGCTAAGTTTTGGGCGAATCAAAAGTTACACTGGATTTTCCACTTTGCATGGGGTTGGCACCCTTATCCCCCATGTCGTTCAAGGGTCAACTGTGTAAATATATACGTGGAAAAAAAGAAAGCTGAGACAATAGAAAGCGAGATGAAGAGAATTTAGAAATTCCTAGGATAAGAGGACTACAAATGTACTTTTACTGTGAAGAAAGAAATTAAGAAAGAGGGAGATACTGAAGATAAAGGTGGGGAGAAAGGGAAGGAGGAAGGGAGAGGAAGAGAATGAGAGAAAAGTTACTGAGAAAAGTCTCTGAATGAGTACAAACAAGGGCAATGCTCCCAACCCATTTTGCTTGCTAATCCTATCTGTAAAAATTTTGGGCCATGACCCTCAAAGTAGATAGGACTTGACCGATAGCATTGCTCAGTAAATTTAATCTGCCTTTACTAGGCAAAAAAATAAAAATAAAAATAAAAAAATTGCAGCTTTGCTGGAGATTTTAATATGTAAAGAAAGCAGGCTAGGAAGTGGTTATTAGAAGGTCTTAAAGATATTTAAATAGTGAGGTAATCTCATCTGCTCTGAGATACAGGCTGGAGGTAGAACTCAAAGGTCCAAGCAGCTGGGCAACTGACCGCTTCTAAGATTAGCAAGCATGACACTAAAGTAAAAATGTCCCGGTTAACCGAACAAATATTCACCTGAAGCTCAGACCTTCTGATCTGAGTATCACAGAACAGAGACAGGCGATTTCAGATATCTTCACATGCTATGAATTAGCGTTAACAGCTAACCTTTCACTACAAATATAGAACTATTAGGGATATTGGACGAACTACAAAACATTTAGTGTGCGAGGTTTTTTTTTTTTAAAGATTTATTTTATTTATTTGACAGAAAGAGAGACAGCCAGCGAGACAGGGAACACAAGCAGGGGGAGTGGGAGAGGAAGAAGCAGGCTCCCAGGGGAGGAGCCTGATGTGGGGCTCGATCCCAGGACTCTGGGATCATGTCCTGCGCCAAAGGCAGACGCTTAACGACTGAGCCACCCAGGCGCCCGTAGTGTGTGAGATTTAACAGCTGTAAATGAGCAAACCTATCTTCATGACTATGCCAAGATGAGGAATAGTTTCAAAAGCAAGGCTAACAACTTAGGAATCACACAGATTCCAAAACAAACATATTGACTCTCAAAAAATGCAAACTCTGTACATTGTAAAATTTTGAGCTAATTGGGTATTTTCTTCCTAAATTGGTTCTTCCAGTAAGATCTAAGAGGCCCACAGGGCATTTCACACAACATAAAAATAAACAATATTCAGTAAATGGATGGAGTAATTGTTTCTCAAAAGAAAACCTTCAATAACCCATGCTTCCCCACAGAGATCCAAAGTGAAAATTTTATACTACTTCAGTATAAATGAAATTGCTTTCTAAGCTTTCTGGGAACACGTTTTGCTGCAAATGGATGGAGCTGAAAAGGTAGATAACAATGAGTGTCTCTAAGTCTTGGCACAAAAAGTTAAACAAAGATTTATGAGATTAACATTCAGAAATGTGGGACTCCAGTTTCCTTTGAAAAATGTAGAATTTAAATCACTGTGACATTTTTGACTCCTTGATCAGTTTTATAATATACCTTTATATATCTCCTTTTATCACACTTTCCTTTCCTGGTAAAAGAGGTTAATTATTTTACTTAACTCTGTGCAGTCTATGGTTAGTTTGGGATAAGTAAAGTTAATTGCTCTAAGCTGCTCTAATGGTCCATTCTATAAATTCAGTGATGGCACTGAATTTATGACTGTTAAGAAAAGCTGTTTGTTCAGAAAGTTGACTGCTATGTAGGCAACCTGACCTGTACTTTATGATGACATATAACTACTCATAATAACACAGCATGTTTTAGAATGGAAACAGTAGAGGATTATGCATGCGAGGCAGGACTGCTGAATATATTGTTTTACCCTTGCCTATGTTCTGAATATTACGGTAATTTATTCAACTTGAATTTTAACAAACACGCCGCAACTCTACATTTTCTCAGGAAGCACATCTCAGTGGAGATGAAATCACATGAGATCGTAGTGATTAAACTGCTGTATAGAAAATAACAAGGCTATTTTGGACTTCACTTTCTGAGTACATATTCGAAGAGATGGATGCTTACAATTAGCCGTCAGAGAAAAGTACTCACAATGCATATATTGTAGGATAAATAATGACAGTTAAGAAAAGCAAATATAAATCGATGAAAATGCACGAGAAAGTAAGGGTAGTGAAAAAGAGCACAACGTGCATGTTCTCATTGCAGCTCCCTCGCAGCCCCAAACGCTTGGTGAAAGAACTTCTGCCCCTTGAGTTCAAAGATAACGAACGTACACACACTATTTAGGAAAATTATATTAGAAGTTTCATTCTTTTAGTTATACCATTTGGGGCTTCGTCTTATAAATTCAACAGTGTTAGGTTAGTGATTTATTGGTCGGAAAATCTCCAAGGAAAAGAGAGGCAGAGCGGAGAAGATTCAGCAGTTAATTATCCTATTTTTGACTAAGCACTAGGCTAATACTATGTGGCGCTGTTATTTTGTTGGACACACAGATTACATGGAACAGGCATCTGAGGTCCTAGAAAGATGTACTTTTTCCATATCAATTAACATTCTTCATATTCATGAGAAGAGAATCGATGGTAAAGGAACACAATCGTTACTTTTATAAAACCTTTCCAAAAGCATGTCTATCATGACGAATAAATCTGGAGCTCAATTTCTGTTACAACGGTGATGCAATAGTTTTTCTTCTAAAACGGACTCGAGCCAATAGAACAAAAGGCCCTTAAAAGGGGATTTTCAGTTTGAATTATTATATAAAACTACTCATCTAAGTAATTCATGGGGCCAAGGTAATCCATTTGAAACATTTAAATCCTTACATAAAGAAGTATCTGCAAAAACAATAAATATTCCTATGTATGAGGGAGTAAACCAAACAAGAAAAATAAACAACTCTCTAATGGCTCATGTATTTAAAAGAAAATCTCAAAGGGAATACTTAAAGGTTCAAAGCGGCACCCTATCTGACACTATTCTTTCCTGCTTGAGAGATAGACTCATAAGTGAAATCAATGAAAATCCGAATGTCAGTTCTATTACTTATACTATACATAGAGCTGATTCAAAACTGCCTAAGTGAGCAGCATGGTTTTCTGATATTTCATCCCTGAATTAGACAGACCTAAGCACCCTGGCTCAAACGTACAACCCCAGGCCCCTCCTGTAAGGGGGAGGTCCCTTACTGCATGGTAAAGAGAACATCAAAATACATTCTTTCTCTATAGGAAGGCAGACACCAAAGAGAAAGAAAGGGAGCCCAATGCAGGGTTCTATCTCAGGGCTCTGAGATCATGACCTGAGCCTAAACCAAGAGTCAGATGCTTAACCAACTGAAACACCCAGAGCCTCTGGGAACCACACTTTGAGTAACAGTATTCTAAGCTATGCCTACGGGATTATCCCTCCTTCAACTTTAATTTGTGAAACAAAGACAAAAATGATGCTTAGTCCATTCATTCCAGTAGTTGCTCTGAAAAGATGGTGCAATCCCTTTTGCCAGGATTTCTGGAGCCACTCAGTTTCCTGTCCGTCCCTGAGTCAGTTTCTGCAACGCATCTAAAAATTCTGAGTAATATTCTTGATTGAGTCCTTAGCTACAGTTCCCAAATCCCTAAAGGATATGAGCAACCACAAATTGGTGCCACATACATAGTATCTTTCAACATATATTTGCTATCTTAACTAATATGAAGGGGTCAGAAGCTATCTGCCATACAGGGAGGACAAGGTTTTATCACAAATCAGGAGTGGTCCCAAAACCATCTGCCTTGATATTGTGTTCTTGCAAGATAGAATGGTTCTGGTCCCATCATCCTAATTCCAACACTGTCTTCTATTTTAGATATTCATCCATGTATAACTGGCCATTTACTTCTGCAGTGTAACTAAACTTGCTGAGATACAGAGTTCTTTGAATATTTGAGAAGTGCGAGAACTCTATGCAGAACAAATACACAGACATAAACAACAACTACAACGAATGTGATACAATTCAAGTTGAATCTGCGGACATCAGGTTGGCAACTCCTGCTAGCAGTTCAACTCATCCCATCATAACAAGACTGTGTTCGAAAGCTTTTTATCTCGGATGCTTCGGTGTTAGTCTTTTTAGGTGCACCTTATTAAGATTTTCCTTCATGATGACTGTGTACATTTGTTGACTAGCCCCTTAAAAATTATCTTGCACAAAAATAGAGTGGTAGTGTAAATACTGAGAATGAACTGGTGGTTGCCAGAGGGGAGAGGCATGGAGGGAGGGGCAAAATGGGTGAAGGGGAGTGGGAAGTACAGTTTTCCAGTTATGGAATGAGTAAGTCACGGGGGTCAGAGTCATGGCATAGGGCATATAGTAAATGGTACTGTGATAGCATTGTATGGTGACTGATGGGAGCTACAGTTGCGCTGAGCATAGGTAACACATAGACTTGTGGAATCACTATGTTGCACACTTGAAACTAATGTAACATTGTGTATCAACCGTACCTCACTTAAAAAAAAAAGAGTAGTAATGTTGCACTACTCAAACATGTAGAGTCTTAGGTCACACATTCATTCACAACCTGCGGTGGGTCGCAAACTATTTTCTGAGAAAAATCTCAGTCCTAACAATCTGCACTTTCTCGTCCTTCCTCCATGCAGACGTATGATCATTGTCTATTCACACAGGTTCTGGTGAGCCACCACATCTTTAATCAGATGATACAAACTTTAATATTAGTTCAAATGACTCTTTGTAAGCACTGACTCTCCGTCTTCACAGCAGCCCCTCCTGTGTACCCTACATTCTTGACACCAAACGTAACCTTGAAACAATTTCTATTTCAAGCTCACTGAAAACATACATGTGAGAGATAATATGCATGGAAAATTAGCTAGAAGAATGTAGTCTACTTCTTTCTCAAGAGCCTTAAGTCTTAATACTTGGATTGCAAAGAATAAGAAAAAAAAACCCTTTAACATTCATTGAGAAGTCATTGTATTTTTAAAAAGATTTTTAAAATTTAATCATTTGAGAGAGAGAGAGAGAGAAAGCATGAGCAGGGGGCAGGGTCACAGGGAGGGGGAGAAGCAGACTCTCCACTGAACAGGGTGCCCAACCTGGGGCTCGATTCCAGGACCCTGGGATCATGACCTGAGCCAAAGGCAGATGCTTAACTGACTGAGCCACCCAAGTGCCCCAAGAAGTCATTGTATTTTATGAATGTGCACTGTGAGTACTATATGACTCAATGGTCCCTTCATGACAACCCATTGGATTTGGATATACATTTACATTTTTATGCCTAGGAAGAGCTGCATATCTCCTTATCAAATGGTCTCATTTCACCTTATGGACATCAAGGATTCTGTAATTGGCAGTATTTTTGTCTGCTTATTTTTAGCAGAAAGCTCTGAGCCAAAATTGTGCATCTCAAATACATGAATGGATCCACTGGCTCATGTTTTGTAAACTTCCCTCAGATACTCATCCAACAAGGATTTACTGAACACGTACTATGGATCGTGCTCTATAAGAGGCAGTAAGGACTCCCTGGTAAGAATTTAGGCTGTCCTAATTAATATAACTTACATTCTACACAAGTGGAATGCTGGCATCTTTTTTTCTCCACATTTTTTTCCTCCTCAGTGTGTACTTTGATAAACTGTCTCAAGTTCTTTGAGGAATGAGACATGATATAAGTAAATGAAATAAACTAGGAGACATCAAGTTATTAAAACGAGGCTAAAGTAATAAAGAAATAATAAATAATAAAAATAGCGAGGTATCAATATTTTAAGTACCTAGAAAAACATATAATTTGTATCAGGTTTTAAAATACTACCATTTTTTCAAGTAAATTAAGTAACTTAATAAATACTGGAAATAAAGTGCCTAATAAAATCTTTTTTTTTTTTTAAAGATTTTATTTATTTATTCGACAGAGACGGAGACAGCCAGCAAGAGAGGGAACACAAGCAGGGGGAGTGGGAGAGGAAGAAGCAGGCTCCTAGCGGAGGAGCCTGATGAGGGGCTCGATCCCAGAACTCCGGGATCACACCCTGAGCCGAAGGCAGACGCTTAATGACTATGCCACCCAGGCGCCCCATAAAGTGCCTAGTAAAATCTTAAAAGTAAAGTTAAACATGCCTCTTTCTTTAGTATTTGAATGTAAAAGGTCAGGCAATAATTTTTTCCCAAACAAGATAGATTTTTATCTATTCAACCTCAATTATAGATTTTTTTCAGGACTTCATACTCACAAAGGGTCAAACACTCTCATCTTACAGAAACTGCTCTAGGAATGAAATCTTCATTAAGATAGAATTTTAAAATATCACAAATAAAATCAGGAAGTGGAAAACAGGTCAAAGTACAAAATCAATTGTTTTTAAGTTTGTTAAGCAGTAAGAAATTTAACTCAGTGCACCAACTCATTAGAACTTATATAACAGATCATAAATTATGAATAACACCTTCCAGCATCAGAATGCGGGAGGCAGCAACCATCACTACTGAAACACATGTTTATTCCTTTTTTATGGAAGTGCAACGGCACCTCACCTAATCATCCATTCAACCATGCATCCGTCCACCCATCTATCCACCCCTATTTCTGTTAAAGTTTCAGGGAGGGGGAAGAATTAGAATAAGGAAATTATTTATTTTCAAAAGGAAGCCTCAAGTAGAAATTTATTTAAAAAGCGAATTTTTGTATATTTTTAAGAAAGTGTTGTGGTAAATTAAATAAGAAAATTATAGGGGTGCCTGGGAGGCTTGGTCAGTTAAGCAGCTGACTCTTGATCTCAGTTCAGGTCTTGATCTCAGGGCTGTGAGTTCAAGCCCTGCTTTGGACTCCAAGCTGGGCATAGAGCCTACTTTAAAAAAAAAAGAAAAGCAAATTATAGATATATTTAAGAAATGGAAACTGCTCAAAAGAGAATTAAATTCACTTCAACAAGTATTTTTTGAGGACTTAAATTGCACCAAGAGTTTTGGAAAATAAGAGTAGAATTATCCCCTACCCTTTGAAGACTTGAAATCTAATGGCTCAGGGGCATACCTATAGTTCATGCACAATTAACCATAAAATGTAATCATTTGGTAGGAAATTTTTTATACCTAAGGTACAAATTTATCCAACTCTACCTTCAAGATACATAGTATCTTTTTTCTCCATGTCACCCACTGTTACCCTAAGTCAAGCCTCCAGTCAATATGGTCCTGCCAACTACAAACCACTTCCTAACCAGATCTGTGGTCCCTCCCTTTCTCTCTTCAACCCACTCTCCATACTTTAGCCAGAGTTCTCTTTGAACTAGGTCATGTCAATTCTCTGCATTAAGACCTCTGATGATTCTTATTCTATTTAAAATAAAATCCAACATTTTTACCATGGTCTTTAAGGATCCCATCTCCGAGACTTCATATTTTATTTGTTTGTTTGTTATTTTTTTTCCTGAGGCTTTATATCTTGTTCCTCTCCTGATCCATACATGACACCTCTGTGACACTGGTTTCCTCCTGATTCTCAAATCAGTCAACCTCAATCCCAGCTCTGGGCCTTGGTTCTTGTTGGGGTGTCTTCCTGGAAGGCACTTCCAATTCTTGGCATGATCCATTGCTTCTCACCATTTAGTTTTCTGCCCCAGAGTTACTTCCTTAATGAAGCCTTTTTTTTTTTTTTTTTTTAAATAAAACTCTGTGTAGGGGTTGCCTGGGTGGTGCAGTCGTTAAGCGTCTGCCTTCGGCTCAGGGTGTGATCCCAGCATTCTGGGATTGAGCCCCACATCAGGCTTCTCCACTATGAGCCTGCTTCTTCCTCTCCCACTCCCTCTGCCTGTGTTCCCTCTCTCGCTGGCTGTCTCTCTCTGTCAAATAAATTAATAAAATCTTAAAAAAAAAAAAAAAACCTCTGTGTAATTCTATATATATTTTTCTTTATGGCTAAATAAATTATCTTTTTAATTTATATGTACTCTGCCTCTCCCTTTTGCAATTTCTATGAGGTCTTTTCAACTTATCTGCATTCTGTATTTCCCTTCTGCAAGTCCCATGAGGAAGGGACCGTGGCTGCCTTGTTCATGTGGTTTCCTCAGAGCCCAGGGCAATGCATGGCACGTGGGAGGTGTGCCAGATTGCACTTCCCAAAGGTAGCCACAGTTAGATTTCCCATCCCACCTGCTCCCCTAGAATCTTGCTATTGTCTCATCAAGAGGTAGAGTCTAATTGCCCTCCCTCTGAATCTGGTTAGCTTGGTGATTCCTTAATAACCAGTGTAATGCTAGAAAAGTGGGGTGTTGTGTCTTCTGAGCCTCAGGGACTCACCTTCCATCTTGCTACCCTGAATATTCACTCATGAACCCATTAGCTGCCTTGTAAGCATTTCAGCTCCCTAGAGCCACCATGCTGTGAGGAAGCGCAAACTAGCCCACGTGGAGAAACCACACGGAAAGACCTTGTGACTGCCAAAGAGAACGCAGGGCATAGCCAGCTCCCAGCTGTTCTGGCTCTAGCCACTACCAGACCACAGTCATGGAAGACAAGCTGAGCTAATACCTAGTCAAGCTTGGCCAAGCCTTTTCCCAATTTCTGACCCACGAAACAGTGAAATCGAACAAAGTGACTATCTTTTACACCATAGGCTCTCAGGGTGATTTGTTATGCAGCAATAGTTAATGGGAACTGTAGATGTTAAATAAATATTTGAGGAATAAATGAATGTTGAAATGAACAAATATGTATGGAACAGAGTCTGAGGGTACAAGGATAGATAAGCAAAAGGCTCTCTGAGAACCCAGGTCAGATGGCCTTCTGCACAAACAGTTCTAATACACTGTGTTAGATGATACAATGGGATAAAGAAACCAGCCAGAGGAAATTACAAGAGCAAAAAAATGCAGGATGAAATGAGAATTCTGTCCCTTTCTCCTTTTTAAAAAAATTTATTCAAAAGGCAATGGTATGCACCCCTGTCCTGTAGCTTGGTAGTGTTGAAAGAGTCAATATTCTTACTCTGAACGAAAGCATCTGATTTTTCCTATCTTAAATGCATTATCAGGGAAAAAAAGCAAAGGTGTTATGTGATGATAGTACAAGTTTCTACAATAGCATTAATATATTTTTTTCTTTCAATTTTCAGTGAGAACAAGGATACAGAACATTGACTGGGCTATAGGCAAGTGTGTGTGGGATTTGGGGGCTTGAGTGAGAAATGTTCTATGACCAAACAGATGCGGTATGGCGGGATACACCCAGTAAGTAAAACATTTACCCTGAGTATGGGTATGAATTAATTATGCGGTTCTAACAAGGAACTGGCTTCAAACAGATTCCAATGTCTAGCATATTCAAATTCATTAACCGGCTTTCCCCTACCAAAATCATGACACTGATAAAATATTTTTTAAAGTGGCCTTAACTTTAATGATTCATGAAAATATAATTTGAAATACGGATTTAAGAACCACACGGTCATCTGCAAAATTTACCCGATATGATTTTTGAAAACAGCAATTCCAGGACGCCTAGGTGGCTCAGTCAGTTGGGATCCAGTCCCGCAGCTGGCTCCTTGCTCAGCGGAGAGCCTGCTGCTCCCCCTGCTTGTGCTCCCTCTCACTCTCTCTCTGACAAATAAATAAGTAAAATCTTAAAAAAAAAAAAAAAAAAAAAAAAAAAAGAAAGAAAAAAGCAAGCAAGCAAGCAGCAATTTCCTGGAGTGCCTGGGTGGTTCAGTGGGTTAAGCATCTGACTTCAGCTCACGTCATGATCTCAGGATCCTGGGATTGGCTGCACTGGGCTCCGTGCTCAGCAGGGATTGGCTGCACTGGGCTCCGTGCTCAGCAGGGAGTCTGCTTGTCCCTTTCCTTGCTCTGCCCCTCTCCCCACTTGTGTTTTTCTCTCTCTCTCTCTCTCAAATAAATAAAATCTTTAAAAAAAGAAAGCAATTTATTTAACAACATTTAGGTAAAATTTATTTATTTAAGAAGGTTTAAATAATGGAAAACTCAACTGAGAGTTATAAAAGACAAAAGTTTTTACTCACATTTCTTTTTGACCCAGTCTCCTCCTAAAGTACTCCTCCTAAAATACTCCTAAAGTATTTGAGCAACATGATGGAAACAGTTAATATTAAAAGCAACATGAACGGCAACGGTATGGTACCTTTTCCTGAGACTATATCTAGAAGCTGCTATAGGAGGTGCTTCACACACACACTATTTATTTTTATCTTTGCAACCTGAGTCCCCTGAGATAAAGAAACATGAGTGAAATGGAGCAACAGAGTTGGACATGATTTTTCCAAAGGAAACTTCGTCCTTTCTTTGCTCGTCAGGGAAGGTCAGTATTTTTGTCCGATTGTTGGGAGGAGTATGTGCCAAGCAAATACAACCTAACAGACTGGCTAACTTTGCAATAAGGCCCCATTTCACAAATAAGGAACAAAAGACTCAGAGGTTAAATAACGTGCTTAGCTCCACCTACATGGTAAGTGAAAGAGCCAAGATTTAACCCACACCTTCCCGATTCTGACGTTTTGCTCTTTACACCCGCTAAAATTAAGTTAAGAAGGAAATCAAACCTACATTTGCTACATCTGACACAGTGAATAATGTTACTTAGTATGCTGCATGCCAATCAGGCATAAATGATTCATGTAAATAATGATACAAATACATACGCAGAAACTTAAGTGTCTGTGGTTAATGGAAGAAGCTCTGTAGGCATGTTCTGGTGGTTGAAGAGTGGGGGACGGCAGAGAGGAAGTGATTGGGATGGCTTCCCAAGAACCCTACCCAACCCAAAGGTCTGGATTGTATTGATTCTTCTCTTGATTATCTTCACTGTTAAATATTAGCTTAATCTTCTCATAGGATATGGGATGTAAGGGGCAAATATACCCTTTCCTCTTTTCTTTACAGCTGGAAGCATGAGAGAAATGGAGGTGTGGGTAATGGAACCCAGACAGGGAAGGGGGCTGCTCTCTCCTCTCTGAGACTGTTGTATACTTACTTAGGTATCTCAATCTCCCCTTTCATAAAAATGATCATCCAATGTTCACCTCCTTTGAAGGAGAGAGATGGTTCTCTATCTGGGGAAGAACTCAGGTCAGGCCTTCCTATTTTCCTGATCATATACGCACTTTAGCCCAGACACAACTGGAATAAATACCCAGTTCCACCTCTGTCTATGCCATCCACCATTTTGTTCAGATGGTGTTTTCCCTTCTCTTTTGCTCTGTTAGATTTTATAGATCCTTCAAAACATAGCTCCAGGGTTGCTTCCTCTGAGATGCCTCTCCTTCTGTGGAGCTGATTTTCCAGTTCCCAAAGCTGAGACAGCATCTCTCTTCTCTGTGCTTCTTCCTTGCTTCCATACACCTCCATTATAGACAAGGTGGCAGTGTCCAGTTTCCTCAGGCCAGTACAGTTTATACGTATTGTCCTGAAGGTAATTGCTAGCAGTGCCCCCTTTCTGTTTTAAAATGTGTCAGTGTATAGAATGAATTACATGGTCACCTTGATCATATAGTGTAACTGGTGGTTAACTTTTCCAAACTCTGAATAGACTATGAGTGGGCTCTTTAAGTGCTCTTGCTGTTCCGTATTCATCTGTGCATTCCCAGTGCTGGGAAAGCCCCCACTGCTGATTAAAGACAGATTAGGGGACAACACGTGTACCTTCCCTATAGCTATGGAACAGGGATGTCAATCTCTATTCAGCTAATATCCAAGTCCTGAAAGTGGCAACAACACACATATTACATAAAATTCTCCTTTGATCTTCTAAATTCTCCAGTTCAAGATTAATTTGGAGCTAAAGGTACAGGGATAAAGAATTACCCGAGATCTTGGCTGTTTGCCCAAGGGTAGATTAACTGAAATGCACTGAGCTTCCATACCTAGCAGGTAGTTGTGAGGTAACAGCTGTTTAGACGGGCAGACCGAGGATGAAAAGGAAGATAACAGAATCCAGCTCTTCAGGTAAAAGGGGCAACAGAAGGCAGACAGAGAAGGGAGCAGCATTTTGAACAGTACGACACAAAAAAACTAGAGTCTACTGTGACGAGAGAGAGAGAGGAGCCAAGAAATGTGGGGGAATGGGGAAGGGATGGAGACAGAAACTTTGGCAAAGGAATCCTTGTCCTTCATCTAAGAGCTTGAAACAAGAGGAAGTGCCACCTACCAGATCTGCTGGTAGTAACAGAGCTCCTAGACACATCTTTACAGAGCAAGACTGTGGTGACTGGTAGTAGCCGTGGTAGAAATGCCAAGTGGTTCTTGCTCTGACAGAATTATTCTGGTTACTGGCAAAAGTTTTGCTTCTGCTTCTCAGTGCTGTCATGGAATTGCTTGATGTTTCACAGAAGGCAAAAGTGACCTGTTGGGAGCATTTCTTGAGCCTTTCAATTTCTCTACAAAGCTACTCATGAATTCAGGATGAGGTTAATGTAAGATTGCGTTAAATTTTTGCTTAAAAAATTAAAGTATAATTTATACATAGTGTAATTCACCCCTTTTGGTATGTAGTTCTGTGAGTTTTTATAATCAGTGTGGTCATGTAGCCACCGCTACGGTCAAGAACTAGAACAACTCTCTCACTCCTAAAAGTTTCCCCATGTCCTTAAATAGTCAACCCCTCCACCCACTCTGGCAACCGTGACCATTGTTTTCTGTCCTGAAGGCTGTGCCTTTTCTCAGCAGTCATATAAATGGACTTATACAGAAAATAATTCTCACTGCATTTTTAAAGCCAGTTTCTAACTATATGTAAAAAGCATGTTAAGAATTGGTTAATACATTTTAAAAGCATTATGTGGATTATGGCTATTAATATTTGGGAAAAAAATCTTTACTATTTCTTTCTTTAAAAAGCATTTAAATTTCTATAATATTAAATGCTGCCTAGAACATTTGAAACAATTTTAATGTGTTTAATTAGAAGTAATGGGCCATTCTTTGACTCTCTTTCGAATTGAGGCTATTGCAATAAAATATTTACTATTATAAGTAATAGCATTCAACTGAAAGCCCCATTTTAAAAAATAATTGGCTAATGCATTGTAAGTACCACTAAGTGATAGAGAAAAGCTAAACATTCTTTAAAATATGCCAACTGGCTATTTCTTCTTGAATAACATGCCTGCTTGCATTCTCTAGAGTCTTTTCCAATTTTACTTTGCTTAAAGGAGAAAAAACATCCTATTTCAATTTGTCTTTTTTGAAAATATGTGGATTATAAGCGAATGAATGAATGAGTACAAGAACACTAAAACACTGACAGCTGGCGTACTACCACTGAAAACTCAAAGGGGCAGGGCATTTCTGTTTATTCAGACAACCTGCTTCGTACAAGGGGGAAAAAAGCACAATAACTTTTCTCAGTAGTGGATGATACAAATACAAAACAAAACAAGACAAAAAGTAAACAACAACAACAACTTTGCTCAGTATTGATGCTAGCAATTTCAAAGATTAGAATATTTGCATACCAGGGGACTTATCATTGACCTTTACTTAGTAAATCGATTACTTTTAAATGATGACTGTAAGCCATTTATCTAAGTCTATGAAAACAGGTTTCCTCTACCCTATAACTTAAGTTTCCATCAGCGTCAGAGATAAGGTATTGACCCTCTATGATTTAATGTTACGTACCTTCCAAGACAATTTTATTCAGCGCCATGGTTTCAGCTACCATGTTATGCTCAGAACACCTAAAAGTCTATCTGTTGCTCAAGCCTGTCTCTTGAGTTCCAGATCCATTTAGTCAACATCTGTATGCTCATATATCCAGTTGGGTCTTCAACAAGCACTTCAAACACCAACAATCCCAAACAGCACTCACATTTGTGCTTACTCCTGTTCTTTCTGTAATGTTGCCTGTCTCACTGAATAGGTCCACCATGCTCCCTGATGTCTAAGCTGGAAATTTAGGATTCATCCTTGACTCTTACCTTTTCCTCAAATCATTAATCTAATTAACACCTAGGTCCTGTGGTCTTAACCCCTTTGTCTAACTCCTTAACACTTCTCTCCCTTCTCATTGCCATCTGTTTAGGTCAGGTTATAATACTCTCTTGTTCAGATTGGTGAATTTTTACTAATTGAGATTCTGGCCTCAAGTCTTTCTGCCATTCCAAGTCATATTTGCTGTTGCCACCATTGTGATTTTTTTTAAAAGAACATAATCAAAATTAAATTTGGTCTTCTAATTCTGCTACTTTGATTTTACTCTGTTGCTTCTCAGCACCTGTGGAATAAAGCCCAAGCTTCTTGATTTGGCTTACATGTCATTCCGAGTAAGATCCCTGCTCACCTCTACAGCCCCACTCTGTCTGCATCTGCCCTCACGAGGCACTTTACACTTGAAGTAAACTGAAGCTACATAAGTTCCTAAGCCACCCTTTGCCCTGTGCCTTTATATATGCTCTTCCTCTGCCTGAAGTATTCTTCTTTGGTAAACTCTAGTCATCTTTCAAGTCTTGCTGTACATATTACATTCTCCAGAAAGCCTGCTCAGATCCCTAATTTATAGATGGGGCCTTCTCTGATAATCACTGAACATACTGTAGTGTCCCAGTTGAGTTTTATTGTAACTGCTGAGTGTTGCCTGTCTGTATACCCTGAAAAGTACAAACAAGAGGATGGACTTGTCTGATAAAAATTAAATATCTGGTGCCTAGCACAGAGTAGGTACTCAAAATATTTTCCAATGAATGAATGAGCACTTGATTTTGAGACCTCAGGAATCACTACCAGCATTATAAGCTCTTATAATCTATTCAGAGCAGCTTTTCTAACACCTCTGTTGGGAAGTAATACCTTTATTACCTTAGTTTGAAATGCTCTCTCGACCTCAAAGCAATAACACTGATTTCTTCAAAATGATTCTGTAATTAAGGTGTCTCACTGACTTAGACCCCCATTACTACTGCTGACGCATTAATTACAAAGCTGTTACTGTGCTGATATAAAAACTTACAAACCACGTTGAGTATAATTGTTCAAATGCATTGTGTGATATACATAGTAGACATATTTATTAGTTTATACAATTTTTAGGACATCTTTAATCCTTAAATTTTTTTTCCCCCTAATTTGACTTTCTTTTTTTTTCATGACCTAGGCTCTACATAATAAAGTATATGTATGTATTGGCTTAATCAAGTTTATTTGCCACCAACATTCCCTACACTAGGCTGGAGAAAGCTTTCCTACTTACAAGTTTCTCATTCACTGACAAACCCAAGTTCATATTAAAAACAAAACCAAAAACAAACCTAAAAAGCTAATGTATTTAAAAATCTCGCCATAAATACCCTTTCAAAATTTTGTCTTCTCCTATATTTTCTAATGTGTCAATAAATTCATTTGTCCCCCCAAATGAGATTTGAATCTGCATGTTTTAAGTTGGAACAGCCAATGATTGAACATGCACAATAAATCTATCATTTAAAGTGCTTCCCCAATTTGGCTTAAGACTGCAGACCAAGTCAAGAGGGACAGACATGGGCCTTTCCCTGCCAAGTGATGGCTGAGGCCCACTCTGATTTCACATGAACTTGGAGAAGACTCAAAAGTACAACTTGGTCAATAATTGCTTCTAGCAGCATTTTCCCTAAGCATCAAGGCTCTGGCTCATCAGTGCTTTCGCTGTCCAAAGAGATAAAAGTGAAATCCAAACCACCAGACTTGGTGCTATGTACTGAATGCTTGAGTCGCCCCAAAATTCATGTTAACCCCTAATCCCCAGTGTGATGGTATTAGGAGGTAGGGCCTTTGGGAGGTGATTGAGTCATGAGCGGGGGTTGGGGGGGGGAGCTCATGAATGGGATTAGTGCCTTTATGAGATCCCTGAGAGCTCTCTTGCTCTCTGTCTGCCATGTGAGGACATAAGAAGATTGCCATCTGAAACCCAGAAGACGCCCGTTATCAGGACTTGAACAGGCTGGCACCCTGATCTCAGACTACCATGCCCAGAACTATGGGAAAAAAATTTCTGTTGTTTAAACCATCTGGTTTATGGTACTGTGCTATAAAAGCTCAGACTAAGATACTTGGGAGAGACTTCTTCTTAAATATGTTTCCCCTTTTTAACCCTATTTTTATACCTAAAATTTTCCTTATTCATAGAAGAGATGTTGGAAATATTTAACTCTAAATGGAGGTCAGTAGTCCTCAAATGGACAGAAGTAACATTTATGAATATGATACATTGCTAGAGTAAATCATCTTCCTCTTTCTACTTAAAACATAATCCTGGGGCGCTTGGGTGGCCCAGTTGTTAAGCGTCTGCCTTCGGCTCAGGGCGTGATCCCAGGGTCCTGGGATCGAGCCCTGCATCGGGCTCCCTGCTCCGCTAGGGAGCCTGCTTCCTCCTCTCCCCCTCCCCCTGCTTGTGTTCCCTCTCTCACTGGCTGTCTCTCTCTCTCTCCATCAAATAAATAAATACATAAATAAAAAATCTTTAAAAAAAAACAGTAACATAATCTTAATTAAAAAAATAATCCTAACTTCTCACTGGATACATACATGCCCACCAAAACAAAAACAAAAACAAAAACACCCCCATATTCCTCAGCCTCCCTTGTATTTAAGTTTGGCTTGGGAACTAAATTCTGCCCGGTAAGGCATAAAAGAAATTACTGTATGGAACTTCTGGAAAGTTCCTAAAAAGGGGAAGAGGTATACTCTGATTTCTGGTCTTCCTCCATCCTGTTACCAGGAGATGACACTGAGAAGCTGAAGCCCTGGGAGCCATCTTGACTCAGGATTATGAAAATAGTGGAACAGCAAGAGAAAAGGGGTCTGTGTCCCTGATAATTGTGGATTCCAGGTAGTCCTAACTGCCTACCTTTAGAGACTTCAATCAGCTAATGAGCCACCCAACCAAAAAGCAAAAAGCTTCTATCTTTCTCAGTCAGTGTTACTTATAACATTTTATTTGTAATATATCTTTATTCTCACTCATCAGTATATCTGCAAATATCAGACATTATGCTAAATGCTCACTATATAGCAACTATGTATGGTAGGAATTATGATCTCTTTTATGAGTGAGGAAAGTAAGATTCGAAAGTGTTACATAATGGACCTAATGGCACCAAAGTAGTAAGTGGCCAAGTCAGAAACCCCAGATCAGGTTCCGGAATTTATACTCCTTTTTCTTGCATTACCCCATTACTCTATAACGTGGGAGTAAATCCCTCCTTGTGTGCCTGTAGCTAAAACTCTTAATCTTCTTATCTACTCTTGAAATTAAGATTAAAAACCTCTGCCTCCTGTAGGCACTACTGTGAGGACAAGTGGGTTTATTATTGTGTAAAGTACTGAAGTCGTTGGGATTTAACCACTATTTAATTTATGTACACAGTTAAAACTATTTAAAACTTTTCCGAACACAAAAAGTCAGCAGTTATACAAGAAGACTTAACTTCCAATATAGCCAAAATTAACTAATTTGTGCCACAAGCCTACACTTGTTTCAACTGGTTTACAAAATTAAACTCCAAATCACTAATTAACTTCCTGTTCCAGAAATCTACTCTGTGAGGCCCAGCATTTAGCCGGATTGTGTTTAACCACTCAGCTCACAACTTTGCCTTGTCATCCTGCTGTGGCTGCCTTTTAAGGGCAGTGTCTCCCATTAAATACTGGAGGAATTGCAATTTGTGTTGTCATACCAACTCACGGAAATACTTGGTGCCTCGGTAATATAAAAGCAGTTCAACTCGGTTGTCTGCAATAAGACTTTGTAATTTTGAAAAAGTAAATCCACATTTCTTGGCCTATGGTTTTATTGGTTGTTTTCCCTCATCTCCAAAAAGAGTAATTTGGACTCTATGACTGCAAAAGCTAAGACCACCTCTACAATTCTGGGCTCCCTATACAACATGTGGCATTTAAAATACTTAGCGGTTATGTCTAGAGTCAAACAGACAGGGATTAAAATCCTGGCTATGTGACTTTAGGCAAATTATATAATTTAAGTTTTGTTTTTCTCATTAGTAAAATGGAGATGATAATACGATCTATAACACATCATAGAGTTCCAGAGAAGTTTAAAAGAGATAATGAGTGTAGAGTTCTGTATCAGTTTCCTCTTGCTTCTATAATAAATTACTATACGTTTAGTAATTTGGCCTATAATAACACAAATTTATTATTATATAGTTCTGGAAGTCAGAAGTCCAGCACAGGGATCACTGGACCAAAATCAAGGTATTGTCTGAGCTATGTTCCTTGGGAGGGTTCAGAATTATTAAATTCTCCTTCAGGTTGTTGATAGAATTCAGTTCATTGTGGCTATGGGACTAAGGTCCCTCTTCCCTTATTGGCTGTCAACTGAGGGCTATTTACATCTTAGGGAGTCATCCAAAATCCTTTGCTCATGGCTTCCTTCCACCATCTTCAAAGCCAGAAATACTAAATGAAGTCTGTCTGAAGTCTGAAATCTCTCCTGCCTCATCCTTAATTATCATACATCTCTGATCAACGCTTCTGCCTTCCACATCCTCTTATAAGTATTCAGGTGATAACTGTGAACCTACCCACATAATCCAGGATAATCTCCCTATTTTGAAGTCATCTGCTTAGTAATTTTATTCCATCTTCAACTTTAATTACTTTTTTTGTCATGTATCTAACATAATCATAGGTTTCTAGGATAAGGACATGGACGTCTTTGGGGTCAATACTCTATCACAAGTTTTGAGCATAACACCTGGCATGTAGTTAAGCGCTCAATAAATAATAATAGCTAATACTTATGTTTACTCACTGCCAGCTAGTGACCTAAGTGCTGTATAGATATTTATGTATTTCATCTAGCTAACAACCCCCGTAACATACAAATATCATCATCCACGTTAATTACGAGAAAATGGGTGGCTCAGTTGGTTAAGTGGCCAGCTCCTGATTTCCACGCAGGCGGTGATCTCAGGGTCCTGGGATGGATCCCCCTGTTGGGCCCCACGCTCAGCAGGAGTTTGCTTGAGGATTCTCTCTCCCCCTCTCCGGCGGCCCCTCCCCCCACTTGGGCTCACTCTCTCTAGAATAAATAAATAATTTTTTTCAATAAGAAAATGAGTCAAAGAAATAAAGCTTTTCATTGAGCAAGTAAAAGGCAGAATGAATTGAACCCAGGTAGTCTGGCTCTACAAGTGGTACCTTTATGCCTCATTCTTCCTCTTCATTTTAAATGTTATTATAACAATGGGGAAACCAAGAAAGCCTTTGCTTAAACTAACACCAGGAATGCCAAATTATTTCAATATAAGACCACAGCAATATTGGTATTTATGTGGCATATGCTCTCATCTCTTCTTTGTTCTAGGATATGGGCTCACCTAGGTCCAGGACTATTTCTTTATCATTCTACTTTGAGTCTTACCAGATGACTGGGGAGGAAAATCCTTGCTAAAATAAGGTATTCTGTATGGGAAGAAGTTAAAAAATATTACTGTCTTCATTTTTCAACACCTCATATTCTACTCATTTCATACTGAAAACCTACTTTGACATCACCATGGAAAGTAAGAAGAAAGCAAATCACCATTATTTTGGACAACAAAATACCTTTCATTCTCCTGCACGATCACGTCTCCTCTCTTCCAGGAACAGAGTGGTTTGGGGGAGGCTCTAGGTTTACAATCCAAGCTGACCATGCTGCCCACCTGCACCTGAATCAACTTTTTCATTGGAGTCTTCGAAAAATCTGGAGCAGAAGCTGAAAGGAAAGAAGGAAGAGAGAACAAGAATGTATTATTTAATTAAATAAATAATTATTTATGAAATAAATTAGAATTTAGTATTTAAAAATTCCTGTAGGTTCAAAGGTTGACTTTATAACCCCTTTTAAAGTTTCCCAGCACACAGATATCAGTACTTGATTTACTTAATTGACTGGGTACCACTCACAGGATTTCAGTGCTCAAAAAGTAATTCCTGGGGCGCCTGGGTGGCACAGCGGTTAAGCGCCTGCCTTCGGCTCAGGGCGTGATCCCGGAGATCCGGGATCGAGCCCCACATCAGGCTCTTCCGCTATGAGCCTGCTTCTTCCTCTCCCACTCCCCCTGCTTGTGTTCTCTCTCGCTGGCTGTCTCTATCTCTGTTGAATAAATAAATAAAATCTTTAAAAAAAAAAAAAAAAAAAAAAAAAAGTAATTCCTACTATTGTGTTTTCTAGAAAGTTCTAAATCTTGGGGCGATTATTTTGTATAGGAATTTTTGAAGTTTGCTGTGAAGTTTTAAAACAGCTCAATCGTGAGCTTATTAAAATGAAAAATATTTATCATAGAATGTTCTTGGAAGTTAGTTCCATGCAGACAACAATAGAGTCAGTCTCTCTTGCGATCTCTGAGACTCAGCACATGGCACAGTGTCTGGCACTCAGTAGGCCTCAGTAAATGTTTTTAGAATGAAGGCTGAATACTGAATTATTATTCTCTTGCATAAAAATTATCAAGATCTATTATAAAATTTTCATGTGGTTAGGTTTAACTTCTTAGTTGGAGAAATATATAATATGAGTTATCACATTAAACATGATAATATGTAGAGAACATTCTATCTGCTCATAATGCATACAATGCTGACCGTGAAACAACACCTGAACATTCAAGATACATAATAATGTATCATTTGAATGAAATGGTTCTTTAATCAGAAAAATCACTCTTACTTTTATTGCAAATGTGGGAAAAGTTAACCAAACACGGTGCATTTCTCCTAATGTCTAATTCTCTGTTTTATGGAAAATCCCAGTGAATAAAATTTATTTATTTTTTTGGAAGTGGAGATCATATACAGAATTATATTCTGTGGTTATATATAAGATTGTGGATAAAGAAGATACGTTTACCCAAAGGCTGTTGGCCTTAAAACTTAAGATCTTAAAAGAATACCTTTGATGAAAAAAAAAAAAAACCCACAAAACTTTATATTTGAATGAACTATAATTTTTTAAAGTTTGTTTTTAAGATTTTATTCATTTACTTGAGAGAGAGAGAGAGAGAGAGCGCAAGCAGGGGGAGCAGCAGAGGGAGAAGCAGGCTCCCCACTGAGCAGGGAGCCCAATGCAGGGCTCGATCCCAGGACCTTGGGATCATGACCTGAGCCAAAGGCCGATGTATAACCAACTGAGCCAAGCAGACACCCGTGAATAGTATAGATTTTTAACATTTTTTTTTTTCCCATACAAAAGCCTCATACAGCATGTTGGGTAGGAAATCATCTACTTTACCATGAATGAACTGTCACTCATAAGGCTAATTTAATACAAGAGTATAGCCATGCTTCAACTTAAGACTATGTACAAATTCCACTCTCTTTTTGTGGTAATACCCCACTTCTCTGTCATGGATTAGAGTAGCCAGATTTTCAGTTGATAACCTGCCCTTCCCAGACTTTTGGCCTCCTAGTGCAGATGATGTTTTTCAAACCTCCAAGCACCAGGGATGAGAAACCTGCTTCCCATTAAACCGGGGTTTCTCGGTGTGGCACCTGACGTTTGGGGCTGAATAATTATTCGTTGTGAGAGGCTGTCTTGTGCACTGTAGGATATTTACATAGTAGGATTATTTGTGGGTAGCCTTTTTGACCTCTACCCACAAGATGCCAGTAACACACACTGGCTCCCTTCTTCTCCTATCTGTCTCCAACACTGTGACAACCAAAATGTCTCCCAACATTTCCAAATATTTCCTGAGAGCAAAATCATCCCTGATTGAGGACCAACGAGTTAGATCCATTGGGCCTTCCAACCTTTGGGCCATACGGATTGGGCCACCCATGGGTACGTGACCCACATCAGCTCTACTGGGCAATGACATGCCGGACTGTGATTTCTCTCAGGGCAATTCAGAAAGCCGTGCTTCTTCCATTAGATTGACCATGGTCATGGAAACTGAATGTGCTGGGGAACACCATGTAGGTCCTGATGATGGTGATGACGCTTGAGCCCTGGATCATGTTCTGCTCAGATCCAAATCTGTACTTTATTTTTTTTTTAAAGATTTTATTTATTTATTTATTCGACAGAGATAGAGACAGCCAGCGAGAGAGGGAACCCAAGCAGGGGGAGTGGGAGAGGAAGAAGCAGGCTCCCAGCAGAGGAGCCTGACGTGGGGCTCAATCCCAGAACTCCGGGATCACGCCCTGAGCCAAAGGCAGATACTCAACGACTGAGCCACCCAGGCACCCCCCAAATCTGTACTTTAATTACATGGAGCAATAAATTTCATTTCTTTTTTCTCTCTTGTGTATGTCATACTATGCTATGCTCTGACAATTTTGGTTGATTTTCAGGCATTTGCCACTTAGGAAGTGTTTTTCTGGATAATTGCCCTAAACACAAGATGACATTTTCTATCTTCTTATATACTTAAAGTGCAAGAAGAAGAAAATAATTCAGAACTTCAAATGGTTGAGCCTTGTTAATTAAAACTTCAGTATGCCCAATGTTGGATGCTTCAAGCAGGGTCGCTAAAAACTAAAGCAGCTCCTTGTGGATCAATCAAGTATTGTTTTGAATTCTGTTTACTTTTCTGGCCCAGCAACAGAAAACACCAAATTCACTTCCTCTCTTAAAAGACATTGCTTAGTTTGTAATAGCAGAGCTGGATAAGGATGTTTTAGGTCAATACCGTTTTATCACTGTTTCTCTACCTTAAACTTTGAGGCTTATTCCAGCCACGATTGCTGCTTTTCCTTAGAAATCATTAAAAAATATTCCCTGATTAAAAACCCTGAACAATATGATTACAATACTGTAGATAATATAGGAATATAATAGGAGAAGTAAATACTTTTGGTTCTAGCAAAAATGGAGGATTTCAGGGAAAAAATAGGACAGGAGAAGCTTAGTCTTACCTACAACCTTAAGTTCAGCACTGGAATAGACGAGACCGTGTTTGTTTTCTGCGATGCACTGGAACATGCCAGAATCAGTCACGTTTAGGTTCGATATTGTAAGGGCACCATTCTCTATCTGTATTCTCTCCTAGGTGATAACAAAAATCTCTTGCATATAAATGTAGATATCATTTTAAAAGAAAAATGAAAACCACTGTTATTTTAATCATACACAAACCTCCTTCATTTTCTTCAGAGTATTAGGCAATCTGACCTGAAATAGTAACATTTCCTTATTTGAAAATCTGAGACTGATTTAACATAACAGCCACACATTAGAAATACTAATAAACACCCTTCAGTCCAAATGTCTATCGGTAAAATAAATAACGAAACACGAGGTAAAATACTGTAGGCATTTCAATTTTCCCTATGGTTAAAGTTGCAGACTTTTAAAAATGTATCATGTTTCCATCCCGTCAACTGGAAAGGTTTTCACCATTTTTGTAATCATGCAAATTAAAGACATTATAAATTCTGTGCATTAGAAAAGGTTCTGGAAAATACATTTATTAAGGTTTTTAGGTAGTATGACAGGTTATACATAGAAATGTGAAGGAATCTAATTGACTTAGCACGTAATTTTTTAAAAGAGCAAAAATTACATGGCTTAAGAAAGAAAGTGATTGAGAAAATAAGTACTCATGTAAGAAGGTAACCACGTAACAATGCATTTAGTCTCCAGAGGCCATACCAAGTTGCCAAACAGGGAAAAAGAAATTATATTCCACATTTGATTAGTGTCAGGTCTTCTCTAATTTCAAAAGCAAAACAAAAAATAGTATATCAGTTTTAGACTAAATTCACAAAATCATCTTTTCCCAGTGAAACTCATTTGTTGAAAATATTTCCTTCTTGGCATACTGGGTACTTGATTTTATATTTTTCCCCCCTTCACCACTTTTTAGATGCAAATGAATGTATGCAAACTCAAGAGTTTACTTTGGCAGTAGGTATGAGGAGGGCATTTATTCAACACAAAATGAAGGGAGGAAGGATAACCAGACTCATTACCTTACCTCGAGCACAAGGGCTTCTCCATTTTTCAACCATCGGTAGGAGGGTTTGGGCTTACCACTTGCCCGGCATTCCCAAAAAAGATTGTCCTCCACTGCTATTTCTACATCTTTTATGAGCTGAACCCAATGAGGCTTTGCTGCAAGCAAAAGAAAAAAAAAAAATCAAACCACCCAGCAAATAAAAAATAAATACGTTATACAAATGGATATAAACACTGTGAGCAATGGATTAATATGAGCATAGCAGCTAAAATTATATTTAATACCCTATTTACTAAGTGGATATGGGAAACGTTTCTAGATTTGAGGACGGATGTTGCAATCTGTCACTTCCTAAGCCAAACTCATTATGCCTTCTCTGTTTTCAAAATTCTGGGCACTGTATTATGTTCTTTCTTTCTTTCTTTTTTTTTTTTTTTTAAAGAGGGAGCAATCGAGGGTGAGAGGAACGGAGGGAGACGGAGAGAGACTGAATCTGAGAATCTTAATCAGGCTCCATTCCCAGCATGGAGCCCAGTGCTGGGCTTGATCTCATGACCCTGAGATCGTGACCTGAGCCGAAATCAAGAATCACAGGCTTAACCAACGGAGACACCCAGGCACCCCCGCACTGTATTATATAATTTAGATGTGTATTAGTAGCTGGTAATGTAGGTACACAAAATAGGCTCCTTTCCAAGTGCATTTCTGAATCATAAGGTCACAATTGATGACAACTTAATACATGAATGACAGCAGATACTAGTCTTAATTATGCACTAAAAATTAACATCCGTAGAAGGGAAACTTCTATAGCTGAGGAAAAAAACATTTCCCTCAAGTTAGAAATAACTTTTAATTAAATACAAGCCAATGAGCATCTTATGAACCTCTGTGTGAATTAAAATGAAGGCAGAGAAAGATGGATAAATTGGTTCAATTTGAATCATATGAGTTTTTATGAAAAAGAAGCAGCTCATGCAACCTTAAATTATGTATGCAAATCAGTGGCATCAAGTGGATTTATCATTTTCTCTTACATTTTAGAAGATATTTGGAAAATTCTTTTTACAGATGAAAGCAACATACCACTTACAACTAAAGCCACTCAATATACACAGTATATTCAGCCAAGTCTCAGCTTGCATTTTAGATCCAAAACTGGGAGGTGAGATGTCTTACTGGTTTCCCATTGCATTATGCATGTGATGTCTACTGTGGGATTCACATTTGCATCACCCATATGGAGAAACAGTTTATCTATTTCTATTTAATCGCAACCACGGGAAGATTTGTCTTCCCATTCTATCTCGTAAAATTTTTTTTTTTTTATAAAGGAAATTGAATTGAAATGAAAATATAGCTATTTAGCTTTTAGAGAAAATATACTGGTCTAAATTTTACCTTATTATTAGTATTATTTTTTGCATAAATGATGTGCCCAGTCTGAAGTGTAGTTCACTCTACTTATATTAAAGCACATTTTCTTGTTTCAGGAAATATCAGCCTTCATGGATTACTACTGTAAAGAGACTCACACATGAGTCCTTGACGAAGACTCAAGTTTCTAGCAAAAAATTCCACTGACTTCTTAATACTACTGTTCTTCTCCAAATGGGAGGATAATTTGCTGGACTGAAGCCAATCCTGAGATTACAACCTCCATGTTAACTGTGATTTCCCCTCTTATTCTATCATATGAGATCCGACTACTCTATCAGACCATTTCTTATAGGAAATATTAGAATGGATAACCAGAGAACAGCATGGCACTGATAGAATATACTAGTCTTAAGTCAGAAATGTAGAGTAACTTTCATGAAACACCCTATCTCATTAATTTCTGATTTATTTCTTGGGTATATATTATATTACCTACTGAATGGAATAAAGCATTAGTCTACTTTCTTTAGTTAGTACAGTGGATGATGTTGGCTGTCTATTGTACATCCATTTCCTCCTCTCTTTATTTGTAAAATAACTCCCATTTCTCGTTGAACTATCCTTCCTTCCACCACCTCACACCGTCCATAAAATTTAGGAAAACCTGACGATATTCCTTGTTCCAAACAGAGGCTCTTAAGTTGTTTAAGCCAGCTCTCCTTGCTAGTGACTGGTTTAGGAATAAACCTGCAGGCAATGAGATTGGAGAAGGAGATTACAAGATGTTTTGGAGACAGGAAGATCGAACAAGGAGTGATGCCCTGGTCACTGTGGGCAGCCACTTTGTGACTCCACCAGAGACTATCGTGCAGAGAAAGGGAAAAGACAGATAAGGGCAGAGCCAAAATCACAGGGAAAATGAGCAGGGGGGCTTGATTATAAGATACGTGAACACCAACTTAGCTTTGAATTTCTCGTCCTATGAGGCATACAATTGTTTATTATTTAGGCAGGGTTGCTGTTCCACAGAGCTAAAACATTCCTGCTGAAACATTCAGACAGTTGGAATATCTTTTTTCTTATAATGGTCACGTCTTACCCTGGGTCAAGTAATGGTTTCTCAGAAAGGTTCCTTCAGAGCTTTCTCCTATGTGAAAAAGGCACTTGCTTTGGGTGTTTTTAGGACTAAACAGTCACATGGCTTAAGTGCCCCCCCAACCCACCTCTTTATTATCCCACCAGCATGTAGACCTTGACACCTGGGTAACCTTGCCTTGGTGCTCTGTATTCTAATGCAATCATGTAACGAGACTTAAAAAACACAGAATGACTCATGATATTAAACCAGGCCTCCATTTTGCTCCTGACAGATCCTAAAATCTTACAGTAGTTGAATAGGTGTCAATCTAATTGTAATTAATGCAAATTTTGGGCGGAGGTCATAAAAAGCCTTATAATTTTAATATTTGCCTTTGCAAATGTTTTCCTCCCTGAAACATGTATGTATGCAAAATGTTTCTATTTCCGCTTTCTAAGATAAATAGAATGCAATGCAATTTGCCTTTCACGAAAGTGGTCAATTCCCACTGGTTTTACAATGTTTCTAATGATTAAACTGTAAGTATATATTCATTGAGCATATATCTTTATCTATATTACAGTACATTTTGTAAAATCATGTATTTATACTTTCTAAATCATGCTTTCCTCACAAAAAACCTCATTTTTTAAATAGAGGTGACTTGAAAACAAATTTTGAAAAAAAAATAATTAATTTTCCCATATCAATAGACTAAAAATAAAGGTAGCATTATTATCCTTTCCTTACCTGAACTGAACAGTACATCAAATAAATGTGATTATAAATTAAAGGAAGGAAACACAGCAGAGTTACATTATTGGAAGGGAGAAAATTAACACTGAAGAACTCAAGAGCCTAAGTTGATATGGTTTGTCTAATGCAGTAATTACAAGTTCTCTCCGTCAACAGTTTCTTTCTGCTTAGTAAAGATCATAAAGAAAGATACAAAGTCACATTTTCTAGGGAAGAGGACAGACACAAAGGAGACGGCTCCTTGATATGATCAAGTGTATAAAACATTACTTGTAGAAAAAAAATGAAATATTCATTTTTATATGAATCATTTTAAAATGCAAATAGAATATGTCATACCTCTGACTTCACTGCAAAATGTTACTGCCTTTTAATTCCTCCTAAATATTCATCCTCATTTAACAAAATGCAGAACAGAACAAGCTGCACATTGGCATTCTGCCATAATTTCCCACCGCCCAACAACATTTTATTGAGAGAGCAAAAGCTAAAAATCCAATTTGCCCAAAGTAGATGCTCACCATAGTAAGTGAGACGCCCTCTGGCAACATTTCTTCCTCGTGAATTCTCAGCAATGCATTCATAGGAACCCGTATCTTCCTGTTGGAAGTCGGGGATTTCAAGCACACCGTTGAACTTCCTCAGTTTAATTTTATCGGAAAAGGGCAGTCCATCACTTCTCCTCCAATTAATCTGAGGTACAGGACTAAGAAGAAAATTGTCAGGTTATTGTTATTTTAAACAGATGCCTGGATGCATTTTGAGCTTGACAAACCTTTTGTTAGGATAGAGCAAAAAGGCCCCAGGTTTCAAATGCAGACATTTCCAGTTGTCAATTACATAAAACTGATACAATGATTTACTAAGCTGATATTTTAATAACTTGTACATTTTCTTGAGTTAATTCATGATTTAGAGAAAAAAGTTGAACACATATCTATTGTATTATAATACAACAAACAAACAAGCAAAAGAAAAATAACACCAATCTAGTTCATGAAATTAGGCAGGTACCATCATTTTCTGCAAACTGCCTTATATTTTATTTTCCCTTTGTTTCTAAATGAAAGAAAATTTTAGAAAATAAAGAAGAGTCTGTCAAAAACTATCTTGATCTTTTACAGCAAACTAATATTTCAGCATATTGGAGTAAATGTTATAAAACTTACTTTCCAAGAGCAAAACATTCCAATTTCACAGTTGCCCCTTTAGCTGCTGGAAGAGTTTCTGGAAACTGCACTTCTATTTTTGGTTCATATTCACCCATCACACCTGTAAATCCACAATACAAGGTTACTAGTTTCAACATTTCCTTTGGAATTGTCCCATTTTTCTTAAATAAAACTTTCTTTTGCTCCATTTGAACTAGTTTCTCTAATGATTTAAATTATTCACTAGGCCATCCATTAGGTACTTTTCAAAGCAGAGCCAACTGGGCCAAATAATGCAACATTACTAAACATCAGGGACCTTGGATTCCATGTAAATTACCGCTTACAAAGCGGTTCCAAGAAAACCATTATGCCCTTCACATTGTGTAAAATGGGAGGCTTTTTCATTCTGCATTTAATCTGGACATTTCTAGTCAAACTGAAATATACAATGTATTATGACTTCCTGAAATATTCTAAAGAGCAAAAATTATGGGAGGGAATTTACTTAATGGTACCCTGGTAGCAGAGAAACCAATCTTAAACTTACTAAATGGCACCCTGGAGACAAGAAACAGTAACTTAATAAATGAGAAAGGTCAAATTCAATTATAACTGACTGGAAAGAAATGCTTAGATAATATGTGGTCACAGCATTGTGCTGTGTCAGATATGGTTTTGTGTAAGTGGGGCAGTTATCCAGGCTTACAAGTCTGCTTCCTCTGAAATAGCCATGAAGGGGTTGAGGAAGCACATTCCTTTTTCTTTTTAGCTTTACTGAGGTATGATTAGCAAATAAAGGTTACATGTATTTAGACTGTACAAAAACAAAAGAGTACAACCTGTTTTTTTTTTACTGTGTACAGTGTGACAATTTAATATATGCATATGTCGTTGAATGATTATGTCAATCGAGTTAACACATCTAGCACCTCACGTAGATATCATTTTAATTTCTAAATATTCTGTGGTAAGAGCCCTTCAGGTCTAGTCTCTTACCAAATTTCAAGTATATAATACAGTATTACTAACTATAATCACTATGCTGTTGGGAGTGGGGGAAATGGGTAGAGGCTGGTCAAAGAGTACAAACTTTCAGTTATAAAATGAGCAAGCTTTGGGAATCTAGTGGACATTTTTAAAAAATTTTTTTCCATCAAAACATTTTTAAAAAATATTTTATTTATTTATTTGACAGAGAGAGAGAGACAGCTAGAGATGGAACATAAGCAGGGGGAGGGGGAGAGGGAGAAGCAGGCTCCCCACTGAGCAAGGAGCCCGATGTGGGGCTCCATGCCAGGACCCTGGGATCATGACCTGAGCTGAAGGCAGACTCTTAATGACTGAGCCACCCAGGCACCCCTCCATTTTTTTTAAATTTAAATTCAATTAATTAACATGTAACATATTATTGGTTTCTGTGGTAGAGGTCAGTGAATCATCAGTCTTACATAACACCCAGTGCTCTTTACATCATGTGGCCTCCTTAATGTCTATCACCCAGTTACCCCATCCCTCCACCTTCCTCCTTCTAGTGTACATTTAAAACAATTTTTAAGAAATGCTTTATATCCTATAACAAGATGATCAGAGCTATAAGAACCTCAAGGTGACTGAAATCAGGACAGGTGACTTCATGACAATGCAATCTGAGTCCCAGGCCCAGAAGAACCTCATGCTTGGTTCTACGGTCTCCTACCACCATCTTGAAATTCTTAATAATTTCTGAACAATGGATCCACCATTTTTGTTTTACAACCGTCTTAAAAACTATAAAGCTGGTCCTGGGTAAGGATTAGGTACAGGACCTAGGGTTAATGAAATAATCTTCATCATTGTACTCATAAATATTTGTTGTTTCCCCCTAAAATGAAGTAATTCTTCGTGATGTATTTTTCAGGTTTCCCATTTATTTTTGCTAGTGTTCACAGCATTTACGTTTAGAGTTGCACCTTGAAAGATTTCCTACCATCAGAACGTAGCACCAGAGGAGTTGGGGAGCCCAGCACCCTGGCGTTCGTCACCGTACTGGTCACCACACATGTGTAATTACCCACATCGGACGGCTCGACCTTGGCTATGTAGAGGTGGCCTGTCTCTTGAGAGACAAATCGCCGACTATCTTCTTCAACAAACGATGGATATTCGTTGAAGATCCAAGCATAAGATAGTTCTAGTAAAATTTGGGGGGAAAAGAAATTCCATCATTAAGGAACATTATCCATATTATACTAAAAATACACAAAACCGCCTTTACTACAAAGTCCTGCTGAGTGCTTTTATTGCAGGTCATGGAGAGAGAGAGTTCTGTGAACGGATTCTGCGGTTGTTCTGCATTATGGCGGAGGACTCTGCTGATTAGCATTCTTGTGGGAGCAATATTATTACCATCATCATTATCACTACTCCAGACACCTCCTGACAAGTCTCTCTGGCTTCAGTCCTTCTTCCTTTTAATTTGTATCTCCACACCACACATTCTGTGATCTTTCAAATTTACCAATCTCACCATGTCAATTGCTGATATAACACTTTCTGCAATTCCTTGGTACTCTCGGGAATAATGCAGAATTTCTTAACCTGAATAGGAGACTCTGCACGGTTAAGCCCCTGCTTAAAGCCTTAGCACCTGGGTGTCTTTGCACATGCTGCTCTAGAAGCCTGTGGTGTCCTTCTCTTCTGTTCACTCTTCTGCCTTCACCCCCCTTTCAGCACTAAACCCCATTCTGCCACAATAACTTCCAGATGGCTTTCAAATCTTGGTTCCAAATATAAGGGACCACCTGCTCAGAGAAGTCTTCCTTCATCCCAGTCCTCAGGGTAGGTTCTCCTATCTAGAGCAACTCTAAGCTCACATCAGTGAAAACACTTACTGCTCTGAATTTAATGGTCTGTTTAGTTATCTGTCCTCCCACCACTTGGTAAACACTTTTGTCAACTTTTATCCTGACGCCCTCCCCCACCCAATTAGCAAAATGAAACATCCAAAGATGCTTAATAGTCCTCAATAAACGTTTATTGAGTTAATTAAGGATACAATAATGCTACCAACTCCTATGTAAAGTCCAATATGAGTTTTTTTGACTTTTAGGGTCAAGGTAAACCAACTTTCTCCAAAGGAACTAATGTTCTTCTACTCTGTGATAATGAGGGTAAATAATACAAAGCTGCATTGCTCTAGGTGCCTGCATTTTTCAGAGACAAGTTGTTATTTAAGCACAGTCACCATGGTTGGCTCATTTGATTCCTTCTTTCTATGGCCCTATTGTCTTTTACAATTTCATCAACCTTATTGTATTGGTTCATGACTGTAATGCTTTTTCAAAAGAACTTTCAGAAAATGTATGTAATGAAAATAAATTCAGTGAGTAACAGATTCAAAATATACTTAAGGTATAATTCCAGGGGTAAAGGGTCTTTGCATTTGGTAAAGGGGGACAGTAAGTCAGTATACAAAGAACAACAAGACAATGTAAAAGGACTGGGTGAGAATTACTCTGGATTTCAGAGGAAGGAGAGGTAACATTCTCTCATGACTGAAGAATGGGTCTTAAAGGAGAGAAGAACATTCTGAGAGGCAGGGATAAAAACACTCCAGATTAAGTGAGGAGCATGTGAAAAGCAAGCAGGGGAGAGAACACAGTAAGTACCTGGGGGCAAGGAGACAGGACTGACTTCCTTCTGCCTTCAACGCAAATGTGAGTATTTGATGATTCCAAAGGTTAGCAAGTCAATGGCAAACACTGCGCACATTTAGAGACACAGATTTTTAACCTTGAACAGCTCTCCACATCATTCTATCCTATCAGTAGAGTGTTTCATGACATTTCAATCAGTCATCTGATAGGTTGTGAAATCTGAAGTTGTTTGTTGGACCGTATGAAAAAAAAACAAAAAAAACCCCAATAAAACGTGTCTCAAACATCCACTCCACAGTTGGCTCATGCCTACCCCGATGGTGCTTTTCTCTTACAGCAGGACTAAATAAACCACAGCGTTAAAGAATGCTGGTCAGGGAGGCTGAGTTAGTTCTGCAATTGTTGAAATTGACAGGGGTGGAAGTCTTAGCTCCTTAGGCTCTTCCTGCTGCACTAAGCATCCGGTCCCACCCCAACATCCCCTAATCCCTGCAACCTCATCCTGCTTTAAAGAAGGCAAAGCCATCTCATTCTGCTTTTCAGAGTGTTCTACCCATGAAATTAATATGATTGCCCTTCTCCTTTCCATTTTTTATTTAAAAATGTCTCTTTTGTCCAGTGAGTGTAAAACTTCTACTGCTTGCCAACATATATGTTATAGACCTCAGCTAGGTGTTAAGAACAAGAAGTCAACCCTATTAAACCAATCAATTTATACTAAAATGAGAATGGCTGGTGCAAAGAACTCAGATTCAGAGTCAGAAAACCTAAAATCAAATAAATTCATGTAAGAAATATATAGCAAGGAGAATGCACGATCAATAAGTAGATGCAATACTTTGGAACAAATATTACATAGCAATTTCGACTGAAATGTTATAAGGCTCTACTTGTAGTATTTTTTAAATACCAAATCAATATTGTTAAGATTTAAATATTGTACTATCATGACATTGCATACAGATATTGTGGTAGCTTTGCCTGTATGACCCTGGTAATGAAGGATTGTTAGAAGAGAAGAAAATCAAAATTAAACTCATTCTAAGGCTGCTCTCGAAGCAAGCATGGAGAAGTGAATATGGATGAATTGAAGGGTGGGTTATGGTAGATGTGGAAGTGTCCCACTTAGGTCTCACTTCAGGAGAACTCACTGCCTAGAACACAGTTAACGGGGGGCGTCCATCTGCTAGCCCAGGAGTGCTGCGGCTGGACTTTCTTGGGGCTACTTCCAGCTAACGGATGAAGCCCATTGGGGTGTTCCTGCTGGCCCATACTCCCTGGTGCATGATTTCCCCCACGGGCAACTCTGGTTGGAGATGCCGCATCAGATAACGCCTATTCTCAGAAATTCCTGGTGGTCTGGCATTCTTCCTATCCAAGTTTTCCTCTCCTCTCTTTGCTCACAGATATCAGACTTGAATCTCACACTAAGGTTTTCTCTATCAATTCCTGCTCCTTCCCCGTTGATCTCTCACAGGCATTTTCTCCAGGATTTTTTTTTTTTTTTTTAAATAACAAATCTGATCCTCTATTCCCATCTTGGGGCCTGCTTTTCAAAACGCTTGAACTGAAACAGTGCCGCTGAAACTGAGTAGCTCCTTAGGCTACTGTGTTAGATATGGCCCTTTCCCTTAGACCTGGAGGAGAGACCCTCTTTCACTGACCTCCTTTTCAATCACTGTGTAATTCCCTCACCTCACCCTCAGGCTCTTCAAATTTACAAACTAATTTCTTTCTTTCTTTTTTTTTTTTTTTAAGATTTTATTTATTTATTTGATGGAGAGAGAGACAGCCAGCGAGAGAGGGAACACAAGCAGGGGGAGTGGGAGAGGAAGAAGCAGTCTCCCAGTGGAGGAGCCTGATGTGGGGCTCGATCCCAGGACTCTGGGATCACGCCCTGAGCCGAAGGCAGACACTTAACAGCCGAGCCACCCAGGCGCCCCTACAAACTAATTTCTAATTGCTTCTTAGTACCTACCCTCCAGACAAGCCCAGACAAATCAGCATTCCAAAGGAAAACAGTGTAAGCCCATCCTGAGACCCCCACCAAACAAAGAAGAAACAATAGAACCTTTATCCCCCCTGGGCTATATTACCAAGCAGAAGCCCTAAAACTATCATTCATAATTTGAGAATCCAGTGGAGAAAAGCTATTGTTTTGTAGGAATTAGTATTCCTACATTCTTCTTTGAGAATCTGTCTAATCAAGCAGATTTGGGGTCTATCGCGGAATGGCATACAGGTCTCCCTTGAATTACGAAGGGCTCATATTTGTAAACCATCGCCCAAAGCATGTTGCAGATGTGATCTTCACACAATCATGTGGACTACATACTGCTCTATATTAAGTATACGCTGGAGAAAGACATTTAAAGAGTTTCCAACAACACTCCCTCTCTCTTCACATCCTACTAGCATGGTATGTATACTTTTGAATTAAAAGTGCAGCAATATGGCCTAACATTGGAATACAATGTAACCAGATTACCATAATGGTCTTCCTCCCAAATAGTATATCCTCATAAATACAAGAGAAAAAAAGATCTTTGATGAATACATAAAAATCTAACTCTAAGGTTTTGAGCTGGGATAAACAGGAAAAACAGGAAAGAGGGAGGAAGAGCCACTTTAGGAATGGAAGAGGTTGTACTGTAAATCGCTTCTGAGACTCAGGCAGGTAACCTAGAAGGAAATGCTCAATGGGTGGGTGAGATCTTTAAAAATAAGCTTAGGAGAGAGGTTGGGCCTACTATTGGCATGGTGTTCAGAATCTTGACCCCCAGAATATGTTAACACCCTGATCCCTGAAATCTTGAATATGTTACCTGACATGGTGAGAGGGACTTTGCAGATGTGATTAAATTAAGGATACTGAGATGGGAAGATTATCTTGGATTATCAGGGGTGGGGGGAATGTCATCATAAGAGTGCCTGTAAGAGGGAAGCAGGAGGGTCAGAGAAGAGCAACTGGGACTGCAAAAGCAGGGGTGTCAGCCAGAGAGTGCTATTTGAAGATGCTATGCTCTATGAGTCAAAGAAAACAGGTGGCTTCTAGAAGCTGGAAAAGGCAAGGCAATGGATTCTCCCCTGGAGCCTTCAGAGCCTTCAGAGCCTTCAGCAGCCTTGTCAACATGTGGCACCTTGATTTTAGCTCGGGGACACCTGTATTGGACTTCCGGCTTACAGAATTGTAAAATAATAAATCCACAGTGTTTTAAGACACTAAGCTTGTGGTAATTTGTCATACCAGCAAGAGGAAACCAAAAGAAATAATAATAATATTAGGTAACAATCAGATGTTGTTATTAAGTCCAAGTGCAGTGATAAGTGGTAGAGATAAAATTTCCAAAGAAAAACAAATGACCAGAGACCAAAAAATGAAGAAAGCCTGCACTTAGAAGGCCTAAGAAAGAATCATATTTTATGCAAAATGATTATAAGACCAATACAGTGGCAGAGGGTGGGGTATTCAAAAGAGACAGCAAATCATAGCAACCCCAAAGCAAATGAATTAGTGCCCTACAGTTTTATACAAAGATTCAGATCCTCGGGATGTGTGGGTGGCTCAGTCGGTTAAGCTTCTGACTCTTGGTTTCGGCTCAGGTCATGATCTCAGGGTCAGGAGATCGAGACCCACCTTGGGCTCTATGCAGAGCATGGAGTCGGCTTGAGATTCCCTCTCCCTTTCCCCCTCCCCCCACTAAAAAATAAAACTAAACAAAACAAAAAACACACAAAGATTCAGACCCTTAACAACTTATGGAAAGAAATGACATCTGTATTTAATCTGGTACATACAATCATGACAGCTACAACAGAAATTTGTAGCACCCACCTACCCTTCTTTACAGACTTTCTTATTGAGATGGATGAGACATAACTTTTATGTCTTAGAGAGAAGATCTGCACTATTTCATTTATTGCCTGCATGACCATGTTAAAATATATGGCATTGCTCTGACTGAAAACATTAGAGAATTATGTGATTTATTGCCTTCTGAATAAAGTAAAAAAAAAAATATCTGCTGTAATACTATCAGAGTTTACTTATCATAAAAATCTGCATTTGCAATAAACATTAATTGTACACCGCAAAGTAAAATATATATCAAATCAGCATTCTTTGGAGATTTTTCAACATCATTTTATGTATGATGATAAATACAAAGCTATAATAAAAATGATAATTTTATATACTCAAATGAGCTAGACTTTACAAAACCTTTCATAACCTGTGGTGTAAATCACAAACACATTACGCCAAAACTACTTGGCCACTGGGCTTTCTATTAACAACTCTACGTTAATATTAGGTATGTGATATATTTTTTTTTAGTTTTTATTAGAGAGCAAAGAGGCTTTACCAATCTGAGCCATAAATTAAGATAATGAAGTGCTGAAACTGCTTTCTAAAAAAGTAATATGTGATGAATGACATCGCTCCTCGAGCCACATTCTTTCCCAGGTCACTTAAGTACAAGGCCAGTCAATTTCACAGGAAATATGTCACTCTAGTGTTTACCTGGAGATACATTAATATACATACTACTGACATTTAAGGGTTTATTCCTAGTTTCATTATGAATTTCTATTATGAGGGAGATTTAATCCTTTATATAGGCATTTTCTAGGAGAAGTCAAACAAAACGGCAGTTGAACAAAATTGTAGAAGTAACTTTGGCCATTTTCTCTGGCGCCAACTGGGAAGTTTGACCTACCTTAAAAGAAGACATATTAAAAGGTTGCGGGAACCTGCTGGATGTCATTCAAGATGTGTATCACTGATTCAGACAACTGGGAAGGAAATTTGGCTATGGAGTCGACACCCACTGACGGAGGGTCTGGGACAGCACATATTCAAAACTCTAGAGCCATGTAGAAAACTGAAGATAATTTAAGGTTCAAAGACCAAAAGATCAATGGTTAGGGTTGAAAAGTCTGTACCCTCCAAGCAGAACCTTTCCAACATTTCAGTGTGCAGTCTTTCAAAGGCTGTTTTGTAAGTCGTTGCATTGAGGGCAACATCACATATGTTGCAGGTTTCCTTGTTTAGCCTATAAATGTCTGCCTAATCTATTTTTATTTAGACTACTAACAAGTGTGACTTTTGAAGGGAAGAAAGAAAAAAAACAACCTAAAAATGACATTCCTTCATCCTTTCATACTTCCCGGCTGATTCTAGGTCACGAGCCTGCAAAGTATAGCTAGGGGGTCTAGTTACAAAGCAGCCCGCTTTGTAAACTGAGTATTTTGAAACATACTCACACCTATCCAATTGTTATTGTCCGTGGCTGCTTTTATGAGACAAAAGCAGAGCTGAGGAGCTGCCAGAGAGGCTGTATGGCCCATAAAGGCTAAACTATTTATCTGACTACACTTTTAAGAAAAAGTTCAATGGCTCATGTTCTAGGTTAGTATTAGCTCCGGACCAAGTTACGAGTTTGGCGATCTTTACCTGCCTAACTTTACTTTTACACCTCTCTTCCTTATAAGGCTGTCATATTGTCCTCACCACCACATGAAGCTTCACGGAGCTTAGGCTAGTCCCCTAAATCTTCTGTACTCCTCTCTCTTGCTTTAGTCCTGCCACCTTTTGGGAGCACATATGAGCCATTTCCATTGCACAACAGAAGCTTCCAAGAGATAATGCAGTTTCCTGATGTGCTCTGTGACCGCCATTTTTGGTTCTATCATTTTCTTTCAGAAGCAGGAATATTTTCAGTGGGCACCTGCATCTTCCATCACACTGTGACTCCACAAGGCTCTGTCTTCATTTTTAAAGAGACTTATTTATTTATTTATGTGAGAGAGAGAGAGAGAGACCGTGAGTAGGAGGAGGGGCAGAGGGAGAGAGAGAATCTCAAGCAGACTCCCCACTGAGTGCAGAGTTGGATTCAGGGATTAATCCCAGGAACCTGAGATCATGACCTGAGCCCAAACCAAGAGTTGGAAACCTAACCGACTGAGCCACCCAGGTGCCCCTGTCTTCAGTTTTAATGCCAGCGAAGCTCTTCTAACAAACACCTTCATCCCTTTCCTGGTACTGTGGCTGTTAAAACTGATGTAGTGCCAAAGTGAAGTTCTTCCCTCCATATTTGTGGATGCAGAAATGTAGGGAGCCCTCTAGAGGCCATTCTTTATTTTTGCTTGGATACATACGCTTTTTTTCTCATGAAGAACTTTTTGATTTTCCCCAAAGAACCAACCCTCTTCCACTCTTAATTCAAGTTGTTTCAGTGGACTGACCCCACCCTTGTCTCCTTGTTCCAGGGAGATCTCAAGATGAGGACATGTAAGTGGGGGCCAACTTCAATGACACTCAAACCTTGATGTCTGGTAACGACTTAGGGTAACTGAAAAGGGGAAGGAGCAAAAACATCGGCAAGACATTTACTGACCTACTTCCTTTGGCTAGGGTATTAAGGAAGCATGACGTTGTCAAAGAAAGTAGTTTAAATTTTCCTAAGAGAAAATGAGACCTAATCAGGATGGACCAGTTACGGTGATGTTTTATGAAGACAGGAATCCTGTCTTGTCACAGACCCAACCTGCAGTTACTGCGACCCCTTGGTTGTATGTGGACTTACTGCTATAGTGATGAAACTCGGGCAGAAACCCCCAAAATAATAAGAGTCAGATCTTAAGGTAAGAGAGACTTGGGGAATATAATGCATTTCTTTTCTGTTTCCTCATTTTTATTATAAAAATATGCTTTTGAAAGGAATTCGAGGCTCTGAAAATGTTAGAAAGCAATTTTAAGATTAGCTCAAAACCCAAATGCTGCAATGACTACAAGTTTCACTGCCAAGACCTGCTTGTGCAGCTAAAAGAAAGTGCTTTGTAATAGCACATTTCGCACAATGCCACGCTTGTTGCAATGTGTATGTTGGTGTGCAGATCTTCAATATATGCCAAACCCATCTTGCCAGGCTTGCACTTTCCTCATCACTTAGACTGAATAATGGACACTTTTTATGACTTCAGTGACAGTAAATAACATTTTCCTTTTAAGTGCAGTCCAGGAGAAGCTAAAGAATTCTATAGCTCATGGGAGGGCTAATGGGAGCCAATTATAATTTGATTGACCTGCCTTGCTATTAAAATGATATACAAAATTTACACTCCCCTTGCAAAATGGAAATTTTCTAGTACAAGCTAACTACAGGAAGCCCACACTTTAATGAATCCAAAGGTAGTGCTTTTGGGTTATAGTTCCCACATCAACTCTCAGAAGCTAATTCCTGACAGGGGTTTCACTGGGTTGCAAATGATACAAAAGAACTCTATAGATGGGGAAAATGTGCAATAAAAATAACTGAAATAATTAAGGGCTAGTGGATAAAGGAGTGGCATCACAGTAACTGTCCATTTCTCATTAGGTCTCATTTTCTTGTATTCTTTCCTAAGGAATGTCATGGGGACTTGATATTTCTCTTCTTGCCACGTGGGTGATTTTTTTTTTTATAGCAGAATAAAATGTCCACTATCACTTGTAAATAGAATGACTTTATTAGCAGAAGATGAAGTCGTCCTACCAAATCACAGGGGTCGTCTTACTGGGTACAATAAATTAGTCCTCCGGAAGCTGGAGAAATTAATGTGTCTCTCTCTCTCTTTCCCACACACACACACACACACCCCATAAAATACTCCTATTTGCCATTAGTAGCGCATCAAACTGTTCATCAACATAGTTTAAAAACTTATTTTAAATGGATCTTTACCCTTTGTGGTCTGTGACTCCTTTGAATAATAGATTTTAAATAGCAGTCATTTCATTATAAATTATACTTTTGAAATAGTACAGAGTCATCTGTTTTTTTTTAAATGACTATGTAAATGTTTGATTATGGCAGGATATGCAATTATGCCTGAAGATCCCAAATAAACCTGATAACAAAAAGCAATCCCCCCCCCCCCCAAATCTATCATCAAAAGTAATTCCCATCCTTCACGTCTGTAGGGCTCTATCAATGCCCACCTCTTTAGACATTAAGGACGTGCTCAGGAGATACCACTGCAGCTTCAGGTCCCAGTCAAATATAGATACTAGTTTGTAGGCTTTGAAAAAAGATAGGAGTTAGCAAAATAACATTTGTACTAAGTCATGTTCCCTTGCTTGTTACGCTAAGTCATAAACACATGTCTTTACACATACATTTCTTCTCTGCCTCAGTGTTTCTAGTCCTTGTCTACTTGGCTAGGAAGATATGTCCATGGAAAAATCTATCACTCTGTAGAAATGTCTTCCAAAGCCAGAAAAAACTGCCATTCTTTTTCTGTGATTTTAATAATCTACCTGAATAAAACCCTGCTGATGTTAGAGAGAAATGCACATGAAGAAATAAAAGCCTACCTCTCAAATTCAGGTTTTAGTTACAATTCTCATTTGCTTAGTGTTCGACTTTTTTTAGAAATCATCTTTCTGATCTTTGTTTCTAAAGATTTACTATGTTGACCAAATGGCTTATTTATCAAATCCTCAATATTGTTGTTACTGTATATTTGACCCCTCTCTATCAATTGCTTTCTCGATATAGTATACCTCAATCAGTGCAAGAATGATTTCTGGCCAATGAAAGATCAAAAAGTAAAGAAGTATCTGAATGTCCCTAATTCAGGGACTCTTTCACAATTTATACTACCCAGGTACCAGGAATAGTAAGAGGTAGAAATTAGGAAGAAAATAATCTATTGCTCTGATTCTGTCCATACCCTGCCGTTATGAGCTCCTCAAAATGTCAGCAATTTATATCATGTGAGATTCTCTATACTTTTCAAAGAACTGTTGATCTAATATTAATTTCTAGTAGACTTCACCATTGCTACTTTAGTAGGTTTTCCTTATCCCCATTTTACGTTTCAACATCTCAGCTACCTGTTTACAAACATCATATTTAACTAATAGATGTGCATTGTGTTGGTCAATAAATGCACAGGTGTAAGAGGAAGTGAATAGTGAGCTGACAGAGAGGATGTCAAAGGCAGCATTTCAACTATGAATTCTTTAATACTGTATTCTGGTGCTAGGCACCGCAATTTTTCTGTATCTGGCAATGGACTAATGACCCTTCTAGTCATTCATGAGGGGACCCCTAGGATTCTAATCTGAATCTTGTTCTAATAAAGAAATATTGAATGAATATTGGCTTCATTGTGATTATCAAAACTGTAGAACAGGAGTCCACTGAGGCAGACAGTGCATCCTAATTACACATTTGTTCCTCATGCAGAAGGTTGCAAAACTAGGGGCGCCTGGGTAGCGCAGTCGTTAAAGCGTCTGCCTTTGGCTCAGGGCGTGATCCTGGCGTTCCGGGATCGAGTCCCACGTTAGGCTCCTCGGCTGGGAGCCTGCTTCTTCCTCTCCTGCTCCCCCTGCTTGTGTTCCCTCTCTCGCTGGCTGTCTCTCTGTCACATAAATAAATAAAATCTTAAACAAAAAAAAAAAAAAAAGAAGGTTGCAAAACTCATGCCATAATCTTCAGTTGGTAAAAAAGGACAATGACCTTCTGAACCAGCTCAAGTATTTAATATAATCTAAGTGTGTTGTTCTATTGACAGTTGTCCCTAAAATGTGGTCAAGTTTATGTTTACTACTTCAGTTAATTTCCTTCCTTTTACATTTTTCAAACAAGAAACAAATTATAATAGAAATTGTAATAGGAACACTGACTCTTTCTCTCTCTCTCTCTCTCTCTTTTTTTTTTTTTTTTTTGGCTTCCCATGTATTTACCTAAAACAATACAAAGAAATGCAAAGCAACCACCCGCTTCCTCTTTTCAAACATTTTTGTACAAAGCACTGCTGGTAAAGAAGACAGGTTTCTTTGTGAAAAGAAAAAACAGCAATCATGTGAGTATTCTTCAGCCAATATGATGAAAAGCTTTTCTTTCCAAGAAGTAAATATGCAGCTCTACAGTGTACGAACCGTTAGATTCTGCCTTGATCAAAGTCAAGAATAAATTTACGAAAGAAACTTAATCTGTTTGACATAAATGTCCATTGATCCTTCTTAAACTGGAAGAATCCTGAGCTTCATTCCTTCGTAATCCAATATTACCTCTTCTGTTTATTCTCCCAAACAATACTGCATTTTTATTTTCTAAATAAATTCCTGTTGAACAAGGTGTCTTGCCGATTTACCCTGCTTATTTTGATTCTTTTCCCTTAATATTACCTGAGGTGATATAAATATCGCCCTGTCAGTTATGTTTTAGCAGTTGATATTCTAAGTGAAAGCAATGCATTTATTTTAGTTACCCTGTGGAACTCTAGTCCTCTGCTTCTAGACAACTTTTTCTGTCTTTTCTCTTTTTTTGAGACCATAGGCTGTAGAAGGCTCTGGGAATTACTGAAATTGTTCATATTTGTTTTATACCACACTTTATTTTGACAACATACCTTCTGGAAATTTCTGAGCATGTTCGTTTCTTTCATCTTTTTATTTTATTAATTCAATTAGTTGACCTTCCACTGGCATGACATGAAGCGCTTTCCTAGCTTCCAAGCTGAATGTGTGACATCAAAGAGTATTTAGCGTGCCATGTTTTAGATCAAGCAACCCTGTAGCTATATTTTATTTCTGTTATTCATAGATACTTATCATACTTTGGTTCTGGTAAAAATAATCAATTTTATCACTTCTCTTTAGAGAAAGATTTTCAAATTCCAGTTAGAGAATCTGTTTTTGTACCATTTGCTCACCAGAGAAAATATACGAAGGTTACAGAACAGTCTTAGTAATAAGGATTTGATTATCAACCCTGTAGGGTGCCTGATGACTTGTAATGAGGGCAGGTAGCAGAACACGGGAACTGTTCTGTTGTAGCTCCAAACTTCCTTTCAGCCTCTGATCTATAAAGATACAAAGGAACACTTCTCCATTGCTTTACAAGGAGAAACAGCAAAGGTAGTGGGGATAACATAAACTCAAAGAGCATAAAATACTGTTTAAGGACACAAGAGTGCTTGACCAAGCTATCTTTCTGATTGTAAAAACAAGCTGAAATAGCTTTTTGGGACATCTTTGGAAGTACGGATTTCCATGTTGGAGTCATGAAATTTGAGGTTTAGATATTACTTTGTCCCATTCTAGGTTATGTACCTTTGATAAATTATCTTAAACTCTCTGGTCTCAGATTCTCTTTCCCGAAAAAGGAGAGGGTTGCATGAAATTGCTTTGGTTGCCAAATATGGATTCTTTGGCAACCGCGGAATCGCTGTAAGATTAGAGAATCCACATGCATGATGCTCTTGATGGAGAGGCTGAACAAATTCTATGTTTTATAACATATAGACGGGGCCTGTTATTTAACATGTGTAGGTTATACTGTGACTGACAAGAATGTATATTTAATTAAAAAGTGTTACTGAATGGGGTGCCTGGGTGGCTCAGTCAGTTAAGCCTCTGCTTTCAGCTCAGGTCATGATCCTAGAGTCCTGGGATCGGGATCGTGTCCCACATCAGGCTCCCTGCTCAATGGGTAGTCTGCTTCTCCCTCTGTCCTTCACCCTGCTCTTGCTCTCTCTCTCTCTCTCAAATAAATAAAATCTTTTTTTAAAAAAAAAGTGTTACTGAATTCATTAGAACTTTGGGGTATCACGTATTTTCTCTCCCAAAAATACAAAAAACAATAAAAACAGCTCAGTTGAATACTCAGACACTGATACTGATTTCAGCACCAGATATCGATAACACCTTTACATATTAGCTTATTTAATCCTCGCAAAAGTCTATGAGGCAAACACTGTTATCATCCTGTTTTGCACAGATGAGGCAACTAAGGCAATTAGGGGAGTCCCAAGTAAGAGAGTTAGAAGGATTTGAACCCAGGCAATGTGGAACAGAGCCCAAGCCACTATATGGGACTGTCTTCTCATTGTATCTTCTCATCACGTGCATGATATTAACATTTTGACAGTTAGAATGAACCCATGAATTCAAAACGGTTGGGGAGTACTGGTGTTTATGATCCCTTCTATCCTTCAAATATTGAATCTCCTTTGCAAATTTCACTTCTACAAAAGATGGTCTAGGGTACTGGTTAAAAACAAGAGTCAACGGCAAACAAACCCAAACCAAACAACTACAAAAGAACCCACAAAAAATTTAAAAAAGCCCCCAAAACCATGACTAGGATCCATCCCTGGTTCTGGTACTTCCAGCTGTGTAATCTAGGGAAATGTTCCTTTTCTCCCTGTGCCTTAGTTCCCTTTTTTGCAAAATAAAGGTAAGAATAGCACCTACTCATAGGTTTGGTGTGTGGATTAAATAAGAAAATACAAAGCACTTACAGGCATGCATGACAAACAGTGAGTGCCCAATAAATCCCTGTGGTTGTTGTCACTGATTTTGGTGTTGCTTGGGTCTTGTTGGATTGTCCTCTGTGGGGACCCTACAAAGAAGTCAACTATGCAAAATGCAGGCATTGTGAAGAAAGCAGAGAGGCAGGGCTGACTAACTTGGGCTCTGAAGTGAACCAGCCCACCTGGATTTAAGGAGTGAAGATAGAATTTTCCCTGGCAGAACTAGGGAGCAGACCAAACCATCCGGAAGAGCTTAAGATGCTGGCCGGGAGGACAAGGCAAACAGGTGTCACACAAGTTCTCTATGCTTTGGAGATGGTGAGCAGCTCTAAAATCATGATGTGCATGGAGATTTGACTCCTATAACCAACTTGGTTGAGTGGTGGGAGTTGTTTTTTTTTAAGTGTTTTAATGTACTTTTAGGAGATACTGAGGTATACACTACTGGATATATAGAAACCACTATGTATAAAAAGAGAAGGGAACATGGCAAAAATAAACTTTCATTAATACAACTGGCAGAACCAGACAGAGAAGAATAAAATAATTAAACAGAATATAATTAGGATTAAAATTTTATTCTTAAGAGAAAAGGTAAGCCAGTGTAAGCATTCTGAAAAAGTTACCGGGTCTCGTTTGAATAGAAAGCTAACAGGAGCAAACTCGGAATCTGAAAATATTCAAAATGCAGGCATGACAAAACACTGCATCCTTTCTGCTAAATTCATCAGATGAACTCAGTTTGCAGCAGAAGCCGGGTTCTCAGTACAGGGGGTGCTGAGTGAGCTGGGGAGTCAGTAAGTTGCTGTGCACGGCACTGGAAGCTATCACTGATTTGGAGTTCTATTTCTAACTTGCTTTTGGAAATATTTCCAAATGGGAACAATCATTTCTAAATGTCAGTTCACTGCCTCTAATCTTAAGTAATGGAAATATCTCATCATATCCCTATGAGGATACAGAGAGCTTGCTCTGCCTTTAAAATCAGAAGAGCTGTTAATTAAATGCTCATCTCCATGCCATTGTTTTGGGTGATATGCAGATATTAAATGAATATGAGAAAAGGTCCCCACTCTACTTCACTCTTGAACCCTCATGAAAACATAATGGCACAGGTAGGAAAAAGAAACAATTTATATTTAACAGTTTAACGCCATACATATGAAATGGGATCCTGGTAATTAAAAATGTTCTCTCCTTTTCTTTAATTGATGAATTCTCATTCTGGGGTGAAAGGGAGAATGTTCCAAGGCAGATGATCAGCTCATCGCAGCTCCCCTGCTGTTGGCAGTGTCAGGATGGTCTACTACTGGCTCTCTGAGTAGCCAGAGATCAGCCTGTCTCGCTGCCGTGACGGTGTCTGACAAAAACCAATTCACTGACTTAAAATTACCTTAGTATACCTCAAAAGGTGGGTAAGAGACAGTAAAACCAAATAGGCTAATACTGACAAATTAAAAAGGGTGTGAATTAAAATAAAAGTTTACGTTGTAAATATTTATCGAGAGCCTAATATATGAGAAGTTTATTGGTCAGACAAACATCTTTTGAAAAATTAATTAGATAATTCTTACGATAAGAATACACTTCAGCTGCGTGGCTGTCATAGCACTGATTTTAGAAATTCAAGTATTTTAAACGTGACTGAAAAACTCAGTGCAAGAAAAATCATAGCTTAAAGGTTTTCATAACTGTTTAAAAAAAGAAAAGAAACATACATAGAAAATAGATTTTAAAACCCAATAATATATTTATTTTTATTAAAAATTTTCTTACCAAAAAAAGGTATAAGATCAGTGCTAATAATTGTATTTATTTTAATAAGTATTTCCCAATAAGTTCTATTCTAAGGGGCAGCTAAAATAGTCTTTGGATACAAAATATATTCTATCCATTTGTCTTCACAGGACATTTCACAAAATTGCCTACAGGCACACAGGCAAGAGAAAATCGACTGGCCTTTACAACCACCACAAAGAAAGCACTCTTGTCGTCCACGTGGCAGGAAGTCCTGGATAAAATCAGGGAAATGAGATTCTTGAAGGACTCAGCCATCACTTAAACGTATTTAGAAAAGGACAGCCACTTCACCAGACTTTCCTTCCGTCAGCTCTTATGCTAGTTACCAAGTTTTAGTGTGATTACTGAAGATAATTGCCACTGTTTTCCATATTAGAGATCAATATGTATACTCTTGGCATTTGTCCCATCCTACGGATTAATTTTTCCGTTTGTATTCACATTGTCAGCATGCAGCTTCAACTGACTTCACACGCAAGTTACTGACAGAAGAAATGAAGGTATTAAAAATATAATTTTAATTATTAAAATTATTGACCTTTATCTCTCAAATATTGTATGCTAGATATTTATAGGCAAACTTTGTGGAATTACATTGGCTTTTATATTTGTAGAAGGCCAAATAAAATTAAAATCACCCTGCTAGAGCCACCAAATTAACGAGTTTGGATTAATTTTGTAAATTACTTTACCACACTGCTCGGTAAGTACAAGGTTTCTAGTTACGTGAGAGAAAGTGGGATGGGAAGAATATGTCTGACTCAAAGTCTACTTCAAAAAACATTTTCCATCAACAAACATGGTACCTAAAAATGACTCATAGAAGGGTCATGGTCAATTTTTTTGTGCTTTATGCTATGCTTTGAAAAGTGTGACACATACTGAGTATTCTATAATAATAACAGCACAAACAGTCACCATAGTAACAATAACAGCTATTACTTCCTGAGAAACGACTTTGTGCCAGGCATTTTGTCCCTGCATACTGATAGCTCCTTTAATGTTCATACCACCCCATGAGGTAGGAGTTATTGTTCCCATTACACAGATGAGAATATGGAGGCCCATAACAATTACATGAGATCTCGTGCAGAGTAAGGCAGGGAAGCAAGGTTGGAACCCAGCCTGTTCCTAAGTCCCAGCTCATGAAATGTAAGTTGTTGTGCACCCACTAACTCAGACTTGCCATCAATCTTTCCTCTCTCTTTAATCCAAACCCTATTCCATGTGCCAAGATAAAAGAGAGAAATTGAAGGCCTAAAATTTAGATCCCAAGCCTAACGACTTAGAAGAAAGCCTTATTATTCTCTCTGCAATAAATAATGAGCTTCTGAAAGATGTAATTAAGATTCTCAGGAACCAGCATGATAATAACTTGTAGGAGTCAACACGACACCTTTGCCTTTTTTCCCTTCTCTTCTTTCAAACTCATCCCCTAGTCGCATATCATCCGTACCCCTCACTGCAGTTAAATGGTACAGGGAATTGCATGCAATGATCTTCAAAAAAGGACTCTGTGAACTCTTAAGAACAAAAATGTCATTTGCTAGTCAAGCGATCTCATTAAGGGGCATTACCCAACGGCTGACTCAGAGCTCTAATAGAGCTGGATTCCAAATCCTGCAGTATTTGACCTGGGTGGGACCGAGGCCCTGAATGCTGGCTTTTGTTAAAGGGTATGACTAAATAGAAGCAAAATGTGAAACAGCCCGAACAGCGTGCCTTTTTCGACTTTATCTTGCCGCTGAGAGTCTGCTCTTTTGGAAGAAAAGGCTATTTCGTGGCAGAATAATTGGTTCTGATTCCACAGTTCTCTGTGTCAATGTTCTTCCTTCCATGAGGCCCTAGAAAGCTTTGAGCTGCCTAGGGAATATACAAAATCAAAAAGTAGACTTCACGCCTGTGGAAGCTCCAAACACAGTCTCAAAGTCAGGTGCAGTAGGCAAAGCAGAAATCGCAGCAGGAAAGAACCCCGTGGGCAAACTGCGCGGGGTCCACAGGAATGGCACGGCAGCCACAGCCCACCAGGCAAACCGGGTGAGCCAATACCTTGCCCAGGCAGCAGTATCCACCCACCCACATGTTCCACACACTGCACACTTAGCAGATGCTTGCCCGGCGCAAAGCACGCCATTATAAAGATGGTCATGGAGTCACGGTAAAGGTCAGATTTAGCAGTGTGCACACAGATGCGTCAATGTAACTGGGCAATCAAAATTACGATACAAAGGTTAATTTAGGGGAAAAGGTAGAAATATAAAGGCACTAGGCACTCGGAAAGTATTTTCTTTTACATTTATTAGCTTCTCTGCCAGTACTCTATTTATCGAGGTATAATAAGAACCCATTCCTGATCATGAATTACCGCAGATGTGTCTTACTAGAGGAATTAAACACATAACAGCCTCTAATATGAATGGAGGTGTTTTAATAACTTGGAGTTTGGCAGCCCGATAAAACATTATGATCCTCTTGAGATTTATGCTGAAGGGAGCAGCCCTGCTTCATGGAAATAGGCTCCACCTAAATGATCTATGCTTTGCCTAACCACAGGCTTCCTGCTTACGAGGATACTGTCTCAGATTACGGGAGAGGTGAAGTACAATACTCATAGAGACGGAGAGTCGCCAAGACCGTGGACACTCTGTAAATATGTGTTTTCTGGGTTGGGGGACAGGGGCATTCAAAAGCAGACAATGATCTGACCCTCCTGCCCATCACCCATGTGTCTGAGCTTCAGTGTTCTCATCTGCTAAATGGGGAAAATGATCTCTCTTTTATGGAGTTGTTGTCAAGATTAAATAGCTAACTATACCTCAGTGGCACAGACTGAGTGCTCAGTAAATGTTAGCTATTATTATATTTATTTTTAAACATTTATTTGTTTATTTGAGAGAGAGAGAGAGAGAGAATCTGAAGCAGACTCCCCACTGAGCATGGAGCCCAGCTGGATGCCAGGATCATGAGATCATGACCCGAGCCGAAACCCAGAGTCAGACGCTTAACTGACTGAGTCACGCGGGTGCACCATCTATTATTATGTATATTATTATTATTTTGCACTCTTGTACTTAGATTCTTAACACACTGCCTTTTAATTTCGGTGAGCATTGTGATGTGACTTTCCTCATGTAATAAGTAGAGACAGGCCCTGGGATGACAAAGAAGGTATGAGAAGGAATGGAAAAAGAGAGGAGGAGAGAATAAGGAGGGAGGGAGAAAGAAGGACAGAGAATCTAAACCAGGGGCTGGCAATGTTTGAGTATTTAATTGAGGGCAGGGGAGATTAAAGGGCATGACTCCAACAGACAGAGGCCACCATTAGGCAAATGAAGCTTACTGATGCTGTAAATGAGAGGTGGCAAGGCAAGGGAAGAACCCCCTGGCTCTTGCTGGCTCCACTTACGCTTCCTCCCTTCCTCCCTCCCTCCTCCACCTTTTTTCCTTCCTTTTTCTTCCTTTCTTCCACACTTAATCAGCAACCACTAAACCCTTAGAATATCACAAAACCACATTCTCTAAAAACCTCAAAAACAAAAAGCCAAAAGATTAGCTATTAGGTAGAGAGGATACTGCATAACACAACAAGGCAGAGAGAATTCCGCGTCATTACATGTGTGAGTTATGTCAGAACCGACAAGTTAGAGGAATTCTCTGTTCTTGGGGAGCTCACATTCTAGGAGTGAGAGAGAGCGCTTTAAGGAACAAACATAAGTAGGTTTTGGAAAAGTATCAAATGACGATAGTGGCTATGAAAACAATGTTAGGTGGTTCATGCCATAGAAATCAACTCAGGAGAACCACTTTGGGCAGGTAGACAAGAATAGCGCTCACGTCTCTAACTCTTGAGTTGCGGTCTAACATGCGTCTGTGGAGTGCACCACTGGACTGTCCAGCTTGGTGAGCTCTAGCACATGGGTATATCTGTGCAATTATCACCCAGATCAAAGGCCAGAACATTCTCAGAAATTTGGTTTACGTTTTTCATAAATGATATTGTGCTATATACCTAATTCTTAATTTTTTTAAGCAGGCACTATTTTAAGGTCTCTCCATACTATGCCTTCTGCTTGTGGCTTACAACCTCTGTACATGCTTCCAGATTGCATCGACCACACTTTTACTACAGTTACTTATCCTCGAATCCACCAATGGACTCCAAGGTTGTTCTCAACGTTCCAACGGTCTAAATAATACTGAAAGGAACATCCTCAAACACGAACCCTTACTGAGCTACGTGAAAAATTTTTTAAATACATGATGAAGAGCAGAAAGTCCGTGTCTGAGTCTATGAGGACAGTCATGTGACGGCCGAATGGCAGACTGCTTTCCAGAACATGCCCCATGCCACACTCCCACCGGCAGTGAGTATTTGATGGCTGTTGTTGGCGTTTGCATGCTCTGATGTCTCATTCTTTTGAAAATCTTTTCACACAATACTAAAACTTTTGACTTTTCTTCTCTTTAATTCACTGTTCCCTTCCCTTGGCACGTTTCTCAAAGTGTGTGGCCGTCCCTTTCTGGATGATGTGCAAGGGGAGTGTTAGTAAGGACGTAACCCTTCAGCTGAAGTGTGATTAACAGGGAGGAGCAGACCTTGGAAAGATCAGCAAGTTCCAGGCAGAAGGAACACTGAGAACAATGGCCCTCCTGTAGGACTGAATCTACCATGTAAAGGAAACAAGGAAGAGCACCAACCTGGCTGGAACACAGTGGGAAAGGGGAGAAGGAGTACAGATGAGGTCAGACAGTGAGGACGGGCCACAAACAGTCCTGTGATTCAAAATCTGCCAGACAGTGCTGAGTTTTTCCTGTTCCATTTGCAGAATTTTTCATGTTGAACCTGACCTTTTACCAGCCATCAACGAATGGAGAAGGACAAGCGCAATTGTAGCTGATAGACCTCTGAGAGTTTAATAGTAATAAAAGTAGATCAACAATTGTGATTCAAAGCACTCAGAACATCGTAAAAGTACATTCTATAAAAATCTCAATAACAAAAAGCGAAAAGATTACATAGTAGGCAGAGGGGATATCGTGTAGCGGAATAAGACACATCACCGAGAGAACCGAGAAAATTGGTTTCTCCTCCTGGGAAAAACCAAAAAGAATAATAATAATAGACTTATTTCATTAGACCAGTCTGTAGAGATGTTCATCTCAAATTAATATAGAAATGAGTCTACATAAGGTAAGGGAGTTTGAGATTTAAATTTAAGGACAAACTGTTTTTCCCATTTATTAAGTCAAAAACTCAAAGGGTAGTAAGTTAATAGCTGTAACATAGGGAAAAAAAAAGCCTGCATCTGATTAGGGGGGAACATGATTGAGTCTCAATAAGATATATATGCTTTCCAGATGTTAATTAAGCATCTAGCATTAGAAAAATAGTGTGATTTTGAAGCAATGTATTATAAAGCCCTTAGAGAACAGAAACAGAAGAATAATATATTTATTTTTTAAAGTAGTGTGGAGCAAAATGGCAAAGGATCTATCATTTGAATGACATCGAGAGTGTCCATTTTATCGGGACATATGACACCCAATCTCAATTTACACTGAGGAAACTGTAGTAATGTCTATCTAGAGATAAATGCAGATTCTGTAATGTTAAAAGGAAGTTAATCTCTTTTTTTAGTCATCTGATTTGGAAAGATGGTGAGGAATTAGCAAAGCTAGACTGAAGTGAGTTTTTTAAGCATTTGTGATAAATGTTCAAATAACCATCACCAACAAGAAAACCTCTGCTTTCTTTCTATTCTTGATCAGTGGCTTCTGATTTCAAATAAAGATATGATTTTTAATCATTTTTTGTTACTCTGCTGTGATGATAAGTAATTTGACGTTCATGAAAGTGCTTTGAACTCACAGAAGAGTCTATAAATATAGGACTCTCATTATTTCAAATAAATAAATACATGAAAAAATGTTTAATGTGCAATGAAAAGGAACTATATGTTAAGAAAGTAATAATACAAATTGATACAATGATAAAAAAATGGAATTAACTGAGTAGCCTGAGAAGTCTAGATTAGATACTTGTTTGCACACGCCTATAGTATTCATTCTGTTTCCCTGCAAACTGTTCATGTCCTTTTCTCTTTCTCCTGCCAGTCCCTAAGCACGTGGGACAGTGTGGCAGGTTAAGAAATGTGAGAATTCACATAACTATATCCAATCAGCAGATGAGTGCCACACATAGGCTTTGGAGAACAAAATCAGGATTTGTCTGATTGAACAAATTTGTCATCAGTATGTTAAGCCTTCATCATTGCCTGTCATATGCTTATACACACATACACACATACGTACACATCTGGTCTCAGGCTACCTGAGGACATCTTCTCATCCCGCTGTCCCCACCTCTCATTCTCCCCAGACTTGCTGGCCTTGTGCTCCTCCCAGAACTCCTAAGGACCTGCACTTAGGGCCCTTGCACTGGCTTTCCCTCTGCCTCCAATGCTCACCCCATCCCCAGTCTTTCCTTGCTGACTTCTGCCACTGAGGGGGCTCTCCTGAGCCAGCCTCTTTCCTGAGCCTTGCATCTAAAGCAGCCTCGCCTCCCTGTCACTGTGCTGCCACCTGGGGTTATTTCCTTCAGAGCTTTTACCATTTTGTCCCGTTTTATTGCTTGTCAGTCTTGTTTATTTTAAAAATCGTTGCCCCTTTACCAATACAATTAGGGTCTACCTCCAGGTGAGTTAGGACTTTGCTTAATTTTTTAGCCCTAAGATTGGAACAATACAGACTTGAATCTAACTCCTTATGAGTACGTATCCATAAGGCATTTATTTATTTATTTTTTAAAGATTTTATTTATTTATTTGCCAGTGAGAGAGAGAGCACGTGCACACAAGTGGGGGAGGCGACAGGCAGAGGGAGAAGCAGGCTCCCTGCTGAGCAAGGAGCTGGATGTGGGACTTGATCCCAGGACCCCTGGGATCATGACCTGAGCCTAAGGCAGACTGAGCCACCCAGGCGTCCTAAATGAGAGTAGTCGGCATTTAGTAAGAGTTATATAAACACTTGATTAAAAAACAACAACAAAAAACAACAATGAATTCGGGCCATGCCCATGCGGGCTAATAGCTTGTCAACCCTGGACAAGTTATTTTCCTGCTTTGAGTCTGGGTTTCCTTATCCCTGAAAGTGGAATGATACTTCTTACTTCACAGGCTTTGTCAAGAGGAAAATGTGAAAATGAACAGAAAAGCATTTAACATGCAGGTGGTTAAAAAAATATTCTTTTTCTCCACTGTTTTTGTCTAAGTTTTTAAAACTGTTTTAATGTGTGTCTCAAACTCTGTTATTAAGTAGTTCACTTCTGGTAAAGCGATTGCAGCCATAAGAAGGTGCTACATGATAGGAAAGATAGCAAGGGTTGTTAGCTAAAGGTGAAACATGGGTAGTTTGTTTAACCTGAGGTTTCACTTGTTCCCCCCCCCCCCGTGCAATTTGTATGAGCCTCAATTTCTTCTCCTACAGCTTGTAAATGTCTTTATTATATGCCTCTCCACCACTAGACTCTGAGCAACATGAAGGCAACCATGATGTTTATGTTTGTATCCTTTAAGCCCAGCAACAGAGTGGGTATAAAATCCATGCTTGGTGAATTAAGTGAACTAGTTATATAATGAAGGAATCTCAAATAATCGTGACTAGTCTGTTTATGGCTGGTTGTAGCCTGTAAATAAAAAGGTGAGGCTGTTTTGGATGGAGATTTATAACTGGGTCTTAAAATAGTTAAAAATAAATATCCAAATGATGTCTCTAATTAAAAGTTGTCAGTACATCTTATACAAAGAAATGATTCTCCAAATTAACATAAGGCTCTTCTTTTCTCCTTCAAAGATCCCATTACTTTTCCTTTTAACTTTCCCATTTGTTTATCTTCAAACAGAAGGTGTTCCTAATAATCTCCATTTAACAGATGGGAACACTGAAGTTCAGAGCTGCTGTTAAATTGCTTTCTCAAGCAAGAGCACCATCCCAGTTGGGGTCATGATAGAAGTCTTGTATCTTCCATTACTCTTTCAATTAGAATCTGCCTCCTAGTAATTAACACATTCTCTTTAGCCCGCAAAATAATCATCCTTTGTAGAGCTCTGGTGTGGAAAACTCCTGTTTGAGAAAGACTTATTACGGAAAGTTTTATAAGGAATTGCAATTGCAGGCCATTGTGAAAATCACTGGGCCATTTTAGGTTTAAAAGTGTAATTGTGATCAACAATTCCCTGCAACCATGGCAACACAATGTGCCCCTTTCTACTTGTTTACTTTCAAGGAATTAGAGCATTATTTAAGGATTAAGATTACCATGCATGCTATACCAGCTGACCTTTACAAAGGATAAAATAAAAGCTCTGAGTACTCAGACTTATAAATCAGTGTTGGTGATTACCTTGGGTTACATAGGTATAAATGAACATTTCAGTTCTTAGGAACTATTTATAATAATCCAGCAGTAACTATCATATTTTAAGGACCGATTTGCACACCAAAGGATACTTTAATATAGTATTTATGTTTGCATAAGTTTCTGGATCAATGTTTAATATCAGCTATGAGATCAAAGCAAAGAACGATTCCCTTTATCTTGGATTTCCAAATAAGAACACATTCATAATTTTCCCTACTTCTATTAGAGATACGTTAATATTTGTATAAGAAGAGCAGGGAAGAAAAACTCAGGAGAAATAAACTTGTGACCTTGTTGAAGAAAAATGTTTCATAACTGACAGGTTATATGTGGCTTAGAGACCATGAGACCGGCTCCGTTATTAAGGAAAATATAAAAAAAAAAATGTAATGCATTCTGGGTCCACTACTTAATAAGATCCAATTTAATTTACTCCTGAAGTTCAATCACTACACAAGATGAGTTTTTCTTTAACTACAGGTTTTTAACTGTTCATACTAAAAAAGAGATTCAAACTGTCCTTATTATAACCAAATTAGTTTTCGTAAAAGCATGTACTCAAGATAAAAAAGAGACTAGGAAAACAGTATTTACAGAAACATTTTTTACTAGCTCAGCTCTCCGCCAGTCTTTAATCCCTCCATTTGAATGTGAACACTGTTCATACTCTCATTCATTCCCTCTCTCACACAGTTACCTGAAACAAGCTGATTCAGGGGCCTAATTAACCATTAAAAAACAGTACTTGTTAGAATGATTCTATTTTTGTTTTAAAGATTAATTTATTTATTTGAGAGAGAGAGAGCATGAGCGGGGTTGGGGGGGAGGCAAAGGGAGAGGGAGAGAGAGAATCTCAAGTAAACTCCCCACCTAGCCCCAGGCCTGATGTGGGCTTGATCCCAGGACCCTGACATCATGACCTGGTCAAAATCAAGAAGCGGATGCTCAACTGACTGAGCCAGCCAAGCACCCAAGAACCATTCTAAAATGGTGTCATAACACCCCTCTTTCTCTTAGCAAATCGAGCCTGAGGCACATAATCTTACAGCATAAGCATTAGGCAACATAATGTCGTGTGGTGTAATAAGGTGAGGCCCAGAGATGCTCACAGAAGCCCCAGACTTGCCCAGCTGAAAATGCTGTGGGGTCTGCTTCCCGTTCCTCTCATTTTCCTCACTTTCTGTTACTCAGTGAGTCATTTTTCCAAAATAGCTCATTCTTCCAACCACTCTCCAGTATGCAAGCTTTTATATCAGCCAGCATTTTAGATCTAGTTTTAAGCATAGGCTTGGCTGGGAAGCACTTATGAATGAAGCCCATCTTCCTCTAAGAATAAACTTTGCAAAAGATACAAGGTCTTTTATGCTTCTTGGGCTGGAGGCTATGTTGCCCAGGAGTGGATGCCTAGGTGCTGGGGATATGTGAGGCCCTGGGGTTCCCCAGGCACATCTTCCGGGGGCATCAATTTTACCATGTGGATATATTATAGGGTAGAAGGCAAAAACTACATGATTCTTCAAAGTGAGATATGAGACTTCAAAGGATGCTTGGATTTATGGTGGCTCTCCCAAGGCTATGTCCCAGAACCCCTAAGGTCTGTGTGTTTCCTCTCCTCTTCCAAGTTAAAAAAAAAAAAATACAGAAGCACCGCTTAAGGCATGGGTATGAAATTTTGTCACGCATACATGAGGTTTCTAATAATCTAGCAAAGGTCTTTAATGGGGGGGGGGGTCTTTTTTTTTTTCTTTTTAATAACAGCCCACCAAATGAAGCCTTATCTAAGCTCATGAAACTGTAAATCTTTGGAACTCATCACTTTCTACCTTGTCTTACTTAGAGCCATGCCTTTTTCTCCTTCCATACCACAAGCTTTTTCTCCTTCTACGTCGCAGACACAGAAACTTCCTATAGCACATTACCTTAAATAAGTAGGTAGTAAATAACATTTTCAGTGTGCCAACAGGTACCCCACACCTGTTCATTGAGTGCATGCTATATACTAAGCATATCCTTGGCTCTAAGGGTACAGAGCTAAGAAATTAAGCAAAGTCTTAATTCACCTGGAAGTAGACTCTAATTGCATTGGCAAGGGGGCAACAATTTTTAAAATAAACAAGATCAATAAGCAATAAAATGGGAGAAAATGGTAAAAACTATGAAGGAAATAAACCCAGGTGACAGCACAGTGACAGGGAGGGGAGGCTGCTTTAGATGCAAGGCTCAGGAAAGAGGCTGTCTCTGCAGAGCCCCCTCAATGGCAGATGTCAGCCAGGGAAAGATGGGGGGCAGGTGAGCATTGGAGGCAGAGGAAAAGCCAGTGCAAGGGCCCTAAGTGCTGGTCCTTAGGAGTTCTGGGAGGAGTACAAGGCCAGCAAGTCTGGGGAGAATGAGAAGTGGGGAGAGTGGGATGAGAAGATGTCCTCAGGTAGCCTGAGAAGAGGTGCCTTGGGCCTTGTGAGCAGGATAAAGAATTTGAACTTGACTTTATCTGTGATAAGCAGCTGCTTAAGCAGGGGAGTAACAGGATTGAATTTACATTTTAAAGTAGTAACTGACTATTGTGTGCACCATGAGAGAGGCTAGAGTAGAAACAGGGTATCAGGACACTCCTCCAGTGACAGAGGCTGCCAGTTTCAACCAGACTTGTGAATTGCAAACATGTGCCCGATCTTGTTGAGCGGAATTGCTGAAACAATATGAAGTATAAGGGGAAGAGAAGCACATGGCATGCTTCACATGCATTCTCTCAGGGACTCCTCCTAAGAACCTGTGAGGTTAGAAGGACAGTTATTGTTCCATGCAAGGTCACAAGGAGCTGGGTGGGTGAGTCAGGACTGAAACCATAATTTGGGACTCCACCCACTTTACAATGGAAACTGGTCAGTTCATAAATTCTAGTTCTTCAGCAAGAAGGTGACACAGGCAGAAAGAGGTTGAAGGTCTAATCCATTCATGGCCTGACCTGGTGTTTGACTTTCCTCTGCAACACCCCATACTGCAAAGCAGTTTGTGCTCCATATTTTAAATTTTCAAGTTTTTTCTTTTCAAGAGCATATACCCACAAAAATGTTACAGGAAACAGAAGCCTGTCCAAGGTGGTAATGCAACCAAAAAGAATTTGCTGGGCTTTCAGAAATATTCTGAACTCCTTATTCTTCTTATTTGTCATTAAAGTCATTAATGAAGGGAGCTGATTCGCTTCTAGTTCATCTTTCTCTCTTCTCTCTTATCTTTACATTTATCGATATTCCATGCTTTTCCTCCTCAAGGCTCACTTAACCAGGAAACTTCTCTTTATCATGAAAAACAATCTTTTACAAGCCAACTCCACCTTGATGTCTTCCCAAGCTCATAACAGTTTCATCCATTTGGCTTTCATAGGGTTTGCCATTTTCTGTATTTCCTCCCTCTTACATATCATAAACTTTCTGACAGAACACTCTCCCCTAGTACACTTTGTAAAAAAGCAGGCACAAAATAAATATATACAAAATAAACCATTATCTAAATTGTTAGGCTAAATTTACCTCTATGATGAGTCCATTCCATTTTAGAGAAGATGCCAAGGGTCAGGAATTTTCTTTCTTAATTCAGTTTGGGTGAAAGTGAATAGACAAACATTTGTTATTTCAACAAGTACTTGTTGAAATTAACAAATAAGTTACTTGTTTACAAGCCCTCCCAACATGCTAGGGATGTTGTATACCTTGGACACATAAAAGGAAGTTGGCTAAGTCTTCTCAATGTCTATTACTCTGGTTTATCATCCTAACTGGGGGAACTTGAATGTGATTAAGACATTTCCATGCCTGTCTCTCTTTGATTACAACTCTACCTTTTCCTCCCAAAGAAACTTAATTTTTTTTTCCCCTTGAGAAAAGCTTAAAAAGAATTTTCTTATAAAACTCAGCATGGTCTTAAAATAACCCAGGACACAGCCTGCTATCACTAAAAGGATCAGTTATCAGGAAATCTGAGTTTTCAGAGGGCCTGGCCACTACACCATGGGATATTGCTCAAATCAGTTGACCTACAGTGGTCTCAGTTTCCTCATCTGTAAAATAAAGAAATTAAAGTAGATTTTTCTGCAGTATGTTTAATGGCTAGTCCACTACTGCAAAATACTGACATGGTTATAAAACAATGTAGTTTGCTCTAGAGTTTTCGTTTTGTCTTTTGTTTTTTGTCCACAGAAATTTCCAACCACAGAAATTGTATTAACAGTCCTCACTACTTGTGCTTTTGAAGAATTCAAACACAAAAAAACTTTCACAATAACCCAAACTGCAGAGTGAACTTTACACCCAAAGATACTCATAACAGCATCAAAATAGCAAAAGTCCAGACAATCTTAATGACTAACAGATAATGAGAAATGAAGGGCCAGTTACTTAATATGATAAAGAGCATCTACCAGAAGTACCCTTAGTAATACACAATCAGTGGGATTCTCTTCAGATATATTTAAAAAATGGCTCTTGTCATAGTATCTTCTGGGAACACATGAGCATCACCCAAGAATCCTAATATAGTGTCCAGAAAATTTGGACAGATTAAATATGGAAAATCTAGGTAGTCTTTTTGTATATTAGCCATCATCTTTAGAAAAATAATATGTAAATGCCTAGACACACAATTGAAAATGATATGTGTAGTTTATGCAGAAAGAAACCGATTTATTGAAAAAAACATTGTGATTTTAATGCTGAAGATATATACCACATATTGATGAATGTAAAATTTTAATAGTGTAGATATCAATTTTCCCCAAATAATATGCAAATATCAAATAATTCCAATTAAAATCTTTTAAGAACTTTTTAAAGTTCTTTGAATGTAATGATTCTGATGTCATTTAGAAGAATTAACATATTTGAAAGACTATATTTTTTATTTTTTATTTTTTTGTCAAAATAAGTTGTTGTGCTTCAGGGGAATTTGCCCCACAAGTATTAAAACACTATGAAATGTAGCAGGTGTAGCATTTAAAATATTGTAGTGATGCTATAGGAAGTGAAAAATAACAGAGGAAAGAATTCAAAAATTGATCCGTGTTTGTATATGTATGTATGCATGTATGTACGTATGCATGAAGCTATCTATATGATGATTTTAAGTAATTGGAATGGCATTTCAAAGAAGTGAGTGAAAGAGGGAATTGTCCAGTGAAGAGCACTGGGATAACTGGGTATCCATTTAACCAAAATGACGCCAAGTCCCAATCTCACAAATTACACCAAACAAATTCTGGATGGATTGAAATGGAAATTTTAAAATATATACAGATACTAAAAGTAAAATAAATGAACATATATGTAATGTGTGGACTTTATCAAGAATGATACCCAAGATGCCCTACAACAGATGAATAGATAAAGATGTGGTCTATATACACAATGGAATATTACTCAGCCATCAGAACGGATGAATACCATTTGCATCGACGTGGACGGAGCTGGAGGGGATCATGCTAAGTGAAATAAGTCAAGCAGAGAAAAACAATTATCATATGGTTTCACCTATATGTGGAACATAAGGAATAGCATGGAGGACTTCAGGAGAAGGAAGGGAAAAATGAAGGGGTGGAAATCAGAGGGGGAGATGAACCACGAGAGACTATCGACCCCGGGGAAACAAACTGAGGGTTTCAGAGGGGGTGGGGGTGGGGGGATGGGTTAGCATGGTGATGGATATTATGGAGGGCGTGCATTGCAATAAGCACTGGGTGCTATACGTAAACAATGAAGCATGGACCATTACAGCAAGAACTAATAAGTACTGTATGGTAAATAACATAACATAAAAAAAAAGTTATACAAAAGCTACATAAGTGAAAAAAATTACACCTAAGGCTGAAAATCATATATAAATCAAAGAGATTTAATGATAAGTTTTAATACAGAAATAAGACAGAATAAGCAGGCACATATGAAGTCCACTAGACATAGTAACAAGAGGTGAGAAATTAGGAAAAAAATGTGCCAAACAGGAGAAACAAAATGCTAATCACCTTAAAATATAAGGAATGATTTGAAGACATTATTTTTATAGTTATAGCTATATCTTTTTATAAAAAAGACTATTTCTAATGTGTTATACTAACGTAAGGAAATGCTTAAACTATAACATTAATAGAAAAAAACACAAATTTGTTTATATAGTAGTTCTCAATTATGGAAAAATATGTGTAGAAAAAAATAGGACTGAGTAAATAGACGAAAATGATGGCTATTTTGGCATTGTGGTAATATGGGTAATTTTACCTTTCTGATTTAAACCTACTAAATTTTCTAAGTGTTCTATAATAAGCATCATTGCTTTTATCATCTGAAAAAAAAACTATGAATTATTTTTTTAAAAGTATCTTCAAGGGAAAGGCTTGAGTTCATTTTGAAATCTTACTTTGTATATGTTCTTTTGTTTAACTATATGCAGTGGAGACTGTATGCCAATAAATACCTCCTTTCTCCCTGTGTGCAATTTTCCTTCATCCAGTTTTCTTTCTTAGTAAATCTATAATTTGGCCAAAAGGAACAGAAACCATGTGGGTACCAGTATGTATGTGCAAAGGAAATAAATAGCTAAAATAAAGTGGCTACATTATGTCTCATTGCTAGTAATTATTTTGTTTCTGCCAGAGGAAGAGAGCAATAAAGAAAAGATATATAGCAGAATTTTAGCAGTGAACATGTACTTATTAATTTTTTCAGGGCTAAAATGACAACTCCACTTTGTTACAGTGTATCCTGAAACCTATTCAAAGACGTAAAAGAAAAATAAAAGTTCTTTGCTAAGCAGCATGCTCTCGGACCTAAAGATTTTCGGAATGATGTGGAAGAATGGAAAGGGCCCTTCATTTCTCCCTTGCAAATGAACACTGAACTCTGCTTTAAGTTGTAGTATTACACTGGAATTTGTAATATTTTTCCACGTACTGCTCAAGATAAAGCAAAGTGAAGCTTTCGAGAAACAGTGAACTGAAGAAGGCATCTACTCAGTGGGTAGAAGAAGAATCTTGACTGAGAAAACATGAAGGTGTGGGTAAAATATAGGCGTGCCAAATGTTCTAAGTAGAGGACCCAGAATTTTCTGCACCCACAGAAGCTTCTTAAATAGCAAGTCTGGAATATACTGGTAAATAAATACTTGATGGCAACATAAAACACCATACGGAGTCCATTCAAAGGTATCTCAATTTGATAAAGTCTATCTTGCTGATGTCTAAAGCAATCATAATGCCACTCTTATTAGAATACGATATGCGTGACAGAGGCCATATACATATACATATACATATACAAAGGTCCTCCAGTGGTGGTAGTTGTAAGCAACATGAAGAGTCTCCAGCTAACCTTTCTTTGACCTGTTATTTTTCAATTTAGCCAGAATGGCCCAGGCAATCACTGGCTTCCTGCAATTGGCTTATAACTTGGAAGAGGAACAACAATGATGTTTGAACAATTTCTGCTCCACTGTGGGGGCAGGAAACTTCAAGCTAATGTGCTTCAAAGGAAATTAATTTCCCACTGGTCTTCAACTTTGTGTTCTATAAATCCCTGGATTTAAGACTAGGAATATTTCTGATGTGCTTTTGAAAATCTGATCTAACTAGTGTTTAAGAAAAGGAAAACAAAATGCTCCAGGACATAATGCTGTAGGCCTTTAATAAAAGGTCTGCACTGAGCACATCTTATCCCTGGATTATCTCCCTAGTACAGTCACTGTGGTTGGTTTTTAAAAGGTATCACAGAAATAGGAAAGGCAAGAAAAGGGTATGCTCACGAGGCAGTGCATGTTTTAATTCTTTCAATTGTGTTTGGATTTGGAAGTTGTTCCTGACCCTGGATGGGACATGACTGAGGCATGAACCTGGCTTGCAATTTGAGTCTCTCTTGACGCATTTCCAAACTGGGCCAGATTGCTGGAGCTATTCTCAAACACACGCACCCACCCTGTAATTCCTGGTAGACATTGTGCTGAACCTTTGTAAATCTACTTGGAATTGTTTGGAAAATGTCCGCCATTTAAAAAAAAGATTTATTTATTCATTTTGAGACAAAGAGAGAGAGAGAGAGAAGCAGGAGGGGCAAAGGGAGAGGGAGAGAGAGAATCTCAAGCAGACTCTATACTGAGCTTGGAGCCTAATGGGGGGGCTCTATCTCATGAGCCTGAGATCATAATCTGAGGCAAAATCAAGCATCAGACGCTTAACTGACTGAGCCACCCAGGTGCCCCATCCTCCATTTTCCATGTGGAATCTGTACGCAGCTTTGCTAAGGGATTCCTTCACTTTCTTCTCTGCCATGGAAGCTCTTACATCCTGATTCCAAAACAATTTTCATAAAATTCGTCTCTCCTTTTGTCATTTAATGAAGCCCTCTCATTGTTACAGAGAGACCCTTTGAAGGTTGTTTCCCTAAGTTTTACTAAGATTGTACTAGGACTAAGATAGAGTATGGCTGTCTACATAATTATCAACTCTATAATATTTTTTCAATTCCAAGTATAAAAGTTCTCAAGTCCTTTCACCAACACACTACACAGAGCTTAGAAGAAGCAGTTCTCCATGCCACAAACTGTTCAAGAACTTTACAGATATATAAGGGTGGTATGTTATGTCCTCTATCAGGATGTCTTATTACAATACTAATAACCTAACTGCTAGTTGTCTCAATTCCTATTAAAATTGATCCAAGGCATCTATCCCTAATCATGTACCTAAGACATTGGAGTTCACAAATATAACAAAAAACATACATAGGTACTATTCTGGAGGGAGAACGTTCTTACGTTTTGGTTCTAAATTTTATCTATGTAATACCTCCAACTGAAATTCTGAGGCTATCTGTTTAATGCTTGCTTCCTATGACTAGGAAGTCAATTCTTGGCTTGTTTCGAAATTCTCCCAACTTGGAGATATCTGGATTTCCACTGAGCTTTGAATTTCATCTAAATCCTTTTACTTTCTGAAGAATTCCTTCATTGCATTAGGATGTTTTGAGCATCATGACTTGGTTTTAGCAAACTAGCCTTTCTTTCAATTTAGTTGAGGATTCTTATTGACACCTTGTAGCTTGGAATGCATACCTCCAATGTACTTCACTAAGAATCAGAGATAAGTCAGAGATGCTTTACTACCCCCACTGCCTAGAAGAGATAGGGAATTTTGCCTTGGGTCTACTTCATTAATAGAAATATTAATAATGTCTTTAATAATAACACGCTCTGGGTGTCGCAATTGTGCTTATGTGTCTGTGTTTTGTTCTAATAGTCTTTTAACTCCCCTTATTCTTTACTCTAGTACTGTAGAGAACAAAATCCCGTCACTGCAGGACGAAGGACTGCCGAACCCCCGCCTTCTGCCTAACCTGTGGTGATGAATCCAAGACAGAGCCACAGCTATGGAAAACTAGAATATAAATAACCTTGACTGCTTCCTACCACTGCATAAAGAAAACTCGTACAGACTTCATGTTATAGCCATGGGAAAAACAAAATCTATCATACGAGTATCTGTAAGTGGTTGGCAATATTAAGTATGTGTCAAGAATTAACATTTCATGTTTATACCAGATGTCAGGTATACTGCTTCCCTCTCTGAGCTGTCAAAAAGCATAATACAGAGAGAAAAGGTCAAAGAATCCTGAGGGATGCTAGTGGTGCTTAAAGGTTATAATGATTGAAAAAGATTGCTTTAAGTCTACATACATCACCACTTCAGATGTCATTTCATATCTCAAGTGGAAACAGAATAGGCCTTCTTAAGAGATTTGCGGAATACAGTATGTTTTGGCAGTAACGTTGAAAACACACTTTGGTTACTGTAAGCCAGTCAGAATGGGTCCCCTTATTTGAAGATCAATGATTATGGATGATTGATGGACTAGTTTCTCCATCAGAAAACACCGGCCTGTTGTTATTACTATAACAGATGTAATGTGATCCACATATAATTAATTGAATTTACAGAATGCCAGAAGTACATTAACTACTCAAAGCATCCCTTAATTTTCTCCCCCAATTTTCATAATGAGATAATGAACAAACCACCCCCTAACATATCAAGAATTCTACAGCCAAAAGAAAAATGAACAAATTCAGGCAACTGACTCCACTTGTTCACTGATAAAAGACATATTCTTTCTCTACCCCTGTCTCCGTCCCTCTTCTCTCCTTCCCTGCCTTCCTCTCTTAGTCCTTTCCTTCCCTTTCTTTATAATTTGGCAGTTCAGAATCCTGCCTTTAAAGAATATGCATATGGAACTACAAATGTAAAATAAGTAAAAACAGAAATGCTCTATATGAAGAGGAAATGAGAGGTATGCACACTAAGCTGTCCCCTTAAGTAATTTCACTAACCCTCAGAGCACTCGGCAGAGGACATTTTGAAAATTACTGGTGTGCGCCATCTTCAAGCTAGGTGAGCATCTCCTGAGCGCCCTCCTCAGAGCTTCTGGTCCTGCAAGACGCTGCATAAGCAAAGGGTTCTCTGACAGGTGAATCTGGGAAAAGCTACACGCTAGAGTCCTCTTGGACATGTAAACTCAATACCGTACTCTGAAAGGCTCTGAGAAATAAAAGAACAATGTTTTCTTTTCTTTTCCCAGTATTTTTGAAAAAGTGTTTTTTTTTAAACTGCCTCACATTTGTACATGATACTTACTACTGTTCATAAGAACATAGTGTGAAAAATGCTGCTCAGTGTCACACAAATGGTCTTTGAGTATAACATACACTGATAAAATATAAAACCACAAGAGAAAGTAAGAAGTCTATAGTGGGAACACAGAATTTACCTTGACCCATTGTATTTAATGTATCACCCCATTAATCAGATGGTCTTGTCAGGGAGGCAGTGCATAACCAAGTTCCTTATCTGTGGAAGGTGATCATTACAAGGCAGTACACGTAATATGTGACACGTTGTATAGAAATCAAATGGGACATTAAGAGAAGTAACAGCAGTGAGTTGCAAAATGCATAAAACTTCCAAATATAATAATATCACGGACATTATGTTAGAAAAATGAGAAAAAATTGTCAAGTTTCTAGATTTACATAAAAATTTACATCAGGAACAACAAATAATTTACTTATAGTTACAACAGAAGAAGTAATTATGTTTTTGCTGAGTTATTGTATTTACTCTTGGGAATATGATGCTTCTTCATGGGAACTGGGCTTTGGTGACATCTATTATTGATCTTCCAAAATCACCTTTTTCCAGATAAAATCAGTTTCAGTCTCAAGAAATGCAGAGTTGGCACTTACGTATAATAAAAATAACACATTAGACCCCTACCAATCTATTGTGTTTCATTGACTGATTTAGCCCCACTCTGGGGCCGTGAAACATTTGCTAAGAAAAGTTATGATGTAAAATAGAAGGGGAGAATGCTACAGAAGAAGTATGTTAAGTGAATTTGGAAAACTATTTCCAGAAGGAATGAGATGTGACTTCCAAACACTGCAGGTCTCTAGGAACCCATAATTAGCTGTTTTAATTAGCCTTGTTTGGAATTATTTTATATAGTCCTGAATCCCATAAAACTGAATTTTTAAAGGCTATAAACCATAACCTTAACTGTCTCTCAGACTTGTATTCTCTCAGATTGTTGAGTCAATGAGGCTTATTTTTTTTAATTAGCATTAGTTCTATGTCCCTGAGGAAGAGACCTCCACCTATGGTCTATAGGATGAAAGCAGCCTTGAACCATGTATTGTTTAACCCACACTATTAAAACATTTTTGGAAAGTTTTGCCAACATATAGTTTCTAGCTTTATGTGAAAAATCCAAAGATGTACTTTCTCCATGGGAATAACCAGGTGGAGGTGAGTAGTATTTGGAACCTTTGGGTGGTCTGAACCTTTTGGGTACCATTTTTCATTAAGATATATTATTCTTATGTTTTCTTACTGGTAGAGTTAGTATAACATAAACTAATTATTATATCTAGATCCAATCAAATGTAGGGGAATTGAAAGGACAACTACAACAGCCAAATAGCTAAACAAATAAATAAATAAGAAAGCATATGGCACAGCCACTCTGGAAAACAGTGTGGAGGTCCCTTAAAAAGTTAAAAATTGAGGGGCACCTGTGTGGCTCAGTCGTTAAGCATCTGCCTTCGGCTCAGGGCGTGATCCCGGAGTTCTGGGATCAAGCCCCATATCAGGCTCTTCTGCTGGGAGCCTGCTTCTTCCTCTCCCACTCCCCCTGCTTGTGTTCCGTCTCTCACTGGCTGTCTCTCTGTCAAATAAATAAATAAAATCTTTAAAAAAAAAAGTTAAAAATTGATCTACCCTATGATCCAGCCATTGCACTACTGGGTATTTACCCCAAAGATACAGACGTAGTGAAGAGAAGGGCCATATGCACCCCAATGTTCATAACAGCATTGTCCACAATAGCTAAATCATGGAAGGAGCCGAGATGCCCTTCAACAAATGACTAGATTAAGAAGTTGTGGTCCATATATACAATGGAATATTACTCAGCTATCACAAAGAACGATTTCGCAACATTTGCTGCAACATGGACGGCACTGGAGGAGATAATGCTAAGTGAAATAAGTCAAGCAGAGAAAGACAATTATCATACGGTTTCACTCATTTATGGAATATAAGAAGTAGGAAGATCGGTAGGAAAAGAAAGGGATAAAGAAAGGGGGTAATCAGAAGGGAGAATGAAGCATGAGAGATTATGGACTCTGGGAAACAAACTGAGGGCTTCAGAGGGGAGGGGAATGGGGGAATGGGATAGGCTGGTGATGGGTAGTAAGGAGGGCATGTATTGCATGGTGCACTGGGTGTTATATGCAACTAATGAATCATGGAACTTTACATTAAAAACCAGGGATGTACTGTATGGTGACTAACATAATAAAAAATATTATTATTAAAAAATAAATAAATAAATAAAAATAAGAGTGATTTCCTAACCAGGAAAAAAAAAAGAGAGCATATGATTATGTTTTTATTAAAATTATTTGTTGCTCGTCTCTGTGATAGGATAGTTTCTGGCCCATTTGACTGGCACTGGTCATAATGCTTGCTTTGCAAAACAGAATGAGTGTGGAAATGACTGAACTTGTAAACAGACAGAATGGTTCTGGTAATTTTCTTTTCTTCCCCTCATGAGAATGGCTTATCCCAGACAGGGGCTGCTTTTTCTCAAAGTGAAAAAGTGACATCATACATAGCTGCAGCCAATCTGCCCCTGAGAGCTTACGAAATAGCAAATAATCTTCATTACCACAAACCATTCAGGCTTTGGAGTCATTTGTTACTACAACAGAACAGAGTAAAAGCTGGCTGATACAAAGCAAACTTTGTACACAAATAGTGAAAATGCTCCCTATGTGTTTAATGTGCAAAATGTGCCTGTGGTTAAAGAATTTAAGAGGACATTAGAAAAAACACCATGGTGACAACTATAATCAGCAAATGGAAAATATGTGTAACAAAAAACTAAGTGAACTAAAAAAACCTCTGTATTTTCTATAATTAAAAAAATGCAAATAAAGTAAATGCTATTAAAAGATTTAACTTGTAAGGGGAAAAAAAATTATCCAAGCCTCAAAACTTGTCCATGCTCATTCATTTGCATCACTTGACCGGTCCCTGCAGGATGTGGAAAGGTGAGTACCGTGGCATTTCTGTGATTCCTGTCATCTTACTGAAAACACTGCACATGGCTCATTTCACGATTTCTTAGAGTTAAGTCCTGGTATCATTTTAAAGTCCAACTTGCTTTATTTAATAGGAAAAAATAGTTTTTAAATAAGAGTGAGGGCCAAAAGAGAAAGTGATCAATTTTGAAATTCCCTCCCTACAAGATCAATCTGGGTTTTACACTAGACAGATATACCCTGTTGAGATGAAACACACACACACACGCGCACACACACACACACACACACACACACACACACACACACTAACAATGAATGGATCCAAACTACTCAGGGGTGAGATGCCAAGCAGTGCCCATGAGGACCAAAGTCTAAGCAATCTTTACCAATACCAGTAGCAGTGCTCAGTTCATGTGACCATCAACAAGCAGAGTTGATTGCGGGTGCCTACCAATAGTTCCACACCTGGGAAGGCGGGTGAAAGGCAGAGAATACTCAGTTTCACACGGCATACCAACAAACCATGTTCTCTAAGGCAGCTAAGGTTAATGAAGAAAAAACTCAGCTGAGATAGGAACTGCCCAGCTTATAAATAAACGAACATCAATGTTTTATATAAGCCAAGAATTCCATTTCCCTTTCAGAGTCTAAATTGTCCTTATTAATAAAATCCAACCTCTGAAGTAGTCAATGCTTACATTTTCTTCATCATAAATGGCATTCCTCCATTCCTTGAAATATTTCTTTAAAACATTTAAATTCTTATGACTTGGTGATAGTGTGTCCTCAAAGGGTAGCTCAAAGACCATCTGAATCAAAAATCCCCTGAGTCATTCATAAAGAGTGCAGATTCCCAGCAAAGACCCCACACTATTGAGTCGGAATCTCAGAGAGTGAGATCACGGAATGAACATTTTAAACAAGTTCTCCAAATAAAACTTCTCACACAGCCACCAGAGTTCACAAACAAGCCCTTAAGACAGGTGACTGTATCTTATGTCTCAGGTCCTCACGTGTTCATTTTCAAAAGCACAGATCTAATGAAGTATGGCAGAGACAGGCTAGCCATACTTCCAACCAGTTCTTACTTCTCTCTTGGCACAGACTGGACCACATATTCTTACCTCCTTTGCTGTCAGTGTGACCACGTGACTGGAGACCAGTCAACAGAATGTGCGCATAGGAGGGGCGACCGAGCCCCCCATCAGGCTCCCTCTGCACTTAATGCAGAGTCTGCTTCAGATTCTCTCTCTCCTTCCCCCCTCCCCCTCCCTGCAGCAAGCACTCAATAAACAAACAAATAAGTAAATAAATAAATAAAATCTCAAACAACAACGACAACAAAAGAATGTGCACATAGTTAACATATGACATTTAGGCCTATTCCTTAAAAACCACCCACGTGTCTTCTTTCACTCTTTTCTTTCTGCCAGCTTGAGGGAGACAGAGGCATTGACCATGGATTTCAGATGTTGTAATGAAGGGACATAAATGGATGGAGACAGAGAGCTTGATTTGGACCTTATCTAAACAAGAAACACAGTTTGGTTTGAGCTAATATATTTTCAGGTTTGTTGCCGTAGCCCTTGAAATCTTAATTAAAACACTCGGTCCATATAAGTGCATTTTCATGGCAAAGCAACCAATGTTTATCTCTCCCTCTACCAGTGCACGGACTACTTCTCAGGACTTGCCTGGTACTACTGTGGTGTTTGTTTTGTTTGTTTTTAATGACAAAAAGCACCAACTAATGATCATCCTCAATTTCTGCTTAGAATGTTAGGAAACAAAGCCTTTACCATGCGTGATTTTCACTAAATTAACAACCTTATTTTTACTTAAAGCAGAAACCATCCGTCAGAGCGCTGCAATTTTTAAATGAGTTCTTGTTGAAGTACTTATCACTGTACCGGTGGATTTAAACTTCCAGTTTACGCATGTAATTTTCTTGATGGGCTTAAGTCTCCTGACTTCTGTCTGTGGGTGGATAGAATCAGAGCGAGGAAAACTCTACAGTCTTTAGAGTGGGAGAAAATGATTTTCTCTTTGTACTGTGGAAGACCGCTTAGGGGATCGGAGAATGAAGTAGAAGGGAAAAGCTTGACTGGGATAAACTGTATGTGGAATGGGGCACCGGAGTGGCTCAGTTGGTTGAGCGTCTGACTTGATTTCAGCTCAGGTCATGATCTCAGGGTCTTGGGATCCAGAGCCTCATGTGACTCCATGCTCTCTCTCCTTCTCCCTCTGCGACTTCCCTCACTCTCGCATTTGCATGCTAAGCAGTCCTTAGTCTTTGCTCTCTGTCCCTGGTCTCTCTTTCTCTCTCTTTAAGGTTTTTATTTATTTATTTAGCAAGAGAGAGAGAGCACAGAGTGAGAATGAGAGTGAGAAACAGACTCCCCGCTGAACAGAGAGCCCCATGCGGGGCCGATTCCAGGACCCCTAGATCATGACCTGTGCTGAAGGAAGAAGTTTAACCAACTGAGCCACCCAGGCACTCCCCTGGTCTCTTAATTCCTGGCAGGGCTATACCTCTGCTCCATGTACATCAGCCTTCTTGACTGCCTAGCCTACATTATAGAAATAAGTCGGCCTCAAACTCCAAAATTCAGAATTATTTCCTGCTGGGTCAAATACTTAATTTCCAGAAGAGAGCATCTGATTGGTCCAGCTTGTGTCAGGTGTCCTTCTCTGGGCCAATCAGCCAAGGCCAGCTGGAACATGCTCCATGTAGGTGCAGCCTGTGAAGGGAGGGAGGAGGGGGGAGTCCCTGGGGAGAGGCAGTCACTGATGCTTGTACAGGATAAGTATCTCAAAGGCGTCCCTGTTCCTCTAAGTGTCACTGTGTTGTTAAACAAAAAATAGTCAAGTCTTCCATCCCCAACCACAGATTAACCAATAAGGAGGGAGGAAACCCAAACATTTTTTAGAATTATGTTTTCCAAAGTGGGGTACAAATATTCCAGGCAAGAAAATCCTCTGGAGTAAAAGAAAAAAGTGAAATAAACCCTCTTTATAGACTTAGTTTTACTTAAATATTTTATTTTATTTTTAAAGATTTTATTTATTTATTTGACAGAGAGAGAAGGCAAGCACAAGCAGGGGGAGCTCCAGCAGAGAGAGAGGGAGAAGCATCTCTCCTCTGAGCAGGAAGCCCAGTGTGGGGCTCCATCCCAGGACCGTGGGATTATGACCTGAGCTGAAGACAGACACTTAACCGACTGAACCACCCAGACGCCCCTATTTAAATATTTTAAATTTTTATATTTTTCCATATAGTAAAAATTCTAGGACTATCGTATATTTTTTTGTCTAATAAATAATCAGACATTTCAAACAAGTCACGGGTATTACCTTGGTAAACCATCACGACCATCCTATAAGGATGTGTTCTATGATTATTATCTGTTTACAGATATGAAACAGATTCAGAGGTTAGACAATTTGTCCAAAGTTTGTAGTAATGTCAGAGTTAGAACTGGAACTCAAGCAACCTAGCTCTTAGATGCCTGGCTTGTATCCGCTATGCTGCCTACTAAGTATGTCTGGGAGAGAGAGATCTAGAGAGAGAGAGAAGGCAGGGTACGGTGGAGGTACTTATGAATATTTTAATTATATATTTGCATATATCAAGAGGTTCTGAAGAACACCATGCTAGAAGGCAGATAATATGTAAATCAAAAAACTGAAGCCTGTAATTTTTGTGAACATAGAAAAATTTTCCTTCAAAAAGCAACAGATCTAGGTCTGAAGCCCAAATCTATTGTGTGGCCTTCAACAAATCACCGAACTGCTCTGAGGTTCAGCTTGTCAATGCAGAATAAGAGAAACACAGCCTTCCTTGGTGTTAGGAACAATAAACCCTGTGTCTGATTGAATAATGATACTGTTACTGTTATTTCAGGGCTAACCAGTCATCAGCAAACCCACCTTTTCACTTCTTGTGGGACCATAAGCCCCCGAGGACAAGGGGATTCCTATTTATCTTTCTATTTCTTACACACTTTCAGGGCTTTTCACTTGGGGAGAGGTTTGGGGTGAGGTTCAGAAAATAGTGATCTGAATACATTCTAATCCAGTTTATCAACATGCTTTCAGTTTTTTCCCTACTTAAAACTAAGATTATTCAAGTTAAGGGCCATATTTATTATGGTAACACAGCATTATAATACATAAGACATCTCCTACACATCAACAGATATTTGATGGATGTGTGAGTAAATCAATGAATGGATAACATGGATGGATGCGTAGATGGATAGATGGATGGAAAGGAATCAAAGCAAGGGCAATAGGCAGACTTGATGAATATTTCTAATTCACAGATCCCACATTCAAGTACTTCAGAGAAACAGGATTTTTCATCTCTACTTCCAACTATAAAATGGATGCTCAGCAATTAAGATTATTCACTACAACAGATATTTCCTTTAGAGATCAAAATATTTTGCTTTCTCCATATAATAGCAGCTGAGGTTTGTGTGTCAATTGACTCAGAACATACTTGTCTGAATGCTACTATGAATTTGTTAATATTTTGGACTCCTGTAAATGTCAACAGTCACATCAGAACTGAAATGGATTCAAAACGTAGTTTTAAAATTGTGATATATTATTCATTCCATCTACAGATGGATTCTCTTTTTGCCATGATGTGTTAACCTGTCCTTGCCCACTCCCCTCTCCCCAGTTAGAAGCAATACCCATTCAGAGTGATACACTCTATGGCCCAAGACATTTATTCCTCAGGAACCTGCCATTCATCTGCTCTATCTTGATGTCACAACCAGTGATGGCATAAATGCCTGCTAAGATACAACTTTTTCAGCTCTACGGAAGGGGAAACCACTGGGTTCTCAGAGAAACATTCCACACAGTGACCAGTGATGCAAATATGATGGAAACCAAAAAGCCCATGAACGTAATATGTATTCTTTACTTCAAAGTGTTGTAAGAAACTATTGTTTTAAGTTTGATGAAATTATAAGTATAAACAGTAGAGAAGGGCAGTTCAAGGAAAAACGAGTGTCTAAGACAAAATGGTGTTAAGTTCAGAGATTCTTCGCAGAAATTAGTGTTTTGAGTTAACCACATCAAAAAGCACATCAAGGTGTCTTGTCTAGCAACTGGACACGTCTTTCCAGAAAATTCCTACTTGGCACCTTTTCTTCAGACTTGTCCTGTCTAAGCTACCTGAGATGACTTTTGCTTTACATTACAGTCTTGAGGAAAGAGAAAGAAAGAAAGAAAGAAAGAAAGAAAGAAAGAAAGAAAGAAAGAAAGAAAGAAAGAGAGAGAGAGAAGAGAGAGAGAAAGAAAGAAAGAAAGAAAGAAAGAAAGAAAGAAAGAAAGAAAGAAGAAAAAAAAAAACCAAAGATGTTGATACAGAGGTGTAAATCCCATGCCATCTGGTTATGTTGCTAACAGTTCTCACCTCTGTCACACCAGGATTTACAAAGCAATTTTTAGCATTAAGTCACTTCAGCCTTCACTACCTGCTGTTTGGCATCTCACATTGTCCTTTGAACATCCCCAAAGCTATGTTGTTGTAAGTGGATGGCAGTGTCCAGGGCTGTCATTTCAGGAAGAGCATGCATACGGCACAGACACGGGAAGCTGGATCAGAGACCAAACACAGCAAAAGCCTACAATCTATTTTTTACTCAGAATTAATTTCATCAGCCATCTTTGGACAAAAAATCAACTCTTTATTAACATGTGTGTATGCAATAACCTGATCAGCCGATGAATTACTGTCTAATTAATATTTATCATGAAGTGCCCATGAACTAGTCTTATAACCTTATTTATAATAGGGTAATTTCTCTGGTGCATTTGAATTTCTAATGATTTTATAGTGATACCAGCAACTGCATGGTAATGACACTGACTCCTAGCTTCTCACGCAGTTGGTAACTAGATTAATAATTAAGCTACAGATAATCCATGTCCAGTCTCTTATTTCTGACTTGTCAATTCCTAGTTTTCCAACTAATTTCTGAGAGGATGCTAATTCCTCTTGCCTCGGAGAGATATTGGGTTGTTCAATAGAGAAGCCAACGGATAGGAAGCGGCAGAAAAAGTTACAGAATAAGTGGAAGGTAAGACCCTTCTCAAATTACAGTGACTTGTGTTACTTAGGAGCTGTAGGGATTCCTAAGAGAAGTTCCTAATTGTCACCCACCATGAAACCATTTTTCCTTCTTATTGGCATCAAATAAATGGTGACTGCTCTTAAGCAAAGCAGCCCCAGGTTGCTGCTACTTTCTTATAAATTATCTGCATAAGTGAATTACAGGAGTATAAATAATATATGCAGTTTCCATACTGCAGTACCCTCATTTAGGCTCTTAACATGTAGAGTTCCCTAGTCTATTTTGGGACAGTATTTCAGATTTTTATACTAAATGAACAATAGAAAGTAAGCAATTTATTTACAAGAAAGAGATTTTAACACAATTTTACTATGAGCCAATAATAGAAGAAATAAAAGCCAGGAAATTAAAAAAAAAAAGGTAAAAAGAGCTATTGTGACCTTCAATAAATAGCTGTGAATTAGCTATTTATTGTGGTATCTTACAGATCACATTGCTGGCTACAGGAAAAACACAACCAAAGGCCAAACAGAACACCTTTGGTGTGTGTCCCAGCTCCACGACTTCCACATCACCAAATGAGGAATGTCTTGCTAGCACAGGACCCTTTCGAGACTCCTGAAGTGCCCCCCCTGCAAGAAGAAGGCAGAAAGCAGTGTGGCAAAGATAAAGCTGCTTAGGGGCACACTGCATCTCTTGATGATTAAAAAATGCATGGCACACTGTAACTGATGTGTCTTTGTGCCTTGATATTTTCTTTTTATTGTGATTAAAAGAGTAAAAGCATCATCTCACTCAGAGATCTGAGACATTCTCAGAGGGGTTTTGCAGAAACTAATACACCCAACTGATGGCTCCCATCAACACCTAAGGTACTTCCTGTCATATAATTTAATTTCAGAATCTGAAGAGTCTGTTTTTGGTGAGGTTCTCTATGAATTCATAGATCTAAATTAGCATCAAGTTCAAGGTTACATTTGCCTTTCACATCATACCTGGGAGGTTAGAAGTCATGTGAGAAAACCATGATTGTTTCTATGCTTGGGACTCTGGCCCCTTCGTTTCAAGGGCAACACTGAAAAGGCAATCCCCTTACCTCTAGGACTTAGAAAAAAAGAAAGACAGGAGTCTTAGGAGACATTAAGGAGACTAAGAAGACCACAAAACAAGGGAATAAATCTGAGTGAAGGGCATCTTGAGAAAGACGCTTTAGGCATGAATGGAAGAAAAAGAAAGTGATGTCCTCAGTGGGGAGGTAATATTTTGGTTCTGAAGTTACAAACATGTTCTAGTGTTTAGGCCAGGAAACTGACTAGGGAAAAAGGAAGGAGTGAGGGCAGAAGCAGGTAATGGGGAAATCATTAGGGACTGCAGCTAGGATGTTGCTATTCAGGGTGTGGCCGATGGGCCAGCAGGATCAGCTTCAGGAGAGAGATTATTGGAAATGCAGAATCTCGGGCTCCCACCCAGAACCACTGACTCAGAATCTGCATTTCAGCAGGTCCCCAGTTGATTCATTTCCCATCAAAGTCTCTGAAGCACTGGACTAGCACATACCTGAGTTGGACATTTGGTTGAACTCTGGGGAGATTTCTGCTCATGGGGACTTTGGGCATTGCTGATTTCTTGTGTTTCCATACACAATGGCCTTGAATATTAAAACAAAACCACTAACTCTGTTGCATCTGATGTGAAATGTCAGAAGCCCTTGGCTTAGGATAGTGACATTTTCACTAAGGACTCTGTGCCTTTGTACCACGGTCATTAAGAGAATGGCACCTGGGGGCTGGTTTGGGGTGTCTGTAATACAAGGAGCAGTGGCCCAGGACTCGGGCATTGAGGGTCTAATTCTACTACTTCAGAGTTCTATGATTTTACGAAGACTACTTTCTTTCTGAGCCACACTTTGTGAATTCCCAAATTGTAGCGCTAAGTAACGGCTGGGTGACTCGGTGCTGAAGCTTACTTTCTGGCCTCCTGCCCCATCTGTCACTTATAAGCAAGAATGTGGGCTCCAGGCATTCAGGTACTGGCTGGGTGGGAGCTGAGCCTCTTGGCATCTCCAGAACGGAAGCTTCCCGACCCTTAGATTGTCACTCAACCAATTCCTCTCCATACTTTTAACCAAAAGAATCTTCTAGCAGATGATTTCCATGAGGAGCCAGCACACTGTTTAGCATCTAAGTAGGACTCCATAAATAGAAGCTACTAGGACTGTTATTTTTACTATTATGATGATTATTTTACTATTCTGTGCCTCCTCCATTAGGGTATTACTCTGGTAAGGAATATGGTGGTTGAATAAAATATGATGGTGTCTTCAGTAATTAGAAAATAATAACATAATTAAACATTTCCAGCCACAGAGAAAGGACCACGAAAAAATGGGAAGAAGTGAATGAAGGTAATGGTGAAGACAGAGAAAGGGAAGTGCATGTCTCATGGGGTCACAGGTGGGTGATGAGTGCCACACATCACATGTCTGATAAATCCTGGCATCACAGCTTCAGCTGTTTCGTGACCTGCCTCACCCTCTTCATTGAATGACAACTCCCTAAGTCAATAAGGGCCAGGAAGCAGGCCTGATGCTGGCTGCTATGGTTGAAGTTCCCTCTCATCTGTCAGTGCCGCACCTGTCTGGTTGGCACCCAGGGCATACTGGTTGTTAGATGCCGAGACCTCTAGAAACAAAGTTTCTAGTGATTTCTCAAAAAGCCTTTATAACTGACCAACTCTACTTTTTTTTTTTTTTAAGAAAAGGACACACATTCTTTATTAAGATCCATAAATGATAAAATTGATAAATTTTTCAAATGTTTTAGGTTGGTTGCACAAGAAAATAATAATGATAATGATATGATGCCAGAATAATGTATAACTGACCAACTCTAAAAAAAGGATTACTTCATTTATTTCATGAATGCATGCATTTGTTCAACCAATATTCACTGACTACCTGTTATATCAACCAGCCTTGTGCTGCTTATTAAATGCTTATTAAATTATTTTCATATGTGCTGAAGTACAGTTTCCCTTGGGTACTTGGGTGCAGAGCCAACAGTGACTTGGGCTCTGTCTTCTAGGAGTTCACAAGCTAATGTGTCAGAGCAGTGGATGTAAATTGTAAATATCTTAGCATTAGGTAAACTTGGATCAATGGGAATCCAGTTTTTAGCATCTAAATCTGACACCCCAGCCCTGATCATTTTCCTGCACCATCTAACACTGAGGAAGGTATGCTTTTGTTCAGTTCTTTACAATTGCATGCATGGTCCTGCTTCTTCAGTGCTAATATGTCATATCTGGGTTTGTTTCTTTCCTTCCTCATCTATAATCCTACTTCACTTCTACATGCTCTAAAAAATGAGAAGAGAAATATAGGAAGTCACCAACAGTTCTCCAATTGATGATATTAGAAAAGATTCATCTTTTGGAATATGTTTCATCCAATGGCTTAGTCAACAGAGAGGTCCCTCCTTTGTTATCAGAAAATAATATATCTAATCATAAAAACACTTAAAGATCACTCAGTCAAGATCTTAAATTAGGCCAACATTTCCAAAACTCATCACAGACAAGACCTTTTAGCTGCTATTTTGTGTTTATTTTTAAAATAAATTTATTTTTATAGTTCCTTACTACATGTAGTTCTAGTCATTGATTCTTTCTAATACATTTCCTCCTTTTTTCTCATAACGAAATCCTCTTTTCTTTTAGAAAATATGTCTTTCTCATCCCAGTGCTTGTCAAAGCTGACCCTGACCTCCTGCTGTAGAAATCATCTCCTAAATAAGGTTGATTCAGCTAAAATCAAGGACCATTGAACAACAGGTTGTCTGGTTCATTAGGATCTCTAGCATTAAGGTCCCACAGGAATTTGGAGTTACTGGAGGCCACCTTTGACACCACAAGGAGTCTACGTTATATGGAATCAACATTGAGGAAAGCAGAGTCAAGAGACATAAGGAAAGGACAACTGTTCGTGAAATTGGTTGAACCCCTGCCTCCAGCAGAATGGGAGATTGGGTTCTTAGGGATCAGACAACGAGATAGAGTTTGGGATAAAATATTTTTATCAACGATCAAAACTTACAAAGGAAAGAAGCAGGAGCAGGACTGGGAAGAGAAAGAAGCCCAGCTGTGATACAATCCAACAATGCCCTGGACATGCTGGCAGGAAGCTCTGGGAGGGCTGTCCATCAGAACTGTCCAGTGTTGGGGCGCCTGGGTAGCGCAGTCGTTAAAGCGTCTGCCTTCGGCTCAGGGCGTGATCCTGGCGATCCGGGATCGAGTCCCACATCAGGCTCCTCCGCTGGGAGCCTGCTTCTTCCTCTCCCACTCCCCCTGCTGTGTTCCCTCTCTCGCTGGCTGTCTCTCTGTCACATAAATAAATAAAATCTTTAAAAAAAAAAAAAAAAAAAAGAACTGTCCAGTGTTGAGCAGAAAGGGCTGACCTTTTATTCTTTTTTTTTTTTTTAAAGATTTTATTTATTTGACAGAGAGAGACAGCCAGCGAGAGAGGGAACACAAGCAGGGGGAGTGGGAGAGGAAGAACCAGGCTCCTAGCGGAGGAGCCTGATGTGGGGCTTGATCCCATAACGCTGGGATCACGCCCTGAGCCGAAGGCAGACGCTTAAGGACTGCACCACCCAGGTGCCCCTGACCTTTTATTCTTGCCTTGATGAGTCACCAGATGTGGGGTGCTGCAGACAGGGTGAGACTATGGGCAACTGGCTCTTTACAGTTGAGGAGACTGGGAGATTGCTGAGACCTAGAGGCTATCCACTGACCCCACTACCTTCAGTGAGGCAACAAGTCTTTCTGGGTGGTGCATCTCTCTAACAACCATACAGCTCAACTAGGAGCCAACTAATCATCCCAGTGATGTGGTCCAGGAAACTCCCTATTTTCTTCAAGCCAGTTTGAGCTCAGGTACTTTTATTTGCATTCAAGAGACTCTGTTTCCCTTCCAAGTTAAAATTCCTTTGGAACTTCAAGATTCCAGAAAATATATACTACTGAAATAGATTGGGGAGCCCAGTGTAAACCCATACTCCCAACATCATGGCAGTCATGTCTGCTAATCAAGCCCCACACCTGCAGTCTCCAGCTGGCTCATACACTTCAAGTGATCAGATAGTGAAGATGGGATATGTTTGTTTTATTGTACTGAGGGTTTTGTGATTAAAACTGACAGGTCACCGGGGGAAAAGGACTTGTATGTCACAAAACAAATAAAGTCCATCATATTTTCATTTGAATAAACTTCCCTATGATGGGAAGACTTCTCATTTTTGCCTCTGGTCAGAAAGATCCTCTCTAACCTGTTTATCTCTCAGTAATTCCCATCCTCTCAAGAACGGAATTGTTTGTTTCTCCAAGAACAGTGATTTATACATTAATAATGCCCTCTTTGTTTCCGCAAGTGACCAAGTTTGCAGGAGTAAGCATGAGAGCAAAATCAAACCAACACTCCAGGCTCTTACTGGGGAGCAAAGCTTATTAAATTATTTTCATATGTGCTGAAGTTCATTTTCACTCGGGTAGCTATTTTGTTAAGCTTCTGAACTTTTAGCAGTATTTCAGTTTATACCAATGTAGCATAAAATTTGCAATTCCAACACCCCAATGAAAATGTGAATATAATATACATATCATTTTCATATGTATATCATACATAAAGAGATCCAATAGCATATATTAATCATCATATTTAAGTGTGAATATGAGAGAGAACGAGAGAGAGAGAGAGAGAGAGAGAGAGAGACAGAGAGGGAGGGGGAGGGAAAGAGAGAAAGAAAGGGAGAGAGTCAGAGAGAATGATGTGGGGGTGGGGGGGAAGGAAACCACAAAGACTCCACAAAGGCTCTAACGTATGTCATAGTCTAAAACTAAATAACAAATGATATGGTACAAGAAGCAGTGTTCAGCACCATTAGGTAATTGAAACAAACTTGATCTCACTTGTCTTTACAACACTCCTTGTTGTAATAAATTATGTTTATAAACTTCCCTGGACGGACCATCTTTTGTAGAGTTTCTTATTTTCCAACTCAGCTGACAGAATCCAATACATGGGTTATCAATTTTCTTAGGGTAATTTAAGGAAGCAATAACAGTACATATGCTGTTGGTCTTGCCCTGAAACTTATTCAATAAATATAAAAAACACAAACAGACCACTTCTCACCTCCAGAGTGCGGCGGCGGGCCGCAAAGCAGGACGACTCCCTGGCCTTCACGCACAGACACCGTACTTCTCATTTTGGTTTTAAAATTTTCAAGATCTGATTTGAAAACAAAACAAAATGGAATTTCAGAAAGGACAATGCAAATTAAAATCTCCACACAGAGACAATCCATTCTTTTGAAGGATAATTTTTAAAACCCTTTCTCGGGAATTTCAAGAGAACATTTGCTTAGAGAAGGAAAATGAAGATTTTGATTTCTTTATTAAGGCTTCTTAGAAATTCAGCAATATGATAAGAATATATACCCGTTAATCCTGTGGTGCTGGAGCAGTGTCGAAAATGGCCTGGGCTATCCAAAAGGATGAAGCATATTGGAATGAAAGAACCAGGCAATATGACTCAAAGAAGGAAATGAAATATCTTGAACCAAAATATACATAAACCAATATCCACATTTGCCACAGTGATTCATCAAATCACGAAGAAGGGTAGCTTTACCCTTTAATGAAAGCCAGCTATTCGTGAATTTCTCTCCCAAAATATTTTATTGTAAGTAGCCTAAATAAATTTTATTCTACCCATAAATATTGTTGTTATTCACAAAAAGAATTGAAAACATTCAGATTCCGGTTACAAGTCCTATTCGTCCCACGTCTTGAAGGATTCCACAGAGGGTATGTATCACTGAAAATTACCATCCAGGTAGAATTCAAAGGATCGCAGTAAATTAGATCCACCCATTCCTTTCTAGTTGTGGCTGTGAAAAAAACGAAAATCATTTTTATAATTGTCCAAAGACCTTTTTCCCCAAGTTTTTAATTAAGCAATTGAGGCAAATGCAATTTTGTTCAGCAGTGATTATTTTTTTAAATTGTTGAATTTCTTCCGGTCATAGTCCAGGACAACCCATTCTGATTCTTATTCTCCAGCATAAATTACAGAAGGCAGAAAATTCTGTTGGTTCATTTTGAACACAGCTTAAGCCTTTGGGGAAAAAGGAAGGAAAAAAAAATCTGTTTCTTTGAACCCAAAACTTGTGAACTCCACAGCTAATATACTCAGTGGTGTCACTTTCTGTACGAGAACAATTGCACTGTCAATTTGTGAAAGAATACACTCATTTCACAGAGCTTAAGGATTCATATAAATTACCTATGTGGTGAGGCAGTGTGTCTACTTCAGAACACAACTTGGAAAAGTTCAACTCTGCCTGGAAAAATGTAAAAAGCCAAATAATGATCTTCAAACTGATAAAACTACAGACTGTAGACAGCTATGAATATTCTAAGCACCTTAAGTCAGCCTATCAGAGGGAAATAAGAAGGTCTACTTGTTTCATTTTAATGTTACTGAAAACCAGCATTACATTACTAGGCTATAAGCATGGGAATAAAGCTATTCAGCAAAACTCACTAGGTGGGCCCATAAAAGAAGAAAAAAATTGTGTTTCTGGACTTATTTTAATAGGAAGTTCCCCCACAAAAACGATATGGTAACACAGTATTATATTATCTTTAAATGTGTGACTAAAATGTAACATAATCAAAACATGAACGTTCCTGAGTGTGTATGCGCTGGAACTGCAAAACCAAACCATCCAAATATTTCCTGAGATCTAAATGGGGGAGTACATCATATCAGACCATAGCCTATATACGGAAAAATAAGATCAAATGATGATTTTTGGCAACGAAGTATGTGTCATCAATGCTGATTTCTTACTCAATTCTTACTTTATTCTGTTACATAAATTCACACCATGGAAGTGATTCATCACTGATTTTAGCTCAAACATGCAAAAAAAGGAAAAAACTGTCCTATGGAAACTAATAATGTCTCTTCTCCCCTAGAGGTAAAAATCCCTTTAGTTTAAAGCACTAATGGGCCTGAAACCGACCTGCCCATTGCTCTGGACGCTTGCATTGATAGTCTCTAATGCTATACATGGGTAAAGAACATTGTTCTTTGGATACCTGTAGCCAGTCTGTGCAGCACAGGCATGAGGGAAAGCAGAGAACAATACCTGCCCTGGCTTCAACATGTTTTCCAGGGCTTTGCGCCTAGCCAACCACTGTGACCACAATGAATTTTTGTTTCCTTTAAAACCCAATCCCCTGAATTCTTAGTTCATGTTACTCCAAGTGCTGTCTAGGACCACCTGCATCATTATTACCTTGGATTCCTATTACAAATGCGGATATCTGGGAAATCGTGTAAAACTAGTAAGTTAGAACGGGATCTGCATTTTTAACAAGCTCACTAGCTAAAGTCTGTGCACGCAAAATAGAACTTGTGGCTTCCTACTGAGATGTATGAAGTTCAACCCAGATTAATTATCTTAAAACATATCTCAAACTTTCTGGAACATATGAAAATGTCCATGAGGTAAAGAATCTCTGAAACATCCATTTAGCAGCAGGCTGAAAAGTGAAGCAGTCACTTATTGAACAAGTATCCACTGAAGACTTCAGCCCGCTGCATGCGTGTTCTGAAATGTAAATCACTGGAGCCTCCTTTCAGGGAGAGCCCTGTCTGATTAGAGACGGACTTGACACCAAGAGCGAGAACCTTGCTCCTTCGGTGGTAAGGACACAGTCAAATCGAGGATAGTGTGTGGGGGGTGGAGAGGGAGGTTCTGTTCAGACAGAGGGATCAACAAAGGAAAAGCTGATGTGTAAGAACGTCTGCTTCAAAATGTAGCCAGATTTCCTCCCGTTTGGGGAACACTAAAGACTACAGAGATAAAGGTAGCCTAAATGTCTAAAACGTTTTAGGTTCCTGAGATAACCTACTCGAAAGTTACATGTGTAGCTCGAACTCAAGTGAAGGCTGCACAGAATCCATGCTTGGCAAGAACTGTATTAGAACAAACTCTCCTTAAGAGTCAAAATAAATAAAAACGAAATCCAGGACTTATCAGATAGAAACTTCTCAGAAATTTATTTCTGTCTCCTTTTCAATTCTTGCAAACTCTGAAATTATTCTGGAACTTCTAATTAACTGGACTTTAAACACAAAGCAACATGGTAACAAAGCATCCACAAAGAAGTACAGTTAACATCATATTTGATGGTACAGGACTGAAGGATTTCCCCCTAACATCAGGAATATGACAGGGATGTCCATTCTTACCTAACACTTCGTATGGTACTAAAAGTTCTAAGCACTGCAATAATGAAGGAACAGGAAATAAAAAGGGTACAGTTTGGAGAGGAAGAAACAAACTACCTCTATTTGCAGATGACATGTCTAAATAGAAAATGAGAAGGAATCTATCCAAAACAAAACAAAACACAACTTGTCAGTATAAATAAGTGAGTTAAATAAGATAGAGGCTACGATTTCTAGATGCTAACACTGAACATGCAGAAACCAAAATTAAAAATACGAAACTGCTTACAATCGTTCCAAAACAATTGAAATACTTAGGTATACAGATAATAAAACATGCAAAGGGTGTATATGCCAAGAGTGACAAAATACTGATAGAAAACCATCAAATATGAGCAAATGGAGAGCTGTACTGTGTTCATCAGCATAGTATGAGCTCTCTGCAAATTGATATGTAGGTTTAATGCAATTACTATCAAAATTCCAGCACATTTTAAAAGATTTGTTCTGCTTTTATTTTTTGAAGGTACAGGCAAGCTTTTTCTAAATTTCATATTTGAAAGCACAGGCCTCTAGAAAAGTTAAGACTATCTTCACTAAGAAGACTAACATGGAAATAATCACTCTACCTAATATGAAAGCTTATTTTATAGCTACAATGATTAAGACAGTGTGGCACTGCTAAAGGGATAGATACATAGATCCATGGAACAAAATAGCCTAGAAATAGACTCATGTAAATATGCTCAATTGATTTTAAAAATTTTTTAATTAAATTTTTATTTAAATTCAATTAACATATAGTGTAGTATTAGTCAGAGGCAGAGGTTAGTGATTCATCAGTTGCATATAACACCCAGAGCTCATTACATCAAGTGCCCTCCCTAATGCCCATCACCCAGTTATCCCATCCTCCCACCCACCTTCCCTCCAGCAAAGAAAAGAAAAAAATGAACTAAACCTCACTCATGTATAAAAATTAACTCACTGAATCAGAAACTTAAATATAAAAAAAAGAAAACCATGAAACTTTCAGAGAAATAGAAAGGAGAACATCTTTGGGATCTAGGGCTAGGCACAGAGTTTTTGATAACAAAAGACTTGACAACAAGTACCTTAATCATTAAGAGAAGACTAATAAACTGGACTTGATCAAAATTAAAAACTTTTGCCTTATGAAAGCCCATGTGAAGAAAATGAAAAGACCAGCTGCAGACTGGGAAAAAAATGTTTGCAAACCACTTACCCAGTAAATGAATAGTATTTAGGATATGTAAGTCCTCTCAAAACTCAATAATAAGAAACAAAACTATTCAGTTAGAAAATGGGCAAGCAACCTGAACAGACACTTTCCTGAAGAGGATATACAGATGGCGAATAAGAACGTGAAAAGATGTTCAGCATCGTTAGCCATCAGGGAAATATAAAGTAAATCCCTAATGAGATAGCACAGCATGCATATCCAAACGGCTAAAAATAATAGACGGTGACAACACTAGACCTTGCAAGGATGTGGAGAAACTGGATCACTCCTACCTTGCTGGTAGGAATGCAAAATGCTACAGCCCCTCTGGAAAACAGTTTGGCAGTTTCTTACGAAACTAAACACACAACGACCATATCACCCATTTATCCCAGGAAAATGAAAACATACCTTCAAACAAAAATCTGTACATGCAAGTTCATGCAGCTTTATTTGCAATAACCCTGAAATGGAAATAACCCAGATGTCCTGCAATGGTGGTTAAGCTAACGGTGGTACACAGGTATCACGAACTACTACGCAGCAATAAAAAGCAATGAACTACTATACACCTTACAACTTGGATGGATCTTCAGAGAATTATGCTGAATGGAAAAATAAATCCTCAACAGTTACATGTTGTATGATTCCCTTTATATAATATTTTAAAAATTAAAAATAATTAGAACTAGAGAACAGGTTGCCAGTGTTTAGAGAGGTGTGAGCAGGGATGTGGGTGTGGTTATAAAAGGGGGTACTGTTAGGGATACTGATGGTAGTGATGGATACACAAACTACATATATGATAAAATTCTATAGCACACACACACACACACACACACACTCACTCACACACACACACACACACAAATACATGTAAAATTGGGGAAATCTGAGTGAAAACAAAGAAAAACTCCGCTCTCCATATTTCCTTTTATTTTGTTTACTCTTCCTCCACACCACCCACAGTCTGGAATGCTGTACTAAGATATCCCAAAGTTGTAAGCACAAGATGGGGCCAGCATCTCTAAGGCTGTCATCAAAGAGAGGTGTGCAGAGCCAGGAGAGAAATACACTCCTCATTCGGACTCTTCCCCTATGAAAATCACATGGAGCATTCCTGGCATATAAAATAGCCTGCCTTGATGCCTGTTGATTTTCTGGATTGAGCAGGTTTTCCATGGGCTTCTGAAGGACTTTACTTTTAGGTTCATCTCCCCAAGCTGTGGGGAGGAAGCCAAGACCATAAGAAACCAGTGATGCATACACAGAAAAGACTGGGGTGACTCTGATTTCCTGACACTCAGGTGCTCAATTTGGAATCTGATTCCATTTGCTACGTATTGCTGGTGCTGGTTTCTCCATGTAGATTAATTCAGGTAATCACCTAGCAAGCAGAATATGGGAAATGTTACCGTGTATAACTGCAGGGCTATGGTGAAAGTTTACCTCTGCAGGACTTAAAACCAGCCAAGGAATGGCTATCATTTCCCACCAACGTCAGCTTGGGGAATGCTGTTCAGCCAAATTAAATGAGTTTCTTTATGCATGATAAGTCAGAGACCTTAATATAAAATAGGCAGTGATGAGGTCTCATAATGTCAGATGAGTATTAGAGTATCCTAAACATATCTGACCAAAGAATTCTGTGTAGAACATTTTATGGGAAATGCTGGCAAAAGCCATATGTTGAATTAGGTACACATATGTGCAAGTGGGTATGTCATAAATACAAAAAAGGATGACAAAAGATTGCAAAATAAAACAAATCATTTTTCCCTAAGAGGATTAAAATGAACGATAAAAGTGGTAATGTGTCGGGAATTTTCACCAGCTGACTGAATGGTCTTAAAGCTTAAAAATTTAGAGCTCTGCCTACAAATACCTTGTGATCATTTGCAATGAGAGCATGAGGAACTATTAAAATCATTATCACTGAAAATTGCATGTGAACTTTACTACTTACGTAACACAATTCTACTTGATGCTATGAGGTGAAGTGTTGCCTTTTCAATTAAAATGCAAAATATTAACCGGTAGTGATAGATAAATAAATAGTTAAAGGAACAGAGATATAGGCAATGTAATAATCTTCCGTGCATCACGCTTTAAATGTCTTTAATGCTTGATGCTGAAATGCTTAGTGGCTTGTAGTTACCAAATTCAATCATCACCTGAACAGTGTAAATGACAGGACTGTCTTTTGAAAGAATCAGATAGATTTAGTAAAAGAAAGCTGTGCACTCCTATACAAAAGCTAAGAGGGGCACCTGGGGGGCTCCGTCGTTAAGCATCTGCCTTCAGCTCACGTCATGATCCCAGAGTCCTGGGATCAAGCCCCATGTCAGGCTTCCTGCCCGGCGGGAGCCTGCTTCTCCCTCTCCCACTTCCCCTGCTTGTGTTCTCTCTCGCGCGCGCTGTCTCTCTAATAAATAAAATCTTAAAAAAAAAAAAAAAGCTAAGAAAAACTCAATGAACACATCCAGAAAGGCAATAAAAGTCAAAATTGCAGTTCAGTTAAGGTTTTCGTCCTCATCCTCACGGTACCAGGTGTTATAAATAAAGACGAATCCCAGGTAATGATTCAGCTTCTACAAGTGGTAGAATTTCAGTTAGTTGAAAAATCTCATTAAAACATGGGCCGCTATGAAAAGAAAAATACAAATAAAATGTGTTTCAGTGGATGACCATGAGTTTTCTTCCTTTTTTCCTGACATGCAGGAGCTTCCGGAAGAGCTCCCAAATCTGAATGTTAAGACCTAGTCAACTGACGGTCCATCATCTTTAGTAGCTTCAATCCAAAACATAACCATTATTTTCTGCTAAATACCCCAATCCCCAAATTCAAAGTGTCTCCTCTTACTTTGTTCCCTTTCTTATTTAATGTATCAGCCCAATTCTCAAAACATGTAATCAACTCTGAAGTCCCTAAGGGAAAATTCTACCGTGGTGACATGTGTGTCTTTGGAAAATAAAAATGTTCCCTTATGTAAAAACAATGGCTTGTTCAACAAAGTTCAGTAGTGTTTTGGTTTTGTTTCTACAAAAGCAGAGCCTCAGGTGATCCAGTGTGTGTGGGAGATGGTCTGGGGGGGGGGGGGTAGGAGGGAGTGAGGACAGTAAGAAGCTGCTACTAGAGTCCAGGAGGGCTTGATTGTACAAAAACTTCCAAAAAAGCTTACAAATACAGTGCAGACTGTCATTCTGCAAAAGGGCAGGATTCTGGGGCATTTATACATAGGCTCCCAACCCCAACAGTGCAGTGTTTTCACTGAGGGCAATAATTCCTCCATACGCATCAGAGCTTCCCTGTGAACCTGCAAGGAACTGTCTACCCTCCTGCAAATAAATTAAGGTGGGCAAAGGGAATGTCACATCGGGTTCCAAAAATGTCTACTGCAAACAGATTTCTTATTTTAAGCCTGGCATTTTAAGAGGTTTTAAAACAGGTGTGCTTGGAAACTCTTAGTTTCCAAGCAGACTTAAATATTCAGAAATTTTTAAAAGATTTTATTTATTTGACAGAGAGAGCAGGAGCAGGGGGAGGGGCAGAGGGAGAAGGGCTGAGCAGGGATCCCAACACAGGGCTTTATCTGGGACCCCGGAATCTTGACCTGAGCTGAAGGCAGATGGTTAACTGACTGAGACACCCAGGCACCCCAAGTAGTCAGTATTTTCTAAGCCTACTTAGCATATAGGGAAGCACCTAATAAGACCTTAACATCTTCAGGAACGGCTTCGCTTTGTTTTTTAAGTACAACTTAGAAATTCTGCCATAAAGGGTGAGTGCCAAGCACGTACACATATTCTATAAGACCCTTCCACACAGGTATCCCACAGTTCAGCTTCCCTCTGTCTCCCATCATCCCATTGCTCTGGCACCCCCAACAGTCAGCCGCACACACTGCAAGGGTAACAAACTCCTTGCATTTCCCTGAGTATGAAATGCTGGTCTACTCATGCAAACTATGTTCCCATTTCTTCATGTGCATAACATACTCTATTCATCTTCAAAACCAGCTTCAGCCACATAATCCTTTCTTGAAACTCCTGAAATTACCTCCAACCTCTTACCCCTGAACTTCCCATACTTTTGTATTTGTTCATCTTGTTTTCCAGTTTTGGGGGCTGCACCAAGACTAGAGCAATATCATTTTTACCTTTAATATCTCTAGATAATAGCATATTTTGTGGCATTATGTGGGTCATCGATAGAAGCTTCAATGAGTTAAACCGTCTTTTACTCATGCCAATTTTTTTTGGGTCTCCATGGTGAGTCTCCCCACCAGTCAAAGCCTCTGTGTCTGTGTCGCAGATTTCTGAACTTCCTATTACAGTGGCTTAGGAAAAGAACACAGGAGTAGGAACACCAGAAATTTCACCTTTGCTCTATCACAATCAAGAGCCACAGGACTGAAGGGGTGTCACTTGATAGCTCTGTGCCTCTCAGCTTTCCATCTGAAAAGTGGGGACAACACCCGCCCTTTGAAGCTCACAGGGTTTTTAAGGAAAGGATCTCTGGCATCACAGATGTGCAAGTCCCGTGGAAAATGAAAACAAACTGGGAAGCCTGGGTGGCTCCGTTCGTTAAGCATCTGCCTTCAGTTCAAGTCATGATCCCAGGGTCCTGGGATGGAGCCCCGCACTGGGCTCCCTGCTCAGTGGAGAGCCTGCTTCTCCCTCTGCTGCTCCCCCTGCTTGTGTGCTCGCTTGCTTGTGTGTGCGCCCGCGTTCTCTCTCCGTCAAATACGTAAATAAAATCTTTTTAAAAATGCACAAAATTATAGAAATGCAATGTTGCATTATTCCTTCTGAGTGTTTGGTTCCACACTTGTCCCGACTTCAGTCACTCTCATCTGTCCTCTAGGCTTTCAAACATACACAGATTATCCTACCCGAAAAACAAAATGTATCTTCCAATGACCCTCATACTTGACTTTTGTAAGCATCTCCCCACCCACCATCCTAACCATCTGTTTCCTCTGAGTTTTTAACTTGGGTGGAACTCAGGTCTTTGTCCTCTGGAATTAGACAAACCCAGGTACAAACCCCTTCTCTGAGACTCTCTGCTTGACCCGGGGTGCATTACTTCCCTTGTTGAGCCACACTCTCATCGTCTGTACGTTGATCATTCATGCCAATTTCTTGACGCTGTGTCTAATGTCAAAGTGCTCAATAAATGACAGCCATCATTTTTTTACATTTTTACATTTACATTCAGGAACCTCATTAAGTCTGAAGCTTCTACCCCTATGTCTGTACTGGTCATGTGCCTATCAAAATTTTGTTTCAAGATGAGCATTTCTGCTTGCCTTCCAGACATTCTTTGGATTCTTTGCCACCTCGTATTTGACATTTCATTTTCCAATGCTCATGATGCTTCTTACAAAGCCAGTTCTTCCTCCAACTTCCATCTTCCCCTCATTGTTCTTTGTGACTTCCATGTCCAATCTGTTACTTCTTCCTACGTCTGCTCAATTCTTCCATGTCCAATCTGTTACTTCTTCCTACGTCTGCTCAATTCATTCTATTCGATCATGTTCATTGTTCTGCAAAGTCTACCTTCTCTCTAACCATTTCTAATTTCTCACTGCCACCATTTTAATTTTGCTGGAATTATGCTATGATGAACATTCAACTGTCTATAGTAGTAGGCATATGACTCCAGTATGATTGTCTGTCTTTTATACCTCAGTATCCCCAATGTTATAAGAATATAATTGATCAACACTCTCTAAATGGATATCTGAAGAAATTAATGGATGGATGGATGTGCTAGGCTCTGTGATAAAATTTTCTGAAATTTGTCTCATTTAATTTTCGAAAGAGCTCTATTATAAAGACATTATTTTTCCATTTTCCAAAAAGCTATGGCTCAAATCTATTATGGACCTTGGCAAAGGTATTGTCATAAGTGATGAGGACAGTTCCACTGATTTTGGTCCAGTTCTTTTTAACCTCACTTGGGCAATAAGCCCAGCCAACTTTTGGGCTTTTCTTCCCAGCTGTGGTCTCTTCCCTCCCATCCAAATCATCTATCCTGTACCCGCAGCATTGAGCTCAGCTTTCTTCATAAAACACATCCCCGATTTTCAATATCTGCTCAAAAATCTACATTCATTCCTCATTGCCTAGATGATAAAGTCCACATTCCTTACCCCAATATTCAGTCATTGATTCAACAGATATGTATGCATATGTATGTGAAGTATGTGTCTCTGTCTTGGGTACTGGGACAATCGAGCACAGCCTGTCACTTGGACTATTTCTGCTTCTCAAACTTCGGCCCCATCCTCTACTTTTAACTTACAGTAAGTTTATATATCTCAAGGTCTAGTTAAAAATGTTCAATCCTATATGAAGGAAGCATAGTCTGATAATTCAGAACTATTATGGTAACTGTGTTTTAGATCTGTCTGTCCAACAAGACTATGGCGGAGGGCTGGGACCTCCTCCACTCCTCTTCTGGCTCTCCACAGACCTCGTAATGTACCTATCCAGGACCAATGGCTTCAACTCAGGTGACATGATCCCTCTATAAAAGGTACTGTCAGCTGTCCAGAGCAAACAGAATGCTTGTGCTTAGTACCTATTCTCCAGCATGTCCTTCTGCTTCCTTTTGTTGTATTTGTTAACAAAACTCATTGCTCGGCTTAGACATTTTGTTGCTGTTGAAATTAAATTACTAGAGAAATACCAAAGAAAGTTGATGAAATAGGTATACGGAAAAAAGAAAAGGAGCTAATGTTTATATACAAATAAATTAAAAGACTTTTGGAAAACTCAATAAAGAAAATTTATCCTTTTCCAAAAACTGATCCCAAAATAGTTGGAATAGATGGGACCAGATAATCATAAAATCTTGAAAATACAAAATAAAAATCTTTAGGCTATTTCTGTACCCAGGATGCTTCAGAAATATTTTTAAAATTATTACTCAAAACAAAACCTAAAACAACTATAACTGGAAGTCTCAAAGATTCATATGGGTGTGATTTATACCAATAATACAAGGAACTGCTAACATCCAATCTTCAATCAAAGAAGAGTTGTTGATACTACATTAAAAACCAGAAAAGAAAAACAGAAAGCAAAAAAAAAAAAAAACAGATACAATTACATATTCAAAGCAAAAATAAAATTTTCATGATACATACATACCCTTTTTAAAATAATTACCTGTTTTAAAAGAATTTTTCAATCAACCCTGCAACTATTGGTCCTGACTAGATCAAATAATAAAGCCTCTTATGCATTTAGAAAAAAGTAAATGCTGACATGTTAAATCAGACAAGAAAAATTAAGAATAATATTTATGCTATTGACAGTTTTGCTCTTCTAGTATATTAAATCTAGGAAAAACAAAAATCTAGGACAAAAAAAAACCCCACAACGCTCTCCACTTGATTATGGATGCTAATTTCTCCTGTAACACTAAAGTTTAACACATGAACGGTTAATGTAAACTGAAAAATAAAGTAAATCTTTACTTCTTGAAAATGTTTTTCTTCTTATTCTTCATGAATTAGAAGAAATCTCAGCTTTACCATCAAAACCACAATTTTAAAAACTTATCTGGCAATACTATAAATCATTTTCCTTTTCTTTAAAATAAAGATGTTCAGGTATATCGGAGATCTGAGATAATGCAGAAAATCTATATAAAAACCATATTTTAAAAGTTAATTTGATTTTAATAGGACCCTAGAAAAAGCCAGTGCTCTTATACAAAACATTACCAAATAAAGAAAGCTGAAATTTCAAGACTATTAAAACATTATAATTCAAAAATTAACCATCATATTGGATGTGCCATCAAGGAATTTTAATAATTAGTAATATAAAGATATACTTGGTCCTTTCATTTAGGAACATCAAGTTGCCAATTTGAAAATTAAAAAAAAATCACATGAACTGACAATATTCTGAATATGGGAACATGTAATACTTCAATGTAGTTATCTTAATTATGTTCTCAAACATTTTTTAAAAGCTTTTTAACAGTCTAAATTAAAATGTGTCCGTGGCTACTTCAGCAAAGAATTAGACTTCAGTTGGAGTGAGTACCTGCTTTTAAAATGGACTCTATGATTTCGTACAAATTCTCAACCTCTTTGATGCAATGATTCCTCTGAAAAATTAAGATTATCTGAAAAGCGCAGGTAATATAACCTGTGTCAGAAGCCCGCTGAGAGGATTATATGGGAAAATAAATGGAAAATTCTTAGATTATTTCAGGTGCTCAGCAAGGATTAGCACGCTGCCGCTTTACCTCCCAGGCAAGGATACACCCTGCGTCCTATCCTCATCTTTCCAAACCTACATCATTCAAGCCCAGCCAACATTTCTCCTTTTCCTTTGAAGCCTTCAACTATTACTCCCTTTTATCTGTATTTAGCCTTTTGCTTTTTATAGGTCTGACTCTCCCCCCAGAAACGTCATAATTTCTATTGTTTTCCCCTCACAATGAATGGAGTAGTTGCTAAGTAATATTTGTTAAATTCAGCACATGAAATGAGGTTCAAAAGCTCCTGATCTTTGGTACCTATAGTTGACTGAGTAGATCAGTCACTGAGACTGTTTATAAATGTCATGGAACAGTTGTCTTTAACATACATAGGATTTTAGCAATGAGTATATGGTGTTACATTTTATACTGACTTTTATCATCATAGGAATACTAAAGATAAAAACAAACTAGCATAATGCAGTAACTCTCCTCACACTACAAGAAACAATGTCAAATATGGAATCCTAACACTTATTTACAAATAGTTAATTTTTTAATGATTCGCTCAGCAGCACATTTCCACACTAATAGCAAGGCTCATAGGTGATGAGAACTCCTAGAGACAGGCATTCAAAGATCACCCTTGCAACATAGAAAGAAGCTAATTAGGTTTATTTTTTCTTTAATTATATGATCACTTCATACTGAAAATTCTCATTAAAGTAAGAGAAAGAGACATCAAAGATTACTTATAGATTGCCTGAAAAAAATATTTACCCAATTCAGTTTAAAAGACTGAAACGACTTTAGAAGTACATGAACCTCTAGAGATTCATGTATTTTATCTCACATGATTCTCAAAAAGAAAACACACACACACACAAACTGTGAGATAGGCAATATATATCATTATTCCCAATTTTAACATGAGCAGATTAAGGCTGTGAGCGGTTAGATTTTGCCCAAAGTCACACTGCTAACTGTCAGAGCTAGGCTGATGGCACATGCTCTGATTTCTAATACAGGAAAAAAAAAAAAAGAGGAACATCACATCCAAATTAAAGTTTAAGCTTCTGACTCTTTTTCAGTCTTTAGAAACTCTACCTTAGGAAATCGACATGAATAATATTTGCTCAATTTGAAAGTCATATTTAAGGTATGTTCATTCTTTCAATCATTCACTCAATTATTCCATAAATCTTATTAAGTGCCTACAAGACTGTGGGTGAAAAGATGTGGTCCCCCTTCGAAAACCTGCCAGCTGGCTCCTTGAACACAGGGTGTCTCAATTTCCTCTTTCTCACAAGGAGGGATACCACCTGTCCAGGAATCCCTAGGGGGTCTGATATAGTGATCAAAAGCACTGATCACTGAAACAGGGTTTTTAAAATGTAAATGCCAACATCCTATTTAGATGTAAATGCTCCCCCATCAGGCATCACTATAATCTTATGTAGCTTCATGTTTCTTCAAAGCTTTTATGCAATATTGTATGTAAGGTGTATTCACTGTTTATTTAGTACGGACCGCCTTCCCCCATACTGTCTAGAAAGCTTCACAAGACTACAGATTTTTTTCTGCTTTATTTTTATATCCCGGGCACACAGAATGGTGTTTTGCATATATTACGTATTAAGTACATAAATCGATGTTATCCTAGGATTTCAAGAAGAGATCTCACTCTCATATACCTGCACGTTAACCTACACAAAACAGCAGTGAGAGACTGATACTCTCTTAGAGCACTACCTTGCATAGTTGATTTCCGTTGTTCTGCAGTAGATCTCTTGAATTATTAACTTAAACTTACAAAGCAAATAGCTAGAAAAAAAAAATCTCCCACAAAACATAATTGTGAAATTTGAGGAAATGTGTGTATTTCCCCCTAACTTTAACACTGGGTCTGACTTACTTTGTAATGTACATCAATTTAAAAACTTTTATAAACGACAAAAAAATGTAGTAATTTACAATAATGGGGAATAATAAAGTTACATTTATAATAATGACTTCTTATTAATTTTATGAGGTCTTTAAAATTTTTAAACTGGAAAAAAACCCAACCTATTATAAAGTTATTTAAGAAAACAAGGCATGTATTATTTTGTCATTTTAACACCATACCCTAAAATAAACTAAAGCATAATAGATGGATATAAATATTATGATAGCCTGCTTTGTTGCCATGGAAACATCGCTATCAGTATATCTCTGAATATGCATTTCCTGGTTTCTCTGGCTAAGCAAACATACCAGATTCATACTACTTGTTTTCTTTATAAGTTATATCGAGATCCAGAATAAGCAAAGAACAAGAATGCAATTTTGTGCTTCAGAAATGCATTACACATGATACTAGGTGACACGTGGATCCATTAGTCTAGTAGATCCCCCACCCTTTCGTACTTAAGGAGCCCTTGAAAAAGGTTTCTTGGTTTAAATTTTTAAAGCACAAAAATGTACACAAATTAGAAAGCAATTAGGGCAAATGTGCTGATGTGGAGAGTAAAATGAAAATGGGACAAATGTAAATACAGTATTGTTGGAATAAATGTGCCAACTTATTAAATGAGTGATAGATTGTCCTTTGGACGTGTTTATTAACAGTGCCAGAAATCATGAAGCTAGCAGGAGAAATGCACTCCATCAATCGTATGTATGTTTCTCTCCATAAATAAATTCTCTTTTGCATTTAGCTGACGTGATCATTTAGGCTACCATTCTCATAGAAAACACTGTCTTACAAGTATATATTCCATAAGCCTGACTTTTTAAACACTGAGTTTTCTGTATTCCTGTGCTACTCATTTCTCTGCTTAATTATGACAGTAAAATACAGTAGATGGGAAATGGGTCTGAATTCAGATTGCAGAAATAGAATAGAAAGGAAATGAGAGAGATGTCAGGACTACCTCTAGGAGATACAATTATGTGATTGAAAATGTGCGGTAATACTGATGAGGAAGAAAAAAAAGTGCTAGGGGAAACCCCAAGTTCCTTTGGATGGCTGATGCGGTCCAGTGGGATGTGAACCCTGGCTCTCCTGCAGCATCCCGCCATTGCCCATGGCCCTCCTCCCCTTCAGTCAGATGGAATTCCTTTCTCTAGGCTGCCTACAGCATGGCTGTGTCCTGTTTCCAAGCCTTCCTCCTCCGCTCCTTCCACCTGGCTAACTGCCATTAACCCCTCCAGTCCAGCTTAGGTACTGTTTCTCACTGGAGGTCTTATTACTAGGTTCCTTATCACAGTAGAGTGGTTTCACCTACTGTGTGAGCTTCAAGAAGGCAGGGAACACTTAGTAGGTGCTGTATTAGTTTCCTAGGGTTGCTGTAATAAAGCACCACAAACTGGGTGGCTTAAAACCACAGACATTTACTGTCTCACCATTCCGGACGCTGGCAAGTCTAAATCAAAGTGTTGGCAGTGCTCCCCGTGGTATCTCTAAGGGAATCCTTCCTTTCCTCCCTCTAGCTCTAGTGGCTCGCAGGTGATCTTTGGGACTCTTCGGCTTGTAGGTATCACTCCAGTCTCAGCCTCTGCAGTCACATGCATCTGCCACATGTGTCCGTCTTTACATGGGTATCTTCTCTGAAGATCCCCAGTCACATTAGATTAGGGCTCCCTCTGCTCCAGAATGACTCATCTTAGCCACCGACATCTACAATGACCCTACATCCAAATAAGTGCATACTCTGAGCCTGAGTTAGGACTTTAACTTATCTTTTTTTGGAGGGGGTGGGGGACACAATTTAACCCAGACTAGGTGGGGAAGAATATTATGAATAGAGTACAAGCGTTATGTCTCGGGGCCGAAGGGGCATTCAAGAATAGACATGAGCATTTCTCACACTACCAAGCATGTTTCAGAATGCTGAGCAGCAGATCTTGCTGAAAGCCAGCCTTCCTGGGTCTTGTCCCAGAACTTTTCACCTACCAGACAGTGGACCATGTTTAATCACAAACTTCAAAATCATGACGTATTTCATCTTATGCCCAACATTGCTAACCTTTTTAGTTTTCAAGAAATATTCTTTTTCTTGGTGTCCCAACTGGCACTTTAAAACTAAATGTGGCATAGCTTCAGTTAAAAAATTTTTCTTAAATTACCACTTTAACTAAATTTTGATATACTTCTAAGAAAACCATTTTAATTGGGGCACTTTTAGCAAAAATTTAAATTTTTTTCAATTATAAACGTGTCAGGAACTAGCTGAATATGGCCTGCTCCTTTACCGCTCAATTAAAGGACATTATCAACCATAAAAAAATTCATTAAAGGCTACAAATGACTAAAAGTAGGCAATGTTAAACATAAACAATGCTGAATACTTTTATATGCCACCAAAATATCTTACTCACGATGCCACACATGCTAATACAGAAAGATGATTTTAAAAAAAACCCAACTATACACTGGAAGGAATTAAATACAGCAATCTTTCCTGAAGTCAGCAAACAGAATAGCTTCAATAAAGTATGCAGTGCAGTGTCTATGGCTATTGCATTATTACTCTCTGATGAATACTGCCTTTCGGTATGCTTGATGCCACTAACGGCGTTCATAATACTTAATGCACTAATGATATATTTTAGTTAGGAGGTTAACTGATGTTTGTAGTGCAACACTTTCTAGACCGTCACAGTCTTCTGACAATAACATATGGGAACATTAAAAACTACTCTTGTTTTATGAATGCCTTCTACTAGAATCAATGAAATTAAAGAGAAATGCTATAATAAGATATGTATTTAACTATGACAGTAAGCAAAAGGAGCACTGCTAACGCATGAATGTGAAAAGCAATATTTTTTATGCAACTTCTTAATGTGTATTGGCAAAGCAAGGGAAGCTACAGTGAGGGATGCTGGCGTAATGCTCGCGGAGAAAGATGTGCTCCATTGCTACGGATCACAGGACAAGACAGAGCTTCTGCAATGGCATTTGCAAATATTCTCCGTTTGTGTTTGAAAAAACAGATGGGATAATTTAGTCATTTGCCTATACTCAGGAGTTTGGGGCAAAAATGAGCCTAAAGCCAGGGCTGCTGCCTCCAGACACACAGGTGCTCGCCGCATAACTCAAGCGGGCATCCTTCACATGGGCTATGATGTGAATAGCGCCCTGAAGACACCTGTAGGGTCAACTGTCACAACCACACAAAAGAAGGTCTGCTTCAATGCCAAGGCTTCATTATCCTGATTTTTACCCCAAACCACACAAACTCACAATGTTGCTCGCTGGGGCAAAGGCAAAAAAAAAAAAAAAAAAACCCAAAAAACAGATCTGAATTTCTTTCACTTTTTCCACTACCAATCAAACCGCCACCAGTCCAACACACCTACCCCCAGTTCAACCCATAGGACTCATACATCTGACTTTTAGTGCATTGGTCTTAGAGTCAGAAGGGTCAGTCAGAACTTAACAGCTCTGTAACTCTGGGATAGCTGCTTCTTCCCTCAGTGACTCAGTTTCCTCATCTGTAAGATAAGAGCAATCCTTACCTGGACAAGTTTTACTCAGACTTTGCAGATAGGCCTTTAGGGTTTATTTAGATTGGCAGGGGAAAATCTTACTACTGTAGGAGGTTTCTGTACGCATTGCTGCACATATGTATACATACAGGTATAAATCTTTATGTATGCATATAAAGATAAATATAAAACATTAATATTTTATTTATAAATATAAATACATGTGTATTTATAATATAAATATATGTGTATATACGTATATACCTCCATATATATATAGAGAGAGAGAGAGAGAGAGAGAGCAAGAGACAAAGACAGACTCTATATTAAATGGTATCATAAGCCCTGGAGCTGTACTCTTTTTTTTTTTTTTAAAGATTTTATTTATTTATTTGACAGAGACAGCCAGTGAGAGACGGAACACAAGCAGGGGGAGTGGGAGAGGAAGAAGCAGGTTCCCAGCAGAGGAGCCCGATGCGGGACTCGATCCCGGAACGCCGGGATCACGCCCTGAGCCGAAGGCAGACGCTTTAACGACTGCGCTACCCAGGCGCCCCTGTACTCTTGAATACAGAACCACTAGTCACATGTGGCTACTAGTCTGGATAGAAATGGGCTATAACTGGATATCGAAGACTTGGTATAAAAATGTAAAGTATCTCCTTCAAGCTTTTTATACTGAAATAATATACATGTTGAAATAAAATTTAGGATATATTAAACAAAATATTACTTAAATTAACTTCACTACTAGAAAACTTTAAATTACATATGTGATTCACATTGTATTTTCATTAGACAGGGCTGCCTCAGAGTATTTTGCTTAAGGAAGACAAAATACCCCATATATACGTTTCCAGAGATTAGGGTCAGATGGTAGAGCTCTGACTTTAGAAGACAGATGTCCATTGTAGGGCATGTCAACAAACTCCACTCTAATTTCTTCTATACAAATATTCCACACTAGGTCTTATTATATGTGAAAGTTCCAAAGACATTTTCCTTCATTTGTTCCATTTATAGTTATTTCATTAAACGCATACTTATCAGGCTTTTAGCAGTGTACAGACGGCATGCTTCAGTAGGGTAAATGGAGGACAGTTGGACAACGAGCAGGGTATGAGGAAGCCCACAGTAATACTCCTACTACTGTCCTATTTTCAAGTTCAAGATTTACCATCAGCTTTCTCTCCTAGGATGAATGATCATCCCTGAGTTGGAGAGTTCATTACGAGTTTCACAGCTCCAAGATACTTATAGTAGGAACAAGAATCTTCTGGGCCCCAAATTAAACCGCTCTATTTGAAAAACACAAACCATTTTATAATGAAGAGATAAAAACAATCTCAAAAGGTCATTTTTTTTCCAGCTACTCGAGTAATAACTCATTCTGGCACACCCATCAGGATGCAGCCCAGCTTAAAATTGGATGATCCATGTAGCCCATCGCCTGATGTCATTTTATGGATGGGGCACTCAGCTGCGAACATCTGCTTTAAGATTTTCCAGGTTAGTGCTTTGTCTTCTACGCTACATGGGGCAGAACTCTAGAGTTTTTGACCAATTACTGACGCACATACTCAATATGATTCATGGATCTTCTATGGACAGAGAACTTACTCATTCCACCTTCAGGAATTCCAGGATGCACATTCACACTGACGTGGGTAAGCCCTGTATCTAGGTGAGAATACGAGGGCAACTTCCTCTTTCTTCCTTGTTGTTTATACCCATTCTGAACACATATTTCATGCTGTGTACATTGCCATATAAGACATAGTAGATAGGCTTCTTTTAATCAACAACACAGAATAACAACAGGACCACTAGAGAGTAGTTTCATTTCACAGCATTAAAGGATTAAGACATTTGACTTCGCCTGGAAAATGAAAGGGACTGTGATATTGTAAATACTCACCCTCTATTCCCCCTTATTTTCTCATATGTCAATTTACTGCTTTAGCATATGGCATCAGAAAACAAACTTCTTGGGTGAATCTGACATGTATGTAAAGTGTGGACTGTAATCACAGGCTCTGAAGTCAGAATGTCATGTGCTAACCTGAGCAACTCAAGTTACATAGCATCCCTACCAACAACGAAGGTCCTTTAGCTGTAAAGCAAGACAGTATTACATACGTATCAGGAGCTGCTGAGAAGATTAAACGAGATATCCCATAGAGGGGCAATATAAACACTAAATATCAGGTGCCCTTAACAGCCCAACCAGAAATGTCTTTCATGGCTGTCTTTACGAAGAGGCCCTCATGGACTACCAGAAGGGTGCATTCCACTATTTTTCTATGTTTTGCAAAACATTCCTTGTTTTCTGTGTTATAAAACAACCATCACTATCCATCCCACATTCACCTCGGCTTGGTTCTAGGAAAAAGTCAGCCTCTTCTGATGATCATAAATGCTTTCTATATCCAAGATTAAAAATTTATAAGCCATCATGTTTCATTTTGGTTCAGCTATCAGGATACTTCCCAGCTGTTAGAATTAACATCTCCCAGGTGCCTCTAATCCTTTTAAATGGTCTCTATTTTTATCTAGGCTTGTCCCATTTTATATTAATTTCCTTCTGTAGGCTAACTCAAGTCTTTCAGAAGCCACTGAGTATAAATCATAAAGAAATATCTATGTATTATATAATAAAAATTCATGTTGATTTTTTGTGGCTTCTTATTGTGCCTGCTCTGGGGCCATTTCATTGCCAACTGACATCTGGCCACAAGAAAGACAAAGTAAAAGAAAAAGACTGAAATGAATCATTTTTAGATGAGGTTCTCAGTCTTAACGTAAATCACACTATTGTAGTAAAGAGTTTTAATCTGAATTATTTATATACTCTTTTAGAACACTAATCTCTTTTGTCATCTTTGCTCAATTAAAAGAAAACCACCATTATTTTTAATAGAGAGAAGAATAAATTCCAGTTTGGCTTATAATAATCAGCAGGGGAGCATGTTTAAAGTGAATATTCCCAGGGTCTGCCCCTAAAGATTCAGACTATGCAGGTGGTGGAGGGGCTTTGGATCTATTAAATATAAAATGCACAGTAACATAAATATAAAATTAATAACTCCCAATGCTGAGCTGAGGGTGAAACATTTTGCAATTTTGCATAAATGGAAAGTCTACCTGATAGGCAGAAAACCCTCTGACATACTTTATCCTTCATGAAACGATAAGCCTGGGTTGACTGAAGTCATTTCGATTCTGACATTTACCAAAAGCCACTTAGCATTAATTGGTCTTCTTCCAAATATTCAGGAGAATAGCTGAATACTCTATTATAGAGTAAGCCAAAAATATTTACCCAGGACCCTAACATTCAGAGAGATATTCTTAGAACATTATCATTAAGCTAGAGAATTGTTTGAAAATTCTGGACACATAAGGCAATGTAATTACACATTTCTCAAAAGAGCATGTTAAAGTACATCTCTTATTTTTATAATAATTTGTTATGATCATATGTAGTTATACAATCGTTTATTAGCAAGAGAATGAATCATGCTGAGTCTTTCCTTCTCACCTCTTATCTAAAAAACGAAAACAGTCCTTTGCTTGTAGGCTTGCGAAAATTACGTGACTTGAGTCTCTAACACATAGTAGGCTGTCAGTGAATGGTAGTTCTAAGTGTCTATTACTGTATGGTAGGGTAGGTTTTATATTCTGCTTTCTAGCTATTTGAAATATACTTTAAATGTATACCGTTTTTTGAGATACAGTATATTTAAAAAAAAGTCTTCTAATGTTCCAGTTATAAGAATATAGGAGAAAATCTCCAGAAAGATTGCTTTAGAAATGATGTAGATTTGGGATATAAGTGAGGTTCAGTGGGGGCGGGGTCCAGAGTTGAAGACCAAGAAAGAATTCTTGAGATGTCTTTAGTGCAAAATGGTGGTTTTATTAAAGCATGGGGACAGGACCTGTGAGCAGAAAGGGATGCTGCACCGGGGTTGTGAGGGGTGGCTGATTTTATACTTGGGAGTTGGGGGTAGGGAAAAAGGAAGGTTTTCAAAAGGACTTTCATATGCTAAAGAGGACCTACAAGATACTGGAGGCCTTGCCATTGTCAAGTTAAGGTTGTTCTTCCCCTCTAGTGAATCTTTAAGACAGTTGGGGGCTCCCTGAAGGAAAGTCATACATATCCCACCCAGGAGTTGGAGGCATCAGAGGGTAAGCGTGCCTTGTCCTCAGCTACCCTTCTTCTCTCTCATCAAGAAATACTAAGAAAAATCTCACACATTACTGGTGGAAATGTAAATTGGTATAACTTTGGAAAGCCATTCGACGAATTTTTACCAATCTCCATAAAAGGTCTACATACAAAGATATTCATTGTAAGTACTATTCACCAAAGAAAAAGTCTAGAAAAAACCTAAATGGCTTTTAATAGAAACCACTATAAAGAACATGGTTCATCTGAAGCCCTGGTTGTCAAGCTTTAGTGGGCATCAGAGCCACATGGGGTCTTGTTAAAACAACATGGATCCTGGGTCCCACCCAACAGTGTATGATGCGCTGAATCAGACGTGGGGCCCCAGAATCTGTATTTAAAATAAGTTCCCAGGAAGCTGATGCTATTGATCTAGGGAACCACACATTGAATCTACTGGTCTATGCCATGGATTATTACACAGCTGGGGGGGGGGGGCGGGGAATCAGAGCCATATGTTCTGATATGGAACAAACTCCAAAATATGTTGAATGGGAATTGTAAGGTGCTGGACAGTCCATTTGGCTTTAACATTGGAAGGATATATGCCTCTATATGCTTGAAGAGGCACCAAACTGTGGCCTGGCAAACACGGATATGCAGGTGGGAAGAGGGCATACTCTTCATTGCAGGATTTTAACATTTTCCACGAGCATATGTTATTTTTTAAATGAAGACCTATCCACTGGAAAAAAAAGAAATAAAAAAGCAATTCGAGAATATTCAACTTTAATTACGTTTCTACTGATTTACAAACCCATCTTCCTTGCCCAGGAGCATCTTATCTCAAAGGCACCATGGTAGTATAGACTTGAAATCTGGAGAATCCTAAAGCCAGCTCCACCTATACAGTTTCTTGGCAACAAAATAGGATTATGTTGCATTAATAGGCTCAAAATGAGGGGGATAGATATGAAAAATGACACTTTTCTTTCAGAACAGTAAAGTACAATACTAAAATAGTAACTTAATGTCAGTACGTAGGAACAGATGAAAACACAGAGAGAGATAATCTGCTCATTTACCGTTAGGTGGTTATGTGCTAGTGAAAGCACCTGATATTCATACAGGTTTCAGTGGTGGAAAGTAAATTGTCTAAAACAGTTGGGTTGTTGAGCGTTTCTTTAAATAGGAAGCCAATGACTGGTAGGAAGTTTCACTGTAGCTAATTAACATTTTCCATAAAAAACACAAGACTTTCTCAATTTTCTTTGTTATGACTTAGGTTAAACTTTTTTGTCAGATGAACCCGAGGTGTTCCTCTCATCCAGCTGAGAATTTGAAATATTCCTTTTATGCTGAAACTGCAAAAGATTAAGAGAACACTCAAAAAAACTCTACTTACCAAGAAGTTTTTTTCGATATACTCTATATGCCATAAAAATAAAACAAATAAAATAATTCTAAAGGCCAATAAATGGAAAGGTTATAAAATTTCTTCCACAAACATGCTGTCATGTGTTAATGGTAGATTTTATTTTTAACATTAAAATACTGCATTTTATAAAGTTCTATGATAAAATTAATGTTCCAGAAGTTGGTGGCCTATTTTGATATTATTAAAATCTAATATTTTATAGAATCTTATGATAAACAAGATAAACTGACTTCAGAGGGGAAAAAAAGTCATCATTTAGTGTAGAGTAAAAAAAAATTTAGAAGTGTTTTGATTGTCTGCAGAAGTTTAATGTACTCCGCATGGGTAATGGTTTTCAGGAAATATCTTCCCATTAAGATACAATTTTAGAAGTCTGATATATATAGGTGTTAACAGCCTTTGATTTATAGGTAAGTGGCCAAGATTTGCATTTATACTTTGTCATCAACTATGTGCCTAAAGCAAATTACTTTCTGAAACTCGGTGTTCTCATAAGTAAGTTAGGAGTATAGAATAATATAATTTACCTCAACAGGTTAAACAAGATGTCCCTCCCCCTCTACACTTCCCACCCCCCCCCCACAAAAAAGTGCTATTTAAATTTAAAATATTTTTGTAGTATTAGAGGAAAAGAGATGTATGGAAGCATTCTGTCTGATCTTTTAAAATAATCCAATGAAGAAAATGTTTACTTTGACTTATATATGTACCATATACACACTCACTATAAAAATAAGAAATCTTTCACATTTAACATTTATCAAGTCTGGTAGAAGATAAAATTCATTACATTTTAAATGCCTTGCCTTGTTAAAGAAAAAAAAAAAACTTGCATGGCCCAAAAGGATAGTTTAATTAATACATGACAACAAATTAGAAGAATCGAAGAAATTAAAAAAGTAAAAGCAGAGTCAGAAATTGTTATAAAGCAGTATCTACTTACATTCAGGTCACTAATTCCATTCTGAGCTTTCTAACAATTATGAAGAAAACAAACATTTACTTGGATAAATAATTCACAGTGTCCAGAAAGTTTTTCGTGTTTAATTCAGTGAGTAAAGCACAACCATACCTGATACCAACTAGAAGAAAAAAGTCCTATAGGTTCCCATAAAGAGGATCTATCTACTGGTATTAAGTGCAGCCCCTGCCACCTACATCTTCCTGGGGCGCACAATGGTGAGTCTTTTACGGATGTCCCTCACAGGATCTTCTATTTGGGCTGATGGGCTCACTCTGGGTTGACCATGTAAAATCATCTACACCAAGAAAACGTTGAATGTGAACACAGGCATTAACTAGGCATGAGACAGGGCAAACAGATGTAAACTGAAAATGTCCCAGGCAAACGGGAACAAATGGTCAACCCTGCTGAATCCACGAGTAAAAGTAATTCTACAGAGACTGAGGGAGGACGTGGTTTGGTAATTGGATAAGGTCCACGTCAACAGCTCTCTGCTGGAGTAATATATATACATCCTCTGCTTCTGATTAGCAATGGGAATTTGTAAAAGCATAAATAATAAAAGTACTTTACATTTTCCAGGACTTACTACCTAAGGGTTTCAGGAGTTGGTGAACTATGGCCTGAGGGCCAAATCCAGCCTGCCACGTGTTTTTGTTCAGCCTGGGAGCTAACAAGTATTTTATATATAGTTGAAAATAATCAAAAGAGTAATACTGTTTCATGGCATGTGAAAATTATATGAAACGAAAATTTCAGGGCTCAAGTAAAGCGTTCGTGGCACACAACCACACCCATTTCTATGTCTGCTCCTCTCCTACAAGGGGAGCCCTGAGTAGTTGTGAGAAACCATAAGCCCTGCAGAGAAGCCAGACTCAAAAAGGTTCTGTACTGTACGATCCCACGTATATGACCTTCTAGAAAAGGTACAAGTATGGTCACAGAGAAGAGACGGGCAGTTTTGAAAAGTAAGGGATAAGGGAAATTTGACTATAAAGGGGCAGCTGGGGATCTTGATTGTGTTGCTGATGCAATTGTCAATACCGTTAGATTTATACACCAAATAGCTTGAATTTAACTGTATATAATTAAGAAAAGAAACCTGGTCTGTTTTGTTCCAAGCCCCGTAGCCACAAAGATTCAACAGACCACAGTTTTTTTTTTCCAGTTCTGTTCTCTTCCAGCTGGACACTACACACCAACTGTAAATCCCCAGCTTCAATTCAGGCATCTTTAAATACAAGAGCTATATTTTATTCAATTAAAGACCACTAAATGCACCTGCTTCATGTGAAGCCCAGCCAAAGCCTTTCTCGACTTGACTGAGCACTCACGACCATCCTGCCCTGACTGGACTCTTCAGGGCCCTTTGACTCCTCGTCTCTCCGCCATGTTTTAGCGTGTTTGTGCAGTGTCCTCTGTAGAGCTTACTCTCTTTCCTCCATGTTACCTCTTCTCCCAGATACTATTCTCCCAGATCCAGAGGGCTCTCACTACCATTTTTCACTCATTCTTCTTTCTAACACCCAGTCTATCACCAGGTTCTGTTACTTCTTTCTCTGAATACCTCCTGATGTTTTCCTCTGCATTTCCAGGGCTAAGGTCCTTATCCAGGCTACCATCATCAAGCCACTCTATCACACAGCCCTGCCAATCGTCCACGTGTGGATCTCACTCTCCTACTGCACTGCTCACACCATCCGGAAGGCTTCCCGCTGAACTGACTGCTTAACTAACCTTGCGAGATCTCTGCCTGCTTCTTTCCTCAACCTCATCTCTCTCCACGCATCTCTATCAATTCTAGGGTCCAACCCTCAAACTCCTCCATGCTTGCTGCTTTTCCTGTCACTCATCTTTTACACACGCTGTTTCCTCTGCTAAAACACTCTCCGTCTACTCTTTTACTTTCCTCTACCCCCCCCTTCCCATCCATTAGTTCTCAGTTAAAAGCGGTCTTTAATCTTGAAGGTAGCTTGCCTACTAAATGCTCCCCCCAAAGACTACACCTTTCTTTTATTATGTTCTTTTATTATCTCTTTAGTTAGGTTTTCTAAATTCTGGCTTCTCTTTTTCCTGAAATAATTTAAGGCAAATTCAACACCTCATTATTTTATTTTAAATACTGCACTATTATTTCCAACTAGTATATCCCATTTTTCTTCCAGTTAACCTAAATTTTACCATTATTAGCACACATTGTGCTTGCAATATTTCTTCCCAGCCGGTAGGGTATTTTTAAATTCTCTTCCCCTGGTCTGTTTTTCCTTGTTTTTGTTTGTTTGTTGGTTGGTTGCTGTTTTTTTAAATTTTAAGGGAGTCCAATTTATAATTTTTTTCTTTTAGTGGATCATGCTTTTGGTGTCAAGTCTAAGAACTCTTAAGCTAGCTCTAGATTGCAAAGATTTTTTTTTCCTATTTTCCCTGGACTTTTTCATAGTTTCACACTTTATACTTAAGCTCATGATTCATTTTGAGTCAATTTTTGTTTAAAGTGTGAAGTTTACCTCTAGATTCATTGTTTTGTCTATGCATATCCAATTGCTTCAACACCATTTGTTGAAAAGGCCATCTTTCCTTCATTGAATTGCCTCTGCATCTCTGTCAAAAATCAGCTGAGAGTATATGTGTGAGCCTATTTCTGGATTCTTCATTCTATTCCTTGATCTATGTTTCTACCCATCCCCCAATACAGCCCAGTTTTCATTACTATAACTAAATATTACTCTTTAATATCGGGTACAGTGATTCCTTATACTTTATTCTTCTACATCAAGATTCCTTTAACTATTTTAGGGTCTGTACCTTCCCACATAAATCTTAGAATAAGCATTCCCTATATAAAAACAAAACAAAACAAAATAAACCTCGCTGGGATTTTGTTAGCAATTGCATTAAACCTGTAGGTCAAACTGGAGAGAACTGACATCTTTATTATCTTTAATATCTTTTCCGATTTAGGAGCATGGTATGTCCCTCATACACTTAGGTATACTTTGATTTCTTTCAACAGCATCATACAACTTTCAGCATAAAGATGCTGAACATGTTTTGCAAAGTGTATACCTAAGTATTTCGTTTTCCTTGGAGTAACTGTACCTGGTATGGTGTTTGTGATTTTGGTTTCAATCAGTTCATTTGTTATCATCTAAAAGTGTGTCTGTTTTTGGTGTGTTGAACTTGTTTTCTCTGACCCTGCTGAACTTCCTTCAAAAGGAATTTTGTAGGTTCCTTGAGATTTTAGACATATGATCTGCAAATAGATATATATTTTTTTTACCTTTTCAATATCTATACCTTTTATTTCTTTTCCTTGTCGTACGGAAGTGGCTAGAATTTCTAGTCCTATGTTGAATAAGAAGAGTAAGAATGGATATCCTTGCCTTATTTCTGATCCAATAGTAAAACCACTCAGTCTTTCACCATTACCTATGTTAGTTGTAGGCTGAAGATGCAGTTCATCAAGTGGAGGCCATTACCTTGGATCTAACTTGGAGAGAGATTTTATCATGTATGGCTGCTGTTAAATGCTTTTTCTGTGTCTACTGACATGATCATATGATTCTTCTTCTGTACCTGGTTGATATGATACACTGATTGATTTTCATCCCTTCCACTATATGTGGATATAATGGGAAGTCTCAGAACCATGCAGGCACTCTGCTCTCAAGACTTCCCGCCTTAAGAACTGTGAGAAATAATTTTTTGTTGTTTTGAAGTTCTCTAGTCTGTGGTATTTGCTATAGCGCCCGAATGCGATGAAGACAACACGCTTTTTGTTTCACTGATTTTTTTCTCCCTCCTTCTCCTCTTTTCCTCTTTTTTCACCCCTCTTTTTTCATGTCATTTATTTGTTGAAGAAAATCAGACATTTGTGCTACCAACTTAATTACAATATGAATTAGGTTAATTGCATGTCTGTGTTTTCTTTTAACTTGAACTTCTATCCCCTAAACTGGTAGCTTGACCTACAGGCTTAATTAGAGTCGTTACTATTCATTGTATTTATTTAGTTAGTTTTTAGAGTGGGGAGGGGCAGAGGAAGAGGGGGAGAGAGAATCCCAAGTAGACTCCCCGCTGAGTGCAGAGCCTGGTGGGGGGCCTCGATCCCAGGACCCTGAGATCATGACCTGAGCCAAAACCACGAGTCAGATGCTTAACCGACCGAATCACCCAGGAGCTCCTCTTTTATTTATTTATTTATTTATTTATTTATTTATTTATTTATTTATTTGGTAACTATCATTCATAGGTGGCACTGTACACTTTCTATGGCTTCAAATCAAGAGACACTTAATTTTGGATGCCTCCTTTTTGGTGATGCTAAAATTGACCAGAAGGTTCAGATATTATCTATCTCCCAACACAGACGCATTAATCTCCACTAATCAGGAATTTCAGTAAAATTGCAATTTCACTTTTCAATCTGTTTGCCTCTAATTTGCATTATATTGTTGGATACTTAAATGATCGATTACTGAGAAGGTTTGTCAAAAAAAAGTTGAGGAGTAAGTATGGTCGACACTAGGGATAGTACTGGGGGGGATATTACAATGTGGATCAATTTTATAAGCAACTTCGTGAATGAATTTTCCTGTTTGAATCACTTTGGCTACTCAATTATACTTTGTAACTATAAGGAATCAGATAATGGTTACAAGAAGGCATCCTATCCCTCAATGACCTATCCCCAATGCCCTTCCAGTATGATTTATCCTTCTGAGTTAGAACATTCTGGGGTGGGGAGAGCAATAGCAACAATGTGGCTTTCCCTTATATTACGTGCAAACTTTGAAGTCTTTCCCCTGAGTACCTACAACAACTAAAATATTGGCTGTTGGATAATTTAATAAATTTCTAAAAGAATAAAACGCTATCTTACCCATTCTTCTCCAGCTATCTTAGCACCCTTCAATCTTCCTTTTATATTCACTCAATGACCAAGAATCAACTTAGAGTCATTTTGCTTCTTTACTCCTCACCCAAGTCCAGTCAAGTCTATTTTGGACATGTTTATCACAGAAATCAACTTAACCTCTTTTTCTTCTGCTGCTCTCTGTTTCTCCTAATTAGCCCTTTTTTCTAAACTCCTTACCTCCAAACCATCATATTATCCTGCCAATTATTGATTAAATGTCCTGGAGCACAAATTGGTCATCCTGCCAATTCTGATATTTAATGGCTCCTCATTACCTAGAGATTAAGTTTCAGATCCCATATAATGGCACACAAGACCTCTTTCAACTAATCTTACTTCTCAACATTCTCCTTCTTATATAATTTGTTAAAACAAACAATTCCCTTGTATCCATATGTCTATACTTAGAAAAAAAAGCAACAAATAAAAAACCCTACTGCCTAGAATATTATCTCAAAAAATCTACAGCAGTGTCAATACCCAAAATATACTTATGTGACATGGGCACCAACAAATTAGATTGACTGTCAGCCAGTAAGTCTCACTGGTTGGTACCAGTTTAGGGCAGACTTGTAAGAAAACTTCAGCATTCTTTAGGAAACTGCATCCTAGGCCACCTCTCCTACAGCATCTCTAGTCATTCCGAGGATTCTCATAGTCCCATACAGACACTGAAATAGGGATCACATTATTTCTTTTTCAATAGTTATGTCATTTCCCTGTCTAGTCTGTAAATTTCCAGTGGTTCAGAGCTCTCTGATTCATCTTTGATGCCCTTCCTATCCCCAGGATAAAGCCTAGCTTTAATTTGTTTTAAGACAGACCTACAAGTTTTTGAAGTCTGAAAACAAATGTCATGTTCCAAGTGCAACCATTCATTTCTTCCTGGCCTTGTCAGTCTCTCCTTACATAGTGCTTCAATTTCTTCAAACTGTTACCTGTAGATCAGTCTGCCTTTCCTGTGAAGCTGTGGGTCAATTAAGGGCATGGGAGCATGTCTTTATATCCCCATATTTAGCCCTGTGACTGGCACACAGAACTTGCTCAATAAAAGGTTATTTAAATGAATTATCAAATGAGCTCTGTAATGACTGGTTTGGTGAAGGGTTAAAACAACAGTGACCCATTAATTGTATGATTTCTACAATGTGTAGACAGCTAATTTGCGCTTTGTGTATGTCTCTTTTCTGCAATAAGACTGAAACTTCATGAGTCTGCCCCATGTCCCTTTTTTCTCTCGCATAGTGCTTAATATCTGAGTATCTGCAAATGAGTGATAGATAATATCAATACCAATAGACATGAATTTCGGTGAGTAAGTAAAAGCGCAAGATTAAAAGCTAACTATGTAGGATTCTTGGCAGCTGGGAGAGGGAGTGAGGCATACCTACCCCAGTCTCCTGCTGTTAGAATCCATGGTTCTCTCTCTCATTATAAAGCCGACTCCTTTTGTGAATGCCACTACGAGCAACTAATTGGTTTTCTGGATTCCAGATTTCCTACACAAGATGTCAAATGAGTTTGCACCTCACGCAGACATATCTCACAGCAGGGACAAGACTATCTTAAAAACGTTACATGTTTCCAGTTTAACACTGTTCTGGCTGGTTTCCTGGTCAGTTACTTAAGGAAACCTGAGAAACATGTCTTACCTTGTTGTTGTTTTGTTCTCAGGTCAACATCTCCTGGAGAGCCAGCATGTCTTATTCACACCCTTCACTTTCTCTCTAATGAAATGATGCTGTGGTCTAAATAATCTGTCTTGTCTACTAGCATTTAAAAATCAATCCATATTACAAATCTGTTGAATGTGAAAGAAATCCAGAGGGACAAGAAATTATGATACCTAGCCAAAGGTATATGTACCTGGTTTTAGTGTTTTTATTACATTTGATCCTGTTAAAAGTTGTAAGCAGACATTCTATAAGAACCCCTTGACAATGTCAGTTTCTTAGTAAGCCTCGCTGGGAGGTCAATGTTATGCATAGTTCTTTTCTTTTTCTCTTTTCTTTTTCTCTTTTCTTTTCTTTTCTTTTCTTTTCTTTTCTTTTCTTTTCTTTCTTTTTTTGGCTCCACACCCAACATGGGGCTTGAACTCATGAACTCGAGATCAAGAGACATATGCTCTACCAACTGAGCCAGCCAGACACCCAATGCTTTGCATAGTTCTTTTTATCCAGAGTCAAAATCTGTGTAGTAGTTAAAGCATAGACTTTGGATGAAAAATGCTAGGCTTCAGAATCTGGCTCTCCTCTTGACAGCTGTGTGACCCTCACACAGTTGTTATGAAGATTAAATGCGATGACTATGTAAATGATTTTATTAGCACTGTGCATGGTCCATAATAAATGCTCAACAGATATTAGTTACCATTACTATATCTAAATACACAAATGCCAAAAAAAATCCGGGCTTTTATTAAGCAGCACTTAAAATTCTCAATCGAATATATTATCTGTTGGCCTCCAAATAAACTTGGTTATGGGACCCAACCTACTGTATTCTGATTTCTTCTTTGCTGAGATACTTGGTGGTATATATAGTTATAAGAGCACGAGTACAGAAAAATAGTGCTAAAGCATGACAAGAGGAGAGTAGTTTACATGAAAGAGTGGCAGTGGAACGTGCTGACAGCCTAAAATCCAGCTGCCAAAGCCACAGTACTTACACCCCAGTCCAGAGACGGCCAATCAAAAACATTTACTGAAGAGCCACTAGACCCAGAGGGCAGTCTGTGCAAAATGCCTACTCAGGAAAAAAATAATAAAATCCATTTTATACAGTAAATTCATATTACACAACTGTTGAATTTAAAAACAAAAATCCACAGGGAAAAGAAATGATGGCTTCCAGCCAAGAGTATATGTACCACATTTTACCGTTTCTGTTACATGTGATCCTGTTGAAATTTGTAAGCAGACATTCCCTAAGAACCCTCTGACAATCTCAGTTTCCTATTAAACTCAGCTGGGCCTTAAATGCTTCCCATAGCACTTAGGAAAGTGGTGGGTACCCAGTAGGTCCTCAGTAATTGTTTGCCAGCTTGCAAAATTATTTTCCCTCAGGTACTATGTGCCATCCTGGGGATACAAAGTATATAAAATGATCCCACATACAGTACTAAGTATTGTGCAGATAGACAGGAGAAACAAATAAGTAAAGGTCCTTAACATTGCTATTACATGCAGAAGTCAGTTAAGGAATGAAGGGATTTGAACACTATTTAAAGAAAAAGGAACCTAGACAGTAAATGTTATAACAGAAAAAAAGCAAACAGCCTCAATTAACCCACCACATCTGAAATAGCTTTTCTGTGCTGTTGCTGTAAAAGGAAGAATCTAGAAAGCACTGTAAAGTGGTGATTGTTTCCAAGGGAATTAAATACCATCTTATTCTTGACCAGGAGTCATGTCTGCACACACACACAAAAATATGTGTTTCTCCATCCGAGAAAAAGTTATAGTGGAAACATCACTTTCACTTGTGCAGCATCCAACTCTCTTTTTGGTAAAGAACCTTTGGTTTCTTTTCAGGGCACTTTCCCCACCACCCACTTCAGTGTATAAGGACTGAATGAGGCTCAGCCAATTGGTAGGTCCCAGCCACAGGGTCAGAGAGTAGATCCAGGATGAGCAGCTCTCCTGTTCCAGGTGGGTAAGGACTACCCCTGGGATTCATGTGTGGACCCTGAAAGAGAAGCAAGCCTTTGTCCTGAGATGCCTGGCAGCGATCATGACAGAAAACAGATAGACAGAAGCCGCTCCAGAGGGAGGCCAGCAGAGGGGAGGCCAACAGAGACGCAAGTACGAATCAGAGGGACTGAGGCCGGAGGGCATTATCTGAATTCTTAAATCCAGCCTTGATAACAGCTAATTTACCCAGGACTTCTCGGCTGCAGGAGCCAAAAATTCCCTTTGGAGTTCTAGCCAATTCTGATTTGAGTTTCTATCACTTGTCACTGAAAGTGTCCAAAGGAAAACAAGTGGCGACTGAAAAGACACCAAAAAATGATGCCAAAAGGCAAGAAAGATGGAAAACACAAGGGAGCTCCCTGGAAGGGCAAGGACTCAGCAGGAAGAGAGGAAAGTCAGGAGGCAGTAATGGACAAGGAAGAAGATAAACATGGTAAGTGCCATAATATTACTCTTTCTGGATACTGAATTCCTTGCAGAGGAACCAACCCAGGGCTTCATCAAGAAAAAAGGGTTTTGAATTGCTGACACCACTGAGACATGGCATTTGAAAAGGCATAATTAAAATATTAATAACAACGTTCATAGTCAAGAAAGAAAGAAAATATAATCATGAAATTGAGATCAATTCCTAAAACATTATGTCAAACTATTATTGTACATTAGGAGACGTACAATTTTGATAGTGGGGAAAAACTAGGACATGTATAATTATATGTCTTATTATTAATACCAGTTCTAAATGGGAGCTTAAAGTGAGCTGAGTTGCCATGGAAGAAAATTTATTGAGCCACTAGGGGTTGAGTGAGACCTTTCATTAACAAGCTGTCTACTGGACAAGCTAAAATACAGATTTTTAGAAAACATTTTCAGTATATGCTTTAAAAAAATTTAATATTTTAAGAAGGCAGTTATCATAAATATGCAAACTTGAAAATCAAGAAGTCACAATCAACATATTAGGAATGCAAACATAAAATAGATTTATTCACCTTAAATCATTATATATTAATGTTTTTGAGTGGAAAGGAATAAAATTTTAGTGGGAAAGTGACAGGCAGCATTGTTAATCATAGCCTGCACATACAAAGAAGAAAAATTGATTAAAGTGTTCACTGTAGGAAATTTTCACCAATAACTTTACCCAATCAAATAACTGAGGTGATGAAATATTCTATTTTATAAAAGAGAATGTTGTTTGAAATGCTGAAATTAAAGTTTTGAAGTATCATTTATAGCAAACAGATTTTTTTCTAAAAGAGGTACTATACTCTTGAGTGGCATATGCTTTGCTTTATCACAGAAGGGTTAGGGCAGACAATTCACAAAATAAAAAAAGGGACATTAGTATGTGTTTTGCAAATCAAATCATTCTAAAGCTAATAAATAAGAGATGCCTTACCAAGTGTGGAATTATGAGAAGATATACAGTGAAATATTATATGCTTATAAAAGGTATTTTTATTTTTAAAGCCATAACTTCAGATTGAAGAAAAATGAGAAAAAGAGGGAAGAGAGAAAGAAAAAAAAACAAACACCAAAAGACATCACTACTCTGAAAATTACAGGACTCCAGGTATGATCTTAAAGACATTTTCCAACATCTGCAAAATAGAATCACAGCAGTATAATGGATGAGCATTAAACCAGGACTCAATTAAATAGATGCCCCCATAGAAGAAAAAATTACAGGATATTTTTAGCATGCTACAGCAGGATAACACGACGGCCTCAAAATTATGGTACACAATGTACTACAGAACACCACACACCTATAATAGTGCTTTCTGTGAAATTAAAGGGTTGAGTTCAATCTAGCCTTTTCACAAGCCATTTGGTTTAAACTTTAAATATACCACCCAAGCAGCTGCTACCTTTACTAGGCAACACTCTTTCACAGACAAGCCATAACAGTTCTGCTATAGACAAGAAATTGCTTTTAGAGTTAAGACAAAGTGATAAAAAAAAAAAAAATCCCAACAGAACAGCAGTGAAAGAATACTCCAACAGTGACCAAAGGGGGAAAGTAAAACAAAGCAACAGGAAGATGATTTCTAAGCAAGAACTTTTCTGAGGTTCAGGGAAATAAAACCGATCTATCCTGAGAAGCATTCAATCTACTTCTACTGTAATGGCATTATATTGGAACAGAAGAAAACCCATATGGAAGAATGCCAGTTAATCAAAGGGCCAAATGGCCTGGTGATTTTGCCAGCCTCAGGAAATTTCCAAGTCTCTGGCATACTGGACTCTGATAAGACAGGGTTTCATAGGACTTATTTTTTATACAATTGCACTCAATTTGAAAGGAATCAGAATCAGAGTTGTAAAAAGCAGAGCAGCATTTTTTCTTTGATCCCCACAATGAAACATACAACAAGCTTTGTATTCAAAAATATGTAGAAGAAGTCAAAATAAAATACTATTGCTATCTCAAGCAAAACCTTGAGTCTAGAAGTTTATCATGATTGGTAACTGACAGAAAAGGGAAGGGAGCTGACAGCCAGGCAAGGCTTAACATCAAAGAAGATTTATTTTTTAAAAAATGAAATGGAATAACATCTAAAATGTCCATGTAATTCAGAGATCGGAAATCTTTTAGATGCTCAGATTTGAGACATATTGTCATCATTAACAAAGAATCGAACCTAACGAACTTCACAGAATGGCCAGTGATTGGCCCACACTGGTGGAGATGACTCCATTCTAATACCACTACCCTTGTAGGAAATGCCCTATTTGACTTCTTAGAATTAACTGATCACATTTCTAATGACGGAATTAGCTAAGACCAATTGAATAAGACAAAACCACAGCTGGGGAAAAAGCAAAAAAAAAAAAAAAAAAAAACTAAACAATTAACTAGATTTTCATGAATGCCACCATATTTCAACATACAATAGGAAAGTTTCAAGATTCTCCACAGTAACAACCCTGTGGTTATAGCAAACATGGGCCCTGTCCAATAATCAACATCCATAGACACAAAACAGAGGAGTCTCTTTCAAATAAAAGATTTTGTAAGAGTTTAAACACTACTCTTCAAACTGTGATTTTACATCATCTTACAGAAACAGAGTTTATAGGCTTGTCACTTAGTTGTTAGTTTCAACAAGCACTCCCTGGAAGGGAAAAAAAAGCAAAAGGAATCTAAAGGTTGTTATTATACTCTGATATTTGGGTATTCTTAGTAAAAAAGAAGGGAAAAAAGGACATTCCATGCAAAACTCACAGATGTATCAAAATCTAGAAGTTAGTATCTTTGCCTTGAAAATAACACTAGCTTCATTCTTTTCAGCTTAACTTCTAACCTTACAATCACACAAGGTAGAACAGGAGAATATTTTAGGTGCCCAGTTCTTCCTTACGAATAAAAAACAAAAACAAAAACAAAAACAAAAAACAAAAAACAAAAAACTGAGGCTCAGAGAAGCTGAGCGATTCCCATTCATTAACTGAGCCAAGACTAGAACAAGGTCTTCAACTTCGAACCTTGAATTCATTCCACTCTAGCACATTGATGTGATTAGCATAGTATTTATAATATTTCACTTTAACCTTATTGAATCACTCCCAGATTGAACGTACCCCTTTGTCAGCCAAGTAATCACAGAAGATTTCTATAACTGACCCCAGAGTTTTAAAGAGGTGACTCAAAAACTCATCTGAGTTTGGTAGGAAATATTTGCATATATCTGACAAAGGACTAGTATATAGAATGTATAAAGAATTCTTACAACTCAATAATAAAAAGACAACCCAATTAAAAGATGGGCAAGATCTATGAATAGACATTTATCCAAAGCAGATATACAAATGGCCAATAAATCTATGAAAACATGCTCAACATCATTTGTCACAAGAGAGATGCAAATCAAAACCACGAAAAGATACTACTTCATACCCACTGGGATGGTTACAATAAAAAAGATATAAATAACAAATGTTACCTGAAGTGGGAGAAGTTAGAACCTCATACACTGTTGGGGGGACTCTAACTTGGTGCAATGACTTTGTAAAATGGTATGACACTTCCTCAAAGGTTTAACACAAAATTATCATATAAACCAGCAATTTCAGTCTTCAGTATAAACGCAAGAGAAGTAAAAACCTATGTCTATGTAAATGCTTACACATAAATATTTATAGCAGCATTATTTATAACAGTTGAAAAGAGAAAACGACTAATGACCATCACTTAATGAACAGATAAAAGCATGTGGTATAGCCATACAACGAAGGATTATTCAGCAATAAAAAGGAATGAGGACTAATATATGTTACAATATAGGTGAATCTCCAAAATATTATGCTAAGTGGAAGAAACTAATCAAAAATACCCCAAATTGCATGATGCTATTTACATGAAATGGCAATAACAGGACAATCCATAGAGACAGAAAGTAGATGAGGGATTGCCAGGAACCGAGGTGGGGGAGTCCTTCGGGGGAAATGGAAACTGACTGTAAATGGGCACAGAGTTTCTTTTGGGGATGACGAAAATATTCTAAAATTGACGGTGGTGATGGTGAACTTGTAACATTGTACACAAAATACAAGTGAAGTTGTGTGTTCACCACTCTGTGAATCCCCCGCAAACCACTGAATCACACACTTTAAAAAGGGGGAATTATAGGATATATGAACTGTATCTTAATTAAGTTGTTTTTAAAAAATATCGAACCTGAGGGGAGGTTAAGATGGCAAAGGAGCAGGGAACCCCTTTTTCAGCCGGTCCCCCGAGTCGAGCTGGAGAGGTACCAGACCAGCTTGAACACCCACGGAATCAGCATGAGATGCAGGAAGATACATTTGGATCTCTACAAATGAACATCTCCAGCGCTGAGTACTGAGGTACGAAGCGGGGAGCCGTGAAACCACGCAGAGATATCGGAAGATAAACGGAAGAGGGAGGGAGCTGCCGCGTTCGGGCGCCGGGAAGCGGTAGCCACTTGCACGGGGGAGCGGGCGGACTCGCAAACCGGCACCCGGGAGGGAGCAGACTGAGACCGTGAGCGGGGAGCGCGCGCCACCAGACTTCTCATGGAACTCCAGAGTTCTCACTGGAACCAGACTGAGACTGGGAGCTACGGAGTGCGCGGGGGACGGCTGGTGGCTGGTGGTGTTAGAAACACAAAGGACAGAGACGCGCCAGCCCTGGAAGTGAGGGCTGGGACGCCGGTGTGGGGCGCACATCCCGGGACGCTGCAGGGTTGAGCAGCACCAACAGTAACAGAGTTAAAGTGGCCAGAACATTAGTAGAGAACGGGCCGCAATCCCTCTGTTCCGTGACAGAGGCTGAGATTCGGCCACTGCTACTCTGACCCTCAGAAGAGGCACAGCAAACTGCCAGGGAAAGCCGCCAGAGAACAAAAGCCTGGAAACACCGGCTCACAGGGTGCCCATCCCCATCCCCCCTCACAGGGGACACGGAGACTCTACCCAAACAGGGTTGCCTGAGTATCGGCGTGGCAGGCCCCTCCCCCAGAAGGCAGGCTGAAAAATCAAGAAGCCCACATCCCTAGGATCCTGCTAAAACAAGAACGCACGGCCTGGGTCCCGGTCAATAATTTGGGCTCTGGACAACCCCGCAACCTCTCCTTATCAGAATGACGAGAAGGAGACATCCCCCCCCCAGCAAAGAAAAGACAATGAGTCTGTGGCCTCTTCCACAAAACTAATGGATATGGATATAACCAAATTATCAGAAATGGAATTCAGAGTAACAATGGTCAAACTGATGTGCAGACTTGAAAAAAGTATTAACGAAAATGTTAATGAGAATATAGAATCTCTAAGGGCGGAAATGAGAGCGAATCTGGCAGAAATTAAGAATTCTATGAGCTAAATGCAGTCAAAACTAGAGGCTCTGATGGCCAGGGTGAATGAGGCAGAAGAACGTATCAGTGAATTGGAGGATGGGTTAGTAGAAGAAAAAGCTAAAATAGAATCTGGACTTAAAAAAATCCATGCTCAAGAATGTAGGTTACGGGAGATTACCGACTCAATGAAATGTTCCAATGTCAGAATCATCGGTGTCCCCGAGGGGGTGGAGAATAACAGAGGTCTAGAAGAGATATTTGAACAAATTGTAGCTGAAAACTTCCCTAATTTAGCAAGGGAAACAAACATTCGTGTCCACGAGGCAGAGAGGAACCCTCCCAAGCTCAACCACGACAAACCTACTCCACGTCACATCATAGTGCAATTCGCAAATATTAGATCCAAGGATACAGTACTGAAAGCGGCCAGGGCAAAAAATATCTCACGTACCAAGGCAAAGGTATCAGAATTACATCAGACCTGTCTACACAGACCTGGAATGAGAGAAAGGGTTGGGGGGGCATTTTTAAAGCTCTTTCAGAGAAAAGCATGCAGCCAAGGATCCTTTATCCAGCAAGGCTGTCATTCAGAATTGATGGAGAAATAAAGACCTTCCAGAATCGCCAGTCATTGACCAATTTCATAACCATGAAACCAGCCCTACAGGAGATATTAAGGGGGGTTCTATAAAAGTAAAAGACCCCAAGAGTGATACAGAACAGAAAATCACAAACGATAGAAACAAAGACTTTACTGGCAACATGGCATCATTAAAATCATATCTCTCAATATTCAGTCTCAATGTAAATGGCCTAAATGCTCCCATAAGATGCCACAGGGTTGCAGATTGGATAAAAAGACATGACCCATCCATTTGCTGTCTACAAGAGACTCATTTTGAACCTAAAGATACGTCCAGACTGAAAATAAAGGGATGGAATACCATCTTTCACGCCAATGGACCTCAAAAGAAAGCTGGGGTAGCAATTCTCATATCAGACAGATTGGATTATAAACTAAAGACTATAGGTAGAGACACAGAAGGGCACTATATTATTCTTAAAGGATGTATCCAACAAGTGGATATGACAATTATAAATATATATGCCCCCAACAGGGGAGCAGCAAGATACACAAGCCAACTCTTAACCACAATAAAGAGACATATAGATAAAAATACATTAATAGTAGGGGACCTCAACACCCCACTATCAGAAATAGACAGAACACCCATGCAAAAACTCGACAAAGAAACAAGGGTTTTGAATGCCATACTCGACGAGTTGGACCTCATAGATATATATAGAATGTTACACCCCAGAAACAAAGAACACTCATTCTATTCTAATGCCCATGGAACATTCTCAAGAATAGACCATGTTCTGGGACACAAAACAGGTCTCAACTGATACCAAAAGACTGAAATTATTCCCTGCATATTCTCAGACCATAACGCTTTGAAATTGGAACTCAACCACAAGGAAAAATTTGGAAGAAACTCAAACACTTGGAGACTAAGAACCATCCTGCTCAGGAATGATTAGATAAACCAGGAAATCAAAAATCAATTTAAACAATTTATGGAGACCAACGAGAATGAAAACACAACGGTCCGAAACCTACTGGATACTGCAAAGGCAGTCCTAAGGGGGAAATACATAGCCATCCAAGCCTCACTCAAAAGAATAGAAAAATCTAAAATGCAGTTTTTATATTCTCACCTCAAGAAGCTGGAACAGCAACAGAGGGACAGGCCTGATCCACGCACGAGGAAGCAGTTGACCAAGATTAGAGCAGAAATCAATGAGTTAGAAACCAGGAGTAGAGTAGAGCAGATCAACAGAATTAGAAGCTGGTTCTTTGAGAGAATTAATAAAATTGACAGACCTCTGGCAAGACTTATCCAAAAGAATAAAGGACCCAAATTAATAAAATTATGAATGAAAAAGGAGAGGTCACAACCAACACCAATGAAATTGGAAGGATTATTAGAAACTTTTATCAACAGCTTTATGCCAATAAATTAAGCAATCTGGAAGAGATGGAGGCCTTCCTGGAAACCTATAAACTACCAAGACTGAAACAGGAAGAAACTGATTTTTTAAACGGGCCAATTAATTATGAAGAGATTGAGTCAGTGATAAACAACCTTCCAAAAAATAAAACTCCAGGCCTGGACGGTTTTCCTGGGGAATTCTACCAAACATTCAAAGAAGAAATAATACCTATTCTCCTAAAGCTATTTAAAAAAATAGAAACAGAAGGAAAGCTACCAAACTCATTCTATGAGGCCAATATTACCTTGATCCCCAAACCAGGCAAAGACCCCATCAAAAAGGAGAATTACAGACCGATTTCCCTAATGAATATGGATGCCAAAATCCTCAACAAGATCCTGGCTGTACATTAAAAGGATTATCCATCATGACCAAGTGGGATTCATCCCTGGGATGCAAGAGTGGTTCAACATTCGCAAATGTATCAGTGTCTTAGATTTTATCCAGAAGGAAAAAGCCAAAAATCATATGATTCTCTCAATAGATGCAGAAAAAGCATTTGACAAAATACAGCATCCTTTCCTGATTAAAACCCTTCAGAGTGTAGGAATAGAGGGTACATTTCTCAGTTTCATAAAAGCCATCTATTGAAAGCCTACAGCAAATATTATTCTCAATGGGGAAAAGCTGGAAACCTTTCCCTTAAGATCAAGAACACGACAAGGATGCCCACTCTCGCCACTATTATTCAACATAGTACTAGAAGTCCTTGCAACGGCAATCAGACGACAAAAAGGGATAAAAGATATCCAAATCAGCAAAGAAGAAGTCAAACTGTCTCTCTTTGCAGATGACATGAAAACCCAAAAGAAGCCACTCCCAAACTATTAGAAGTTATAGAGCAATTCAGTAATGTGGCGGGATACAAAAATCAATGCTCAGAAATCAGTTGCATTTCTATACACAAACAATGAGACTGAAGAAAGAGAAATTAGGGAATCCATCCCATTTACAATAGCACCAAAAACCATACATTACCTTGGAATTAACTTAACCAGAGACATAAAGGATCTATATTCTAGAAACTATAAATCACTCTTGAAAGACTTTGAAGAAGATACAAAAAGATGGAAAAATATTCCATGCTCATGGATCGGAAGAATTAACATAGTTAAAATGTCCATGATACCCAGAGCAATCTACACTTTCAATGCTATCCCGATCAAAATACCAAGGACATTTTTCAAGGAACTGGAACAAATAGTCCTTAAATTTGTACGGAACCAGAAAAGGCCCCAAATCGTCAAGGAACTGTTGAAAAGTAAAAACAAAGCTGGGGGCATCACAATGCCAGATTTCAAGCTGTACTACAAAGCTGTGATCACAAAGACAGCATGGTACTGGCACAAAAACAGACACATAGATCAATGGAACAGAATAGAGAACCCAGAAATGGACCCTTGGCTCTTTGGGCAACTAATCTTTGATAAAGCAGGAAAAAATATCTGGTGGAAAAAAGACGGTCTCTTCAATAAATGGTGCTGGGAAAATTGGACAGCTACATGCAAAAGAATGAAACTTGACCACTCTCTCACACCATACACAAAGATAAACTCCAAATGGATGAAATACCTCGATGTGAGACAGGAATCCATCAGAATCCTAGAGAAGAACATAGGCAGCAACCTCTACGACATCGGCCAAAGCAACCTTTTTCATGACACATCTCCAAAGGCAAGAGAAACAAAAGATAAAATGAACTGGTGGGACTGCATCAAGATAAAAAACTTCTGCACAGCCAAGGAAACAGTCAAAAAAACTAAGAGGCAGCTCACAGAATGGGAGAATATATTTGCAAATGATGCTACAGATAAAAGACTGGTATCCAAGATCTACAAAGAACTTCTCAAACTCAATATGCGAGAAACAAACAAATCATAAAATGGGCAGAAGATATGAACAGACACTTTTCCAATGATGACATACAAATGGCTAACAGACACATGAAAAAATGTTCAAAATCATTAGCCATCAGGGAAATTCAAATCAAAACCACACTAAGATACCACCTTACGCCAGTTAGAATGGCAAAAATTAACAAGGCAGGAAACAGGAATTGCTGTAGAGGATGTGGAGAAAGGGTATCCCTCCTACATTGTTGGTGGGAATGCAGGTTGGTGCAGCCACTCTGGAAAACAGTGTGGAGGTCCCTTAAAAAGTTAAAAATTGAGCTACCCTATGACCCAGCCATTGCACTACTGGGTATTTACCCCAAAGATACAGATGTAGTGAAGAGAAGGGCCATATGCACCCCAATGTTCATAGCAGCATTGTCCACAATAGCTAAATCGTGGAAGGAGCCGAGATGCCCTTCAACAGATGACTGGATTAAGAAGTTGTGGTCCATATACACAATGGAATATTACTCAGCTATCAGAAAGAACGAGTTCTCAACATTTGCTGCAACATGGACGGCACTGGAGGAGATAATCTAAGTGAAATAAGTCAAGCAGAGAAAGACAATTATCATATGATTTCTCTCATCTATGGAACATAAGAACTAGGAAGATCGGTAGGGGAAGAAAGGGATAACGAAAGGGGGGGTAAGCAGAAGGGGGAATGAAGCATGAGAGACTATGGACTCTGAGAAACAAACTGAGGGTTTCAGATGGGAGGGGGGTGGGGGAATGGGATAGACTGGTGATGGGTAGTAAGGAGGGTACGTATTGCATGGTGCACTGGGTGTTATACACAACTAATGAATCATCGAACTTTACATCAGAAACCAGGGATGTACTGTATGGTGACTAACATAATATAATAAAAAAACATAAAAAAAAAAGAAGTTAAAAAAAAATAAAAAAATAGAAATGTCTGAATCTGTCCCCTGTTCCAGCTCACCACGTCCCCAGCTATTGGCAGGACCACGTCAGCGCACACAGTGCCTGTGTAAGAATTACAAAAAGCTGCCTTTTCTGGGTAAGAAGAAAGCCATCCCTTCTTACATGCTGACATGGCCAGACCTGGAGCAGGCTGCAAAGCTGAAAAAGGAAACCATGGGTGGATTTTGTCCAGGAGCCCTTGGGCAGGGCATGGCCTGCATAAATATGTATAACACATTTGGGACATGCTGCTCATAGATCACTCTATTTTTACCAAAGATGGAAAAGATATCTCTCAGGTGACCTGTAGATATGCTAGCAAACTGTATACTTAAAATTACAAACACATGACCTTCCCACCACCTCCTTCTCCTGCCATCCAACCCACGGAATACTCTACTCCTCTAATGTTGCTTTATCTCAGTGAAGTGTACCACCACCGGTGAAAAAAAACATTCCCCAGCCCTCACATCCAACCCCTTACCAAGTGATACCATTTTTACCACAAGCTCCCTCTCAACAATCATCAGCTGTGTAAACACTGGTAATAATTTCCTATTGGTCTCCTCATTGGCATTTTTAATGCCCCTCAATCTAATTGCTCCAGAAAAGTCAGCCATTTGATATTTATAAATCAAAACACATCACCTTGTTTATTGGCTGCTTGGAATAAGATAGCTTATGTGAACCTGAATGATTTATCCCTGTGAATACTTCTGTCAACTCACCTCGTGCCATTCTCCCTTCACTGGCTACAGCGTGCTGACCTTCAGCCCTGTCTAGGTCATAATGAGCTCCTTTTCACTTCATTTTCTTTAAGGCTTAGAAGAGTAAAAACTGAACTGTAGAATTTCAAGCACCAAAGACAGATTACGGGGGAAGGGGAGGCGACTGGTTTTCTTTACAGTACTGTCACAGTTAGTGTATAATTTTGTATTAATTTGATGGAATTCTATTCTCCACTAGACCCTCAGTTCCATGAAAACAAGATCTTTCCCAGAATGCCCAACCTCTTGTAAAATATCTAACAATAGCAAATATTCAATGAACGCTCACTGAATAAACGCAAGAACTCTGGTCGTGGAGTTTCAGTTACCTCTTTTGGTGGCTCACCATTACCATTACAAAATCTACAATGAAAATGCTTCCTTTAGGTCGGGAAGCTTTGCTATCGTGATTGGGCCTGTTGATTAAATCATGGACCCATGCTAGCCTCCTGTAATCACGATCTCAGTGATAAAGATTCCAAGCCCAGCCCAACCTCAATAGTGTCCAGATCAAGCTATACTATCCAATATTTCAATACAAAAGTGTGTCCTCGGAAAGATTCATATCAATATGCTTTTAGGAGAAAATAGATTGGAAAATATTCTGATTAATTCAGACATGTTGGTCATATGTGCTTTAACCATGCCATCCTTCTCATTCATATATAAGCATCTCAAAGACATGAGAATCTGTGGGTAGACACAGCAAACTCAGTGGAAAGTTAGATTAAGATACTTGTCTATGGATTCTTCTCAACCAAGATTTCCCCCAAAACACAGGGCCTGAAAAAATATTGTCATATTATAAATACCCTTAGATAGACACAGTTATTTTACAAACTAAAAGTTTCTTATGATTCAAAAGGCAAAGAAGAAATATATTCCATTCATATGGAAAAGCATAAAACAGACCGAGAAGTTACTGAAAAATTGTTGACTTCTATAGAATCTTGTTTTAAAAATCATAACTTTCCTATGTGACTGAGCTGAAGAGTATTACGTTTGACTGAAAAGTTTGGCTTTGCTTTTTAAATTCATAAAGCATGAATGGCGTACTGATAAAGTTACAGGCTTTTGTTTTAAATTTAACTTGTTTTTAGACCATCAGAGCAAAGCAGCTTTGAACTTCATCAAAGTCATTATGTTCAAAGATGAAATTCATGTTTTTGGCTGCACTATTTAGTTATGAGAAATAGCACTGCCTGGAACTCACAGCAAACTAAGCTCTTACTAATTATAGCACAACAGTTTAAGCTAATTAGTCTTTAGTGATTTTTCTTTTCAGATACAGCCAGCAACTCTGAGTTTCATCCTTGAAATTTTCTACATTTGTTTAATCTTTCTTCAAATTTATTTTCCCAAGCCTCAATGTGCTTTTAAATATTCTAATCTAAGAAAAGTGAAAAATGTGCTACCTCTTCCACTGGTAGAGGAAGGAGTAATCCTTCGTAGGGGTAATATGGTCAATTTCCCATTTTACAGAAAGATTAGATAATGAACAGCGGTTTAAGAAGAAAAAGAAAAGGAAAAAAGGAACTCTGGGCTCAGGAGACGCACTGTCTTGCTTCTTTTTAAGAGAATGAGGCAGCATCATTTACAACCCAGTGCAATCCTTTTAATTTAGTGTATCTGCTCTGAGCATCTAGGTGAGAGGTTACTAACTGGTGACACCTAAGCTATGCCTTCAGACTTGTTCTGTTTGATGCAGACAGAATTGGCCCATGCAGTGATTTCATCAAAAAAAAAAAATTAAGTTTCGTCTCTAACATTTAAAAAGTCAAGACATTTCATGTGAAGAATGATGGATTCTGGTTTATCTTGAAAAGTGATTAGCTTTGCTAACAGTGTTGCTGCATTTTCTTATTTGTTATTTCCTTCACTACACAAATACTGGGGGGGGGGGGTATCTAGTAAATTCCAGGCACTCTGTCAGGCTCTAGACAGAGCAGTGAAAAACACAGTCTTCCAATATAGTAAGGGAGATAAAAATAAAAAGATGTTCAATGTCATATAAGGATCAAGGATATGGTGAACATACAGAGGACTGAAAAGATTTGCTTCTCCCTTGTGTTTTTAGGAATTCACATTAAAACAGTGAACTGGATGAAGTGAGCAAATGAGCAAGCTGTACAGATCTGACAGAAACCCTGAGGTGAGGACATTCTTTGCATAGTAAGGAAGAACAAGGTTAGTGGGGCTGGATTCAAGGACATAGTAAGAAGTGGCAGGAGATCACATATGGGAAGCTGGATAGGGCTCTGGGGCCCAAGGCGATCAGTGAGATTATTCTAATGGAAAACAGCTGGGGCTTTGAGCAGAAGAGACTGATTTGACAAGTGTGGAATTACTCTGCTTCTTGGTTGGAGAAAAGAACATTGTGAGCAGTGGCAGGGGTTGGGGTGGGGATGGGTGGGTGGCCCGAGGAAGAGATAGGAAGTAGAAGGCTATGTGAGAAGGCTAATGCAGTATGCAAGGTGGGAGGTGGACAAGACTCGCATTCGAATGGTAGCAGGGCAGGGATGAGGACTGGTCAGCTGCTGGGTACACCTTGAAGGAAAACTAATAGAATGGAGTGATGAATAGATGTGGAATGTGAATATGAATAACGGAAAAAGAGCTCAAGGATGACTCAGCTTTTGGGCCTGAACAATGCAACAGATGTGTTTTGTTTTGTTTTGTTTTATGGGCCATCAAATGAGTTTTTTTTTTTAATTCAAGCATAATTAACATACAGTCTTATATTAGTTTCAGGTCCACAATATAGTGATTCACAATTCTAGATATTATTCAATGCTCGTCACAATGGCAGGGAAGGAGAATCCTAAACTCACCTTATCTCTCCAATATGCCTAGGTAACAGCCACATCAGTGCTACTAATCCAGAAAATAAATATGTCTTTTATCAAAATGGTGAACACTGGAGAGGAGCAAGGTTATCAGGAAAATCAAGATTATAGTTTGGAAATACAACTGTGAGATGTTTACTGATATCCAGAGTAGCACTGGCAGGTGGTTATTTGAGCCACAAGTTTGGAGGAGAGGTCAAAGCTGGAAGTATGGTTTTAGGAGTAAATAAATGACAAAAACTGGGGAACTGAGCAGTTAGCATCCCCTTTAGAAAAAAAACCATACCATCATCTCTGGCCCATTCTAGACCTTACTACCCCTCATTGCTTACACCAAGCTTATTTCATTCATTTACGTTATCTTCCTAAGTAACCAAAATGAATAGAAATATAAAAAAGTGTAAGAAATGGAAGAGATATCTAGTTCTACAAACTGCCTTGCATTGTTGGTTAAAAAAACAGTAAAAATTAAGTTGAATGCATAGCTGGGCAAAAAAAGTAAGCTGAGAAGCAGAGAAATTAATTCTAGAGCTTATGCTGGGGTTGCCAGGACAGTGGAATGAGGATGCGGGCAATGAGAGCATTAGACTTGGCAATCTGGGAGCTTAGGTTGAACTGCCCATGTGGAAACAGGAAATAAGGTTTGGGGCCTAGAAAGTGGCCATTTGGAAATAAGCTCTTTCATACACAGCTACACAAGTGCAGGGCTGTACTCACGGCTAAACCCCTTTCGTGGACCCAGGGAAAGGACTAGGTAGGTAGTTAGCTTGTCCTTCTCTCTCTCAATGGGGGAGGCTATGGGGGGGAGGGGTTTGCGGGGCTAAGATATTTCAACGAAGAATTCATGATGTGGGACCTACACCTCCCCCAGTGTGGGATTTCACATGCGGTTAACATAGAGTTGACCCTTATCATTTGTGAATTTCATATTTCTAAATTCATCTACTCCCTAAAATTTACTTGTCAAGCCCAAATCAGTATTCGTGGCACCTCTGCAGTCATTTGAAGACATGAGTGAAGTGGTGTAAAATTTGAGGCACGTCCTGTGCACAGTCTCAGCTGAGGGTGAACAAGCAAAGCTCTGCCTTCTTGTGTCAGCCTCCTCCTGGAAGCAAGCAGCCTTTTTTTCTGGATATTTAGTGCTACGGTTTTTGCATTCATGCGCTTTTTGTTGACCTCCCTGCTTCAAACGGACCCCAAGCATAGTGCTGAAATCTATCTCGTGTTCTCATGCGTAAGGAAACTGTGCTGTGCTGCATGGAAAAAAATTGGTGTGTTAGAAAAGCTTTGTTCAAGCATGAGGAACAGAGTTCTGGACCATGAGTTTAACGTTAATAAATCAACAATGTACATTACCTAAGATTCCTTTAAACAGAAACATACGTAAAACAAGGTTATGTATTGATCGGTTGATGATATTGTTATGACCAGAGGTTTGCAGGAACCTAACCCTGTATTTCCCTGAGGAGCAATGGTTTGATATTCGTTAATTCAGTGTTAACAGTGACTTTATAGAACAAAACTACCATAAATAGTGAAAATTGACTGTTTGTGTTGGGCTACATAGAACCAATATATTAAAATAAAATTGTTCCCAGGTTGGTTATATCCCTGAGGTTTGTGGCAACGTGAGGTTCCTGGCAAAAGCAATAAAAGCTCCTTAAACCAAGGCTAAGGAGAGTCTCACGTTGGTCTGGGTAAGTAAAAAAGATCATATGCACATCATGGGACACCTGGGTGGCTCAGCTGGTTAAGCGGCTGCCTCAGGCTCAGGTCTGTTCTCCCTCTCCCACCGTCCTTCTCCCACCCCTGTGCTTGTGCTCTCTTTCTTTCTCTCTCTCAAATATGTAAATAAAATCTTTAAAAAAAGATCATATTCACATCAAAAAAATAAACAATATTTTTATATTCCCAACAGACCAACAAATCATAGGTTAACAATATCCTGAGCTAATAAAACATTATGAAAGAATATCTAAATGCTTAAGACTTTAAACAATTAAAATAATAAAGAAAAAATGAGGTTGCATGTCAAACCATCAGGAAAAACAAAATGCTCTGAATAGAGAACAGGAACATAAAAAAAAGAACCAGATAGAATGTCTAGACAGGGAAAATACAAACACTAGAATTAAACTCAAAGGATAGTTTAATAGTAAATTAGGCAGAGATTAATTAGTGATATGCAGGCTAGAACCAAGTAGCTATGAACACTGCAAAGAGAGACAGGGATAGAAAACATGACAGGCAAGTTAATAGATATGTAGGAGAGAATGAGAAATTTCAAAATATATTCAAAAGGAAACCAGAAGGAGTAGAGTTGCCATGGGGATAAACAAAACTGGAAGATACCTGCTGAAAAATTTTCAGTTGCCATAAGACATGCATCCCAAGATTCAGGAATCATACCCTAGAATTGTGTAACAATGAAAACAACTGATCCCTGAACAGCACACGTTTTGTGCTGGGCACTGCTCCAGGTGCTTGACATACTTTAGCTCATGTAAACCCCACACCTGATGAAGGAAGTTCTACTGCTCATCTTCGCTGTACAGATGAAGAACCGGAAACACAAACAGGCTCAGGATTTGTCCAAAGTCACATAACTGGTAAGCAGTGGAGGTGGGATTCGAACCCACGCAGTCTGGCTCCAGTCTCAGAGCATCTGTAGCAGTACATTCTGCATTGAAATTATTTTTTGAAGAACATGGGCAAATAGACACACTTTCAGGCCAATGGGGAAAAGAGCAGACAAAATAGCACTGACCACCGACAGAAACATAACTAAATAGATTTCTAAAAGATACAGAACTCAAAGAAGAAAAACGAGCCTAGATACAAGAAAGAGGGCGCACAAAGGACATAGTGAACATGTGAGTACTTTGAAAAAAACACTTGATTGTGTGAAATAACAATAAGGATTCTAGAGAAAGCACAGAAATATCTGATTTCTCTCTTCCTCTGAGATATTCCCCGAACCAGGACCTACTTTCAACGTAGAGGTATTTTTTGGAAGGCCCAAACTCGCAAAGACAGGAAAACAGAATAGTAAAGTGCAATACAATTGTAGAAGCCAGAAAGCAGAAATGATGCTTAACTGGTTTCGCATAATAGAGAAAGAGGACTTTTAGGCTCATAGTGGAGAAAAGCTTAGAAATGAGTTGATTTGTAGGTGGAATCTTCAAAATGCTTAGGAATGGAGGTAGCAGGCACAACTGGAAAAGGAAATGAAGTGGAGGAGGTGGTAACGTAAGAATTTTAAGCAGCAGGTACCCAGATCACATGTCCTCCCCCTACAACCAACACAGTTCCTTTCCACACCAGAGGAGAGGCTTATTGTCTAAAGGGGGTAAAACACATGGTGTCTTGACTAGACACTACTCGGCAGATCTCGTGATGCATATTGCGAGGAAACAGGTGGGTTAAATAAATATATGCATCTTGGACACTGCAATCCCTTAGGCCTCTTCTCCCACCAGGCTCCCAGAATACTAGTGGCAGCTATTGCCATCTAGGGGGAAGATCGGATTCTTTTCCCTCTGGGGAACCTGACCTACTTACCCAAAAGGGAAGAACTAAAAGCCCTGATAGTAAGGGGCTCCTAATGAAATGAGCGCTGTATTGTTAACCTCATAGTAACAAGGTCCACCATGAAAATGGAGATTTCTGTTAAGGTGTTGGTTCCCCATACCTTAAGTCTGTGCAAACGACCAAAAATTACCAGATGTATGCAAAAAAAAATCTTATTTGAAAGATAAAAACTGACCAACATAAAATAGAAATGAAACTACCTGGGAAAAACACTTTATACAGGGTAAGAACATATAAAGAAAGAAAACCATCACTCATACCTTCATATTTTTTGAAAAAGATTACAATTATTAAACTAGAAAAAGAGGGAGGAAATTCAGAGTACAAAAAGTCTCTTAAACTGCAAACGTTAAGACAGCATGTATTAAAAACTCAGTAAAAGTGTTCAAAGACCTCCAGAACAGATTTCTTCAAGAAGATTAAATGAACGAACTATTTGATGCATCTCCATATCTGAGAGGACACTGAGAAAACTAGCCAAAATTTTGGATGACATAGTATAAAACCACAGAAAAATCAAGAAACTAAAAAAAAAAAATAAGATTACTAATTTGTGGGAAAAGAAAAATTATGCACAAAAGAAAGAAATGATTAGTAATTATACTTTGCTACAAAACTCAGCTCTGAATTATCATTTACAAAGTCAACATCATGTAAATACTGAATACTGACCAACTTCAAATTTTGATCTAATAAAATCATATGATAACATGCCCTAAGTTAATGCATATTCAAATATTAATCAACTGGCAATTAGCTTCTTCCCAGACCCCCAGTTTCAAACAAAAGCAGGTGAAATATTTATTCACTGTAGAGCTTTAGATGAGGACTGGCTTGACAACTGACTGGCTCAACTCGATCCAGTTAGAGTACAGTAAGTGGAATAAAGTGTAGATTTCCCTATTTTTAATTCTGTGTTTTTGTAAGACTTCTGACTTTAAAAATGCTGTATTTCATAAACCTCTTAAAAAGGCAACCTCACATCGCTGTGGTGGCGGTATGAGACTGTTCTAGCATCAGATGTGATAGTCGAGTACTGCTTAAAACTAAAAAAAATCAGGAAGTAGCAATACAAGCAAATTGTTTATTAAAAAATGAGATAAATATCACAAGAGCCAAAGAGTTGAAAGTAGCTTCCTTTAGGAAAGGAGAAATAAGCAGGATATGGGCAAAAGCCTGAAGTTTTCCTTAAAAAACAAACAAAAAATATAAAAAAGCAAACAAAAAACTATGTGGAAGATTGTGTATGCTTATGTTATTTATTTCTTTTTTTTTTTTTAAAAGATTTTATTTATTTATTTGACAGAGATAGAGACAGCCAGCGAGAGGGGGAACACAAGCAGGGGGAATGGGAGAGGAAGAAGCAGGCTCATAGCGGAGGAGCCTGATGTGGGGCTCGATCCCAGAACGCCGGGATCACGCCCTGAGCCGAAGGCAGATGCTTAACCGCTGTGCCACCCAGGCGCCCCATGTTATTTATTTCTGATATGAAAGAAAAACTAGAAAAGAAAAGGAACAGGATCAGTAATGTCTAATTCATGGCATTAAAAATTTCAACAAAAATATTTGATAACAATAGTACAGTATTCTGGAGAAAAGTGATATAGTTTAAAATACTGCAAAGTCCTCTATTGTTGGAGATATTGATTAACTGTAGACTTTGTTAAACACGCATATTGAAATTTCTAGGGCAATTACTAGAAAAAAAAAATAAAGTGTGTAGCTTTCAATGTTACTGAGGGGGGAAGAAATTCTCAATCAGTCCAAACAAAGAGAAGGAAACAAAAAAAATCAAATACATTAATACAGCAATATTAATATATTAACACCTAAATTCTAAGCCAAACAATTTATTAGGGATAGTTGGTCACTTTATGTTGACCAAAAATATTCCTATTATAAATTTTTATACATCAATAATTCACTAAATACACAAAGCAAAAATACAGAAATTCTAGGATAAACAGAAATTTCTTATTGTATGAAGCTGATTGATTAGATAAAGCATCAGTAATGAGATATACAATTTCAGCAACACAATTAACAAGTTTAACTCCATAAACATATGGAGAACACTGCTCTGATCGATGGAGCACTAAGGCTAGAAATCAGTAACAAGGAGTGCCTGAGTTGCTCAGTCAGTTAAGCATCTGCCTTAGGCTCAGGTCATGATCCTGGGGTCCTGGGATCAAGCCCCATGTTGGGCTCCCAGCTCACTGGGGAGCCTGCTTCTTCCTCTGCCCATCTGTCCCCCAACCCCTGCTCATGCCTCTCTGGCACTCGAGAGCTGTCCCTCTCAAATAAATAGTATCTTTAAAAAAAAAAAAAAAAGAAATCAGTAACAAAAGATGACTAGAAAAACTTCATTATGTTTGGGAATTCAAAAACACATATCTGATAACTCACAGATCCAAGAGAAAATCATAATGAAATTATAACATTTGCAGAACTGGACCATAATAAACATGCTATACGTCAAAACCCTGGATGACAGCTAAAACTATGATTTCAGGAAAATTTAAAGCTACACGTATTTGTATTAGAACAGAAGAGTGGTAGGAAAAAACCATATAACTTAAGTGATTAAAAAAAGAAAAATGAAATAATCTAAGAAGTGGGAAAGAGCAATAAAAAGAAAATGAACGAAATACAAAGATTCAAAAGTGAACAGTAATGCCACATTCTGACAAGTTTGATTAAAAAGAGTACTGAAATAGTACTTAGAATGAAACAGGGAATGTACATATAGATAAAGCAGAGATAAGAATGATAATAAAAGGAAATGTTTTGATACAACTTTTTGCCAATGTATTAGAAAACATGAAAAAATGGATGAAATTCCTAGAAAAAACACAACTTTGCATAAAAAGACCATATGATTACTCCTAGAACTATTCAAAAGATTCACTCAATAGATAAATATTTCCTCAGTGAAAACTCCAAGCCCAGGTGGTTTTATTTGTAAGTTATACTTCTTCTATTTATTTATTTATTTATTTATTTATTTATTTATTTATTTATTTGACAGAGAGAGAGACAGCCAGCGAGAGAGGGAACCCAAGCAGGGGGAGTGGGAGAGGAAGAAGCAGGCTCCCAGCGGAGGAGCCTGATGCGGGGCTCAATCCCATAACGCTGGGATCACGCCCCGAGCCTGATGCGGGGCTCAATCCCATAACGCTGGGATCACGCCCTGAGCGAGTCGTTAAACAACGACTACGCTACCTAGGAGCCCCTGTAAGTTATACTTCTTATTCAAGGAACAGATAATTCAAATATTTCTCAAATTTTTCTAGGTAATATAAAAATAAGAAACACTCTCCAGCACATTTTTAGAGGTGAACATAACTTTGATACTAAAGGCAAAGAAAGGATAGTATAAGAGAATATATAAAGAAAATCTCCTATATGAATATATATGCAAAAATGCAAAATAAAATACTGGCAAACACCTAACATCCAGTTATTTAAAAAAACTTACATAAAAGCCAAGATGAAACTAACCCAGGAATAGAATGTTGGTTAATATTAAAAATTGTTTACTAATTACAGTTTAAAGAAGAAAAACAACATGAATATCCCAGTAAAAGTAGGAAAAGCACTAAAAAGAATAGAGCATTCATGATAAAAACTAACCTGGAGAGGATCTGCCTTAACTTGATAGAGAGCATTTACAAAATCTATAGGACATATCATATCAAATGGTGAAATGTCACTCTTAATTCATTTTATTTAAAATCAAAAGATAGGAATATCCACCATCAAAGTACTTAACACTGTATTAGGCTAGAGAAAGTGCAGTCATATAAAAATATATAAAAGATGCAAGGGTTGATAAGGAAACAAAAACTCTCATTATTTGCAGATAATATAATTCTCCAAACACGTCCAATGAAACCAAAGACAATGATCATACATTGCATTCTGGCTGGTTAAGAATGGACTCTTCAATCAACTGGGCTGCTAAGTTGACTTCCCATATTAGAATAAAATAAATGAGTCCTTCTATCTCACATGATATACAAAATCAATTCCCTATAATTAAAGACTTAAATATAAAGAGCGTAACATGAAACTTTTATAAGTACATTTAGGAGACTGTCTTCACCACTTCAGAATAAAGGAGAAAAAATTTTAAACAACTCATAAGAGAACATAAGTTATAAAGAAAAAGACTGATACTTTAATTCAAAATGAAGAACATTTGTTCATCATTTCACAGCATCAAGGGAAAAAGAACAAAACTAGCCACTAAAAAGAAGATGATTAATTGAAAGTGTACAAAGAACTCCTGCCTCCCCCCCAAAAAAAATCTAGATCACAGAAACATAAATGGTCACCAAACATAGAAAAGGAGCTTAACATCTTTGTAATCACAGAAATGCAAATTCAACCACAGTGAAATGCAATTTTATATTCACTAGATTTGCACAAATTAAAAAATCGAACAATAAGCATTGGCAAGGATGTAGCCGAGATACTCACAAACATAACGTCGAGGGGACAAAAATGTCATAGATGTATGCACACTGTATGATGCCGACATATAAAAGTTTAAAAGATTAAAAAGGTGAAACAATTTAACACATTGTTTAGAAAAACACACATGTATATTCAAAGGATAAAAAATCCATTTAATTCAGAATAGGGAATACCTATTGAGAGGGGAAGCAAGTGAAAGAAATGTCAGGAGGGTGAGTTAGCAGGTAGGTTTAATTGAACTTCAAATGCTTTAAATCTTAAGTGGTGGCTACACAGACATTCTTTACAATTTCTCCAGTGCCACTTGCATGTGTAATATAATTCATGATTAAAAATATACTGCACCACAAAATGGCCAAAATAAAAACATTTTAATAAAGAATTATAAGAAATTCAGGAATAAGACAAATAAAACTAATTATTAATAAAGCAAAGATATCTAGGAATTTGGAGATACTATCCTAACCTGCTGTGATCAGAATTAAGAATTTGGAAAAATATTTTCAAATACTTTAAGCAGGTATCAAAAATTATACAATGTAACATAACAGCAAATAATTGAGAAAGCTTGCTAACTCAAACATTACATCATTTTACATATTTCTCCCTTCCATAGATTTCCTAACTGTTCCACAAATAATCTACTAGTAGGGGTTGAGACTGATTACAAAAAGCAGACTTTTTAAATTATGAATGGCCTTTTCACTTTGATTTTATTACAAACGCTATTTTCAAGCAACTTGAAAATTAAGATAAAATTTCTTTGCATTTTCACCAGCTTCAAAAGTGGTACCTTGACTATACTTTCATTTACTTATTTTTCCATGAAGCACATTTTAAATATTTTCTCCAAGATGGATAGAAACGAAAAGTATTACTAAGCATGCAAACATAATCAAGAGAGGAGACATATAGTGAACAATTAGGACACTTTTCAGTATCAACATGTTACCATCCATTTGCCTGCAGCAAAGACAGTCAGAATTCCCGTGAAGTCATGAGCATCTTACCAGTACAAGAGTTTTGATCCTAATTCCTTCTTTAGTTAATATATCATGTCCCTTCAAGGCTGCCAAGTTAAAGCAGTGCTCTCTTATAACTGGTGATTTGAAATCTCTGATGTGTTAAATATCCCCCACTTCTTTTCCCAATGTCTTTGGTTTCTTTACCAGAAACCTAGATCTCAACTATATGAATTAAAAATACATTTTTTACCTTTCCAATCTAATGTGGCATGAGGCTTAAGAATACCCAAAATTCCTTCTTGTAACTTTCCCAAAACACTTATGAATTGCCCCCACCCCTGCCAACTGCAAAAGCAAACCAAACCAAAGAATCTCACTGTCCATCAAAGACTGCTAAGCAATCTCATGCCCAAGTGTCAGGACCAGTAAAACTTGTGAGGCAGATGAAGACAGACGGGGGGGGGGGGGGGGGGGGAACCCAAGGAACTAAATGGTACATCCTGGGTTTTCTTTATGAAAGACAGAATTCCCAGCGAAGGTCAAAAGATATTTCGTCTCTCATTCACCACATGGATCCTGGCAAGGTGCATCCCAAGTAGGAAACTCAAGGACAGTGCCAAACAAACAAACAATGGACAATTTTTTCACAGTTTTTAGTAAGTGAATGAAGACTGAAAGGTCCAGTCACTCTAATGCAGGCCCATTTTTCAGGGATGGGTCTGCAGAGAGCAACAAGGGATAAGGTAATGTCTTCTTCTAAACTGAAGGGCAGGTTGCTTATTGCTTGCTATAAAAGAGGTGGGGTCTCTAAGCCCAGTGTTCCTCAGCTGTGGCTGTGGTGTCTACCCCAGCCGTATCTGATCACCTCTGTGGGACTTGAGGGCAAGGGCAACTAAAGCATGCTCCTTGCTATGCTGTGAGTAATAAAGCTCTTTGTCACTGACCCAGGAACATGGTGTCTTCTGCTAGCATCCGTGAAACAGCAGCAGGCCAACTTATTAGCTTGTAAGCAGGATAAATAAAATCTCAGACTTAACAACTTTATCCCACTTTGCCTATAAAGTACTGGCTAGCAAGTAGGGGAAGACTGGAAGAGGCATGATATAATTTTAGAAGTATTTCCAAACAAGCCATACTCTCTATGAAGGACAGACAGAGGGAAAAGAAGTCTTTAAGTTAATTATACTTTTTCAGATATTACAAGGTATCAAGAACCTTGAAAAATACCACTGTATAAAAGGAATAATGTATTTGGTGAAAGACTCCTAAAATAGGGAGTTGAACTGGGAACTGTACAGTCTCCTACAGATCTGAGAAGAGAACCCAACCTCTTCATGTAGAGAAGCAAGCAGGGCCAGGGTAATCCCCTGACATCACCTGTTGATAAAGGTGGGCTTTGGATAAAATTTGCTTTAGAGTACATTGAAAATTTTAAGCATAAAAATGAAAACACCAAATGGGAGTAGGAAAAAGACTGCCTGTGGATCCAAAGGAGCATTTCAGAAAACTGACTATATCTTCAAAAGAAAACAAATAGATGTGGCCTCAGTGAATCAGGAACAGAAATTCATAGGAAAGAACAGCATGAGATAAAGAGTATTTCAAGAAATAGGACAAAAAAAAATCCAAGATACAGAGTATCAGTGCTTTTTTAAAATATAAATAAATCGCACATAAAGCTAAAAGATATAAAAGAAGCAAAATTTCCAGAACTGTGTACAAAATATGCAAGTATGATAAACTTATTTTTCATGTTCTAAGCAAAATAAATTAAAAGAGAGCTAAACCTAGCTGTATGCTGGAAATATCCACGTTTTTAACCAAAGGGATGAAGAAAAAATGATCTCATATGCAACCAACATGTAAGACAAAACACAAACAAAAAAGGAGTTGGTGATGAGCTCCCAAGAAATAGAAGTGATTCTGACCCCAGACTTGTGTTCAGCAACACTAATTCCAGAAGGCAACAGAACACCACATTGGAATTCTTTGGCAGTTTGGGATCCAACCTTTGTACCAACCAAAAAGGTATCTTCATACTTAAGTCAATATAATGACATTCTTTAAAATCCAAGAGGATAAAACATAGTTATATTTTTAAAAGTAACTTATTAACTGTTAAATATTTAAAAATTGAGAAATCAAAAAATTAGAATGCAAGAATGGGAAGAGGTCTTGTGGCTGGCAATGCAACTAGGTAAAACATTGATATCTCATTGATTCTGGCAAAATTCTGGTTAAAAACAATATGTACATATAAAATTATTCATGAGAAAAATGTTATATGTATACTTATTATATATACACACACACAAACATGCACAGATACATAATATCTAATACATATGTATGCTGTGTGTGTGTGTATGTGAAAATGGCATATGTGTGAAAATGGCATAACTAGAATTTAAATCAATGACCCTAAATATCACCAAGACAGCAAAGTATACAGTAAGGGGAAAAAAGAAACTGAACTTGTTTTAAAATGGAGAGACTCTGGAAAGATAATTTAGATTTAAAATTATGGTTACTAGAGAAGTATATACAAAACACCTTGGTAAACTTACAAGCAAACTTAAATTCGCATAATATAAATCTAACATCTAGCCTTCAAAATACCCAAGGAAGATAAAGCTTTAAATCAGAGAACCAGAAACACTGTTCACAGAGGAAAACACAGTGAAAACTATGGAAAGAGCAAGTAAGTATGAAAAACAGAGCATGCAGAAAATAGTATCAAAAGCAAAGCCAACCATTGTCATTATAAAAACAGAAAGCTAGAGAATAAGCCATGCATTAAATGACACCTCATCAATTTATTAATGGCTTGTGGCTGTGAAGGGAGAATACTACCACATTATAAGAACACATGCATTCCAATTTCAGAATTACTGAGGTATAAAGAACTAAGAGAAACCCCAGAACCAAGATAACCCTGATAATGCATTACATACAAAATATACAGCTAAAACAAGGGAAGAGAATCTAGTGAGAAGAAACAAAAAGTAAAAGGTAGTCAAAAGATATATCAGGAAGATAAAAACTAAATGAGGTCTCTGGTCCCTATTCTAAATTCCCTGGAGAAAGACTGTGATTTTCTTAGGTTGGGCCACGAGTTCACCCAGGCCCAATTAACACTGGTACAAAGTCGGCTTCCAGAGCCAGGTGTGAGTGAGGGTTGCCCCAAGGGTCACTGTGAGCTGGGTGAAACTGCAAGAGAGGTCAACAAGATGTCACATTCTTTTCTTTTTGATTGTCTTTGTTCCTTAAATATTTTCAGATTTGTCAAATTTAATTCTTTAATTTCAATGTTTTGTGAGAGCAAGGACCATGTCTGACAATTCTTTCATTTTCAAAATTTTTCAGTTCAAATACAGTTACAGAAGACACGGGGTAGCTACTCAATAAACATAATCGTAACTGGGTTCTTTTTCAGGATCCTTACAAAAATAGTAAAATGGAAAACATACCCACACATATTTTAAGCTCTGATTTGTACAGTACCTAGAGATCAAAACGATGGTATTGAGTTGTTCCTCAACCTCCTTATTCAATTAATAAAATCCACGTATTGTTTCTGAAATCCAAAATGACCACACAAACTCAGTTAATTTTTTTAAACGTTGAACTTGCTAGACATTGTGAACATAAACTTACAGGCAAACTGAAGCTTAGCTTCTCTGCTGACAATTGTTCCAAGTGAATTTGTTGCGAAACACTGGTAACTTCCTGTGTCCCAGTTTCTGTTGGGGTTAATAACCACGAGATTTCCTCCATTCAACTTATAACGATATTCCATACTCAGGTTAATATCACTTCCATTCAGCTGCCATCTGTAAAACAAATGTCAAGGTTTTTCCCCTCTTTGTATATTTAAGTTAAAAAAAACCCACATTATAAAATTCACTTTATTTATTTATTTATTTTTTTAAAGATTTTATTTATTTGACAGAGACAGCCAGCGAGAGAGGGAACACAAGCAGGGGGAGTGGGAGAGGAAGAAGCAGGCTCATAGCGGAGGAGCCTGATGTGGGGCTCGATCCCATAATGTCAGGATCACGCCCTGAGCCAAAGGCAGACGCTTAACGGCTGCGCCACCCAGGCGCCCCTATAAAATTCACTTTAAACATCACCTCTCTTACAAATAAAAGGCAATAAATATATCATTCCATTGTGACGTATCTGAAGCTCAAACATGACCCGTTTATCAGAAACAAAGGTTCAAGCATAGTAGAAAGCACAACAGAATAGCATCTAGAAGTTAAAGATTTTTCACTGTTTTCTGAAGAGGGGAGAATAATTTGTTGACTAGGGGGAAAATGAGGCTTGGTCTGTAGCGGCAAAGATGAAGTAGAAAGTGGTGGTAATTACCTCATGTGCTTCAAGCCAATCTCACGTTGCCGATGAAGGGGGGGAAGAGCACACTTCTTTGATTTATTCACACTGACTGAGCACATTTAATAAATTAATTGGATAAGTGCTCAACTATCCATTTCAATTTGTCTGGGTAAATACCCATCCCTGAGGCACTCTCCAGTCTTCTCAGCCATCACCACGCTATTTACTAAATGGTACACTGCGGGAAAAGACCCTAAATGCCACCTAGGGGGTCTCACACAGTAAAGGCACTAACCCCAGAGCCATACCTATCAATGGGAAGCCAGAAGAAAAAAGGAAAAAGAAAAGATGCTGGTTTTTAAACAAGAGTTTTTAAACAGAAAAACCAGAGTTCTTTTTTAAAAGATTTATTTATTTGAGAGGGAGAAGAAGAGCGAGCAGGGGGAGGGGCAGAGGGAGAGAGAGAATCTCAAGCAGACTCTCTGCTGAATGTGGAACACGATGTGGGGCTCGATCTCACAATCCTGAGATCATGACCTGAACTGTATTGGAGGCTTAACTGACTGAGCCATCAAGGTGCCCCAGAAAAATCAGTTTTTAAACAGTGAGTATACTTGACACATCAAAGTAGACTTCACCTTTAAAAACTCAGAAATATCCCATAGTCTCCAGAACAAATCCATTGTATAAATTAGAGCCATCTACCTCTTAGAAGACTTAATTTTTATAGTAAAAAAGAAACCACTATCAGTTCTATAAATTTTTGTGTATTATAACAACGATCATCTCAGCTGCTCTTTGTAACTTTGAGAAGGTCTGTAATCTAATACTCATTTTATAGATGAGGATTTTGATAAAAAAGTTGAGTGAGATGTCAACTGTTCCCAAATACTTCATTGTTGGATCAGAAGTAGTCCTCATCTGAATTCTAGCTCACAGTCCTTTTATCATGTCATGTGCCATTTAAAAAATGTTGTATTAATATATAAAATATTTAACCTGAACATATTACATGCTCTAAAAGCAAATAAAGACATGAAATGTTAACATTATCACAAATAAAAGTATGAAAAGTTAAATGAAATATTAGATAGCTGTGAAAATGTATAAATTTAGTATGGAAAAGTCTCATAAAGAATCATGAAATGTTTTATAAAACACAATTTGATACCATTCATATAAAGTTTTAAAACATATGAAAGTGATAAACCTCCACTTTAAGGTATTTTAAAGCTCTCCTAGAGAGAAAGTGGGGTAAGTTAAAGGGGGTAAATAATAGGAAATTCAGGTTTTTTGTTTTATTTCTTGAGGAGTGGTTATATGGATGCTGATCATTGCACTAGATTATATGTTTATATCATTTTCTGTATATGAATATTACATAATAAAGTTTTAATAATAGAAGCCATAGGGAATTAACAAATGTACCAGTTTACCCCACGTTTCAGTGACCTCTCAGGCAGGTGCACATGCAGACAAATACATGGGAAGACGTAGTCCCACACACGCTGGGCCTGAATAAAGAGGAAAGTAAAGCACAAGTGGGTGGGTTGAATTTTTAAGCTGAAATGGTTTGCCAGTTTCTGAGCAACTCTATGCTTGCAGTGGGAAAAACTTCTCTAAGCTCAAACCAGAAAAGATGTAGATAATCTCACATACTTTTGAATAGACTCTCATGACAAAGGGTACTGGTGTTTTTGTTACCTACAAAATACAGTTTGTACAGAAAAAAAGGATTTTAGCTCTAGAGTTAGAATGTTTATGGCCTGACTAAGCATGCCTGATGGCTTCATTTGAAAATTGTGCTTTTGTGTTTAGCTGATGAATAATAAAGGTATAGTGGCTATGCGGAAAATTGTAAAGATAAATAAAAATATGGAGAAGCACTTCTTCTTGCCTATTTAATAGCTGGAAAGATTTAAGAGATCATAACGTATGTGGGAGAATACTTTATTTCAGTAAGTGTCTAAGATCTAAAAGCTATCATCCCAAAGCTTTGACTAAACAACTAAAATGGAAAAAAATTTTTATGCATAAATGTTTCTTACTTCCTTTAGCTCAATCTTCATATAGACTGAATCCCTAGATTATTTCATTATGTGAAAAGGCAAAATCTACTCTCTTTTAAATGTTTTTGCTACACCAAAAGAGTGCTTTTGCTTTTGCAAACTCTTCAGAGCTAAGATTTACATGACATACCCAAAAGAATGTTAATTTTCTTTTAACAAGGTGATATAATTATTTCTCTTCTTAACACTATTCATCATTAACTGGACCTCATCCCGAGGTGATGTTAAATTTTTCAATCTCTTATTAAACATTAATTGTCTTTCCTCTTGTTGAAAGTATGTGAATTAAAAAGGCCTGTATTTATTTAAACTCTGAAATGTGTAAGGAATCTCTGGGTCTGAAATTCCAAAAATTATCATATCCTGAGAAAATAGTATACTTATGTTCCCAATGCAAAATATTCATATTTGGGCCTGATTTCTAAGTATTTCTGAGATTTTCCTCTGTACAAGAAACATTCAGGAAAACTGAAGGCAGACACACATACTCCTTTTACAGAGTATGTGTCCAATAAATCTACAAATTAGATGAATTTTCTTGGCAGTAAATTGTAATCAGCTGTTCAGAGTTCATGAACACAACATGTAGTCATAAAGTATTACAGGTGAATGACACATTTAGGCCATGAATTTGGGAAGCTTTTAGAAGTAGATACTATCTTTTAGTTTTGTACATTCACAATTCTTTGTAAAAAATGCAGATGTCCACTTTTATGAACAAAATGTGAAGTTCATGAGAAACTCTAAAGTTTTAGAATGAAATCTTTTTGAAATGACAAAATTGTTTAAAAATTCATAAAAGTAACATTTGCATACCCAAATTCCATTCCAAAAGGCGTAATGCAGTGATCTGGAGCAAAAGAAGACAGCCCCATGGCTCTTGGGGCTGCAGACACAGTGTTTCAATCCTATAACATTTACATTGTGCTCTAGAAACAGACTAACCTTGTAGCTTTAGCTCAGTGGTAAATGTCACAAGATTAAGCACCTTTGTATAATCATCATGTTGTAACACTCTTGAATGATCTTATAAGTTCACTGCCAGCCTTCATTGTTCAAATGCTCATTCTACACAAATTAGGATTTGCTTTTAGAATCCACAAGTGAGAAATGATTTAATATTCACATTTCACAAATCTACTGATTCTCAGGCAATGAGCTCTCATCCCCTTGCGTTTCTTGGTGTGGAGGTTATATGTGAATTTGCTTCTGGGCCAATAAGTAGAACTTGGGAGCTGGAATGAGAAGTCCTGGGCTTCACATTCTGCTAGCCTTCCTGAGATAACATGAATTTGATCAATCCACTTCTCCTACAATCTCATCTGCATGCTCTCTACAACCGGGTGCTAGAATCTCCTCATTGGAGGGAGGCTGGGCAGGTGGAGTAAGGAAACTGGGCAAGCCCTGTTCAATGGAATGGCGGAAGTCTATGGCCAATTTCTCCCTCAACATTTTTTAATACAATTTCTTTAAAACATTGTGCATGCCCTTGAGGCAATAGGTTTTGAATTTTGAATATAACATAGGAGCTATTAAAATTGACAGTTACTACTTTTTCATGATGAAAACTATACTTGTTACTCCTGGGAAATACACTAAATCATCAGTGACTGAGAGTATAAGAATCATGGCCTTCTAATACAAAGAACACACTATGTGTAAGAGTGTGGCTTTGTGTCTGCGTGTCTCTGTGTGTGTGCAAACATGGATTTATACAATGAGTTAAACCAGTATGAAAAGCCTAAACTTTCAGAGTTGAAAAGTGCTTTGAAAGCATGATCTCCAATGAACGATGACTGTTTCAGTCACTGCTGAGTTCCCACCATCAGCCATAATAGAAGGTGCACAGTAGGTGCTTATGGAATTTTCCCGAGTGGAGTAACCTAGCCATAACTGACCTCCATATGGTCATCCCTCACTGTAGTCATCTATATTAGCAATAAACATCTCAAAGATGAGCAAAGAATGCATATTTATTTTCATTTACCTTATTAGTTATGATTTATTTACATTACTAGTTATTACAGGAGATGGCAAGTCTTACAAAAACCTCACCAGCATGAACAGCAATCATGAATATTAGCATAGATCGATCCCGTCAGTATAATTTAAGGCACAGAGCCTGAAAGAGGGTCTTGCACTAGAATGTGATAACAAGGTTAGAGACTGTCACCCTTTGAAACTGAAACTAACAAAATCGAGCGACTTCAGGCAGTTTTCAAAATAATCCCCGGATATAATTTACCTCACAACTGATTATACAAAGGTGATGTTCTTCAGGACATCTACACTATCGCACCAAATCTGGTCAGGAAAATGGAAAAATACGAACAATATGCTTGTGAAAAACCAATGTCACATGTTAGACTTCAACATAAAACAAAGTGAGAAGAACAAAACAATTTACTGAAATCTTTAGGGAGCGGGGCTAGGTTTGGGAAATAAGCCCGCACAAAACACTTGTTAAATCAACAGGCAATACTTTATTTGGGGTTTGACAGGAAAATTAGGAATTTAATCACAGAAGCAATTTGCGGTTTTAGATGCGGCTTTCAAGTTAATAAGCAAATGCATTTGTGTTCAAATGCAATGTTTGTTAATATGTTTACTGAAGTGATGAGAATAATTGCAGCCCTTGAAAGAATGAATGTTCGAATTTGCATATTCAATACTTTATCCAAAAATAACTAGTTAGGCTTCAGCAATAATTGCCAAAGATATAAAGGAGTTAAATTGCAATGCTGTGTTTTTAAAAATTAAGTTTTTAAAATGTGTTTTATGACATAGATTCCCATTTCTCACTCATTGATAAATTTTAAGCATATATATTTAAGAAAAAAAAAAACTACTGGGATCAAAAGCAACTCTTCAGTTTACAGAGTTATAGCCTGGTTCAAATTGATCAGTCATTGCCTTATCAGTCATTACTCCTACGAGAATTACAGAAGAGGTTTGCTATTCTTGCCTTCTCTGCACCCGTTTTTGCTCTTTGTGGTAGCAGTGCCCTCTCACTTCCTTTGAAGAGGCTGCTCCTCACGTGACCTGGCCCGGCCACTCAAAACAATCCATGTCTCAGCCTCAGTGATTAGTTAAGAATACAAAGGGGACCCAACTGATTTAACTTGGTTTTGACCATTATGTGTTTTCCTTCCTCCTCATCCCACTTCAAAAACTCAAGAAGAACAAATGATGTAAATTAATTTTTACACTTCTATCTGTGATATCCAAAATCTATCTTCTACATTTTTCTTGGGTTATCGATTGCTCACACTACTAGCTATCTTTTTATTTCACGTTTTTTCTGACACCATTTGGAAATTTTGATGACACTAACAGGAAGGATGCCCCCTTTTTTTAGTTGCTTTGGGGAGGATATAAGTAAGCCTCATGTTCTTTGTCACTTCATGGGCGATCTGTCTTAAAAACGAGCCAAAAAAAGGAATCAATCCAAACTTGAGAATATGCTATGAAATATACTATTGATCACTTCTTACCCTCTGATCCTTCATGACATTCTTGACTCCTAAACACGATCTAATCCCAAATTTGCTTTGTTTTCCCCCATTAACTTCATTCTTTTTTTTTTTTTTTTCATGCTCCACTTTAACAGGCACTATTTGCTAGGCATTGGAAGTTAAGGATGAGGAACAAACTGTCTTCACCTTTAAGGGAGTTCTAGCCTACCAAGGCAATCGCACATTTCATTTTGATAAGTTTTATCACACAGGTAGGCACAGGGTACAATGGGCAGCATCGGAGCACGGGAGCCAGCACAGAGGACATTAAAAGGCTTAATGAGAGGCTTCATGAGAGAGACAGTAATGCAGACAGAGGCTTCATGAGAGAGACAGTAATGCAGACAAATTCAAAATGCCCTGTAAGAGATGCTGTCTCCCTCTGCTTCTCTCAGGCACTATAGATATTCTTTACTTTTTAATGGTTAGTGATCATTCCAACCATGTGAACATTTCATTGCTCTTAGTGGCTGATGATGAGTATGGGGACCAGAACTCATCAGCCGGAGAAATCAGGATGCTAAAACTTGTTGCGCATGAACATAAAACACAGAGAATCGGGCCTACTGATCCAGCAGAAAGGATTCTATCTCTTTAAGGGCCAAGAGAATTTAGAAGAATAAAAACTCTTATTTGCCTTGAAGCAAGCATAAAAGTGAAATAATACTGACATCAGATCTTACATGGCAACAAGATACATGTAAGAGACAAACTGCATATAATAAAAAATTATAATTAAAATATATATCAGATATTATATAGAATATAAAGTATATTATACACGGTCCATATGCTATGTTCTGTATTGTACATGTAGAAAATACAGCATATACAAATATAGTACATATATAGAGCCACATATATTACTTTATGTGGTACAATGTACAGTATTATGTGGTATGTGTACATACATGTATACGTGACTATGTATGTATAGACAATAAATGACCTCAGACTTGACTTCTTTACATTTTACTCTTTCAATAAATGGTGAGCAGAAATTAGTCTATTTTCCTTTTCTATCTTATACTGAATGCATTTAGTAGACTTTTGGTAAATTCTGTTATAGGGAACCATGACTAAAAAAGGGAGAAACTGTGCCAGGGGACATGATATTTTGCAACGATATTTAGTCCTTATAACCTGTATATTGATATTGTTCACACTGTACTTTATTAACATAGTTTACTTATCATATAGAGCTGGAAGAAAATAATGTTGTTATTTCTTTTTGAGGAGAATAAACAGAAGTGTGATGGTCTCAAGGGTCAGTCTAGAGCAGTGCCATCCAAAAGAACTTTCTGGAAGCATAAAAATGGTCATCGGTTCCTTCTAGTACAGCAGCTATTAGCTGCTGTATTACCACACATGCCTACTCAGCACTTGAAATAAGGCTGCCTAGGGGTGCCTGGGTGGCTCAGTTGGTTAAACATCTACCTTCAGCTCAGGTCATGATCTCAGGGTCCTGGGATCAAACCCCACGTTGGGCTCCCTGCTCAGCGGGGAGTATGCTTCTCCCTTTGCTCCTCCCCCCTCTCGTGCTCTCTCTCTCTCTCTCTCTCAAATAAATCAATAAAATCTTTTTTAAAAAAAGCAAGCAAGCAGGCTGCCTTAATTGAGCAAATATATTTTTTATTTAACTGATCGAAATCTATAGGGCCAACTTCTGGCTACTGGCTACCATATTGGACAACATAGCTCTTAAGTCTCAAGCTAAACTAAATGTTGAAAACGTAAAACCCATGTGGGCCACAGTCTACGCTAAGACTTATTTTCTTTGGCCTACATTACAACTAAAAAGAAAGGCAGAGTCAACACTAGAAGGAGAGAATCCAAAGAGAAAACACCTGAATTTGAAAGGATCTCTTGAAAAGCTTTTGTTACACTAGACTGGGATATCTGGATGGTAATCAGGAGCCAGTGCTGAGAAGTAGTCATGACCATTCAATAGGCTTGTGGCTGAGTGCTGGAGTTTCCAGTCATTTTTCACAGTGTCTGTATGTTCTTAGGGCACACCCACCTCTTTTAGCTCTGTTACTTGCCTGGTCCCCAGAGGCATTTGCATATTTTAACCTGTCTAGCTCCACCAATACATGGTTCCTTTAAAGGCTGACTGACATCAGTAGAAGTGACCTGGGATCTTCTTATTTGGGGTCTTTCATCTGAACAAATGGTGAACATTTATAACCCCATGAAAGTCAGAGAAAGCCCCTCCCATTTAAAAAAGTTATTAATACTCCCTCAGGGTAATCTCTTTCAGCTTCATCGGCAATTACAATGAGAATGGATACTAATTAACCTTTAAATACAGGCTTTGGGGCTTAGGTGGGGAGATGCAAAAGAAAGAATAAAATTCTCAATTAAACCCTAACACAAGTAATTTCTCTTGAGAATTTCTGAACTTTTGGATTTCTACTATGACCAATTAAGAGTTCTTTTTACCCAATGGGATAACCAAGAAAAGATCTCCCATCAGACAGGTCCGTCTCAGTCTACAAGACAGGCTCGGGCTTACGAAGGGCATTCTTTTCCAACACTCTTACACTTTATTCCGAATCTTGGGAAACATATTTGGATTGTCTTTAACTTGTAATTTCACATGAACCAGTGATTTTCCTCCATGGTATCTATTTATCTATCTAGCTGCTTATATTTATACTTACAAAGAACCAAATGTTTCTCTGATTTCATGTAAAAAAGAAAACCCCCATTTTTATGTCTTCAATGTTATTCCATGCTTATACCATTTATCTGTAGTTTTTAAAAGATAGCAAAAAATACGAATAAGCAAGCATATTTTCTTCTGAAATATTTAAAGAATACTATGGAACATTACATGACTGACTATTAACATCCAAAGCTAGGAGGAAAAAAAAAACAAACAGGCTGTAACTGATGGTATTGTCTAAATAGATGAGGTCATAATTACAACCTACATTGTTCTATACTCCCATTTACTCTACCGGCATAAATGCTTACACAGATAACATGAATAACAGAATTGTTATAGGGAAGCCTAATATTTTCACAACATAAAGAGGTTCCCTTGTGCTTTTTCAAGGTCTTGACTTCTAGTGACTAAAAACCTTTAGTTTAAGCGGAACTTTATATTGGTTACAAGTCTTAACTTTAGAAAATCTTTAGAGCTATAATGAAAGTGTCTGCTCTATTTGGCTACAAACCAAAGTACTTTAAAACAATACCTAGCATGTTAAATTTCTGCATTTATTAGACATAAAACAGATGAACCAATTTAAGTCACATATCTCCTAGTCTCATGTACAGATTTTGTTTCAATTGCAACATACAGCATCGCAGTCCACATTATAAAACATAAGAAACACTTTGTAAATGGCAGGACCTCTTCATCAACATTTTATACATGTTGTCAGTATGCTTAAAAACACACTCTCTGGCATTACAAGAAATACTCGATATATAAAGAAATGATTGCAACGAAAGACTATTTCTGGATTTCTGAGCTCAAGACTTCTTGCTATTTAATAAAATTTTACAAGCATAAACTCTTCATTTAGAAATATACTCCTGTTTGACAAAATCTTGTATCTAATGACAATTTTTCAGCTGAACCCATTTATCATCAAATTATTCATAAGATAAATGCTAGGAATACAACTTTTCTGACAGCAGAGAAACAGCCCACAGATGAGTCATTCATATGGACTCTTTTATCATATTACGGTCATATCTAAAAGGAGAATCTTCTGTTCCAGGGAGAAACAAATGGATGCATTTAGAAAATGTTAGAATGTCCTATGAAAATGCTGGGGGAAAATGTTGCTAGGATAACATCTTATTAAAGTTGATCTGTTCAACTTTTCCCCAGAGAGGAAAATATTTTCAGATGTTACTTCTGCTTATGTCTGATGAATTGAACTATTTGATAAAATACAGATTCTTGTTTTTTTTTTTTTTAATCTTCTGTTATACTTTTCTTATTTCTATAGGGTGAGGAAGAGGCAACGAGAAAACTTTTTATCACCTCTGTCAGTTCTAACCAGTAAGCTGGAATCATTGTTTATTTTGTTGCAAGTACACAGCAGGTGCTCAATAAGCATGTTTTGAATACTGTTGGAAGAGACTGATCTTGATTACTTTCCTGATGCAAAAATACAAAGGTCTACCTTTGAACCCAAGGATGACCCAGTTTAAGGAGGAATGTTGGCTTCTACTACTTACATGGATTAAGAAAACAATAGAAGTTCAATACCATCTACGTGACTACTCTAAACACTTAGAATTTTATTAATATAGGCTGAAGTATGCCTGTTCTGCAGGTTATAGAAAAGGTTTTGCCAAGAAACTAATACTGTAAACAGAGTTTTCGAGACAAATGCTCACAGTATTCAAAAGAGCATGTTGTTTTCAAGGTGCCTCAAGCACTTTTTCGTAGCCACTTATATGAAAGCAGCATATGCTCTTTATAAATAATTCATTTCTTCATTAAATTGGGTCACCTAAGCACACCTAAGTAAAAATTGTTAATCTTGTGTTCTTTAAAAAAGTAAATACCCATCCCATCCAAATAAGCTACCATCATCCCCCAAATGTTAATATTTTTATCTTAAGGTGATGGGAATTCAGATTTTTTTTCTTTTTTTTCCTTATACCTTTCTGTATTGTTTGAAGGTTTTCAGTGAACAAGTATTACACATGTACTCTGAAAAATGCATACTTCTATATGCAAAAACCTACTAAATTAAATATAACTTCTCTCCAAGAATAATTAAAATGACTTTAGTAAGAATGTTATTTTATTCTTCTATACTTAATGAATCTTCAAACACATAGTAAAATGGTAAAGAAAGAAGTAAAAATGCTAAAAAAATATTTTTTTAAAAACTATGATTTCTAAATACCTTTGAACATCTGATTTTATCCCCACAATGGATATATATGCTTCCAATGACTACATTTAAACACATGTTTGTGCATTAAATTGCACTATAAATAAGTGAATACACACCATTTATTTAAGAGATTCTACCATGTCTCTTGTAAATCAAGAAGTGCTCTTGTAAAGTGAATAATCAATCAAATATATACAGATGGATCCAAATGTTTACGTATGAGATCTGTTGAACACAGCATACAACTACTGTTTCATGTATTCTTAGTGATGCCATGAATATACTGAAACAAACAAACAAAAAGCACAAATGCCACATTGTTATTTCTTAATTTGGATTTGCAAACTTGTCACTGTACCTGTAATGAGGTGAGGGGTTGCCTCTTGCTTCACAGTTTAAAGTTATTTTTTTATCCTCTGAACCCATGGGGAAAATGCTGTTGCTGGGCTCTCTGATAAACACTGGACCTTGCAAGAGAAGCTCACCTGTATGGGTGGGAGACATCCAAAAAAACAATCACAATAAGTGAAAGGTACTGTAAAAGCTGCATTCTAGAATCAAAGAAGAAAAACAAGCAACCAGTATCTGCTCTTAAAAATAAAGAAGAAAAAGCAAGTACTGCTTCCCTTATCCACGATGTGTGCTGCAGGCACTGCTTTGCTAATGAAAAATGAGTATTGAAAAACATTGCCATATTCATAAAATTCCTTAGAAGTATAAATAAAGCTGTACTAATTACTTTTTATAATATAAACTCTACCTAAGTTTTCACTGGTGAATATCCTATTGCAGAAGGTCTTTCTGTCATAAGGCTCCTTACAGAAGTAAAGTTGTGTTCAAGACTAGTTGAATATCTGATCATGATCTTTCTCATAAAATCTGCCACACATGCAGGTTGACAATATTCTTTTTCTGTTTTGACCTCAAAACACTCAACATTTGGTGGTATTTCCACTTTATTACCAACCAAGTGAAGAGAAGGGTACAACCCTAAGGAAATGCCTTTTAAAAGGTTTTCTACTTTACTGAAGAAAACTCGAATATTGTCTGAGAATTTCCACATACACACAAAAACAAAAATCTGACTTTGTGCTATGAATTTAAAAAGGAAGGAGGTAATGCCGTCAACAATGCTTATACTACTTTAGTTGTACAATCATTGCCAGAGCATTTCTGAAACCAAACAAATACACAGGGAAAAGAAAAAAGAAAACTCTTTACTCTCCTATCTTGGAATGCTCAGTAAAATGGGAGGAATTCCTGCTGAAGCAAAGAATGAATTAACAGACTAAGAGACAAGAGAGCCCACAAGTAGTCAGACAAAGAAATCAGGTTGGAAAAAGTACCCAAAAAAGTCCAGAAACTATGAACTTATATTTTGGCTACTTCAAGTAGTAATAACATTCATAAGAAACATTTACCATAATAAAAAGAATAATAAAATAACACGATACTGAAAATAATCATGGACATGATGAAAATAGCAGTAGCTGGTGTCACTGCGTGACTCCTACTTGGCCATATCTGTTCTTTAATCTTCAGAGAGATCATTAATCCCAGTGAACAGAAGAGAAGCACGGGGCCTAAAAGTGGCTATGTGACAGGGCCAAGTTCACACAGCATTTCAGAAGGTACACAATCTAGAACATCTGAGTCCAGATTCCAGGCAGTGACACCCTCTTGTCATACTCAAAGAATGCAGCCTTGCCCTTCATCTGGTCTTTGCCCTCAGCTTCTGGCAGGTAACCAATGTCATTCGTGATGGGAATGCCTTTGTTTAGGGTAGGGGCTGGCCACACTGGATCTGAGGGCAGGACCAGCCACACCTGACAGTGTGGGATGGCGACTGGCCAAACCAGAAAGACCAACTCATGATTGATGGTGGGAGAGTTGGGTCATGGGGTATGAGCCAACTCGGGCAACTGAGCTCAGCTGTATGTGCCATCATCAGTCACTAATTACGTAATGAAGCCCCAGTAAAGACTCTGGACACTGAGGCTTGGCAAGTTTCCCTGGTTGGCAATAGTCCTTGCTTATTAATGCACATCAGTGCCAGGATGTTTACTCATCCTGAGGACAACAAAAGCTTAGCATTTGGGACCTGTCCAGATGCTATCCTATGGGTTTCTTCCTTTGGCTGATTTTAGCATGTATCCTTTCCCTATAATAAACCATAATCATGATTCCAATAGCTTTCAGTGACTCTGGTCAGTCCTTCTAGTAAATTATCAAAACCAGAACTTGCAGTTGGTGTTAGAAATGAAGGTAGCCTAGGGGTTGTGCACACAAACCTCAAAATCTAGCTAAATCTGGATACCTTTTCCACTGCAAATCACCACAAAGTTAATCCTTACTAATACCAACCTCACCTTAAGAAAGCAGCCTGCTATCCTCTTTAGTCCCCCGTTTTTATTTACCTCTGAGGGGGAAATACCACGAGGCAAATGTTCTTACTTTTCTTCATGGAAAAGGAGAACTTTCAGAAGAAATGGATTTTGGAATAGCTACTAACACCCCTAATCAAAAAGATCTAATGTTGTCATTTTCCAGATTTTTCCCAAGTAAGTTTAGCGCATTAAAAATAAACAAATAAATAGAAGAATGACAATTGGCTTCATTAATCAAATTTACTATCTTAGAAAGTTGAAAATAATTCTAATGCCTGTTTGTAAATATTTACAAATATGGTGGATTTTTCATAGCATTTTTTTTTCTGGTATAATAGCTCTTGATTTACTTTGAGTGGCTAATCTATTTTGTTCATTTATGAGATGGTATAGCATCATTGTTCCAACAAACTCTGATGTACGTAGAGCTTGAAAACAATACAAGAGTAACATACTGGTGTAGATTTGAAAATTACAGGTAAGTTGGGGAGAGAAACTGACAGAAGGAAAATTAGTCAAGATAAGAAGGGGGTGACTTCAGTGAAAAAGACAAAAAGAGGTGTTTCTTAAAAATTTCCCACAAGTGGCCACAATGAAAATCCAAGTGTCCATTCCATCATCTTCTAACACAAGTCAAATCCCAATGATACTCTAATGTTTCTCTAGAGACCATTATTAATTGTAAATGAAGGTGTTAGGTAACTAGAAGCCTTTTTATTCTGACACCCTTTTGAGAGAATGACAGTCATAGCTAATTTGCTAACATTTATGTTCCAGGCACTGTACTAAGGAAATTGCAAGCCTTGCCTCCCTTATTCCCAGGCTATGTTTGAGCGCATCCCCTACCCTACAAGGTCCAGCACCACCTTCATTTATGCCTTGGAGTCCATGCTAACTGTAGTCACATTTGGGCTCAGCCCCCACCACCCTTGTTGATCTTGTGTCTGACTTCCTTTTGTCATTCAGAACTCAGCATAAACGTCATCTCAGCTTCAATGTCCCTCCACCCGCGCCTCACTTCCACCTTTCACAGAGGTACCAAAGTACATCTCACTGTGTCTCACTATATATAAACGTTATACACGTTCATATATGTGCTTGTTATTTGTGTCTAATTCATCGTTGTAATCCCGACTCCTAGAACATGGCAGATATTCCATATTTATCTGTTGAATGAATAAGATGAATGAAGGAATTCTCAAAATAACTCTGTATAAGGCAGATCTTTTTTATAGCTAGTGATTGATAAAGCTAAGATTTCAATTTCAGAGCTTATGTTCTCACCTTACAGTTATTTGTCCTCCCCAGAAGAAATGAGGCACAGAGCAATTAAATAACCCAACCACGGTAACATAGGGGTTTTTTGTTTGTTTAATTGTTTTTGGTTATTTTGGGGTTTTGGGGGATTTGGGGGGGGTTGGTACTTTTTGGTGAGAGACCTGGGATCAGACCCTAATACCCCTATTCTTGCTGTGTTTCCCTTTCCAGTAAACCGCACAGTTCTAAATATGGTCAAAGGCAAAAATTAACCATCAGCTTGCTATTTCACCTTCAGTATTTCTGGTAACATGGGAGTTCCCAGCCTGTGAGGCACAAACCCACCATTTCTGAAATTCAAAGCTCCTAAAGGCTTTTCAGACCACCAGCAGCCATTCAAAAGCCTCCGAAAATGGAAGTACAAATTAATAAGCAAACCTGACAGGTCAGTCCACGCTTCATACTCTGAAAAGAGACAAAGGCCACGCAGTCTTACTTCACCGGAGTGAAATAAGAGATGCTGGGGTATAACGGTGTAGTCTTGCTAGCAACATAAACTTAAAAGGAAGAGATTCTGAAGTCTCATTTTCTTCAAAATGAATTTTGGTTGTCAAAGGGACAGAACCTTGACGATTCACATGGATATTCATAACCCGCAAAAAGCAGCTTGGCTGAGAACAGAAGGGGGCCTCCTGCCTAACGAAATGGATTCAATGTAACATTTAGATTGATGCTAAACTTTACTTTTTGTGACAGGGGCATTTTTTTGATATGCTAGCCTGGCTCCCAAGCTCTAATTTACGTTTACAGCCTAAAATAAAGGGCATATAACATTTCCGAACAGGACTAATAAGTCCAAAAGTCCAATCCTGAGGTGTTATTTTTTCCCCCAAACGCCCATGGGCTACTCAGAATAACTACCGTTGAATGTAAGTACAAGCTTTATGAGCTCCTAAGGTAATGTCACCTAAAAGATCAAACTGTGGCCAATCAATTCTAATAGTCATACTCTCTACAGCTTTTATGAAGGCTGACAAAGAGAAACAGACAAAGCATTCCAGGCAGTTGGATGACTTTTACTAAAAGAAATACAATTCCTAAAAGACCATGATGGTATCTCTGAAATTGCTACGGAAAAAGGAAAGTATATCCTATTTTCCCTCACTTTTTTACATCACATCTACATGATGCAAAACGGAAGCATATTGTGAAATGAAGAGGGTGAATCCAAAAAGGGAGCTGGGGGGGCACTACTATTTAAAGCAGAATTTAAGAGAAGGTAGAGCTAGAAAGGAATAGTCAATGTACTTAAAAGGTATCCAACCCAAACAGATGAGCTCTAGCCTGGATCAGAGAAAATAAAAGTAATATGTCGCCAATGAAATGAGATCTGTATTCTAGGCCCTACTATTCTACAGAAAAAGAAAATTAAAGATGGAAACATTTTATAGCAGTGGGGCATCGGCTTTTTTTTTTTTTTTTTTTTTTTTTTGGCATTGGTAGCTTAAAGCTAGAAAATGCCAAACAAACAAGAAAGGACAAAAATAAAATTCCATTTATATTCTCCCAAAGTCAAGGGAGGATAAAGAATTCAATCTTAATTCATTTCTTTAACAAATATTTGAATGCCAAACATATTCCGCATACAAAAAACTAGCTGTAGCAGACACGGGTCGTTGTCGACTCAACCTCTCTCAATTATTCTTTTTTGTTGCCTTCAAAATCTGCCTTTCATCAGGCATATAGAAAGCACCAGATAAGCCACCTTCCTAGAACTCTGTAGTTCTTGACTGGGGAGCAGGGTGGACAAGGAGGATTGGGTTAGGAGACCAGTAACAGCCAAAGAGGGATGTCTTCGTTTGTGAGGTCTACCATGACAGAGCACCACAAACTGGGCTGTTTCAACAACAGAAATTTACTGTCTTACAGTTCTGCAGGCTAGAAGTCTCAAATCAAGGTTTGGGCAGGACTGGTTTCTTCAGAGGACTGTAAGGGCAGAATCTGCTCCAAGCCTGTCAGATGGGCTTATAGATAGCTGTCTTCTCCCTGTGTCCCTTCAAGTCACCCTCCCTCTGTGTGCCTCTCTGTGTCCAAATATTCCTTTTATAAGGAACACCAGTCATAATAGATTAGGGCCCACCCTAATGACCTCATCTTAACTAATCCCATCTGCAATGACCCTACGTCCAAATAAAGTCATGTTCTGAGGGCCTGGGGATTAAGACTTCAAGAAACAAATTTTGAGGGGGACATAATTCAATCTATCACAAGAGGTAAGAGAAAATCTGTTAAAAATTTTAGGAAAGAGTCTCTATCCTGATTTTGAGTTAAAATCAAAGCAAAACAAAAAAACATGAAGGAAATGCTGACATTGCTTCCTTTCCTTTTTGACATGGAAATTGTCAGGTGAGGAAGGAGGTCATTCTGGGAACCCCTATGGCCATCTAGACACCATGAGGGGGAGTATGTATATATCACAGAAAAGTTAACCCCGAGCCCTCACATCTTTGAGTTCCTGAACCAACATGAATCACATAAGCCTAAACATCACATGTTAGGAAAATAAACCTTTAACGGGTTTTTGTCATGTGCAGCTGAATGTACTATAACCAACATGCTAGAAAAAAAGGGAAAATGCAATACAGCATACTTAAGATGAGCAAGAAAAAGAAAATGCTGACCAGGAATAACTAATTTATCCATTTCCCACATCTGGAAATGTTATCAAGCAATTAGGTTATAAGAAAAAGTGCTGGAGAATGGCAGACACCTGGAGTATGAGAGCATAATAGAGACCAATAGAACGCAGTAAAAATTATTTAATTTGATAAATTAATGGTTTACTACCTGATTTGCTCAATCTGGTTTTCACGTTTTATCCATAAACAGAAATAAAGAAACTGCATGGGAAGCAGGGTGCAATAATTAGAGAATTCAAAACTGAAAGGGACTGTTTAAGCTTTACGGGTGCTGGAAATAAATGTTCAATAAAAAAAAAAATTCTGTGGACTGGCAGAACCCTTTCAAAACATGACAAATTTCTGGAAAAAAAATTGCATTTCTTTTTTTATTGCAACCTGTTTAAAAAAAACCCCACAAAGATGACCCCACCCATAAACATATATGCACATTATGGTCGTGCTGAAAGTTAAAAAATCTGGATTTCATCACCTCTCTTTAGTGAGTTAATAACATATTTTGATGAAAGTTATGATCTATTTCACTGGATTAATATTCAATTTGTACTACAGTTGAGTAAAAAAAGAGCACGCGGGAAATTTTTGAGGGTGGCTAATATTTAATTTTGATACTTTGAGGCCAATGGCTGCATTTCTGATTTTTGAACTATTCTTTACAATTGAATGAAATAGTTAAGTACTTCACTGTTACATTGCAGGAAATAATGTATGTGGGGGGAAAAGGGCTTAGGAAATGGGTTGCAGTCTTTGTAGATTAAAATGTTTTCATAATGCTTTATGGCCTTCCCCCAGCCCAGAGTTATACCTTCCTTGCTAGATGGTTTAATAGGAACTCCACATGACAAAAAAAAAAAAAAAGTTACAATGTTATTGTTAGACGCAGTGTGCAATGTGCACAATACAGCCAGGAGTGTACAATCGGTGGCTCATTTGTTTGAAAGAAAAACAAAACCCACTTACATCCCCACTTTCTATTATACCAACTTTCATTGAACATCTCTGATATATGCAAATTCAGAAGGTTCTCACCAATCATATTGAATTGAAGACTTTATTAATCAACTCTTTTAAAAACATTTCTCAGGCATCCTTCCCTCAAAGGTTTTAATAGAGATTATTATGTTCGTGGTTTCTATTCTTTCCCAAAGAGAATGGGTCAAGGCTTTTGGGGCCCAGGCATGATTCCTTTCGCGTATTTTAGAAAGAATGTTTCATAACGAACTCCAGTTCAAGGCTATTGTTTCTATGAAAAAATAACTATACAATAAAGAATGTCTATTATAAATCAGTTGTAATAGAGAAGCTATTAAGAAGTAATACTGGCTGTTGATTGCATTCTGTAGTATTTTTGCAGTGTAATCTCATAAAGTAGAGACGAGCATAATCGTTTCCTGCCTGCACCTCAGTGAGCAGAAGCCGGCGTAGTGTTTGTAAAAGTCTGCGTATATAAAATACCATCTAGTTCTCTCTTCCCAGCAAGGATCCTGCTTTTCTCTTTCTAGACCACTAAGGGTATTAAGCTGGCTGTGCAGTAGGTGCAAAGATCCATGGAAGCAGGAGAGAGGATGGCCATTGCCACAACTGTCTGAACTATGGGGTGGGGGTTGGCAGAGTCTCAGAGCTGCCTGAACATGAATAACTAAATAATTTCTCAAATTTACTCTCATTGTTTTTCATTTACCCACAACTGAAATTTATTTTTCATCATGATTGTACACATACCTACAAGTAATAAAAAAAGAGTCTCTTGAAATAATATTAATCTTTACTGCATTCTGGATCATAGCATTTTTCCTATTCTATTCCATCCCATCTCCTGTAACCTATTCTTTTTTTTTAAATGCCAGACATAGCTATCCTCTTAATACTATCACCCATCAACAAGTTTCCATCCCCAATTTGATAATCCCTGGTCTAGAACCACGCCTCTCCTGCACTCAGTGTCTTAGATTATTATTTTTTATTATATTTGTGATGATTGTAGGGTATTTCTTTAATTTCCTTCACCTACGAATGAAACCAACTTAAGCAGTGAAGGTAAAGAACTGTCTACGTTGGAAATGGAAAGAGTATTTGTGGTCCTAAGATGTAGAAATTGACAAGGGGGTCTTCCCCAAACCTTCTGAATGGCTACATTCTCTTTAGTCTTGGAGAGGGGAGCAAATACTATCCTGCATTGTTGGTAACCCTGGCAAATTAGAAAACATATTTTATTTTATTTTGAAAAAAATAAACAAAAAACACTGTTTCTTAGTTCTGTATGATATGGAGCAAAATCCCTCATTATATAGACTTAATAAACAAATGCACAGTCCCAAACATCAACATATGAAGGTAAAATAGACACTGCCTACCAGGCCCTGTACTAGGCAATTTGCATCTACTGAGTCACCTAATTCTAAGTGAATATTAAATACTATGAGTAAAAACTGATACTCATTTTAATGTTAGTACTTTCCTTAATATTAACACAATATAAGTAATGATCCTCAGGGCTGCAGAGGATGAGTTAAACTGAAGGCTCTATACACATTTTTGGTGCCACCACTCTGGAGAAGCATTTGGTGATAACGTATGAGAAGCCCCCCCACACGCAGGAAGTCTCAGGAAAATGTGCTCTCCATTCTGTCATTCATTTTTATTCAGTGTCACCACTTAGCAATCTTCCTCCATTCAGAATTCTTAAAACAATTTTTGTGTACTCTACTCATCACAATATCCCTATCGTACTATATAGTGGCTTTACTTGTTTTTCGCTCATATTTTCCTTATTCCTAGTCATTAAACTTCGGAAGATAGTGACTATATTAAACACAGACTTCTACCTCCTAATCAGACCAATCATATTGTATAGATTGGAAAACTTGGTGTTGTGAATGTCAGAAGAGACATGTGTGTTTGTGCTTCTTTGAAAATGGTTTTAGTTTACAAAATGTTTATGCTGATCCAAGAAAAAAAAAAAAAAGAATTTGGCCATTCTCAAGATAACCCTATCTTCAGTTGGAAGATCTGTGTCCAACTGCAACATAATTCATCATATAAAAATATGGACTTATAGAAGCTAATTGGATGACTGCATCAATGATTCTCAAAACCAAAAACACATGCACTGTGTTCTCACAGGTGTCTACCATTCATAGGTGGCTATTTCTGTGTGAGAAATTTACAGGATGTCGGTCACCTATAATTCATCCACTACCCTCCTGAATACTGAAAATACAGGTACTACACAGAGTAACTTCACTAAAACCACACATAAATAGCACTTTTAAAAGCAATAGCACTCTACCACTCATTTCTTGTATAACTTCTGAGTGCTGAAGCAAAGCCCCATTTCTGGATTTTAATGACTCGTTTGAATAAAACAGCTGCCTTAGCCACTAAAATAAGAAAAAAAAAAAGTTGAGCTTTGGTGGGCTGTTTTATTACTCAGATTTCTAAGGAAGTTGCTTAAAGTTACTTTTAAGAGAGGCCAGCATTTGCACAGATTTTACTGTTCCATGAAATGGATCTCTTTGCAAAATATCCCCAAATCCATGATAAATTGCTTATGAGAGCCATAAATTTAGTTAACATATAACCAATGCAATTCTTACTTTAGTCTAAATCTTCTAAGGTTAGGATGTAATGTTAGCTGCCTGCACACTCCACATTTCTTTTTTTTTATTATTTTTATTGTTTTTTAAGATTTTATTTATTTATTTGACAGAGAGAGAGACAGCCAGAGAGAGAGGGAACACAAGCAGGGGGAGTGGGAGAGGAAGAAGCAGGCTCCCAGCGGAGGAGCCTGATGTAGGGCTCGATCCCAGAACGCCAGGATCACGCCCTGAGCCGAAGGCAGACGCTTAATGACTGAGCCACCCAGGTGCCCCATCCACACTCCACATTTCTGTATCTTCATCTCAGAAATGGAGCTTTACTTAGGAAAACATCCTTGCTATTCAGAGAGGGTCTGAGCTAAATTGTCTTTCCAGAACTTTTGACATGCGAGATTCTTTAATTTTATGAAATGTATATGCTGCAACTCATTACACATATTTGGGAATTCTGGTTTGCAGGGCTGTACGCTGGTGGCTACTGGGCCAAATCTATCCTGCAGCATTATTAGACTCGGATCACAAAATGTTCAAGGGGGAGAAAAAAAATCTTAAATTAAATGGCCTCATTTAAAAACCCAGAAGTATTTGGTATAAAGTCAAATTTAACCTAGGAAAAAAATCAGTGATCTAGTAATACCAGGCCTCCTTTCTCCCATGGCAATCCTCAACTCAGCACGGCCATACAGACAGAGACCCATACTCAGTCTTCCCAGAAGGCAGCCCCACGGGGAGTGAGACATCTTGAGTTGTTAGCAAGACATTCACTCACAGTGATGTGAAAATAACTTTGTTTACAAACTAAATTATCTTGAATTTATTTACACCATCCTTCTTCATGGAATGCTTTCCCTCCTATCATTCAAGACACAGAATCTTTTGATAGTGCAGCCAAAATTAATCCCACTTTATCAGAAATTCAATTTAGTACACTGGATTATAACTCTCCCAATGTATCTGTATTTTAGGAATTTGTGTGGAGGTTGTCTCCTTTTTTCTGAACCTATGTTCTTTTTATTCCCTAACAACATATTGCAAAATACCTTGCACATGATAACCTAAGCGCGTGATAAAAAACGATCTTAAAAAAACATATATTTATGCTTTAGGACAGAGGTCGATAAACTATATCCATAGGCCAAATTCAACCGCCATCTGTTTTTGTACGACCCATGAATTAAAAGAATAATATTTCATGACACATGAAAATTATATGAAATTCAAGTTTCAGTGTCCATCAATAAAGTTTTATTGGAAGACAGCCACGTTCACTTGTTTATGTATTGTCTATGGCTGCTTTCACATTTTAACGGCACAGTAGTTATGACAGGGACCATATGGCACACAAAGCCCAAAATATTTACTATCTAAATACTGCATGATAAAGTTTGCCAACACCTGCTTTAGGAAGGAATATGTCTAATAGGAGAAATAGTGACTTTGCATTGAGTAGACATGCTTTTTTCCCCCTTTTATACTAACATCTACCTTTTTAGGCAAGTCATTTAAGTTCTCTGAGCCACTGAGTTATGGGAATGGTATCAGTATTAAAGGGGTTCTAATGCAAAGATAAGCAATATTTTTAATGCAGCAGCAGAGCAATAAATGGGATTTGATACTATTGCCTATTTTTGCCTAGTGCTTACATCAAACTTTTAATTACATCTGACTGAGGAACAGTAATTTATGAGAAGGTAGTCTAATAAATGGCTTCACTCATTAGAACGCTCTATCTACAAGGCATTGTCCTTATCTTCGTGCTAGTTGTGAATACTGCCACCTGTGTTCAGTTATCTGGTTTGAGCAAATAATTGCAAGTATTATGTAAGACAAAAGGTCCTTATTAATCTATAGAGGGTGGTAACTTCAAAAAAGAGGAGAAAAAGGGAATCTTTATAATACCTACTGCATCAGTTCTCATTGAGAGACAATTCTCCAACAGGTATTTACTCTCCTTTCTGTCTTCAAATAATTACTCACCAAAATAGTATCAATAAGAAACTCAACAAAATAAGCAGCGAAGAGCTTTCAAAAACCCCATGAGGCAGAAAAAAACATTAGATTCTTTTATATTATTGTTAGCCAAATGTTTATTTTCTCCCTTCTCCCATAATAGGAATAATGGCCACAGCACTAAGTATTCTAAATTTGCTTTGCTGCATAATCAAGAAAAAAGAAAAAAAAAGGCATTTGTGAAATTGTATATGAGGCAACAAGTATCATTTCTTAACTAAAGATAGATGGCTATTCAGAAACCCATGTAGTACATTGTTGAACAGCCAATTCTTCCCAATTATCCAAATAAATATGCTCTGGATATGACCCCTTCATATGTTTTTCATACATCTGTCCGAGTTTAAGTATCATTCACATGTATGCACACACTCACGGGATGGGCATGAAATGCTCTCTTTTCCTATTGAAAAAGTCAGGGAAGGTATTTTAGAATCCTATAAAAGAAAAACTTGGTAAAAACTTTGGAGACTAAAAATCCAGGAGTTCTACTTCAAAAACTGAAGGCTGATATGAAAACACATATAGATTGCCATCTGCCTTTAAAATCCCCGGGTGGCACAGCCAGGCTGCACTTTACGTTGCAGAGGATCTAAGATCAAGAGGGAATATGTGACGCTACGGTGAATAGTGGAACAGGGAAATACTATCTCCAGTATTCATATGTTCTTTGAATAATAGCTGAAACTTCGTAGGGCCACATGTCCACGGGCAACACCAAGCAATGTCACGACAGCAGCAAATGATCCCAGAGAGGCCTGCATTCATTTCTTGAGTCCAGCCAAGAGCAGTGTCCATCAGCCTTCCTCGCTTGTAGGATGGAAAGGAGCAATTATGTTCACATGCTTGGAATAAACCATAACTAAGTCACCAGAGCCAATGAAAAGAGCTGCCTGCACATTCCACTCTCTCAATCAGCAGACCCTATCAAGAGATCCAGGTAAAAAACTGAATAGAGTTACAGGTTCAGAGAATATGGATGCGTGAATCACCACACTACCCATCGCACACCATCACGCACTATCTCGTACCATCTCGTACCATCCCACGCCTCTGCAGCTGGTCCTTGAGTCTTCTTTCTTGATCACCTTCCAGAAACAAATCACGGGCCTCTGACCACTATGCAGTAAGTTCAAGAAAAGAGCAGTTTCTTCTGTGTAAGAGTCTCCCAAGGTCACTCATCATGGCGGGGGCTCAGGTCTACCTGAACGAACAGACAGTGCTCTCCTTTCCTTTTTTTTAACTGTCCTTTTAGTTAAAAGGAACAAATTGCTTCCTGTTTAAGTGACAGGTGGGAATATTACTTTTGTCTCCAGCAGTCCCGTAAATAAGAAGAGTAAACCCAGATAATATAAAGAGAAAGTAGTAGGTCAAATACCAAGATAAGAGCTTAATTCCTTAGCTGCCAGGCAGAAGTTGGAAGAGGAAGCATTTTGGTAAATCTAATGGCCTGAGAGAGGTATAGGAGGTTTTTTGCCTTCTTCCCCTCCTCCCCCAACATCACATTTGTTGTTTTAATTCTTTTTAAGCAATAAACATCCACGATGTAGCATGACCAAGGAGCACACTGTTTTACACGCAGTACATGCTTTTCAGATATAGACTGTCATGCAAACACTTCATTAGCAGCAGTATTTTCATCTTAACCAGGTACCACGAATTTTATGACTAGAAGTACTGGAATGACACAAAATTTCACAATCGAACTTGTAGTGCAATGGTGGAGTTACTTCAGGTTCCATTTGTTGCATCAGTGATTTGATTAACGATAAAAAATAAATAATAAGGTTGCGGACTCATTTTCATGTGTATGTTTCTTTACTGACGGACAGATGAATTCTAACATTTCATCCATGTCTGTCAGCCATTTGCCTTCCTGTTTTCACGAACACTGTTCAGAGAAATTAATGTGGTGTTCCTTGTGGGCCCTGGGAGTTGACCTTACGTAAAAACAGAAGAATACTGGCAATCGGTCGACAATTAGCGAAACTGGTTAAGCTTCTCCTTGCTGCAGTTGACAAACAGAAACTCCAGAATCTGTTCAATCATGTGATACTGCTTTTAAACTATGAAAGTCGTATCAGAAAACATAAAATAACTATCTCCTGTCATAGTTTCTTCAAATTATAGACACAGATACTTATATATGTTAAGATGTATACATAATTCGATTGTTCCTTACTGCATAATGTCCTCATAAAGTAATTTGAAATTTAAAAATATCTCTATCTAAAATAGCATCCCATGTTGCTTATCTAATCACAGAGTTCTCTCACTTCATATTGTCTCAAACTTAGTGTCGGTTGATGTTCAAAGGAAGCAACCTGAAGAAGTAAACCTAAATTGTATTTGCATATCTCATTCATGAGGGAGGAAAAAGGCACATGACAAGTTAGGGCTCACTGACAACACAAGAGCAAAGAGCCTGGCTAGTTTTCAAATTAAAATATTCCGCAGTCTTTTTTGAGTTGGGGTTTGGCTTTGAAAGTCATACAGAGGCAGACTGGTCTCTATGAATGGACATTTTTTTTTATGTCTAAGATTTGAATTTACACAAGTAGGGACAGGGTGGAGGTGTGGGTGAGGCTCCAAAAGGATGGATGGTCACAGGCAGGTCACCCTAGGATGTGTGACCTGGAGAAGGGAATCCCCAGGGAAGGGATCCCCAAGGAATACCCTTGCAGGCTTTTTCACTGCTAGAGTGCTTGAACGGTATGTTAAGTAAAAAGAAAAGTTTTAAAACTTCGAGGAAACAGAAAGGAAACTTTCTATCTAGAAAATATGTGCGAACTGATCACTACACAGTTGATGTGAGAATTACTGAAAAACATGTGAACTCCTTGCACAGTGCTTGCCAATGAGGACAGCCAAGTGGTGGTGGTCATTATTTTTATGCAAGCTTAAAGACAGGGACTGCAACTGGTAACAGTGAGAAAATGGTCTATTTCCACACTGATGAGCATTTTTATATAATCAAACTCATATACTCATTAGCAAGGTGGTACAAATATAGTATAAAGGAAATGCACATGATGTTTAAGGACCCAATCTCCCAAACACTCAGCAGTAGGTAAGATGAATCAGCAAGAGTTCCTTGAAGCAATAAACATTAGTACGTGCTCACAATTGATTCCAGGAAAACAACGCACGGTTTGTAAAAGAGAAAGACGAAATAGACACAGAAGCCAGGACTAAGATTTACCAATCATCAATCCCACTGAATAACAAATGGGATTCTGATCCCCTAAGCCACTTGGCACACCAAGGCAATTTCTGGCCACTTATATAATACCAATGAAGCATCAAGTTTTTTGACTTAGGAGTAGCTCTGTGTTGAAGGAACCACTTTTCTTTTGGTAGCTCAACCTCTCCGGGACACTTGTTTCTGTTTATTCTCTTAAGCCTATTCACCTTAAGAACAGCTGGAAGAAGTGGCAAATATACAGAAATGTTTTTAATAGACAACTCCTTCCAACATACACCTGGGCTGTCATCCACATACACACCTGTCTTCTAAACGTTGGTCAATATCAATACTTTCCAGAAGGAAAAATTTGGTTCTTCTCTGCAAAAGGATATACAACATACCATTATTCAGAAAAGTCTTGGTGCAGTTCAAAGCTTCATAGCAGGAAATTTAGGCAATCTAGATCAAGAAACCACAGGGCCAGTAATTGGCCATGTGACTGGGGTGAAAGGGGCCCCAATAAGCCACACTGTTCTCATTTACAAGATGGGTATGGCCTGGAATACACGAGTGTATGTACAAAAATATATGCATGTGTATGGATGTAAATATAACCCTGATTTATCAAAAATTACTGTTACCCATGTATTTTCTTCCTCCCTTACTGAGTATTTCTTCCTTAAAGGTTTACACTCCAGTAATTCTGGTTCTCTCTCTCTCTCTTTTCTTTCTTTCTTTCTTTTTTTTTTTTAAGATTTGTTTATTTATTTGAGAGAGAGAGAGACAGTGTGTGTGAGCATGAGTGGGAGGGACAGAGGGAAAGAGAATCTCAAGCAGAGCTGGCACTAAGTGTGGAGCCCAAGGCAGGGCTCGAACTCAGAACCCTGAGATTTTGATCTAAGTCAAAACCAAGAGTCAGATGCTCAACCAATGCGCCACCCAGGTGCCCCAAGGGCTTATTGTCCACAAGTCTCAGTAGCTTTTCCTAACTTTTTTTCCAACTCTCTTTTTTCCTGAAATAATTCCTTAACTTCCACCTTATCTCGCTGACTTGGAAGAGATCTTCCATATCTTCGCTCTGTCTTTCCTTCCCTCTCACACCTGCCCCTGGGTTCGGTCTGCCTCCTATGACTCTCCATCCGTCATCCTTAAACAGGCTCCCCAGTTGCTATCATAATGAAAACCCTTCCCCATCTCGATCTTCTGCTGGGATACCATGTGCCCTCCCCCAACACCGGGATCTAATCTTTTGATTTTAACAGACTTGCAGCTCATACCACCCACTCTTTGAGCATCTTAAAACTCAGTATGTTCAAAACACATCCAAATCCTTGCCTCCTTCTGTGTTTATTATTTCTGTTAATTGCCTCATTATCTTCCCACTCAATTTGGAAACCTCGAAAGTCTTCTTCGACAATCTCTTCTCCCTCACCAGGTACAACCATCCAATTGTTCGTCATACCTTTTCAATTTTGACTCTGTAATTTCTCCCATCTCCAGTCTTATCTTTTTGACTCCAACTGCCCTAGTTTGGGCATAAGTTACCCCCCACACTTCATGTACCACAATAACCCCAAGGCAGGTATTTTCTTTTAGTTTTTCTTCCTTCCAATCTATCCTACAAATATCCTTTGGGGGCAATGGTCTTACAGAAAAGTCAAGATGCTATCATTCCTTGCTTAACAATTTCTAGCCCCACCCTTTTTTTCTTCTAGCCTTTTCTCTACCACTTCTCCTCAAGTGTGTTAAGGGCATGAGTCTACATCTGTAATTTACAATGGAAATATGACTATACTGGATATCATATCCTATAATTGAAATTTGCTGAGAGTAGAACTTAAATGTTCTCACCAAAAAAAAAAAAAGATACATGAAACATATAAAATTTGCATTGTCTAGAAATAAAAAGGAAAATGAAACAAGTGAAATTAACCATGTATTATAAATAACCCAATATATCAATATTATTTCAATATCCAGTCAATATAAATATTGCTAATGGGATATCATTTATTCATTTTTCAAAATATGTCTTTGAAATTCAGTATTTTACACTTAAATCAGACGGCAACCCAATCCATCTTAGCCTCCTCTGTACCACTTATCACAGTGCCTTACACAAGAGACATACTCAGGAAATGCCTGCTGAATAGCTGTTCAAAAAGATAACCTGGGTTGCAACGTGTGGGATGTGCTGGAGAAAGGAAGGCAAAGAAGGCAAAGAGAAGAACAGCAAGGATAGGGTAATAGTTCAAGTGAAAGATAAAGACTGGAGCAGACTATGGGAAACTGAACTGCAAGTGGTGAAAACAGATTCATTTTGCTGTGCCTTGCATAAACGCATGCACATGTGTTTGTGATGTGTGCTGGTCTTATACTCAAAGTTCACCATCATTCATGAGTTAATAAAGGCTGAACCCCTACATAGCAGAAACCCAATCCTTTTAGCTCTGCTAAAAGCTCGTGGAAAGACAAAATATGTACAGGCATACTTAAAAACACTTTTATGTGATGAGTACTTTAAGACAGCTCATCACTTAGGCAATAGTCAATTAAGTGGGTTTGAATGAACACTGCATTTCCAGGAGTCAGTGAATTAATCAACAGATACATTTGAGACAATAGCTACTTTAAGAGCTAAATAAAATTGTGGGTTTTATTTAATCTTATGCATTTCCTGAACTCTAATAGCATTTCCAATGCACTTTATTTTGCAAGTCCCCCAAACGCTTTCTTAGTCACCATCAAGCTTACAAAAATCCATTATGTGGAGTTATCAATGATCAAGGTTATAAGAACAAAATATACCAACAATGCCTGTCTCGTTTTTCCTCCAGATTTTCACATTCATACTCTGATAAACTGTCAAGATTTAAATGGGATAAATGAAAAGCATTTCAAGATTTAGGGTGCTGCAATTGAGGGGGATGATTTGAAATAAGTTTATCGGTGAAAACAAGGAGGATGTCAAGATTTATAAGCAGAGATCGGCGACATCTCCATTCCACCAGAATCAGTGCCATCAAATCATATTACACTGCACACAAATACCGCAGAAGAAATGACAGTCATCTGAGTTGATGGCAACAGTCTACTTGAAGGGCCACATCCACCACCACAGACTCGTTTTCTCAGCGATTGCAAGGCCGGCGTCAGTAAACCAATTGAAAAATATTCAATTACTTCAGGGAGGACTTAAAAAGGTTACTTTGTTTTTAAAGCTTTCCTTAGCCACGATGTGGATGAAAGACTAGCCCAGAAAGTGATGCATGTTAAGGTGACAAAGAACAGGATGGAACGTGTGATTCAGGCACCCGAAGACGTTGTGTCCTTTGCACACAAACTACCGCCTTTAAAACAAGCAGAGGGTATGGTTTTCAAGTGCAGCCCAAACACGTGGATTTTGTTTGTATTGCTTGTAGATGTTGTCCAACACTAAATCCGTACTGTTAGAGGAAGCCAAGGCCCATGTTTGGTGATCATATGTTTCATCTTTAATTACAGTATCAAGAGTTTTTAAGAAATTATTGAATCAAGATGATCTGAATCATCTCATAAAGCATAATCTAGGGTCTCATTTTCTAGGGTCTCATAATACATTTAGGGACATGACGAGGGGCATACGCTGCTTTCGTAATTCTTGAAAGACGCAAACAAAGTTTAGGGGTTAATATAGCTCTGCAGAAGAGAGACTAGGCCAGGTTAGGGGGGTAGGAGTGGTGGTGGTGGTGGGGTATTTACTGCTTTTTATGCTGTGTAAGCCAGGAGTGGGGCCATTGTAAGTACAATATCAATGAAGTGCTGGTTTCTTCTGCTCTCTCTGATCTGTCTGCACAGAATCAGCATTTCCCTCAGGCTGGTTTTTCTGATGATTACAGGATGGCCACCTGCAGCAATCAGGGTTCCGGGATTCTTTACTCAGACATACTAGGAGATAGGGCACTTTCCACAAGGTTTGAACACAAAGTTATGGACAGAAAGTTGCCACGAGCTCAGCAGCTGAGGCCAATCACCAGGGCCAATGAGACAGGGCCATCTTTGGAGCTTTGCACGCTGCCAGTCTTGTCCAAGCCTCATGGCTGTTTCGTGATTGCAGAACAGAGCAGCTGTTGAAGCCACTACCATGACAGCCACTAGAAGAAGGTTAAGGACAACCGAAGATCATCCTCCCATCTCAGATTAATGTTACTTATTTTCACAAATAATTTTTAGATATTATAAAGTATTAGTAGATCTCAATACATGGGTTATTCACTAAAATTTTAAGAGAAACACTTGATGAAATAAGAACCCCTTGGAACTTTTACAGAAATATGATATTTTCCATGATGGTGTTTTAACTGGGTATCAACAATGATTTCCGTTATCCAAGGAAATGTCTCTTTCCAAAAGACTTATATTTATTTAGCTGGTCCCGGTAGAGGATTAAAACTAAAAACACAATAGGATATAGTCTGTGAAGTCTAGAATTTCCACATGCATTGATTAAGGGCTTGTCTACATTCACCAAGCAATGACACCTGGAATCTGAACTCATCCTACAAAGAATTCAGTATTTGAAGGCAATACACTCTCAGGAAGTATTTTCATATGAAACCAAAAGTCCCATTATCTTAATTCATTTGGTTTCCTGTTGGGCTAGTACATGGTAAAAACATTTGCAAATGGTCAGGTTTCTATTTCATAAACGTCTAGACTTGTGCTGTCCAAAATAAATGAAAGGCAAGCTAAACAGAGTTTAAACTTTCTAGGAGCCACATTTAAAAAGGTTAAAAGAAACAAGTGAAATTAATTTTAATAATATCTTTACTTAACCAAATATATCTAAAATATTATCATCTCAACATCTAATCAATTAATATAAAATTACTGAGATATTTTAGATCTTAATATTTTTGGTACCAAGTCTCTGAAAATCTGTGTGCGTTTTATACCAACAGTACAGTCAATATGGACTAGTCACATATGGCTAGTGGCTTCCATATTGGACGGGGAACATCTAGAGTTTCTAATATGGCAAAGTAATTAACTAATAGGTAATTAAGTCATTAGATAACAATCTCCTTGAGTTCTTGATGATTCTTACCCCATGGCCTACACTTTGACTTTATTCCAGAAAATAAATTACAGAAGTAGTAAGTACTACTGATTATAGTAAGGGACTATACTTTGGTTTCAAAGACAAGTAGAAATTTTTGATGCAACCACAAAGATCAGAAAAGTTACTTAAAATCTTAAAGACTGTTCTCCTTGTCTCTAAGAATGAAGTAATAATATCTATCTCACTGTACTTTTGTGAATTAGAGGAGCTAAGTAAAGCACTTCCACAGCGCCTGTACAGAGTGAATGACGTTCCATCTCTCAATATTGTTAGTATTACTAATTTTGCTGTCATTACTATTGTTCCTTCCTTTTCTGGTTTCTTCTCAAAATGCAGGAGGGTTCTCTTCTCTATTTCTCTTTTCTACTTAGGTCTCTGGCTCTTAAACTTTTTTGACAGCAACTTAGTAAGAAATATATGAAATATCAGGACTCAACAACATATATTAAAAGGAAGGCTCCAGGAGGATTGGGATATTGTTGGTTTTGTTTCACTAATATATACCAAAGGCCTAGAAGTGCTCAGCAGAAAATATTTACTAAGTGACCAGGGCATGCGGATATATTCTATTCCAACCCTTTTAAATTCTAATTTACCTATTTTAATTAAAATAAACAAACAAAAACACTGGTCGTGACCCACTAAATTGACTTTTTTACCCACTACTTAGTGGAAAACTGTCACCCATGTTTTGTGCTGGGTCTTCATTCCACCCACAAGGCACACCTCTTGAGGTGAACAGAGGTAATTTGCTCTCAACACAAGGTGACATAGAGCCTTCGAGTTATCCTCAACTCACCCTTTTCCCTCATACCCACATCTATCCTACCAGCAAATACTCATACAGCCAAAATTTGACCATCAACCCTGCTACCACCTGGAGTCAGCCACCATCACCCCTTGACTGATGCCTGCATTAACTTCTAACTAGTGCCTCTGCTTACTCACTTGCCCCTTCGCAATTAATCCACAACACAGCGTCCAACAAGGCCCTTTAAAAAAAAATAAGTGAGATCAAATCATTTCTCTATTCCAACTATACTATGGCTCCTGCGGGCATTTAGAGTAAAAGCTCTAGATATTCTCAGTCATTTACTCATTTTCTGCTACATCCATCCCCAGGTTACCTCTTGGCTCTCACCTGTTGCTTCACTCCTGGTCAAAACATGCTAGCTTTCCTGCTGTTTCTAGAACACTCAGCTTGTCATGTTAGAACCTTTGCATGGGCTGTTGACTTTGCCTGGAGCTCTCTTCCTTAAATATGCACAAGGTCAACTTGTTCACCTCTAAATCTTTGTTCAAATGTTGCCTTCTCAATGAGGACTGATCTTTTTTTTTTTCTTTTTTTTTAAAGATCTTATTTATTTATTTGACAGAGAGAGACAGCCAGCGAGAGAGGGAACACAAGCAGGGGGAGTGGGAGAGGAAGAAGCAGGCTCCTAGCGGAGGAGCCTGATGTGGGGCTAGATCCCAGAATGCTGGGATCACACCCTGAGCTGAAGGCAGGCGCTTAATGACTGCGCCACCCAGGCGCCCCGATGAGGACTGACCTTATTTAAAATGGCAATCCACATCTCAATCTCCCACACTCTCACCATATTTTGCTTTTCTTCCCCATTGCACTATCATCTTCTAACTTGATGCCACTTTCCATCTCACCATGACACGATGCAAACCCCACAAGGACAAAGAGCTCTGTGCATTTTCTTCACTGAAAATAATGTGTGTTACATAAAGAGATGCCGAAAATTGTCTGTTTAAGAATGAATGAAGTGTAGTGTTTTTTTAAGAAAGTCAGTCAAATCCATTCTAAGAAAAAGTCCTGGTCAGAAATTACTTTGCCTCTTTGTTGTGGGGGAAGCATACAGAGATAAAACAGTAGAAGGAAATGAAAAAAATGCACAAAATAATGGATAATCCAAAGAGTAAATATGAGAAGATAGAAAACACAAATTATCAAGCATTTGCTGCATTTATCTAGTTTATATCATTGGCTAACCACTACTCTAAGTAAGCGAATTCCCACAATGTGGTTTCGCTTGCCATTTGTTGTAAGATAGTCCTTGTATTATGAGCAGAATTTCAACTTTAATACATAAAAGATGGCCCATATTAGTAAGCAGAATATCACACTCACAAGCCCTTTAACCTAAATTTTATAGAGATCCTAGAGGAGTACCAAAGTATGTAATGTACTATATATAATCAATGCTCTTTAGAAAACTGGTAAGAGCCCAATTCTTCTCTATAGTTATAAAGATTACCACTTCTCTAAATAACACTCTACATAACATTTATCATGTATCAATTAATCCAATTCTTCCTTACAAATCCTTAAGGCTTTTTTATCAGCATACCCAGAGAATCAAGTTGACTTTTAAATTGTTTTATGATATCTTAACATTTTAGCAAAATGGACACTGCTTTTTCTATCAATTTGTTCAAAAATATGTAAAACATTTCTCGAAAATGCCAAAACAATATCAATGCAAACTAGACGTGGTGCAAAATTACAACTGAAAATTTTAAGCCATTGATAAAGTGACCTTGTTTTCTGTCGCTACAATTCCACTTCCGCATATATCTTCTTTTGAATTAATTGGGAAATTTCAAGGTTGCTCTATGAAAGTTGATATGGTGAATAATAATATTGCTGTAGTACAACCCCTTTCATTTTGGTCCCCTCTACAACAACAGAACTCAAATTTGAAACTGTGTGAATGAAAAAAAGAATCCAAGAAAAGAGTATTTTAGTCTGGATATCTGTGTTGATCTTTCTCCACCAATCACTTGAAAAGGCAAACATAATAAATACTTGGTCTTTTTTCCCTCAATGCAGATTAGTAGCAATCAAAGATAATAATTTAGGAACAAGATTGAGACATTACAGGGGAAAACCTATTTAAAAGAAACAAAAACTTTACTTTAAAAGTTGGAGGCTTTAATTTGTAATCTTACTGAGTATGAATTTTTTGCCATATATTTTCATTTAAATATGTGAAGACTGTTTTAAGTTTGACATAAGAGCTCAAAAATCTACTCCAATATATGCATGTCTTCAAGTAACGTGTTTCATCTGACGATATATTTGTCCTCATTCCACACCAATTTTGTCCTCTTGAAAAAAAAAAAATGACAGGCTACTTTTGTAATTAGTTTCCTTCAGTATCATAAAGAAATTGTGCTTAGGTAGAAAATTGGTTGCCTCCTCAAGAGATGGGAACTGAATTTTTTAGGGGTGAGAGATGATGATCTCTGGAACTTATTTTCAGATGGATAAGTTAAATAAACAAATAAAAGGAAACACACACCCAAGGACACACGGACAGAACAAATAGAGTAGAATGGCATAATATTCAAATAAAAACCCAAATATAAATGGCATGTATGTGTGCATTCATTATACTATTTTTTCAACTTTTTAGGTGCTGGTTAATTTTTATAGTACAAAGAGGGAAAACATTAAAGAAACCAAAAATCTAATTGTAGTATATATACCGCTTTATTTAAAAAAAATTTTTTCTTCTACTTCACCACTCCTTCAGCAAACAAAACAAAAAGGAAATATATCAAATAAGTTATAATAGATGCTTTCATATAACCAATATATGACTTATTCCTTTTTGTATTTTGTTCTAGATTTAAGATTTTTCCAAAAATTAAAAAAGAAAATAGCCTATGTTAATTTTTGATTCCTAAAATAAGTTATTTGCAAAAGTAAAAGTCATATTCTTTTTAAGATTAGATATGAAAATACTGGTGTTTTTTAAAACATATTCTCCCTTGTATAGTAGAGATTACAACTTTTAGTTCCTTTTGGGAAAAAAGTCAAAAATTAACATTCTCAAATTCTGATAAACTGTTAGAGTTATAATACTACAGTAGGTTTGTATTATTAGGTATCCAAAATTAGGGAGTTGGGAAGAGAATCCTAATTTTCAGAAGAAGAAATTAAAATTTTCTTTCTGGGAGAAATATTTGTTTCTCTTTGCTATTGGTGGAGTATTATTTCAACATTTAAACATTATTTAACATATGACTCAAGTATAATTCTAACCTCAATTTAGAAAATACAGCTTATTGTTACCTCCTAGGCAGCCAATGAATGAAAGCAGGATCAACTGTTTCCATGACAACATCATCTTTAATTGCCAAAAGCAAGAGTAACTCTTGTCCAGTCTCTGATGAATAGGATGCTTTGTCTTCAGGTAAATCCTTTAATCTGTAAAATATGTGTACAAAGAAGTTAGACTTGAAAAAAAAATGTTGCTTTAGAAAATAGATTTTCTTTTCATAAAACTGTATCATTCACACTCAAAATCCTAAAATGAAACAACTCTTTTGTGATACAAAAGAGAAGATGTATGAAATGTAGTTACTTTAAAAACAGTTTATGTGGAGCACCTGAGTGGCTCAGTCAGTTGAGGGTCTGACTCTCAATTTCGGCTCAGGTCATGATCTCAGGGTCATGAGATAGAGCCCTTTCTTGTCCCCTCCCCTTCCCCTGCTTGCACTCTCTCTCTCTCTCAAAAAAAATTTTTTTAAATAAAAACATTTTATGTAATTGATATGCAGATGGAAGCAGCTTCACAGCATTATAAATGTTCAACAATACTAAAGTATTAAATATTAACATATTAAATACTAAAATTTTTGCTAGATAATAATTAGAACAAATAACATATTACCCTAAAATTCTAACTTTTCTCATTTTCTCTAATAACATTTTGGTGAAACTCAGAGTCAAATATGCAGATATCTTGCAGCACCATTTTCATTGTCTCTGAATCTCTAATAAGACATATAAATTATAAATAGCATTATCAATGCTCATATTAAGCCTATTTTTTTCAGAGACAATTGCAGAAAGCCCCCAATTACATATGCTGCATAAGACATCAAAAAATGCTAATGGTGAAAATTGTTCAGTCTGAGAGTCTTGCAAATGAAACAATTTTCTTCTTTCTTTCTTGAATTTTCATGTACTTGAATGTGCTGATTGAGAGAATGTAATTACATGCATACCTTGCATCACTTTCAGTGGCCATTTGAAACAAGTTCAAGTGTACGGTCAATGATCAACTAGGCTAGATATACACACCTAAAATTGGAGAATCTTTTCTGGACTGCTGAAACTCAGCTGGCTCCATACAGGGGAACTGATGACTGTGACTATCATTCACGTTAGCAGAAAAGGTGTAAAACTCTGATTCAGTAGCTACTATGGATTGGGCCGTATTAGTTATTGCTGAGCAAGAGAGAGAAATCTCAGCTTTCGTAAGACAGTGGTAGTTTATCAAGGGATCCTGATTAGTGATGTGATGTATTTGATTGGAATAGAGTATGTCCAGATGACAATTTTGATAGTGAAAATATGACAACTTTGCAAGTTATGTACTTAAAATATTATATTAAATCATCCCTCTAGTAATGTTGTTCTTGTGCACTTGTAATCTAATATATATTCTTGGGTGGGAAGTAAGAGGTGGGACTGCAACAAAAATACTAGGATTTGGGTATGACTTGATCCATGGGAATCTGAAACATGTGGAAATACTACTGAGAACTACTGTTCTAAGAACTGCAAGTGAGTAACTTACACCATCATGGTATCTATGGCCATCTCTCATTAGCTCCATTACTACAAACTGCATATATCTTGGGTTCCCTTAATACAAACACTGCTAAATGAATTCAAGTGCAAGCAGTCTACTTGAGTGGTGAAGGGCAAAAAGAGTCAGGGTATGGAGAAAGGAGACAGGGGGAAGAAGGAAGCCAATAAACGTTAAGAAATAAAGCCACTAATTGGATGGGAGCTTCCTTCTCACTGGGGAAACTCTGGACGTCCAGCCCAGGTAGAATGTATGCCTCAGAGTCATCCAAGACTTGCTTGGAGTTGCCCAGATTTATCCTTGCCAACGGACAAGTGAGCTGGGGTATTTATACACCAACTCCCATTAGTCAGCATTTGAAGACTTGTTTTCAGGGAGTATTAACTACCCAGCACTTCTAACCTCTCCCTGCAGGAACAAAATGGCTTCAGAAGCCAAAAACGTGCTTCAGGTAAAGAAATGCATATGCTGACAACAGAAAGTGGTGTGTGCACTGAAGTGATGAGAACCTAGAGGGTATGTGTGGGGCAGATGTAGTGTCTACTACAGCAGACTCATGAACCTGAGAGGTTTTGAAACCATTTTCAACACTATCAGATCCCAAAAGACTGAGGGCCAAAATTACTTAGTGACTTAAGTATATGAGTAAGGACACACGTTCTGCTGTGATCAACTCTTACACCGCTCAAGCTCTTCCAGTGGCTGAGTGTCCCTACTTGGATCAAAGGCTTTCAGATACCAAGCCTTCCTTCTTTTATTTCTTCTCAATCAGGGACACATTTTATGTCTATAATTGCTTTCAGTTACTAACTTGAATGATAACTGAAATCATTCTAGATTCTATTAACTTATAACTGACATCCATAAATGCCATAATCTCCTTCTCATCACACATGTAAGGAAAGTAGTCCAGAAATCATGAGAAGGGTAACACAAGCTACACAAACTCACCCATGCATACACACGCATGCACACACACAAAGTAGAGAAAAAATTAAAAAAACCCTCAAATACAATGGCAATTAGTCATAAAAGGTATGGAAACGTTAAGTGCAATGATACTATACATGATGTGTCAGATTCATAAAAAAATTCAAGAGTGACTGCAAGATATAATACAGTCTGGAGACAAGGGCTAGGTCTTGAACAGAGGAAAGGCCTGAAGAGTATAACAATGATAGAACTGGTATCTCCTCCTTTAAGGAACTAAAGCTATCCAGTTTATACTCTAAGTCAAATTTGGAAAGAATGTGGTAATAACAAACATAAAAAGAACAAGTAGTTGGAATTTTCAGGAAAAAAGAAGACAAACTTTAGCAAAGCATCTGTAGTACCATCATCATAAATCATTATTAAAAAGCATCCAAGGGCACCTGACTGGCTCAGTTGGTAGAGCACACGACTCTTGATCTCATGGTCATGAGTTCAAGCTCCATGTTAGCCATAGCATTTACTTTAAAAAATAATAAATGAATGAATGAATGAATAAATGTACTACCTATTTTTAAAAAAAGCACAACTGCATAAATATGAGAGGCTTTTCTCTGTGTCATTATAGAAAACAAAATGTATCGTCTCTGTTCTGACATTGCAATGGAGAATGAAAATGTTACAAACACTTATAAATAGGATAAGGAGAAAATTACTAGATTGATACTCTCTGAAGGTAGGACAGCATCTCATCTATCATTGGTTGCTCCAACATTCCAAACATCCTGTATATAGTAGTAGGCTTCCAAGTTTCAAGTTTTAATGTTTCTTGCTAAGCTTTAAGAATAATGAATAATTCAACTCTGGAGATTAAATCTTTGTACTGGACATCAAGTGAGTGAAAGCATTTCTATTAGAAGGAAAAGATAATTCACAAATTGGAATCTAGCCATCATTTGAAAAGCACTTCAGGAAAATGTGTACAAAGGCATTAAAAAGGTGGTAACTTAAAAAAATGTTATTGGGGCACCTGGGTGGCTCAGCCAGTTAAGAGTCTGACTTTGGCTCAGGTCATGTCCGATCCCAGGATCTAGCCAGGTCAGGCTCCCCGCTCAGCAGGGAGTCTGCTTCTCTCCGACTCCCACCCACCCTCCATCATTCATGATCTCTCTGGTGCTCTCTCTCTTTCTCAAATAAATAAATAAAATCTTTTTAAAACATGTTATCTTCCAGGGCACCTGGGTGGCTTGTTGGTTGCGTGTCTGACTGGTGATTTCAACTCAGGCCATGATCTCATTGGTCATGGGATCCATAGAGCCCTGCATCAGGCTCCACGCTCAGCAGGGAGTCTGCATGTCCCTTTCCATCTGCTCCTCTCCCCACTCACACTCTCTCGATGTCTCTCTCTAAAATAATAAATAAATAAATCTTTAAAAAAATGTTATCTTCCTTAACAATGCATCCCCAAAGTAACATACATATCACTTAAATTTTAAAAGTATAAATGTCAATGCTCAGAAATCAGTTGCATTTCTATACACGAATAATGAGACTGAAGAAAGAGAAATTAGGGAATCCATCCCATTTACAATAGCACCAAAAACCATACATTACCTTGGAATTAACTTAACCAGAGACATAAAGGATCTATATTCTAGAAACTATAAATCACTCTTGAAAGACATTGAGGAAGACACAAAAAGATGGAAAAATATTCCATACTCATGGATCGGAAGAATTAACATAGTTAAAATGTCCATGCTACCCAGAGCAATCTACATGTTCAATGCTATCCTGATCAAAATACCAAGGACATTTTTCAAGGAACTGGAACAAATAGTCCTTAAATTTGTATGGAACCAGAAAAGGCCCCGAATTGCCAAGGAACTGTTGAAAAGGAAAAACAAAGCTGGGGGCATCGCAATGCCAGATTTCGAGCTGTACTACAAAGCTGTGATCACAAAGACAGCATGGTACTGGCACAAAAACAGACACATAGACCAATGGAACAGAATAGAGAACCCAGAAATGGACCCTCGGCTCTTTGGGCAACTAATCTTTGATAAAGCAGGAAAAAACCAGTGGAAAAAAGACAGTCTCTTCAATAAATGGTGCTGGGAAAATTGGACAGCTACATGCAAAAGAATGAAACTTGACCACTCTCTCACACCATACACAAAGATAAACCCCAAATGGATGAAAGACCTCCATGTGAGACAGGAATCCATCAGAATCCTAGAGGAGAACACAGGCAGCAACCTCTACGACATCGGCCAAAGCAACCTTTTTAGTGACACATCTCCAAAGGCAAGAGAAACAAAAGATAAAATGAACTGGTGGGACTTCATCAAGATAAAAAACTTCTGCACAGCCAAGGAAACAGTGAAAAAAACTAAGAGGCAGCTCACAGAATGGGAGAATATATTTGCAAATGATGCTACAGATAAAAGACTGGTATCCAAGATCTACAAAGAACTTCTCAAACTCAATACACGAGAAACAAATAAACAAATCATAAAATGGGCAGAAGATATGAACAGACACTTTTCTAATGAGGACATACAAATGGCCAAAAGACACATGAAAAAATGTTCAAAATCATTAGCCATCAGGGAAATTCAAATCAAAACCACACTAAGATACCACCTTACGCCAGTTAGAACAGCAAAAATTAACAAGGCAAGAAACAACAATTGCTGTAGAGGATGTGGAGAAAGGGGATCCCTCCTACATTGTTGGTGGAAATGCAGGTTGGTGCAGCCACTCTGGAAACAGTGTGGAGGTCCCTTAAAAAGTTAAAAATTGAGCTACCCTATGACCCAGCCATTGCACTACTGGGTATTTACCCCAAAGATACAGACGTAGTGAAGAGAAGGGCCATATGCACCCCAATGTTCATAGCAGCATTGTCCACAATAGCTAAGTCGTGGAAGGAACTGAGATGCCCTTCAACAGATGACTGGATTAAGAAGCTGTGGTCCATATATACAATGGAATATTACTCAGCTATCAGAAAGAACGAGTTCTCAACATTTGCTGCAACATGGACGGCACTGGAGGAGATAATGCTAAGTGAAATAAGTCAAGCAGAGAAAGACAATTATCATATGATTTCTCTCATCTATGGAACATAAGAACTAGAAAGATCGGTAGGGGAAGAAAGGGATAAAGAAAGGGGGGGGTAATCAGAAGGGGGAATGAAGCATGAGAGACTATGGACTCTGAGAAACAAACTGAGGGCTACAGAGGGGAGAGGGGTGGGGTAATGGGATAGGCTGGTGATGGGTAGTAAGGAGGGCACGTATTGCATGGTGCACTGGGTGTTATACGCAACTAATGAATCATCGAACTTTACATCAGAAACCAGGGATGTACTGTATGGTGACTAACATAATATAATAAAAAAACATTAAAAAAATTATTCGAAGCTTATTTTTCCAGCAAAAGTAAAATGAACGAAAATTTAAATTAGTTTCTTAAAAATTGTTTTTAGTAAACTTAATTATTAAGTGTTGCTTGATATGAAAAAATACACTACATCAAAAATTAATGATGTACTGTATGGTGGCTAACTGAACATATAAATAAATAAATAAATAATAAATAAATAAATAAATAAATAAATAAATAAAAGTATAAATGTGTTGAAAGAAATTCTAAAGTCTTTTTGAAAACTCATTCAATAAATATTGAGCCCCTAGAAGGGACTGGGATTTCAAGACTCGAGGAAGGTGGAGGTCCAGATGGGCTGTCAGGTCACTGATGATTCCTGCCCTCAGGAATTGCTGCCCATGAGGAATGAACGTGATTAAAATCATTACACAGTATTTATAAACTAGCCACTGTGAAAGGTGTAACGTAGGGGTAGAAGTTTCTATGAAAGGCTCAGTGAGAATGGCCCTCATCAGGAAGCACAGGGAAAGTTCCTCTGAGGAAATAAAGTATAATGGAAGAAAAGAAGAGATTATATATCATCAGAGGTGTGTATGTGTTAAAGGTGAAGGGAAGAAGAAATTTCCCAGCTATAGACAAATACTTGGTATGGCTTTGAGTTGGTAAAGAGGCTAGTGTGTAATCACTGTCTGGACCTTTTCCCATCAACTACCACCTCATGTCCCAAGAACCGGCCCAGCACCCCACTCCAACACCCTGGATCGACCACCTAAAGGGTTAATCCCTGGCTCAGCAAGGGGCTTCTAGAATACTGCTCTAGTCCTTGTCCCTTCTGATTGGTCAGTGCCCATGCCCTACTGCTGGTTAAATATTTTGGCAGTCAGCTCTGGACATAAGGAATAGAATATGCAAAGGCCTTGGGGCTTAAGGGTTCATGGCTTGTTGCTACAACAGAAAGAAAGCTAATGAGATGAAATGCAGGGGGCCAGGTTGAGTGTGGTATGAAATGAGACTGCAGATGTATAATGTCTGATGTAGATCTTATATGCCTGGCTGAGAATATGAGTACCAAGATACAGCCCTTTGAAAAGTCACTACAGTGTTAACCAGTAATTGCCGTGATCGGATTTGCAATGAACATTCCAAATCAGACGTATAATCTGCATCAGACTTAAAAGAATGAAAAGAAAACATTTTGCGACACATCAGTTCATTCTTACCTTCAAATTCATAGAAATCAGAGGCTAGATAATATGAGGCAAACGATCTGATTTAAGAGAAGAAAAACATATATTCTAATATTCTGATATATGCACACAGACATACACAAGCACACACAGAAACACAAAGAATAAGGTTTGAACATAAAATAAAACCTCATTTAGGAGCATTATCTCTAAAAGTTATGTTGCTCGTTTTTAATTAGTGCTGAAGTAGGGCATTGACTTTATAAATAATGACGGTAATTAATACAATCACGAACTGACTTCTCAGCATTGCCAAGTATTGTCATGGTAGAAGGGACATATAAAAGCTTGTCCCGCTTCTGAAATCACCAAGCTAAATAAATACAAAGGAAGCTACTGAAGCAAGACAAATACAAATCAAAATGTCATCTGCCACATTAAAATATTCTACTAGTCATAGGAATCTTTTAAATCAAAGAAAAAAACAGATAGCCTTTAGAATTTTCTCTGCTAATAGACATTTGCATCTGGGGGCTACAGCTTAATATATTCACAACACGTTTCTCATGGCAATCTTTAAATAGCCCCCAAATTTAGTACATATTGACAACTGTACTATCTATTCTTAATGTCAGTGGAGCTAAAAAAAAATGCTAGACCTTGGACTCAAAACCGAAAATGCTCTAAATAGTTGTTCCTGGTTGCTCTAAAACAAGAGACCATTTGTGGCTTTTGTCACATACTTCACAAAATTGCTACTAAGAGTGTGGATCATGAAATATTGATATATATATTTATAATATTAAAAGTATATTGGCAACTTCGAATGGAGTCTTGGCAAATGCTCAGAGTTAAGTTCCTTTATATGGTGGAAACTTTAGGTGTGAGAATGATCTGGCTTCATTTGTATCAGAGTAATAGGCATTCTCTTTTCTAATAAGACAAACCTTTCAGAATTTTTTTCTAGAAGGATTGCTTAACACATCTCTCATATCCACAAAAAGACAACTCTTACTCTGACAACTGAGAAACAAATTCCATTTGTTGAATATATGTTGTTCCCAACCCACCCCACCAAAACCCTCCCCCAAAACTACCCTTGAGCAGGTTAGAGACTCATAGTGTAGTAAAACATTCAGTTATTAATGGATAAAAGTTTGATGCCTATGGGTTTTGTATTATGAGTCTTCTAGAACTTGTATTAACTCACTATCATGGAATGCAACCATAATACCACAGCAGTCAACTAATAAATAAGTTTAAAGCCTTGATGAGACTGCACATCCTGCCAGATCAGAAATCAGGCATCATCTACCTCCCTTGTTTTCATTCACTACCATCATCATTCATTCATAATCCACACATCTTCCTGAAATGTAGGTCATCTACTCTGCACACCAAACCTCTTCCCTGCAGGAACTGAACTGGCAAGGATTGAAATTTACATGAACATTGGATTCCCAAGTCCAAGATTCTTGACAACTCCACACACATCCCTAAGGTTCACAAATGTTCATCAGTAAGGAGAGGGGAGCTTATAACGTGTCCAGTCTGATGATATCTTCACACCAGCAGTGCTGTGTTTACAGTAGCACAATCAGCAAACACAGCACATGCCACCAGGAAGTCATCTCGTGCTCCCGAGGACCCCTATAGCACCTGACCTTCCTTCCTTCATGCTCAACATTTTCACCACCTTCCATTACGGTTATTTTGACCATGGCTTCCCTCTTCAACCAGACTAAGATCTGCAAAAAACAAAAACAAAAAAACCAGCAGTGATTTATAACCTGTTGTACGTTAAGACCCCTTCCGACAATCAGCCAAACCTATGGATTCACCTACTTCTCTACCTGAATAGACACAGACTGGTATAACTTTTGTACCCAATTGTTTACTACACTGAAAAAAATTTATTTCACATAGATATTATATATATATATATATATATACACACACACACACACATACACACATATGTGTATGTGTGTGTATGCAGGTGTACAAATATGCATATGAATGTATATGTATTTATAAATAAATTTCTCATTTCTTTGTTCATGTGGAAATCAATAGAGACATCAAAATAGAATTAAATAGAAATTACACAGAGAGAAAAGAAAAAAACTGTTAAAAAATAAATTTTCTGAGAAGACTACTGTTGAAGGCTTGACAAAGAAGCTGAAAGTATGAAGCTGTTTTTGGTATGATGAGGCATGTCATCTCTGACATCCCGTTAATTTTTTCTGTTGGTCTTTTACCAATCAGTGTACACAGGCAGACTCAGAACCAGAGTCACAACATGTATACATCGAGTCGATGAGTCAGCTGTATAAAAATGTTGCCAGAACACTCTGAGCAGCCTTGTGTTGATTTCAGAGCCTCCTTACTTTGTCCTCAACCCAAAGACATCTTCTCTGGCAACACAAAAAGATCTTCCTGTCCTCAATTCAAAGAGATTTGCACTGATGATATGTCAGAAAAAATTACATATCCATTTTTCAATTGATTCCATGGCTTCAGCCAAATGTACACTGAATGGAAAAGACACAGCCACCAAAACATGCCAACCCATTTCCTGCTTCAAAATATTAGACAAAATGTCAACCCTTCTTAAGTATACTCCAGAGAGGGCTTAACTTCAATTTTCTTGCTTTATGTTAAGCCGCAAGTGAACATGGCCATTTCCAGGGCATGCTGCTTTACAAACATCTCTCCAACAATGAATGGGTGACGACTTGGCATGCAATGCTAACCCTTGTAGTATGTTAAGAACAATACTTTTGTTTTGGAACAAGTCCGAATTTCAAAAAAAATTCTGAGATTTTCCAATGCAGCCTCATCCCTGAAAAACATAGACACTGTCTAATGTTTTTCTCATACAGTCAGACCTAAGGTGCCCTTTTGGGATTTTTTTTTTTTTTTAATTTCATACCTCTGTTGAAAGGAACCTTGCCAGGGCACCTGGGTGGCTCAGTCGGTTGAGCGTCTGGCTCTTGATTTTGGCTCAGGTCATGATATTGGGGTTGTGGGGTCAAGCCCCACTCAGACTGCTTTGCCTACGTCATCTGCTTGGGATTCTCTCCTCCCTCTGCTCCACCCCTGTCCCCTCCCCCAGTCACATGCACTTTCTCTAAATAAATTTTTAAAAAGGTGGGGGGCACCTGGATAGCTCAACCGGTTCAGAGTCTGCTTTTGGCTCAGGTCATGGTCCCAGGGTCCTGGGATTGAACCCCATGTCAGGCTTCCTGCTCTGTGAGGAGCCTGCTTCTCCCTCTCCTCACCCTACGCTGGTGCTCTCTCTTGCTATCCCTCTCTCTCTCAAATAAATAAATAAATAAATATAATCTTTAAAAGAAAAGAAAAGCAAGAATAGTAAAAAGGAAAGGAAAGGAAAGGAAAGGAAAGGAAAGGAAAGGAAAGGAAAGGGAAGGAAAACAACTTTGCCCTAATTAAGGGACTTAGACTTTGGGCTCTCACCACATTTAATGATAATAGGAAAACTAAACAATAAGCAAATTTTATGACATATTTTTATCCCTGACATTTTCTAAATTAAACAGAAACAAAATGAACGACAAATTTCCATAATTATAAATGCTGCATGAGTTTTCTTCCCTTCTTATCAAATGGGAAATTATCGTAGCCCTCATGACATGGTGATGAGGAGCAGTGCACCCTTCCTAAGTCTGCATGACAACATTCCTTGCCATCATATGTTTATTTAGAATTTTAAAATAGCTTAATAACAGTATGATGGAAACGTTTTTCTACAAAGACGGTTTTCAAAATTTTGGAAAGGAAAATGAATAGTAACATAATAACCCCTGCCTTTTATTAAGTGTTATTTGCCAGGTACTGCTTCATATATTAACCCATTTCATCCTCACAATAATCCATGAGCATTCATTCTATTATCACCCCCATTCTTCAGATGAAGGGAGACACAGATCCATCAAGACATTTACCTCCACCCCAAAATGATGACGGATGCTGTGTATTTTCTGTACATATTTTTTCGCACTATAGGTGTGAAATGGAATGCTTACACAATAGGACCATTAGGGAACCATAAGGACCATTAAGGAACCATAAAGTATGAGCTGATATTTTATCTATTTTTAAAACTCTGTGTTAATATAATAGGCAATTGAAGTAGTCCTTTAAGTGATAATGCAGTAAGTTTCATTAATTTTTTAAGAAATTAAATTTCTTTTATCAAGAGAAAGGACAGGGCTATTTAAATAAACACCTCTTCTGCTTGATTTCAAGCATATGCACTGTGATAACACACCATCCCTGTTGCAGGCATGAATTAAGAATAATTCAGCAACCCTACTTAGGATTAAATCAAGATATCTCCAAGACACACGAAGTCACAAACATAAGGTGCAAAACAGTGTGTGAAAAGTAGGATACTTTTTGTATGGAGACAAAATGCATTTATCTGTATATATTTGTAAGCATGGAGAATAGGGAATGTGAGAACTGAAGAGGGCAGCAATTCCTGTGGAGGAAATTGTACACTTGGGAACAGGGACTAGAGGAATAAAATACTTCAACATTATTATACATTATTATATATTTTAAAATTTCTTCAGTGTACATATATTGATTTCTTAGTACAAAATATATAAATACAAAACATTAATAATTTTAAAAGAAAAATTTACTCCATTTCTAGCATGATAATAGGTCAAAAACATGTAAATAATTTTATTATTAGAGTCAAGTAGAAAAAGGAAAAAGGGGGTTGAAAAGTACTAGAAAGAATGTTCTGGCATTCAATAGGAACTCTAGGTCTGCACACCCAGCAAGGCCATTCCATTCCTTCCCTCATAATTTTGAATGAAGGACAACAGCATGTCAGGTACAGACATAGAGAAGGTATTTTAAAATAAAATATCATCTTTGCCATCAAGAAGCATGCTGATCCAGAAACATTCTAAGAATCTGGACTGGAGAAGAGGAATCTGCAACAGGATATTGATGTGAAGTTCCTTCAGTCACCCAGACACAGCAGGTGTCACATCCCAAACCAAAGGGAGGTTCCAGAACAGAATGAGGAACAACTTTTCAAAGGAGATACTGCAAAACCATTTGTCTGCTTGTTCACACGAGCAAACCGGTTTCAGGAGACGAAGTGAAGGATCTGAAAAAAGTTTCTTTGATGAGAATTCTGGTAAGTTCCAGCCCCTTGGGGGCAGGAGGAAGGGTACTTCTTTTCACCTATGCTCTCAGTACTCCAGAGAGTGCTGCGTGCTGGGGGATGCAGTGGTCTAGGACCCCACTAAAGAGTAAGAGCACCCTGAAGCAGAACAGAAGATTGCCAGTTGGGAAGGAAACAGATCTTAAGGATGACAGGGGCAGAGTGCATGGCATCCTGGGAGCCAGACACACATGGGAGTACATGGGGAGAGGCAGTGCCCTACACCCCAAGCAGGAGTGGGAGGAGGACACCTGCCAGAGGGAAAGCTAGGGTATCTCTGGACTTCTGGTGGATGAGAAAGTAGGAGATGACAAGGTCAGGGTGGGAGTGTATCACCATAATCAGAGACCTGAGGGAGGAACATAGCCAAAGGTTGGGGATCTCTAATGAACCCATCAAAGAACCAGGGAAAGAAAATAGCAGTTCTACATTACTGGCGAGTGTCAAGTGCCACGATCTTAAATCAATCTATTGGAATCCATCAAGTCCACCGGTTGGCCTCTTTCTTCTCTTCCCGTGTAAATCACTAAGCCCAACTGGAATTAGGAAATTAAGGGGAGGGAGTGAGGACATGCTAGGTAAGAAGGGAAGCTGCAGAATTCTTTCTCTGACTGCCAACTTTCCCTCTCCAGCAGCTGAGCACAAGAGGGAGATTAGTCTTGTCTCCAAATCAAGTTCTAAGATTTACTATCACACAGGACTGGGCACTTGAATTTTTTGATCAAAATTGCATCTGATATCTAAGTATCATCAAAAGTACAGTGCATAGGGCTACTGGGGTTTTCATACAGGGGCAGGAGAGGGCTCCACGGAAAGAATCAAAGCGGACAAAGAGAGACAACAAAGTGGCCTTACGGTATCAGCTCATGAGCTAAACCTTTTCAATGTACAGTTAAAGAAGAGAAGTATGACCATGGTTAGAAAATGAGAACACTTCACAGGACATCCTAGAACAGGTGGCATCTGATGTAATTCTTTAATTAAAAAGGGCTTACCTAGGAGACAAGGAAGAGAGGTATGGGAGAACATAATAACATCAGAAAAACCCAGCACAGTAAGTGATTCATGGGAGCAAATGAAATGACTCAGGGGATGTCCAGAAAGCACTGGGCTGAGAGAAGGATGTTTAAGCCCAGTGTTTAAGATGTAAGCAGAGGAAGATGAACTCTCTGTGGACAGAAAAGGACCATGAGAGGCCCAGGGCAGCCCATGGAAGGACTGCGTTATAAAAGCGAAAAGTGCATGCAAAGTGCATAGTTTTGCAAGGGAGTGATGGAGAACATCTTGAAACACTGATTGCCTGGGGCTGGGAGTGTGAATACACGGTGACTGTAAATGGGCGAGAGGGTTCTTTCTATGGTGATGGAAGTATTCTAAAGCTGGGTTATGGCACTGGGTGCCCAACTCTGTAAACTTACTAAAATTCACTGAATTGTACAGTTACATGAGTGAATTTTATGGTATGTAAATTTTACATGAAGCTATTTTTTAAAAATACACAAATAGGGAGAGAAAGAATAAGAATAAGACAGAATGAGAGAGAGAGAGAGAGACTGTGAATCAAGTCCTTCAACATGCCTTTGGCGATGTTATCGTGTCAGGCTCAGCGAAGTCCTTGTGAAGCTTCAGCCACATCGTGGAGGGCAGAAGTGTAACGAGAGGGCAAGGAAGTGGCTACAGCAAGAATCAGCTACTGTTTCAATAATTTAGAATGAGAGAGACAGGATAGTGGTTGGAGATGGGTGGAGGGTCGATGGAGAGTCAATGAAAGCTATTTTTAAGTTGGAAAATTCTTGAGCATATTTATAAACTGAGGGGAAGAACAGAAAATATAGGAAGGAAAAGGTGTGTTTTTCTAGAGGAGAGAATCTTCCTGGAGTTTACTTGCATGGTATTGATTCTGCCTCAACCATATCACATGAGCAAGACTGAAGGTATACAGTGAAGAGGAAAGAGAAGGGATTCACCATGATTCAATAGCTAAAAGAGAAAAGACAGGGGCGCCTGGGTGGCACAGCGGTTAAGCGTCTGCCTTCGGCTCAGGGCGTGATCCCAGCGTTATGGGATCGAGCCCCACATCAGGCTCCTCTGCTATGAGCCTGCTTCTTCCTCTCCCACTCCCCCTGCTTGTGTTCCCTCTCTCGCTGGCTGTCTCTATCTCTGTCAAATAAATAAATAAAATCTTAAAAAAATAAAAATAAAAATAAAAGAGAAAAGACAGACTGGGATGGAGATGTCTCATGTTGGACTACACCAGGCTGGGCTCTGTATCAGGGGCTCCAAAGCATCAGAGAAACACTGATGCCTGGCCAGGGACCAAGTCCTCACCACGTCCTGCCTGCCTATAGTTGTACTGTTATTTTCATAGGTAAGTTAATACAGAAACCATGGTTTGATCTTATGGAGTCACTTCATTTTAAGAAGTTCTAAAAACCAAATGCACCACATCACGCTTCCTTCTTTTACATCACAAACTACTCAGGCGGCAATTTGAGTACGCATTCTATGTAAACATTCTCAAAGCACTCAAACATTTACAAACACTAGTAACTAAATATGACACTAATACAGCACTTTGGAGAATCCCTTTATCTCCCAAACTTCCAAACCATCACGCTGGCACAATGGGTTCTAGGTAGATACGAATGGAAAACACTAAGTACTGACTGTGTGCCAGGCAAGGTTCTAAGAACTTTACAAATGTAAACCTTTGTACTATAACCATCCCCATTTTACAGATGAGGTAACTAAGATGGATAAAGCTTAATTAACACGTCCAATTTCACATAAATGACCCTGCCTAAGCCTGGTATTTCTAAATTAATCCCTAGTTGTTGTTATGCTGCCTAATCTATAATTGGTTTACTCTAAGACATGGCCGGAATGCGGTTCTTGGAAGCTTGAGATCTCTGATCCATGGTTAGCTAGGCAGACATACCAGGTGAGGGGATGTGTTCAGGCTCTAGGACAGTGGTTCTCAACCAGAGGTGATTTTGCCCCTCAGGGGACATTTGCTGATGTCTGAAGAGGTTTCTGGTTGTCACAACTGGGGATGGGAAGGCTATATAGATGTACCACTGGCATCTAGAGGGCAGGGGCCAGAGAGGGGAGTCACTGAACATTCTACAAACACAGGATAGTCGCTCACAATAAGAATTATCCACCCATGAATATAAACTGTGTCAACGTGTCAACTCTAGAGCAGTTTGGCATCAGAAGACCCCCAAACCAGGTTCCGTTAGCCTGGCTCTTCACTGCTCACATCTTTACAGAAGAAAGGCCACACTTCGACCTTCATGTGTCCTGCTCTCAGACAACCAGGAGCCTTGGCGGAAAACAAAATAGAAGACCATGGTGCCCCTACTTTGTAAAAATAACTTTTTATTACGAAAACCTCTAATCACATATAAAGTAAACAAAATAGGATAATGATATACTCATGATTCAACTTCAGCAAATATCAGACTCTGACGTTCTTGTTCTTTCTGTAGCTCCACTCACCCCACCTCCCATTTAATTATTATTGTTTACTTTAGGTATAATTGGCATACATTAGAATAGCTGTACAACTTTTAATACAGAATTTTGCATATTTTTATTGTAAAAGCAAAGATCTTTCCACTGTAAGATAAAATAGGAATATGAAGACGAATGTACGGCTTCGTGAATTAGTATTAGGAAAATCCCTTCATATCGTGGCCTCATTTTAACAGGTGTCTCTTCTCACAGTTCCATCAGGCATGACTTCCCTGATACCTAGCTTCTAAGTCAGTGTTTCCCAAACTTCAGGTTACGTTTCATTTGGGAGACTATGCACTGATCTTTTGTTTGTTTGTATGTTTGTTTGGGGACAAACGAAAGAAGAGAGCTGTCGGGGCGCCTGGGTGGCACAGTGGTTAAGCGTCTGCCTTTGGCTCAGGGTGTGATCCCAGCGTTCTGGGATCGAGCCCCACATCAGGCTCCTCTGCTATGAGACTGCTTCTTCCTCTCTCACTCCCCCTGCTGTGTTCCCTCTCTCGCTGGCTGTCTCTATCTCTGTCGAATAAATAAATAAAATCTTTAAAAAAAAAAAAAGAAAAGAAAATAGTTATCAAAATGTACTGAATTTAATAAGGGTTAGTACAGGTTTGTACAAGGATACTATGGAAGTACAATGTATTAAATAGCGAGCCATGAGATAACTATTATTTCTCAGTAATGGTGGTGGTGAAGAATAGTTAAAAATCATGAGAGTAGAAGGAACTGTGGTCAAATATGGAATATGTGTGCATATTCTACGTGTGTATGTGTATATAAATATGTGGCGTAAACATATATGTATGTGTATATACACACACACATACACACACAAGGTTATATAACTCTAGGCAAGTTACTTGTTATTTAAACCTCTTTGCTCTCAAATTCTGCATCTGTAAAATAGGGGCAGTAAAGATGTACATAATTGGTTTATTGTAAGGATTAAGTAAGATTCTGATTATATGCTGAGCCAACTCCTCAGTATTCAAGACGCACTAGTTATTGCTATTATTTCAAAGAAATTAAACATAATTGACACCTTGACTAGGGAGGAATCAAAGACTTGAAGTACTAACTCAAACATAGGTCTCTAACTCATTTTAAGGAGACATTAACTGCTTACATCTTTTAAAAAAAAATACTTGTTCTGCTTAACTGTGTTTTTTAAAGTTGCTTTATCACAATGAAAGGAGTGATTTTGACACCTTTTGAAAATGCTAATCGTGGCTATGAATAGTTATCTGCTTAGAATTCACACCTATTAGGGGCTGTATCTAGGTGTATAAAACATCCACTCTATCAACACAGAAGTGTAAATCTAAATTGAGGCAAACTGTGATAGAAGCTTGAATTGATACCCACAGCAATTTCAGCTGAGGAGACGGAGAGAAGAAAAGTACCCTGGGCTCCTTCCCCTACCACAACAAACCTTTATTTGTTTTCATACAAATAAATAATGGTTCTGATGAAGCCTACATACCACAGTGGTGGGGGGGGGGGTGGAAGGATCCTCAAACTAACTGCCTATATGGAATAATCTGGAATGTACATAAGGACAGGTGGAGACGGAGCACAAGAGCGTGTGTGCCTACGTACCTTAGCCTTGGGGGCTGTCCACATGGTGCCATGTGAGCCCAGGGCTGCCAGACACTCTTGATTTTTTTTTTTTTTTTGAAGATGATGGACTTACAGAGTTTTATAGATGTCCCTGTTTTCAAACATTTCAAACTAATTAAAAATACAACTTCAAAACATTTGTGTTGACCAGACAAAATATGTCTGCCATTTAGATGCAATCCATCTTGAAATCTCTGACCAAAATGCACTTTTCTGCTTAAAAATTTTGAAAAGCATAATTGATTACTCTCTTGCTCCTGAAGAAATACACAACACTGTATATTAGAAACACTTCCATATTTTGACTAATCAGAAATACAATTTCCCTATCATACACTCAAAATTAATATAACATTGTATATTAACTAACTGGAATTAAAATAAAAACTTAAAACAAATAAAAACATACAATTTCTTTTGAAAAAGTTTTGTTTTGGGGAACCTGGGTGGCTCAGTTGACACCTCAGGTCACGATCTCAGGGTCCTGAGATTGAGACCTGTATTGGGCTCTGCAATGGGCATGGAACCTGCTTAAGATTCTTTCTCTCCCTCTGCCCCTCCCCCTCACTGCTCACGTGTGTGCGTGCTCTTTCTCTTAAGAAAAACACAAAAGCTTGTTTTATCTTTTCACTGGGGGAAGTGAAGTGTGACAGTGAAGGGGAGGATGCATCTTCCCCATGTGTCAAAGGACAAAATGCCTGTTATGCAGAAAGTATTCCATCATATTCAACGAAATGGTTTTCATCCACCCACTAATGTGCTGATGTCTAACAACCAAAACTTAGCAACCAAAGCTCAGAGGGTACCAAAGATGGTGCCCACACGGGAGATGAGCTCAGTTCTGTGCACACAGGCTGTCTCAGGCCTCAAGACGCCTCTCATCTCTACCCCAGCATGCCACACAGATATTAGCATTTTCTATGCGTGCCCTATGTGAAATATTAAGAAAGCACTTGTAACTCTTGGCAAGAAACGTTTGAAGACCTAATGAAGACCGTGAGGAGCAAGTAAAGTTAACACATTTCAGTTCACTCAACAGTGATCTATTTTCATTTCCCGACATAGACAGATTAAGGGGGTGGAACTGAATTCACCAAAAAGCTACATGTAGATTTGTACGTAAAGGCCCAACACTGAATATCAGTGCTGCTTCTTCCACACCCAGAATTCTGTCTGAAAACATTTATGACAAATACGCTAATACTGGACCCTGCGGTTTCTGGTTGTTTTAAATCACACATTCTGCTTACTTCTGGCTTCTCTAGACCCTCCAGATAAAGGACCGCTCCGTGGACACTTGAGGTTCTCTTTCATTTTGTAGGACCAGAAAAAAGTTCCCTTCACCAGGACTTCATAATCCAGAATGACAAAAACAAGTGATACTTTTCACGAATACATACTTGAATTTTGCTCGTATACTCAAAATAGCAGGACATTAAAGAACCTGGCAGACATTCACGGTTAGTGAAGCATGCCCGGTGGGAAGGGCATGGAGCGGCCCACGGACCATGCGGTGAAAAGGGTCAGGTGCTTCTCACTTCCAACAATAGCTGCTCACCTGTTTGTTTTCATGTTGGCAACTCATTCTTGTTTCTAAACGCAGAATTGCTCTAACAAAACTTGCCTTAGACAAGATGTGGCCTGCAGGCTGGGAGTTCGAGGTTTCTGAATATAGTTACAGGTGAGGAACAACAGAACAACAGTAATAACAAAATAAACCTCTTTTTTCAAATAAAGATAAGCTGCCCCGTGCTCACTTTCTGCTTCTCCATTTCCGTACGCATCCCCGCTGTGCACCCGAAAGCCCGTCATGGTGCTTGGCTCACAGCAGACACTCAAAACAATATGGCTGAATTCATGAACAGCAGACTTAGGGCCGTAGTTGCCACACTTGGCTCCATATCAGACCATCTGGGGGAGCTTTGCAAAACGCTGATCCCCTAGTCCCAGTGCAACATAATTTCCAGGCAACAGGCCCAGAACTGTTGTTGTTATTGTCGTTTTGTGTTGTTGTTGTTGTTGTTGTTTTAACCTTTCCAAAGTAATTCTGCTGAAGGATCATTGGTGCCTTCCAGAACCACTGGCCAAAACACAGTGAGCTTCCAAGTTCCAGCCCTAGGTGTCAGTACCAAGACCGGAAGGTGTCTTTGCCTCTGGGGCTGTTTTAAAATTTTTAATGTGGGTTTAGTTTCCCTGAATCTCCTCCTTTTGCCAGTTCTGTGATTCCTTGTTCACAGGGAAAGAGGAGGCAGGATGGAAAGCTCAAGTTGTTCCCCCAACGCACAGGATATTTCCAAAAAACCACTGAGAAGATTCAACAAAGGCCTCAGCTGGAAACACATTAACAAAGAAAGAAGAATTTCCTTCAAGACTAAAAACATATTTCCCAGCTAGGGAGGCATGGGGGTCTGGAAGTCCACAGAGAAGCAGCAAGCCTGAAGAGAAGAGCAGTTACCCAGAGTTCCCAGAAAGGTCGACTTGGGAAAGATTCCAAGACGGAAGCAGGGACAGGCAGCCTGACAGGAAGGGACACATGGAGACAACCTGGAAGAATGAACCATCTACGTAGCCCATCCTTCCAAGTCTTGCTCATTCTCACTCACTTCACATTTCATCGGCTCTGTGAAGACTCTGGGAAATAGAATAGGACACCAGCGGAGGCAGAAGGAGGGTTTGCCACTTCAAACAAACAAACAAACCTAAATTGAATTATAAAACTATAGGAAGCAGGTTTTCTTGTACCCTAAGAGCTTGTGGGTTGCAACCAACCTCTGGCCCCTGACTACAGGAAGGCTTTTTACACAAACTTGGGGTGATACTTAGTTGAAGGGATTTTGTGCAGATTAATTAGTAACTGTTTGTGAAACACTTTGGTGGGTGCAATAAGGATGCGCTTTATTTTGGTTACATAATCTACTAATTTTACAGTCTGAAAGCAGAGTGATTAAAGTTTGATCACAAGCTAAGAAAGCCGAGAATGCTGATCTTCACTTAAAATTCTCTCCCTGTGTATTCCTCCCAAGCCCAATTACTTCCAGGGTCAGACATCTATTATTTTATGTAGCAAAACCGGTGCTTGGAAACATACAAGATAGATTCCGATTTATCGTAATAAAAATCTTCCTATTTAACGTTCATTTTGGAATCTAGGTTATTGGAGCACATATATTTGAATAATGTTTATTATCATGTGGGCATTCTGAAAACTGAAGTGTTTTATAATAAAGGAGGTTTGGACATTCATGTCCTTGGTAGGTATATGTATTTTTTGTGAAATGTTCTTCCCTGAGGCAGAAATGGAGGAAAGAAATCAAAAACAAAGCTGCTGGCTCTACGGGGACTAGTAACTAAAAGTCTGGACATTGCTGAAGATTTGTAGCCACAGCCCAAGCCGTCTCTTCCCCAGAGTCCGGGCTGATGTTGAGTTGAGGTATACACTGCCTCATTATGGTCGTGATGTGAAGCACTGCCCATTCTGGTTGGGCAGTACCATGCCCCTTCGCAAATGTTCGGAATATCACCTTCGCTACCTTGCAAAAAATAGTTTAGTGGGCTTTTCATGTTATACAGGACTCTATAAATGGTCTTTTTCTGATATTTTAAAAAGAAAGCCCCACACTAATTCCAACGTGTGCTATGATACTGTCCTCTCAGCACGTGGTGTCCCATGGACACGGCCTGACATAAATGAGTACATATCTCACGCAGGATGGATGATGAGAATGAGATTCAACTATTTAAAGTGCCCTTTTGGGCAGGGATGTCACTTTGAAATTTCAGGATTCGATTTATTACAAGTATTTAGTGCCAAATATGGATGCTAAAAATGTTTCTCTTAAAGTACTAAAAGGCAAATGCTGATAGTAATTCCTGTCTTTTATTGACTATCGTGTGCTTGGCACTGAGCTCATTTAATCCTCCCAAGGGCCCTATGAGGGGAGTGCTATGACTCCTGCCACCTACGCAGAAGCAAACGAAGGCTTGGCAAAGGGAAGTTAGCTGCCCGTCATCACCCAGCTTAGGAAGAGTGGTCTGGAGTCTACCCCAATGCTATCTTAGGACTCAGGCCGCTCTATTTCCACCGCCTGTAATATCCATGGGCCCCCTTCACCAGATTAAAGCATCTGATCCTTCTGGGATGGAACAAAATATAACAATTCAATACAATATCATCTAGGCAGTCCCTACACAGATATTTCTACCGTGGGGCTTTGGCGCTGCTTTTTTGTTAGGTACTGGTTATCATTTCTTCTTACGTGTACATTGGAGTTCACTGACATGTTTGTACTTTCCTTGTTCCTCTGAGCCTCTGAGGAGGAGCTGGAGAGGGTAGGTGAAGAACTCGGACGGCAAGCAAGTAGGACTGAAAACAATACGTTGGTACAAAGAAAAGTCCTTTACTATAGTCTAAACAGAAAGGCCTTATTTCCCACGTCTACATTGTGTTTGTTCAGAAAGCAGGCTCCATTTGCTAAGAAGAGGTGACAGAATGACCTGGCAGAGAGCCTTCTAGAACAGCACACATAAAACCCAGACCTGCACGACCTGTCATGCAGCTCGTTCTATCAGGGAAGCTGGGCTTCTTCAAGGTTACCACTCCAGGGGACGATGTTTCTAAGAACTAGGAAAGTGCACAGTTAGCAAAACACTTCCCTCTTCCAGGCCTGGCAGCCATCCATGTTCCCAGAAGCATACACTTGAAATAAAAAGCCAGTCGCCCCGCACACACTGTAATTCCTCTACGGTTTCTATTTTTGTTTATACTTTTTCCCAAGATTTTCATAGATTGTTCTCCTCTGTCTTTCAGTAAAAAGGGGTGGGGGAATGTGGAAAAGTGTGAACAAAGAGTAAGAAACAGCTTTAGATTGGGGGATTTCTTTCGTGTACTGCTTAAGTTCATTGTTCTCTTTCTACCACAGGAGTTTCTATGAACACTGACTTGGTTATAAATGATGCATCGGTCTGACGTTGGCTCTCAGCACGTTTCCTGTACTGTTATTTTCTTTATGTGCATCCTGTTTCTCCGAGCAGATGGGCACTGAAGTCTGATGAACGTTTATGTATGCCACCTTCTATACAAAGTGGTTTACATTGGTTCTATCTACTCGTCTTTACGCGAAAGGAGAGGGTAAGCACTAACTCTTATGTTGGGGAATCCGAGTTTGAGTTTTGAGGAATCTGAGTTTGGGAGATGAAGCAATTTGCACATGGCTAATTAAGTGACACAGCTGGCGAAGAGCTCAACAGCTCTACCTCCCTCTCCTTATACACCACTTCCTACCTGTTAAAAGACTTTCTGCTGCTTCTCTCCACCCAAAGTACATCATTAATCCCAAACTAACCGGTATGCAAAGAATAAATGATACAGCCAAGGAGTATCACTGAATCAAACAATATTAATTAAGTGATCATTCATTTTCTGTGTGTACATATATATATATATATATACTCACATACATATATATACACATGCACATATGAAGGTAGTATATGTTATTTATATGTTTGTAATCATAATATACTGATTATTCTGTACTTTCCATTCAAAATATTTTAAACTTTCAGTTTTAATAACACAAATCCATTGTGTAAAATATAACAAGTCAAAAAGAATAATTAAACACTACCAAAAATGTCACATATAGATAAAATCATTGGCAGAAATTTAAAAGTTAGACTATCAGGGGTGCCTGGGTGGCACAGCGGTTAAGCGTCTGCCTTCGGCTCAGGGCGTGATCCCGGCGTTATGGGATCGAGCCCCACATCAGGCTCCTCCGCTGGGAGCCTGCTTCTTCCTCTCCCACTCCCCCTGCTTGTGTTCCCTCTCTCGCTGGCTGTCTCTATCTCTGTCAAATAAATAAATAAAATCTTTAAAAAAAAAAAAGTTAGACTATCAAGTGTTGGTGAGTGAGTGAAACAAAAAGAACTTTTATACCTTGACTGCTGAAATATAGATTCAGATTACCGCTTTGGACAAAAATGTGTATCATTTGGTAAATGAAGGCACCGACATTTGTCTCCTAGGGTATACACGCTGGAAAAACTCTTGCACCTGTACACCATTTAACACGTCCAACAATAAACCCAGCAGCATTACAGGTAATAGCAAAACGAAAACAACCCAATGTCCTTCAACAAGTTTGTATTCAGTCAATGGAATACTACATAGCACAAAGGACTGATAGAAACAGTTTTACAGATACACATATTTGAATCTCAAAATACATTAAATGAAAAAGCACACTGCAGAAGAATAGAGTATAATACCATTTACATGAAATAAAAAAAATTAAAACTTAAGAGTTGTAAAGAGTTACATGAATACATAGCAACACTAAAAGAAAAAGCAGGAAAATGATAAATGTAAAATTCAAATGGGGCCAGCCCCTACAATAAGGAGAGAGACAGGAATAGAGAAAAACATAAAACAGCCTTCAAAGCTACTGATAATACTCTATTTCACAAGTTGTGTAGTGGGCTCACGGGAGTTTATTTTACTGTCTTTTATAAATTATGCACTTGCAACATGGATTCTTTTGTATGCATGAAATGTTTCACTACAAAAGCAAATATTAGATTGCTTTTTTAAAGATTTTATTAATTAATTAATTAATTAATTAATTTATTTATTTGTTTATCAGAGAGAGAGAGAGAGCACAAGCAGGGGGAGCAGCCCAGGGGGAGGGAGAAGCAGACTCCCCACTGAGCAGGGAGCCTGACGTGGGGCTCGATCCCATCCCAGGACTCTGGGATCATGACCTGAGCTGAAGGCTGATGCCCAACCGACTGAGCCACTGAGGCACCCTGAGATTTTTTTTTTTTCCCCTAGACTCTATAAAGCTGGAGACTAGAACAAAAAGTTCAGGTAGAATATGATGGTAAATTGCTTTCACTGGACATGTCAAGTCTCACCATTTGGTTGTAGTTTTCTGTACAGCTATGTGAAAAAGGATGCTCAGATCAAATCTGAGTTCTGCTGAAAGCAGTCCAGTGCCTGACTGCCAATGTCTACTGTGGGTACAAGAAAAAGACAATGACTTGAGTGCCATGGATTTCACCATTGCTGGTGCATGATATAGCAATTACAGCTGTAACTCTGCTTTCTTCCAGCCAGCCTCCTCTGGGACGAGGAGGGACTTAAACACTAAAACATGAATTTCATCCTATAAATATGAGAAGCAACCAAGGCTTTGGAAAAAGGTGTATTTAAATAATTTGTAATTTGGAAAAATTAAGCTAGTGGCCACCTGCAAAATCGAAAGAAGATAAATCAGGCCATTAAAATAGTGGCTCAGTCGGTTGAGCATCTGGCTTCGGCTAGAGGCAGGATCTGAGTCCTGGGATGGAGTCCTACACTGGGCTCCCTGCTCAGTGGGGAGGCTGCTTCTCCCTCTGCCCATCCCCCAACATGTGCAATCTCTCCCTCTCCCCCCCCCCAAAAAAAATAAAATCTTTAAAAAAAATAAAATAGTGGATTTCTACTGGGAAGATTTTTCAAAACCCATATGTTTTTGCTCTATCCAAGCAAAATCTGAGGCTTGGCAATGTACATATTCGAAAAAGTTCTTAATGCAATTCTGCTCCACATTGATATTTAAGAATCACTGAGTTATTAACTACTCAACTGAAATGCACTAAGTAGTATAACATGATGAGTCAGAAACAATGAGTGTCATCTGACATGACTCAGCAGTGATCACAGGGTCTTGATTGTACTTAATGGTATAAATTTATCAGACACATTGTTTCAATATTCTTTAAAAGATTCACTAATTTTGATCCTATTTATTCTTTTCTACTTTTATAACTGAAAACATTCTCTTATGACTTCATATTTTCTTTATATTATAAAAGTACTGATTAATAAATTTTCAGGCTTTTTTCTGTTAAAAAATTAAGAATGGCTGCTACCCAAATTTACCTAACAGTTAAAAAACACAACGTGTTAAATTTCAAAGTATTCAACAGGCAGAAAGATAATGGAATGTGCGGAAAACTGAGACATGAGATAAAAGAGAATACAAGAATACGCAGGCGTTTAAGAAGACAATATGACCAGAAAAAATAAGGTTGAAAACTAGCATATAATTTATTACTTAGGCATAATCTCTGGTGGTAACAGATCTGAAACACTTCACAAATGATGTCGCCAAGCTAAGACTTTTGGATTTAATGCTCCAGGTAACATATTGCTTATGACACTTATCACAGGGTTCTTACAAAAGGGGTTTAAGGTGAAAATACTCTGAGATTCAAAATGGAGAAAGATGAAAATATGCATTCATAAAAAACATGAATTAATATAAGCTGAACTATTTTCCAAGTAAAATGATACAAACTAATTAAGTAGACTATCACAGGAAGTACCACAATTATATCTTCAATACTGTTTTCTATATTTACCTAGAAGATATTTATATTTTATATACAGATATTAATTTATGTCCCCCCCCCGGAAAAACCTAAGGGACACTTTGATCATAGCAACTGCCCAAACATGAGCATTACATAATCAAACCTGTAAGTACCCCATGATTAACTTTACAAAACCTCACAGCCCCACATTTCATCCTGAAATCACAGAAATGCCAAAGCTACATAGAAAAACGAAGACAGCATAGGAATAGGAAACAAAACTGGACAGAACAGGGATTTAACCATCTAACCAAGTTGTTAAATTGAGCGTTTTTCCAGTGGAGGGCTGCCTGGGTGGCTCAGTGAGTTAATCGACTGATTCTGGCCCAGGTCATGATCTCAGGGTCCTGGGATCTAGTACCACATCCTCACACCACCAGGTTCCACCTCAGCAGGGCGTCTGCGTGCCCCTCCCCCCTGCTCGTGCCCTCTCTCTCTCAAAGAGGTGAATAAAATCTTTAAAAAAAATTTTTTTTCCAGTGGAAATGCAGGTCAAGTACAAAGACTGCTAAAAGAACACAGAAAAAAAAATTATTACTTCTTTGCAAGTGATTTTTAATCATATTTGACTGACAAGTTCAAGTTAAACTTTCAATTTGCAATGGTGGAATTTGTAGAGTCATTGAGGACAAATTAATCAGAAACTCCAGGAATGCAAGAGTCAGAAAGAACACAGACTGATTTTTCTATATTGATCAGAGACCACAGGCAGAAAATAAATTGGGAAAACTGACATGGAAGGTCAAGCTGGCATTGAAAGGGGAAAGGCATTATTAGAATTTCTTCTCAATAAATTATGATATGAATTCACAACCTTATGATATAACATTATATATTGAACAGCTCAAGAATATTATATATCTGACTTTGAGAAACTTTAAAGTGTAAAGGAGCCTTTATTCATTTTCCGATCATATTGTCAAACTCTTCACTGAACATACGTAAAAATGTTCTGCTTTTAAGTAATATTTACAATATAGTTTTATGAGCACTCAAAATTATTTAATGATGCATAGATATATTCTTTTTATCCAAGCACTGTTATTTACCAGTACATAAACTTTCTAAGGTTTACAGTACTGAATATAGACCACCTCCCACTCTCAATGGAGGTGCTTCTGGAAAGACATAGTGTTAACCATCTCCTTCAGAATCCTTTAAGCTGCTTATTTAAAAACCCAATTATAAAGCCCCTTCCTCCCTTGGATTAACTGAATGAGAACATCAGTGTGAGGTCAAGGAATCTACATTTTATAAATACAGCCTAGGTGATTCTCTAGGACAGTGAAGTTGAGAAGTAATGGAAAAATCTTTAAAAACAATTCTGAGACACAGAATAAAAAATCTTCAAAAAACTGATATCATTATTCCAAAACAATATATACACTATAACAAAAGTTCCAGGAGGCAGGTATAGGGATGTGTGCCCTGCAGGGTTACTGTTTAAAATACCCACTAGTTAATTCACAGCAATTAGCCGCTATTATCCAAACTTGAAATTAGAATGTCTATAATTTGCTTTAAAATTTTCAGAATAGAAAGTTCTCCTTAAAATTTCTCTAATCTCTGATGGGATGCCCATTTAGGATCTTCAATCCTGTCAAAATGATTTTCTAAATGAACATATGTATGCTGACTGATCACTCCCATACTCAAACTTTAGGGCTTTGTGAAAATTATCCTTTTGGAATCCCCACTACTCTCCTTAATATCTTAATAACTCTAAATCTACTTGGTATCAGTTTTAACAGTTTCAAATTCCACCATGTCTGAAGTGTCCATTAAATCCATCTGTCTATTCACAAGCATTAATGTAAGCATTTTACTTATACATTCTCAGATCTAGTAATTGCCTTAATTTAGACTATAAGTTCATTAAGGTCAAGGGACCTTAGGTCAAGGCCTATAAGTTCGTTAAGGTCAAGGCAATTAAAGTCAAGGCCTTTTATTTAAATTGTATTACAAGAACAAGTTCTTGATCTTTTTTCCTAAAAAAACAGAATTTTTAAATATGAAACTCACTTTCTTAGGGATGCTCTGATATTCTGTGATAAGAAGCAAATGATACGAATTTGTTGAGTTGCTACTAAAAAATACTTTGATAATTTTTTTTTAAATGTGACCATTTAGATCACATCAATAAAGCTGTCTTGACTGTAGTAGCCTATGCTTTATGTACCATCCTCAGGAGATAAAAGGCAGAGTTGAGAACTGGGTCCAATCTCTACTATACCATCTCTCAATAACTCTTGAATTATTTTTATTTTTTTAAAGTAGGCCCCATGCTGGGCATGGAGCCCAACACAGGCCTTGAACTCACAGCCCTGAGATCAAGACCTGAGCTGAGATCAAGAGTCAGATGCTTAACCAACTGAGCCACCCAGGTGCCCTTCCTAGTAACTTTTTAAAGTTCTTTATCTGGGCAATGGCTCAGTAGCTCTGCTGGTTAATTATCTGACTCCGGATTTCCACTCAGGTCGTGATCTCAGGGTTGTGAGATCCAGCCCTGTGTTGGGCTCTGCACTGGGCGTGGAGCCTGCTTAAGATTTTCTCCCTGCCTCTCCCTCTGACCCTCCCCCCAACCAAAAAATGAAAACAAAGTTCTTGATTCGGTTTCATTTCTTGAAACTTTAAACAGTCAATAAATACCCACACTCACAAGCACCCAAAATAATTTTTAATCCCATTTAGTTTTCTTTTGTTTTATTTAAATTTTATTAATTTAGTAAATTAATTTTTTCTCTTACCACCTCTTTTCTGCACTTCACTCCTTTCCCCATATATACACATCACCCTGTCATTCCCATCCCACTTATTCCAGGTTAACAAGCCAATAGAAGAGGTATCCTTCCATAGTGTCCCCCATTTTCATTAATTTAACTGTATTTAAATATATATACATTCATACAAACATATTAATACACAAATATATACCTACCTAAAGTGTTTGTCATCGATTTGCAAAATTTACAGATACTGGGTTTTTTTTTTTTCTGCAATTTGCTATTCTTATTCAGTAATACCCAATAAAAATTTCTCCAAGCCAACTGTCATGGCTCTAACACATCATTCTTTTTTTTTTTTTTTTAGAGAGAAAGCATGTGAGGTGGGGGAGGGCAGAAGGAGAGAGAGAGAGAATCTTTTAAGCACGCTCCACACACAGCATGGAGCTTATTGCAGGGCTCAATCTCACGACCCTGAGATCATGACCTAAGCCAAAATCAAGAGTTGGATGCTTAAGGGACTGAGTCATCCAGGTGCCTGTCAATACATCATTCTTAACAGTTATACAGTTGACCCTTGAACACTATGGGTTTGAACTATGCACATTGACTTATATGCAATTTTTTGGATAAATACAGTTTAGTATTGTACATGTATTTTCTCTTACAATTTTCTTAATATTTTTTCTCTGGTTTACTTTACTGTAAGAATACAGTACATGATACATATAATATATACAATATGTGTTAATCGACTACTTACGTTATCAGTAAGGATTCTGGTCAACAGTAGCCTATTAGCAGTTAAGTTTGGGGGGAGTCAAAACTTATACGCAAATTTTTGACTGTGTTGGAGGGGTTCACTGCCTCTAACCCCTACGTTGTTCAGGGTCAACTATATAATACACTGTAAGTAGATGCGCGGAAGCGTATTCAACCCTTTCCAAGCTCTTTAACAGACAGACACACAGACATACATACTATTTCACTTATACAGAATAGATTCTCAGGAATGAAAATATATGTAATGTATAATTTTTTAAATAATAGCACCAGATTGCTTTACAAAAAGGATGAAACAATTTATATTTCTACTTGACAAGCAAATGCCCTCACTTTTTCACTTTTGCCATGACCTCATGAACTTTGAGCATCCTTTTACGTATTTGCTAGCTCCCTGGTTTTACTCTTCTATGAATTACCTGTTTGATACTTTATTCCTTTTTCTATTGAGCTATTTATATAGAAATAAAATTAACAAATGTCAAGAATAAGAAATCTTTGTATATTATGGATATTAATGTTTTGCCTGTCATCTACATGCAAATTTTCTTCACCATATTTTCTACTGATTCTCTCTGTGCTAATACTTTCTGTGCAATAATTTTTAAGTTTTACATAAACGATGTCTATATTTTCCTTATATCTCTTGGTTGCTATCTTAAGAATGTTTTCCCCACTATTAAACATACAGGTTCTTAAATGTCCTCCTAAGATTGTTTTCATATTTAAATCCTTCATCCATACAGAATTTATTTTAATATATACACTGTAAGGTAAGGACCGAATTTCAACTTTACTCCAGATGGATAGCCATTCGTGCCAGTACCACTTCTTAAATGAATCATCTATTTACCACTGAACTGAAATGCCATCTTTGGTATAGCTTAAATTCTCACATATACTAGGATCTATTTCTGGATTCTATATTCTAGTATGCCAATCTGTCTCTTCTTATGCCAAGTCGTGTAGATTTGGTTATAGTACGTTTGTAGAAATAATGGTGATCAAAGGCATCCTTGCATTTTTTTAAATTTTAATCATAGTGGTTAGCTATTTACACTAATACATGTTGGTTTTAATAGTTTTTAGTATAGAGCCTTTGTCCTACCTAAACACTTTCTATTCTATTTTATCTACATACCAAACAAGGAACAACAGCTGATCCTTAGTATGTGGTTTTTCAGCATATATTTACTATCTTCATATGGTTTTTCCAAACTAATTTGTTGACCCTTGTGACACAGTGTAATAGTCTTACATTCCTGGAATAAGCCTTCCTTGGTCAGAGTTATCCTCTTAATACACCACTGAATTCCAATTGTTAATATTTTAGTTAGAATTTTATATTTTAGTAAGAATTTTCTTTCTTAAAATCACATGTATATAGGTCATTTCCTTCTTATATATCATATCATTCTGACATTAAAATTATGTAGCCTTCATAATAAAAATTATTGAACTTTCAATATTTTTCTAGGGCATTCACTAGGGATAGAAAATTGCACACACTTATGGTCTTGCTCCAAGGATATGATAACTCTTCCACCCATGGACGTAATATAGTCTCAAGGGACCTAAACAGTCTGGACATTCTGAACAACATGATGTTATAATAATAACAGCATGTTAATCAGACCAAATGAGCAACATATGGCAAGGGTATTAGAGGTCTTGATACAATACATGTGTTCCAGAAAGTGGGAAGAAAACCCTACCTACATCCAGTGGTTGGCCTTATAGCTGAACTTTTTTATTTTATTTTTATAGGTCCAGTGATATGGAGCATATGAGGACATTTTCACCAAAGTAAAGGACAGATCACTGCATTGTCAACTCCCTCCCCCCCAACCAGTTAGGTCTATTTCTCTTGTGAACAATTCTTTGACCGGTTACCCAGATGATACAAAGATTTCCAGTTTTCAGTGGGCACAGAGCCAGATAAGACTACAGCAGACAAGGGCATGAGTTCAAGCAGCCCTTCACCTAGGGCCATATGACCTGGCAGATGCTATGGTTTTAGCAGTATCAGTGGTGGGTAAATGCACTGTAAATTTTCTGGCAAGTCCCAATAAGAGAATCACAACATATCCCCTCAGGGTCCTGGAGCAAGGACATGCCTTCTGCAGTGGAAAATTATACACCATTTGGAAAACAGCTCCTGCAGAGCTCCTGTGTCCTGGTAAAGAGAGATGTCTGATCATGGGACATTATGTAACCATTCTGATAGCCCTGCCCATCATAACCAGGTTCAGTCAGACCCACCAAGTCACATAGTCAGGCAGGCACAGCAGAAATCCATCATACATGGAGGTGGTATTTCTGGGATGGAGCATAAGCAGGGCCAGCCTGGCCAGCGGTGCCTATGTGTGTGTGTCAAAATAAACCCCATCTCCAAGCAGAGAAGGCTCTGAGAGACAGCCATCAAGGCAAATACTCACAATGGGCAGAGCATCCATTTTCTGTTAAAAGGGAAGCATCCCCAGGTAAGAATATACCTGGAGTGAAAGGCAGGTGTTCATGTCTTGGCTAGTGGGTCAGGAGCCTAAAACAGGAAAGGAGAGTAGATCAGGGACAGAGGGACCTGTGGTACAAAAATGTGAAAAGAAATACAGGAGTGGATACAAAAGGTGAAGATCTTAGTATTCCAAGTATTACACCCCAGAGAGGCTGTCAATAACCTAGTAAGGCAGAAGAGCTCACCAGTTGTCAGCCGGCTTTTGTCATCAACTCCCACGGTGCTGGTAGAGTGGGTGCAGGATGGGGCAGCAGCACAGATGGAGGCCATGGATGGGGCCCAAAAGCACAGTCTCCCCACTCACCAAAGCTATACCAATTACTATCAGGAGACCAACAGTGAGCCCCAAATACAGCTGTGTCCATAAAGACCACGAGCAACTTGGCAATAATTTGATTACATCAGACTCCCTCCATCCTGGAAGGTGCAGGAATTCATCTTGACAGAAACTGATCTATATTCCAGGTATAGGTTTGCCTCTTGTGCCCCTGGGTCTTAACCAGCACCATTACAGAACGGCTTAGAGAGCACCTGAATCATCTCACACGAGATCACAGATAAGAGCACATCTGATCAAAAACCCGACTTGACAACAATGGAGATGCAGAGGTGGGCACAGCCGGCACATACGCCACTTGTCCTAACACACTTCATACTACAAAGAAGCCATTGGCCCGATAAAGTGCTATGAAGATCGATTGCCTTAACAGACTAAATTTTTTAGAGGAGTCTTAGGTTCACAGCAACTCTGAGAACAAAATATAGAGATTTCCCGTATACCCTCTGCCTCCAGACCCACACAGCCACCCTCACGATCAACATCTCACACCAGAGGGTACAGGGTCACAATTAACAAACCTACACTGACACACCATTATCAGTTAAAGGCCATAGTTTACCTTGGGGTTCACTCTTGCTGTACATTTAATGAGTTTGGGCAAATATTTAATGACATGTATTCACCGTCATAGTATCACACACGATAGTTTCACTGCCCTAAAAATTCTCTGAACTAAGCCTATTCATCTCTCCCTTCCCTTAGTCTCCTTAAAAATCGACTTATTGTCTCCACAGTTTTGTCCTTTCTGGAACGTCATGTAGCTAGAATCACAGAGCATATAGCTTTCTCTGATTGGCTTCCTTCACTTCGTAGTATGCATTTCAAGTCCCTCCATGTCTTTTCATGACATGAAATAGCTCCTTTCTTTTTTAGGGCTGAATAATATTCCACTGACAATATGCATCACAATTTATTTATCCATTCACGTACTGAAGGACATCTTAGCTGCATCAATAGTTTGGCAATTATGAATAAAGCTACCATAAACATCTGTGTCAAGTTTTTGTGTAAGTTCACAACTCCTCTGGGTAAATACCAAGGAGCATAACTGCTGGATCGTATGGTACAAGTATGTTTACCTTTGTAAAGAACTGACAAACCATTTACCAAGGTGACTATACCATTTGCCATTTCCACAAGGAATGAATGAGAGTTAATGTTGTTACATGTTCTTGCCAGTACCTGGTGTTATCAGTGTCTTGGATTTTGGCCACTAATACACGTATAGTGGTATCCCACAGTTATTTTCATTTGCATTTCCCTGATGACATGTAATGCAGAACATCTTTTTATACACTTATGTGCCATCTGTATATCTCCCTTGGGGAGGTGTTTTCTAAGATCTTTGGCTCATTTTTAAATCAGATTGTTCATTTTCTTATTGTTGAATTTTAAGTGTTCTTTGTATATTTTGGATAACAGTCTTTTATCAGATAGGTTTTTTTGTAAATATTTTCTCCCAGTCCTTGCTTGTCACCTAATTGTCTTGAGTATGTTGTCAGGTGTTCATCGACCATTTGTATGTCTTCTTTAAATAAATCTCTCCTCAGATCCTTTGCCCACTTTTTAAATTGGGTTATTTGCTTCTTTATCATTTCATTGCAAGAGTTCTTACATTCTCCAGAATCTTTTATTAGGTAAATGATTTACAAATATTTTATCCCATTCTGTGGGTGGTCTTTTCACTTTCTTTATGGTATCCTCTAAAACACAAAGGTTTTTAATTCTGATGAAGTACAATTTATGTCTCTTTTCTTGGATGCCATAGTTAAGAAGCCATTGCCTAATCCAAAGCCATGAAGATTTGCATGTAAGTTTTCTTCTAAATGTTTTGTAGTTTTAGCTCTTATGCTAGGCCTAAGATCTATTTTAAAATAATGTGTTACATAGTGTGAGGTGGTGGTCTAACTTCTTTTGCATGTGCGTACTCAGTTGTCCCAGCATTGTAATGGCATTCCTAAGGTACAAGAGGCATCAGATTGTAGAAGATTCCCTGAAAGAATGAGGCATCATGCTCCAGGACACACCCAAATTTATGACCATTAGATATGGAGATGCGTCTTTAATTGGTAGAATACATATGTTTAGGAGTATAAGTGGCTTCACCTATGACCCCATTGCCTCACACAGAAAACCTCCTTTTTTTTATTTGCTGAAACTCAGAATTTAAGAATCTTTGTTTCTAAAGAGGGAAGATTTCTACCTGACCCAGTCAGAGTTCCACTGAGCTTTAAAGTTTTCATCTTTTCACTTCAGATCCCTCATGCCAGAAGATCAACAAAGAAAGAAGAGAAACACCTGCCAAAGAGAATCTAGAATGGGTACAAAAGGAGAGAGATAGTAGGTCTCATATACATACATATACAGTATTTTTATGTATTATCTGTTTAATAAAATACAGATTTTGCACCTGAAAACCAGATGCAGAGGTGAAGAATGTATTTTCTCCCATTAATTGTCCCCTGGTAAGTTTCTCCAAGAGACCAAGAAGAATCTTGGAGAAGATGTTTCCAAAAATCTACTACACAAAGCAAGCGTTTGTGTTCCATACAAAGAGTGGACTGTCGTTGCTCCCTTAAGAACGAGCCATTCATTACCCCAGCGGCTAGAAATACAGTTGTCTGAGACCCTCTAAAGGACCTGCCTTCAGCTAAAGAGAATCACCCTTCTCAAAGCTGTTACCTCCCTCCCTAGGGGAATCACTGCTTTTTGTATGGTATACAAAGGCCTAGTCTCCTGTCTCAAGGAAGGGCAACCCCTAAGGTCCAGCCCAGCCCAGATCTCACTAGAGGATGGACTGAGGCCTTGGATATGCCTGCACCACAGGTGATCTCATCCCTTGGCTCAATTCTATTTCCTTTGTTCTCTCACAGGACTTGATCCTGAAAGCACTCCCCCAAGAAACTGCCTATATGCAGAACTGTGTCTCAGAGTCACTCTCCCAAGGAAGACAATCTAAGACACCTTCCAGTTTTAGGAGTACATTTTTGCAACAGGCCTCAACAATTGTTAGTGGCATATCCATGTATCCCAGTGCCATATATTTAAAATGATGACCCATGGCATGCAAAGCCCTCCTGCAAATATTTTTCAGTCAGATGTGTATTATTTTAAGAATAATAAAAAAAAACAGCATATAAATGATTTGCATGGTCTTTGGTATATTGAACTTGGATTTAAGTCTTTGATCTACTATTTACTGACTCTTTGACCTTGGGTATATTATTTAACATCTTATATCTTATTTTCTTTATCTATAACATGGGGTTGATAATAGTAACTTCATTCAAGGGGCTGCCTTAAGAACTAAATAAGGCATAAAAAAACACAGAGGCTCAGTGAACATTAGCCATTCTTTTCAAAATTAAAATAATTACCAGGAAAAACACAAAAATGGATTTAAATACAAAGCTTCTCAGTCTACACTGGAACTCAGATTCCTTAACAGCAAAATGAAACATGAAAAATGAAAGTTGCTAAGCTGACTTTCCACTGGAAAAACACCTGTGATTCTTTAGATGCAGGGAACCAAATGGTTTGCATTAGTGGGTTTTTTTGGTATTAACGATCCCTAAGATGTTGATGATTCCTCCACAGCGAAGGGGAAGCACTGGCCACCCCTGCTCCTTTGGGGCCTCATTAGAGCCTTGCTCCTCAGCAGCTCAGAAAATTCCTCGTCATCGGGGAGCTTTGGCATGTGGCAGTGGCTGTGTACCTTGTGACTTACACAGCCTACCTCTACCAGCAGGGAGCTTTGTGGCTGGCAGTCAGTCCTGACAGAACTGAAGGGTAAACACAGAAGATTAAAATAAACTAAGACACCCACAACCAACCTAAATTAAAAAAAAAATAGCAACTCTGAGCAATATTTTAGTGCTTGTGCATTGCTCAAAGGAGAAAAAGAGGAAAGAAAGAAAAAAAATCCTGCCTCCTTAAAAGAAATGAAGCCATAACCCTCCTACTTGATTTAATGTAGTTTTTTCTCTTTTGATGGCTTCCTGATCACACTAGGCAACTGCTTAAGATAATAATATACAGATTTAGTGGCTGCCCAAAGGGTATTTCAGGGACCCATAGTCAGAACCATGGCGTCAACAGTCTCAGTTATGATGAAATCTAATGTCTGAGACACTGGGGCACTGGTAATAGCTCCAAGTCCAGAATATGCATCTCTAAGGCAAGTACGATCGTGTATCATTCATTCAGAGGGTGGCAACTCAACAGGCATTTTATGTTTACCATCACCCCTATGGGCTGGATGACCATCAAAGATGCCAATATACCATGTCAGCACACTCAGGCTCTGAAGCCAGACAACCCCGGGTGCAGATGTCAGCAGTGAATTCATTGGCTAGGTGCCAGCAGGTACATCAGTGCACTCTTTCAAGCATTAGTCGCTCCTCTAAAATAGGAATTGAACAATAACACCTAGCTCTTGAGAACTGGCTGAGCTAATACCTATAGAGCCCTGAATGCAGGCTGACTGACCGATGGATAAGGGCGACTGCTCATTCTGAATGATGCTATTAGGGATGGTAACCTCAACAGAAGACAGATGCAATTATAGTTTCCTTAGGTGCTGTATTAACCTATAAAGGCCTTAAGTTTTTTCAATCTACATAAAAATATATAATGTATTATGTGTATACGTATATACACATGTGTATATGTACGCATGCATGCACATATTTATAAAAAATTAGAAATGAGCTATCCATGCCTCTCCATCTCCAGCCTGCCACCCTAGTCCAAACTACTCTAATCTCTTAACAGGATTATTGAAACTGACATTTAACTAGCTTGTCTGCTTCTCCTCTTGCTCTCCCCTCCTTTTCATTCCCCTCCCAGTAGCCAATGTTGAAACCCTAGATGATATCTTGCTATTCCTTGCTTGAAACTCTCCAATTACTTCCCATTGTTCTTGGAATAAAATCCAGCTCCTTGCCATGGGTTACAAGGGCCTACATGTTCTGGCCCCCATCTCTCCCTCTAACTTCCTCTTCCTTCACTCAGGCTTCATCACTACATTCCAGCTATTGGCCTTCATCCTTTTCTTCAAGTAAGTCAACTGTATTCCCTCCTCGGAGCATTTGTACTTGCTATAAATCTTCCTTCTGCCCTAACCTCCCATGGTTTGCTTTTCCTCCCATTCTCGTGTTCTTTGGTCAGGACAGGCCTCCCTTAGAGAGTCCTGCTTCCCTCACTGTCCTCGTTACAAAATCTTGTCATATGGTCATTATATCCATTATCACTCCCTGGATTTATTACGTTAATTTATTTTTACATTTAGCATGTATCTCCCTTCAACTGGAATGGGAGTTCTGTGAGAGAGGGAGTAGGTACTGCTCTCATCCTCAGTGTCCTCTGCAATACTTTACATACAGTTAGATAAAACTCACTAGCTTCTCTGTAAATGCATGAATTCTTTTTCTTTTATTGGGGGAAGGGGCAGAGAGAGAGGGGGAGAGAGAGAGAACCTTAAGCAGGCTCCATGCCAGATGGAGCCCAACACAGGGCTTGACCTCATGACCCTGAGATCATGACCTGAGCTGACATCAAGAGTTGGATGCTTCACTGACTGAGCCATCCAGGCGCTCCATAAATGAGTGAATTCTTGAAATAATTTTTTAAAAAGGAAATAGCTTCTCGTGTACCAAAACAACATACGATCATCTTGTTTTACATAAAGATATGTGTGTTTGTTTGTTTGTTTGTTTATTTATTTATTTCTACTGACCACATACTTTACAAGTAAGAAAGGTTGAAATGGATTTAGCATTCAAACTCACATGCCCCCAAGAGCTTTAGAAAACATTTCTAGGAGCTATGAAGTGAGCTATTCTCACAAACCTGACTCATCCAGGATAGTAATTCACCTAAACCCTTGGGACTGAGATCTATACGCCTCTTGGCATTTTCCCCATATTTCCACGAGCCACATCATTTTTTATTCTCATTCCCAGTAGAAATTATTGACACAACAAAGCAAAATGAAACAAAATTGTTAACATGTTTGCAGGTAATGGGTTCTAGCATATATGACTAGCTGTGAAAATAAACACTTTCAGTTTTTACACAGTCAGATTCAAGTAAAAGTAAACTAAGACCTGCTTTTGTTACATCTGTTGTTATTTTCATAATTTCCCCAAATATAATGCTTTCCTCCCTTTTAAAATTTTTCATTTTGCATTGTCTTCTTCCTTTTTAAGTCTTTCTTTTGGTGTCTGCTTCACAAACTTAAGAAAAAGTGCAGAAACATTGTTATCTTTTCTTTGTTTGTCAAAGAATTAGATGCTATGGTAACAGCATCCAGAAAATGATTATTGAAAATAATTAGGGCTCAGGCATGAACACAAATTATATCAAGGTAATAAACTCAAAAGGAAAACGAGGGACGGAAGATGGGCCCGTGGAAGTAAATCCTTTTGCTCAAAACTGAGTTGATGGTAAGCCATGAAGGTTTTTGTACACTTGGATACACCAGCCACACATGGCTTTTCCTCTGCTTCTCCCTCTGCTACCACAGGCAGCACTGAACTCTGTCTGGATGCTTTCTGCTAACACGATTCCAGAGCGTTTTCACTCAAGTCATCAGGAGCCCTGCTCCCTTCTGGACACGTCAACTTTTCCAACCCTTACCTTCAGAGCAGTTCAGACAACAGAAAGCAGGGAGAAATTACGTATTTGACCTTAAAGCTGATCACTTGGATTTTCATGCAATTAAAATCAGTCGAAATGTAAACCCCACAGTGAGCTTCTATTAGAAAGGCTAAGAGACACGGACGCATCCCTGGCATGCAAAGTGATAATACCCATCTGAGAATAACGATAAAGCAGCTGCAGATGTTCAGTCAATTAGACTGCCTGATTAGCTGAACATTCCACTGCATCATGCAACTCAATCACGGCTCGTCCCACTGTTCCTTTTCTGGGGGAATGGCTTTAAAACAGCGTACCCACTACAGCTGCTGGGCACCATCTATTTGTTTCCCTACATCCCACTGTTCAATCCAACTCTGAGTGCTTCGTTTGGTTGCCAAGTCACAGACGTTTTTGCTTTCTCACTTCCCCTCTTCAGAATACCTTTTCATTTGAAACCCAATAAGCCCGATGGAGGAAAAAAATCCACATTAGCTCTTCAATTGTGGGAGCTAAAAACAGATACATCACTGCCTACTGGAAAGGTTACACCTGCAAGTGCCACGTTCCACAATGCTATTGCTAAGTAATAATGGAATCCAATTTGGAATCCTAACATTCCTATTATAGGTGAAGTGGACTTGTGCCATTCTATCTGGGCAGTCAGCATCCTCACTGCGTACATGTGAAAACTCCCCGCAAGGCCTGAGGCAGAATCCTCCAGAACAGAACTCCAGTTGCCAGAAACCTGTTTTCCCAGGCTCCCTTGCAGCTATGACGCAGCCCATGACAGAGGCTCTGACAAGTAAATACGCTCACCCCAGACTTTGAATGGGGAGCTGATGGCACACAGCATTCATCTTAACAGAGAGTGGTGACAGTGGTGGCAGGCCCTTCATTTTGCAGGGAACACACAGCAGCAGTTCCAGCACCTGGGTCTTATACTGGTAGTGGTATTCATGATACAAACTCTGAGATCCACAGTGTTCTTGATGTTCTTGGCTGTGTAAATTCCTGGCTTGGCTCTCTGGCCCTTTAGATATTTTCTTCTTGATTTATCGGGCATCCTTTAAATAAATTCCCTTCCTGCTTAAACAATGGAATTAGTTTCTATTGCTTGCAAAGTAAGAATCCTGACAAACACAGCCAGAGTAGAACAACAATATGTGATGGTCAGAGCAGAGGCTGATACAGAGAAACACATCCTTCAGTAGCCTAAATAAGATAGGAGCGTGTTTCTTTCCTACTTAACAATTTAGACTTCAGTAGCCCTGTGCCACGAAGTCACCCGGGGATCCAGTGTCCTCCTTTGTAACATCAAACCTACCCTCCACCATTTCTTCATTCAACTCAGGAAAAGGAAAAAGCGGAGTGGAGTATAAGTGTTTTTCTTTCTTTCTTTCTTTCTTTCTTTCTTTCTTTCTTTCTTTCTTTCTTTCTTTCTTCCTTCCTTCCTTCCTTCCTTCCTTCCTTCCTTTTTTTTTTTTTTCAGTTTTTGCCTACTGCTGCTGTAAACAAGTTTACCTACTTTGTGCCTTAAAAACAGCACAAATGGATCTTTGGGGTTAAAATCAAGGTATCAGTAGAGCTGTGTTTCTTCAGAGGCTCCAGGACAGAATTGGTTCCCTCCTCTTTTCTAGTTTCTAGGGACTGCCTATGGTCCTTGGCTTGTGGCCCCCTCCTCCATCTTTAAAGCCATCACTCTAACCTCTGCTGCCCCATCTTCCTGACTCCCTCAAATAGGGACGGGCTCTCATGATTACCCCGGTCCACCTGGATAACCAGCGAACCATCTATAGAAAGTCCCTTCTGCCATGCAACGTAACAAATGTATTCATGGGTCTCAGTGACTAGAACATGGACAGATTTAGGGAACTATTATTCAACTCACCACAGACTGGAACCTAGAAGTGGAAGCTATCATTTTCAGTCATGTCCCACCAATCTGAAATAAGCCATTACAGCCACACGTAGCTGCACGGGAGTGTGGAAATGTCAGTCAACCTGTGAGCGTGTGCCCTGCCCAAACTCAGTGATCACGATAATGGGTGAGGGTTTCTGCAGTGGAAGGAAAGACAAGATGCATGGAGATGGGGTGTGTTGGTCAGGGTCTCAGTGGTGGTAATGAGGTGGCACAGTCTAATGGTATAATTCAGGAGAGTTTAAAAAAGGGATTATTGACAAACGTATGAACAAGGTTAAAGGAAATCACCATGACCGAGTATCCTAAAATTAGCAGAAGCTGAGGGCTCTTACCACTTTTAGATCTAAACGGGAAAAGCCAGGTATATTAGTTTCCTAGCACTGCCATAACAAATTACCACAAACCAGGTGACTTAAAAAAACAGAAATTTATTCTCTCAATGCTGTGAAAGAGAGAAGCCCCAAATGATGGTATTGGCATGGCCAGGCTGCCTCCAAAGGCTCCCAGGAAGAACCCTCCCTTGCCTCTCCTCGTTTCTGATGGTTGCCGACAATCCATGGCCTTCTCTGGCTTGTGGCAGTATTAACTTCAGTCCTCACGTTCATCTTAACTTGGTCCTCTTCCCTTTGTCTCCTCTGGTCTTCAAATCTTTCTGCTCTTACAAAGACACCAAACACCAGCCATTGGATTTGAGGTTCACTCTGACCCAGCATGACCTCATCATAAATTGATTACATCTGCAGAGATCCTATTTCCAAATAGAGTCACATCGATGAGTACAGGGGGGTAGGACATTAACATATCTTTTTAGGGAACACATTTCAACCCACATGAGGAAATTACCGGGCACTGGAATGGGGGATTCTAGCTTAACAGGGGACTCATTCAGAGAAGCTGTGACCTCAGTAGAGGAACACAGCTAGTTATGGCAACCCAAAGGAAGCAGCTGATATAATAACTACTGATTGCACTCTCCTCTCACCCTCGGAACTTCTGCCATCCATTGGCTGAATTTAGTTGAATTCGGAAGCTGGGGAACAGGGAGAAAAGTCCCAAACAGCAATCCACAGAAGTCAGCATTTTGGGGTACAGAGAGGCTGGACAGGCTTGTAGAGTAGATGTGGAAATGCAAACAAAGTTTACCTTAGTGTCTCTACCTCAGGCATCCTCATGAATAGAACACCTCAAGTGGCTTCTGAACCACTGATAGATGATTATCAAACAGTTGAAATCAATTCAACATGTCTGAGTTCCTGCTATGTGACACTTATCACCTTAAGTAGCACAGTGACTACAAATATGGCACCTTCCCAGTGACTGAGCCACTAGGGAGCAGGGGGCACTGCGTATCCTCCAGGAAGGGGGCCTTTTCAAATCTGGAGAAGATAAAGTGTGGAGCCTTTTTTCAAATGATCATTTCCTCTACTGACGACCTGATGAATCTTCTGGGTACCTGTTTCCAAGATGCTCAGAGATAAACAAAGGAGACACCCAGCTAAACAAAAACAACTTGATGGTAATTTTAAGAGTATGCACAAGGGCTAAGAGAATACAAATGAGGGAGCAATTAGCTAGGCTCAGTACACTGCTGGTTATAATTCACTGAAATCCCTCTCCTTGAAAAACAGGTAATCTATGAAAAATAAATATGGAAAAATCTGTGTTAGCAAGATTTGAACAGTTCTCAGTCATTCTCTGTAAACTGGGAGCTCCTAATTGAGGTCCACTTGGTGACTGTTCTCAAAAACATTTCTAGTGACAGTCCCTAAACTTTCTAAGCCAAAAGAGAAGGAAATTCCTAAGCATTTTAGAAGTCATCGATATCAATTTTCTACTTTTGAAAGGCTGAGAATATTATACCCCTGCTGTCCAATATAGAAACTCATTCACTTAATAACTTTTTAAAAAATTTATGTGACATTTGAGTAGAGATTCCTAAATGATTTAATGAAGGCAAATGGGAATGTTCTCATCTGTATTTAAAGAAAGCTTAAGGCAGACTCTAAATTATCTATGTACTTTGTGTCCATGGGATGCCCACGAATGTAAGCACATGTGTATGTGTTTAGGGAAAACAATTCCTTCATTCCTTCCATGTGGACAAGATCCCATTAACTTAATATGGCACCTTCTTCTTACTTCTCTGCTCCAGGGGATATGGAATGACTTAACTGCCTAGTACAAGTGGAAACAAACTGAACACAATCAGGTCACTCCATGCTTTCTTCTCTTGGTTTCAAGATCATTCTGCTGTTCTTCTGGAACGGGTTCTGTGAGGTGAAGCCTACCCCAGTCCATCTCTGCCTATAAGAGGTAAACACATCTGCTCATTTAAAGGTGAAGTCTTAACATGTCCACTTATCCAACAGAACCAAAGCTCTGCCCTTCAACTTGGCCTCTACCACTAACAAAGGTGATAATTTAGCTTCTACAGCCTCTTCTCTGGTTTATTTTCCATTGTTTTTCAGAATGCAAGTGGGCAATGGGGTTTGGTGTATTGAGGGCCCTCTCAAAGGCTTCAACCTCTGGTGAGCTACCTTGGAATGTGATGAAATATCCATCAAAACGCCAAGGCTGGTGAAGCAAATGGTGCTTTTATGACACCAAGACCTGTGGCTTTGAGTCTTGGACTTCAGAATATGGGCAAAGGAAATGAATGCTGATGGCCGAGTCTTGGACTTCAGTGTGTGGGCAAAGGAAACAAACATTGATGATTGAATAAAGCTTGTATGAGGCTAGGAGCATTAAACACCCATGCTCTGGGAAAGAGGCTTCAAGCCTGGGACCAGACGGTATCCTGAACTTGGAGGGGTTAGTTGAGTACAGTTGGTATTCTACCAAAATCCATTTGGATCCGCTTAACAGGTTCCGTATGCCTCGCTCCCATGTTCTGTATGCTCTGTGTCTGAAGAATCATACCTGCTGCCTAGGACTCCTTTAAAGGCCTGCCCTTTTATTGCTGGAGCTCTATCACCTTCCTGAGCATAGAACAAAAAATGCCTGGGAATTACATCCCCTGGGGGAGGGGTGGAGGCCTGACCCAAAGCCAATGCCTGAATGGCATGGGAGGACAGAAGCCCAGCTCTCCTACCTTAAAATGGGACAGGCTTTTATACACCAGAGTTTCTTGAAGAATCGGTCTTGGCCAGGACTGTCTGATCTGCCCACTGCTTAGCTTCTTTCCTTTTCCTGTCCTTCTCCCCTGCTTCCCTACCAGTCTCCCTTGGGAGCATTTCCTCAAAAAAATACTAGCACAAGTGTCCTCACCTCAGGGTCAGCCATGGGGGAATCCCACCTAAGAGTGAGAGACCAGAGCTTTGCCTGAAGTGAGCAGCTCCTTCCACAGAGGCAGGAACCAAGCATAACCTGTGGGCTTTGAGCAAAAGTACCAGAACCTCCTTGGAGGCAAGACAGCTCAAGCCAGGTGGCGGTGCAGGGAAGGGTGCCAAATATGTCTCCAACAAGGTTACGTGGGTAGCTTTGAGCTTCAGGTGCCGGCTGGCCAGTTGATTAAGGCAACCCTGCTGTTCCTGGGCAGGCTAGACTGAGGCCAAGATTACACTGAAGGAAAAGAGCACTGATAGGCCTTTTAGGCTTGGGTAGGCATGACAAACTTTGCTGTTTTTAATAGTAATTCTCTATTTGGCACACAGAACTACAGTACTGGGCCTTGGCAAGCAGCACTAAATCAAGAGAAAATATTCTGTATTCTGGGCCAAAGACAGAAAGTCGTGGTAAGAGTACACTGAACTCATTTCACTTGTCCACAGGCTCAACAAGGGAGCGCTCACGAACGACGACTCAGTGACTTTCAAATATGATCTTACAAACGTTACATCAGTAACGTCCGGGCCCCGAGGGAACATGCCAGAAAAATAAACAGAATTCTAAAGAGTCTTAAGCAGAAGTCTTGGTCTTTAAAAATTCCTGGGGCCGAAGTTTTAGCAGCATTGACAGAACCAAAGGGGCAGGGACCAGGTAAGCGTGAGTCTGCAGCGGAAACAATCGACGGGATGGGGGAGAAACATCCCATGGAGGACCCTGAGTCAGTGGGACAGCTACTGAGGAATGCAACTGAAAATGCACCACGTCAAAAGAGATGCTGCTTCAGGAGGTAAAGCCCACACTCAACTCAGTGCTGTACTGAGTGAAATGAAGAGATATGTACTGGAGAAGAAAGAAAAAATATATATATATAGATATATCTATCTATATATATATAGATATATAGATGTATCTATATATATATATAGAGATAGATATCTTAAGACCTACTGATTGGGGCCGCCATCAGTGCAAATTTTTTTAATGTTGCATACTAATTTTCTACTGCTGCCTAACACTAACAAGTGACCACATGCTTAGTGGTTTAAAACAACAAAGTTTATGCTGTCATAGTTTAATGGGTCAGGACTCAGGGCAGCAGCTGTGTCCTTTGCTCCGGGGCTCACCAGGCTGACATCAAGGTGGCAGCTAGGGATACAATCTCACATAAGACTCGGGGTCCTCTTCTGAGTTGACTCAGGTTGTTGGCAGAATTCAGTTCCTTGAAGTTGGAGGACTGAGATGCCCATTCTCTTGCTGTTGACCAAGGACCACTCTTAGCTCTGGGAGCTCGCATGAAGGTCCTTGCCACATTGGGAACTGAGGCAGGTCACAACTTGGATGTCTGCCTCCTTCTGAGCCAAAGGAAACTCAACTCTCTACCTCCTCCCCCCCTGCAACCAGCCAGAGAAATGTTCTGCTTTGAGAACTCGGCTCGCCTGCTTAGATCAGACCCACCTGGATACTCTCTCTTTTGCCATATAGAGTGGCAATATCACCGGAATGATATCTCATTAAACTCACAGAGTGCCACCAATATCCAAATAGACTATGTAAGTCATGAACACTAGGCTAGGGATGGGAATCTTGTGGCCACCTTAAAGGGAATCCTGCTTACCATGCTACAAAGCAACAATAATGTCTAGAATGCAATCCTCTGAGCTAGGAAACAGTGTACAAAGGTGGACATTTCCACCAGGCATGGCAAATGGATAGTGTCCAATTTAACTTCTTACTAGGAGACAGAATTTCCATTTGTACAGAGGACTGGGCAATGAAGCTGAAATCAAGATAATGTCTATCAGCCCCCTCTTGGTTTTAGAACACTGGCTCTCTGGCGATATTAAATGCTGGTTTCTGCAAACATAACATTGTCTGAGTAGGCTACAGCCCTGTAGACTGGAGATTAGATATTTTTCCAACTCAGACTATGTTGTAGGGGAGCCAATGTTGAGTGATAATCTTGTGTGTCCTATTAATTCTCTGACTCTTTAGAAAAAGGATACCAGAGTTTTGGCCTCAATTTCCCAAGGTATTCCTTCCTCAGACTGCAAGGGTCAAGGATCACCAATTTTCTAATGCATCGCTTAAAGACTAAATAGGAGGCGATGGATGTAGGGGTCAACTCTTACTTAAGGTTTTGAAATTGTAACTTTAAAACAAGAAATTTGACTGTAGACTTTAATCCATGTGAATGTGTCTGGTATTTAACTTCTAAGGGGATTTAACCTTTACATTTCACTTTCTCCTTGGGAATAAGATAATGGAGCCATGATTCCTACTTGAATTTAAGGGATCTCTAAAATAGTAAAGAACAGACTACAATAGAGAAACACGGTGTGTCACATTTGCATGGGTAAGTGCTTTTATATGAAGTATAATTTCTGAATTACATATATTTGTGCACTTGTGCTTGGTTATTATATAAAACAGATTTCTGACTGCAGGCTTCAATAAGAATAGGTTGAAAGCCATTTAATACATATAAAGTGTTTAATAAGTGCACATAAATAAGTATCCGTATATTTTAGACAGTGTTCCTATCTCCTTCCATATCTGTATCAGCAGCTCTCAACCTGGGTGGGACAGAGAATCATCTGGGGAGCTTTAAATTGCCTGGGGATGTTTGTTTCCTCACCCTCCACACCCCCAGATTCTAATGTGACTGGCATGGGATGTGGGTTTTTCTGAAAATGGTGATCAGCTCAGTGGTAAAGACCTACGAAGTGGCTTTTGTTGCCTGTGTAACCCCGGACAAGCCACTTAGCTTCTCAGAACATCAGCTCCTTCACCTGCAATATGGGAATTATTCTATTGTCTGCTTCTGTAGGGTTATTATGAGGATTATATGGCATGCTGCATGAAAAGCACTTAGCAAAGTGCCTGTTGTGTTCGCTCACAAAGTGGTAGCTGTGTTATTCAGACATATTAAAAAATCTACAACAGAAAATGTACAAGTCATATTTTCTGATGCTTTGCATCAAAATAAGCTTGTCATGTATTTAGACAATATGCATCAGAAGTCATTTCATCCTTGGGAACAAGGAAACAAAACGTAAAGACTTCAGCTCTCTCTTTCACTAATGCCAATTATGAAGACGACATTACCATATTTTGTCACTTTCTTCTTGCTCAACTACTAGTGGCCCAAGTTCATCTTTGCTCCTTCTGGCTCAACGGTCATCCACAGCTACTTCCAATTATCACACCAATTAGGGTATAATATTAAATATCTCAGTGGTGACTGTGGGTCACATGCTAGCTTCTTTCTTAACTACCCATGGCCCCAAGCCATTGCATTTCTCATCAATTTCTTTAGTGTTTCTAACTTACTTTTAAATAAAATAGATGAACCTGCCTTGCTGTTCTATTTTTTTCACTAAGATCTGCTACAAAGGTCACCAATTTGTGTAGACAGCACATTTCAGTTCCCTGAGACAGGTAAGTTAAAAGAAAATACCATTTTTTCACCCATCAGATGAATTAACATTTTAAAATCTGATGATATCAAACACCGGAAGAGAGTAGGCAAATGAGAACTCTCTGGTAGTGCTAGAGGGAGTAAAATTAGTGCTACTACTTTAGAAGGCAATTAGAAATTATCAAAGTTTAAAATGTACTTATTCCTGCACAATGCATACTGATATTGCACTTGTGAATATCTAATGCAGAAGAAATCTTGCCACATTTGAAAAAGGAGGCATAGCCCATGATATTCACAGCAACTTGTCTGTAATGACAAAAATCTAATGGAAATGCTTATCAGAAGGGGGAATGGCTAATTGGACTATGGAATACTATGCAAATAATAAAAGCAAAACGCTTAAGCTATTTATAATAAAACATAATGTTAAGTGGTAAAAGGATGATACAAAATGACATACTGTGATACTATTTAGGTAAAATAATATACAATAATACCTTATATTTTCTATATTTGTGCAAGCGGTGGGCCGGGGGGCCGTTGCACAAAGGACCCACAATACACAAATGAAACTCTTAAATTTGTCTCTGGAATGATAGAGACTCTTACCTATACTATTTGGTTTTATTAAAGGGCATATTTATTAATTACTTGCGTAAGTGGAATTATAAAATTCTACTTTTTTTAAAGGTTTTATTTATTTGACAGAGAGAGAGAGAGCACACACACAAGCAGGGGGAGCAACAGAGAGAGAGGGAGAATCAGGCTCACCACTAGCGGGGAGTCCGATGCGTGGCACGATCCCAGGACCCTGGGATCATGACCTCAGCCGAAGGCAGACACTTAACTGAGCCACCGAGGGCCCCTAAAGTTCTACTTTCTTAAAGAATAATAATAAACCCCCATTTTGCTCCTTTCCTCGCAGCAGACAACCTGGCAGTGGGTGAGAATAATAATAATAAACCTCCATTTTGCTCCTTTCCTCGCAGCAGACAACCTGGCAGTGGGTGAGAACCTGTATGAGAAGCCAGGCGAAGACCAGGGCAGGAGATAACTGCGTGCATGCATGGGAGGATACCTGTAGCCCAGCAAATTAGGAACGTCTAACATTTCATGTACCTTTCATGTAGGTCTACATGAGTGCTGGGAGAGACTGTAAGAACCATCTTTAAATCACCTTACTAGGATACAGTTAGTGCTTAGACCAGGTTGGAGAGAGTGGAGGTTCCTTGCTTTATCTCCATACCTTTAAGACAAGAAGAGATGGCAGTTTCCTCATGGGGCTCATGACTCTTTGCCTCAATGCCTGGAGCACAGAGCTGCATGCCTTGTACTCAAACCAATGGAGGGGATCAACAGGACTCCAGTGAGTTGTAAAGGACCTACTCACCTGAATGTAAGAGCATTCTCCAGGCCCCAACATTCAGGGATACCCTGAGCCTCAGGGGAAAGGATGGAAGGGACCGGCACAGCAAATATATGTCTGAGGATGGCATGAGATGGGGGGGGGGGGCGGCTAAAGAAAGGAAAAGCTCCTCAATTGTGCGAACAATCATAAGCCAGGCTATCAGAGAGTAAACTCAATGCATTTTCTCTGCATTGATAATTCAGAATCTATATGATAGGTCACAACCACCATTGATATTCTGGTCATGAAATATAATTGTAGGAATGAGAGTTTAGGGCAGCCAATGCCTAAGCCAAACCATATGAAAGTCCAGAATTCATGGTCTTACCTATACACAAAAAATGTTTTTGAAGTTCGAGGACACATTAAAATTTTACCTAACCCAAATACTCAATAGTAAGGGACTGATTAATAAATTATGGCATACCCATTTCTAGAATATCATGCTCCTATTAAAGGTATGGTATAGAAATCATGTTAGTTAACACGGAAAACTGCTCTAAAGAGGCAAGGAACAGTGAAGTGCCACAGAGGTACCCTTGAAGACAGTCTGGGATTGAGTCTAGAATATGTCATTTTTGATCTATGGATACTTCAGCAAGACTCCTACCAAGACTCTCAGCTAAGACTTTAGTAAGATTCTTAAGCTGTGTGTCAATATAATGAAGCATCTGACTTACAATATGATTGTAAGACTTGAATTAATATATACATAAAGACCTCAGAGGAGTGTCTAGCACTTAGTAAATGCTCAGTAAATATCAGCTATCATTATTAATATTATTATTCAAAAATTGCTGTTAAATGGGAAAAGCTCACAAATCGATGGGATACTTTCCCACTTTGTGAAAGTATACAGATAGATTTATATATAATCTATATTGATATAGCAGTAACTCAAACACACACACAAACAGACATATATGCATGTTTCAAAATTCAGTGTCATAGAAACAATTTAAAAAGTATAACTAATGATGGTTACTGAGTACTCTAGGAAATATTTTATTTCTTCTCTTTATTAATTTGAATAGCACAGTTGTTAGGACTCTGAACTTTGAAGCCAGACTGCTGGTGTTCAATCTCTGGCTTGGCCACTCGTTAGCTGTGTGACTTTGGGACAGTCTGTGCCTCTCTGTGCCTCAATTTTCCATATCTGTCAAATGGTAATAATATTTCTAGCTATGTTAAATTAGAATGAAATATATGCATTATTTAAAAATCACGCTATTTACCATGAAAAATGGATTAAAGATCAAATGTTTTAAATATATGTGATGGGTATGAAAGGAACATGTCAATTTTTTTTTTTTTAAAGATTTTATTTATTTGACAGAGAGAGAGACAGCTAGCGAGAGAGGGAACACAAGCAGGGGGAGTGGGAGAGGAAGAAGCAGGCTCATAGCGGAAGAGCCTGATGTGGGGCTCGATCCCATAACGCTGGGATCACGCCCTGAGCCGAAGGCAGACGCTTAACGACTGAGCCACCCAGGCGCCCCGGAACATGTCAATTTTTACTTTTCTATCCTGAGTTTACAAAAATGGAGGTATTAGATTAAGGATACACACATAGATAAATGGAATAATACTCATATTCCAGGAATGAACTCATATATCCAATGAGAACTGATTCCTGGCAAGGGTTTCAAGACAATTCAATGGGGGGAAAGAACAGTCTTTCTAACAAATGGTACCAGGACAACTGGCTATCCACATGCGAAAGAATACATGTGGACCCCTACCTCAAACCATATATATAGATTAACTCAAAACAGATCAAAAACCTGTATGTAAAAGCAACAGTTAAAAAACTCTTAGAAGAAAACATACACGAAAATAAATCTTTGTGACCTTGAATTAGATGTTTTTTAGATATGACACCTAAAGCATAAGCAACAAAAGAAAAAAATGGACTTCACCAAAATAAAATGAAACCTTTTGTGTGTCAAAAACAGGAAGAAAATGAAAGACAATCCAGAGAATGAGAAAATCACTTGCAAATTATGTATCTGTTAAGGATATGGTACCCAGAATACATAAAGAATATTTACAATTTAATAAAAAGACAAATAACTCAAATAAAAATAGGTAAAGGATTTGAACAAACATGTCTCCAAAGACGTTATACAAATAGTCAATAAGCTTATGAAACCATACTCAAAAGATCACAGTGGAAATGCAAATCAAAACTAAAATGAGTTAACCATTTTGCACCAACAAGGACAGGTATAATAAAACAATAAAAAATAAAAAAATAAAATAAAGAAAGGAAAGTAACAAGTGTTGGCGAGGAAATGAGAAACAGGAACTCTCCAGCATTGCTGATGGTTATATAAAACAATGCAGACTCTGTGGAAAGCAATTTGGCAGCTTCCTAAAAAGTTAACTTCAGAGTTGCTGTACGACCCATCAATTCCATTCCCACAGATATATCCAAGAAAATCCAAAACACATGTTCACATAAAAATCTGTGTACTGATATTCAAAGCGGTGTTCTTGACAGCAGCCATAAAGTGGAAATAACACTAATGTCCATCAACTGATGAATGGATAAATATAATGTGATACACACACACACACATACACACACACACGCAGCACAATGAAATATCCCTCTGCAGTGAAAAGTTATAAAGTACTGATACATGCTACAAGGATGAACCCTGAAAACATTCTGCTAAGTAGAAGGCCAGACATAAAAAGGCCACTTATCATAGGATTCCATTTATATGGAATTTCCAGATTACGGAAACCCATAAAGACAGAAAGGTAGGGGATGGGGGTGGGGAGAACAGGGAGTGATTGCTGATGGGTACAGGATTCTTTTAGGATGATTAAAATGTTCCAGAATTAGGCAGTGGTGATGGCTGTACAAACTCGTGAATATACTAAACCCCAATCAATTGTATACTTTAAAATCTTGAACTTTATGGTGTGTAAATTATATTTCAAGAAATCACAAATGCTTAGAACATTTTTAAAAACTGAAATCTAACTTCTAAAATTCCTGCTTCAGGTTTCATGGTAACTAAACCAAGGCCACTGAAGTTTGCTATCAAGTTAAAGATTTGTCCATGGAATTTACATTATTTGTCCCCCAACAAACTTTTTATTTTCCCCAGTGTCACACCTATATTCTCAGTTCTTAAAATGCACCCGTTGCCTTTGGAATCGGATGTAACTGGGTTAACCTCAACTTCCATTCTGGAAGATTCGTGTAAAAATCTAAGGCTATCGGATCTACCAGGCCTTTCCTGAAGGATCTGCATCAGCTTCATACAGTCTTATCACTGACAATATTAAAACTGTGGTGAGAAAGTACGTATGTGATATGTGAAATCAAACAGTTCATTGTAATGGAAAATAAAATACATGCTTTCTCAGAAGCATTTTCTACTCATTTAAAATAAAGTGATTAGATAATGTTTGGATATTCAAGGATGATTTGCTGTCCCTTAAGTCTCTCCCCAACACACACACACACACACACACACACACACACACACAGAGAGAGAGAGAGAGAGAGAAAATGTTTCAAACTGTATAGCTGTATAGTTAGGTCTTTTGTGGTCCCTTGACTTATAGGAAGTTATCCAGAGAAAGATCTCAATTCCTGGCCTTCTCCTGCCTCAAACTCCTTCACTTTTTGGTGTCCCTGTATTAGACCAAGTTAAATCTTTCTGGGAGGCTTCCGAGTTAACTGAGTTACTAAGGAGATACCCACTATCCCAGCCCACAAGGTTCTTGGGAATCCAGCGCCCCTACTTTTTCAGAGGCAACCCTGAGTAGGTAAACATTTCCTAGGTTGGCCATCCTAATACCTCGTGCCCAACTTCCCAAGGTCCATCACACATAGTCCCACCTGTTTACCCTGGATGGTTCTATCACCTGCGGAGTACTGGTCAAAGACGCCTGCTCCTTTTAACACCCAAGACATCTGCCTCCTTGTAATGCTAAGATTCCTTCTCCTTTCTCTTATCACCTCATTCCCTTCTTTCTACATCCCTCTCCACTTTTTTTTCCTCCCTTAAACCCAGGGGCTCAATTTTTTCCTGGGAGAGAGAGCAAAGGAATATAATAGAGATTTACTATATCTTTAGAAATTATCCTGCCATGCATTTATGTGAAAACAAATACAGTTCTTTGATCTTGAGCATATCAAATAAACTTCCAATGTTCTCATCAATAAAGGGAAAGAAGTTGGGCAGCTTATCTCACTAGCTTCTTCTCATTTAAAAAAGAAAAAAATTCAATATTTTATATAATATGTCTAATTAAAATGAACAAGAGAAATTCATTCCCAAAACCAGACCAGACTACCTACAATTACTTAAGAAAAAAAATAATTCTTAACCTGGCCACAAGCAAGGAGGAAACAATTTCATAAATCAATAAGAATTGAAACAGTAATCATTTATATGTAAACCAGAAAAGAAGTTCTTTTTATGGCTGAGATAAAAATCAGAGTGATCATACATCATTTTATTAAAAATGCTCTGAAACTGTATCAATTCTTTAAAAAAGCTTCTGTACCTCGCACTGTAATTTTATATTTATACTAAGTAAAAGAAAAAAGGAACAAAATACGTACCCTGATGCTTAATGATTTTTTTTCCTATTTAGAAAAAAGAAAAGTATTCTTACATACTTTTTAAAAAAGTGCATTTTTTAAAAAATTCAAATACAGCCTTAAATCCTACTTCCCTACTGGAAACCAAGTGTTTATTTTCTGGGCTAAAATCCCCACTTTTCAGCTTATTCTACATACTTCTCAAATTAACCACTGATTCTTATAGAATCTTACAGACCATCCCTGGCCTTCTAAAGAGCATCAGCTATGAATTTGGAAGAGGTCTTCTTACTACACTGAGAATAATGTAAATAAACCCCTCCACTCAGTTTACTGTGTCCGAGCTTCATGCAGGAAGGAAAACAAAACACACACCTCTCTCCCTGGAGAAAGATCCAGTTACTATGCCCAGAACACAAGTCAAGTCATCACAACCTAAAGTTAGAGAAAATGCCATTCAGGGAATTATGCCAAAGATGTTTTAGATGAATGGATAAACTAATATCAAATGGGTATCAAATGCTTCCACGCACTATAAAGATGAAGACATACTTCACTAAAACAGATCGTTAATCTAAGTTGTATCAGCAGTTTCCCCCTTGGAAGTTGTGATTTCTGACTGTTCAAACTTCCCAAGTGATGGCATTAAAATGCATCTGGCTTCATTCTTCAATTGGCTTCACAGCATTACTTATTCTATTATACATTTTCAAGAGTGGGGGGAGAAAGAATTATAGTACGTGTATGTTACTGAAATGACCTCGAACCCAAATAGCATAGTCCTCTCTCATTTAACCAATGCATATTTCATTTTTACTACCACACAAGATCTCCAGTTATTCTAAATTCTTCATGAACACTCCTTCCCAGTAACATCCATATGTTCTTATTCACCCAAAAGAGAAAAGCCATTTCCATTCTTGATTAGTACCATTTGCAACCTATCACCTTTCTTTAAAATGAAAGAAGGCTGACTATTTCAAAAAAATAATCATTATAATATTGGCAAATGCTAAATGCTTGGGTCACATACAACTATTAATTTTAGCCAAAAGTTTTATCATGAACCAATGATGACTGTTACTGACAGAAATCTATGATTAGATATTTTAATATTGATTATGTTGCTGACACATATGCAGTTCACAGAAATCTGGAAATGTGCCTGGCACACGGCAGGCATTCCATCCATATTTGTTGAATGAAAAAAAATGAATGTCTAACTGATGGAAGTTTTATTCTAAACTTTTTTAAAAGTTGCATTTATTTTAAATGTTCCATATTTCTATTACAACAAATTTTTGAGAAATCCTTACCAATTTGCAAGTGAAACAGTGAAAATATCAACTTCCTTCTAAGGTAAAGTTATTTACTAATTTCCTATAAAAGAAACACTAATGTAAAAAAATTACATGTAACACATAACTTAAGAATATTTTCATGCAATGCATCACTTTCATTAATCAGTTAATGTGAAATCAGGTCCTGTGAAATACTACCAGGTCATCTAAATTAAATGAAAGGACAATACATATAGACATCTGTTCTCTTACCAGCCCATTCTGCAAGTTCATTTACAAGCATATTCATTAACCCATTCCATCGTGAAATCAGGAATCATTAGAATTTAGACTTGGCTAAAATGGCGTGTTTCAAAAAAGACTAAAGTTACAAAAAGGATCTCATGACCTACTACATTTTCCTTATGATTTGGAAGAATTGAGGAAGGCAACAAAAATTACAGGGTTTTATTCACTAACTGCAAAAGACTTAAAAGCTTAAAAAATGCTGTGTTTGTCAATTAAGCTGAAAGAAAAGAAAAAAAGCGCCCTGTGATGTGTCCCCTGCCTCAATAGGAGTACAGAATGAACCATGTACACTAATATGTGACAGACCTAAATCTATCAACATCAAATTAAAGGTAAACAAGTACTTGCTGCAATTAAGAGGCAAAGACTATCAGACTAATTTTTTTAAAAAAAAGCAACGATATGCTCCTTATAAGAAATATACTTTAATTTAAGGAAATAGGTTGAAAGTAAACAGAAAAAAAAAAATTCCCATACAAACTCTAAGCATAAAAAAGCTAACATTACATACCAATATAAGACAAAGTAGATTTTAAGACAAAGACCATTACTAGGAATAAAAAGGGCATTCCATAATGACAAAAGGATCACATCTTTAGGTAGAGATAACAATCTTAAATGTGTACACACCTAACAAAAAGATCTTTAAAATATAGGAAGCACAATTTGACAAACCAAAGAAAGAAACAGAAAAATACACAATAATAGCTGAAGACTTTAAAAGCATTTTCTCAGTTATGGATGGAAATAGTAGGCCACAGCATTGTCCCCAATAGCCAAAGAGTGGAAGGAACCGAGATGCCCTTCAACAGATGACTGGATTAAGAAGTTGTGGTCCATATATACAATGGAATATTACTCAGCTATCAGAAAGAACGAGTTCTCAACATTTGCTGCGACATGGACGGCACTGGAGGAGATAATGCTAAGTGAAATAAGTCAAGCAGAGAAAGACAATTATCATATGATTTCTCTCATCTATGGAACATAAGAGCTAGGAAGATCGGTGGGGAAGAAAGGGATAAAGAAAGGGGGGGTAATCAGAAGGGGGAATGAAGCATGAGAGACTATGGACTCTGAGAAACAAACTGAGGGCTTCAGAGGGGAGGGGGGTGGGGGAATGGGATAGACTGGTGATGGGTAGTAAGGAGGGCACATATTGCATGGTGCACTGGGTGTTATACACAACTAATGAATCATCGAACTTTGCATCAGAAACCAGGGATGTACTGTATGGTGACTAACATAATATAATAAAAAAACATAAAAAAAAAAAAAAAAAAGAAATAGGCCACCTCTCACCCAACAGGAAAAAAAAAATCAGTAGAGACAGAAAATTCGAAACAAAGTATCAGCCAATTGGCTCTAACTGGTATTAACAGAATACTAAGCTAACAATAGAACACATACTCTTTTCAAGTTCACTAGGACATTCACAGAGACAGACTGATGTTACTCTCTAAAGCATGTTTCAAAATCTTCAAAGAATATAATAATAAGTAGTATCTCTTCTGACAAAAAAATATTAATTTAGAAACTAATAAAAACCAAATAGATAAATCGAAAATATTAGGGAAAATGTACTTCTAAATAACCCAGGGATTAAAGAAGATATTAAATAGAAAATAGAAAATATGCTAAAATTAATAATAATGAAAACATATCAAAATTGGGCAGTGCAGAGAAAGCAGGTCTTGGTAGTGTATGGTTTTAACCATTAAAATAGAGGAAGAAAAGTTAAAAATTAATGACCAGAGATTCTACTTTAAAAAGCAAAATACTCAAGCAAATTAAGCTCAAAATAAATCCAACAAAGAAAATGTTACAAAAGCACAAATAACTAAAAATTTTAAAGGACCAATAGGGAAAATCAAGAAAGTAAAATATTATTACTTTGAATATACTAATAAAATTGATAAATCACTAGCAATACTGCACAGGGGGGAAAAAAAGAGAGAGAGAGAGAGAAAAACAAAAACAAAAACAGAAAATCCAACATCAGGATTGAAAAGAGCAATATCACAACAGATCCTCCAGACATTAAAATGATAATAAGAGATAATAATGGAAGAAACTGTAAACAACATTATGCCAATAAATTCCTCACACTGGATATAAACTCCTTCAAAAACACAAATTATAACACCTGATGCAAGGTAAAGTAGAAAATCAATGTAACCTCATTATCTATTAAATAAATAAACTTGCAATCAAAACCCTTCACATAAAGAAAGCTTCAGGCCAGATGACTTCATGGGTGAATTACAACATTAAGAAAATCAAACAAATCTTACACAAACTGTTTCAGAATACAAAGGAAGAAGGAATACTCCCTTAAACATTTCATGTGGTTAGCATTATCATGATCTCAAAAAATCTGACAAATATTACAAAATCACAGACCGATAGTTTCTCATGAAAAAGAAATTTTAAATCCCTTCAAATCCTAAAAATGCAAAAGTCCTTAAAAATATTAACAAATCAAACACACCAATGTATAAAAAGGATAACAAATCATGAAAGAATGGGATTTATCCCAGGATATAAGATTGGCTTAACTTTCAAAATACCAATCAGTGTATTTGCCACATTAACGAAGAGAAAAAATATAATCATTCTCAACAAATGAAGAAAATGCATATGACAAATGTCATCACCTTCATGATAAAATTGTCAGCAAAGCTGGGATAGAAAGGAGCTGCTTCAATAAGATAAAGTGTCAACACCTATCATTAACATCATTCTTAATTGGTAAAATTAAATCTTCTCCCACTTTCACAGGGAAGGCCAGATGTCCTCTCTCACCTCATGTATTCACCATTGCACTGGAGATCCTAGACAATGCAATAAGTCAAGCAAAAGAAATAAAAGGCATTCACATGAGAAAAAAATGTAAAGCTCATTATTCATAAACAAAATAATTGTGTATTGGAAAGCCCTACATGATCTACCAAAAAAAAAAAAAAAAAAAAAAACACAGCTATTTAGATTACAGTGTGAATTAGCATTGCTGCAGCCTATGAGTTCAATAGACTAAAATCAACTGTATTTCTAAATATAACAATAAAAAATTAGAAAATGAAAGTTCAAAAATCATACTTCCAATAGCATATAAAAACATCAAATAGCCATAAATAAATCTAACATGTATGTCTGATACCCCTATACTGAAAACCACAAATACCACTGATGTTAATAAGATGACCTAAATAAAAGAGAGATAAGCAATGCTCATTGATTGAAAGATTTGATATTGTTAAGAGGTTCATTCTCCCTAAAGTGTCTTACAGATTCAAAGCAATTCCTTTTAAGATTCCAATAGGTCCTTTTAGAGAAACAGATAATTCTAAAATTTACATGGAACAGCAAAAGATGGAGAAGAGCAAAAATAGAGAAAAAATTTCAAAGATTTACACTAACTGATTGCAACCTAAAATAAAGACAGTGTTGAATTTGCATTCAACCTACAATAATTAAGACGGTGTTGAATTTGCATTTGAAACAAATAGATCAGCGGAAGAGAACAGAGGTTCAGAATCAGATCCCAAATATTAGACTGATTTTTTTTTTTTTTCCTTTTCAAACTAAGGTACCAAAGTTGTTCATGTGGGTGGATGCATGGGGCTGTTTTTAATAAATGTTACAGAAATAGATATCTGTATTTTTTAAAAATCCTCAATTCCTATGTCACTCTATTCACAAACATTTATTTAACATGGATTATAGATCTAAATGTCAAAGAACAAACTATAAAGTGTCCATAGAAAACACAAAAAAGAATATTTTTGTCACCATGGGCAAGACACACAAAGCATTAACAAATTCATAAAGTGATAAGCTGGATTTCTTCAAAAATAAAAATTTCTTGTCATAAATAGTATCATTAAGAAGATCAATAGACAAGTCAGTGTAGGAAAAATATTAGAAGCACACTTTTATGCTGAATATATAAGAAAATGATGAAAAGATTTTTTTTAAATCCTATAAAAATGGGCAATAGACTTGAACAAACACTTCCCAGAAGACATAGAAATGATAAATTAGCATATGAAAAGATGCTTCACAGCATTCATCATGCAAATTAAAACCACAAAATGATACGCTTTTTCAATTACTAGAATATTTAAAATAAAAATGAACAAATGCTGGCAAAGAAGGTAGTAACAGGAATCTCCAAACATTACTGGTGGGAAAGTAAAATGATAGAACCACTACTAAGTATGTGTGTGTGTGTGTGTGTGTGTGTGTGTGTGTGAGTGTGTGAGATCCTGTGACAGAGAAATTTTACTCGTAGGCATTTACCTCCGGAGACTTAAAAACATGTCCACAAAATAAATGGTACACAAATGTTTATATAATCTGTATTTACAACTGTCTCATTTGTACTGGTGGGAATTTAATTTATGGTGGTGATTGAGGGACAACATGGAGAGGTTAATGCCACTGAAAGATTTTTTTAAAAAGTCTTATTACTTACTTTTCACAAGAGAAGGGGGCATGCCATTCCACACAGGGCCATGTGGGGAGGCACCGCTTTTGGAAAGGAAGCAGAAGTAGGAGCAAGAGGAAGGCATAGGCCACAGCTTTTATAGTAAAAAGGCAAGACAGGGCCAAGTAAATAGCTTAGGATGGGCTAGTTTGAATGACCATGGAGGACTCTGGGGCATAGGAGCTCCACCTTGCTGCCTAGTACCTGGTTCTTGGTTGATTTAAAGCAGGGGAAATCCTGGCTTGGTGTGTGCACATAGATGAAGGAGATGGTTCAGAGCATGGGCTCTGATCACAGGGAAGATATAAATGACTTTGGCTGGTAGTCTGGCCCTGTAATTAATGAATGCCAAATAGACAAATAGAGAATCTAAGAAAACACAGAATAATAATAGCCCAAAACTGCAAAGCAAACCAAATGTCCATCAGCAGACAAATGAATAAACAATTTGCTGTATGTCTCTACAATAGAGTGCTTCGTAAGAATTAAAAAATACTGTTAGATGTGATACTACCTACATAAATCTGAAAAAAAATATGACCTTGAACAAAATAGCCATACTTTAAAGAATATACAGATTATATTTCCAGTTATATGAAGTTTGAGAACAGGCAAAACTCTATTGTAGTAGGAATTAAAAGGAGCTATCCTGGGAACTGGGGGACCAGGATTGCCTAAAAAGATCCATGAAGGAAATTTCGGGGGCAATACACGTGATCAATATCTTCTTGTGCCTGTTTGTGGCTTCCTGGGTGTATTAAATTGCCAAAATGCATCAAACTGAATACATCTGCACATAGATCTGTGCACTTAGTTGTCTATTATGTATACTTTAATTTTTTAAATAAAAAAAAATCTGTTAGAGAAGGTTATACATCTGAAGCACAGAATTGCTTTGTCTATTTTTACTGCTTACTTTTCACAATCATCCTTTATTTAGAGGCCAGTAAGAAACAATTAGTTGCAGTTGTTCCAAGCACAGCATTTGCAAACAGACAGTCCTAGTTTCTAGTCCTGGCTTTTGTCCCTGGTTCTTATCCCAAAATCTGTGTGACTTTTTTTTTTTTTTTTTTTTACCAAGGTAGTCATCTTTTCTAAGCCTCATCTTTTTCACCTGAAAAAAAAAAATGGAGAAACAGTACTTACTTCTTACTGACATAAACAGCTGGCAACATCACAGTATAGTGATAATAATCATCACTACATCAAACATGCCTCTGGTTGAACGATTAAATGTAATATGCATTTTCTACATTTGTATTTCTAGTTCATGATGAATTTTGTTTTTTTTTATGATCAGTGTGACATCTTATACAGTTGTTGACATTCAAGTAGGATAAAACATACGGGAGTGTCATGTCTGTTATAATCTTGCTTCTCAGAAGGTATGAACTGTGGCAGTGTATCTCCAACGTGCTCTGCAAGTATTATTACATACGATCCTTGCAGCATGCCTATGAAATGCATATTACTACTCCCATATGGCAGCTGAGGAAACCAAGGCTGAGAGATACGCCATGTCAAAGATGACAAATGGATAAATGGCAGAGCCAAGACTTCAACCTTATTGTTAAGAACTCTGGTTCTTTCCATCTTTCCATCCTGACAGCCACAGCAAATTGCCTAATCCCCTCATGACCACAAGATGTTTGAGCAGGTGTCTTTCAGTATCTGAAGTCCAGAAGGGAGAAAGAGGGAACTTCTTTGTCCCTTTCTAATCCAAACAGTCAAGTAACAAATACAGGATCGCTTCCTCCCTTTTATAATTCCTTTGAAAGGAAAAAAAGTAGGAAGCGGCATAGCTAGCTCTAATAAAATAGTATAGGTGTGATTTTCATATGCATGGAAGATCATGAGATTCAAGGATTCTGATGGGTCTGTATTCACGAGTTATAAGTGAGGTCTGGGTAAATGAAGCCAAGTTACAATGACCTGGAGAATGACAAATTAAGCTGTAAATTCCACAGTGCTTTTATGTATGATCGAAACAGAAGTTGGAGTATCTAATTCCTATTACTTTAATGTTAAGGAATAACTGTTCATAAATCCAAAGTCTATGGATTTTCTGTAAAATGACTGTGGGAATTAAGTCCTTGCAAACTACAGAATTAATCATTTACTGACATTTGTGGGTTTAAATTGCATTAGATTTTCTATTTTGAAATCAGGTTTAGACAAGTAAAACACTACAAAAAAACTGACCATCTTTTATACTATAATAAACTGAATGAAATTCTGTATTTGTATTTGACCCAAAATCTCTTGTGGTATAATACTGGCTTTTTGTAATTCCTACTAAAAAAATCACATGCTAACTTGATCATTAAATATTAAGTATATGTACATTTTAAGGCATCCTATAAAATTAAAACATACTTAGCTTTGCAAAATCATTATATCTACCATCTTGAAACACTAAATGGCTGTCTTAACGAAATCTAATGATTTTACTGTTTCAAATAAACACAACCAAAAATGCAAGTTTAATGTCAGATAAATACAGATTAAATAGGGATCATTCATGCCCATTTAAGAGTTTCTTAGCTGTCAAAATGAGCTACAGAAGAACAAATGGGATGCATTCTATTTTATTTCACCTTTCTACAGAGGCACAGTATGAGATTCTTTTCTTGTAACTTTCTTGTTAAAATTACAATGTATCAAGTAGAATACCAACCCACTGGGATAATGGTAAAATTACTGTCTTGGCATTCAGACTTCATTTCCTCAAAGATTTTGGAAGTTGTGACAAGCTGCTAGATGTCTTCAAACTACAAAGAAAAGCAAAATATCCTTATTTTGGCTGGCACAGGACAAGACAGCAAACAAAGTAGGGTGTGCAGCCTCGGGCAATGATTTTTCTATAGAGATTCCAGATCTGAGAAAACCACTTATCAAAATATTTGTTCCTCTATAGTGATAGAGGAGGTTTCCAAGCAAACATGTAATGGACATTTCATCAAGAAAACACATAAAAGTCATTAATAAAGCGAGAGACCAAAAGGAGAATGCTAAAATATATATACATATCCCATTAACTTCCTTATCTGGTTTGACTGTCAGAAACACTCCCCTGCATCTCATGGAATTAATATCTCTACTCTGTCTTTTAACCTGCATTAACAATGAAGGATATAATGCACAGTTTGAGGCAAAAGGTTTTAAGAAAATGTATTGAGTGACTGATAAATACAGTGATGGATCACAGAATCGGACTGGGTGTTTCCAATACCTAGTCTGGGCAGCTCCGAGAAGCTGGTTGAGTTGCTTCACCTTTTCAGCCTCATCTTCCCTGCCTGATCAAGAGGATTAATAATAGCACCTACTTCATGGTGTGTTTGTGGGATTCCATTAATTCATATATGTAAGGCACATAGAGAGAACATAGCATAATTAAATACACAGGTTAATAAAATATTATAAATGAATGAATGAATGGAGTAACAACTGAAGCAAGACACTACTTTAAAACACTACACAGGATGTACCAAACAAAAAAAAATGATTAGCCCTCTTCTCTCAAGTAATGTTTAATGTAATGGGGGAGCTTAGGAGTATCTGTGGTGTTGTCTTGCCTCCACCTAGTATCTGTTCTGCCTTGATTTTACTTTGATGGGCTGCCCCTCCCAGTCAGCCTCCCTCCAAATAATTCAGGTGGGACATATCCCACTTCTCCTTGTTCTTTCAAAGATCCAAAGATAGGCACATGGCCCATACCTGGCCAAAAGGAATCGATTTCAGAACTTGGTATCTATTAGTAAGAAAATGATTCCTTTTCCCATGCAGGAATTAAAATGCATTAAAAACCTAAGAATAGAGACAGCTAAAGCTGTGGGTGGAACATGGAGACAGTACAGACAGATAATAATGACACAAAGGAAATCCAGATGAGTTCAACATCAGGGCCTATCTGTTCATAAATATTATGGTTTTCCTTTCCACTCAGGCACAGAGGAGAACTCTATCCCCCTTTGAATATGCTCATAGCCATTTGACTGGTTTTGGTCGATGAGATGTGAACAGAAGGGACCCGTATTGCCTCTGGGCAGAAGCTTGAAGACAACTGTACAATTTGCCATGTTCCCTTTTCCATATCATTGCAAGAGAGAACTGTGCTTCTGTCAATCTGGGCCCCTGAGTAACTCCAATGAGCAAGTTCCACCTGCCACTTATGTTGGATATGTAGCATGAACAAGAAATAAGCTTTAATTGTAGTACGCTATAGTGAGTTTGAGGACTTAGCCTGCCTGACAGATACATGAGCCAAAAGACAAGGAAAGAGGGAAAGCAGGCAGAGCTAGCCAATAATCACTGTTAAACTCTTGGATCTTACTCTACCTAATGACATCTGTCCTGGATGTTTCAATAAAGAGCACCAATGCATTTTGAGGGAGCTAGGGATAGAGGTTTGAGCAAGTTTGCATCGGGTATTTGACATTTGCAACCAAAATTATGCTTTCTAATACAAGAAGGAGGTATTTTTGTGTGCAGAAAATAAACATATACAACTATAATACAGGTGCTGAATTATCACAGAATGCTTGTAAACTGATGGGGACTCACAGTGTAAGCTTTAGGCATAGATTTGATTCTGAGAAGCAGACATGAGTGCAGACTTTCCCTAGGAGGAGAAGGACACACACTACTATGTGGATGCTTTGGAAAACATCTGGGGCATTTGAATTGGCTCATTGGGGACAACCAGGGTCTTTTAGAGGGCAGAGGTCATGGAGGCTAGATGTCCTGTAGTGCAATCCCCACCAGGTTTCAAATAGGAAGGTGAGAGAAAAACTTATTGATCATTGTCCAAGCTTTTAAAGAATTATTTGCATAGTCTTAATATAGAAGAATGCAACTCCCATGCAAATTAAAAGACTGAATTTGTAACGTTCAGCTGTCACCCAAAGTTGTCCACCGTGTCAGAAAATCACATTACCAGTGGCATTGCCCCTAATGGGAATCTGGTCAACAGCTTGACTCACCGGTAATTAGTCTGCAATTGTATCCACCGCATTCACATTGATTCTATGACTATATTCACATCTACATACTTGGCTATCTTTTTAAATGTGAAATGTGAAGAAAAAATGACTCTAACGTTTAGCTGACTACTATCTTATTTCTTTTTAGTACAAGGTTAATGATTACAAGTATACATGCAAGTGCAGGTAATCTCATCTTCTAGGGTGGTCACAGCCAAGCATTTATTTATAGATTAAAACACCAGATTATATGATGACTTAATATATTTCTCCTTTTATTACACTTGGGGCCTTATATTGGGTCTTTTGAAATCATGTTATTCTGTTGTATTACCTATGAATTTCATGTCAATTTCATGTCTTTTGTTTTGTTTTTACATTTTTCCACAAGCAGCAAGAAGGTATTATAGTTACATAGTGATCATGTGGTGTGGAGATGGCAGTGTTCCAAAGATAATTAATAAGGTACCATGCAGGGTGATGGGAGGAGGGGAGAAAACAGGGAGGTGGCAGCTGTGGTCCTGGTGGTGTGATAATAAAGGCCTGAATGGGGGGAATGGCTGGGGACATACATTGAGGGACAACACAAACAAGACTCCAGCATGACAAGTGATGGGTTTGGGGAGGTAAGAAGAGAATCAGTGGTATTTGATGGGCTCTGGTTTCCCTGCCAGGAAAAACAGACGGTCCTGAGACAGAAATAGGGAAGTATCAGAGAAGAAGCCACACCTGGGGAGAAAGAGGAGTTCAAGGTCAGACATACTCAGGTTTAAATCAACAGCAAGACATTCAGACAGAAATGGTGGACAGCGACTAGCTATTTGGGACCCAGCACGGAAAGACTCCAGAGCTGACAATACATAATCAGGGCACAGGAGTAAAAAGAGTTACAGAGAGGATGTACTCTCTAATGGAAGAAAGGGGGGCAGGGGGAGGTGAAGAAAAGGCAGTAAAGAGCTGAAGCTCAGAAAACATCTACAATCGAGCAAAGGAAGAAGGATAAAAGTCAGTCAGACAGAGCAGCAGTTGGAGACCCAAAAGTTCAGTGGTAGGAAATTCAAAAGAGGTAAAGTGAGGGAAAGAAGCTGCAGCACTACAGCTTAAAACAAGGTTGGAGACACTACCACTGTCCTGGCCAGAAAGAAGGTGTGTGTGATCTCAGGAAGGCCACTTCCAGGCGGTGAGAGCCGAAGGCAATCAAAACCAGATGGGCAGGTGCAGGCCACCTGTCTAAGAAGCTCAGGGGTGCAAGGAAGAGCAACAGGAAAAAAGCCTCAGGTCACTGATTACTGATTTCCACAGAGACTACCAAAAGATAGGCTGATTTACACAGACAGGGATTTTACTTGAGAACTGAGTATTGGGGAAAAGCACATCCACTCCAAAATAATACTGGGCCAAAAGAAAAACAAAATGAAGTGTCTACCTTTTATCTATACATCTATCTATCTATCTATCTATCTATCTATCTATCTATCTATCTATCTATCTGACTGTACCCAATGATTCTTACTTTAAAAAGTTAAAGTGACACAAATATTTTCTCTAAGCCTTCAGCCTTCAGGATGTGGCCATCCTCTATGCCTTGGCTCTGAGGCTTCTGTGTCTTATATTCCTGAAGGAAAATGAGAGTAAAGAGCAGGTTGTTACAAATGACTGTGGGTCACATCCAGCTGAAGACCGATCTCTAGTATTCTTAATAAACTTTTTTTTTTAAGGAGCTTAAAGCAAAACTCTGGATTTATGTGTCTCACTGATCATAAATGCTCTCTAGAAAACCTCTTTTCTTGTAAAGTTGTAAAAAATATGTGCAGTTTACTAAAGCAACAATTGTTAACCTTTAATTACCTCATAAAACTAGCAGCGATTGAGTGGCTAGTATGTTTTAGGCACAAAAGGAGCTTTAAAATAATTTTAGCTTCCTAAAATGTAAACAAATCAGGAAATTGGCTCAATATTTTAATATATATTATTAGGTGTTGAGTTTGGGGTTTTGACTCTTGATTTTTCTATAGAAGATGTCACAAATTCTGAATAGCAAATTAACTGAGAGTTTTATAGTTTGGCAAATTTGTTTTCACTTTAGAACAATTCATGACAAGAAGTCTAAAATGCATTGTGGCTAATTAATGGCTTTTGGGGGGTTGATAACATAATACATGAGCTTTCTGATGGTTTCACCTCAGATCCTCCAGAATCATCTCTCTCTAAAATTTCAACACATGTAAGTGGTTGAAAGAATAGAAATTCCATTTTCTCTTCTCTTTCATAACAACTTATGGTGCAAAGGTGATTTGCTAGTGAACATCAAAGAACAAGGGATAGACATGGAAGATTGAAGGACCATTATCACATGTGACTTTAAAATGTCCAAAAACCTACTAGTCTAGAATTCCTAATGATGTTATAGAGTCTAAATGTTCACAGGAAGGGAAAATATTTTCATCGATGCTACGAAAATACTAGTATTCCTATTTGAGAAGAATAATTACAAGTACCAAAAACTGAGTGTCTCTGTGCCAGCAATTGTGTTATTTTTAATTCTGACAACTTGACTTTATAGATGAGGAAAATGAAGCTCAGTTTAACTTTCCAAGATACTCCCTCTCTCTCTCTCTCTCTTATGTGTATATATATACATATATATATACATATATATATATATATATATATATATATATATATATATATGTATATATATACACACACACACATAAGTGAGCAGGTGGAAGCTATTTAAGAACCTCACCTTTGCTCTGTTCCCTGCTGGAACTGTTCTAAAAATAGGTTCAATATTAGCTGCTATTCCTATTATTTTAGCATCTGCTAAGAGGAAGCCCACCTTGACAATAAGAGATATGTCACTGACTTAAAACTTATACAGAGAAGAAATATCAAATATGTATCTCTTCACTCTCCCCACACCAACCCACAGTACAATGGAATAACCTGGAACAGAGTGACTGACAATTCACTCTCTAGAGGTGGAGGAGAGATGGCACTTTGAATAATGGACACAGTGGCGATAAAAGACCTAGAGAACATGGGAGAGAAGAAATTCAACTCCAAAGGAAATGTTTTATTCTCCTAGTTACAAGCTCAGTGAGAGATGAAGATGAGAAGTACAGGCAGATTCTCAATAGGCTGTAAGCACCCAGTCTGTTTTAACTTCCTAACGCACCGGATGTGACAGTGCTAGGCTATAGAGCTGTTTGCTAGTGGACAATTCCATCAGTCTTTGCACTTATATTAAACACAATGTACCATAATTACGTATTCCAAAGAGTATTTTCTATCTGATAAAAGTATGGAACGAAGTATACAAAAACATAATAAATAAACAAAAACACTATGTATTACCAACACTGAAATCAATAGATCCCATTCCCTGAGTAAATCTGTTAGTATAAAATAAGAGCGTAACCAACTTGAGTACCTAGAGTCCTTCCAGTTGGAAGTGGTATAATTCTGTCATTGGAGAATATTCCTGTGTGAGAAACAAAGTTCCAGTGTCTTCAACATGGCACCAATACGTGACAGCATATTGATAAGAACAATGAATAACCTGGGGTTAATCCTTTTCCCTTCAAGGGAAATATAACCAAGTATCCCCTGGAATTCAGGTCCCCATCTCTAATTCTCCTAAACACACTGGCAAAAGTTAGACCATCTAAACACTCCATCTATTCATTTACTTAGAATTCTAGGGCAGCAAAGGAATGAGCAGAGGAGGGGCTCCATTCACTCAGACAGTTCAGAGGTCAGATATAAGGAATCTGTTAATGTACATTGACTATACACAAGATTCACTAAATCAGACTTATTCTAGATTTGGTTCTGAACCAGAAAACCCCCCTTTACAACTATTTCAGATGAGTTTATCATTATCCTTGCAATAATGATTTCATTAGATATATAAATCTTTCCATATGATTTAGTGCTACATGTGAAAATTCTCTATAAGCAAAAATCTTTCCTAAGCAAACATCTTTCTAGAATGATATTACATCAAGCAGATTATTATTTTTTTAATGAATAAGGAGTAACCCAGACTTTGTTCCTCCTAGCTACTGAGCTGTGGCTTTGTGAAATGGAATTTACAATCACTAAAGAGAAAACAGCCCCAAATCCCACAACTCCTTTCACTTAATTATTCATGACATTGATCAGCACATTTATTTTTAAAAACAGATAGAGTTAGAGCAGCACTCATAGAGGAAGAAAACTTCTTGCTATCTGGCACTATTGTGGACTGCAGAGTTTCTTTTTCAGGGATTTGTACTTTGCATGTGCAAATTTTTAAAACCAGTCAAATATTATCACTACATACTTAAAACAAGCTTATGATGTTAAAAGCCATCTTCCACAGGGGACACTTTTCGTCCTAATTCACTCCTTAAGAGTTGTTTCTGTTTATTGTCCATACCATAAAAATTAGGTAACTCTAGCAATATCAAAAATAACAAAATATTAAAAACTGGACTTTCTACTTCCCATACCAATTAAGGGTATCTTGGAAACTTCCAGAAGAAAATCTAGAAGCTACATTGGTAGCTTCCTTGGAGTGGGAGATGTCTGTGAAGATGGCAGCCAACAATTACTCATAATGCTGTCCACCATGCTGCTTCTCCCCATTAATAAGTAAAGCCTGTTTCCCCTTCTCTCATTCCTGGAGTAGCCCTGTGACATGCTTTACCCAACAGAAAGTAGTAGAGGTGATGTTCTGCCAGTCTCAGGCTTAGACCTTACGAGGTCTTATAGCTTCCACTTTTACTCTTTTCAAATGCAAGAGAAAGAAGAGCAAGCAAACCCAGATTACTGAAATGATGATGACACGTAAGAGAGAGCAACCCATCCAGGTCCTAGTATTTCCAGTTACCCCAAGGAGGTGGCAGACTTGTGAGTGAAAGCACCTTGGATCCTCCAGGCCTTGTCAAGCCACCCCAGCCAACACCACATGGATCAAAGATGTGCTGTCCCTGAAGTGCCCTGTTTGAATTTCCAACCCACTCACACAAAACTGTAAACAATGACTGTTTTACACTATTAAATGTTGAGGCGGTATCACCCAGCAATAAATAACCAATAAATACATTTATAATTGAATTCAATACAATGTGATTCCCATAGTTACACGACTTCCTTAATACAGTAAGCAGCTCATATTAATTCTATAAAAGAATCGATGAACAAATATTTCCTGAGGCATTTACTAAGTGTAAAGCACAGAGATAAAATTAATAATAGTAATACCAACTGTTTAATGTGAGCTTAAGTATGATTATTTATTCATTAAATATGTATGGAATGCTTACAAAGATGCAGATGGTGTGCCAGGCACAGGTGACCAGCACTCAGAGAAATTTTACAACTTAGAGGGGTATATAGGCAAGCAAAAGACAATTATAGTATAATAATTGCTATCGTAACAAAGAGTTAAAATCTAGGTGTGGAGATTTTTAAAAATCTAGAAATAACTATGTTGAGGCAATACGATACACATCATAAGAAAAGTGCCTGCATTGCTCATTTGTTGTAAGCATTAAATGGAGTGGTTAGCATAGCACTTAGCACATAATTAATCCACATTAAATGGTGCTGAAAAATCTAAACTATACAAAGAGTTACAAGAATTCAAACAGGGAAAGATCATGAGTGGTTTATAGGCTACTTGTGGTCTCTATCTAATCGGTTCAATATTTTTGAAAGCCTACTCTCTGCCAGGCACTGGGGCACAAGGGTAGACAAGAAAGACAAGTTCCCTGCCCTCAAACTACTCAGTCTGGAAAACAGACAGTAAATAAGGATGATGACAGATACAGAAAAGTAGAGCAAAAACTGTCATCTGTTCAGGAAGTGTTGTTTAATGGGCAACTTGTGAGATAAGTAGGAGTCAGCCAGGCAATGGCTGCTGGGTGAGTGCGTCTCTATGAAAGTATGTGTGTGGTGGGGTGGAAGCAATGGCAGTTATGGGGAAGTATTCTCAGCCAGCGGTCACACCAAAAGACTGGTCCATCACTGCTACAATGAGAGAACCCAGGTAGGAGTGTCCCATGATAAGACCAGAAGGGCAGCTGGGGTAAAATCATGGAGACCCCATGAGCCCCATCAAATAATCTGGACTTTACCCTAACACCAACTGAAATTCTTTAGGCCTGAAAGAGGGTTTCATATTATATTTCATTTTACACACTGGCTGCAGTATGGAAATAGGATCAAAATAATCAAGAATGAATAGCAGAGACAAGAAACTAGACTGGATGCTTTGGTAATAACTGAGAACAATGCTGATGGTGGTCTAGATGAAGTTATTAGAACTAAAGGTGGGGAGAACTGAGCAGTTTCGATGCATATTTCAGATGCAGGAAAGACAAGACTTGCATGCTATTCCACGGGGGCTTCAAAAAGAAGAAGTCAAAAAGAAATCCCAAGTTTATGGTGTGAGCAATTGCTTTGATGCTGATGTTGTTTTCAGTGGTGGGAAAAGGTGGAAAACGCTGGCACCAATGAACTCTTGGCAAGGATGTTCATGAAGTCAGCTCTGTATGCGTTGTGGCTGAAAGGCTCTGAGAGATCCAGGTAGAAGTGGTATTATCAGCACAGATCAGGCTATGCTGCAGAAACCAACAACATGAACATCTCCGTGGCTGGTGACGCCGAAGTGTATCTTGTGCTTATGCTTGATGTTTACTGCAGATCAACAGGCTCCAGGAAACTCCATCTTAACATAGGATTCCGTGGCCTCAGAAGCAGAGAAGAGCAGAAGGAACCAGGTACTGGTTCTCAAAGCCCCTGCAGCAAATGACTAAATGTGAAATGTTCACATTTCCTTGGCCAAAGCAAGTCACCCGATCAAACCTGTCATCATCAATAGCATGAGAAAGAATCAGCCTTCCCCGGGGACGGGTGAATGATTCTCAATAGTTTGTAAATAGCAATAAAGCAAACAATTAGATAAACCGGTTTAGATCTTTGGATAAAGCTAACTAGAGCTAAAGGTAGACAAAAGAGAAATGTTATGTTGAACTTTAAAAAAAGATGGGTATGATTTTGACAGAAGTAAAGAAAGTCATTAGGAGGATTCTCGGTATTAAAGTGGGGCAATGGTAAGGAAAGCACTTATGCTAGATAGTTTTTGTTAGTTTCCGTGTTCTTCTCTTTACAGTAAAGAGCAAAAGAGAGAAAAAAATGAAGGATGCACATGACGGAGAAGGAAAACGAGCCAATCAAAGACTCCATGACCTAAAGAGCCGAGGAGGGCCAGCTTTGGAAATTGGGGAAGGGGGAGGGTTAAGCTAATGGGGAAGCTGAAAGAGGTCCTGAAAAGTGAACTCAATTTCAGTCCTAGAGATGAGATCCTACATAGAGAGAGAAAAGTGAGTCCACTTGGGGTCTGAGATGAATAAAAGAGTTCACTCAAAATCGTTATGGGGGATAAGGCAATAGTAGTTCCATTTCCTGTTACATAAATTTTTCCTATAAGTGGAGCTGTTCCAGAGTGAAAAAATGCACTATTTGCAGACATGGGAAATATGGATTCCATTTCTGGTTAGGTCATTAACCTGCATTTGACCTAAGGCATTCTATGAATCTTTTGGCCTCATTGGCAAAATGTATTCTAAGATGCTATGCTTTATAAGGATTTTGGGGCAAAACATAAAAGCTCTTTACAGAGATTTTTACTCAGACCCATCTTCTCCCCAGTCTCCCATTACTTTACATTCACAACAGGGCATGGCATCAGATCTGCCTCTAAGCCCTAACAGTATCCTACACTCCGCCCAAATCAGAGTCTTCCATAGCACAACTTACCGCTCACCAAGGATCCCCTTAAACACACTCTCTACGACAACAAGCATAGAAGTGACTCACTGACTCAAAAACTTGCCAGTCCAACTTTTACCAGGCAAGCAGACTGAGCTCTGACTTCGGGCCCTTCATACCTTGAATATTCAGCTCATCCTAGATGCATATGAAGCCTTCCCTAATCATTCTTCTTGATAGTTCTACCAGTATCCTTTCATTCTTTCCAACTCTATAGTCCTTTGGCATACACTACACCTCCATTATTCTATAAATACATATAAAATATATATAGTGAATAATATGGACATCAACAGTAAAACCACTAGAAGGAATAGGTAGGAAAACTATTCAGTTTTTTAAGGGCCTGACCTTACCTTCCATATTTATTACGACAAATCTATACAGGACCAATATTCCAACTTTACAGATGAAGAAAGTAAGGCTTAGGAGAATCAATTAATGTGCCCAACATCACGAACTATTAAGTGGAAGACAGTTTGCCTGGATTAAGAAGTAAAAGAATATATATTATCACTAGGCGAAATGTCCTGATATTTTCCACTAGATTTCCAAATACAAAGGAGTTGTTCCAGTTGGACTGTATATTCTCTGAGAGCTTTCATTATATTTTCCAACTCTGTGTATTACTGAGCTTCACTTAGGCACCAATTAGAGTTATAATTCATTCATAGGCAATAAAGTGACATTTTACATTTCCTGTTTTTAATTTGAAATGCAACTAAAACTAGAGGGCATTTACAATGCTTAATGGATACAAGGTTTGGTGATATGGCAGATTGCATTATTGGCCCAAATTCTTCACCCTTCCTGCATCTGTGCCCTTGGCCATGTGGCTTTGCAATTCCTGACATTAAGAGGTAGAGGACAGCTCCCCATCCTTGATTTTGAGTTTGGTCATGTTTTCATTACAGCCAACAGAATATAGCATTAAGTAACAGTATTCCAATTGTGGCCAAGATCTTGTGTGGTTCCATTTGTCCTTCTGTACCTATGTAATTGGCATGAGAATAATTTCTACCAGGGAATTTCTCCTTCAAACTATACCTCAGAATTAGATGTGCAAATATCTGAGCCAGTCAGACCTGAAGCTTAGGCAAAGAAACACAGCCAGGCCCAGCCAAGATCTGCCAACTCCCAGAAGACCCATAAAAATATAAGCAAGCCCATAGCATATCAATATATGATAGGACCTAGCAGAAGCTCTAATGTGTCAGTAATAGTTTGGGTCAACTTTTTGTACTTCTGCTGTAAGATGTAGAGCCTATAATAAAATCTTAGACTTTAGTCTTATTTCGTAACTAGATAAGGTTTAAGGGTATAGTTCTTGTGGACAGGTGGAGTGTAACAAGTGTACATGTGACTAAAAGTATATTTTATGTGTAGGAGACTAAGTGAGGCAGATTATGGTAGATTATATCACTATTTGTAAACACCCACTTTTCCCCTCCCTCTTTTATTGGCCCTGCTGTGACTTCTGGCCAATGAAATGTGAAAACAAACCTGATATAGGACCAGTCCTAGACAACATTGTAAATACTACTTTATAGTTCAAGTAAGCCTCTTGGGTTTCTGCCCTTTGCTGTGAAAATGTGTCCCAGATAATGGGCTTTCTTAACCTGGGTTCCCTAGAAACAAAATCTGAGATGAGAAAGGTTTAGTGAAGAATACTCTTGAAAGAAAACACTGTAGGGAAGTATAAAAAGGCATGAACCTGGGGAGCCTGGGTGGCTCAGTCAGCTGAGCATCTGACTCTTGATTTTGGCTCAGGTCATGGTCTCAGGGTTTTGAGATTGAGCCCTGCATCAAGCTCTGTGCTGAGCATGGAGCCTGCTTGTGATTCTCTCTCTCCCTCTCCCTCTCCCTCTCTCTTTCTCTCTCTCTAAGAAAGAAAGAAAGAAAGAAAGAAAGAAAGAAAGAAAGAAAGAAAGAAAGAAAGAAAAAAAGAAAGAAAGAAAGAAAGAAAGAAAGAAAGAAAGAAAGAAAGAAAGAAAGAAAGAACCAGCAAAGCAGGAGCCTGAAACTTAAAGTATTGCAACTGAGACCTCAGTTGGTCCTAGTCCTAGGGGCTTTTTGGGGCTGAGATGACCTTCAGAGTTGCCCTAAATTAAGGTAAAGGAACCAGGTTTTTGTGCCTAGGCATCAGCCAATCATTGGCCTGGGCACCAGCCAACAGGAGGCATAATCTTGCCTGGGATACTTCCCTCTGCAAAGGAAAGCTCCCCAGTGAGGGATGAACCAGCGAGCCATCAGCAGCTGATATACTGAGAGATGTGGGTAGGTATGTAAAGCCCTAACCAGGCAGACCTGGATGGAGCTCCACAGTATACACTACATTAGCTGTACCTTCACCCTGGGGCCCAGAATGAAAAGCCACGTGTCTACAGCAGGCACACAATCAAGAGAACCATGGAAAAGAACCATGCTGGCCCACCTCTGACCCATAGCTTTCAGGTAACACAGGTGAGTAATATTTGTTTTTAGAAGCCAATGAAATCTGAAAATTTCATTGGCTTCTTACTAAAATAAAACTGACCAATACATTTATAAAACAAGAAAAAGAGGTAAGACCTCACATTTTAAAAATATTTAGTTACATTTTTAAATGTGGTTTTTAAAAAATTTATTTATTTTAGAGAGAGAGAGAGCACAAGTGGGAAGGGCAGAGGAAGAGGGAGAGAGAATCTCAAGCCAACTCCACATTGACCACAGAGCCAGATGTGGGGCTCAATTCCACTACCCTGAGATCACGACCTGCGCCAAAACCAAGAGTCAGGCACTTCACCAAATGTGCCACCCAGGTGCCACAAATGTGTTTTCTTTTTTTTTTTTTTTAATATAATACATATGTGTGTGTTGCTGCTGCATAAACTACCTTAAAACTGAATAATTCAAACACAATTTATTTGCTGATGATTCTGAATTTGACCTGAGTTCAGCTTGGCAGTTTGTTTGCTAGTTTTGCCTGATGTCACTCATGTAATCAATCATCCAATGGCTTAACTGGGACTGCTGGCCTTCCATGACTGACTACCAATTCTGGCTATTAGCTCATACTGGTTGTAGGCTCTGTCTTTAGGTGGCTTCTCAATCTCTAAAAGCAGACCTGAACTTTACATGGAGGTTTCAAGGCAGGAGGAGAACAAGAACATAAGCTCCTGTCGCCTTAAGGCTTAGGCTCAAAATTCACAATAACACCACTCTGGCTACTTTTTAATTGCTCAAATTCAAATTTAATTGCTCCGATTCACATCGAAAACCGGGGATGTACTGTATGGTGACTAACATAATATAATAAAAAATCATTATTAAAAAAAAATAATAATAATAATTGCTCCGATTCAAGGGGGAGGAAAACCGAATCCTTGCCTAAAGAGCAAGTCATCATGCAAAGTGCCAAGAAAGATATCGTTGCAGCCAGCTTTGCCAACAGTCTCCCACAGGGCTGATGAGTTATTTCTTTTTCTAAAGGTATTTTTCTCTGAAGATCAAATTTGATCAAGTTTATAGTCACCTTTCCTGTCCCTGTAAAAAACCCTGCAAACAAATATATGTGATCTTTTCAATTAGAGGCACTTGAAAACATTTACCCACTAGGGGTCAGTACAGAAGAGTCAATTCAAAACTATGACCTGAAAACAAGGAAGAAAACTAAGAAAAGAAAAAGAAGGGGAAGGAGAAGATGAGGAGGAGGAAGAGGAAGGACTGGACTAACTTTAAATCATATGATATATTCAAACAATATACAATCCAAAATTCCCCCCCTTCGTTTGATTTTATTCTCTTCTGCTTGAATGCTTACAAAACATTTGTATTTCTTACCTTATGAATTTTATGATTTGATATTAATTCTATTTCTTAATCCAGTCTATGTCTTAGATGGTGTATGTGTCTGTGTGTGTGTGTGTGGTCAAAGTGGGGTGGGAAGAAGAGGAACAAGGACATAATCAGATTATTAATAATCAAATGGAAAAAAAATAAAGACTCAGGAGGAATACCCTGTAGCTAATTTCTAGAAAAATGACAAAAGATATTTCCAAGCAAGTCATAACGCAAAACCATTTACAGCAGCAGACAATTATGGCACTATTAGATTAAAAACAGAAATGTCTATATTCTAGTATTTCCCATTATATGGAAATATGCCCTCCACTTACAAGCATCTTCATAGAATATGTGGTTTGTATCGAATAAAACAAAACCCATATATTGAGACCCTTCTGTTCTTTTTAAAAACCTAATACTGCCACTGAGTGCCACAGAATCAATTCCATAGGGGTAATTCTTATTTAATATTGGAGAAATGATCCAATAAATTAGTACTAAATATAAACATGTATACTTTCCATTGCACATGAGAAAAATTTTATTTAAAGGCATGAGAAAGTAAGAAAGAGATAAAAACCTTTGACCTACAAGCTTCAAATTTCAAAATTATACAGCTGATGATGTACACAGTTCTTGGTTGGATTTTCTTAGCAAAATAAAAGAACTCCTAGCAAAGCTTCACTAAGAATAATCGAGGAATATGACAAACTGCCTAACATATATGAATGTAAACACTTTTGTAGGCAAAGAGAATGGAAAGGGGTAAAGTGGTGCTGTCTCCTGTAGCACGCACCCGAATTTGGTACAAATGGGCCTTATCTGTATTCCAGAGCCTTCAGAATATTCACTGGAATTGGTAACGACTGGTAATCAGCAACTTCTCTGCTGCTTTATATTCACAGAAGCGGCCAGCCCAAGTGAGTAGCAGCCATCAGATTAGATCACTAGCTATATTGTTCGGGTTGATTTTAATTGCCTGGAAAGGGTCATTACCATCTTCTGCAATATGTTATTTTAAAGAGTGACTATTTCTATGTAAGAACAAAAATGGACCATGAGTCTGTTAGTGTCAGAAAGTACGAGGAAGTATTCAGTAAGATCTTGGCTCTGGTGGCATAAAAATCCTGCCCAAGTCTGATTCCATTGACAAACAAACACACTTACCTGCAGAACTTTTTAAAACTAATATGGAAAGTCAACAGAGATTCCCAAACTGATGACCATAGAGAACCACCCAAATGTCACATCCCGCTTTGTAAAATGCGAAGACGTCCGTTTCCATAGCAACTTTTACATATAGGCAACTCCAAGGTGAATGAGTTCATGATATTTAAGAGCAACAAGACAAACATTTGCATGGGAAAAGGTCTATGGAAGTAAAGTATTTGAAACCTGGAGGACATTTGCAAAATTATTACATCAGTGTATGTTTAACATGGGAACTACAGCTATCAGGATATTTGTTCTTTAAATTAAAATCCTAGATACATGATTCTATACATGGGATAAAACTGCATAGAGCTATACACACACTCATGTACTCAGATTTAAAAAAATATAGTGATAATTATAAATACGGTCTGTTGTCTTGTTAACAGTGATGTACCAATGTCAATTTCCTGCTTCTAATATTACACTATAGCTAATATGCAGTATCACCATGGGAAGACGCTGGGTAAAGGATATAGACACCTTTGTGCTATGTTTGCAACTTCCTATGAGTATAATTATCTTAAAATAAAAAGTTTAGGGATAACTGGGGGGCTCAGTAGGTTAAGCATCTGCTTTCTGCTTGGGTCATGATCTTGGGGTCCTAGGTTGGAGCCCTCCATTGGACTCCCTCCTCAGCCTGAAGTCTGCTTCTCCCTCTCCCTCTTCCCCTCTCCCTGCTCATGCTTGTGCACTCTCTCTCTCAAATCAATAAAAAAAATCTTTAAAAAACGGGGTACCTGCATGGCTCAGTTGGTTAAGCGTCTGCCTTCAGTTCAGGTCATGATCCCAGGGTCCTGGGATCAAGCCCCACATCGAGCCCCACATTGAGCCAGGAGTGGGGCTTCCTGCTCAGTGGGGAACCTGCTATTCTCTCACCTTTTGTCCTCTCCCCCCCATGCTCTTTCTCTAGCTCTGCTCTCTCTCTCAAATAAATAAAATCTTTAAAAAAGAAAAACTTAAAAAAAATAAATAAAATAAAAAGTTTTAAAAATGTAAGTTACCAAGTCTCATCCTCACAAATAATTCAGAAAGTCCTATAAGGACCAACCAAAGAATTTCTGTTATTTGAACATAACAGTTAATGTTTCTAGAAAGATCATAAATTGGGAAGCAGTGAAAAGGAAATGGAATATTTTCTGAGGTATAATGGGACTTTCCATTGAAGGACAATCGGCAAGACTGTTTAATGGCCACAAGGCATCCCCCGCCCCATTTATAACTATGTAGCTATTTATAGTTTAGGAAGACGTACTTTTGATTTGTTGTGAAGCATTTAGTTTTTTCTTTCGTATTCAGTGTTCTACTCAGATAAATAATGGATTTTGTGAATTCCATATTACTCCCATTGCACTAAAATAGGCCACTTGCATCAAGGACCAGCCGTCAGTACTGACTACCTAAGCTTATGCCCCCTCTAGGGCATATGTTTGTCATAGAATTTTCTAAATTCCGACCATATCATGATATCTATCTATTGTCAATTAATGATTTGTCACCCAGAAACTGTGCAAAATACAATAAAATCTTCAAATTTTACACTCAAAAAATTTAAGTCCAGTAAAAAGAAGCCCTAACATAACTACAGTAGTATTGTACGTGAATGAAACAGATCAGATCATTTTCCGCAAATACTCATCAAAATCCTAATATGCTGTGCCATTCCACCCACAGACTATCAGGAAAGACAGATATTAAACAACTGTGCAATATCAATTAAATTCTAATCCATTCTCCCTCTAAAGAAAAAATCTTTAAACACTTTTGAGAGTGGAAAGCATGGAGCTCAAACCTAATCTGGAGGACACTAAAGGCTTCCCAGAGGACTAGATCGGTGGGTATCATCCAGGCAAATGGTAGGATTCGCATTAAAGAGCCTTCCTGGCACAGATAACAGTAAATTGAGGGTGGATATGAATTGAGACGTGAATGAGGGGCTTGGAGTGGAAGCCATGGGTGCAGGAACCTTGAAGCCAAAAGTGTCCATCTTGAGCTTTCAAGAAAGTTTTAAAAAGCCCCTATAAATTGGAACTTCAAGTATGGGCAAGAAATTAAGGGAGGAAGTCTCATGCAGACAGGATGCATCAGTGGAATTTTTTCTCCAGGCAATGGGTGTCCAATGATACAAGGTTTCTGGCTCCTGGATGAATACAGCAGCATGTGTCAGAAAGACTGGAGAAGAAAGCCAGTGAGGGGGAAGGTGGTTTCTTAACCTGCTGCATTAAGGTAAAAGTATAAAGGGTGTAAAGCTCTTGGAACCTGGGGGGGCACATGTTCACACAAGGGAATGTTCTTATATTTTTAATCAGTTGACTGGTTGCAGGGAAGAAAGAAGAGGATGGTGCCAAAGACCACTGGTGTCCTATGCCTGGAGGACCACAATGAGAATAAATGAAAGAAGAGATCACCTTAAGCTGGAAGCAGCTTGGAAGGAAAAATGATGAATCCCATTTTGACACAATGGGTTTGAAGTAGCAGATACCCAAGAGATCGAAGAGATCATGGGCGAGGTGACAGAAAGAACACTCTGTGAAAAGTCAGCTGCAGACCTCTGCTGAATATGAGCACTACTGACAGGATCTTTGGTCACGGAGGTGCTCCAGCCACATGTTGTGGACTCAGCACCCTCCAAGCAAAGCTCTCGTGGGTTTATCAAACTCCACTCTGAGCCAGAGACTATGAGAGGAGCTGCTTTGCAATAGTGAGTAAAACAGATGTGAAAACTGCTTATAAAATGCTTATGGAATAGTAAACAAGGAAACAGATAAGGAAATAGTTTCAAATTATGATAAGTGCTTTGGGGGATATGAGCAAAAAGACTAGCAGAGGGACCCTAATTAAAAGGAAGGAAATTAGAGAGCCCTCTTCTAGTAAACGATACTTAAATTGTGACCGAAGGGATGAGCAGTAGTAAAAAATATGTGTGTGTGTGTGTGTGTGTGTGTGTGTGTGTGTGTGTGTGTGTGTTTGGGGGCCAGAATGGACTACTAGGCAAAGGGATAAAATAGACCCTAAGATCAGAAAGAGGTCAACAAAACTGCAGACAATGAATTAAAGCCTATGAAGTTCGTGTTCCCAAAAGCATGGCATGAGATGATGTGGCAGGGACAGGTAATGTTTAAATCCTACATGGCTTTGTAGATAATATTTAATAGTTCTGAATGCGACAGAAAATCACTGAAGTGCTTCGAGAAGAGGAGTATTAATTTAACTTACATTTAAGAAAAAGAACTGCCCCAACTGCAGTGCAGAGAATGATTTGGGGGACGAAGCGAGAAAGGAGACACAGAAACCAGTGTAGTTATCCCCCGGGAGAAGATAGTGACTTGGAGAAAGATAACGTGAGTGGAGATGAAGAGAAGTGACGAATCTGAGAAATATTAGAATCAAAAGGACACACAAGATCCAAGTTGTACTAGTTCCCTAGAATAAGAGTATTTGAAGTACTGAAATGGTCCCAAGGATTCTTTGTCCCAAAGACAGTATAGGGACAGGCTCACGTATCAGCAATATATTCAAAGTGGTTTTTGAATAACAGATAACATCCCTTAACATTGGAAAGGCAAGCAAAGTCAAGCAACTCAGAAAAACAAATGGGACAAATTTGTTCTCCTGTTTTGGAACACAGAAAATTTACAGTCTGAGTTATAAAGATACCTAAAAGAGTGCTATGGAATTGCTGTAACATATATAATCTATTACTTAGAATGCCAATATGTCTGCAATAAGCAATATGCGTACTTTCAGAATTATTTTATCCTACTTAATAAAATAGTCATTTTTTTCTCACTTTTTGCAAGGCAGCTCCTTGCACAGTAAAGATTCTACAAATATTTACATTCCAAGTAGCAGAGCTGTTTGAGATGCTATAAAGTTCTGCCAGCACTTCTATTACAAACCCTTATTTCTTGTTTATAACATGTACATAAAAGGGGAGAAATAAAAATGTACTCTGGATTGAAACTTGGCATGCAAAGTTTCAACTACAGAGTGGATTTCTTCTGCAGCAAATTTTCAAAAGAAATGTTCCACTATATTTAGTAGATAAATGGGGGGGGGTTGGGGCGGTGCAAACGGAAAAACTACTTAGCGTAGTTTGATTGGTTCCTGAAATTTTTACACAAATTAGGTCTGCGACTGATACCTGTTATCCCTTAATTTCAAAGAAATATTCTATCTTCAACTGTTCCTTGGCCAACCCAACACTCAATTATTGCCAAGCATCTTTGCAAAACAAATAGTATCTAAGGCAGTAGTATCAAGCATAAGAAAGGAAAATAGTTTATCAGCAGTAAGTGACTAATAAATACATTTTAAAACCATTGGGACATCTCTGAAACGCTCACCTTCTAAGAGACAAACTCGCTAAGATAAACAGGCTTCAAAGTGAACTGGTGGTGGTGACTGAATCAGAGAGGGCAAGCAAACATGCACAGCATCAATAATCCTCCTGCCGTCAGAATATCTCCCAGTGTATAGAGTTAACATTATTTTTTTGCTAACACCTTACTAACTGATGATTGGAAAACACAATACACTGATCCAGCACTATGCACAACATAGTGATATATAGATCTGGCAGTTTTAAAGGGGCAATTATATCTATATACCGTTTCAGCACAAAATATATCAAGAGTTAATGAGAACTTCAAGTTGCACCCTTAAATTACGCAGTAAAAACAAAGCTAGAAGATGTGTACTGAATGTGTGAGGAGTTGGGAACTTATAAAAGAGAAAGACACATATTTTGCTAGCAGAGCGAAGAAGCTATTAGTTTGTAATAACTAGGCATATATGAAATGTGACAGTGATAAAATTGAACATAAATCAACAATGGAAAGGCTACAGCTTGCTGTCTGTAGCTAATCTTTGCTCCAGCTGAAATTGCTCAGCATTTTGGTCCTATTAAACATTTTGCTGCCATTTTAGGGAACAATTGGGCTATCTGGCTGGGTTGCAAAGGATGCTTAAAAGTTAGAGTTCTGAAGAACGGACTTAATGCCTTCATGCCTTCGGGCTAACATTACTGATGTCCAGACAGTGTGTAGAACACTGTCTGAGGCAGTCACTGCCTGAATCTATTACCCTGCAAATCAAGTAGCCACTACGGGTCTGTTATCCCACCCTCAGACAGAAGGGCCACACACATGCATTTAGCCTCACCATTTACCTAAAATAAAAATGTGTAGCAATTTGCTCCATTTCCTCGGTGGACGCTGTCCCTTTTGAGGGTCCTCAAACTACATGTTGACTCTCAACTGACTTCAAGCAAGCAAGCAAACATTCAAAGACCATTAATGCCTGAACCCACTATTTTTATAATTTGCAAGCAAACATATTTCCACTAGCAAGGCTGAATCCTATCAGGTGTGTTCTATGAACCAGATGTACAAGAACTGTCCCATTGCAACCAGTGACTGGCACATATTAGGCATTTTGTAAATGTTGTTCAAATGGGTATGAGTAGTAACCTACAGACAACCTCCTCCCTAGTACCACACCGCACAAAGGGTTAAAACTACAACCTGAGATGCCAGGTTATTGCAGCCAAAGTCATGTCACTGTTAGTAAACACAACCAGCAAAGCAAAAGTAACACATTTGACTTTGGTATTGAGACGTAATAGCTCTTTCAAAGGCAATTACTCCTTTCAATCATGGAAGGGTTCTGACTCATTGTTCTGATTAATTCCTGTTTTTAATCTATTTACAGATGAGGATTCTTTTTCAGCTGGTATGATATTCATCTCTGGGGGGGGTAAACAGAAACCACAGCTTGTAGCGTCCTCCTACTTTAAAAAAACAAATATTCTTGCTTAATCATTTTTAAATTATTTCTGGATTTACCTACTCACCATATGAGCGAGGTTTCTGACCTCCCTCCCGAACATCACACATCTTCCCTCTCTGTGTTGCTTTCTCTACCTAGCTCTGTTTCCCCACATCATGGCTTGAGGTGAACAAATTGGCCACCCCTTCCCCAGAGCTGTCGGTCCTCCTCCCTTTGGCTCAAACCAGAGATTGACTCTCTTCACCATAGCCGGTACCGTTTGTTATTAAATCATTCCTCTGAGCACATCTCCTTGCTGTAAATCAGTAAGCAAATGCAATACAGAGGACACACGGATTGGCGAGTCGTGCGGGGCTTTGCACAAGCCCAGCCCATAAGCTGTTCGTTCATTTCCATCAACCAAAAAATTTTCTAATGGTGCTGTGACTTGGGGTACCCAGTTGGCACTTCCCAGTTTTCCGTTCCTGATATTCTGTTACCTGCTTGGTTAGCTTTTCAGGGCTCCTTAGAAAAGGGAAAAGCAGCCAAGACCAGGTCCGAGCTCAGGAAACCTGGACTACAGCCCATTCCAGAGAAAACCTGGCAAATAAACGCAGCAGAAGATCCTGTCCAAGGCTGCAGATTTGAAAGTGGAAAGAGAAGAGAATGCAGCTTGGAAAACTTGATCCCTATTCGAAGAATCTTCCGCCCTGGTTTCCTCAGAGCTGGGGACCAGGGAGGGGTTTCTGGCAAAAAGCTATCACAATCCCCCTAGCCCCCTGCACCATGAACCTAGGATTCATCTTCAGCACTCCTGCGGTTCACAACTTTCTTTCTTTTTTCCAACTTCACTAGCCAAATCCGCTGCGCTAAGGGCTAGCCAGAGGGACCCACCTCACGCTTCCCCACGCTGGAGATGGGGATGCAAAGTCTTCCCAGTCTGGAAACCAATCCTCGCTCAAGAAGGAAAAAAATATCTCCCCAAATCAAGTAGGCTGCGAGACGCATCTTTTATTCTCGACCCGTCGGGTGCACATCCCCGCAAACAAACTTTAGGGTAGGAGCCCTGAAGCCAATGCGTAAAGTTTGCCCTGGCAGGTGGCTCATCGCAGTGCCCTGGGCCGGCGCGAGGAGCCGGGCATCCCTGACTTACCTGGTTCCCGCAGCTCACAAGGCTCCCGCCAGCCGGCCGCCGTTCCCCCGCGCCTGGGGGGCCGCCGTGCGCGCCCGCGCGAGCCGCCGCCGCAGCGCTCCGGTCCGCGCCGTTCCTGGCCGAGCCCGCGGCGCCCGCCCGCCGCCGCCGCCGCCGCCGCCGCCGCCGCCGCCGAGGCCGCCGCGCGCTAGGCTGCTGTGGCTGCTGCCGGCGCCGAACGAGCGCTGCCTGCGCCTCCGCCGCCCAGGCTCCGGCTTCGGCGCGGGCACTGGTGGGAGGGGAGAGAAGGCGGGAGGGAGGGGCGGGGAGCGCGGCGGAGCAGCCAACGGGGTCCCGTGCCTCGCGCCGGCGGCGCCCCCCGCGCCTCCGTGCCGGCCGGGAGCCCACGCCGCCCTGCGCTCTGCCGCGTGCGCCCACGTGTGTCCGGCCTCCGCAGGGCCCTGGGCGGCGGCGCGGGATGGGGCGGCGGTCAACGTGTCACCGCTTGGTGGCCTCGTGTGCGCACAGCTGGGGCCCGGGGAGCACGGGGTTAAAGGTAGGAATTCCGCTTCTAGGAAAGCCTCCTGCAGCTGCGCTCCCACAAGTGCGCAAAGATTGCCAATTTAATATTAAAGCTGATAATTATTAAAGGTTCGCTATGTACCAGGTAGTGGACTGCGCAATTTAAGGGAATTAGTTCATGGCGTCCCCAGAGCAACCCTGAATCTATTATTATTCCCTGACTTAATGATGAGGAAATTAATTTGCCTAAGGCCTCAATGAGTCAGTTATAAGAATAATCACAATTGTATTCTGACAAGGACTCTGTGAGGTACGTCTTATTTTATTTGCCTATATACACGCAGGCAGTGGTTAGTTGGCGAACCTGGACCTTGAGTAAAGCCTGTTGAAATCCTAAGCCCTTGCTTTGAACCCCTAGGCTGGACTTACTTCCAGTACCTGTGCAAAGGTTGTTCAGTGAGCTTTACACGTAAGTGAAAAACAGTTGGAAACAACCTACCTGTCCATCATTAAGAGTGTCTAATTAAAATATAGTGGAATGCATTGGAATATAAGGCAGCACCTGTAGAGAGGGAGGTACATTTATTACCAGTGGCATGGAATGACCTTCAGGAAGTATTGTTAGTAGAAAAGTTAGTTCAGGAAAGATATTTACAGTTTTTGTGCTCATATGCACGTCTACGTATGCATATTTATGCATTCGCAGTTTCTAGAAGGATGTCCTAGGATACTGTTAACAATACTACTTGTGAGTAAGACTGTAATTGGGGCTAAATTCTGTAATTCTTTGACGTTGTTTTAAAAAATTACCATGAGTTTACTTTCCCTTTATGGTAAAAACAAAATCTACTCATGTTTGTTTAATTAGGCTTAATAAGTTCACAGTCTTGTCTCCTCTTCTTTCCCTGTGATTCCTCCTGTCAGGGACAAAATTCATCATCAAGGACAGCACCCTGGGTGAAGGAGACCTCAGAGGAGGTTTAAGGGAAACATCTGTTTTGACTGTTCTTTCTCATTCTTGCTCATCTCCCCCCAAAATAAGTAGCCCTCCCTAGGCCCTTGCAATTCAAAATAGAATTTGAATTGTTGGGAAAACTCACAGTGAGGGGGATTACAAGACAAGAAGCAGAGCCCAGGTCCTTAAAGTGCAGGGCAGTACTCCCTACAATAAACCCAGCAGGCAGAGCACCGGCTGTTCTGGGTGGTAGGAAGAAACTCTTTCAAAGGCTTGAGCTAGGCAGGGTTCCCCCAGAGCTACTTGAGCAGTGATGTTCTCTTTCCCCATGAGCACACAGCAGGGACCAGGGGCGCATTGGGTAACTTTCTCTGATGTTGGTCACTTTTGTCCAATCTCTCGCTTTATCAGGAAGCATTTCTTCCCTGTAAGAGTAATGGCTGGATTACCAACAACAACAATAAAAGCTGGCTTTATTTGTGTTTGCAAAGGGGGGGAGGCAAGGATAGATAGAACATGCTACTATAAATAAAATAATGTGCTTTTTCCCATCAGAATTAAATTGTAGTAGATTTGGGCTCCTTAAAGTCTCTCTACTTAGGAAAAGAAAAAAAAAATAGAAAAGGTATGGAAAGGTTGTTTATGGTCTTTTCAGTTGTTATTGGTTACTGTAAATAATCTTTTTGCTTGCAATCTGGGAACATGTTGGCAAACCCCCTGAGTGTGACAAAATGTTTTATTAAGTAGAACTGGTGTATTCTGGAAGGGACTGAGAAAATTTTACATGCAAATTATGCTCATGCCTGGCACCTAGCAGGTGCAATTACTGCCATGCCCACATCCATCAAAAGGAGTGCTTCTTCTCTTAATATTTTCAAGTTGATGTCTCATAATGCATTTTCCTTCTAATACATACATATATACCTTGTCTAGTGGGAAAGGAAAGAGCATTTTCATCAAGGAGGGAGAGCTGGCCCCAGGCAGCAAAATGACAGGGGGAAGACAAGAAAGAAGCTTCCTACCTTCAAGAAAATCTAAACCTGAACCCCTCACCACCCTCTCCAAATAATTAGTCATTTCCAAACTCAGATTACATTGTTTATGCTGGTGAAAACTGATTAGTACTGGAAAGGGTTTTAATGGACTTTCTAATCTATGGTTGCAGCAGAAGAGGGGAGGGGCATCTTAAATTTGTAGGAGTAATGATGAACATTTAGCGTGAACCACGGTTTCATGGGCAGGACAGGTAAGAGGTGTATAAGTATATGTATTTAGAGAGATACGCATCATTTTATTTCCTCCCTCTGCTCAAAATGTAAAGCATAATGTGAGTCAACTGAAAACCTGATATTTACCAGAAGTTGATACACAAGAGCAGGTTTAAATAAAATTCCCATCCAATTTCTGGGCCGGAAGCCCAGGAAATTAAAAAAAAAAAATTAAAGGCACATGTGGGTCTTCTCAGTGTGAATGCCGGATGGAGTTTTTATTGAATTTGGCCTCAACTGATTGTAGCATTATAAGCAATTCTGCAGTTAAGTTTCAGCAGCCATTTAGATGGCAAATCCTTTTTTTAGGGTATTATAACTAAGAATAATAACTTCCTTTTTATATGGCACCTTTTATATCAAAGCACTTTAAAGTGTGAGATCATCTTCCCAGTATTAAGATACCCCATCTGTGTTGGAATATAGAAGCTATTTCATGCCACTGACACCACATAACAGTTATTTGTTTGCCTGTTTATTGTGTAGCAAAAGGAAATGAAGGAAAATATCTGCTAAACCCACAGCTTGACATTCTTCAGTAAAAGTATAAATTGGAATGTAGCCAGGTTACTAAAACATACCTGTTTCTATAAAAAAGAGGTGTGGAGTCTTTTAGTTTCCATAGGTGGAAAGACAGGTCCTCTGGACATTGCCATGTTACCATTCCAAAGTTCTAGCTCACATCTAGATGTAAAGATCATATTGCTGAATATGCAGAATTGTCATCTCTAGTGCTGGAGTGGGGGGTGCTTCTGGGGGTTCTTTGGGTCAAACTACAAAGTGATAATACATTGTCAGAATCCAAACTGGAGTAAAAATAAGATGGTTGCAATAACTGGATAATATAGGCATAAATCTTTTGACGAAACTTTCACCTTAAACGTCTGATTGTCTAGTGAATATCCTTATTCAAGCAAGTTCTCCACTTTTCTGGTGAGAGGGTCAAACTGGAGGATTCTGGAGACTTGAATGCATATCAAATGCTTAGCACTGTGCCTGGGACTTAGCTCTGAATACTAATCAAATATAACGAATTCAGGTGCCTACTCATTTGTTTTCTCCTCTGAAGAAGTTTGCCGAACTTCCTGTCTACAGTGGCTTTGCTGTCATTCTCTCTACTTCACAGAACATATCCCTATGTGACTTTTTTTTTTTTTTTACATCTGTTTTGTGTTGCCAGAATCCCTCACCAGAATGAAGGCTTCATGAAAGTAGGGACTTTGTTTTGTTTACTGCTGCATTCACAGCCCCCGGCACGTACTTGACATACACATGATAGGTGTACCATAAATGTTTAATGATTCAAAGAGCGTCCAGTGTGCCCCACGCTGTATCAATTGCTTACACGCAGTACTTTGCAACCCTCACAACAACCCCATGAGGCATCTACTGTTTTACCACCGTTTTACAGACTAAGGCACGAAAGCAGAAAAGTGAAGTCATGTATTTGGAAGCTCTCCCTTCAAAGATTACACGAGGTGTAAGTAGCAGGGCTTGGCTCTGAATCCAGGGATTTAATGCCAGACTCTGCCCGCTGTACATCCCTGTAAGTTGAAGTGGGTTTTGTTGCCCATCTAGTCCAGCACTTCTAAAACTTTAATAATGCCCGCTATCGAGAATCTGATTAAAATGCAGATTCTGATTGAGCAGGTCTGGGGTAAGACCCAAAACTGCGCCATTTCTCCCAAACTTTTTGGAAGATGCTCTTGCTGTTAGTCCATAGTCCAGACTTTCAAGAGCCAGGACATAGTCCATATCTTTCATGATAACATATAAGCCATATGGCACATTCCAAACTTTAAGGATGTAAATTAATGGAAGTTAAAAACAGTATTGGAATTAGTTGTGAAATCATAGAATTCAACTTAGACATATTTATTCTAGGTTTAGAGTGACTAGACTAGAGGACAAACTCAATAAATATTAATTTCTTAGAAGAAGAAACGCAGGTATGTAACAATGATGTAACTTCCCTAGTTCATAGATGGTAGAGCTGAGAAAACCTGACAGCTGTCCTCTTCTTTTTTTGATCAGAAAGCTCTGGCGCCTCTCAATCAATTTTTTAAAGGTAGATTTCAGGGAAATTTGAAATGGCAGCAGACTGACATGGTTAAGAGAGTTGGTAAAGAGGGTGTGCACAAATGTAACTAGCAGTTACACTTCGTAAGGACGAGGTTGTTGCAAAATGAAAAAAATGAGGCCATTTGCAGTTCACAGCTCTTAAATTGAAAACCTGTTACACAGCACCCTAAAGATTACTACATATACAGACCGTTCCCCCACTGTATGTGACTATACACAAGCAATGCAGGTTTCCAATTTAGTAACTTTATGTGTGTTTTTTTTTGCCCAAATTTAAATGAGAACAACACTTTCTTCTCCATTTAAATATCATATTTTAAAAAAGAAATTATTGAAGATATGAACTTTGTACAAAGTGATTTGCCTTTTATTATTTCTTTTTTTTTCTTACTATGGGTTTCAATAATTATTTTATCAGTCTATCTAAAATGCTTTCCCCAAGACGGCCAACATTTATTGGAATAAAGATGAAGATTTTTTTCATATGCCAAAATATAGAAACTATTCTGTATATATTTATATTTTAATTCTGTTCATATTATTATCATGATACTGATTTTTTGAGGTAGTAAATTTATTAACATTAAAAGTGGGCTTCTACTCTGTGAGTATTTTTGAAATGCTTTATATATATAAAAACATCTTAGTTGATCTGTTGAGATAAAGAGCATTTTCTAAACTTGAGGCAAAAGAAAGTCATTCATAGGGGAGTTTGAGAATGATAAACAGAAAGTGTGTCTTTACGAATAAAGGATGGCTAGTATTTTTAAGTGTATTTGTATGAAGTGTAAGAATGAGATAATGATTCTTTTAGTTACTTCTAGCTGCTGTAGCAAATTACCATAGACTGGGTGACTTTAACAACAAACATGTATTCTTCACACTTCTGGAGACTTGGACTCTGAGGTCAGGGTGCCAGCATGGTTGGGTTGTGGTGAAGGTCCTCTTCCTGGCTTACAGGTGGCGTCTTCTTGCTGTATCTTGATAGGGCAGAGAGCAGAGAGAGAGACAGAGAGAGCACAGGAGAACAAGCAGGCTCTCTGGTCTCTTACTGTAAGGGTACTAATCCCATTCATAAGGGCTCCATCCTGACCTAAGCACCACTCAAAGGCTCCACCCCTCAAAACCATCTCATTGAGGGTTAGGATTTCAACATATATAACATCTCTGGCAGGACACAAACATTCAGTCCATAACAAGGATACAAAGTAGATAGAGGTAAACTACTGTGCTAGATAGAAAACATTGTATAGCCAATCAAGAGACAAGCAAGAAGTTTATGATGATTTAGTTGCTATCATCAGATCCTTATGAGCCTACAGAGTAGTGTGAAAGAATATTTGACAACATTTCTAGGCATCTGTATCAAATGGGTTTTTTAGGCATGGAAAAGGAAACCTAAGAAGTAGTTTTACATTTCAGCCAGTTTACCCCATTGCAATGCCTTTTCTTTAGTAACTGTGTGGCGTTAAAATGAGTAGCCATAGGTATAAAACAACACCGAGTGATTAATTCTGTCATCATTGTGGAATATCTCACCAGGGCTACTTGATCTATAAAAGTAAGATCTGTTCTCATTATTTGCTAATCGCTGAGACTATATCACGGAGAAAGTGTAATTTCCATATCTAGTCACAACTAGCCAAACACAATGAACCCTTTTCTTCCTCCACAGGTCGCTGGAAGTGCAGCTGATTTCTAATGTTTTCATGACTACTTTGGGACTGCTCACATGACCCAACACGCCACAGACGTGAAAACGTTCGTGGAAAGAACATGCGTCAAGTAGTAAGTTTCTAAAATGCTTTTTGACTACATGCCACTCATTTTGATCGCCTACTTTTGATATTTTTTTCATTTTTGTCAAAATGATTAAAGGGAAAGAGATTTTTCTCACTGAAACACGTACTGCATTATGCTGAAATACCCTTTCGAGAAACTAATAACCAGAATCTTTTAGCCTAGTGGTTCTGAACCTTTTGCTGCACGTTTGAATCAGTTGCGGGGCAGGGGGGGGGCTATAAAAATCTAGATGCCCAGGCTGTACCTCATACTCATTAGTTCGGAATCTCTGGGGCATAATACCCAGACATCAGTATTTTTTTTCACTGCCCTTGTGATTCAACTGGACCACAAACTTTGAGAAGCATCGTGGGTTAAGTTTCCCCCCCCCCCAAAAAAAGCTATGTTGAAGTTGTTCCCCACTACCCCCACCTGTGAACATGATCTTATTTGGACATAGGGTCTTTGTAGATACAATTAAATTAAGACGATGTCTTACTGGATTAGGGTCAGCCCTATTCCAATGACTGGTGTGCTTTTGTAAGGAGGGGAATTTGGATACAGACACACAGGGAGAGGGGGATGCCACATGAAGACAGAGAGACAGACAGACACAGAGGGAGGGTGGCTATGTGGAGATGGAAGCCTCATGCAGGGAAGCCAGAAAGCACTGAGGATTTCCAGATAGGACCAGAAGTTAGAAGAGCATCATGGAACAGACTCTGTCCCTGGGCCACCAAGAAGGAACCACCCCTGCTGATACCTTGATTTTAGATGTCTGGCTTCCTGAACTGTGAGCAAGTGCTTCTGTTGTTAAGCTACAGAGTTTGTAGTGACTTGTTACAGCAGCCCTAGCAGGCAAATACAGCACTTAGCCAATCCAAGGACAAGGCTGGCTTGCAGTATGGGATTCTTCCTTTTATCTCCTCTAGTCATCAAGTTAGATTGGTGGGTGGGTTCTAAACTAATGGCCATTTTCACTGACTCTGTCAGAGTAAATAGGCTTCCTCCTTTTTCCTCCTTCATGCCCCGCCACTGCCATTAAGCCAGGCAGAAAAATTCAAAGCACTTATTTTGCTGAAACATTTCTTTGGGTCATTATAGTTTTAAGTATTAGATTTTGCCATTTGCTATTCCAAGCATTTGCTTGCTTACACACTTTCTATCATGGGCCATAAAATACTGTGTGAGTCACATTACTCTAATATTTTTCTGCTAACCAAGTCCAGTTGCTGCAGGATGTAGTCAGTATAATCTTAATCAAAACATAATTTTTAAGGTTGAAAACAATGAAGAAGAGGTAGCTCTCCTTTTCTTGAATCTTTTGACCAAGATAATAAGCTCCCAAAAATATTGTCCCATAAAACCGTCTCTTCTATTGTTTCTTCACTTATTATGAAACGATCCTACAAAGCAGCCTATTTAAAGATGAGATCAAAGGAGAGTTTAGGTGACTCTTAATCATCTTCAGACTCTTATCACAATTTTCCACAATCACTGGAAAGACAGGTGTAGGTATGATTTGGCCATGAATGCCAACAACTTTGTTATCCAAAGCAACTCTCTTCCCGGTCAGCCATTTTAGGTAACCGAGTAACCATGGTGTGAGATGATATTCTTACTGAGACACCAGTCTAGAAAGTTTATAAACTAGAAGCTCCAATATGATGGCTATGTCATATCTGACACCCCAGCCAACAGAGACCAGAGCTGCAAATGCAGATATGCAAGTATAAAAGCATTAGGAGAGTTATCAAGTGAGATGTTATTTGACAGTTAAAAACACAAGGTAAAAATAACTTACATTGAAGGGTTAGTGTGTCCCATGGATGAAACGCCACTGGTGGAGAGACAGCTTCTAACTTCTCTTGTCAAAGATTGCTAGTTCCTTGAAATAAGCATTACTAGTATTTTGGTTCATTCTGCTTTGACTACCAGGAAAATAAATATCACTGGGGCTATTTCTGGCTTTTACGTTCTTAGAATCCTCAGCAGGGAAAACACACGTAATATAAGCAAGGTGGAGGATCAGAATAAGATCATTCAGGTGATTGTAGAGGGAAGAAAGATCTTTTACTCTTTGAGAGCCAGAGTATTTTATACATAGCTAATGGCTGACTACATGGTTTGCGGCTCCAAATACAAAATGAAAATTGGGACCATTTGTTCAAAACAAAGGGAAAAACGTGTGTGTGTGTCCTCTGTGTGTGTGTGTGTGTGTGTGTGCGCGCGCACGTGTGTATGTGTATAAATAAAACTTTTTCCTTTCTCCCATGGTCTATCTCCCTTGAGTTGTCACGATGTTTTTTATTTGCTATTTAATGTCATTCTAAGTAAAGAAAAATTTAAAATGTTAATTTTTAGCATGAAGTTTACCATGCATCTTTATGTTGTACAGTGCCAACTTTAAATGCAAATACGAGAGCATTTAACTTATATGTGGAATCACCAGAATTACAGTTTGTATTTTGTAGCTTCTACATGTGTTGGTATTTTGTTCTCCCCAGAACAATGGAAATGCTGGACAAAGCTAACTCAGCTGTTGTTATTTAATCTGATATGCCTACATTTTACCAATACACTCTATTTTTGGCTTATCAATGAATAAGGAAGGTTTGAAAGGGGAAGGAAGTATGGGTTGCCCTGTCTTTCACTCTATTCCCATGTCATAATTTTGACGTTCGTCGTTGGCTAGTACAGGGAAGTAATACATAGAAGAAAGGACTGAGTAAGGTTCTTTGGTCATTAGTATTTCTGAGAATGCCATTGCCCTCTTTCTACATTTGAAGCAAAATTCTAATTACGATGGAAAATACGGCCTCTCGGGGCTCTCAGCACCTTGCTTACTCAGTTGTAGGTGTAATCAGCTTCCTTTTTACTCAGTTTGGGTCTTAGTTGAATTCCCCTACGGAGTGGGTGTGCCGGAAGTCTGTGCGGATGGAGCTCTGAGAACACTTGGTGAACGGCGCACGTCAGACACGCACACCGCGCTTGTAGCCTCCGCTCGAGCACATGTCCTATTGTCCAGTGGATTTCACTTACAGAACTCAGGTTCAAAGATGAAATTACTGAGGATTTCTAGACAGCTACAGCATAGCATTAAACCAAAAAGAGGACAACTGCACAGGTAATGCCAGCATGAGGCCGCCCTGGGCAAAGCCAACATAAGCCTATAATTACAATTTTCAACTTTAACTCTGCCTTTTTACTAGCATTTGATGTCCTGGATTTATATGCAGGTTTTGAGGTGATAGCTAGGGACTTTCCATCTACTAAGTTACTTGGGGTATATTAAAAAGATGGTGCTTTTTTTTTTTTTTTTTTTTTTTTTGCTGTTCTGCCCTAAATTGACTCAGTAAAAATTGACTTTTTTTCCCTTACATGAAATAGTAAACACAGTGTCCATGAGTTGATTTTCATATTTTTCCTTTGTCAGCGTCCTTTTTTTTTTTTTTTTTGGAATCATGTTGTACATTTTGTATTAGGAAGGACTCACGTGAAATCTATATTCTGGATCCCCAAAGTTATCTAACAAGCCATGGGCAATTAATATTTACTGGAGAGCAATATAATTTTACATGCAGTCACACCCTTCCTCTTCTGCACACATTTATATGCACTTAGTTATTTTTTAAATTAGTGCAGTCATTTATTTTGGTGTCTTTTTTTTTCTTAGGGAACAACTTTCATACCACATGTTTAAAAAGTGACGATAGGGTGCCTACCGGCTTGGATTTGTGATTCATTCATAGGTCCTTTGAGGCTAAATCTGCCTGTTACCCATTGTTCACCTACTTTTCCCACCACTCCCTTTTAGAGGGTTCCTGCATTTGAAATTTAGATCATTAACTTTAAGTAAGAAATGGCAGAATCTCAAAACTGGCATACATTACAAGAAAGCAGCCTGGGGGCTACACATACTCTTCCAAATTTTAATACTCCCAGGTGCTTTTTTTATTGAAAACACTGCAACTCTACCCTGTATTTGGTATGCTGCCCTGCTTACCAAGAGTGCAAATCCAGTATAAGCCTTATTCTTAATAAGGCTACCAGAATCAGAGCCAATCAAAAAAGGAACAGCCTTCATAAATATTCACACCTCACCAGAGACTTAGCTGTAACAAGTAATGAATAGTCATAGGGAATCTCATCATTGACTGAGATCCATCAACACAAAAACAAAACCCCATTTCCAAAAACAAAATAAAGGAAGCATGTCTGTAAAAGGCTAAGAGTAGTGTTATGAGAACATCGCTTCAGTTTAGAGATGCTTCTGTTATATTCCATGTATCATTTATTTTCTCCCCCACTGAGATTAAATATAGATTTTCTTTTTTAAAGACCTATTTTTCCCAGTATACCATTTCCCCCCTTCTACTTGGATAACCGTGTGTTCAGATGCCACAGACGGCAATAAGATACATGCATTTGCTCTGTATAGCACATCTGTTTGCTTACAGGACTCATGGGAAAGTAGTAGGTGATTTTTAAAATGGTTTCTGGCTTGTGGTAGAACGTTTCATCCTGAAAACTGGAAAACCACTTGGTTCGACTACCCTCAATTTGAGAATAAAATATTTGCACTTAAAACACAAAGTGGGTAGAGGCATATGGGCTACAATGAGTCAGGAAGTATTCTGGACGTTAAATCTGGGAGAGCAGGGGGAAATGTGTCTCTTCTTCCTTATTTCTCCCTTTACTGCTTGCTAAATAGAATTGTCAAAGCCTCCAACCTCCCGCATCTGTTGCAATGTTTTGTAGATTAGATATTTGGAAAGCACTGTTGTCTTTCTGAATCTCTCTTAAATGTGATCAGCTCTCTGTTCTGAAACCCATGCAATTAAAAATGATTCCGGAGGTGGTACTGTGAACAGGACACCTCTGGTTATATGACATACTACCCGTCTTCACACACTCCACTCATCTGCATGATGAAAGTGTAAGAGACACTTAAAGGACTTCTCAGTATTTTAATGTATACACAGAGTCAATCCATAGGGAATTCCCTCATTTATCCATTTAACACTCTTATTATCCACCCATCTCTCTCCCTCTCTGGCTTGTCTTTACTTTTTTTTTCTTTTAACTAAATTGTAGTTGACTTAGAGCAAATCCATTTCACAGCCTGTTGCCTCTTCCCTTTCCCGCCCCCACCTTCAATTCAAGAAACACAACTGCCTACTAAATTAAATATAAATTCTCCTTCTTCTCATTAGGATTCTATCATAGTCAGGACGCTTTGGGGACAAAACAATAGATACCCACACAAAAAGGAAAGTGTGTTGTTCAAAGAACTGAAAAAGTACAGAGCTAACATTAGCTTTAGACACAGCTAGACCCAGAGCCTCACAACATCTCATCAGCCTCAGTCTCTGTCTTCTTGCCCCTACTTTCTTTTGTGTTGTATTCAGTATCAAACACATTCTCTGCTTTTGGTGACCCCTGGAAGCTCCAGGCTCACTTGCATCCTCCCAGCTTCACGTCTTTCTGAGTGAGACTGCTCTTAATCCTGACAGTCCCAACAGAAGTTCCAGAATGAAGTCTCATCGTACTCACCGGCCTGGCTTTCATAACCGGCTTTTCCTTGAGCTCATCTCTGGAACCAGAGGAAATGATGCTGTGGTTTACAGACTTGAGTCATATTCCCACCTTTGGAACAAGGTGTGAAGTCAGCTCCCCAGAAGCACGTGGACTGTGATACTTGTAGGGAAAGTTAAGTCAAGATAAATTGAGAGTTGGGACTGGGCAGGACATTACAACATGGGTCCATTAGAAGCCACAACCTACATTTCTTATCTTATGCTATTTCCCTAGAAAAACCTGTTGTCAGGACTTCCTGGTTTTATCAGCCACCACATAGGGAGATGGCAGTGGCGATTCTGTGTCTATTGGAGGTTATGTGTTTCGGCCATGATTTCAGGAGCTATAGAGCTTTTCCCAAGAGATGGCACTCAGCCACATTGATAGGAACTTTTTCTCCCAGTTGTTAGTTCAAAACCTAGTCTCATACCAACAACAGTTGTCTCTGGGGATACTGGAACTCTGTTAGGGTAAAGCTTTAAATTTGGCCCCAAAGTTTTAGTAGCTGAAGCCTCTCTGGGATGTTTAATTAGGTATTCAACATAGGTTTAATCATATATCGAACAGGCCAAGTGCAGATGGTAAGATAATTGTTGCTATACCTGGAACCTCCCATTTGAATTGAGCCCCTCAGACCTTCGCTACAATATACTGATTGTCTATCCCACTGACCCATCCAAAGGCTATTTGTTTAAGGTATGATTCTGCCAAGCAGTGAATCCCTCACTAGAAAATAGGAATCAAAAACAAGTTCTTGACTTAGAAGGATCCTTGAAGTCCAGCCTGTGCCTGTTTCCATTTGTCATGACCTTGGGGAAGACCAGGACAAGCAGTTTAGCCATGATGTAGTGTCTTAGAGAAGCTCGCTTCTCAAACTCCGCTCTGAGGACCAGTAACATTAGCATCACCTGGGAGCTTATTAAAAATACAAAACCTTAGGTTGCATCTCAGGGAGCCTTTCTAGCACCTGAGATTTACAGTTTTGTAGCAGTACATTACAGGAAAGAGCCAGCCTCTATAGCAAGACCACCAATCCTTAATCATTCTGTGCCATGGTTTCCTTAGCTTTATAATGGGAATAGTCATGGTACCCACTCATATCATTGCTATGAGGGTTACATGAATTAATGTATATAAGTATTTAGAATGGTGTCTGGGACATAGTGAATTCTCAATCAATCTGAGTTTTTATAATGTAATAGTAATTATTATTATCATCTTGTACTTGAAATCAGAAATGAGAACAGTCTGTGGTCAACTCTTTACTGAAAGCACGTGCAAAGATAGAGAAATATTTCTATATCCTGAGATAAACTTATATATCCTCTTTTGCCCTGGCATCTTTGGATCATCTTTCATGAGCCTCTTTTGTTCATCTAGCAGAGATCATTTTCTTTATTCGACAATGATTTGGTGTTTTGTCCCACTTTTCCTATAATATCCCTGACAAAAGGGCTTGTACCTTCCCTGCATTTATTCATTTTGGTACATTGGGTTACTTTTGCTGTCTATCCTATGCACTCCCACTAGGTGCACAGCAATCTAAGTCTTCTTAGGCAACAATGGTGCCTTCTTTCTGATGCCTATGTTATTTTTATACTTATTATTTCAGCTAGCAGCATTCATCAGCAATACAAGTACTGACATTGAGGCACACCTTAGGGTGAGGGCTGCTGAAAATCATTTTATATGATTTCACAATCAAAATTCCAACCCAAATGAGTTCTGTTCCCACAGCTTCCTTACCCTGCCTGCCATGTTCCCGGCCAGCCTTCAGACCAGCCTCTGACCCAGCAAGGATTAACTGGGCCATTTAGTTCTGGTCTCCCAGTCACGAAACACCTTAAATTGGCCTTTTAATATGATTGCCAAGTAACTTTGTAAAGTTTTACATGTCGTCATTGCTTTTGTGAGTTGATTTAATTGGCATTAGTTTGGTAAAAATAAAACCTTAACAATACACCACAACTTTTATAGCCTACTTTTGGAATTAAAAAAAATTTTTAATACCTTGGAAGCCTCAAAAAAAAGGGAACTGCCTCTGGCCCTCTGTTCCAAACACCTTTAAAATGATCTCTCTTTATTGAAACATTCCAGATGCCACCTTCGTCTAAACCCTCATAGCAAGTTGTGAACTTCTCACCGAATCTGCATTATTTTCTGTCTTGAATTAAGAGTCACCATGCGCAAGGCTTAGATAATAACCTTTTGAGTTCAAGGACTCCTTATACCTTGCCTATGGGTTATTTATATTTTTTATGATGTACTTGCTTAAGCCTTAGTAGTATCACAGTCACCTGGACAGAACCTATGTATTATTCATTCATTATAATTATTATTCATTCAGAACCTATGTATCTAGTAAGATCCTAGCAAAGGATCCTCTGCACAAAGTAGGTACACAATTCATCTTTGTTGAAATGGCATGAATCTTTTAGTCTGAATTTGTATTAGAAATGTCTGTGTCTGGGGCGTCTTCGTGGTCTAGATGGTAGTTGGTAATGAAATCCACACTTTGCCTTTGCTCCTGTGAATTAATAAAGGGTTTTCCTTTTGAGAAATAGTCCTCACCAGTATCCTTCTTACTCTTTATCAGAGAGAACCAAACACATTATCTTTGGCTCATTTCATGTATCATTCATCCCATCATAAATACGCTTTGATCATGTTAGTTTATGTGCCTGCCCCATTTTCTTCTTCTGTGAGCCCTTAAAAAAACAAGAACAATGTTTTTTTCATTATTATATCCCTAGTGCCTAGATCATATTTTGGTCTATAATTATTTTTCGTATTTACTATGTAGAAGGAACAATGGATTGATGTAAGACAATTCTTCTAAAGTAAGGATGGATTCTGGTGTAATGTTTAACTACCACCATGATCATACTTCATAACAAACTGCCCCGAGACTTGGCTTAAAATAACTATCATTTATTCATGTTCATGTAGCTGTGGTTTGACTGATCTAGCAGTGCTTGCCTGGACAGCTGTGCTTCCAAGCGTGGGTCTGGCTGGGCTTGGCTCCTCACCACACATGGAGCTCAGTGTGTACCACTTGTCAATTCCGGGGAATGGGAGTGACCCAGGGAAGCTCTTTACATATGATGGCAGAAGTGTAAGGGAGCAAGCTCTACATAACACATAAAGCCTACATAAACACATCTCAAGCCTTTGTACATATCATGATACTAGCATCAGGTTAGAGTTCAAAAAAAAAAAAAAACGCTAATGGCTAAGTCTAAAGTCAGTGGGTGGGTAAGTATGCTTTGAATCTATAAGAACTAAAAAATCTTGGGGCAACGGGCAAAAATACAGGCAGGGGTGGAGAATTGTGGCCAACACTTCAGTCTACCACATCAGGTTGTAAAGAAGATTCACAAAAGAAATAGTGATCCTAGAATTAGACAGTTTTGTTTAGCTATTGTGTTCTAGGATTTACTTGTGTTCAGCATCCAAGATATCTAAGGATGATTATACTTTAAATCATCAATGAAGATCTCTTGAGTTGGTGCTTATAGAGTTGTCTTCTTACTGCCTTTAAAATATAATTGTATACATTTATGGATATCCAAATGTTGCTGGGCTTTGCTTACTAAATTTAAGGTTAGTCTCTTTCATGACTAGATTGCCTTTATGACCCTGGTTTTGCGAATCCCCCTAGTGAAGTTACCTTCTTAATAATTACTAACAATCATTATTGTTCAGAGAGACAATGTTATTTAATAACCTTCTTCCTTATAATCAAATCAGACTCCATGAACAGTTAAGATTTTTTTTTTTTATTATTTGAAAGTGAGCATGATTTTAATACAGGTTTATGCAGTAGTTCCAAGGTTTAATATTTTGCACCCTCTGCTGGGGGAAAAACAAAGAAAATTACAGCAGATGTGGAGAAGTGAGCGATTTGGATTATGAAGTGAAAACCTTAGATTAGAAGAGCACTTAGCTCATAAAAGTCATTTCACAATTATTTTGAGAATAGGTTTTTGTAACTCTCCTTGCATAAACAATATATCACAAAATTTAAATTCACAAACATTAATCTAAAAATATCCAAGCTTACAATTTATGGGCTGTTGAGATCTAAAAAATCCCTCTCAAATCTTCCCTATGGATGAATTTTGGAATATATTTTGAGTATATCCTGTTAATAAGAACCCAAAACATCAATAAAAGGAAATATTACATATCTCAAGAACTGAGACTTAAGTGGTATGTTCTAAGAAAGCCGCAGGCTGGTAATTTTCTATTCTATATTCCACAAAAGAGGTTGTCAGCTTATGCAGTGCTTGAATTATAAGGAAACAAATATCTTTTTGTTTAAAAAGTAAATTTAAATGCTGTAACCTCTCACTGTGAATTGCTAAGTATGCTAATGGCAGTGTCCACTGGCACACACTTTCATTTAAAGGTCTCCACAAAATGGCAGAGACAGCCAAAAATTACTTCAAGTTGGATTCAAGCATAACATAAATCTGAATTTCATAGTGCTTTTCTTTCTTTCTTTTTTTTTTTTTTGGAGAAAATTTTATTTTCTACTCTCTACTATAGAATCTAGCCTCATCAATAGGCTTTTTTGTTAAATGTGAAGCTAACTATAGCTAATTGAATCTTGTTTTCAAATTCCTTCTCTATATAATATAACCCAACAAATTTAGTTTATCTTTGCAAATATCTCATTAGAAGATAATACAGTTAAAGTATTTCATTATCTTTAGAGGTTTGTGGGGTTTTAAAAATTTTTTTTATTATATTATGTTAGTCACCATACAGTACATCCCTGGTTTCTGATGTAAAGTTCGATGATTCATTAGTTGCGTATAACACCCAGTGCACCATGCAATACGTGCCCTCCTTACTCCCCATCACCAGTCTAGTGCTTTTCATAAGGTGGAAGAAAGTAGCTATCTCAAAGACATTCTCCAGCTCTTATTCATAACAGCTGAAAAGTTTCATCAGAGTGGAATGATCACTTAGAATGACAGATGTGTTAAGTGGATGAATATTAGAATCAGACGGGTCTTCTTTCTAAAGCCTTCTACCTGTCCATGTAGAAACATCTGTGTGACCATTCTAGTTAATGTGGAATGCCATAATATATTGCCAAAAGTGGTCAGACATCCATTTCCCACACTTTTATAATCCACTGTTGAAAAAAATATTTCAGTACTCACGCCTGTCTCAGTAGCCTCTGGAGCAATTCAAACCTGATATTTTCTTTTTTTTTTTCTTTTTTTTTTTTTTTAGATTTTTATTTATTTATGTGACAGAGAGACAGCCAGCGAGAGAGGGAACACAGCAGGGGGAGTGGGAGAGGAAGAAGCAGGCTCCCAGCGGAGGAGCCTGATGTGGGACTCGATCCCGGATCGCCAGGATCACGCCCTGAGCCGAAGGCAGACGCTTTAACGACTGCGCTACCCAGGCGCCCCCAAACCTGATATTTTCTAATCTAAGGTTATTTTTCAGGTCATCAATTCTATTTCCAAACATCTGACAGACCCTGGTGTTCTTAATTAGAATGGTGGCACATCTATCGATCATTATCTTTATGACTTCAATTTTCTCCTCGACTTGTAACAAGTTCAGAAGCAGGCTTTCACAGACCTTGTCTGTTGCTCTCTGAATCACATCTAGCTGACATCATTTGATAAGTAAAACACGTATCCTTAGATGTTAAATCAAAAATAGGATGGTTTACCTCCAAGGAAGGGACCTTGAGGGCAAAATGGAAAATTGTGATTGCGCTCTGTTTCTCTCTCTGGATCTCCCTCTCCCTCTCTGTCTTTACCTAAAGCCACACACTGAACAAAATATAAAATACAAACATGAATAAAAGTACATTTCGGTATCTCTATGGCTAGTCTTTAAATGGTATAGGGAACACAAATGTGTAACTTTTGCAAGTACAGCCCTTCTAAACAATGCCATGGATGGAAATACAAAAGAAAGAACTACCAAGTTCATTTAGGTGTATTTTCTGCTGGTTTGGTCCTATGAGAAGATTTCATATAACCTGGCCTTTCCTTTCTAGCCTTCTCTTCTAGGATTCACAACATATGCTGTTTTAGTAGAATCTGTGCATTTAAAGCTCTTCTAAATACCATTCTTGTCCATTTCTTCATGGGTTATAACCTTTCTAGAATATATTTTCTTCTCATTTTTACTACTTTACATCAGATTATATTCAGGTTGCATAACTATAGAATTTTTCTTTTTAATGTCACCATAAGGTAATATTTTTTCTAGGGTTAGTACTAATCTAATTAATGATTTAATTTCAGTTAATTAATTAATTAATTGTGTCACATATTTGCCCTCTCAACACAAATTTGGGTGGAGTTGATTAACCTTTATACTCTCTGACCCAGATCCCTGTAGCAGTTTTCTCCTGAGCAAGAAAAACCCCAACTATTCCATCCCAAAACACCCACTGTATTGATTCTCTCAACCCATTTTCTCACCACATAGAGAAAGATCTCAGAGTTTGTTGCATCTTTATACTTGCACATATCATGCTTTTCCACGAATGTTTCCATTCTTGTGTTAGTCAGGATTCTTTCAGTTACAGGTAACAGAAAACACAAAGTACCTCAAGGTAAAAAAAAAAAGAAATTTATTTATTTACAATGTATAAGGAAATGACACAAGGTAACTCACAGAATGAAGAGACTGAAGGCCTTAGGAACTGAAAATGAAGATTCTATGCTTCCCAAGTCCTATCTATATGTATCTGTCTTCCATCTCGGCATCTGTCTCTTTGGGCCTCTTCCTCCAGCTCAGCCAAGCTCTTTCCATGCAGAGAGCATCGTAGCTGCTAGAAGCACCAGTTTAGAAACCAGCAAAGAGTCAGCTTCTCATTGTAATGTCATCTGGGGGAGGCATCTGACTGGCTCCACCCTGACTCACATATTCACTTCTTGGACCAGTCAGTTTCCTGCGGTGAAAAATCTATTAGCTTCAACCCTATGTAATTCCTGTTTCTGTGGATTTAAAATGGTCAAATGTAGGCCTTTTTTTTTTTTCTTTCTTTTCTTTTTTTTTTTCCTCTACTGAATGGGGATCAGGCCTGGGTCACATACTATCCTTGGTGCCAGGTGCTTTTACTATGACCTGAAGAATGAGGTGAGAGACCTGTCAGACAACTGACAAATTAGTTATTACATGGTTTTAATTAAAAAAATATTGTATATGCTTTAGTAACTTAAGGCCAGTAATATAATCTTTGTTATATGAGGACCAAAATCATGAAAATATACTTGGTGCAATACAAAGCTGACTTTTACTAAACCGAAATTATTTTGTAGGTCATAAGTTCTATTTCCAAGCATCTGAAAGGCTCTGGTGCTCCTAGTTGGAATGGTAGAGGCAGTTCTATATATATTTTTCTTTTTACTAAAATGGATTTTGATTATCATGTTTCATATGCTAAATTGCATATCATATATATCATTTCTCATCCAGTTCTCAAGTAATTGAGAACAGTATTCCGAAATCTTTCTTATCTTCTTATACAAAGCCATTCCTCTGTATTAAAAGATGAGTGCTTATTTATTTAGGGTCATATAACAGGAAATATGTAGGTATGAGACGGATATTATCCCTCTGGGTTTTGTAAGTCTAAAGAGTACAGGTCAATAGCAACTTTATTCCATCTGAACACAATTATTTATGGCTGAACTTTGTGAAATGCCAATATCCAACCATTGTTGACTGACCGGACTTGCAGTTTCATATGGTTTAAACTATTAATCCATGGGAGAAATTTATACCAAATCCTGCAAACTGACTTATGCAGTATGTAATTCAGTGTCCACGTTGATGTAGGTCTAAAGCAGCATAAGAGAATCTCCTGAGATATAGTTTAACTTAGTTGTTGTTCCCGATGTTAAGAATAGCAGTTTGTTGCAGTGCTGTAAGTGGACAAAGGACACTTTTCCATTGCAGTCTAGATGTGTGCATGGGGTCATAGTAGGACTCTCAGATCTCCCCAGAGGAGCTCAGGCCATGCCAGTTTTGTTCATTGTTTTGTACTCACACTGAATACTGAAACTACAACAAAATAGGCAGTTAGTACAGTAATATTAAGTGAATGAAAATAAATATATGTGTTTGAATACACTTTGAAGTAATTATTTTGATGGGGAAAAATGCCCTAAGTATATGGAAAATTTAATTAGTTACCTGCGTTCCATTTCACTGATGGCTTTGGTGAACAAATTGTAAGACAGCACACCATGCTGACATGTTAAATGTGAAAGAAATAAGTAAAAAAGAAAAAGTAAAACAAGGACTGGTGATATCTTACTTAAAGGATGAAAGTGAGAATTAAAATGGTTAACTAACTTGCCTAAGATCACACAACTACCTAGTTGGGAAGAGACATATAAGACTCCAGACTCAGGAATCCAATTCTGATTTTGGATTTTATTTTAATTAAAAGAAAAATCAAATCTATGTTGGACCTCATTCATTGTCAAATTTAATAGTAGCCCTTTACGTGGATTTAACTGAATTAAATGCAATATACCAAGTCAGTACGTATCCCAGAACATTTTCCTTTGAAAAGGCTGTATAATGTTTCTGAACATTCACTTTAGAAAGAACCTCAGACATTTCATCACTTCTCTACACTGAATAACATCAAAGAAGGCAAAAGCGTGTTTTTTTCCTAATTACTTTCTGTAAGTTTAACTTAGTCAATTTAATAGTGCTTTCCAATGTGAAACGTACATGCTAGTGAAGGCAACACACAAACACACACAGTCAAAGACCAGTAAGCTTACTGATTGCATATTCTGAAAGTAAAGAAAATTAGGACGTCACTAAGGTAGAGAATTATGAGGGGTATGGAGGAAACGTGGGAAGCAACGTAGACAGATCCGAAATGTATTCTCTGATAGGTTATGTGTCAGGATGAGAAGGAGACATTCAGAGTTTGAAGAGATGAACATCCACACAGGGGGAAAAATAATAATATGTGCAAAGGCCCTGAGATGGGAAAGAAGTTGAAAAACAAACAAAACAAGAGATGGTGCAGGGACACCAGAGGGCTGGAGTGCCGCGAGCAGGGCAGGTGGGGAAAAACAGCTTACTTGTGTAGGTTAGGGTGTGGGCTGATTTCTACCAGGAATCTCTCTCTTTCTCTTCCTTGGTGCTTCCTTATTATCTGACCTGTGTTTTAAAAAGATGGAGATGGTCCTCCGTGGGTCTCCTGCTCCCTTACGTGTCTTGCTGGCTATGCTAAGGTTACAAGCTTTTACAGCGCACCTCAAGTATTTCTCAGGGTTATTTATTCAACCAGTAACCTTGAGAGATGAGGTTACATCTTGACTGGACACTGAGCAGGCTTGCTTACCACTTGCTTTAAAAATGATAGATTTCCCCAAGCCAAGTGTTCTCAGCTGTGACACAAACCCACTGTGTGTGAGCACCCAGCACGTGGCCCCCCATAGGACTTGGCGACAAAGGTAACATACACAAATGTGCTGATGCTCACGCTGCTTGCTGTGCTTTGAGTAATAAAGTCATTTGTCTCTGACTCAGGAGTCCCGTGCATTAGCCAGCATCCGGAAACAGTAAAGGGTCACATTAGCTTATAGACAGTGTGAAAATCAAGTCCGTGACCCGACAATATGTTTTTTAACTCCCCAACAATTTGGGGGAAATAACAGAAAGAAAGGACTTGCCTTTTGAAGAGTGGAAGCTAGAGATTTGACTGAATATAGTCACATTAACTTTTAGTGTGATTTTTAATGAGGAAGAACATATGAGAATATTATTAGTGTTTGGTTGCCATCTGTGAAGAGGTGCAAAATATAATTTGATTACTTTCATAGGGATGATAATATAATATTTTTAGGAAAAAGAATTTCCATGCTATGTGAGTAGATTTTCCTCTTGAATTTATAATGTTGAAGTACAAATAAACAGTTTAGTTTTGTTATATACCCACTGGAGACTCTTCCTCTATTTTGCTTAAGTATTTGTACATAAATGCATCCTTTTCTAAGATATTGTGATCTCTATAGTTTTCATCTTTTTTTTAAATAAGGTATCAAAATATATAAATATCTGAGAAGTTTAGTTCATACATGTGGTAGATTGGAGATTATGATATTGTATTTCTTTTAAGGTTGTCATGTTTAAAGGGAGCCTGGGTGACTCAGTTGGTTAAGTGTCTGCCTTCAGCTCAGGTCATGATCTTGGGGTCCTGGGATCAAGCCACCCCATGTGGGGCTCCCTGCTCAGCAGGGAGTCTGCTTCTCCCTCCCCCTCTGCTGCGCCGCCTGCTTATGCTCTGTGTGTGTGTGTGTCAAGTAAATAGATAAAATCTTAAAAAAGAAAGGAAAGAAAGAAAGAAAGAAAGAAAAAGAAAGAAAGAAAGAGGAAGGAAGAAAGGAAGGAAGGAAGGAAAGTTCTCTGAGACTCCCAACTGCAAGGGAATGAGTATTGTACTCAGGTCATTGACACAGGAAACACTCTCAAAAGGCCTGTCTTCTCCTCAAACCCAGGGAATAAGAGGGCTTTTTCAGGGGCAGGACAGGAAAGCAGTCTGTCACACCCTAGCTGCACATTGGCTGGGCTTTGGTGAGACAGGTGCCTCACACGCACAGAAGGGAGAGGATTTTTGCAGTTTGGTCTGCATCAGCCCTTTACATCCTGTTCTTGCAGAGGTTGACTTGAAGGACTTTAGAAAGAGGCAGTTTGTCTATGGACATAAAATTGTGGTAGTTGAGCTAATTTTTTTCCAATACGTTCACTTCTGTTTAAGATTCTTTCGAAGGTTGACAAAAGGACCAACGTCATATTTCTTAAATGTATCCCTTAATATTACAGGTGTTGTAACCAGACTGCCAATAAAGTTATTTTAAAAATAAACTAAACTTCTACAGGACCGTAGTTATTAAATACTTCACAAGAGATATTTTGAAGCTCCCTTTGTGAAATCTTACATGAATGAGTATTTCACTGATTAACTGTGGAAAGGTGATTTATTCTCCCTCAAACTTAGAGTCTAAATATAATCATTTCATTACTGGTAACAAATCACCTTAAGAGCTTTTACAGCTAGAATATTTCCTCACAATCTGGCATTAAATGTTGAATGCAACTTTCAATTCTATCTCCCTTTATCATGCTGTAATGAACCTGAAGGTTAATTTCCTTCCCATCTGCCTTTATTTCTTCTTCTGTTGATCTTATGCCTTTTTTTTCCTTTTTCTTCCATGGGAATATATTTTTTCTATTCCAAACCCATTCTTTTTTCCACTTGCAGAATTGGGCAGTGGATTTTCGGTAAGACTCCAAACTAAAGGATCACGTTTTCATTAACATAATGTCAAGTCTCTTTCTTCCCATTAATCAGCTGATTTTATAATTTGAATTTTTGTTTTGAAGCAAGGTTTTTTTTTTTTTTCTTCTGTAAGCGAACAGCACTTTGAAGGTTGTAGAAAACAAATACTGGAGAACCTATGTGAATTAGTCATTCTAAATGATATTCACACAACCGAGGCACTTTTTTGATCATGAAGCTATATTATGACTTTTTCCTCCGTTGATACTGTTGGTAATAACTCTAAGTGACATAGTAGTATGTGCATCTAAATCTGTTCAATGAGATAGGCAGTTTAGTAACAGCATTTTGAAATTTCAATTGGAGTTATGATCAATGTGAAGAAAAAACTTGGGTAGTCCGATGGGACATGTGCTGGGTTTATATGACAGTTCAGTTGTCCTCCATCAAATTGTAAGCATAATGGCTAAAAGCACAGGTTTGTGGACAGTCTGACCTGTTGACTCTAATCATAACTCTTTAATTCCTGATCTATGAGCTTGGACAAATACCTAAGCCTCATTTTCTCACCTTCAAAATGAGGACTGTAATACCCAGACCAGAGGGTTGTTGTAATGATACATAATAATTGTTTAATAAACTCTATTGCTGTTTTGTTACTATTACTGTAACTGGCGCAGAGCCAATGTAAAGTAACCATTCGTTGGCCAAACTCAGATGCCTCTGTTGAAATGGCAGGACAATTACAGCCTACAAATTACACACATAATGCCTTAATTATCCTATTTAAACCATAATAATAAGCCTCCAAAGGTATGTTCTCTTGGCCTCAATTTAGGTTGTAGCAGCATATGGATTATGGATCTTTGATATTTTTAGTTCAGTTATATCTTAGTGCATCAAATACTTTCAAACTTTCTAAAAGAAATTTGTGTTATGCAGATCTGCTGTTTCTGTACTTTGCTTCACACCTGACATTAGTACCTGACAAAATATGTAAGGTTTTAGTATTTTGTTTTCTCACGTGAGAGAAAAAGTTTATTTTCCTGCTTTTTTTTTAAACTATTGATGTTTCTTCTGCCTATTTTCAAATATTGCACTGTTGGTGTTTTTTTAAAGATTGTATTTATTTGAGAGACAGAGAGAGAGAGAATGCGTGCATAAGCGAGAGAGCACAAAGGGCGAGAAGCAGAGGGGGGGGGAGAAGAAGACTACCCCTGAGCAGGGAGCCCAGTGTGGCTGAGATCATGACCTGAGCCAAAGACAGCCACTTAACCGACTGAGCCACCCAGGCGCCCCCAAATATTGCACTGCTATAAAATGTTTTCTTTATGTTTTAAAGCCAGAATACATAAGGATGATGGCAACATGGAGTCATGTTGCAGTTGGGATGTGGAGTCTAGCTTCTCTGCTCATTGGTTATGAGGTCTGGGATTAGTTATTTACACTTGAGGAATGTCAGTTTCCTTATTTATAACCTGAGGATAGTAATATTCTCATAGGTCTATAGAGAAGATTGATGGAAGAATAAATAGTATTGTAAATAGTAGAACATAGATATAAATGTCAATTGTTGCTATGAAAGTAACTTAAATCCCAGTAATTTTAAGTAAATTGGTGGTAGACATGTGACATAATCTTGGGGGTTTTGTTTGTTTTTAAAGTAAGTAATTCGTGTCTTTACATTTGTTATTAACTATGTTTCTTAATCTTTAGATGTATCAGCTTATATTATTATTAATTTTTAAAGTGCAAAATTGTTATCTCACATTAGGATGATTACTTTATAAAAACAGAAAATAACAGGTATTGGTGAGGTATGGAGACATGGGAACTGTTGTATACTGCTAATGGAAAGATTAATGGTACAGCTGCGATGGAAAACAGCTAAAAATATTGGTGATTCCTCAGAAAATTAAAAATAGAATTACCATATGATCCAGCAAGTTCACTTCTGGGTATATAAACAGAGAAATTGAAAGCCAGGTCTCTAAAAGATATCAGCATTATTCACAATAGCCAAAAGGTGGAAACACCCTAAGTGTCAACCCTAAGTGTCCACTGACAAATGAATGGATAAACAAAATGCAGTGTGTGTGTCTGTGTGTGTGTGTGTGTGTGTGTGTGTATAATAGACTATTCAGCCTCAAAAAAGATAGAAATTCTGACACATGCTACAAACCTAGATGAACCTTGGGGCCATTATGCCAAATGAAATCAACCAGTCAGAAAAGATAAATACCGTTTGATTCTACTCATGCAAGATACCTAAAGCAGTCAAATTTATAGAGACAGGAAGTAGAATAGAGGTTGCTAGTGTCTCGGAAGAGGGGGAAATGGAGAATTGTTCTTTAATGTAGATCTTTGTTTTTCAAGATGGAAAGAATCCTAGAGATTGGTTTGAGTGTAAATGTACCTCACACTACTGAACTGTTAACCTGCAAATGGTTAAGGTGGTACACTTTATGTTGGGCATATTGTATGTGTGTTTTCCCACAGTTTTCTTTAAAAAAAGCCAAAATGGTGGTTTGACCATCTGAAAGCAATATAAAGTCGAACAGCATAGCCTGGTATTTAAAAGGGCTGATGGGGGTGGGGGAGTGGCGTCAGACCAACCTGGCTCCATTACATACCTGGGGAGTTCCTAACTCTGGAGAAGGTAACTCTAAACTTGAGTACCTGCATCTTTAAACTGGGTGGAATTAATGCATCCTTCAGTCGTGCTGTTTTGAGGTTTAAAAGAGATATTGTTCTAGAGAACAGCAAGGTATCTGTAGTTTTTTTTTTTTTAAGGTTTTATTTATTTATTTGACAGAGATAGAGACAGCCAGTGGGAGAGGGAACACAAGCAGGGGGAGTAGGAGAGGAAGAAGCAGGCTCATAGCGGAGGAGCCTGATGTGGGGCTCGATCCCATAACGCCGGGATCACACCCTGAGCCGAAGGCAGACACTTAACCACTGTGCCACCCAGGCGCCCCAAGGTATCTGTATTTGTTTGCTAGTGCTGTTACAACAAATTACCATAGACTGGGTGGCTTAAAAAACAAGACATTTCTTTTCCCAGAGTTCTAGAGGCTAGAAGCCCGAGATCAAGGTGTTGACAGATTTGGTTTCTTTAGAAACTTTTTCATTGGCTTATAGATGGCTGCCTTCTCCCTGTGTTCTCACGTGGTCTTTTCTCTGCATACACGGGGGTATGTGTCTAGACTTCCTCTTCTTAAAAAGACACCACTCATGTAGTGCCCACCCTAAGTAACTCATTTTGACATAATTAACTCTTCCAAGACTTTGTCTTCAAATGTGGTTACATTGTGAGGTACTGGGGGTTAGGGCTTCAGCATACGAATTTTGGGGGCCATAGTTTAGCCTATAACAGTATCTGATACACCTTAAATGTAGAATAAACTTAAACTGGTGTGAATTAGTTATTTTTCTAGATAAGTGCTTTTAGTATACATATAAAATATGATATTCCTCTCATAATTCATATGATTTGAAAATGAAATGTGATATAGATAAGGGCATTCATTCAGCAAAATGTGACTCATTAGTCAATTGAATAGATGAGAGACCACTTGGGTAAACTAGGGAATTAAAAGGTGGTTCATGTGTTCTGGAAACTAAAAATGAATGTCATTACTTTAATCACAATATTTACTTTCTATTTTATACTGTTCTTTTATACATTGTTCTATTTAATGCTCCTAAGAACCTTGTTAGGAAGATGTGGGTCTATGTTTTATATGTTTTAAGGTTATATATTTATTTCTGTTGCATCTGGTACTGGAAATGAATTGTGACGGTTTTAAAAATGGACTCACTATATCATTTTAAAATAGAAGTAAGTGAGGCAGGCTTGGCAATAATCCAAGGGCAAAAACATACACAAAATACTGAGAAATCTGGATTCAGAGGACAAAATGAGCATGTGTCTCTAACATCCCCTTCTGTTCCAATTCCCTTGAAATAAGAGTGTGTGTGTATATATATATATATATATTTATAAAAGTTTAAAAAGTAAGTGAAACATAGGAGGACAATACAAATTGACAGAGACAGAGGAACAAAGGGAAAAAAAGGGCAAAATTTATAATAGGGATGGGTCCTTGCTAAGGCCTTAATGAGGCCTGTTACTTGAGAGTGTCTCAGGTTTAAAGTCAGTGGCGCTGGGGCGCCTGGGTGGCTCAGTCGTTAAGCATCTGCCTTCGGCTCAGGGTGTGATCCCAGAGTTCTGGGATCGAGCCCCACATCGAGCCCCACATCGGGCTCCTCCGCTGGGAGCCTGCTTCTTCCTCTCCCACTCCCCCTGCTTGTGTTCCCTCTCTCACTAGCTGTCTTTCTCTCTGTCAAATAAATAAATAAAATCTTTAAAAAAAATAATAAAGTCAGTGGCGTAGGAAGGAAGATTGAGGGTTGGAGAGTTTAATTGGGCAGCTGCATTTATGATGTTTGGGTTAGGGCCCCTGAGTCTTCCTCAGTCTCTGGCGGTGGTTTGGAGCGGGACAGCTCATAATTCCCAGGAGGAACAGGTGTTCTGTCTGCAGCAGACAAGCTACTGGAACAATCCATCAAGAAACCTACTCTCCTCGTTTCTCACATTGCTGAGGGCAGACTCTTGTAATCATCATCAGCCTCTCAGATTGCAGAGTGACTAGTCAGCAGATCATTTTTATGTGTTTTGGGAGAACTTACACCATCCAAGAAAAGCACTAGAATGGGGGGTGTTGGGAAAGGGAGGAGGGAGTTAACAGAGGAAGCAGAAGATGATGAAATTAAGTGATCTCTGAGCGATCCGGGAGGATTAGCATCCTTATCTCAACAGCAGACTGGAAAAATAACGTACTCAAACTTTTAAAAAGTCCTATAGATAGTAATAATAATAATACAAGTAAAAAGGTTTGCTGGGTATAGAATGTACACAACCACAGAGGAAATTAAATAACGAGAAAAGGAAGCCCAGGGATTTTCTGAAAATGTACTGCCACAGATGAGAGATGGAAAGTAAGCATGGAGAGGTAATTGATATAAGGGGACGTATCTAGAAGTTTCAATGAGATGCCGAAAGGACAGTAGAAATGACGGTGGAAAAATTCCTCAATGGGCATCCAGCAGGTTGGATAAAATAAACAGTACCCATTTTTTAACAACTGTGGTGCAAGACCAGAATTTTAAAGATTAAAAACAAAAAAAGTTGAAAGGCAAGCCGTAGAGAACAAAAACAGAACAAAGCAAAACAAATTACCTACAAAGAAATGAAAATCCAAACGACATCACCATTGTTTTCAGTAATAATAAATACAAGAGAATAATGAGAAGGAAAGAGTGGAAAATCCAGAATCTCCTCTGCCAAACTAAGATTCAAGTGTATGATTTAAAAAAAAATTTTTTATCATAGAAGGTCCCTGAATTTTATCACATGCAAAAAAGTTACTCAATGGTATGTACCAGTAAAAAAAAAAAAAAAAAAAGAAAGAAAGAAAAGAGAGACAGAGAGAGAAAGAAAGAATTTAGAAGCTTGGTTACAAGAAATTTGGGTAGGTAAAGAACCCAGTAAAACTTCCTTATGGTTAACTCTAAATCGTAATGCTGCAGAGGAAAAAATGTATGCACATGTGATGACGAATATCAAGTCTGAGCTAGAAAAACTAGAAAAGACAGTCATAAATAAAAATAAGGAGTGCAAAGCAAACATAAACTGATAGGGAAGAGATTTAAAAATAAATAAAGGCTGCCTTACCAGAACTCCCAAGTTTCCAGACAATATAGGCATATAGAGCTTGCCTTGTTTCTCTAAAGATTTGCCTGTAGGAAGAAATGTAGGGAGTGACCATGAATTAGAAGCCAGTGTACCAGTTCTTAATATCAAAAGTTTTCTTTTATATGAACAGGTTCAGGACACAGTACCCCAAAGTTTGACACGAGGGTGTATAGAATTTTTAAGCTGAAGGAGTTTGATATAATGGCAGAAGTAGGGAGGTCATTCTGCCTTTTCCTCTGCCCTTCACCTTGAAACAAGTCAGAAGACTCTCAGGTGAGAGTTGCTCTCTCTATACCCAGAGGAAAGGAACATCTTTATCTCCAAAGACAAAGGGATGCTGAGAAAAACCCTAACAGGCTTTGCTAAATTTCCCCCAGTTGACTTGTAACGTCATAACCTTTAACCTGTCGTTCTCCTCCATGACTGTCCACTCCTCGTCAAACCTAGATAAAAATACTCAAGCCTGTTTGTTTTCCTGTGTCACATAAAACTTAAATAAATCTGTATGCTTTTTCCCCCCTTTTTTTCTCCTAATCTGTGTTTGTCAATTTAATTTTCAGACCCAGCCGGGGCCCCAAGTGGGTCAAGGAAAACTTTTTCCTTCCCTACATACACATGACCTTAACCCACGGACCCCCATGTTCAAAAACTTCTCCAGATTGCTTTTGAGATTATAGTGAAGGAGAGAGATTTTACTCATGAAATGAACACATTTTTAAAAAGCTATTCAGAAGGAAAGCACTGATAATACACACCTGAAAAGAAGTCAAATCCATTTGAAAGCTTAAGGAATCAGAGAATTTATTCAGAAGTCAGAAGGGAGTTTTACATTAAAAATCTATGAAGGAGCCCTGATGTTTTTCAAGGGAATAAATCATTAGACCTGTTTTTGTTCCTTAAGTGTTTAACTCCTAGGACATGGAGTTCTCTTATATGTGAAGGTCTTTTAATTATGAGGAGGAAAAGTCTCATCAAAATATGTCTCTTAATTGACTCAAGTAGAAGTAAGCCTGTAAGAGTGATTATCTGAAGAATAAATGGAAAAGTCATTCACAAATTTACTCCCAAACCATGCATAGGTTAAAGTAAGTCAAATACTTTAAGTGATTAAAAAAAAACCCAACAGATGTTTTTACATTATATAAATGATTCCAGAACATAGAAATAACAAAATGCCCAATGGTGGAATGATTGGATAAACTTCAGTGCACCTCCACCATGAAATAATATGCACACATTTTACAATGACAGACCTGTATGTACTAACATAGAAGAACGCCCAAAATTTAAATAAAAAGTCAAGGAAAAAATATGGAGCATTTTCAATTTATATTTTAAATTAACTATGTCCATACAGTTAAATAGACACATAAATGTAAATCCATACATTAATAGTATTCCCTCAGAGCAGAAGAGATGGATGTGTGGATGTCTGAGTGTGTGCATGTGTGTGCATCTGTGTGTCTGTGTGTACATGTGTGCATGTGTATGTGTATTGTGTATGCCTGTGTATGTGTGTATGTGTCTGTGTAGAAAATTGGGGACAATTGATACATTTACAGTAAAATCTTTATATTTCCATATTTTCTTAGTATGTTAAAATCAGAATGGTTTTATTTCTTACTTTGTAATGAAAACGTAGAAATCATGCCGAAGTATTTCATTTTCACAGAAAGACAAAGTCACTGAGTCTCAGACTTACCAAGCTCTTTGCAGAGTCAGAAAACTGGACTATCACCTGAACCCAAGCCTATGTTTCTGGAACCCACCATCTCCCCAGTTTAAAGTGATATATTTATTTCTAAATATTATAAATTATATGTGGGGATATTCTGATTTTAAAGCTACCATGCACATATACTTCATACATAAATCACAAAACAAAACACATGCACTCATGTAAAAGGCACAAAAAAAGGTCACTCACTTAAAGATAACTAATGTGGGGCGCCTGGGTGGCACAGCGGTTAAGCGTCTGCCTTCGGCTCAGGGCGTGATCCTGGTGTTATGGGATCGAGCCCCACATCAGGCTCCTCTGCTATGAGCCTGCTTCTTCCTCTCCCACTCCCCCTGCTTGTGTTCCCTCTCTCTCTGGCTGTCTCTATCTCTGTTGAATAAATAAATAAAATCTTTAAAAAAAATAAAAATAAAAAAATAAAGATAACTAATGTGAAAATTATTAGGTATATGCTTCTAGTCTTTTGTTCTCATACATACTATAAAATATTTTTAAATTAAGGCTATATGTACATATTTATATAGTTCTAGTTTTTAACGTATGTCCATATATATATATATGTGTGTGTGTATGTACATACACAAAGATATTTTCCCATGCCATTAAACAGTCTTATAAAGGCTGCTTGAATACCTGTGTATTACTTTATCTTTTGTATGGATGCAGCAGGACCTAGTTAACTAATTCATTATCGCCGGAATTTTTGCAGTGTGTTATCTCTGAATATTTCCTTATAGCAAATCCCTAGCAATGGAATTTCTTAGTCAGAACTCATATTTGTAAGTCTTTTGATAGATCTCATGGAACTACTCTCCAGAAAGTTTTTACCATGGCCAGTTTATAAGCAGGCTCCTTTCTCTTTCCCCAGACAATGCTAGGTAATCAAAATAAATTTTATTAGTGTTAAAAGTTCCCAATACAATAAGTGCAAGACGTTATTTTTCTGCCTTTCAGACTCCACCATTTAGTGCCATTTAGCGCCAGTTGAAATGCCTGACAGAATGCATAATACTCTGGGCAAGTCTTTACTGTCAAAGCAAGTAGGTTTTCAAACTTTCAAAGTATCCACTTAGAAGTAGGTCATTTGGGAAGAACTCCTAAGTGCCAGTTATATTCCAGGGTAACCCAGATAACAACTAAAGTCACTCACTCTGTCCTTTGAGATGCAAATAAAATTAGTTCAAACCTGTCTTGCTATCCCTTGGAAGTCTAATATTCCCTCTAAGATGTCTGAATCCCAAGGAGCATATGCTTTCATGTCACCTTGCACTCTGATTTCTTGCTCCATCCGCGCCTCCCCGGCTGGCCCTGCACCTGCAGAGTTGTACTGTCCTCCTTGCATTATTGATGAAACAGGGACGACACTCCTAACAAGACTCATGCCGTTCGGTGGCAGGCATAAAGAGGACCTTCTGGGTGGGAATTAGAGAGTTGACACCCCCGTTCTACCCAGCAAATGACATTTATAAATTATGAATTTATGAAATGAATGGAAATTAAGTATTAGCCATTTCCATTCTTAAAAGCCATTCCATTAGTGCAGGAGGCACGTCTCATTGTCCTTTCTCCTGAGGGCAGCACCTGCTGACGTGCGTCTCAGACCTTCCGTCGTCCTCTCTGTCCTGCAGTCTCTTTGCGTCTCTGTTCTCCTCGCTTAGCCCTCCCCCACCAAACCCAGTTCATTTCTCTTGTGGAATTGTTTAATGATGGCTTTTCTCTCTCCATGCCATCCAGCTGGAACCCCGGAGACTTCACCTTCATAAGTAGTGTGCCCAGTTAAGAATGTTCCTGGACAAAGACCATTTTCTCCCAGATAGGAATATTATCATTAGCACTTAAAAGAACACCTTGCTGCTTCAAAGGCACAATGCCAGGAAGGCTTGGGTATATGAAGGGGAACAAAATCGGATTCGTGCACTCCAGGTTGTCCAAATGTAGCATCTCTTTTAGGCTTGGCCTCTGACCACCTGCTGACTTTAATCTCCATGTGTGATCCTGACCTGCCCATATCTCACAGGAAATTTAAAAGACAGACCCAAGGGGGTATATGCTTCACTCAAGAACCACAGCTTAAATCTGGTGCACAGGGTCATTCTTGCTAGCTCTGTGAACTCCTACATTTTGCTGTCTCATATGCAGTGTCCCAGCTGGTACCATATCCTATTGCCATTCTCGACCTATTATGATGCTAGAAAACTTCTTTGCCAAGCCAATATTGAGTTCATCCAACTTGAGTTCTGTCTTTATCTTACTTGGCATTCAGAGTGAGTATATGTATTATAGGGCATTTTCTTAGGAACAGAAACCCAACTCAGATTACTGTAAGAAAAAGAGAGAGAGAAGGAGGGAGAGAGTGAATTCATTGATTAATGTCTTGGGAGGCCTGGTGGTAGAACTGACTTCAGGGAATCCAGAGATTAAAACAGTACTGCCTCTTCCTCCCTTCCTCCCTTCCTTCCTTTCTTCCTTCCTCTTTCTCTTCCCCTCTGCCACCCTCCCACTGTTTCTCTCTCCCTCACTGCCTCCCGTCAAAAATGGAGTACTGTAGAAGGGCTCGCTGGCTATGAGATACCACTATACAGACTCAGTCAGTATGGAATTATAGAAAGAATCCTAATTTGGCAATTAAAACACTAGGTTCTAATTCTAGTTTGGGGCCAAGCTAGCTATAAGTCCTCAAGAAACTTTCTTAATTTCTGTGCATTTCCAGGACTTGGATTCTTCATCGGTCCAGTCGTACACAATATGGCTTATTAAGATGACCCAAGGAGTTTATGAAAAGCAGGTGTTTGAGCTATACAGCAAATCCATTGACTCACAATCTCAGAGGAGAGGGTTCCAGACTCTGCGAACACTGTGGATGCTAATATGTTACCAATTTGGGAAACACAGAAATAGCCCATATGTTTTGGAAGTTTCCTCCAAGATATAAAATGTATGACACTGGGAGGTTGTAGGAGGACCAGATCCAGCTACATACTACATGGTATTTTGTGAGTTCATCATAAAAAACACAATATCATTATAAACAGGTACAAAAGAATCATATGTTCCAATTAGACTTGACATTTCTCTGAGATGAAATAAAATGGAAGTTCTAAAAAGATCACAGAAAAACCTTTTCAAACATGCAGGGAACGTGGCACGCATGCACTCTTCATAGATCACCAACAAAAAGATGAATCAGAAACTTTTGGGAAAATAACAGGTAGTGATGATAGATTAATTAAATATAGATCTAAGGATATGCCACCATGGGAATTTTGGTGACAAAACACAAGACAGATGCAGAATAATAATATAATTTACTAGGTAAATAGAAATTAAGTAGGTCTCCTTACTCAGGATCGTGGTCATGACACTTCTCAGGGCAAAAAGATTCTTGCTGCCATTTATATGCAGCCTAATAACCATAATTTGAAGATAACCACATTGTGACCACTGTTGGGTGCTTCTTGGTTCTAGATGACTCCATTAATGGAAGCTTCTCTTCCCATATTGGTTTAAGGGAAATCTGGAATAATTTTATGCCCAGGCTGTCTGTTTAGGCAGAGAATCTACAATATCTTTTGTCATTAATTAATCCATTTTATGAGGGAAACAAACAAACACCTTACTCTATGTGAAAATTTCCACTTTGCATTAGTCAAGACTCTTTCAATGAAAGGTAAAAATATGCAACTCAAATGAGCTTATGAAGAAAGAAAAAGGAAAAGAAAGGGGTTATTTTATTAGTTCACATAATTGCAAGTCTAGGGACCTGCTTCCAGTCTGCTGGGTCCAGAGTTCAGATGCTGTCATTAAGACTTTGTTTGCCTATCTTGGCTTTAGTTGTCTCATCTTGGCTTCATTGTCAGTACAAGTTTCTCCACTTGGCAGAGCAACATGATAGCTGACAACTCAATTATACTCATCAAAATAATAATACTGAGACTAGTTTATCAAGTATCTACTGTGTTCTAAGTACTCTACATGAATTAACACCTTCATCACAGTAGCTCTGGGAGATGAGTCCTGTTATTGGCCCATTTTAGAGATGTGAAGACTGTCACAAAGAAGTGATTTACCCGACTTAGTGAGTGTTGGAACTGGGATTCTGATTCGGGCTGTCTCACACCAGAACCCAGATCCACTTGCAATTGGTTGAGAAGATTGGGTCCACTCTCATGTCATGACCAAACATGATTATTGTAAAATAGGGAGTGGTTTTCCCAAAGGAAGTGATGATGGAGAGACCAACCGAAAGACTAAGATGTATTTTTTTCTTTTGGTAATTGAACACTATATGTAATTTAAAAAAATGCATTTGGCTCTCAACATCTTGATTTCCTCCTTTGTAAATCACAAATAATCCCAGGGTTGTTATAATCAATATGAGTTAACATATATTTTGCCAACAGTAATCCAGTATAAGGTATTATTTAAATAAAAAATAAAACTAGCTTCCATTACTAATAAAGGAGTGTCTCAATATAAAAAACAAAAACAATAACAAAAAAACAAAAAACTGCCCTTGGTTGAAGGATCAAAGAATTAGAATTAATCTAGAGGTTGGAAAGGTCTGTGAGACAAACTAACTTTGGGGAGGAAGAAATGCAGTAGTCAATGGGATTGTTAGAATAAAGGAAACAACAGTAATGGGAAAGTAAATGAATCCACCTCGCGAAGGTCATTTGTTTTTTCTACCTCCTAGCAGTGCAGGTATCTTTTTTGGAAGACACTTTTGATTTAAAAGCATGGAACAAATATATAGGTGTTCAGGTCTTCAGGAAGATGAGAGAGCTGCAAGATAAAAGAAGGTGAGACATAATTTGAACATCGTACTTTCGAACATCTTAAATTTACTTGCTTTTTTGCTTAACCACACACAGGCAGAATCAGTCCGTGCACATGCGCGCGCGCACACACACACACACGCACACGCACACACTGCTTTTTTTGGTGGAAGCATCAGAAGTCAATGTTTATATTAGATTCAAGACTAAAGACATCTTTTGGGCGATGAAATCCTTTTCTTTGTATCTTCTCCGTGCTTCTCTCTTTTAATCTATTTAAAAAACAGATTCCAAGTCACAACAAAACTCACCTGAAAACAATGAGAGGATAAAAAGCAAAGCAAAACAAACAAGATGGGAGTCGAGCCATACAATTCAACATCAGAAAAAGAGTAGAAATGGACACCTCTCCCCAGTATTTGTGTTTTCCCACACTTAGCTGGTTCCATAGCAAAGGCCAACCTATCTTTGATATACTTGTAAACTTTTTTATGAGGGACATATATGACAAGAGCAATCATTTTTGCTTTCACTGCTAAGCAGTATTTTAGAATAAGATTTAAAGAATGACCATAAAGAAAAATGTAAACCCTTCTTTCTTTAGCAACATATTGCAACTTATTGGTGCAATATACTAGATGGAGGATTTTTATTTTTTGGAAATATTTTCATATGTTTTTCTATTACTTTTTGGGATGGTCCCCTTCTGAGTACTTTGGATGCAATTTAGTGAGAGAGTACACTGGTAATGAATAGCGTGGTTTAGAGCAGAGAATTTTTTGTTAGCATGGTTCAGCAGTGTTTGCAGGAATCCATCATCCTTTAGAGCTGTATTAGACTACTGTCCACATAGATGTGTGTTTTTAAAAGTGAATATCTTAATCTAATAAAGCGTATCATATTTGATATATATTCCATAGGAAGACATGTCAGTGTGATTAGTCCTACCAAGACTGGTATTTTTCTAAATGTTACCTAAATGAGATTGATCACACTTTAACCAGACTTCTAGTCCACTCAGGAGTTTTTACCCCCCCTCTCTAGGGGTCTTTCTCATCTTTGCATTATTGCTGTGATAAGAGATGGGATTAGGCTGATTCTTGTTAAGCAAAATAAAATCTGATTAGAGAAATGTACAAGCAGTGGATTGAAGTGTTTTTTAAATTAGACATAAATATATGCTTTCAAGTAAATTGATGGAATGAAAGTATATGGAATTTATATTATGTGCTTATAATAGATACTGAGATACTTTTAATAGTAAAAAATATATTATCATGCAATATCCCTTATGGTTTTAGAAGAAAGTACTTTTGTTGACTTTTTTTCATTTCATAGTATTGAATTCTTATAATGTTCTTTGAAAAACTTTTCAAATTTAAACATGTTTACATATGTACCTACAGTCATATAATCATCAGAGTGTCATGAAAATTAATTTTATTTCTCCATTTACTTAATGAAAGTGTAAGTTTCTTCAAACCAGGTGTATTTATTGATTCTAAATTCATCTTTGAGAAGATAGCATCATGTACTATTAGTGACACTACTTTATTGTAGTTTATAAATATTTCTTTCAAGTAACACTTTTATATTTGCTTTACCAGATAGAATATCCTTTATTTTGTCTAATTAGTAATATTTTCTGTGTTTTGATTAGCTGTCAGTAATGTGGGAAGATTACTTTCTTCCGTATTATAATTTTTCCACATTGTAATCTTTAGAACTGATTGTGTATTTATTATTTTCTAAGGGATGATTTTTCATAGTAAGTCTCCAGAAAGATTGTTAATTATTTTCACAAATGTTTAATACAACACTGCTGATCATCTATTAAAGGCAACAGAGACTGACACTATCTATTATCCTTGAGATGAAATTTGTATACGTTTCTGTGTGTGTCACATTCTATAGTACTTAGTCCTGGAATTTATTTTTAACTATTTAAAGTTAATTTACTGAGCTGGAATTGATAACATACAGAAAGCTGAATGCCACAGGCTTTGAGTGCTTTAAATTGATAAAAACAAACAAACATAAAACAAGCATATGCTTTAAAGACCGTAGTGGTTGATTATTACCCACTCTGCCCAAAACTTTTCACTGGGAACACAGTCACTAAAGTAATTTGGTTTTCACATATTGATTCTAGATCAATTCCAGGCTTCAGTGGAAAAAAAAAAAAAACAAGAAAGAGGACTGATTATAGTAAAATTTCTCTGTTTACCAAACTTAGAAACACATCAGTGTGTTGAAGTACATCAATTGCGCAATCAGCATGGAACAGTGGGAAATTTTTATTTCAAAAAGTTTAAAACATCCTTCACTCTGGAAGTTGGAGGTCTATGTGGTGTCATTACTCTTTGATTGTTAAGGATTTTTTGTTGTAGTTGTTTTGTTTTGTTTAAGTAGAGATTAGAAACAGGCTTCAAAGTCAGATACAATTAAGCTTGGATTCTGCTTATACCTCCTACTAGCCTTGTATCAAGTTTCTGATTTACAGAATGGAGACAAAAATACCTACTCAATAGGGTTGTTGTAAGGATTAATGGCAGATACACACAAGACTTTAGACTACAGCCTGGCTGAAAGTGAGGCAACCATTAATGATACTGTTACTGTTCTGTAGGTGGTGTTGTTATTGTCTTCTGGGGTTAGATGGTGTGTTAATAAGGCAATCACACCATTCTGATCTCTCCCGATATTAATAATTAATTACTTATAATTGCCTGGGGAAAGCTAGTAAGGATAATGTATATTAGGATATTTTCTTTTTTATAACCAGATTCTAAATCCTAACCTTGAGCTGAACTTGCTGGAATTTTCTTAAGCACAGAAAATCCACCTGGACAGTGATAAAGTCACCTCAGTTAAAGTCATCATTGGGGGCTCCATGCACAGACTTTGGAAATGAAAGACATTTGATTCCATTGGAGTATTCATACCTATTTGTATCTTATCTATGTCCTATAGACTAGGACCAAATAGATTTTGTTTTCCACAGGATACCCAGTATCTAGCATAAAGTCCAGAATATAAGAAACCCTAAATATATATTTGTTGAATAAGTTTATCAAAGAGGACATTAAATCATATGCCAATGAGAAGTTTCTACTCTTCTTTCTTAATATTCTGAAAAACATTAGCAAATCTATTTTCTTGTCAAGTTTTCAAGTGATTATCTTCCTCATTGCAGACATATAAATCTATATTCCTTGGTATTAGCTATTATTCTAAGGGTAGCAGAAGCATAGTCTATTATTAGAAAGTTACTGGCTTACCTCACTGAATGCAAAGAAAGAATTGACAACAAAGGGCAAGAAAAAGAGGAAATTCAAGAGCTCCCACACAACAGTTTAGCTGCCAGTAGCTCCTAGTCTGTCTTTAAATTTTCAAAAAAGAGAGTCTAATTAGCCCAACTTGGATGAGTTGTCTACCTTTGGACCAGTCAGCTATATTCAGGGGTAGTATCACTTATAAGTGACACATTTGTTAAGAGTCTACCCTGTGGGTAGGACAGCTAGTTTATAGCAATTAAAAGAGCTGGAAGACAGCCCATCTCTATCAGAAAGAGCTAAGCTATCCTGCAATAACAAATTACCCTGAAGTCATAGTGACTGAATTCAACAAGTTTTATTTCTTACTTTCAGCACATTTCCATTGTTAAGTGTCTGGGGGCTCTGCTTTGCGTCATCCTCACTCTAGAACCCAGGTTGAGAACAGTCTGTACCTAGACATATGCTGTCCAATATAGTAGCCTCTAGCCATATGTGGCTGTTTAAATTTAACTTTAAAATAGTTACAGTAAAATAAAAATATAGTTCCTCAGTCGTAATAGCCACGTGTCGAGTTCTCAGTAGCCTCGTGTACTGGGGCTAATGGCTAATATATTGGACAATGAAGAGAACATCTCCATCTTTACGGAAAATTCTAGTGGACAATACCGATCTGTTACTCATAACTGTGGCAGAATAAAAGAGGGCTCTGGGGGGTCTTGGTCTGGCAATTAAACCCTTTAGCTGAGAAGCAACATTCATCATTTCTGCTCACAGTAACGGCCCCACCAAATTTCATTACTCTGCCCAGTATCAAGAGGTTCGGGGGGGGGCCTGGGTGGCTCAGTTGGTTAAGCATCTCTCCTGGGATCAGGTCATGATCCCCGCATCAGGCTGCGAGCCTGCTTCTCCCCCTCCTTCTGCCTGCTGCTCCCCTTGCTTGTGCTCTCCCTCTCTTTCTCTCTGTCAGATAAATAAATAAAATCTTAAAAAAAAAAAAAGTTTCAGGAAATGTAATCCTACTGTGATAGTTAATTTTATGTGACAACCTGACTGGTCCACAGGATACCCAGATAACTGGTTAAACATTATGTCTAGGTGCATCTGTGAGGGTTTCCAGAAGAGATTAGTATTTGAACTGGTGGACTGAATAAACGGTATTGCTCTCCCAACGTGGGAGGTCATCATCTTTCCATCGAGGTCCTGAATAAAACAGGAGGGCAGAGGGAAGGTTGAATTTGCTCTCTGCCTGGCTGCTTAGCTGGGATATTGATCTTTTGCCTCTGGTTTTCAGGCCTTCAGTCTTGGACTCTAGAATCAACACCTCTGATCAGCTCTTTGGCCCCCAGAGCTACATAGGCTCTCCTGGGTCTCCAGCTTACAGATGGCACACTGTGGGATTTCTCAGCCTCCTTAGTCATGTGAGCCAGTACCTTATAATAAATCTTTCTCTATGTATCTATACTTACATATCTGTATATCATATTGGTTCTGTTGCCCTGCAAAACCCTGACTAAAACACCTACAGTGTGACTAGAAGCAGAAACCAAAACATATTTGGTGAACGAGTACTAATAACAGTCACACAAACCAGCAGGCCTTTATTGTAACAACAAAATTAGGAACTATGGAATACTTAAATTTTTTTTCTTCAGTAAAATATCTGTGGCTTCTCCTTAGGGGAACAGTGTTGAACATAGAATCTTCATTTTTGATCTGGACTGGTCACACCATCCAAAAAGCTACCAAACTTTCCATGCATGTGTGTGTGTGTGTGTGTGTGTGTGTGTGTGAGAGAGAGAGAGAGAGAGAGAGAGAGGAAAGGAGAAAGAGACAGAGAGAGGGCAGGAAGAACAAGAAAGAGATGGGGTGGATGGTAAGAATATTGTTGGTGTCATTACTTTGGTCTGATTCTCCTTAAGGACAATATCCAAATGATTTGCTTCTGCTCTCGGAACATTGGTTTTATATGACAATATTAGTTTGATAAGCTGAAAGAAAAACGTATCCAGTCTTAAAAAAGCAAGGAGAACAATTATGCTTTTGAAGAGCACCACTTTACCCTCTAAACCTCTGAAGGCAGCCATTGTAACAACAGTTGAGAACATTGACCGCATGCCACATATTATGCTAAGTCTGTTACATGATTAAATTATTTAATCCTCATCACCTCAGAATTTTACAAATAAGGGATTGTTAAATAGCCAGCTTAAGATCATAAGGCTGAAAGGTGGTAGCCATGGTACTGAATTCGTCTGTCTGAACATTCTGGATTCCAAACCACGTACTTGGTGACTTTGGGATACCATTCATCATTTCGTTACGTTTCCCCTACTAGGCACTAAAATAATAATTAAAGAACAAATTGTAGAAACTCAGATTTCCTGAAGACCTTTCAACTCATTTTGAATAACTTATCTTACAGATGAAATGAGAGGGCTACATGGGGCTCAGGCTGTTGATTAAGGTCACAGAGGTAGCTATTAGCAGAGGCAGGATGGAGACCAAGGCCTTTGGAGGGCTGTAGCAATTTACATTTACAGGGGCAGAAGAAAGGATGATGATTCTATGCTGCTTGATCTAGTTTCATTCATTTATTCTCCCATCATTTCACTCAGCAGATATTGGAGAATATTCTACATTCCTAGCCCTCAGGTAGGTCATAAGGACAGAACTCTAATCAGACATGTTCTCTACACTTGTGGGGAGTGTCATTAATTGTGGCATAAATTTAGTTACTCATTTGAAACTTCAAGATGTTTTCTATCTTTCAAGCCTTTGAGACTTTAAAATAAATGCTAGTTGGTGTTAGCACCTTTATACTCTAAAATCAATTTTATTCTTCATGCTCAAAAGAGCACAAATGCTTCTTTAGAATGGATAATGTCACTCCAGCTTTGTTAGGCTGTTTAACATTTTACTCTCAGCAAGACTTCTGAGACCCTCTGCCCATCGCTGTGTTGTGTAGTTTTCTGGATTTGAACCAGTAACCCAGAAGTGATAGAATTTATATTCTGTGTATGACCCAGTTACAATTTCTGACACCTCCTGTTTTCTCCAAAGGGTTGATTTATTATTGCACAACAGATCTTTATACATTTCTTCGGTTCCGGTTCCACGGTATTCACTGGTGGCGGCTCAGGCACTTGTTGTTTGAAGACCTTGCTTTCTGAATTCTTTTAATGCTAAGCCATCTATCTTGAATGCTCGGTTTAAGCAAACTTGACTCCCTTTTGCTATCAGATACCCTATTTATAAGGGTAATTTCATGCCATTTACACAAGAAAAGCATGGCATTTGCTTTTCACATAAAGAATTATGTTTTGTTCTTACTGCTCTAGAGATTGTAAAAATGTACCCGGTTGCTTTGGAGGATTTTCCCTTGGAAAAAATTAAATCTTAATCTACTTTATAAAATTCTGTCTTATTATTTGGCCCATATCTACTCAAAATAGATTTCTGCCTGTGTTCTGCAAGGGAAAAAAACAAACCATCCTCCAAACTAAAACCTATATTTCATGAGAAAACAGACAAAGGAAAGGAAGGCTGTTATTAATGGGTAGTATATCACGCATACCTCTCATTGGGTTTTGAAACTGCCCGTCAGCTACACGAAAGCATGTCCATGGTGGCTAATATAATCACTTGTACATGGACCATTATTTATTCTCCATAAATATTTGGTCATTTGGATTGAGAGGTAAGGCACACAACATATCGGATGCTGTTGTTTCCCCACCTACATCCCGCTTTTCCAGCCCAGTATGTGCATTCATCAGGGGCTGTGAATGATGACAGCTAATGGCTCACTAGTCCAAAGAGTTGGCCTCAGCGGATAAGGGCCATGTCACCATGGAGGTCACACAGTGAATCAGTGATGTGGAGGTACTAAAGGTCACCACCTCACCTCAGTGTGATTTATCTCTGTGGTGCAATTTATGTTCCACAGTCTGCGTGGATTAGGCAAAGCTAGACCTAACAGAGAACCCATCCTTGCTTTTCTGCCTTCCTTGCCCTATTCTTGCATCCCTCCTTATTTTGACATCTTACCCGTACCAGGGATATAAGGCTTTTATGATGTTTTCCATTTTTTTTAAAGATTTATTTATTTGGGAGAGAGTACAAGCAGGAGGGGCAGAGGGAGAGAGAGAATCTCAACTAGACTCTGCATGAGTATGGAGTCTTGATGCTGGGTTCATCCCGTGACCCTGAGATCATGACCTGAGCCAAAACCAAAAGTCGGATGCTTAACTGACTCAGCCATCCAGCACCCCTAAGAGGTTTGCCTTTAAGATTGGTCTTAGAAGGCAGTAAATAATGTGGCTGAGGGTAAGATGAGGGACAGAGAGCTCTAGGGGGCAATCTACTTGGTGGTTAAATAATGGAAAGAGGTCACCATGGTAGCAAGCCACATTCTAAACTGTCCCTAGCGATGGATCGGATTTATACAATTCATGACCAGTAAAGATTGTCTATTTTATATATTTTTAAAGTTTCATTCTCTTTTCAGATATAAATGTGGCATTCTTTTAAAAAGGACAAATCTTCCTTGCAGAAAAATACCAAATAATTTGTGTAGATGCTCTCTCCCTTCAAGGAAGGAGGAATTCCCCATGAATATGGGCTAGATTTCATATGCCACTTCCAAAGAATAGGGTATAGAAAGGGAAAAAAAGAATAACTTTACAGCTGAGAAACTTGACAAATGCTACCTTAACCAAGTGATCAAAGTTAGCATCCTACATGATAACTCGTCTTAACATGCAATGTCATGAGTAGGGCACTTCACCTCTCTGGTATTATTCACTCAATCCCATAACCCTAGTTTCATCCTGAGAAAACATCACATAAACCAAAGTGAGGGACATTTTACAAAATACCTGATCAGTATTTCTCAAAAATTTCAAGGCCATGAAAAAAAAGGATCAAAAAGGACTAAATCCAATGCAATATCTGGATTAGATCCTAGTGTTCAAAGGGGACTATAATGAAAAAAAAAATCATGAAATCCAAATAATATATGTAATTCAGTTAATAGTGTTGAACCAATATTGATTTCTTATTTTTGCCAAGTCTACTGCAGTTATTAAGACAACATTAAGAAGAACAGAATAAAGGTATACAGGAATTCTCTGTATTCTCTTTGTAATTTTTCTGTAAATCTAAAATTATTCCATCATAAAAAATAAAAAAGTCTTACTACAGAGAGAGAGCGCCATTGCCTCAATGCAGATACTTTTATATCTGAAAATCAATAATTGAATGTAGCAGAACCACTAGGAGTAATTCTAGATATAATTAGCTACTTTTTTTTTTTTTTTTAATTTATTTGACAGAGATAGAGACAGCCAGCGAGAGAGGGAACACAAGTAGGGGGAGTGGGAGAGGAAGAAGCAGGCTCATAGCGGAGGAGCCTGACGTGGGGCTCGATCCCGGAACGCCGGGATCACGCCCTGAGCCGAAGGCAGACGCTTTAACCGCTGTGCCACCCAGGCGCCCCTAATTAGCTACTTTTAATCTAGGAGCCCCCAAATTAGGATTTCCACATTAATTTGAAGAAAAAAATTAATATTTTAAATCATTTAAAATCTCTTAGTCATCCGAAATAAATTTTGAGATCTACTGTGTTCCAGGCACTGGCAATGAAAAGTCTTGTGCCTATATTGTATACTATGTGCTTTAGAGACTGGCCGTCTGAGCCCAAATCTTCAGTTTCCTTTGAATAACTTAACTATTTCTGGCCTTAGTTTATTTAACTGTAAAATGGGGTGATAAGAATAGTACTTATTTTATAGGGTAGGAAGATTAATGGGGATAATGCAAATACAACAGTTGATACAGAGCCATGAAGTATATGTTAGGCATTGTATTATTATTATAAGGATCATCTAATATATGCATAACTTGGTATTATTAGCACTATCATATATCAACTATCCTTGCAGTAATTCTATCAACTGTAAATTTTAATATATATGCATATGGATTTAACTTGAGTCTCACAGCCTTCCTATTTCAAAGTAAATGTATTTCAACTTGTTTTTTGCAGAGGTGAATAAATATTTGGGGACATCGAAGGAAAAATGTTGCATGGGTCTGCCAATATACAAATCAATTAATAGCGTGAACATCATTTACTAGAATTTAAAACATCAAGAGAGTAATACATTTTTGATCTCTAATTGATACGATTTAAAGTTCCATCATAGTCATTTATAATGCTAGTTTATTATGACCATTTAAATAAGAAATTGAGGCCATGTGTGAAAGCTACGTTTAAATACATTAATATAGATGGATAAATTGAGTTATGAGATTATGTACACAGATAACGTTTCAGCTAAGGAGCTGAGACCACACTGGCACAGGGTAGAAGTCAGTTCTTTTTTGCTGGCAGCAATACAGTAAACACTGTTTTTCCAATCTTGTCTCTTGCATTTCACCCTTTATAGCCAGAACCAGATAAAACTACTTTGGGCCATTTGTTTACTGACATTAAAGTGAATTTACTGAGACTGAAAGCCTTTCTATTGTCCCTTCTGGGCTGAATCAACTTTATTTAAATGGTAATTCAGTCACATATTTCTAATCCCCTTCAAATGCTTTCTTTGTTTATAACAACCGAAGATATTGAGGATTTGGAAAAACAGTTTGCAAATATTATTGAACATATTGGATAATAGAGCCTCCTGCTGTTACTTAGTAAATTAGACATTCCTAAAGAAAATGGAATATTTCCATTTTCAAACTAAAGATTTAATATATTAGACAAAGGATTTAAACATAATCCTATATGTATAATTAATCACCAATTCTGGTAGATAGTTAATAACTACCCTTAGAAAATAGAGTCTGTTATCAAAACTTCCCAAAAGTCATTTCTATTATGTTACCCCAATCATTACTTTTTCCTCTTAGTTAAAAATATTTTCCACTCGCAATAACTTAATTTTTTTCTCTTCATTTGGGTCTTTTGCTCTTGCTTCATTACAAATTTATCTTTCATTTTTAAAGGATACTTGTGAAACAAAATCCTTGGAGTTTGGTTTGAAAAGTGTATTCATTTGGCTTACAAACTGCAGTTTTGCAAATGCTTTCTATTTCTTCTCTTTAAAAAAAAAAAGTATTTTGAAGATTTTATATTCCTGCACCTTGACATGAAGTGAAGCCTTGACACCATAATGCAAAAATCAACACCTGTTTTTATGAATATGTTGCTGCTGTCTTTTTAACCACCGATTGGCAGGAATATTAATTTGATACGTCAGTGTGGTCAGAAAAGGTGGGGAATTTCAGGCAACTAGATGTGGTCTTGGTAGGTTTTTATACATTTGTCAGAATTTTATTAAAGGGACCTCATTTTTTAAAATTTTGTTGCGTTCAAAAATATTTTGATGTTACGCTCCAATTAAAAATCGGAGATTACATGAATTGGAAGAACAAATAATATTAAAATGTCTATACTACCCAAAGCAATCTACACATTTAGTGCAATCCCAATCAAAATACCACCAGCATTTTTCAGAGAGCTAGAATAAACAATCTTAAAATTTGTATGGAACCATGAAAGACCCTGAATAGTCAAAGTGATCTTGAAAAAGAAAAGCAAAGCTCCAGACTTCAAGCTATATTACAAAGCTGTAGTCATCAAGACAGTATGGTACTGGCACAAGAACAAACACAGAGATCAGTGGAACAGAATAGAAAACCCAGAAATGGATCCACTACTCTATGGTCAATTAATCTTCAACTAAACAGGAAAGAATATCCAGTGGAAAAAAAGACAGTCTCTTCAACAAATGGTGTTGGGAAAATTGAACAGCCACATGCCAAAGAATGAATCTGGACCACTTTCTTACACCATACACAAAAATAAACTCAAAATGGATGAAAGACCTAAATGTGAGACAAGAATCCATCAAAACCCTCCAGGAGAACACAGGCAGCAACCTCTTTTACCTCAGCCATAGCAACTTCTTGCTAGAAATGTCTCCAAAAGCAAGAGAAACAAAAGCAAAAATAAACTATTGGGACTTCATCAAAATAAAAAGCTTTTGCACAGCAAAGAAAATAGTCAACAAAACTAAAAGGCAACCTACAGAATAGAAGAAATTATTTGCAAATGTCTTATCAGATAAAGGACTAGTACCCAAAAATCTATTAAGAACTTACAAACTCAACACCCAAAAACCAAATAATCCAGTTAAGAAATGGGAAAAAGACATGAAAAGATACTTTGCCAAAGAAGACGTCCAGATGGCTAACAGGCACATGAAAAGATTCTCAACATTAGTCATCATCAGAGAAATACAAGATCAAACACATGATGATACCACCTCACACCTGTCAGAATGGCTAAAATTAACAGCACAAGAAATAACAGATGTTGGTGAGGATGTAGAGAAAGGGAAACATTCTTACACTGTCGGTGGGAATGCAAATTGGTATAGCCATTCTGGAAAACAGTATGGAGGTTCCTCAAAAAGTTAAAAACAGAGCTACTCTATGATACAGCAATTGCACTATTAGGTACTTGGCCAACAGATTAAAAAATACTGATTTGAAGGGACACATGCACCCCAGTGTTTATAGCAGCATTATCAACAATGGCCAAACTATAGAAAGAGCCCAAAGGTCCCTCGACTGATGGATGGATAAAGAGGTGGGGGGGAATATATATGTGTGTGTGTGTGTGTGTGTGTGTGTGTGTGTGTATAAGGGAGGGTGCATATATGTATATGCATGTGTGTATGTTATGTATGTGTGTGTGTATATATATATATAATGGAAGATTACTCAACCATCAAAAAGAATGGAACCTTGCCATTTGCCACAATGTGGATGGAGCTACAGGTATTATACTAAGCAAAACAAGTCAATCAGAGAAGGATAAATACCATATGATTTCATTGATGTGTGGGAATTTAAGAAACGAAACAGATGAACATAGGGGAGGGGGGAAGAGAGAGAGAGGCAAACCATAAGAGACTCTTAACTATAGAAAATAAATTGAGGATAAAAAAAAAAGAAAGAAAATAAACTGAGGATGATTGGAGAGGAGGTGCGTGGGGGATGGGCTAAATGGTTGATGGGAATTGAGGAGGGTACTTGTTGTGATGAGCACTGGGTGTTGAATGTAAATGATGAATCATTAAATTCTACTCGTGAAACCAATATCACACTATATGTTAACTAACTAGAATTTAAATAAAAAATTGAAACAAAATAAATCAGAGATTGTCTACCAGGTTTATCTAATGTATTGGATTCAGTATGAGGAAGGGGGAGGAGTGTGAGAGACAGGAGTGAAGTTCTTGGTCTGAATAACTTTTAAAAAATGATAATGCCATTTACTGGATTAGGAAATAGAGAAGAAGAGTTGGGAAGACAAATTGAAAGGATATATACCAAAGTATATGATATTGGTCATGGCTAACACATTCGTGCTTGGTGGCTCTGGGCTGGGCCTTGTAACTGCTTTACCTTTACATTCACTCATTTCATTATCACAGTAACTCTCTGACATTTAGTAATACTGCATTTGTGAATATGGTTTACTTTCATATTTATCTAAATATGCTAATTTTATTTGCAATGAATGCGTATACCTTATGTAATAAAGGAAAGTTGAACATGAAAAAAAATCTTATCAGAGATTGTCTGGATGAAAAAGCCAGATTCAACGATGTGCTCCTTATAAGAAATAGACTTTAAATGCAGTGAGACAGAAGATTTGAACAGCACTATCTACCAATATCATTGACCAATACTAAAAACATTGCATTGAGGACAAGAAGCCAGAGCCCCCAAGTTATAAGTAAGTTATTCCAATTATAAAAAGCTAAGAACAGGGGCGCCTGGGTGGCACAGCGGTTAAAGCGTCTGCCTTCAGCTCAGGGCATGATCCCGGCGTTACGGGATCCAGCCCCACGTCAGGCTCCTCCACTATGAGCCTGCTTCTTCCTCTCCCACTCCCCCTGCTTGTGTTCCCTCTCTCGCTGGCTGTCTCTATCTCTGTCAAATAAATAAATAAAATCTTTTAAAAAAAAAAGCTAAGAACAGGACATTAGAAATTAATAAATTAATTAAAAAATAAAAGCCTAGTATACTACCTGCGTCAGAATTATCTGAAGTCCTGTTAATTTCCTGGGCTATGTCAGGTCTTTTGAATATTAGAATATTTTAGAAGTAGTGCCTACAAGACATTAAGAGGGAAGGAGTACCAAATAGTAGATAGACAAACAGGGGGTAGGGCAGGCTATGTGATTTATCCACGGTCACCCAGTAAATGAGTTACAATAATATGTCTCCTGACTCCCAGTCTATGGCCATTCCCATTATATAGCAACTGATTCTTAGTTAAGATGTGGAGTCAATTAAGGGGATCTGGGAATACAGTGTGATGCTTACATCAGAAGTGACCTTGTATGCATGTCTGTTTCCACTTTGAAACCCAGAAGTAATCTCACCATCACACACTTCCAGGCTTGTATAACATATCACATTCAGTTACCACATGGAGAAGTTGATATGGGACTTATCAGAGGTGGTGTTTCCCAGAGGGAAGCAGGCTGCTGTTTTGAAGGGAAGAGAGAAAAATGGTGGATACAAGGACTCCGAAAATTAGACTCTGAGTCTCTAGTTTATGGCAAAATTAAGAAACAATCATTTTTAAAATTTTAATATCATTTAAAGATGCATATTTTTTATTTTAGAAATAATCTTTAATTTCTAGTTAAACAGATGTATCAGGTAATAATTCATGGGCTTAAGTCTATTGATGCATTTACTAAATTAAAATCTAAATATAGTACCATCAAGAAAGGTAGACTTACAGTTAATTTTTTTTGCAAAAATTCCAAAGTGTCTTATTAAGACAGGTGATATGCTCAGAAGAACATTAACACCATATTCCTTTCAGTCTTATAGGAAAGAAATGTTTTTTTTTTAATTGGAGCATAGTAAAGATAAGGCTACAGAGTAGGGTGATCATAAAACTTTGATCCTTCATTCTGATAGAAAACAGTCACTTTATAATAACAGTTTTTTGTGAGAATCTAGTTATTCAACATTAATGCATCTAAATTTAACTCTTTTTTTGTTAATTGCCATAAGGAATATTCATATACATATTAAAAGACTAATTTTCATAGTCTTTTTATTAACATATATACCTGTAATTTAGACACAAATTAAAAACAAACCTCAGGTTATTTCTCAGAAACAAGCCGAAGTCTATGAAGAGGAACAAGGTATAATTCATTGAAATTAATTCAATTCATTGAATCCACTGAATTCATTAAAAAACATGAACTGCTTTTCATCAATGCCTTTGAAATCACTATTGCTCAAATCCACAATTCAAATATAACCCTTGGAATTCCTAAAAAGATGAGTTCGTTGAAATAGGTGACTGAGGAATACCTAGTCTCCTCAGTCCATTTTTTTTTTTTCTTTTGGAAGCAAGGGTAAAATTTTGCAACACATGCATGAACAGAAGTGCGAATGTGAATATTATTCACATTTTAATATCAGTAACTAAATTAACTCCCTAAGTTCTGAAAATAGATAACTGAATGCCGTGTAATTTACAAAATACCATCCCAGCCATTACATCAAATTATCTTAATAAAACCTATGAGATATGAGGGAGAGGTTTGGTAGATGGAGGTCACTACTGAAGTTACTGAGGCTAGGGTGATGTTGATGGGGGTAAACAAAGTAGGGCATTCAGGTACTTAGGGGTTCTTAATTATTGTCCTTGAATAGCTGAGGAAATAAAGGATTAAGAAAGAAATTGGATTGGAGCCCAGGTATTGCTGTCTTATCAAGGTCACCTTCCACAGAATTGTATTGAGTTTGGTTAACCTCTCTCATGAAGAGGGCCAGTGTGTGATCATTTCAGTTTGTGCTTTACGAGTACAGCCACAGAATTAAACTCCTGTTTCTTTTTTTTATTATTATTCTCATTTCACCCAGTGTTCCATCTTCATGTCTTCTCTCCTTCGCGTGGCTTCTTTTTTTATTTTTTTATTTTATTTTATTTTATTTTATTTTATTTTATTTTATTTATTTATTTATTTATTTATTTTTTAGAGGGGGAAAGTGTGGGGAGAGGAGCAGAGGAAGAGGGAGATATCTTCAAGCAAACTCCCTGCTGAGTGTGGAGCCCAATGTGGGGCTCGGTCGCAGGACCCTGAGATCATGACCTGAGTCAAAATCAGGAGTTGGACACAACTGACTGAGCCACCCAGGCACCCCTCTTTGTCTTTGATTAATGTGTCACAGAGAGGTGACTGAGATCATAAGATTGCTGATAGTAGCATAGATAAGAATGGCATCATCTTCTCAAAGAATATGAAAATTGGACTTAGGACACATGGGCATTTCTCTCATTTCTGCCACTAATCACTAACATGAACAGGAAGGAACCTTTAAAGGGAGGAGCTGTTGTAATACCTGTATTATTTGCTTCACACAGTAAGAATAAAGGGAAACCACATGTTATTAAGGTTTAGAAAAATAAAGTACCCTACACATGCAATCTGTTTCTGTAAAACTCCATTTCTGTTAGACTGTGAATAAACTGAGAGCCAAATAACCTTTCTTAGGTACATGCTGGTATATAAATATATTCTCCATTAGCAACACACACACACACACACACAAAACAGGCTTGGAAGGATTCTTAAATTATTTTAGTCCAACCACCCCACTGTTGCTTAGATACATTCAGCATATATGGAAATTATATAACTAATGAAGGTATTAGATCTCATAGCCAGACATAGCACTCTAAGGCATGTCTATTTAATTTTTATACATTGTAGTCATGCATTAAGATGGAAGTTTTGGAATCATGGAAAATATGAATATATGTACAATGGAGTTGTAGTTTACTTGAGGATTAAGTGAGCAAGTCAGCATTAAATTGCTCATAATGACTTGGACCAGGGCTGTTAAGGTTTAAGAGTCATAAACTAGCTTGTTTTGTTTCTCCGCATTGATGTTTTGCATTATTGGAGGCTAAGATTTACCTTGGGAGGAGGTTGAAAGTGGTGGGTTCAGGTGGCAAATAAAGGAATGGTTTCCTCTTTTTTTGCTGACTTCTTCAGGTTTCATTTGCTTATGTTATATGTGTGTATTCTGGCACTCACCTGGACCTAACTTTATATCTAGCGTTGTTAAAAAGCACTACCTCTAACCCTGCGGTCTGTTGCTCACAGCCACAGGAAGTGTTTGCATCTGTCTTCGCACACCCTCCATGCTTCCCTGCGATCTCTTTTATCTTGATCGTTTTTGTAAAACTTCAGCAACTTCATTTTAGTATAGCATGACCGAACATTTTAACATCGGAAACTTGGTCTTGAAATTCTTCCAAATGAGGACCAGCTCCCTCTCCTTCTTCTTGGTTGACATTGACCTTCAATTCGCAAGTCGTGGTAGAGATCGCAGCGCTGATGATGCATATATGAAGTGGCAGTGCCCGGAGGCCTGAAGAGTGATTTGATATTTGTAGGAGGACCAAGCACTCTGAGCTAGGGTTTCATGTTTTAGTCATGTTTTCTAACTCATTTCCTATTTACCTCCTCCAAAATCCAGATTTAACTTTTGGCAGACAAAAGTAATTGATAGCTAGGATATCTCTTCAGGAATTTTGCATAGATAATTCCCAGATAAGAAGTCAAAATCTCAGGGGCTCCTGAGTGGCTCAGTCCTTAAGTGTCTGCCTTCAGCTCAGGGCGTGATCCCAGGGTCCTGGAATTGAGCCCCGCATCAGGCTCCCTGCTCTGCTGGGAGCCTGCTTCTTCCTCTCCCACTCCCCCTACTTGTGTTCCTTCTCTCGCTGGCTGTCTCTCTCTCTGTCAAATAAATAAATCAAATCTTTAAAAAAAAAAAGTCAAAATCTCAATATGTATACACACAGACACATATCAGTATACATGTAGGTGCGCCTATAGGAAAAGCTCATTGTTGCCCCTTTACCCTCAAACTCTTGACACTTCTGATCTCAGATACATAGGTTTTTCTTGGCTAGAAATTCTGACACTGCCTGTTGCTAGGGCATACCCCACAGGTGAAGGGCTCAGTACCACAAGACTGCCCCCCTGTATCACATGCCAGTTGTAAGTGGTGGGTCCCCAAGATCACCCACAAGTTCTGACTTGGCTACAAATGGGAGGTACCCATGACCCCCTCCTCAGATTTGATAATTTGCTACAGCAATTCACAGAACCCTGGGAAATAGTCACTTATTATTGCAGATTATTAAAATATGAAGGATATTTTAAAGGACACAAATGAACAGCCAGATGAAGAGGTACATAGGGAGAGGTCTAGAAGGGTCCCAAGCACAGAAGCCTCTATCCTCATGCATTTGGGGTGCATCACCCCCAGGACATAGATGTATTCACCAGCCTGGAAGCTATCCGAACCCCTTAGCTCAGGGATTTTTTGAAGGCTTCATCACATAAGCATGATTGATGATTGTTGATTAACTATAACCTCTACCCTCACTACCTCCCCTGAGGATGACAGGTGAAGCTGAAAGTTTCCATTTTCTAATCATGGCTTGGGCTGTGGGTGACCCGTCCCCATGCTGAAGCTATCCAGGAGCCACCAAGAGTTACCTCATTAAAACAACAGATGCTCCTATCACCAAGGAAATTCCAAGAGATTTAGAAGCTCTGTGTCAAATGGGGTGGAAGATAAATATTATAACAAAAGATGCTCTTAGCACCTTTATCACTTAGGAAATTACAGAGGTGCTAGGAGCTCTGGCCAGGACCTAAGAATGAACACCAAAATATATATTTCTTACTATATCATTGTATCATAATGCATATATAAAAAAATATTTATATATCTATCATGAATCTTCTTATGTTTCTACCTCCCTAAGTGAACATTCATTAGCTCACACTCTCTGTTCTTCATTGAATTTTGTGCTACTCTTATTAGTTATCAAGATGCCCCTGGAGTCTCAGTGTCTGGGCTTATATTCCCAAACTGTTATTCCCTAGCCATGTGACTTAGGACAAATTACTAACCTTTCTGAAACCTCGGTCTCCCCATTTACAGATTACACAAATCTTCTAGGATTGTTGGGGGATGTTGAAGGGTTAGTGCAGCAATCATATAAATAATTATTAAATATTAGCTGTTAAAGAAAATATGGCATATATATGTAACATAATGAATATATATAACTATATAATTAGCATAAAATATATAAATGATATATAGTATATAAATACATAATATGTATATAAAAATAAAATGAATTGTATTATATAAATATATTTATATGATATAAAATAAGTATTCATATTATATTTATCTTATAAATAAAAAACATAAAATATGCAATACATAATTATATATAGTTTATTATATAACTATATAGATTGCAACACATATGTAATCATATAATGATATAACATATAATATATAATTTTATATATAATGGAATATTATTCAGCCATAAAAAAGAAATCCTGACATTTGCAGCATCATGTCTACACCTTGAGGGTATTAAAACAGAGAAAGGCAAATACTGCAAGATCTCACTTTTATGTGGAACCTAGAAACATTGAACTCATAGAAAAAGAAAGTAAAAAGGCGGTTGCCAGGGGTTGAGGGGTGAGGGAAATGAGGAGACGCTGGTCTAAGAATACAGATTTGCAGTTTTAAGAGTATGCTCCAGGGATCTAGTGTACAGCATGGTGACTACAGGCAACAATATGGTTTGCATACTTAAAAGTCGCCGTGAGAGTGGAGCCTTAATGTTCTCACTGTAACAACAACAAAATGGTAATTATGTGAAGGATAGGATGTGTTAACTAACCTTATTGTGGTAAACATTTTGCAATAAAATAAATGTATAAAATCATCACAATTTTACACCTTAAACTTATACAATGCGTGTCAATTATCTCTCAATAAAGTTGGAAGAAAATAGCTCATATTACTCTCCTTTCAACCTTTGTTTTTTGGTTTTATCATTTACATACTCACCTAATTTCCTCATCTAGGGGCGCCTGGGTGGCTCAGTCCATTAAGCATCTACCTTTGGCTCAGGTGGTCCTGGGATTAAGGCCCCCATCAGACTCCCTGCTCAGTGGGGATCCTGCTTCTCCCTCCGCCGCTCCCTCTGCTTGTGTCTCTCTTTCTCTTTCAATCTCTGTCAAATAAATAAATAAAATCTTTTAAAAAATATTTCCTAATCTAAATTGTAAACTTCTAAATAAGGATTTTATCCTCCCTAACTTTATTTTCTAGTGCCTATTATCTTATACAATGAGAAAGCGTGTAGCTCTTGTAATAAGTGTGGACTTTGTAGTCAGAAAGACATGCATTCATTCAAATCTGGATTCTGATACTTAAGGGCAAGCCTCATTTTTTCATATACAAATTTAGAATAATAAAAGTACCAAAGTCAAGGTTATTACTGAGTTTTTATAAAATAAACTATACAAAGAACTTAGCTCAGTACTTGCCACACAGTATAACAACATCTGTTAGTGTGGTAACAGTATCTCTTACTGTCATCAACTGGGTAGAAAGAAAAAGGGCTCATGCATGTTTTGAAAATGATCAAAACTATTAGAGAGGAAATGTACAAAAATGTGAACTGATTACATATAATCTAAAATTCTTTCTCATGCATATGGTGAAATTAGTCACACTTTTTAAAATGGGCAGAATTATATCCTAGAACTATAACATCTAAGAGATAGCACATTTTCCCCTCACTCAAGCAGATCAGAAAATGGAGACCTGGGAAACAAAATTGGTTTGTTAAAGAGGCCACCTATCTTTAATGTTTCCTTGATGACCCCTTTTAATATTCTCTGACCTTCATTTCCTCCAATGGTAATCTGTAGCCAACATAAAAGTAGCCATTTGGAAAAGATTTCTGACTTACCTTGTCTGCTCTCATATACTCGTTCTTCTATTTCTTTCCCTCATATCTGGGACAGGAGATCTAGCTCATCATTTAATTTGAGCTTCAAAATATCCTTGTGCACTATATAGGGCAGGTATAATTATAGGCAATTTTAAAATGAGAAATAGCCCCAGATAGGTTAAGTTAGTTATCTATAGTCATACAGCTGTAGTCACTGGTAGGCAGGATATGAAACTTATCTTTGAACTCCAGATTCAGTGTTCTTCCTATCACATCAGTCTGGTTTTGACTTTCAAGACTGATTGGGCCAGGCCCTTATGCAATGGGTACTCTTTAACTTTGGATGAAAATTGTGCCTCATGCCATCAACTCTCCAATCAGTCAGTAAGTGTCAACTTCATCAAAAGCATCATAGTGTTTTATAACCAGAGGAGAGAACAGGTCAACAAAATGTTGCAAGAGAAGAAAAAGATTTATATAGGAAACATATTAGCAAGAGAACATGCTTTGTGGATGCAGCTAAAATAAGAGTTCTGTCTAAGGTAAGTATCATGTCTATTTGGTTGCTCCTTGGAATTCCATTCCTAATGCAGTGCTATTTGCTTAGGAAAAACACATTTCCAGCAAAAGAACCCAATTTAAAATGTGCAGATCTTTTCTATTATAAATCAGTCTATAAAGACACTATTCACGTGTATAAAATACAGGAGTTTTTGATGTTCAGTTATCTTGAAGCTTATTCCTAGGAAAATAAACATCTGAATTTTTGTTTTTATTTTTACTTTTGACCTCGCTCCAAAATGCCGAGTATAAGTTCTCATACACAAAAAACACTGAGAAAATGTTATTCACCAACTTACTGAAGGTAAACCTTATTGAGCAAAAACACTGTCCAGTGTCTTGGAGGGGCTGGAGTCACTAATTCATCTCCTTGTAGACACAAGTGAAAAGCAACTCTCAGCAGATCTGCCTGCTCCTGCTCTGTGTGGTGATTGATGGATGAGGAAGTAGGTGGTGAGTGCTCCTAAGGATTTCTTGCAGAGTTCATAACCTAGAGTGCAGGGATAACTTAAGTGATAGACTTTATATGGTCTGCAACCCACTGCTGATATTATGCAAATATTCCTACATAATGTTATGTATACACCTTAAATGAAACATGTGTAAGCTTAGTCTTTCGTTAATAATCTCTGGTGTAAGCCGCCAACGTGGCTAACTCAAAGAATTAGATAGCAGCAAGTCAGAAGAGAGTTGTATAGCCCACTACTGCTTTCACAGAATCAGAAGGAATTGCTGAAATGTTGAGGCATTGCTGTTTTAACTTCACTCCCCCAGTCATTGTGGGCTATAGGTAGGATGGAGTATTGAGATAATGCTCTTTAGCCATGAATTTCAAGTGGAGGTTGTGAAGATTGAGAAGATTATATTGCCTACTTCTGTTAGGTATCTAAAAATATCCCATTAGATTCGTCATAAGTGATACACATGAAAAATGTGGAATGAACAGCTATATAAGGAATGGCAGAGCTGAGAATTTTAGGATAAAACAAACTAGATATGTCAGGAGCAGCATCTGTCTCCAGAGAAGGGAGTAGATGGCTAATTGTATTACGGACATTAAGGTAGTCATTTATTAAATGTTAGGCTTCTTAATGTTCCAGAAAGTTGTTTTACTTCCAAAAATTGAGTCTTCTGTATTGTACTTTTTAATAGACTCGAGATTTAATATCTGCTTCCATCACACTTCCTTCTCTGCTTTTCTTCCCATTGGGTTCTGTCTTCATTTTCTTCAACCCTCTTGTATTGCAAGCTCCACAAAACATTTATTTTGTCAATGCCTATATATCCTATATAGGAGATAGATAGATAGATAGATAGATAGATAGATAGATAGATAGATAGATATAGATAGATATAATTTTTCATATATGTGTGTGTGTATGTGTGTGTGTATGTGGAATTTTTCTATATGCAAACATCTGTGTTGTAAAGAAGATAAGAGGAAGTATTAACTTCTGTGCTAAATGTCCTAGATATCTCTTTTCTGCAGCTATTTCAAGCCTACGAATCTCTTTTGTATTTTTTCATTATTCCTATTAAATGCATGTGATTTATAGTGAAATTTGCAGAGGTAAATCAGTATCACAGAATAGAATATACTGTAAATGCCATGGTTCTTTGATAAAAAAGCTAAGTGACATTGCCTGTTTTGGCAAAAATTTCTTCATTCCTACTGTGGGAAGATAATAGTTGTCAGTTACTTGGAATATTTTCTTCTTGTTAGTGGATTTTATCTATGATTTATATTGAATTTCTAAAGAGGAAAAACACAGATTTCACTTGGTTGAGACCAAGAATGCAAGGAAATTACGGAAATGCCAACTCGAGGTAATTGCCAATGCTCAGAGGCCAACTCTGTTGATTATGTTTTTCTAGATTTGACACCATCTTTTCCTAATGATGGCATTTTATGGGCCACAGGGTTTAGTATTTTAAAAATTCAGCACTTTATTGTAGATGCTCAAAGGAAGAGAATTATCTCAGTTATTAAACTGAGAACAGTCTGTAAAGCAACCATATTAATTTATTCATGCACTTCCCAATGCTGTAATTAGAGGTGAGAATCACATTCTTAGCAATCAGTCTGTTCAACCTGTAATTACCAGTGTCCTGGAAGGATAATATTTATTGCATTTTTTAAATGGTCATAATATGTGATCAGAATTACAAATTTTTTGAACTTCTCATGGTTTGGAGTTACCTGCTTGAGAGTTAAACATTATGTTAGAGACCAGAGCAAAGTTCAAGCTTAATATATAAACATTTTTCTCTTTGGTTTAAAAATAAGCAAATGATATAGATACAAAATACCTTGTTCATACAATAGAGAACCTCAGCTGTTACAGATAATAAGACAAGTTTTGTGGTTTGATTTTAACTTGATGTCTATTTCTAAATTATTAACAGAGGAATTTAATAAAGATTCCAACTATTTGACTTCAAACTTTCAGATTATTCGAAATTTCAGTTATATTCAAGCCTGAGGATGCTTTCAAATAATAAGAGCCCTTACTTCCTATCTGGAGTTATAATTTTTTTTTAAATCAAGTAAGTAGATATCTTCCTAAGCCTGATGAAGAGAACTAACAATTATTAAACTCCCAAATTATACTAACCTGGGTAAGCTTAGCTCTTTATAAAGTATATTGACATTTATGGTAGGAAACAAAGAGCTGACTGGGGTCATTTCTGCGCTGAGAAATAAAAAGTTTTAGTTTGAATCATGTAGCAATATGTTGTGCTTTTTAAATGTACCACCAATTAAACTGCCCTCTATTGCCTGAATAGTGCCAGACGCCATTTCATCTTAATGTCCACATAGTTTCTGGTACAGTGTGACCATTTAATCATACTGCGAGAGATGCAAATGTGTTTTTCCAGTTGCTTATTTCATATTGTTTTCCCAATAGATCTGGTTTCCATATCGAAATGGTGCACAGAACTTACCAAATGTTAGACCATAAGTGTGTTTTGTATCTGGTTTGTTCAACTACTGTGCACGCTTCTCACCACACCCCTTCCTTCCCCCTTCCTTTTTCCCTGACTTCCTTTCTTTCTTCTCAGTGGAAATGAGAGGAAGACATCTGATGTATTCTTTGTTTCTGTGATTATTTGTAATGTTAGAGCTTTCAGATCCAACTTCTGGTGACATTTTCTCAATTATAAAACTCAAAAGACATTGATTTACTTTCAGAGGCTTCTCAGCCAGGGCAGTAGTCTGTCAGAATAAGGTGCTGGGATCAAAATGGGATGGTTGTTGTAGGCAGAGGTCTTTCCCCTCCTCCACCCCAAATAGGAACAGAACATAATTTGATTCATTATTTTTTAATGATGCAGTCTTACCCTATTTTATTTTGTTACATAAGCTTAAAATAATTTAGGGTCATCTAAATATTAAATTATAATATTTGCTTACCGAAGATTGATGGAGAACTTTCTAAAAGCTGAGGTTTTGAAAGTCATGTAGTCTCTTGAAATGAGGGGAGTTTACAACTTCAGCACAGCATTCAAGCCCCCTCCTCAGCACTTGAACCCCCTACAGGATTTGCTGTTTTCTCCGCCTTCCTTGTTGTCCTTAAATAATACGCCTTCTCGGGGCACCTGGGTGGCTCAGTCGGTTAAGCATCTGCCTTCAGCTCAGGTCATGATCCCAGGGTCCTGGGATCGAGCCCTGCATCGGGCTGCCTCCTCAGCAGAGAGCTTGATACTCCCTCTCCCTCTGCTCGCTGCTCTGGCTACTTGTGCTCTTTTTCTATCTCTCTGTCAAATAAATAAATGAAATCATAATAATATGCCTTCTCTTTCCCTCCTCAACAGTTCCTTAGCTCTTTCTCAACCATTTCTCTGCCTGGAATGCTCTTCCCCAGAGTCTACAAGGCTAACTTCCTCACCACCCTCAAGTCTGTCCTCAAAGATCCATCCCTATCATCTATTTAATCCTGGAACATTTGCTCCCACCCCACCACAAACTCCTGGTCCTCTCATTCTAGTTTTTATTTTTATTTTTTATTTATAGTACTCCTCATCTTATACCCTAGATAATTTGCTTATGTATTATATTTCTCGTGGATTTCTTTAACACCCATGTTAAAGGGTAACCCTCCTAAAGATGGTGATATTTGTTTGAACTGTTCACGGATATATTTTAATCACCTAGGACAGAGTTTGAGACACCATAGGGGCTCAGTAAATATTTGTTGAATGAATCAACCATTTTATATGACCGACTTGATATGGTAGATTTGTCTCCATTGCAAAGCAATGCCATGAAAAGATACCCAACATTTTCTTAATTGTTTTTAAAAGTTAGTATGAAAACATAGATTTTGGCAAAGAGGATAAATAATTACTGAGGAAAAAGAATAGTTATCCCAAATGTGATGTGATAGCTCAGTTTGTATTGTCAGCCCCAAATCACAAGATCATTCAGACACCTGCTTCGTTCTTTAGAAAGAATGCTATTAGAGAAATGTGTTTATTGTAGCAAAAAAAAAAAATCTAACATTTTAACACCAATAAAATTGTAGGTCATCAAAATAGTGTCTGAGCAGAAACAGGTGTGTTGTGAAAGTTTTGTAGTGATACACATCTGAAATAAATAGCAGATTTTGATTCCTTAACGAATAGTTGGAATGTTTCAACCAGAGTAGCACATAACTTTTGTTTTCTCTATTGGAGTTTTTTTTTTTTTTCCAAATTGCAGATGCTGTTGAAATGAATTTATCATTTTTTTGGAACTTACAGCTGTGAAACTATTTTTATCTCTTTAAAACTACACTCTAGTTTATATTCAAATGAAATCTAAATAAATATAAACTTTTAACCTGAAAATAAATTAAGTGTATAGAATGGTATCTTTTGAGACACATTTTCACTATAAACACACAATTACTAAGCACTCTCACAATAAATGCAACTTTATCTGACATTATATTTGCTGAATGAGACAAGAATATTAAAGAGCTATTGACGAAGGAGAAATGTTCAATAGCAATCTCAAGTTTACCTTATGGAGGAAAAAAATGGTTTTCTTTGAAGAGTGCGAGAGATTTAATTAAACATAAAATAAGGAAAAGGTTACTTTCTATTAAAATTTAAAAGGTTAAGACAGTAAGTACAAAGCAGTCCATGACACCATTTTTTCTAAATTCTCACTTCATTTGCATCATACAGAGCAGATAAGTCATGCACCCCCACACCCCAAAGTGGATGACAGAGGTATGTGTATTACATAAAAGAACATCTGTTAGTAGGTTTCTCATGAAGAAATGGGAAGGGCAAAAGCTTCCTTCTTTCAGAATTAATTTGATAATGAGAGTTCTCTCTGAAATCTCAGATGACTCAACACAGAATAGCACAGAATGTCACAGCGTAGAGGGAATTTCCAATGTAAATTAATAGGCTGATGGTAATAAGTAGATGCAGCACTAATTCCTCCTTTTCTAATTGCTAATATAATCATAATACGGTAAGACAATATGGGAACACATGAAAGTAAAAAAAAAAAAAGGACAGGTCTGCTTATTATTATTTCAGTATGAGATGCAGCAGTAAAATTGAGGCAGAGGGAAAACTCAGTTGTTATTGGTGGTGGTGGTGGTGGTTTTTTTTTTTTTTTTTTTTAATCATCTTTCCACTGAGGGAATTGCTCTATTTCCAAAAATGAGTTCTTAAAAAAAGAAAACTGTAGTCTGTACTTTGAAATCAGGTGCAATTATCCTATTAGCAATTGAAACCTTTCCCAAATTAGGAGAGGCTTAATTTAAATTTCTTAGGTCTAAGGTAATTGGATTGACTACTCACTAATAACTAGACTGCATTTACTGGGATGGTCAGTTCTACAGTCCTGTGAGTGTAATCTCCAATTGAGAATCATCAGGGAACATCTATGGAAAATTTCTGGCTTACAATGATTTTTTTTGTGCTTAATTTAAATACGTCCCAAAGGGAATCTAAAAGTTGCTTTGAGTGCCCTAACATGGTGATTGGAAGTAAGGTTCTCCCATTGATAGAAATATCCTTTTCACAAAGACTTTTTTGTTGTCATATATAATTATCTCAAATAAAATAGACAGTTAATTGATGTTATTTGAGGAGATGGGAGGATTATTAGAGGGAGAAGAAACATGTTTTTGTATATTGAGTTGTTATTCATAAATTGCTCAGTGCCCCACTTCTCAACTAATTATAAAGAAGAACCCGTAAATTAAGTCATATTAAGATATCAGTGACTAATATTGTATTAAATTTTTTGTATTACTCTTTCCAAGATTGTTTGCATCTTCAAATAGAATGTCTAGAGGTGGAAATATTTTAATTTATATAAAGAGTTTCTAGATATTGGTACAAGTGGAAGACACATTCGAATGGATGCTACCTTTCAAATCAAATACCATAGTACAATTTCTATTATGCTCATAATGAGTGTCCTTCTTAGATATTAAAATGAAACTTCTCATTGGTTTCTGGTTGTGGATAATATAAAGTGAGGACACTTCATTCCAACTCTCTCACAAATCAGCTATAAACCCTGAACAGTATGCAATGATCAATTATTTGAGGAATCTTCCAAGTAAATATATTCACAATAGCCAAAAGGTTTCGAAAGATGGATGAACAGATAAAGAAGATATGTTATATTTATACAATGGAATATTACTCAGCCATAAAAAGAATGAAGTTTTGCCATTGTGACAACATGGTTCTACCTTGGGAATATTATGCTAAGTGAAATAAGTCAGACAAAAGCATTTATCACATCATTTCACTTATGTGTGTAATCTAAACAAACAAAGAAAACAAAACCCAGACTCATGGACACAGAGAACATACTGATGGTTGCCAGAAGAATGGGGGGCAAAATGGGTGAAGGGGATTAAGAAATACAAACCTCCAGTTATAAAATAAATAAGTCATGAGGGAGTAATGTGCAGCATGGGGAGCATAGTCAATGACATTGTATTAACATTGTAAGGTGACGCATGGTAACTAGACTTCTTGTGATTACCATTTGTAATGTATACAGCCATCAAATCACTATATTATACACCTAAAACTAATATAATATTGTATGTCAGTTATACCTCAGTAAATTTTGTAAAATGGTTTAAGAAATTAAGGCTTGAGGGGTGCCTGGATGGCTCAGTCAGTTGAGCGTCCCACTCTTGATCTCAGCTCAGGTCTCAATCTCGGGGTTGTGAGTTCAAGCCCCACATTGGGCTCCACACTGGGTGTGGAGGCTACTTAAAAAAAAAAGAAAGAAAGAAAAATAGGTTTGAATATATTAGTAAACCGATATCTGTACACAAATCATACAAGTGGAAACATTGCTATAAACAAATGTGATAAGAGAATAAAGCCTGTGATAACCGCAAAGATACAGATTCAAAAGAAAAAGCCACAAAGAATTGAAGGATTTAAAATTAAACTTAAAAATTCACTAGAGACAAAATATTTGCCGTGAAAAATAAGGCAGAAATATGCTTGTGTTGAGCAAAATTGTCCATCTGTCTCTCTGTTGCATTCGAGAACCAACCAGAGACTTCTTGTTTCCTAATTAGTATGGAAGACTGAGCTGGCATTAGTGCGAAGTAGACAGCAGTGCTGATCGCAGTTCAGTAACTCATGTCGTTTGTCATGTAATATGACCCTAGTGTCCGCATATTTCTTTTAATTTACATTGCTTTACTTGATACTATTAGGTGAAATTCAGCACTTCTAAAATATTCTGGGTTATTCATAATTCTATTACTAAAAGATTATAATTCTGGATATGAGATTGGTATGTGAAGATAGATTCGACGTTTGTTGGTTGTCTCCCTCAGTCCATTCCTCCTTATTCTTTTCTTAAGAATTTTCCATTTGGGAGTGCCTGGGTGGCTCAGTCAGTTAAGCATCTGCCTTGGACTCAGGCCCTGATCCCAGGGTCCTGGGATGAAGCTCTGTGTTAGTCTTCCTGCTAAGTGGGGAGTCTGCTTCTCCCTCTCCCTCCATCCCTCCCCCCCTGCTCATGCTCTCTCTCTCACTCTCTCTCAAATAAATAAGTAAAATCTCAAAAAAAAAAAAAAAAGAATTTTCCATTTCAGATCCTGTTTGTTCTGGGGAAGCTGAGTCTATCTCTGGGACCTGGAACTAAGTGTAAGCCAGTTAGCACATTCCATTCCTCTGGCCACAGAATTGCTGCAGGGAAAGGTATATAATTCTGAATTGATCCAATCAAAGTGAACCTTTGAATGTGTGCTCAGATTGCTGGGACAAAAATACCCTCTCTGCTGCTGATAAAAAGGAATGCTTTTGTATCCATGAGACCTATTAACTACCTTCTTGGGATCATGATGGTGAGTGACTTAGGGTGACATCAGTGCTGAAAACAGCAGAATAGAGAGATTGACAAAAATTAGATATCAGGCCTGTCCCAAATCCAGCTCCCTCTTCTGCACTTTTCGGTTATATAAATCATATAAGTTCCTTAACTGCTAAGCCAGTATGAGTTGGTTTCTATAATAAATAACAGTATCATACCTGCTACAGAAGGAAAACTAATGTTTTTTGTGATAGGCAGAATAACGGCCGACAAAAGATGTCCACACGCTAATCCCTGGAACCTGTAAATACATTGTTACATGGCAAATGAGGAGTTGAGATTGGACGTGGAACTAAGGTTGTAATCATCTGACCTTTAAATGCAGAAATTAGGGGCGCCTGGGTGGCACAGCGGTTAGGCGTCTGCCTTTGGCTCAGGGCGTGATCCCGGCGTTGTGGGATCGAGCCCCACATCAGGCTCCTCCGCTGGGAGCCTGCTTCTTCCTCTCCCACTCCCCCTGCTTGTGTTCCCTCTCTCGCTGGCTGTCTCTGTCAAATAAATAAATAAATAAAATCTAAATAAATAAATAAATAAATAAATAAATAAATAAATAAATAAATAAATGCAGAAATTATCCTGGATTGTCAAGATGGGCTCAAAGTAATCACAAGCATCCTTAAAATGAGAAGAGGGAGGCAAAAGGTGAGTTAGGGTCAGAGTGATTCAACTTGAGAAAGATTCATCCAGCCATTGCTGGTTTTGAAGATGGACGTCTGGAGCAAAGTGTCAATGAAAGTGGCTAATCACCAGGGACTGGAAATGCAAGGACATGGATTCTGCCCTAAAGCCTCCAGAAGGAACACAGCCCTGATAGCATCTTGATTTTAGCCCCCATTTTGGACCTCTGGTCTCCAAAACTTAAGATAATAAATTTAGGTTGTTTTGAGCCACCAAGTGTGTGGTAATTTATTTTACAATAGCAGTAGAATACTAAAATACCACTAGTTAGCATTTCCTATGGAAATCTCTCCCTCATGTCCCAGGCTTGTTTAGATGTCCCTCCCATACCCTTCTTCAACACCTTGTCCACAGCTTGGATAACCTCTCTGTACTTCAGCATGTCTTTCTTTTTTCAAATATTTTTTCATTTTTTATTTTTTAAAGTATTTATTTGAGAGAGAGTGGGGGGGGGAGGGTCAGAAGGAGAAGCAGACTCCCTGCTGAGTGGGGAGCCTGATGTGGGACTTGATCCTGGGACTCCAGGATCATGACCTGAGCTGAAGGCAGTTGCTTAACCAACTGAGCTACCCAGGTGACTTCAGCATGTCTTTCTTAAAAATAGGGACATTTTCTTACATAATCACAGATAGTTATGAACATTCAGAAGTTAATATTAAGACAATAGTGACACAATAATAGTCTTCATTCTAATTTTATTGTCCGATTAATGCCCTTCATATCAAAGCACTTTTTTTTTTCTGATCAAAGGTCCAATCAAGAATCACACACACATTGGATTTAGTTTTCATGCCTTTTCAGTGTCCCTTTTCTGCAACATTTTCTTAGTCCTTTGTTATTCACATCAATGACATTTTTGAAGAGTACAGACCAAATATTTTTTTGAAAATCCCTTAGTTTGTTTGATATTTCCTCATGATTAGATTCAGGCTTTGCATTTTGGGCAGGAATACCATAGAGTATTGTCCACGCACCCTGTCAGTAAGGAGTCAGATGATGTCAGGTTGGGCCAGTTACTGGCGATATTAATTTTGATCACTTGGTTAAGGTGGCAACTACCATTTTTATTTACTATAAAATTATTAATTCCCTCTTTATAATTAATATGTATCTCATAAGGAGATACTTACAGATTTTTGTCTGCTAGTTTTAATATCTATGTGTGGTCCTTGCATGAAAAATTATTCCTGTAGTGATTGCCAAATAGTGATTTTCTAATTTATTATGTCTATTTATTATCGGAATTCTATTCTAAGGAGGTTTTTTTTACCTTATGTATTCATTTAATTTTCTTTCATTTATATTTATTAGTATGGACTCATGGATTCCTCTTTCCTTCTGTAAGTTGTAATTCATTACTATAATGATTTATTTTGCTCTGCTATCTCACACTAGGCCGGTGGTAGTCTTTTCAAGCTGACTCCAGTGTCATTCATGTCCCCATGAATCTTTGAATACTTTCTTATAGCTGGCACAAAATTCTCTAAGTTCTTCTAGTACTTTCCATATCCAGGCCCCAGAGTCAGCCATTTTCTCAAGAAGATGGTATTTTGAAATCAAGATCTCGGTGTTAGTTGTGGTTTTTTGCTACTAGTATTTCATTGCTTTCAGGTCTTTTCGGCAAACAGACCTACCAAATAGGAGATTTGAAGTCTTCAACCACAATTCTGGATTTGTCTACTTTAATTTTTCAATCAGATTTTCCTTCCTGTAATTTGAAACTCTGTTGGTGCAACAGTTAGGATGGCCATATTTTCTTGGTAACATGACCCATTTATTGTTATAAAATGTACCTCTTTGTCTGTGGTAATATTTTTGTTCTGAAGTTAACTCTGTCTAATATTAATATCGTCCCTCTCCTGTTCTTTTTGCTGTTTGAAAAACAGCATTACTGAGATTTAATTCATCTATCATATAGCTTATCCATATAAAGTGCTTTTTTCAGTATTTTTAAAGAATTGTGAAACCAATACCATAATCTAATAAGAACACTCTGCTCCCCTAAAAGAAACACTGTATTTATTAGCAGTTAGCCCTGTCCCTACTAGACCCCTACACTCAGGTTTAAGCAACTACTATTCTACTTTCTGTTTTTATAAATTTGCTTACTCTACACAGTTCATACAAATAGAATCATACAACATGTGGTCTTGGTGACTCTCGTTTCACTTAGCATAGTATTTTCAATCTTCATCCATGCTGTAACATGCATCAATACTCATTTATTTTCATAGCTGAATGCTATTCCATTGAATAACGTATTTGTTTCCTATTGCTGATATAACAAGTTACCACAAATTTAGTGGCTTGAAGCAGCATAAATTTATTATCTAATAGTTCTATTGATTGGAAATTCAATACAAGTCTCACTTTGTTAAAATCAAGATGTTGGCAGGGCTGCATTCCTTTCTGAAAGCTGAGGAGAATCCATTTCCTTGTCTTTTCCACTTTTAGAGACCTCCCCCTATCCTTGGTTTATGGTTCTCTCTCTCCATTTTCAAGCCAACAAAAGCAGGTGGAGTTCTCACATGGAGTTTCTGTGACTGACTCTTCTCTCTCCTTCTTCCAATTTTAAGGAGCCTTGTGATTACATTGGGCATCTTGATCTTTCAGTGTAACCTCCACATCTCAAAGCCCATAACTTATTCACGTTTGGAAAGTCCCTTCTGCCATGTACGATTACATATTCACAGGTTCCAGGGATTAGGACTCGGTCATATTTAAGGGCCTTTCTTCTGCCTACCCCATTTGGATATGCCATATTGGTTTATCCATTCATCAATTGATGGACATTTGGGCTGTTTCCACTTTTTGATTATTATGAATAATGTACTTGTGCATTGCACGTGCATATGTCTCCATTTCTCTTTGGCATATACTTAAGACTGAAATTGCTGGGTCATGTGGTAACTCTGTATTTTACTTGACGAGAAGCTGCTAAACCATTTTGCAAAGAAGTTGCATAATTTTATATTCCAGCAATCTATGAAGGTTCCAGTTTCTCCACATCCTCACCAACAATTGTTATTTACTGTGTTATTCACTGTAGCCATACTCACATTTTCTTTTCTAATTAATGTTTGTATGATAAATTCATTTCCATTGTTTCACCTTCAACCTATGTATTTATATTAAAGTGGTTTTCTTGTGAACAGCATTAAATGCATCTTACATCATCTTATGTTTGTACATATACCCTCGCCCTTTTAATATTAATTTCTATAACAAATTTTTGAGAGCCAAGTTTTTGAAAATATGCAACCCTTCACAAATTCACCTGTCATCTCTGCTCAGGGACCCCACTACTCTTCTCTGTATCATTCCTGTTTTAGTATATGTGCTGCTAAAGTGAGCATTCTTACAATAATGTTCTTACTTGCCTTTAGCCCTACTAACTTATAGGCCTTGTGAGGGCAGAGATAATGCCTCATCTATTTATAATTGTCATTCCTAGCTTTGTGCCTGAAGTATTTGTCGAATGAATACATGAAACTTCATAGATTTTCACTGTACACATTTTATTCAGAGGGCTTATCCCATGGTTGTCAATTGGCTCTCAATTATTTTGTGTTGGAGGGACAGCTGAGAGTATTGGTTATACACTTGAAAGGGAACTGGATTGAACCCACTTTTTCCCAAAAGGTGTTTAATTAACCTTTCGATTCCATCAGTTTCCAACTGTTTAACAAATATTCTTTCTCCCAAGTCAAAGTTCTTTTTAGTCTGATATTTATGTGATCTTTTTCTGGACTGGCTTGACATCATGCTCATTTACTATTGTCTTATTCTGCTCTACATGATGCATTTTGATCAACTAACATTCCATCTAACAGATGTGTCAGTAAAAAGCTTTCCAGTTGCATTAGAAATAAATTTGGCACATGGTTGACACTGTTCACACACAAAGGACGAGGTATCTGGTGAACTGGTGTGTCATGGTGTCATAATGCAAAACAGCAAAGTATTTATTAAAAGAATATGTTAAAAAATTTTAGATATGGCAGTATCTGGAGTTCTAAAGAACATTTCATAGATGTTAAATCTGTATCTTTTTTGTGTTGTTGTTTTAGAGTCCGCTAAAGGATTCATCAAAAGTAATTTACAGTTAGAGGATCTGTTTTCATATTACCATGGAAGGAAATATAATTCAGTTTTAAAATTTAAATTATGGACAAAGCATAGACTCTTAATCCTGACTCATTAGAAAAGACTTAAATGAAAACAGCCAGTGTTTTTTTTTATAAGAGAATAGACATTGCAAGCTTTACTATCATCTAAATGTAAAATCTGTCTTTAATACCCTAGATTAAGTGGAATAGATGATTTTAAAAAAATAGGCATGGACTGTTTTTTACATAAAAAAATTACTCTGAATTGTTTTCTAGTTCTTTTCTATTTCTCTCACTTTTCGCCCAGCTCAAGTTAAAATTCCTTGAGGGTAGGAATCCTGTCTTTTGGTTGTTTGGTACTTTCATAGCAGTGAAAAGCGTAACATGCATACGTAGTAGGTGCTGATAAATGTTATTTGAAAGCATGCTGCCTCTCTGACAACTTCTGTTCTGCCCTTGCCCGGATGCCTCTTGCAACACTCTTCTTCCTGTATGGCTTTATTTCTTGTTCAGTCTCTGCTCAGATGTCACCTTGTCACAGAGGCCTTTCTTTACCATGTTGCATGAAATCTCAGTTGCTTTCTCCCTGGTCCATTGCCCTGTAGGACTTTTCTCCACTTAAGAAATGAAACTCTGATTTGTCTGTGGGCAGAATAAGAAAGTATGCAAGAAATTCTGACATATATTTAAACATGAGCTGAATTTGTGTTATGATGGTAATATAAGCTTTTGTGGAAAATTAGAAGCAGTATAGATAAAAGAAAAATTATGTTTTATCCTGCAGTGACATAAACATGCTTAACATTTAAATTTAACACTTTCCGGGGTTTTCTTTGTAAATATTAACTTATTTTATTTTCTACTTTCATTTCTGAAGTTTAGAACACAAAATATATATCATTAAATTTTTAATTTAAATGACAATTGAATATAATTTACCATTAATTTTAACTATTTGAAGATTGAAAAAATTAAAAAGGTGTGTAATGTGTGAAAACAGTTCAAAATGATATGACTGTTATCAATATACCTTTCTGTAAAAAAGTAAAAATACCATCAAATTTTCTTAAAGTGCATTAAGAGAATTAAAGATTTTAACATTATTTAATTGATATTGATAGATATTTTTTAAATTTTATTTTCAATTGACTAAATAATGATAAAAAATTTTATACAAAACAAAGTTTTTCTGTATCTTTGCCTCTGTCTTCTAGAAAATACATAATTTCAATTTTAAAAATCCAGAGTAAAATTAACCTATAGTATTTGACATCCTTAAAGTCAACAGAAACAGAGGCCAAAAGATTCTGTGGCATGTTTAATTACCAAAACTGACATACTAACATTCTGATTAAAATATTATTTCTATCTTAGCATTGCTTTTACAAGATTCAGTTTAGGTCAACACGGAAATGGGAATGAGAGAGAACAGTTATGATGACGTTTTGGCTATATGGTGCCAGTGAGAACTCAGATTTCCTTAACTGAACTCCTTTTCTTGTCTAATACGAGTCTGAGTATCTTATATTGATGCCAACACCTACTTTGCGGAATTGTTATGAAGACTAGAAATATTTACCAGTCAGGAATTAAGTACAATGCACATAGTAGACAACAGCACACAGGGACTTATTATCTGATGCATTCATTTGCAACTTAAGTTTTACTGTTTGCTCATATACTACTCCAAATTTGACTTTCTGTCTGCCTGCCTGCCCTCTCCTTCCTTCCTTCCTTCCTTCCTTCCTTCCTTCCTTCCTTCCTTCCTTCCTTCCTTCCTTCCTTCCTTCCTAAAAATGTCTCACCAACACAAGGTCTCAGCAGTTACTTATCCTTTAGAGGAAAGTGGAATGCTTGCTATTATGTCTAGCTTTTCTAACTGGTTATGTGACAGAAATTGTTCTTCTCTATTTTCCTCCTATGAAACAGAGATATTATCTGCTTACCTATAGCGATATAGTAGGTGGTTAAGAGAGAAGATAGTACTTGCAAATAGCTTTCAAAAATCTAAAATATTTAAAACTGTCTTTTCATTTTACACATTTTATCAGAGGTTATAAATTGGTGGCCCTAACTGAGACCCTGAGACTCTATTTGACATGCATATGCAATTTCCTTTAGAAAGAGCCTGTGTTCTCCAACTTACCATATTCTTTACAACTCCTGTGTTATTAGGCCATTTTATTAATTTTTATTAATTTACATTTCCAGTTGAATTATTACCAAGGTGAAAAATGAAAACTGATTTTTGTGGAAACGTCAAGTCATTACTTTGTGAAAACACTTTTGGGTTAGCGCATCCTCAGGGTTCTTTTAGCCATATCAACCAGTGTCCTGTTGTTACTTTCAAGCAGAACTTAGGAGGTTTGTGAGTTTGATTAGTAAAATACATAAAATTACCTTAATTATGAATGTAGGTAACAAACCACAGTAGTATTAGCAGTACCTACACGCCAATACTAATAGAAGTATTTTTTATCATAATACGGGTTTTGCAGATATCGTGAAAAACTGTTCATCTTTACTTTGAAATTAGAGTTGTTGTGAAACCCACTGCAAGATCGTGTTATCAATGTGTTATTCAAGAGCATACATTGCTATGTCACAAATGCATCCTAATACTATTTTGATAATTGTATTTCAGAATAATTTCTTTCCTTTGTATCTTTTGTAATCCTGTGTGTTTTAGTTCATGCCTTTAACAGCTTTCTTCTGAGAAGTACCTTGGCAAGAGAGAAATAAAATTAGAAAGAAAACAAAACAAAAAACTGAGGCTCTAAAACTGTGTTTCTTTATCCAAAGAAAGTTCTTATTAATGGAGAACAACATATGTATCAATTTGGACTGTCACATAATCTTTTCTATTCAGTGAAAGAAAACATATTGGAAATTATTATCTCCCAATTGCAAAATTATTCCTTTAGTAAATGTTGCTGTACTTAGCAGCACCTTTCTCACAAACACATTTATATGCACATTTTATCTTTTAACACACTTAGCTAAAAGAAGCACAAAATGCTTTAAAATTATGTATTAAGAATTTATTACACCCACCACTATATTTGCATAGACTTGAAAACAGCAAAGTAGCACCGTGTAAATCACTTACAATATGGATTTTGAAAATCTGGACAAAATATTCAAATGTAAAATTTTAAATAGTAGGCCTGGACTTTGATGAGTCTGTTACTTCAGAAATACACAGTTGTTCTCTGCTGCAACTGTCCAATTTATGTCTTCCACACGTTGGAGTACCAAGCAGCATTTTAACCTTCATGTCAGCTGCGAGCTTGTGCAAAAAAGCAGTCACTCTAGATGTGCCAGGTGCTTCTGTGTGTCATTGAAACTAGAAGTGTGAAGAGATTCTGTTCTGTGGCTTTCGTCTGATCAGAGTGTGAGCAAGGATTATGCCTCTGCTGAACAAATTAAGTTTTTTCTTACATGCTTCCCTGAGAATTGATTATCAGAACTCTTTCAAGAGAGCAATATGACATTAAAAAATAATCAAGCTATTAAAAGATAGTTGAAATACTAAAGGGTTTTATTTAAACTTTGTAATATTACCCTCCCCCACACCCACAAGGGGGAAAAAATCAATCGATATGGAGAAAGTATGCAGATATTATAATTTTATATCCCCAGCCTGAGTTTCTCCTTTTAACAACATATCCTATATAGGGTCTAAGAGAATAGTAATATTTTATACATTAATAATATTTTACATATTAACAATAATGTTCACCATTCATGTTAGATTATAAACTCCAAAATGTGGTGATCTTTCTTTTAGCCCATCATTCCAGTACAACATTGGAATGCTTTGTTGGTGAATGGATCCTAGAGAGTATCGTAGAACCATGAGGAATTGAGACAGGAAAGGGAAGGAAGCCAATAAATAGGCTACACAGTGGCTCAATACCCCTGGAAAATTCCAGAAGGGAGTGTGGGAAACATGTCAGAAGCTGGGATAGTGAGTTTCCAGCTCTCATCCATCATTGGCTTAAAGCTACTCTGGAGGCATTGATGCTACTGCGCTTGTCACTTTTTGTGGGTCTCGTGCACAGATCAACAGAAGAGGAAGCCCTCAGGTACAGACCCTCAAATGATCACAGGATAAGGCCTGCTATACCTGCAGGATGGATGAGCACAAAGAGGTTTGGGGGAACCTACTGTGCCTCCTACAATTGCCATACTAAGACATGATGAAGACCATTTTTATGTGATTCATAAAAAAGAAGTTACATGAGATTAGGAGAGAAAATCTCATAGCAATTCTGAGAAAAGTGTACTAAAAATTAAGAAAATTTACCTTCGAATGCTTCTTTAATTTTTGCAGTTATCATAATCATTTAAAGTTGTTCGCATGTTATTAAAAAAAAAACTTGGGAGAAAGTAGGTGGAAGTTACAGGACAAATACATGCAATGAGGAAAGGAAGAGGACAAAATTGCAATAGTGAAAGAAAGCAGAATCTGCTCAGTCTCCCACAGTATTTCAGCACAGAAGGCATGAAACAAAAACCAAGGGCAGATATCTCATCCTTCACTCCTACCATGCAGAACTTACACTGTGAAAATTAACAGCTTTTTGCTTCATCAGAATTAAAATCATACACAATTTGCAGACATACACTCGCACTTTGGAAATAGTTATATATATATATAATTTTGGAAAGAAATTATTCATTCTACAGACTCCATTGGAAAATGCCTGAGAATTACGGAAAATTTTTCACTGTGAGTTAAGAGTGTGTTTTAATTCTTTTCCTCTGACAAGAATATAAACTCTGAAATCAGGAACTCTTATTTTTTTAAATCATTTACTAATACAATGCCTGTTATATAATATTTACACTGTATGCTGTAGTTGAATGAGTGAATTTAGTTGAATGAGTTCAATGAGGTCGTTTCTATAATCTAGTGGCTCTTAAAGGGGGATAATGGGAGATGATCCCCCTCCCCCCATTTGTCAATGTCTAGAGAGATTTTTGGTTGTCACAGCAGAATGGAGGATGTTACTGTCATCTAGCGAGTAGAGGCTAGGGATGCTGCTAAATGTCCTACAATATACAGGACAGTCTCCACAACAAGGAACTGTCTATCTCAGAATGTCAACAGTGGCTAGGCTGAGAAACACTGCTATAATGCCTATCAGTGCTTGGTCTTTCACGTATTCTATTTACACATTATAAAATGTCCTACTAGTCAAGAATGAGGACATTGCTCTTTTGTCCAATATGAGTCTCAACTAATCACACATAAAGTTATTTGATTCATTTTCAAGTTAATTTGTGTGTCCAGAGTTTGGGTTTCTCCAGAAGCCAACCCAAAGACAAATAGTCCCACACATGTGGTTTTTGAGAGGTGATCACTGGAGATACCAGTAAGAAGTAGGAAATTCGAGGAAGGGCAAACAGGTAAGCCCGTTAAAAGTGTGGCATTATCAGCATCAAAAACCACAATGAGATAGCACCACACATCAGTTAGAATGGCAAAATTAACAAAACAAGAAACAACAAATGTTGGCAAGGATGTGGAGAAAGGGAAACCTTCTTACACTGTTGGTGGGAATGCAAACTGGTACAGCCACTCTGGAAAACAGTATGGAGGTTCCTCAAGATGTTAAAAATAGAGCTACCCTATGACCCAGCAATTATACTACTAGGTATTTACCCCAAGGATACGGATAGTGAAAAGAAGGGGCACATGCACCCCAATGTTCATAGCAGCAATGTCCAGAGTAGCCAAACTGTGGAAGGAGGCGCAATGCCCTTCAACAGATGAATGGATAAAGAAGATGTGGTCCATATATACAATGGAATATTATTCAGCCATCAGAAAGGATGAATACCCACCATTTGCATTGACATGGATGGAACTGGAGGGGATTATGCTAAGTGAAGTAAGTCAAGCAGAGAAAGACAATTATCATATGGTTTCACTCATATGTGGAACATGAGCAATAACACGGAGGACCTTAGGGGAAGGGAGGGTAATTCGAAGGGGGAGAAATCAGAGAGGGAGACGAACCATGAGAGATTATGGACCCCGGGCAACAAACGGAGGCGTTCAAAGGGGAGGAGGGTGAGGTGATGGGGTAACAGGGTGATGTGTATTAAGAAGGGCACGTGTTGTGATGCACACTGGGTGTTATATGCAACTAATGAATCATTGAACACTACATCAAAAACTAATGATGTACTATTCAGTGGCTAACTGAATATAATTTAAAAAATAATAGTGTGGCATTATCAAGATATTTACCACTGTGGGCAACTGGAGCTAGGTCCTACTGGAAGACTGAGTAGATTCCAGCTCAAAGGTATCCCAACTGAGAGGTGGGGAGGCTAGGGTATATACCTACCAACCCCCTTTCATCAGTGTCTGGAGGCTGCTTTCAGGGGCTTGGACTCTTAAGCACTTCTGAGTTTGGTTGAGTACCAGGTTGAGTACACTTCACAGCCAGATAAAGACTTTAGGTAGAGAATCACAGATGTTCCTATTAGGCAGCCTTTGGTGTGACAAGGAAAGGCCAAGAGGATCTGGCAGGCAAGGACAGTTACTTCATCATGAAAGGTCAGGTTTATGAGCAAATATGAGTTCATGTGGGGGTTATATAATTAAGATGGTTTGCAGTGAGTTTTTAGTAAACTGTTACTTTTCCTTTTGGAGATTCATTATTCCTGGATCCATATTATTATCCTTTTGATAGAATCACAGAATCTTAGAATCATAGAATCATGAAGCCTTTCAGTGTGTCTAACCCAACCTCCTCCATAACTTGGACAAACAGATATTTAGCTTCATTTTAAGCATTCTTGCCCCACTCCTTTCTAACTACTTGATTAATTTAATTGATCCTGAATCAGAAATAGTCTGTTTCCTTTTGTATTTTTACCTTTTCTTATGGATTAATGAATGTCAAACTGTCCTTGACATGTAGATCTAGTGCTTTCAGAAATACCTTGACATTAATTGTTGATTTATTTTTGGAAAACTATATTAAACCCAAAAGAATTAGCCAAATTCTATTCAGAAAATGGTGTTTGAAAGTTTCCATATTTTGTGTATATTTGTAATTTAAATATTAATGAAAGCATTCCATTAAATACTCATTCCAAATAGGTGTGTGATACTAATTTATAAGGAAACACAAAATTAGTTTTATAGAAACTTCTAAAACTAGTATAAATCAGCCCTCAATGCAATATTCATCTCTGTCCACACATTATATTAAAGTGTGCTAAAATGTATAAATTTAACCGTGATACATAGGAGCTGAAGGCTCTTTTACATGATTTATGGGATCACTGAAGGATTTATTTCTCCTCCCCAGTCATTTTTCTACCATCGTCTCAAGATTTATATTATCCAATCAGGTAAAGACCACTTTCAACCCCATTTGAATAGGTCATAACTTTTCTAGAAAGGTATATCAGATACTCGAGTGATGTTCTTTGATTTGACAAATCCTGAACAGGAAAAGTTCGGCTGCTAGGATTTCCAACATCAATCCACTCTTCCTTTCTTACAAGTGTTTTTTAAGTCTCAAAACACAGAAAGGAACTGTATAGGTCAACTTCTCAAAAACTGTCACCAAAAACCCCTCCCAAAAAACAAAAAAAAAAGTTACCAAGGAAACTGTTCAATTTATTCTAAATTTAATTTCGAGAAAGGTTACTAGTATAGATGATTTTATGGTAGTTACAACAATTTACTGTCATGCCATAAATGAATTGTCATATGCATTTTAAGTTTATTCTTTTCTTCAAAGTTTGATTAGATGCAATATAATTTTTGTGCCCAGTTGCATTTAGCTTACGTTTTATTCACTGCTATTATTTATATCACACTGTAGAGAGTTAACAAAGGGCAAGAACAGGAGATAAAGACTTTTTACACACTTTACATGTTATCTTATAAATATTTTATATAAGGTTGATTTAAGAAGAAAAGTTTGGTAGTATTAAAACCATCAAAAATATTATTTGAGACTTTTAAATCATGCATTGGAACTACTTTTCAAATACTTCATGCCAATTATGTTACAGAAAAGATTCTAACACTATGAAAGACACTAGTGTTAATGTTGTTTTACAAGAAATATATTTCTTGAAGAATTAATTTATATATTTAGACAGGGAATCTGGCGTGAGTGCCCTAGTTCCATTTGTGAAACATGGATTCCGTTTGGTATCTTTGACAAAGTGCTATAGCAATCAACCTGGTTTTTATTTAGCATTTGAAAGGACAATCAGCCAAATTCTAATCTCAGATGTGTGAACTTATCACATATTTCATGAAATATGCTGCTTTGCAGTATCAAAAATGGATTTGAGGCATTTATGGCAAAGCACAGTACGAGAGAGGCACTTGAGGGTGGATGAATTCATTTTCAGGGAATGAACTTGGGGCTTGACTCGTGCCTTCAAGAACCAAGAACACACGACTTTTATTTCTCTCTTCGTGTTCCAGTCGGCTCAGGAAATCTTATCAGTGGGCAGAAGAGTGAGGCTCACCGTGGTGCGTGGGAAGAAAGGAGAGCTTCAGAACTGGGAAGCCACAGATTATCTGAGAGCTGCTAGGCGCACAGATGGGTTTGTTTTCCTTCAGCGATCCCTGATTGAACCAGCCATTGGTCATTTGTGTTCTCCCGCTTAGCTCTTCGTGAATTTCAGTTATGCTGCTTTTTACAGTGAGTTCGTATGCTGCCGAATACGACCACTACTTCTTACATAGGCTTTCTTGATTTCATTCTTTCCTCTCACTTTCTGCACCTCACAGTGGATAAAGCTGTAACATTAGGAGTTGGCAAAGAACGTTTGGTATTTATACAGTTCAGTCAACCTTCTAAATCTCTGGTCTTCCATGAAAAGCAATCTGAGATGTTTCATCCTTTGTGGCCTCTCCCTTGAGTCTGAGTGAAACTTATATGTGTTATTAAGAGAAATATTTACTGCAGGAACCCATATCTTGTACATTTTAAGTTTTACGTTTTGTAACCTGATAATCTATTCTATATATCATATTTCCACTCTATGGTATATAATTATGTTTAGTTAAATGCAGATTTTTGACAAGTTCTAATGAAATACCCCCTTGTCAATTTTTATTTATTTATTTATTTTTTTACTGGAGCTATGGCTCTTAAACATTATTATTCAACGTGATTAATAATACCTTTTTTGGATGTAGACTGCATTCTCTTAGACGCTCAACTATTCTGAAGGAGGTCGCTTTATTTTTAAACATGCAGTTCAATTGAAACTGACATTATGCAGTTCAAAAATATATATATTTCGTCCCCTTTCACTTTGAAGAATTTCAGTCCTTGAATGCATTTCTTTCCATTATTAAGAACAGCTACCTGAAGATCAAGTCCTGTAGGCAAACCAAATGCCAGCCTTTACCACACACTACCTGTTTTAAGTGGGTAATTTCAAACAAGCACACTCAAATGTATTGTCATTCTTCCCTCTAGATACTGTTCAAATATCTCATCTGCAAGAGATTCTCAAACATACGTATTTGGTGTGTTTTATTGCAACTAGCCCTTGTCACTGTGCAGTAAGATACTGTGCATGATGTAGTAAAGACTGCAAATCAAGGACAGAGATGAGTGAGAGGGATCAACATTAACCTGCTAAGTGGCTCTGAAGAAGATCGTGATCCTTTAGTCTTAGCCCTGACTCTTCCATTGATTCATTGTGTGACAGGGAAAAGTGTCTAATTGTTTCTTCTGACATTTTGCAAAGGGGTCCTACATCTTTGAGGAATATTTAGAGTTATCATGTAATAATTTCTACGTTTCTGTGAGTAATGTTGCCTATAACCATTAAACATTGAAAAAACTGAATGTTCTGTCTAGACCACATTCATTCATGAAGCCGTTGTTAATGTTTTTATTATTATTTTATTATTGTTGTTCAGTAATAGGTTTAATGCATAGCAACCGTAGACCCTTTTAAAGTGTATTTGCATTCCTGTCATTTAACATCACCAGAATGAATCTCTGAATATGAAACATAGTTACCTAACAGTTTATAATATAAAAATCCAATGTGTACAAAATTAATCAGCAGTGCAGTTGGACGAGCCCGTGACTGATAAAAACTCATGGAATATTTCAAAATCTAGTATAGATATTGAATTTTTTGCCAGAGTTACATATTTACTATCTTGCTTTCATTGATGAATCCTGCCTTCTCTAATCCATTATTTTGGCCAAGTTTCTCCTAATTTTTATTTAGCATAACATTTCACTAAACTGTGAAAATTTGCTAGATGGTTTAAATTCTACAAATACTTGCTGAGCCCCTGCTGTATGGCTGATGCCACAGAAGGGACTAAGTGTCTAACTCACAAAGATACCCATAAGAAGCCATTCCTTACGTGAGGACCTCATGGTTTATTCAAACACTCACAATCTATGAAATGACAAGAGCCATGATTAGGGAACAAAAAGGGTGGGGGTTACTCATGGCACAACTGTGAAGCCCAATAAAGAATAAATCATCAAAATTCTTTGTGATCCATTTTTCAACCAATATTTATTGAGTACTTACTATGTACCAGGTCTTATTCAAAATATTAGAAAAGTGTCAGTGAACAAAACAAACAAAATCCCTGTTCTGGTAAGGCTAACATAGTAGTAGGGGGAGATGGAAAATAAATTGTAAGGTATACATATAAATAAGTATCATAAATAAATAAGTAAATTATGGAGTATGCAACATTTGACCATTCTCCCCCTTCAAAGCAAATAAACTTATATCCTGGTAAAGGGACATATTTGGGGACATTTTTAAAAAACTCTTTAAGTCACATTATTCATGTTGAATATGCAAGTATATTTGAAAAATACGAAATAAGTTCCAGGTTGACTTTCCCAGATCTCATACTTTATTGCTACTAAGATGCACATATCTTCATGTATTTATTGGGTCTGAAAACAGAGTGTATCAATTAATCAATAGGTTGTAGCATCTGTTGTCAGCTGGGTAGCAGGTGTAGTGAAAGTTGGCACTGGCTATGCATGCACAAACTTGGATTTCATTCATGGTGGCATGATGTCATTCATGGTACAACCATTACCATTGGCCTTTCAGCTAACACAGCATTAATGAACCCGTTAAAAAAATGTATGAATCCTGGTTGTGATCTAAAATTTTTCATTAATTGCCAGATTTTCCCTTTTATTCATGAAAATAATTATTTTCAAGTGAGGGAAAATTTTTCTGATATTTAAAAGCCATCACAGAAGAGATCATCTGTTTGGGTTTTACACATGAACATTCCATGATCAGCAGGTGAAAAAGACAGAGACCATCTGCTGCAATTAAACAAAGAAGGTTTCATTCAAATAACTAACTAATTCCTATAAGCTATCAGCAGGAGAATCAAAAGTCAACACGTTAGCTCTTTTTGTCATTTGGAGTAGTTCAATGAGGTTTGTGAAGACCAGGATATCTTTTTTTAAAGATTCATTCTTGCATGATTTGAGTTGTTTCATCTCTACCACTCTGTTGGGTTTTTTTTTTTTTAATGTATTCAAGTCAATTTATAACAATGATGTAGTTTTCTTTGTAAATTCCATTATGTTTGCATAGCTACTACTCTGTTATGCCTACCAGGTAGACTTAAAATTTTCCACCAGTGTTATGAGGATGGTTAAGCGCAATTGTCTAACAGCATGACTGAAGATAAACAGAGAGGTGTTGAAGAATTGAACACGTACCTCAACTCCCTCTTGGTACCTGTCACATTTCAGTCTCTAGTCACCCTTCAGGTTCCTGGTCTCTCTTTCTACCCTCTCTCCCTCTTCTGCCCCGTGCCAAACCACACCCACAGAGTGAGCAATATTTTTATCTTAAGAATGCAGAGGTAGGGAACAGAGAGGTTTTTGCTGTACATTTTTGGTCTGTTGGGAAAGGAAAGAATTCTTCCTAATGCTTCTCAAGTAATGCCCAGTGGTTATTGTCTTCAGAGTTTTGGATCAATTCTTATGGAGAAAGGAGTACAGCTATTGATGGATGATAAGTTATTTTAAAAATCGGATAAAAGCTAGACTTTCAGTTTCTTTTTTGGTTCAAGAATATGGTACTTTTTTATTTTTATGAGCAAATGTCATTTGTAAAAATATATGAAACTGTTATTTATGTACTTTACAGTGTTAAAAATACTGTTAATAAAATAAATGGTCTGCATACTATATGGTAAAAATAACATTAATATTTCTAATGGAATTTCTTCTTAACCTTATTGGTAGACTTTCCTCATTTTATGTTACATAATTTCCTTATGTAGTTAAGAATATTGGTAAAAATCTAAGTGATACATTGAAAGATCTGTATCTCAGCAACAGAGTTATGTGCTGCCATGTGTTACTTCTATGGCATGCCACATATACCAGGAATTGGAGAACAGTGAAATTTTTAGGTAAATGAGCATTTTCTCTTTAATTAGCATAATTTTATTCTTTAATTTGTATTTTTAATTGGCATAATTTAAGATTTTATCCACTTAGATGAAAATTTTTTCTTTCACTGTATTGTATTTTGTTGTGGCTTAAGAAACAGGAAACATTTGACTTTACTTGAAAGGACTCCAAAATCAGGGTCATCTTTATAAACATTGATTCCTTGATGGTAATTGTATAAAAAAAATTTTGGGGGGGGGGAGCTTTTAAGGGACAGTTAATTATCATGTGAAAATACTATTATGACTGGTATTTTCTGCTTTAGGCTGTCTCTTTCATCTACTTTTTGTTCAGGTAATTTTTCTCAGTCTTTCTACACCTCCGCTGGCCATGACTACCAGCTCTCTTTTTTTATATCCATTGTTTTCTTTGCATTTTTGCCCATTGTTTTTCTTTCCTCCATTTTTTCTTTTATGTTGTCACTTTTTTTTTTCCCAGACTCTTTTTGGCTTTCATACTTTCCTGATTTGGCTGTTATTATTAGAAAACAAGAGCAAGTTCTTTCTTGGATTAACATTCCGTCTTTGAAGTTCTTCTTGGCTGGATTTATTGGTAGAATTTTCTATTCCTTCTCTTGTTGGGACCATACCAGAGCATTGTCTGCTCTCCAAGTGCTGAATATACACAGTGTTCCTGTAATAAAAATGAGAGCCTTTGGATACCAATTTTATTAGGTTACCAAAATGCAGATTCTCTATGCCAATTTTACGTAACATGGCATTTGGATACATGGCAGTATTTTATGAAGGACACTACTTGTTGCCAAAGCTTATATCTAATCTTATGTCTGTGACTGCTGTGCCAACAATATGGCTAATGAGTAGCTTTAAAAGAAAAAAAAAATCAGACCATTACCTGAAAAGAAAGTGTTTAGTCATTACAGATCATAATTTACATGATTGCATGAGATAAAAGTTGGCATTGGAAGCTCCTTCCTAAAAATTTAATATTTGTATGTAATTGACACATCTCTGTACCATCCCAGTTGATTTGGATGAGGTCACCAAAGTAATCACAAAGCCTCTGTTATAATAAGGACCTAAGTTCCACAATAACATATGATCTGGCCAAATAATATAACTGGGCCCATGAATCTTTTATTTAAACTTTCTCTATTGTGTAATTACTAATGTTGGCTTTTTTCCTATTACATATATTTCTCAGTTAAAACATAATTTTTGGAATTTCAGCTTGATTTCTATATGTGAAAATATGTAAAAGAATTTTGTGAATTAGACCTATACTATCTCTCTACTGACTTTACAACTTCTACTCAGTTCCAAAGCAGTTATATTTATAAAGCAAAAGATAATGTGATGAGATACACGGGCTCCTTCAAATGAATAGCATAATGTAAAGTGTAAGAGATTGGCTCTGGAGTTACACTAACTTAGTTCAAGCCTCAGTGTCATTACTTTAATTCTGAGATATTGGGCAAACCAGACTTTTAATTCCTGAGCTTCACTTTCCTCATCTGTAAAATGGGAAGGATTGAGGGATATTAAGGGTACTTCCATTATAGGACTGTAGAAAGGATTGTAGGAGAAAATACTTAAGTATGCCTAGCCTATGACAAATGCTTGAAAATGTTAGACCTTATAAATATATTTTCAGAGTAACTATGTTACATTTAGAGATGACATGCAGGAATGGATAAGAATTTACCCAGATGCATTTGCTGGAGAAGCCATGATTACATATGAAAGTAACAAGTAAAAGGACAGCATGAGCTTTACTTATACAGGTTTACCCCAGTATCCGAAAGCAGAGTATTTCTATAAGATCTTCTATAAGCTTAAAGGGCATAAAGTAAAGAAGCAAATTACCATTGATTTACACGGGAAAAAAAATTGGGAGCATTCCCAGACCCCAAAAAATAACCTCTCTAGGCTTTTCTGGTACCTTAGGACACATCTTGCTAGCAGATGCACAAAATAAATCAAGATAAAGCACAGATGTTCACAGACACAGTTCAGAGCTGTGGCGGTCTGATGCTGAGATGCTGAGTGTAGTTCCCAGGGAAGGAGTTTAAACGGGGCCATTCTTGCTGTTCAGGGTGAGTGCTGCATCTGTAACAGGCTCACTGCAAAACAAATGCCAAATGCTGTTTGCATTTTCCTTCTTCTTTTGTAAAAGAAAAACTCCTCTTTGGATTTCTGTCAGTTAACAAAAACACTTACGGATGTAGGTCTTTCATAAAAGCGTAACACAAACTTTGGAAAACCAGGGGTACTTGTTATCTATTTCATTGAGTAATCTGTCTTCCACAGTATGCAATCTAACACAGTCCCACGTGGAAAGACCTTCAGAATGTAGCCAGAAGGCTTAGGTTTTGCTTCTCTGAATATTGCCACTGTGCTGGAGAGAAAACAGGAAATGATATAGAGTGGATTTGATTTTTTTGCCATCTGGAAGCTCACTGTCTAAAATGAGTTTGTAGAAACCCAAGTTCATCTTTTAGAACGTATGATACACAGAACGTGATTCATTTAGCCATGTGGTAATGTCCATTACATATGATGACTACAGGTAACTTAGCTTAATTTTAACATGATATTTTAAAAATCTGTTACTAGCCCTGTGTGATGCCTAATATGGAAGATATTTTGGAAATAGTGGAGATATGTCAAACACTTAAAAGTAATAAAAATTATAAAGTCTGCCATTATTTCTGTGCACAAAAATAAAAAGCAATATAGGCTTTGAGACTTAATTTTCTGGAAATGTCTGTTTTATTAATAATTCAGTTGTCAAATATAGGATATAGCAGGTCCTTTTGACATGCTTCAATCTTTTCTCTGTCCTTATAAAAGTGAGTTAAAGTGTTTTATGAGTTTGTATTGCATGATATTTAATAATAATTCATTTTGTAGTAATGTATTATTCTGTTACAATAGGATAATGAGCCATTTAATCAATGGGAGACTAAAACATATGTACATATTCATGTCTCAATCACTCATTCAAAAATTTATTGAGGGATTCTAGAAATTGCAGGGAATGTTGTAAAGGGTATTAAATATTTTCAAGAGTCTATAGTCCAGGGGCGCCTGGGTGGCTCAGTTGTTAAGCATCTGCCTTCAGCCAGGGTGTGATACCAGGGTCCTGGGATCGAGCCCCGCATTGGGCTCCCTGCTCCACTGGGAGCCTGCTTCTTCCTCTCCCACTCCCCCTGCTTGTGTTCCCTCTCTAGCTGGCTGTCTCTCTCTCTGTCAAATAAATAAATAAATAAATAAAATATTTGGGAAAAAAAAAAGAGTCTATAGTCCAAATGGGAGAACGGTGGTAATGCATATGTCACAAGTAAAAGAATAATTAAATGTACTTCATAGAGTGCAAAAGCTATTTCTAGAAAACTCTAAAATAACAGATAAATCTGTAGTGCTGTCAACATTTCATGCAAATCATGCTACCTTACAATGCAGTATAGCATCATCAGAAGAGTTATAGAGACTGTCTTAATATATGAAGTTTTTTCACTATGTCAGCCAGGTCTTGCCATGTAATTGCAGCACATGATTGTCATCCCTACCTGGGTAGAGGTTGGTTTAACAATGAGTACATCAATATCATATTTTGAAAGGCTTCATGGAATAATACTGTACTTCTCTTGTCCTATACAATTTCTGCATAAAGTTGTAATTTTGCTGAACACGAATACATACTAGCATATAGTGCTTAGTATTCCCTATAAAATGGAAAGGAGAATCACAGTCATTAATGGATCATTTTCCATTGCAAAATGCTGAGGATATGCACAGGACCACCATGTGCAGTTGTATAAGTTGTGCACTGTACAACTCTAAAGGTCACCATCTACATTATCATTTATGCAGATTGTTGTACACAGGAAAACTTCCACTACCAGAGGTCATAGCTCTGTGCCAGTAGCTGTTATTTGCTTACTCACCAGGGAGCATTTTTTTATTACAGAGGTTTGATAACAGAGAGGGATTCCCCAGACCAAAGTGAAGATTCAGTACAAACAAATGGGTAGGCTTTTCAAAACAGGAGTGACTAAGTCGGTACAAGTGATGGTGGTGATATATGCATATTGTCAGTTGCTTACAAATCCTTTAAGGATCATACTGGCAAGATTCTGACCGAATTTTCTGAAGAAGTAAGAAAATACTTTATTTTCACTTTCTGTTGTTTATCTAGGTTCTGTATTAGCTGCTTTTGAAAACTGACTTAGTGAACAGAGCCTTAGGTTTTTGTGTGTCTGGGTTGTTGAAGGGTCTTTAGTGAAGCAATAAGCAAATCTCTCTGCCCAAAGTATAGCAGTTAAGTATTAGTTTAACTCTTCTATCACCTCCTGGGTTTTTATGAACCACCTCCAAACAAACTCAACAGGAATTAAGAATATTTCTAACAACCGGAGACAAAACGTATTTGTTCATTCTGGAAAAATTCATATATAAGTTTATGGTGTGTGGTATATCTAGGTGCAACTTCGTAGGCTAAGGAACTGTGAACAGAGAAAGGAATGTTCAGGTATGCTAACACGTGCTGGGTTCAGATTCAGCGCTCTTGTTTTCCTTTGCCACATTTCTGCATAGAGGAGGGTGCATATAGATGGGACTACTGTCGTGGAAAGATGAAGCAGAAGGAAATCTTTTCTGAATTACCTACTTCTTACTTCTTATCAGTTGAATCATTTAACTGGATTAAAATGGAGAATGTTTTATGACCATTACAAACTCAGCTCCCTGGTCTACAGTGACAAAAAAACAAGTGTGGTTGAATAGGGCTAGGTATTAGGTAATGGATGGTAATAGACAGGACTTTCTGAGGCAATGGCCATGCTATATTTTGAAGGTTGTGGGAGTTACATGGGTATATCCTTTTGCCAAAATTCATTAACTGTATACATCTGATGGGTGTGTTGTATGAAATTCATAGTTAAAATAAAAGTGATTTTTAAATACTAGATGCCTGTATCCAAAAGAAAAATTCAGGTAGAAAACAATTTTCTCTGTGTTCAGAAAGGAGAGTATCACGTTCTACATATTTAAAAAACAAAAGGAGAAAAGTGTTTTGAGAGTTAATTCCTGAAGAAGTGAAAATGCAACTAAAAATAAACGTGACAACATCATTTCAAAGTTTTCCAGGTCATTACATCTGTGGGTGTGGGATTATGTGTGTGCCTGAAGAAATAACTGTCCTATTGCTAAGTAATCTAAAAATGTATCATTTGTTTGCTATAAACATTGAAAAGTTCTCTTTCTTAAAAATCATGATTTTTTGCAAATTAGAGTATTTGTTTGAAGTGTTTGAACAATGTGAGATATTCCTCTCTTATCCTTCCTTAGATCTTAGTACCTACTTTTCAACTGGGACTTCACAATTGGGAGCTCACACTCGTACTTTGGTGTGGATCATTTCAAGTTTTTGTCACTCACTCAACAATGATTCTGGTATGAGTGAATGGCTTTACAAAATAGATGCACACACACACACGTACGCACTGCAGCTCGGTCTTCACTTCAGTATTTTCAAAGTCCGGACTTGGTTGGTCAGTTGAAAGTATGTGTCTCCTCCAAAGTTTATCCCAGAGGGCTTTTGGTTGTTAACATTTTTTAAAGTTGTTGATTATAAGGGAATGTTATAGCAAATGTTCTAAAACTTTTAAAATACATATAAATTAGGGGCGCGTGGGGGGCCTCAGTGGGGTGAGCTTCTGACTCTTGATTTTGGCTCAGGTCATGGTCTCACATGAGATTGAGCCCTGCTTTGTGAAGCTCCAGGCTCAGCACTCTTTCCCTCTTCCTCTCCTTCCCCCTCTGCCCTCACCCCGCCCTCGGCCCCCACGTGTGCATGCTCAGCTCTGCTCTCTCTCTCTCTCAAATAAATAAATAAAATCTTTTTAAAAATATCTATAAATTACAAAAGATAGATCTTAAGTTTACCGGGTCTTGACAAATGCATACACCTGTATTCTATAATCCTATCTAGAAATGGAATTTTTCCATCTTCCTAGAAACTTCTCATGATCTTTCTCAGTCAATACCTGTCCCACTTCACCCCCCAGAGGCATCAAGTGTTCTTATTTCTTTCATCATAGATTAGTTTTGTCTGTTACAGGACTTCATATAAATAGAATCAGATTGTTTGCACTCTGTATCTGTTCTCCTTAGTTTACCAACATGTTTTTGAGCTTCAAACACATATCGGTATTCTATTCTTTTTTTTTTTTTTTTTTTACTGTTGAATAGTGTTCAGTTGCAGGACTATATTATAATTCGTTTAACCGTTCTCCTGTTAATGGATATTTGGGTTATTTCTAATTGGGGCTATTATGAATAAGTGCTTATGACCATTTTGTATAATTCATTTTTATGCATGTATACTTTATTTGCTTGGGATAAATATTTAGAAATTGCTGGGGATTAGAGTTAGTGTATGGTTAACTTTTTGAGAATCTTCTGGACTCATTCCTAAAGTGGTGTAACATTTTATACTCCCACCAGCAAATCTTGTGAATCTGGTTAATGGCCAATATTTTAAAGCTATTAACTTCAAAAGGATTTTGGTACCTAGTATTTTACAAGAACCATGGGTTTAAATGGACAATTTGGCCACTGCCATCAGGGAGCTACTTTTAGCTCTAAGGAATCATTTTGTAGGGCAAGAGTTAAATGTCAAAAACCAAAGAACAGTTTAAACTTCACTAATTGTCAGGTGTATTAAGTTAAAGTCCTTGACTTTTCAGCTGTCCTTGGCAGATTATGTAATCACCCCATGTGTTTCAGTATTAGATATATTTTGAAATATTATATAAACTTTTAGTTGTTTAAAACAGAACATAATTTTCCGTGTTTTTCTTCTCAAAAACCTGAACAAGCTACTATTTCCCACTGACTTAACTGTGAAATCCGTGACCCAACACAGAAATAAACACATGCCCTCAATTTTGTCCCAAATTTTTGAATTCTTGCTGACTCTGACTTTTCTTTACACCTCTTATGTCTTCCAGTGAGGGCGTTGAGGTCATAGAGACATCCAGTTCTCTACCCCTTACTCACTTTAGAATGTGGGTGAATTAGTTAACAGAGAAGGGGACAAGTGATGTCCATACAATCTACATGAAAGCAATGCAACTCAAGCATTTAATTAATAGATGACGGCAGAGCTGGGTTGCAGTCCTCTGAAGGTTCAATTAGACTGTGTGTCCAAGATGGCTCACTCTACTGGCTGTCAGTAGATGCTTGCTGTTAGCTGGGAACACACATGGCCCTTCCAGCATGGTGGACACAGAGTAACGAGACTTCTTAAGGGCAGCAGGCTTCCCCTAGAGTGAGTGTTCCTGAAAACTGGGTGAAAAGCTGCTTGGCGTTTTTCTGAACTAGCGATGGAAGTTACATAGTATCACTTCTGCCAGAGCCTATTGCTGAAAGCAGTCTCTAGCCAGCCTACTTCCAGGGGGAGTGAACATGAATTCGTGTCTTCATAGGAAAGTTATACATTTTGCATAAATGTTTTAAACCACCATGGCAACAAATTTGAAGCCTAGAGGAAGTAGATAATGTTCTAGCAAAATGTGAATGACCATACATGACCCACAGAGATGCAGAAAGCTTAAATAGATCGAATGCCATAGAGGTGATAGGGAAAGTGATTAAAGATCGACCATTAAATAAATGTATCAGGTTGTTCCCCAGCTAAGTTTTACACAACTTTTAAGGAAGAGAAGTGCCATGTTATTTAAATCAGGGGCTCTTACTTTAGTGAGCATTGGAATCACCTTGCCAGCTAATAACCATGAAGATTCCTGAACCCCATCCGCAGGGATTCAGATACATAGAGTCTAGAGTATGCAATGAGGATGTGCATTTCTAACAAGCATACAGGTAATGGTGATACCACTTGTCCACAGAATACACTCTGAGTAGTCGTAACTTAAGCCAGAAGTTAGAAACCATGGTTTGTTGGTCAAATCTGGCCTGCTATCCATGTTTATAAATTAAGTTTTATTGGAATGCAGCCATGCTCATTTATTTACATACCATCAGTGTCTGCTTTCACAGTATACTGGCAGAGCCGAGTAGGTGCAACAGAGGTTGTATGACCCCAAAAGACTAAAATACCTACCAAAATGTTTGCCAACCCTTGCCTCCACCACTACATTAATCTACCTCATTATATTTCCCCTTTTCCAAAGTTTAGCAGACTTTTGGTTTCTTCTGTTGAGTCTAATGGTTAAGATGAAAACTAAAATGCCAAATTGCTTTCATCTCACATGTTACATGCATTCAGTTATCAAGGACCTAGATCACTGTGTTGAAGAGGATATAAGACTGTCCAAGCTCAGGGAGAGGAATGTTGCGATCAATTAGTGATGAATGCCATGGACATAGAGAGAGGTAATTCACAGCAGGCCTTGTGTCTATTTCTTGAGCCTGACTGTAAAATATACAATGTTTAAGAATGTTTTAAAAACAAGACAAAACAAAACAACTCTTGGGTAACTGAGACAAAGTGTGTATGTAATGCACACATTTTTAACGACACTGTTAAGTATGTATCTGATTTTGTTCCAACTGTCGTGGAAGTTATTGTAATAATGTGTAAATATTTCACATTCATAAAAAGTGAAGAAAATACGATCATTTTGTGATTTAAAAAAAAAAGATGACAGGAATGTGTAGCTATCAATTATTGAAGCAGTAGGAACTCCCATGTCTGAATGCCATGTCATAGACACAGTGCAGTGTTGTTTCATATTTTCTAAATGTATCTTATTTTTGCTCTCCAATGCCTTTATCCATACTGTCCCCACCTTCTGAGCAGGGTTGTCTTCCCTTTTTTAGAAATCTAAATCCGCATGGCAGTGCTCAATTCAAAGGCTATCACTGTAGTCTTTTCTGAATCTCTCCAAACTTCCTTCCCAGGAAACAAAGGAACACAAACTTTCATGTGAAGTCCTTTAAAAACAAATGAAACCATTTTGTTTTCCTTGTAACTTGTTACCGTGTTTTTTTATACAATTAGAGAATGAATTATAATGAAAATAAAAGTTGTTTTCTTATATTTAAATACCTTAGTGTTTGAAAACTAAAAACAGCACCACACCTCATCACATTGCCATCTTTGTCATCGCCACGAGAGCTAACATTTACGAAGTGTTTTCTATGTGCCAGACACATGCTATGTTCAATTAATCAATCAAATGCACATTGGGAATTTTAAAAAGTCTTGCCCAGATTCGGTTCCTTCCTCTCAACTTCCTTTTGAATATGCTAATTTTCTCCAATTGATTATAGACCCTCAGGATGGACACTGCATGAAAAATCAGTACAGAGAATGCTACACATTCACTTAGAGTTGTGACAGATATTAAAAATCAATATACACTATTGTCTAATTTCCACTTCTCTTTGAAGTGTTCTTTCTCCTGCCCTCACTCCTCTCTTCTCTTCTAATCCTAGCCAATATATGAGTTTTAGCATAAACATTTGTAAATCAGACTGTGGTGAGGATGAATCACTAAAATATTACGTGAAATCTTCAACTACATGTGTCCAGTACAGGATTGGACATGTCCGTCTACTTCAGTGGTTCATTTGAGAATACAAGGCAGTTTTTCAGCCATCAAAGAGATAAACCCATACTAAAGGTTTCTTCCATGTCCTTGAAGCATTCTTTGATTTAATAAAAAGATCTCTCATTTGTATAATAAGAACTTGTGATTGAAATGTAGTTTGTTTCTTAACTTTATGGTAATTTTGGACATTGAATGGTGTTTTAAAATCAATTTATTGTATTGGCTTTGTATTTGCAAATTTGCTGAACTTTTTTATTACATTAGTTCTGATAGTTATTTTCTGAGTTCTTTAGGGTTGCCTGTATTTGAGTACAAGTCATTTAAAAACAGATAGCTTTACTTCTTTTCCAATATGGATTTGCTTCTTACTGTATCTAATTTTCCTGGCTGCAGTTTCTATTATGATGTTGAATAGAAGGAAAGAAAATAGGTATCTTTGTTTGATTCCTGATCTTAGGGGGAAAGCTTTTAGTCTTTGACTTAAGTATGGTATTTGCTATGGGTTTTTCATAGTGGCTGTTTATCAGATTGAGGAAGTTCTATTCATAGTTTGTTGAGTGTTTTTATTATGAAAAGGTTTTGGATTTTGTCAAATCTTTCTCTATATATTGAGATGATCACATTTTCCTTCCATTCTATTAATGTGGCGTATTACATTTATGTTTATCATCTGTGTTTTTTAAAATCTCCACTCTGATCTTTATTATTTCATCATTCTGCTGTCTTTGTATTTCAGTTTGTTCTTTTTTCTTGTGCCTTAAGGTGTAAGTTTGGTTTTGATTTGAGACCTTTCTTCTTTTTTAATGCATGAATGCACAGCTATGTATATCTCTCTGAGCATGGCTTTTGCTGAATCCCTAAGTTCTGACACATTGTGTTTTCATTATTATTCATCTCAAAGTATTTTGTAATTTCCTTCCCAATTTCTTCTTGGACTCATTGGTTATTTAAGAGTGTGTTCATTTTTAGGTATTCGTGAATTTCCCCAATTTCTTCTGTCATTGCTTTTTGATTTCATTAAATTGTTCTTAAAGAAAAAACTCTATGATTTCAATCTTTTTAAATTTATTGAAAGTCATTTTGTAGCCCAACATGTAGTCTGTTATGGAGACTGTTCCATACCCAGTTGAGAAAAAAATGCATATTCTACTCTTGTCAGTAGAATGTAATACATATTTTTGGTTTTGTTTTGTGTATTCAGTTTTTGTTTTGTATATTTTCAGACTTCATTTCTAGGTGTATATATGCTTATAATTACTTTATTTTCTTCATGGATTAAACTTTTTATCATTATATAATGTCATTCTTTGTCTCATGATAATTTTAATCTTAAAGTCTATTTTGTTTGTATTAGTATAGCGACTCTGACGTTCTTTTGGTTATTGTTTGCATGGAATATTTCTTTCCATCCATTTATTTCCAACATATTTATGTTTTGAATGTGAAATGAGTCACTTGTAGGCAGCGTATATTTAGATCATGATTTTATATCCATTCTTTTAATTTCTACCTTTAAATCAGTAAGTTTAGTCCATGTACATTTAATGTAATTACTGAAAAGGAAGAACTTCTCATATCTTTTTGTTTTCTGTATACCATATATTTTGTTTCTCAATTCTTTTACTACTGCCTTTTTTTAATTGAATAGTTATTTAGTGGTGTACCACTTTAATGCTATCATCATTTCTTGTACTATATATTTTTGAAATAGTTTAGTGGTTGCTAAAGATTATAATTAACATCTTAATTTTAAACAATCTAGTTCACATAAATACCACACTAATTTTAATAGTGTATGAAAAATTTGCACCTATATGGCTTTGTTACCCATTTCTTTTATGCTGTTGCAAATTTCATCCTTATACATTACATGCTCATCAATTTATTTATTTATTTATTTATTTATTTATTTATTTATTTATTTATGTGAATGTTTTTAAATCAAATAGGAAAAAAAGATATGCTACAAAGAAATGCACTAATATATAATCCTTTTTATATATACTTATATAGCTATATACATGGTTCCCATGATTTCTGATGAGATGTGAGTGGTTAATCTTATTGTGTTGTTTTGTTTTATTTTGTTTCTTCATGGATGAAGTGCTTCTCTCTTGCTGTTTACAAGATTCTTTCTTTGTCTTTGATTTTTGACAGTTCGATTATAATGTGTTTCAGTGTGAATCACTGTGAGTTTATCCTACTTGGGGTTTGTTGAACCTGTTGATGAATAGATTAATATTTTCATCATGTTTGAGAACCTGGGGCCATTTTTTCTTCATGTATTCTTTAAGTATTCTTTCTTTCCCCTTCTCTTTCCTGGGACTACAATTGTGTCTCACTGGTGTCCTTGGATCTGCTCATTTATCTTCAATTGTTTTTTCTTTTTTTTCTCAAACCGGATAATTTCAAACAACCTATGCTCACTCTTGCTCATTCTTCCTTTTCTTTGGTCAAATCTGTTCTTGAGCCCCTCTGGTAAATCTCCATTTTAATTTTTGTACTAGCCAAAGAACTGCAGCATTTTTTCTTTTTATGGTTTAAATGTTATATTTTCCATTTAGTAAAATACAATTTTCATGCTTTCAGTTCTTTTGATGTGATTTCCTTAGTTCTTTGAGCATATTTAAAATAGCTGATTTAATTTATTTGTCTCGTAATTACAACGCCAGGATTTTCTCAGGGACATTTTCTCTTGATTACTTTTTTTCCTTTTGGGCCTTACATTTGGTTCCTTTGGACCATGCATTTTGGTCCTCATAAGTTTTTTGTCGAAAAATGAACATTTTTAATATTATAATGTTGTAACTCTGGAATTTAGATTCCTTCCCCTCTGCAGAATTTATTGTCACTTCTTATTTGTGTTATATGTTTTAGTGACTTTTCTGAACTAATTTAAAAAGTCTGCATTCTTTGTTGACTGTGGCTACTGAAGTTTTCTGTAACCTTATTAGTCAGGTAATGATTAGAGATTTCTTTAAATTCCAAGAACAAAGAATCTTCTAGTCTTTGCAGATCTACTCCATGTATATAGGGGTACCTCTCAAACACTCAGCCAGGCATTTTCCAACTCTGCCTTAGTCTTCACTTCCTGATTGTGCAGATCCTTAATGTTATCCAGATATGAGACCATAGGCCTTCTCAGTTCTTCTCTGAGCATGCACCTAATCCTTTTTTTCCCCCAAAGATTTTATTTATTTGACAGAGAGAGACACAGCAAGAGAGGGAACACAAGCAGGGGGAGTGGGAGAGGGAGTAGTAGCAGGCTTCCTGCTGAGCAGGGAGCCCGATGCGGGGCTCGATCCCAGGACCCTGGGATCATGACCTGAGCCAAAGGCAGACGCTTAATGACTGAGACACCCAGGCACCCCTGAGCATGCAGCTAATCCTGAACATGCATTTGGTCTCTGTATTCCCAGGAATGTCTCAGAACTTTTCAAGGCTCTTCTTCTCCAAATCATCTCCTTCTCCAGACTTTCCTCCCATGGCGTTTAGGTAGTCTATTGTTTGTCTTTCCCACTGTGATCTTTTGCTTTGGGCAGGGAAGACTAAAACATTTGCCTGAAAATATTTTCCGTAAATGTCCCCCGGATGGCTTTAACATGAGAGTTAGGCAAAATAAAACAGACCCTTTGAGCCAGTCTTCTATGAAGTCACCGGGCAGATGAACCAAGGACAGATCTTTGGAAATGAAATCAATCATATTCCCTTGGATACTGGTAGAATGCAAACTGTTATTTTCCAGGCTACTGTTGAACTGGAGCACAGGAACTGGGGCAGTGGGTGGTGGTGGTGTGTGGGCATAGGGTAAGTTAAACTATCATGGAGATTGTGGTCCTTACTGAGATTCAGTGAATTCAATAGGTGCTCCTTGAATTGCTGCAGGTTTTGTGTTCATTTTCAGAATTCTGAAAAAGGTTGATGTTTCCAGTTTCTTAGTTATTTTTATGTAGGGGCAAATTTCTGACATTTCTTACCTCCCAATTTTTGCTGACATTCCCCTACAATCTTGTGTGTTCTTGCATGCTGTTCACTTTTTCCAGTAAAGCCCTTGTCATATTAATTACAATTATTTTAAGTTTATCTTCTAATAATTTCAACATCTATGTCATCTCTGAATCTCGTCCTATTGTTTGCTTTGTCTCTCAGATGGTGTTTGTCTTGCCTTTTAGTATACCTGAAATTTTTCACTGAAAGTTGGATATGTTCCACTAGTAATAGGTACTGACGTAAACAGAGTTTTTGTATTCTATTTTTTCACACGGAACATTTTATTTTTCTGTTTTGTTGAAGTATAATTAAAATACAGGAGTGTATAAGTTTAGGGCATACAGGAAAATGACTCGATTTACATATATTGTGAAACAATTACCACAATAAGTTTAGCTAACATTGATCATTCATTTATTTACAAACACAAAAAGATAAACAGGCTTTTACTGTGAGGATTTATGCTCACCTGACTAGGACTTGTGCAGTGTTTAATGTTTTCTGTGCCCATAGGTGACAGAGGCTTTACATTCCTCTAATGTCATATTTGGCTCTTGGGTTGACTTTGAGTTTCCCTAAATATTTCCTAAGTATTCTCTGTGTCTCTCTGCTCTTTTAATTGTAATCCACATTATTATGTGAAGCCTGTTGGTATGGCGATAATGCATAGGAATCATGGGGAAGCATTGCATAGTCTTATGATTAAATCTGCTTTTAGGTGACCTGTCTCTAGGTTTGGTTTGACCTTCACAAGTGTTTCTCCAGTGGTAAAGGTCTCCCTGCTGCCTCAACACACATACCTTAAGGAAAACAAGAAGACTGGAGGGAGCTGAAAAGACCTTCTATCAGCTGGGAGAAAGCTCTGGTAAAATCTTCACCCTTGGAGAGTACACCTTTGTTTTGGAGAATGCTCTGGGTGTATTTCACTGTGATTAATCTTTTCTTCTGTCCAGAGCTGCAGTAGGCTGTTTCTCTGATCTTCACCTATCAGAACCCAGTTTTAGGATCCTGGTAAAACCTACTAGAGTGTCAGGACTTCCTGAGTGAGGCCCCAGGAGTGTGTCACTCCTACACTAGTCCATACTGAGCCTCCAGCAAGTCTTTAAAATTACCACTTAAGTTTTTCTTCCAGTTTGTCTTCAATTCCAAATAGGTAGATCTTGGCTAAGATTCCTTTTATTCCCCTTTATTTCCAGATTTGTCTTCAAGCTTGGTTAACTGATGGGTCCAAGAAAAGTCACTGATTTTTAGTTTGTTTAGTTTTTTCTTGTTACAAGGGCAAGAGTGATGACTTCTAAGCTCTTCACATGTCAGAAAGAAAAACAGAAGTCTGTACTTTTATTTTTAATCTCTTGTATTTCTTGTACTTCTATTTGGATAATTTCTGTCATTTTAACTTCAAGTCCACTGATCTTTTCTTCCTCAGTATCTTATATGAAGTTAAGCTATCCTGCGAATTTTTAAAAAAATTTTAATTAATTTTTTTTTAAGTAGGGGCCCCATGCCCAAGGTGGGGCTTGAACTCATGACCCTGAGAACTACAGTCATGTGCTCTACCAACTGAACCAGCCAGGTGCCCCATACTGTGAATTTTAAATGTGCAATGTTGTGTTTTCCACCTTCAGAATTTCCATTTGGTTCTTTTTTATATCTTCCATGTTTCTAATCATTATATTAATGTTTTTATTTATATTCTGGAGCATATTCAGGATATTTATGATTGTTATTTCAAAACCCTTCTGTGCTACTTCCATTATCTATGCCATTTCTTGGTTTATTTTTATTGACTGATTTTTCCTTGTGATTATGTGTTATAATGTATGCTACTGTCTTGTACCTCTATTCTAGAAGTGTCTTTAGTCGGGCTGTTCAGTTATTTGCTGATGAGATTTTTCTTTAATTTCTTAAAAGGCCTTTTTTTTATGCTTTGTTAGAGCATATTTACAGTAGTAACCTTTAAATTAAGGCTAGTTTCGTCTTAATATTACAAGTGTGACTCTGTGTCTCTGCTGATTGCCTCAGTGTTCAACAAGGTCTCTGTATTCTGAGTGAGTTCTGGAAGGTTCTGCATATAAACTTCTGGCCATTTTTGTTTGGTTTACTTCAGCCAAAAAAATATTTCCCTCTGACAGTGATGATGAGTATTTATCTAAGGCTCAAAAAACATCGAATGAAGACTGCTAGAGCCCTTTTTCTCTAAGACTTCCTCCTATCCAGTACTCTGTCCCACAGATTACAGCTAATTTAGCTGCTCCAAACTCTCATCAGTGTCTCTTCACCTTACCAAGATCTTCCTTCTCTGCTCGGAGCATTCCCTCCTGTGCCGTTGTCCTGCAGTTGTCTCCAGAAAGGAAGCTATGTCCATTTCAAGAGGTATCATTTCTTTCTCTTCTCTCAGGGATCACAATCCTGCACTGCTTCTTGTTCAAATGTATCAAAATAATTGTTTCCTATGTTCAGTCAAGTTCTCTAATTATTTATGGCAGGAGGGCAAGTTTCATACCAGTTATTCCTTCAGAGTCGGAAGGAAAAGTTCTAAATTATACTTCCATGTCATTGGATTTCCATAATGTAAACTGCCATAAATTTTTAGGGCACTATGGAATCACAAAATAACCTTAACTTTATAGAGATTTATTGGATGAGTTCTAAGGAACTTGTTAGTTTCCTTATTCTCAGCTAATTTTATTCCTAAAAGTAATTTCTTAATTTTGTGAGTTTTGGAATTCTGTGCAGCTTCCCATAATAATACTGTTTTTAATTATTCTGCTACTTGGCAATGGGTAGATTTCAGTCCCCAAATTTTCTTCGTATACATTCAAAATTAACAAAAGTAAATTGAAGCTAACAGGAATAATAGTAACCACATTAATGGGTATTTATGGAACCTTAATTCCGTGCCAGGCAGTAAGCTTGATTCTTTACACAGTTTATTTCATTGAAACTCTATTCTGTCTTTAATTGCGATTGTTATTGTACCTGATATTACAGATGAGAAAACAGTTAAGGTATGTATTATTATTACACCCACTTTTTACATAAGGACATAAGGCTTAAAAAGATTATATGTTCTCCAGGATATGAACTTAGGTTTATCCCAAGAAAGTATGAATAAATGCTAATTTCGCTTTAAAAAAGAAAACAATGTGAATTTAATATGTATGATTTAGGATATTCCTGAAAGAGTAACCTTAAAAGCTAAAGCTAGAGGCTTTTCCAGGAGTGTGAAAAACATTTTTCAGTTAAAATTACTTTTAGTATCCATTTGAGATTTCAAAGGCTCATCTTAGAAACATGTAGCTTATCTCACTGCCTTTTATTTATTTTCATTTTTATAGTTACTGACATCATTATTTTGTGGGGACAAATATTTCCCCATTTCTAATTCCTTTACATATAAATATTTACTTATAATCAAGCTCACCACCATTCGTATTTCTCCAAAGATCTCCCTAACATTACAATCTGTTCTTTTTTACTCTAGACATGGATTTATCTATATTCCAGCACCTCCCAATTCACTTTGCACATACTGTAGTGGTATTCATTATGCATTTGTTGAATAAATGAGTAAATGCAATAAATAAGTAATGAAAGCCTGAAGTCCCATGTCTGCTCTCCAAGTTCCCTATGCCAATTACTTACTCTTTTTGCTCACCACAGAATTCCACATCTCTAAATCACTTCTAGTGTGAACGAGTTATTGCACTTCCATAGAGAATCCGAATTCTTACATTTATTCATTTTTCCTCCCCTCTTCTCTTTACTCCTACCTCTCTAAATTATAGATGTGCACACACGTACAACACACAGACACACATAAACTATACATCCACTCACACAGCTTCCTTGTAATTGTGTGTTATAAATGTTTGTTCACTCTTTCATAATGGAAAATCCCTTGTGGACAAGAAGCATAATTTTTCTCCTTCCAACACTTCACTCCTCATTTGCAATGAATGGAATCAATGTGTTCATCAAGGATTGCCCACTCCCAGAGAAAATGCTATCTAGTATGATTTCTTGATTGTTTAGCAGAGTACTCTCTACCACCAAATTTGTTCATTTTTAAGGATTTTTTCTGCTTCTCTTACTGCTGAGATATGTGTGTGTGCATATCATGTATGTATATGTATACTTATATGTCACCAAACACTGTCTACACATAGCATTTTACTTTATACTCATTCTGCTTTACTATACAAATAAGCAGACATAATTCCAATTTCTAGAAATGTAAATTATAATATGAAGAGAATTTCAGTTTAACTCAGGCATAGTGATATCAAGACAAAACATCCAAAATAATATTCATATAGTTCAGAGTAGAGTGATTGAAATTAATTAATATTAGTAAAGTATTATAAATTATTATGTTATTTACATATACATATATGTACATATGTATTTATATATTTTGGAAGTATAATACTGGAAATGTGGAAGAGGATATAACATAAAATTAAGAACATGGATATGGATATCCACTCTGGGATTAAATGTTAGCTCTGGACATGTATGCTGTAGGGTCTTGGGGAAGTTATAGAAACTCTCTGATCCTCAGAAATAATACCTTTTTCATGGCACTGTTTTGATAATTGAGTGGTAAAAAGCGATTTCCCCCAAATATTACTTTCCCCTGTATACTTTCCCAGTTGTTCACATATTTACATATGACTGGTTACTTACTTAATACTTCTATGAAAGTACTCATTTTTGGTTTTTGTATTTTAAAAGAAAACAATAAAGAGAAGCAGTATTTTTTTCTAATTCATGTGGAAACAATACATACATATTCATATAAGAAATTTTGTGTATCTTTGATGATACACATACAACTGTACTCTGGTTAACCCTAAGATAATACCAAATTGAAATGACTTAGAAATAAATATGGTGTGTTAAACTACTGCTCAGTAAATTGTGATTGTAATTATTCATAATTAAATTAGTATGATAATGATAAAATAAATTATCTTTTATTAGAAATATTTTTAGAGAGAAGATGAAATTTCAGTCTGGTAGCTAAGTAGAGAAATTTGGTAAATGGGTGCCAGTGTTTCAGGGAGCATTCTGATTTCATTTCGTAGAAACCTGATGTGATACTGTGTCCCCAGTTTTTACTTTATTTTTTTTTATTTTTTTTATTTTTAAAGATTTTATTTATTTATGTGACAGAGAGACAGCCAGCGAGAGAGGGAACACAGCAGGGCGAGTGGGAGAGGAAGAAGCAGGCTCATAGCGGAAGAGCCTGATGTGGGACTCGATCCCGGATCGCCAGGATCACGCCCTGAGCCGAAGGCAGACGCTTTAACGACTGCGCTACCCAGGCGCCCCTCCCAGTTTTTACTTTAAAATATATCAGAAGGGAAGTAGGTTTGGTGCACAAGGTCCAAGGAGGTGAGCAGATTGAGTTTCTATTAAGTTTCTAAGTACTGATGCTGCTGGTTCTTAGTTCACACTTTGAGAACTAATGTCTAAGTCATCGAGTCCACCTTTGTTGTTTATTTGCCCATTTACTTCTGTCCTTCATGTGGGAATAAACCTATACCTAGAATGAATAAATCCACTTAAAGTAATGGGAGACTGTTTTACAGTGAAGGACTTCCCTAAATAATCTACATTAGCTTAGTCCTATTTCTTGACTTTGACAACCCATTTCCCCCACCCTTGCTCACTAATCCTAATGATCCTGACTCTTAAGACAAATCTGCTAGATCTATTTCTATTTACAGGTGTTGTAAGACTACACACCCCTTATCACTTGGAAAGATCAAAGAGCATCAAATCTGTCGATGGATGGAAATGTCTCTGTCCTCCGGATGATTCAGGCTTTGACAAGGTTCTGTCACTAAATGACTTGTCCACTGACATATTAAGGTCTGCATCATGCCCTCCCACCACCCCTTCTCTCCCCTCCCCCATTGCAATCCATCATGAAGCCATGTCTCTGCTTTTAAATGTACTTTTAGGGGTGCCTGGGTGGCTCAGTCCGTTAAGCATCTATCTTCAGCTCAGGTTCTGATTCTGGAGTCCTGGGATCAAGCCTTACCCTGGGCTTCCTGCTCAGCGGGGAGTCTGCTTCTCCCTCTCCCTCCGCCCCTCCACCCTGCTTGTGCTCTCTTTCTCGCTCTCTCTCTCTCAAATAAAATCTTTAAAAAATAAATAAATAAATGTATTTTTAATCATGCAAGGGCCTTTAGAAGATTGAAGAACAACCCAGGAAGGATGATTTTGACTCTTGGCCTAAGCCCTACACTCAAGCCTACTCTCTGCCCCACTACTAGTCCTACAGAAAAAAGATTCTATTTGAAACTCATACTTATTACAGATTCCTCAGTTTCTGGTAATGCCTTGCAATGTATTTTTATTTTTTTAATTTTTTAAAGATTTATTTATTTATTTTAGAGAGAGAGCAAGTGCGCTGACAAGTCGGGAGAGGGACAGAGGGAGAAAATCTTCAAGTAGACTCCCCCCGAGCGTGGAGCAGATTGTAGTCTCAGTCTCACAACCCATGAGATCATGACCTGAGCCAAAAACAAGAGTCAGATGCTCAACTGACTGAGCCATCCAGGTGCCCCACAATGTATTTTTAAGTCCATTTTTTCCTAACCGTTCCCTTGATTTCTGGCCCTTGGGAGGTTACTGCCATACAAATCCTGTTAACTGTATTTCCAGCCTTTCTTTACCTGATCTTTTTCTAACAGTTTTATGTCTTTTAATATAATATCAATCGTCACTTCTTTAGCTATTATTTTTCTAAAGATCTATATAGTGTTATATTCCCTGGTAGCAATCTAGAGTGAACTTTTTCCATTGATTCTCTCAAACCAGGTTCATATTTCATTGTCACATTTGATTATTGACTTATATAATGTTTGATAGATTTGTAACTGTTTTTTGCATGTTTTCTAAAATTCCAGGTAATGATTGCTCTTGTTCTCATTCATTTTTCATATTTTTCTTAATAATAATATCATCTGAATTTACTTTAATTGGTCATTTGAATTGACTTACTAAGCTTTTAATTTTCATATTAGTAATCATCTAAATATCCTCTTTTTAAGTTTTTTATTTGCAATTTTATTTTCATTTATGTTGACTATGCAATTTAAATTTTTTTTTTTTTATTTTAGTGAATGCTGTTGTCCTATATGCTTAAATAGCCAGGTCTTCAGTTTTGCCAAAAGGGACAGACAACTGTATGATGGTCAACAACTAAAGGTGTTACTAGTTTACGGGTCTTGAGCAGTCGTTTTGTATAACCACTGTTGGTTTCACAGTAAAATGAGTAATTGTGTTATGCATGGAGAGCTTTTACTATGGAAAACTGCTCTGGTGGTAGCTGCTGATCCTAGTTTCAGTCTCTTGTCCTCTCTTCTAGTTCTTCTTCCTTTCCTTACCTCACAATGCCTTCAGTAAATGCTCTGCTCTCAAGCTTCCTAACTCCCTCACCAAAACCCGCTCTCTCACGAAGTTGTACCACTTTCAGGATTTTTTTCTGAAATCCATTGATGCTTCCATCAAAATCTACCAGACCTTTGCCTTTCCTCTTGACTCTGCCAGTTTACCAGACAAATTATCTGGTAATTTTTATAAGCAAAAGTGGATACTTAGTCACTTGGACATAAGGATGCCATCTATTGAACACAAGGGCAAGAAGTGTGATGGGACTTCTCAAGGACTGGCTAGAATCAAGAACTGGAAAGCTATCGATTTTTCTCTGACTTTGTTCAGTTTAGAAAACATGGTCTAATTTGTTCATTCATCTCTGTGGACAACTTCTTGTTCCTCCATGCATACATGCATGCCAGATCTCTCAGTTTCATGTTTGTATTAGCAAACAAATGTTCAGGCTCTTTGTTACACCTCTGTGGGATGCGGAAGTTGGCCCACATTGGTATCCATTGTCTAACCCTTTATCAATAAGCCATTTCCAGGGGAAGAAGATGTGTAGTACAGTTTAACTGTCGAGACTGACTCCTGAGTTGTTCTTACAACTCATATCTTTGTGGATGTCTCAATCATGGAAAAACTTGGTATGTACGTTCTATTTATAAATGCATACCTGAAGTTTAATATTATAAAAATAAAACTTACAAATGATAAAACACATTAAAAACTTACAAATGATAAAACACATTCAGGGAGATCATTATGATACCAAATGAAAATAAAATATACCATTCCTGAAGTAACCACTTTTAATTTTTTAAATTTATTTTCTTTTTAAATATTGTATAAACTTAGCATAGAGAAAAAATGCTTAATATGCCGCTTAACTATTTTCACAGTGTAAACAGACCCATGTTGTCAGGATTCAGATGAAGAATTAGAACATTACCAGCTCCACAAAAATCCCCCTTATAGTTTTTCTCTCTCATCAGAAAATGTAACAACTACCTTGTCTTCCAATATCCAAGATGAGTTTTGCCTGTTTGTAAAATTTTCATAGATAGAACTATACATGTTTGTTGTTTGGTCTGATTCTTTTGTTCAACATTATGTCTTAAGGTTTTATCTGTATTCTCATGTCATTGTAGTTTATTTTCAATGCTGTAAAGGTATCCAATTTTTATAATACTATATCTGCTCTAATGTCCATGTGCATTTGCATTATTTCTGGGTTTGGTAATTTCCAATAATACTGCTATGAACATTCTCGTGCATGTGATTAGCTATACATATAGACACATTCTTGTTGGATGTATTCCTAGAAGACATATTGCTAAGTAATAGAGTATGCATGTATTAAATAGTGGCAAAGAGCTTTCCAAAATAATATACCAATTTACAACCGAACTGTCAGCTTATGAGAATTCTAGGTTTTCTACATACTAGACAACATATGGTATTGTTGGCCTTTTTTGTTTTAGCCTTTGGGCTGTCTAATCATATTACATTGTGGTTTTAATTTACACTTACTTGATGACTATTATGGTTGAACATCTTTTCATTTGAATAGACGTATGTTGAGTAATATATATTGCATATATTTGTGAAGTGGCAGATTAGGTATTTTGCTAATTTTTTATTTTTCTGTATTATGTATATACATAAAAATACATATATATACATATAAATATATATATACACACATCCAGACACACACATACACATGTATTTGATGGCATACATTCCATATACAGATCTTATGTCAGATAGATGTATGACAAATACCACTTCCAGATTTGTGTCTTGCCTTTTCACTGTTCAGTAAATCTGTCTTTAAATTTATAAAATTAAACCTTTCATGAAGTCTGATTTATTGATATTTGACCATAATTATAGTTGGTTCTTTTGGTGTCTTGTTAAAGAAACTTTGACTACCTAAGATCATGAAGATATACTCCTACATTCTCTTCCAGATGAGTTTCTGTTTTAGCTTTCATGTTTAGATCTACAGTTATTTTTTGTGTATTTTGTGGAAGGGGACACAAACTTATTTTTTCCATGTGAATAACCCTAGACACAGAACCACTTTTAAAAGGCAGTTACTTTACAGTGCATTGCAGTGTCACCTTTGGTACCAATAAAGTAACCATATATGTGTGGATCTGATTATCAGATCTATTCTGTTCTATCGGTATATTTGCGTGTCCTAGCACCAATAGCACTTTGTCTTAATTATAATAAGCATTGCCAGCTGGTATCAAAGGCTCTTTATCTTTGTCTTTAACAATAGCCTTGGCTATTCTTGGCTTTGCATAACCATATTTTGGAGTCTGTGGTCAATTTATTTCAAAAATATCTGCTGAGAAATTGAGAGATTGCATCAGAACTGTAGATAACTATCAAGGAAGGCTTAGATTTTATTGTATTGAGTCTTTCCATCCATAAGTATGGTATATCCTTCATTAACTCATGTCTTTATCAATGGCTGATAGTATTTAATGAACTTACCGTCTAAAAAAATGCTAACATGTGAGTGTTAAAACTGGCTTTACACACCTCAACCCAAAGAAGATTATGGGGTATGGATTCCAAATATCCAGTTTAGTTAGCTCTAGTAGAATGGAGTTAAAATGGATTGTAAGGAGATGAAGAGAACAAGATTTTCCACCTTTTTTATAACAAATAACTAATTTTCTTAACTGCTTTAATTTTGGTAGTATCCTTAACTTGACATTTCAAGGTGGTTGTTTTAGTATTTGCCTAACTCTAAGCAAATTTATATTCCTTCTTTATCCTACATCTGGGATTTTTTAAAAAGTTTATGTTTAATGTCTAAATCACAAAACTTCATGTTAGAGTGAAATATGGAATTTGTTTCCTAAATTAACAAGGAATGGAAGGGAAATTCTGTTTCTCACTAAATATTCGTACAGCTAAATGAATTAGGTGTATAGTTGGTGGAAAAGTTTTACAGACGTCCAGACCAAGAGTGGTTTCTTTAATTGATCTAATCTCAAAGTCAGAGATTTCAGGAAAGAAAAAATTATTTTAGGCAAGAAAAGAAGGTATTATATATTAGTTTGTCAGATGTGATTTTTCAAGTGAGGATTTTCACATCAAGAAAAGTAAGATCTGTGTATCTTCCTCTTCCTCCTCCTCATCTATCATTCTTTTTAATACTGCGTAAGGATCTTTACACTATATTTCTATCCCATTATCGTCAGTTCACTGTAGAATCGGATATGTTTCATGTCTCAGAAAAAAGACTGGTGAGAGAAAAGAAAAGAAAAGACTGGTGACCTGGGAGCTAGAATATATCTAAAAATATACCTTTAAAATAATATTTATCTTGTTTTATAATAGAATCACAAAGAATTATAAGAGAAAAGAAACTATTCATTGACAAAGAATTTTTGATTCTCTCACATTTAGCCATTTTGGGCAAACATGGATAAAGGTTCAGATAGTTTTAGATCTGAAAGATTTATGTGATAAATAAGTATTCTGACTTTTAGCTTTATATCTAGTCTTCTGATCATATATTTTATTTTCTTTTGGGTAAATATCTAGGAGTAAAATTGTTGGTTGTTAGGATTATGTATATTTTACAGTTTAGCGTATTGCCAGACTGTTTTTCAGAGTAGCTGTATCATTTTGCTTTCGCAGAAGCAACATATGAGAGTTCTAGTGGCTCCATATTCTCAGCAGCACTTGATATTGTCATTCTTTTAAAAATTTTAGCAAATTTAGTGGGTGTATAGTAGTACCACATTGTGGTTTTATTTTGAATTTCACTAGTGACTGAGAATGTTGAAAATATTCCGAGATAGTTGTCTGCCGTTTGTACATCTTATTTGGTTTGTATGTTCGAGTTTGTTGCCCATATTTTGAAATTGAGTTGTTTATCTTCTTACTGAGTTTTAAGAATCCTTGTATATTCTATATACAAGTCCTTTATCATATAAGATTTGCATATATTCTATCCCTATCCCATTCTGTGGCTTGTCTTTTCTTTTTAAAGAGTGCCTTTTGAAGAGGAAAATATTTTAATTTTGATGACATCCAATTTACTATTTTGTCCTTAAAGTGTGTACTTAGAATGTCCAAACTAAGAAATATTTGCTTACTCCAAGGTCACAAGCATTTTCTACTCTATTTTCTTTTGGAATTTTCTATTTCCATTTATAATATTTTCATTTATAGTCAATTTCAAGTAAATATTTTTATCACGTGAGGTAAGGATCAAGGTTATTTTTTTTTGTTTATGGATATCCAATAGCTTCCACACCATTTGTCAGACTGTTCTTTCCAAACTGAATTACCTTGGCACTTTTGGGGAAAATCAAATGACTGTATAACGTTGGACCTGTTTCTGGACTCTCGTGCTATTGACCATGATGTCTATTCTTACTGTATTTTATTGACTACTGTAGCTCTAGAGTAAGTTTCAAAACCAGCTAGTGCAAGTTCTTCAACTCTGTTATTCATTTTCAGAACTGTTTTGATGGCTTTTACATTTCCATATAATATTTAGAATCAGTTTGTCAAGTTCTACAGAAATCCTGCAGGGGTTTCAACTGATTTAATGTTGAATCTGTAGACCATATTGGAGAGAGTCATCTTAATAATATCTAGTCTTCTGATCCATGAGCATGTTTTTTTTTTAAAACATTGATTTATTTTAGAGAGAGAGAGAGTGTGTGTGGCAGGGAGGGACAGGGAGAGGCAGGGAGAGGCAGAGGGAGAGAGAATCTCAAGCAGACCTCATGCTCAGTGCACAGAGCCCCATGCGGAGCTCTATCTGATGACCCTGAGATCACAACCTGAGTGGAAACCAAGAGTCAGATGCTTAACCAACTGTGCCACCCAGGTGTCACCATGAGCATGGTTTATTTATAGATTTTCTGTAATTATTCTCAGCATATTTTGTAGTTTCACTGCACATGACTTGAACATGTGTTGTGAAATTTATTTCTAAGCATTTTAGTTTTAGAGTCCTTAATAAATAGTGTTTTTTAAATATATATTTGAAGTTTGAGCTGGTGTGTGTTTGTACATAGAAATGTAATTGACCTGCATATTGACCTTGTATTTTGAGCCCTTGTTAGACTCACATTACTTTTCTTAGCTTTTTTTTTTTTTTATTTTTTAGGTCCTTAGAATTTTTTGCATTGATACATGCATTTGGATCTAGTTAAATGAAGGTGGATCCCCTTCTCATGAACCATTACCCATTTGAGCAGGCATTTTTTGTTTAGATAGGTTGCATAGAGTATCAGGTAGGTTTTTATAGCAGATGTAGTTGGAGATGCAGACTGTAGATAATAAAGAAGTGATACAGTCTCCTTCTATTTCTCAAAGAGAATACTAAATAATTTAGCTGTAGCTCGGCTGAGCATTCTTACCCATCTTTATCTAAAATGCTGTATATCAGCCCACAAACAATTGCTTTTGTTATAGAAGGTGATCAAGTAGACTGAGATCAGAAAAATTCCGCTTGTATAACAGTGTTTTATATATATATATAATATAATATATTATATTGTATTATATATATATAAAACACTGTTATATAATATATATTATATTATATATATATAAATATAGCGTTTTATATATATAATATATTATATTATATTGTATTATATATATATAAAACACTGTTATATAATATATATTATATTATATATATATATATATATATATATATATATATATATATATATATATAAATATAGCGTACAAAGCCCTGCTCTCATAATGAATCCTATAGAGAAGACTTCATGTGATAGGGCTATTTTTAGACAGATTCTTCTATGAAATCAGATTTATTACCATTGTGACTTACTTGATAAATACCTATTTCAAACTGAACTTTTACTGATACATGCAATTTTATAAACACATGTATTTATATTTACATTTATATACATAAGTCCGCAGAAGTATGTTCTATTATAATTTACTGGTTCACAATTACAAGATACTGTAAGTTATTTTAAGTTAACCAGTTAAAGTAAAAAATAGGATTCTACTTATGTGATTTGAGAGATTTTGTTCATTCTATACTAACGATAGACATTTATTGATTGATTGTCATGTGCCAAGATCTATTCTAAGTTGATTTTTTTTAATTTCTTCTCTCTTAGTCTTAACAGCAATGTTAATTATAGGTACTATTACTATCTTCATTTTTTATATGATTATTTTCAGTCCCAGAGAACTCTAGAAACTTGTCCAGGGTCATACTGCTAGACAACAATAAAGCAAGATATGACACTCTGGAAGATGCTGTCTTTAATTTCACACTATGTTTTAAGTGGCTAGACTTGATTACAGGAAGAATTCATGAGCACATGGCTCATGGTGGCTGTATAATGTGTCAGCTTGGCTAAGCTAGACCACCTCTCTCAGAATTCCCTTTTTTACATGTTTCCAGTTCATATGGGCCATAAGTGAGGTTCTTATGGGAGGGCTGAGGGGCAGAAGTAAAGCAGCAGCTATTTTAACATATTATCACTTATTTGCTCCATTACCCCTTATCCCGAGACAGCAGAAGGGCCTACAGTTGCTCTTCCTTCCCTTGGATCCTCCTTCACTTAGTTCTGTTCTGGTCTATATGTGTATGTTTAGCTCCATGATGGAGGGTCCTGGCTTCTGCTGGACACCTACACCATCAAGATCAAAGTCAACAAGAATTGGTGTCAGCTTACTCCCAGTCCTATGGGCTCCAGCTCACCCTTGGCGGTCTCAGCTTGCCAGATTTCTCCCCATTTTACAATCTTCTTTTCTTAAACTGCCTGCATCAGACATCAAGACAACAGCCTTATGCAGATTGCTTACCCATCTCACACAATTGAGTAAGGTTAAATCCCTTGAGATATTATCATTGTTATTATATCATTTCTATTGTATAAAATTCCCATTATATATAACTGTTGTTAGTACATGGATATATAATTTTATAATATGTTAATATAATATTATGTTGGAGAATTGTTATTATATGTATGTATAAGTGTGTGTGTGTGTGTGTGTGTGTGTGTGTGTTTATGTGTGTGTATAATGCCCTAGTGGTTTTTCATCTCTCATTAAACTCTGACTTATACGTTAATCTGTAACAATTTAAAATATCAATAAAAGTTTTTTATGTCAAAGGAATGATGTCAAGTGTCCAATTAAGTGCCAGTGTTATATACTGGACAGAATAATGCTGTGTAATTAGATCTCTTTTCAAAAGCCAGCTCAGACTTGTATTCCATGTGACCCTGGAGAAGTTATATAACTGCTTTGAGCTTATTTTCCTCATTGGCCAAATAAGATTGTGAGAACTACCAGAGATAACAGATCAAATGCCTAATACTTACCCAAGCACTTAAAGAAATGATAGATACAATTACTTGTATTGTTGTGGCTGTCAGAATTAGTACTAAAGACATGGGTAATTTCATCTCTATAAAATCATCTATCCATATAATAATATTTAAGGAGACACAATGATAACAGTATTTTCTCTCTGGCAGAATCATAATAGCACTTTATTCCAGGCAGGGCATTTTGTTGCTGAAGTACTAAAACTGCTTTTTAAGAGGAAAACCAATCTGTAAGCTTAAATAAAATTAATAATAGAATTTTAAAAAATAACACTTCTTGAACATTTGTGAAAGAATCCCATTCACATTTTAGGATTGAGTTATAGTTCACATGCAATAAAAGAAAGGCACAGATGTCAAATGTTCATTTTGATGCATTCTAACGGTTGTATACAAGCAAAACCAAGGCAAAGAACTTCATGATTCTCCTCCTGCCCCTTTCTAGTCAATTTCCTCACTGAGTTCACACAGCCTGATTTCTGTTTCCAAAGATTACTTGTGCCAGTCCTGTGACTTCATAGAAATGACTTAGAATATGTATTCTTTTGTGTCTGGCTTCTATCATGCCCCATAATGTTGCAATCCTTCCATGTTGCTACATATATCAATCCTTGCTCCTTTTATTGCTGACTAGTATTACATTGTATGACTATGCTGCATGTTGTTTATACCATTCTACCGAAGATCAACATTTGGATTGTTTTTAGTTTTTGGCTATTGTATATAAGTCTGCTAAGAATGTTCTTTTTTTTAAGATTTTATTTATTTATTTGACAAAGAGAGTGAGAGAGCACAAGCAGGGGGAGCGACAGGGGAGAGGGAGAAGCAGGCTCGCCGCTGAGCAGGGAGCCCGATGACGGGCTCAATCCCAGGATGCTGAAATCATGACCCAGGTGAAGGCAGACACTTAACTGACTGAGCCACCTAGCCGACCCTGCTAAGAACATTCTTAGACAAATTATTTTTGGACATGTCTTCATGTCTCTTGAGCGAAGATCTATGTGTGGAGTTTTGGGGTCACAGGGTGCTGATGTATTTAACTTTCTAAGAAACTGCCAAACAGGTATCCTAACTTGATAAAATTTAACCATTTAAGTGTATATAAAATGCAATCTAATTCTGGTTTCAGTTTGCCTGTGCTTGATGACTGATGGCGTTGATCATTTTTTCACTTGCTCATTGGCCCCTTGTACATCTTCTATTGTGAAGTGTCTATTCAGACATATGCACCTTTTTTGTTATTTTTGTTTTTATTGATTTATAGCAGTTTAAAAAAATAGATATTATAGATATAAGTCCTTTGTCAGGTGTATATATTGCAGATAAATATCCACATCTCTGCCTTCCATTTTTATTTTCTTAACTGTGTATTTTGATGAAGTCCAATTTATCTGTATTAAAAGACTTTTATGGTTAGTGTTTTATGCATCCTAGAGATCATAAAGATACTTTCAAGAAACTTTATGGCTCTAAATTTCACAATTAATTTGTGGTTCTTCTTAATTTTGGGGTGTAAGGTAGTGGTCAATATTCATTGTTTTTCTAACAGATATCCACCTTTCCCAACATTATTCATTAGAAGGTGGTCATTTTCTTACAGAAAGGAGTTGGAGCTTTTTCAATCAGTTGGCAAAATGTGTGTGGGTATCTCTGTACTTTTCATTACATTACACTGATCTATTTACTTACACCAATAGAACAGTATCTTCATTACTAAATCTTTATACACAGCCTTGAAAATTCCATAGTAAAAGTCAACATTGTTCTTCTCTTTCAAGATTGCTTTGAGTATAATATCATATTGTTAGCATTTCATAATAAATGTTAGAACCAGCTTCTCAGTTTCTTTAAAAATCCTGCTATGATTTTAATTGGGGTTTATTTCAATCAGTTGATGGTTTTGGTGAGAGCAGAAAGTGATGTCTTTCAAACAATATTATGGTACATTTCTCCATTTATTTAGATCATCTTTGGTTTTTCTCAACAACGGTTTATAGTTTGCAGTGTAGAGATTGTACTCAGTTTATACCTAGGTATTTGATATTTAGACATGCAAATGTATGTTACAATTTTATTTTCTAATTGTTCACTAATAAAATATAGACCTATGATTGAACTTTGTTTATTGACTTTATATCCCTTGGCCTTGCTAAATTCACTAATTCCAGTTTTTTAAAAATTTTTCTTGGTGTTTTCTATGTACATGATTAGGTCCTATATAAATAATAAAATATCTTAGTTTTTCCTTCCTTTTTTATTTCTTTTTCTTTTTCATTTTAGTGGCCAGACTTCTCGTACAATGTTGAATAGAAGTGGTGGGAGAAGATATCCTTGTCTTTGTTATGTTAGGGGCAAAGTCTTCAGTGTTTCACATTAAGTAGAGGTTTAGGGTTTTTATCAGTGATTTTTGTCAGCTTGAAGACTTCCTTCTATTTATATTTTCTTGAAAAGCTTTTATCATTCCAGTTATTATAATGATGTTATGTTTCTCTATCACCTTTTATCAGTGTAATTTACACTGACTAATTTTCTAATGTCAAATTAACCTTGTATTCTTGGAATAAACTCTACATGTTTATGATATATTATTTTTTCATGTATTGCCAGATGTTATTTACTAGTATTGCCTTAAGCATTTTGTATTTATGATCATGGGTGATCATTGGTTTTGTCAGGTTTTGATATCAGAATTATGCTGACTTCATAAATCAAGTTGAGTTCTGTTCCTTCTTACTTTTAATTTGAAAGAGTTGTCTAAGATTGATATTATTTATATCCTAAATGTTTGACAGAACTCACAAGTGAAAGTATCTGTACCCAGAGATTTCTGTGAGATGATTTTTTAAGTTTTTATTTTAATTCCAGCTAGTTATCATATAGTGTTTTATTATTTTCAATTTATAATATAGCATTTATAATATAGCAATTCAACAATTCCACACATTACCTGGTGCTTACCATGGCAAGTGTACTCCTTAATCCCCATCACCTATTTAATCCATCCCCCCATGCCCTCCCCTCTGGTAACCATCATTTGTTCTCTATAATTGAGCATCTGTTTCTTAATTTGTCTTTTTCTTTTTTCTCCTTTGTTCATTTGTTTTGTTTCTTAAATTCCACATGTGAGTGAAATCTAATGGCATTCATTTTTCTCTGATTGTCTTATTTCACTAAGCATTATACTCTCTAGCTTCATCTATATTGTTGCAAATGGCAAGATTTCATTCTTTTTGATGGCTGAGTAATATTCCATTACACACACACACATGCACACACACAACATCTTCTTTATCCATTCATCAGTTAATGGACACAGGCCATTTCCATAGTTTGGCTATTGTAGATAATGCTGCTATAAACTTTGGGGTGGGTATATCCATTTCAATTAGTATTCATGTATTTTTTGAGTACCTAGTAGTACAATTGCTAGATCATAGGGTAGTTCTATTTTTAACTTTTTGAGGAATTTCCATACTGTTTTCCAGAATGCTGCACCAGTTTACATTTGCCACCAACAGTGCAAGAGGGTTCCCCTTTCTCCACATCCTCATCAACCCTATTGTTTCTTGTGTTGTTGATTTTAGCTATTCTGACAGGTGGAAAACGATATCTCACTGTAGTTTTAAATTGTATTTCCCTGATGATCAGTGATGTTGAACATCTTTTCAGGTGTCTATTGGCCATCTGTATGTCTTCTTTGGGAAAATGTCTTTTCATGCCTTCTGCCCATTTTAATTGGATTATTTGGTTTTGGGGAGTTGAATTTCATAAGTTCTTTATATATTTTAGATATTAACCCTTTATCAGGTATGTAATTTCACAAATCAATCAGCATGATACACAACATTAATAAAAGAAATGATAAGAACCATATGATTATTTCAATAGATGCAGAAAAAGCATTTGACAAAATACAACATCCATTCATGTTAAAAACCCTCAACAAAGTAAGTTTAGGGGTAATATAACATCAACATGATAAAGATCATATATGCAAAACCTACTGCTAATATCATCCTCAATAGGGAAAAACTAAGCGCTTTTCCTCTATTATCAGGAACAAGACAGGGATGCCCACTCTCACCACTGTTACTTAACGTACTACTAGAAATCTTAGCCACAGGAATCAGACAAAATAAATAAATAAATAAAAGTCATCCAAATTGTCAAGGAACAAGTAAAACTTTCATTATTTACAGATGACATGGATACTTCATATAGAAAACCCAAAAGACTCCACAAAAAAACTGTTAGAACTGATATACTAATTCAATAAAGTCACAGGATAGAAAATCAATGTACAGAAATCTGTTGCATTTCTATACACCAATACTGAAGCAGCAGAAGGAGAAATTAAGGAATCTACCCCATTTACATTGCACCAAAAATCATGATACCTAGGAATAAACATAAGCAAAGAGGAGAAAGACTTGTATTCTGAAAACTATAAAACACTGATGAAAAAATTGAAGAAGACACAAAGAAATGGAAAGACATTCTATACTCATGGATTGGAAGAACAAATGTTGTTAAAATGTTGTACTACCCAAAGAAATCTATGCATTCAGTGCAATCTCTATCAAAATATCAACAGCATCTTTTCACAGAGCTAGAATAAACAATTCTAAAATTTATATGGAACCACAAAAGATCCCAAATAGCCAAAGCAACCTTGAAAAAGAAAATCAAAACTGGAGACATCACAATTCCAGACTTCAAGCTATATTTCAAAGCTGTAGTGATCAAAACAGTATGGTATTGGCACAAAAATAGACACATTGATCAATAGAAAGAATAGAAAACCCAGAAATGAACTCTAAACAGGAAGGAATATCCAATGGGAAAAAGTCTCTTCAACAAATGGTGTTAGGAAAACTGGAAAGCTACATGCAGAAGAATGAAACTGGACCACTTTCTTACACCATATACAAAAATACATTCAAAATGGGTTAAATATCTAAATGTGAGACTTGAAACCATAAAAATCCTAGAGAAGAACACAGGCAGTAACCTCTTTAATATCCGCCATACTCACTTCTTTCTAGATAGGTCTCCTGAGGCAAGGTAAACAAAAGCAAAAATAAACTATCAAGACTTCATCAAAATAAAAAGCTTCTGCCCAGCAAGGGCAACAGCCAACAAAACTAAAAGGCAGCTTATGGAATGGGAGAAGATATTTGCAGTTTCTTTAATTTTTATTTTTCAAGGAATTTATTTTATCTGAGTTTCTGAATTTATTAGCATAGTAGGAGTTCATCAATTTTATCAGTTTTTTCAAAGATTTAACTTCTACCTTTATTATTTGTTATTTATTTCATTAACTTTTTTTTCTATTTTTATTATTTTGTTTTAAAATTCCCTTTGGTTTTGAACTTGACCTTCTTAAATTTATTTTATATTAACGGAGACATTTTTTATGGCCCAAATTTTGCTGAAAAAATGTATTCTGCCCTTGATGACTGTAGTGTTTTATAAAAGTTAATTCATTCAAAGTGGTTGATAGTAATTGTGTAAATATTCTATATTTTTACTATTAGTAGTAGAAATTTGTCTACTTTTTCCTACATATACTTGTCCATGAGTTTGTTTCTTATATTCTGATTTTTATTGTCTACTTATTTTTGCTCACTTACCAAATATCCTAGTTTTCTGTTGTTTTTTTAATTATCAGAAATTTATTAACTTAAATTTATTTACACATTTATTATCTCACTTTGAGTCAAGGTTCAGGGTATGTTTTACATGGGTCCTGGGCTCAGCTTATCAGCAAGCTGAAATTCAGGTGTTTGCTGGGGCTACAATTTCATCTGAGATTTAGGGTCCTCTTTCAAGATCACTCCAGGTTTTTTTGGCAGAATTTCCTTGAGGTTATAGGATGTATTGCCTTGGTGACTGTTGGTTGGGGTTCACATTCAGTTCTTAGAGGCAGCCCTCAAAACCTAACCATGTGGTGTTCTCACAATGTAGCGGTTTACTTCTTCAGAACCAGCAGGAGGAGCTTTCATTAGTTGCCAATGGTGTCTTATGTAACATAGCATAATCGGGGGGGGGGGGGGATTATCACATTCATTAACTTTGTCATATGGTGTAACCTAATCAAGGGAATGACTATCTCATGGTAGTCACCAGTCTTACCTACACCCAAGGGAAGGAGATTGATTACTCAGAGTGTGTACAACAAGGGGCAGGAGTCTTGGGAACCAACTTAGAATTTGTCTACCACAAGAAGAAATCAAAATGAATCAATACAATTGTTCTGCTGTATATTAAAAGTGTCCAAGTGCATAAGACTACTGTAATAAATTAATAATTAACTGGTGGCTCCTTGCAGTGACAGGCTTGGGCATGGAGACATGGTGGTAGGACCTGCGCCGTGTTTGAAAATCCAGGCTTTATAAAGAGGAGAGACATTTTAATTACCTGAGGAATATCCTAAAATAGAAGCTTATGTAAGAGTACCTAGAACTGCCTTGTGGCAAAAGGATTTCAAAAAAGAATTCACTGCCAGGGAGCTTGGGTGGCTCAATCCATTAAGCATCTGACTCTTGGTTTCGGCTCAGGTCATGATCTCAGGGTCCTGAGATGGAGCCCTATGTTGGACTCTGTGTTGGGCATGGAGCCTACATGAGATTCTCTCTTGCTCCCTCTCTCCCACCCCACCCTCCATGTGCTCTCATATGATTTCTCTCATCTATGGAACATAAGAACTAGGAAGATCAGTAGGGGAAGAAAGGGATAAAGAAAGGGGGGGAGTAATCAGAAGAGGGAATGAAGCATGAAAGACTATGGACTCTGAGAAAAAAACTGAGGGCTTCAGAGGGGAGGGGGATGGGGGAATGGAATAGGCTGGTGATGGGTAGTAAGGAGGGCACGTATTGCATGGTGCACTGGGTGTTATACGCAACTGATGAATCCTCGAACTTTACATCAAAAACCAGGGATGTACTGTACGGTGACTAACATAATAAAAAAACGTTAAAAAAAAAAAAATCACTGCCAAAAGCATAGAACAAAGGAACTTTGGGGCACAGAAAAGTTAAAAAGATACTTTTCAAATGAAACACGTTGCAGTGTAATGTGAACACACCCAGTAATCCTAAAATCTTAGTAAAGGCTCTAAGATTTACGAAAAGAAATTAATCTGTTCAGATTTCTTAAGGAAACTAGTGAGAGGACTTCATTCCATGTCATAGCTGATGTGAGGGCAAACCGGAATCAGTCTGGGCAGACGAGAAGACTGACATCTCTCTGACATTGGAAATTGCTGTTCATAAATATATAATAGGTCCTTAATACATTTCGTGATGAAAAAATGGGGAGAAAACATCTTTCACTCCTTTTCTTTCTCCTAACCCCTTTCTAGCTGCAGGTTAGCTTAGTGACTCTTACACAATATATTGGAAATATTTGTCTATTTCTTGAACTTCTTAGAAGCTTAACTGTAGGAATAATTAGCTGTTGAAAGTAGAGTTTCTGAAGTGTTGATTTCATATAAAAAATACTTCTGAATATTTACACAGTTCAGAAAAATACATATAACAGAATAACACTGATGCGTATTTTCCCTTGCTGTGATCTTAGCCTATTTGCTTTCCTTCTTTACCTTGTTTGTTGTCCTCATCTTTTTTTGCTCCTCTCTCCCTCTCAACTTGTTACTCTATTGATTTTTTTGAAATTATATGTGCACAGTGTAAACTATTAAATAATTAAACAATAACACAGTAACAGCAAGATGAAAATAAAAACAGTGACAAAATACACTGTAAACCCTACCCACCGCTATGAACATCAGGTGACTATCATTTCATATTTTACATATATTAGAGAGAGAAAGAGAACGTAGACATAAAGAGGTCACATAATTACTGCTACTTTTAATTTAGGAGTAGTAATTTTAAATTTAATAGCAGATAAAAACCTGAAAATTGAGTAAATAAATGAACTTCAAATAAATATTTTTTTCATTGCAAGAAATATTTCATAATGGTCCTTCAAGTTGAAAAAAAAGATTATAAAATGCATTAGTAGTTGGATTCTATTATTTATCTCATATTTCCCTATCATGAACAGTAAAGACAGGTATTCTCACAGGTCTCCTTTCCACCCACAACTGTGTGATTCTGTTTTTGTTTCAAATAACTGAATGACATTTACAGGGTAGATAATATTCTTGTTTTATATTTGTTTTCACTCAGACATTTGCAGATGTTGCTTTCTTATCTTTGGGCGTCGAATCCTGCCACAGAGGTGTCCATAGCCAGCCAGCCTGGTATTTCTCCATTGTAGGTTAGTTTGTTTTCCTTTCTGGGTGCTTAAAGAATTCTTTTTTTTTTTTTTTTTTTTTAACTTTGGGATACTAACTAAGCTATTTCTAAGAGTGAAGTATCTGCATCAACTTTCTCTGAAACATGACAGGTTATTAAATTAGTAGTTTTTCTTCATTGAAAGAAAAAATAATTCTTACATAATTCCATCTCCTTTGCTGGCTTCTTTAGTGTCCTATCAAATAGTGTCATGAGAATGTAAACCCTTAGACTTTTTCATTTGTATTCACTTTGCTTTCCTTAAGTGTTCCTTTTATATCAATAATTCAGTTCTTAGTGTGACTTCTATTTGGCTCCTTCTTATTTTTTAATTTATTGTTTAGCTCTGTAATGATGACACCATTTTGCCCTTCAATGTTTGTTTGGGGGGTCTGCAGTATGATTTTCATCTCATACTGTCATTTATTTTATTGTTCTTATATGCTGTTTTAAATTCATGTCCTTATTTATCCTTTTTTGTGATGAATTTCATTCTATTCTTTGAGATTTTAATGTTTTCTGAATCTGATTTTCTTTCCTGTTATGTCCTACTTCTTTATTTCTCCATCCCCTCTTCCCTCTCTCCCTTCTTTTTTCTTTCTTTCCTTCATGCTTTCTCTCCTTTGAAGTATATTTGCATTATTGCCGTGTTTCCTTCATCCTGGTTATGCTTAGGATATTCTGCTTGTAAATTCTTTTGCTCTTAGTTAGAGTGAATGAATCTTGACTCCTTTCCTCTAGTATCTAGTTTGTGTTCCCCTCCAAGCTAGAGATGAGGGTTGGGGATTGTGTACCTTAACCATGTTCCTGCTGTTTGAGAAGGAATGGTGGGATAAGGGGTGTGAAGGTGAGGGGAGTTGGGAGAACTCAGTAGAGGTTTTGGTTGAAGTCCTGAAGCCGATTTCCATTTCTGTAATTGAATATTTTTCTCATGGAGGGACTACCCTTGGACTTTGGAATCTTTCCTCATCTGATATGTAGCCCTGGAGCCTTTAATGGTTTGAGTTACACCCTTTGTTATCTTCCTTATGTTCACCTTTAAATCCCATTATTCCTCAATGCAAAAAGAAGAGATAAAAATGGATGTCTACTCAGTTGCTTCATTCTGATATTGGAAAGAATTTACAGTGATTAGTCATGAAGTTTTGTTAACTCATTAGTAAAGGGGCTAAAGCATGAGAACGGTGTTAGGAATCAAGTGGTTTATCTCCTATCACCTAGTGTTATCTGTTAAAGACTCTTCTGTGTTGTTTTTGTTTTTGTTTTTGTTTTTGTTTTTTTAATTTCCTTGTTTACAAGTTGTTCAAGCATATTCTGTTAGGTTATCCTCTTTTACTTTGTTTTTTTGTTTTGGTTTGGTTTTGGTGGGTTTTTTTTTGTTTTGTTTTGTTTTGTTTTTGTTTTGAGAGGGTGGTAGCTCATTTTTAGTGTGTGCATTAGAGAATGGTAATTGTGTTACACTTGCAGTCCTCTACCTTAACTCAGAACACAGAACTTCTTAACAAATTTGTGAAAAATATAAGCTGATTTTTTATTTTTTTAATTTGAAAAAGTAGTATAGTTGTTTTCATCTTCTTCCTTTGGTTTCTTTTTTTTTTTTTTTTTTTTTTTTTTTAAAGATTTTATTTATTTATTTGACAGAGAGCCAGCCAGCGAGAGAGGGAACACAAGCAGGGGGAGTGGGAGAGGAAGAAGCAGGCTCATAGCGGAGGAGCCTGATGTGGGGCTCGATCCGAGAACGCTGGGATCACGCCCTGAGCCGAAGGCAGACGCTTAACCACTGTGCCACCCAGGCGCCCCAATCTTCCTTTGGTTTCTGATAATCTTTTAAAGAAAAGTGAAAGAAACTGTACAGTTACAGGTGAAAACTGAAATGAAATCATTACTTCAACATACAGATATATTACTTCATTCTCACTTGCCCAAAAGACTAATTTTTATTTATTATTTTAATAGACTTTAACATATAATTTAAAGTCTGTTTTTATGTTACATGGTGTATTGATTTAGTTTCCTCCGGAACCAGAACTTGAGACAAGGATTTGAGTATAGGTAGCTTATCTGGGAGGTAACAGAGAAATTTTGTAGGACATTCATCATCTGAATTATGGCTCTAGAGGGAGAATTAAGAAAATAGAGAAGAGAAAATCATCAAAGAAATTGCACAAGAAAATCTTCCAGAAAGGGGCGCCTGGGTGGCACAGCGGTTAAGCGTCTGCCTTCGGCTCAGGGCGTGATCCCGGCGAGCCGGGATCGAGCCCCACATCAGGCTCTTCCGCTATGAGCCTGCTTCTTCCTCTCCCACTCCCCCTCCTTGTGTTCCCTCTCTCGCTGACTGTCTCTATCTCTGTTGAATAAATAAATAAAATCTTTAAAAAAAAAAAAAAAGAAAAGAAAATCTTCCAGAGAGGAAGGGAATTATGTCTTTAAGATGAAAGTGTTCATTGATGAATGTGGAAAGAGCTACACCAAGTCACATGTGATATCATTAATGATAAGAAGATCCTAAAACTATTAAGTTAAAATTACCAAAGGACAAGATAGGACATGTACAAAGTAAAGAAAAGAAGACAGGCATCAAAACATGGAATGATAAAAGTTAATGAAGCAATGCTTTTAAAGTTCTTAGAAAAAAAATTATGTCGAATCTAGAATTCTATACCCACCCAAAATATGAGTCAGTTGAGAACATTTAAAATATTCAAGACTCTTAACATTTACCATTTCTATATCATAGGATTTTCTTGAAATATACTAGGAAAACGAGGAAGAAAACCAAGGGAACCAAGCTCATGAGATCCAGAATATAGGGATGTAATCTAGGAGAGCTGAGTTCTAGGTTAATGGTGTTTGACCAGGTGACTCTCACCTAAATTGGAGCAGATTATAGCACTTTGGAATTTTTGGAATTTATGTATTTGCAGGAAAAGACCTATATAATATATGATGTGTGTGTGTGTGTGAGAGAGAGAGAGAGAGAGAGAGAGATTGGAGCTGTGGCGAAGCTTGTAATTGTTTTGTTTTTTGGTCAAGAAAAAGAAAAGGCAATTACAGTGGCCAGGCAAAATCAAATTTTGTGAAGGAAAATCATAATCCGAGTAAATATGAAGCAAACTGATACCTGCAATGGTTTGAAGTAAAGAAGTATAAGAAAAGCAATTCTGTTTACCTAGGAATATTGTCCTTAGAGATACTTGGGGATCATAATATTGGGCCAGGAAAGTAAAAAGTTCTCTATCTGGAGAATCCTTAAATGAACTTAAGACATTCATAATAATGTTGATACAGCTTGTTGGTTTTCAACTTTATTAATAAATCTATAAAAAAGTTCAGTTAAAGATTATGAATATAGAATGTAATGTTAGTTTTAACCTTAAAAATATGCAGATACTTGAGAAAATGTAGAAGGCGAAAAGTAGTGGGAGAAGATGAAATAGAAGGGCTTACCTTGACAGAACCATCCTAATGACTGGCTGTAATGGCACAAGAATATGAGCTGTAAAAATATTGTTCAAGGTTATGAAAGAATAAAAATAAAAATAATGATATAAATAGTAGAACTGGGAGGATGATTGCTTTTCATTATGTATTTTTATCCATCTTTAATTTTTATTTTATGCCTATATTTCATTAAATATATTAATTGATATAACTAATATAAATGTATTATTTGTACAATAATGAAGAAGCAATTGCTTACTTTTTATGTTGCTTTATCTTTTATGTAACACTTTATTCAAAAGCGGTATTTTTCTGGACATATTGTTTCATGGTAGATGGAGGATGGTTCCATTTGTAATTGCTCAGAATTTTTAATCCATTCCATTATCAAAAAATAAAATAAAGGAAAGATGATAGATAAAAATCAAGCAGATTTAAACCTTAAAACTGATTTTGAAAAGGATTTAAGAGCAAGAGAAGGGACACCTGATTGGCACAGTCGGTTGAGCACCCAACTCTTGGTTTCCACTCAGGTAGTGATCTTAGGGTTATGTGGTCAAGCCCCACCTCTGGCTCCACACTCAGTATGGAGTCTGCTTGGGACTCTCTCCCTCTGCCCCTGCCCCCCACTCTCTAAAATACATAAATAGATCTTTTTTAAAAAATAAGAAAATGGCTAAATAAATTTACAACCAATGTGAATTCTGAGGCTCTCAATAAATCTATTAATTATTAGGTAGTTTAATTTGAAATATTTAACTTATGTCAAAGTAATAGTTCAATAATTACTTTAATAACAGATGGTTTGCATTCTGTAGCTGCAAATATCATTTCTTTGTTGTTACCTTATCTATGGTCTCTTCTCAAAAGAACAGGACTGTTTTTCCTATTAAAAAATAGATTATTTGAAAAACCCATAACTGTTAATATACAAAATTAATTATAGTTGTATTATGACAGAGTATGTTACATATCTGTATAAAACTTATAGGGTTATTCGGTTAGTGATATCAAACACACTCAACATTCAGGCACAAATATTTTAGGGATATAATGTGAAAAACTCTGCAGGAATCTAACCTGCTGTGTTATTCAATATGCTATCATTAGGTACTATGTGACACACTTTGAGCTCTATAGCTTAACAGATACAGGAAAAGTGGAGAGTCAATGAAAAGATTAAAAGATTGACAAGATAATGGTTGGATATAGAAATCGGGTTTAATTTGGCAAAAATTGTTTTTTGAGAAATAACTAATCACTTGTGCTCTTTTCCCTGGGTGCCCTTGTACAAATCACACTGGGGGAGAGGGAATAGTTTCTCCATCCTTAAAAGTGAAGAATTATTTTAGAATATTTTTAAGATCTCTTCCCAGTCTGAATTTTACAATTCTAGGAAAGAGTAGCACAGAAATGGTATTATCTTAAAATAACTTAAATTGAAGCAAGAGAAAGTTAGGCTACATATTGCAAAGGAAAAGAATGTTAATTCATTTATATTCTTCTGCAACAATCTTGTCCTCCACTTTTTTTAAACAATAGAAAGCTAATTTGTGTGGAAAAAATCTTTGTCTGCTTATGTGTTGGGAGAGAATGAAATAAGTCCATTTTAAACAAATAACACCTAATCTTATAAATCTCAGTTCTGGGGTGGGGGGGGAACCCAAAGCCACCTATACCTTTAGCCATAGTACCATTTGTTCTAACTAGGTGAGACCTGCAGAGCATCTCATGGTCTAATGTATTCTTCATACACCGTCTCACCTTCCCAGACCTTTGCATATGCTGTCCTCAATTTGGACCATTTTCCCCTCCCTTTTAAGCCATTTAATCCTCAGGACTTAGTTTAAGCATCATTACCCTCACAGGCATTCCTTAGTTCTCCTCATTACATCAAATCATCTTGTTATGAACTCAGCACCAAAATATCTCCCCTACAATGTACATGCCAGAGTTGGAATTTTCATATCACTTGTGTGCACACCTGGATGTGTTCTGTCTCTTTCCATGAGGGCAGGGGCCAGTTAGGGCCTGCTCACAGTGAGTCCCCAGTGTTCTGACACAAGCCCTTGCACCAAGAAGGCGTGAGACACACATATGTTAAATGAAGGAATGGATGCTTTCAAACCTTTATCCACACACTCGCAGGTCCTGGTTCTCTTTTCAATATCATTATTTTCTACATTTCTAATTTTGAGGATTGATAAAGTCTTTATAAACTCATAATTTCTTCCTTCACTTTTACTCTCACCTTGTAATTAATTTTTATTAATGTCCAGGAAATAAATTATTAAGATGATGAGAGAGTTGAAAGACAATGTCACACCATATATATAGATATAGATATAAATATAGATATAGATAAACTGCCAAATGTTGGGGGCACCTGGGTGGCTCAGTTGGTTGAGCAGCTGCCTTCTCCTCAGGTCATGATCCCAGGGTCCTGGGATGGAGCCCTGCATTGGGCTCGCTGCTCAGCAGGGAGTCTGCTTCTCCGTCCGCCCCTCCCCCTGCTCATGCTCTCTGTCTTGCTCTCTCTCCCTCAAATAAATAAATAAAATCTCTAAAAAAAAAAATACCAAATGTTAACAAGACATGGGTTCCAGTTCAAAATTTGACTTTGTCCCTTGTTCCCTGGTTTGTCTGTAAACTATGATTAATAATATTTACCTTGCCTGATATACTGAATAGTTTTATATTTAGAAAATGAAGCATTTTCCAATTTTGTTGTCTTCCTATTATCTATTAAAATGTGTACATCTATTTACATATAGCCAGGAGAAAATAATCAACAGTATGAACAGTTATATATTATTGAAGCTCTTTCAGTTGTAAGTAACTCAAACAAAATTCATGTATGCTTAAGAAAAAAGGGACTGTATTAACTTACAAACAGAAAAGTTCAAAAGAGATTCAGGTACAACTGAATTCAAAGGCTTAGATGTTGTGAACTCTAAGGTTTTAGCTTTATTTTGCTTTTGTTTGTGTTAGCTTTAGTTTCAGGAAGGACCACCATATGGTGGTCAAGATGGCCATATGTAAAAACATTTCCTACCAGTTTAGCATTCCCAGCTAGAAAAAATTTTTTAAAAATCTTCCTTAATTGCTGCCTCCAATACCCCAACATTCATTGTCTTATCTTGATGCGTATACTATCCCTGAACCAATTGTTTTGAGATTTGATTATTTAGGCCTAAGACAAGCACCTTACTTCTTTAAAGTAAAGGATAGGGTAAGTCATATCTGTACTTGTATTGCATTTAGGGAGGGAGGGCTTGGAGGTTCCTGGAGGAAAAATAGTATGTTCTTTGGGAGGAAAGACCACTAGGAAGGCAACATGAAGCATGACTCCGGCAATGTCTCTCTTGGTATTTAGGATTACCTATAATCTGTTATCCAATTTCTGCTTCTCTGTTTTTGTTTCTTGGGGTTTTTTTTATTTGTGTGTTTTTTTAGAGAAAGAGATGGGGGTAGGTGGGGAGGGACAGAGGGAGAAAGAGAATCTTAAGTAGACTCCACTCCCAACTTGGAGCCTGACCCGGGGCTCCATCCCACCACCCTGAGATCATGATCTGAGCTGAAATCAAGAGTTGGACACTTAACCAACTGAGCCACCTGGGCACCATTGTATTTTTCTATAATTCTACAATAAATACTGTGTGGGTAACAACAAAAATATAAATGAGATACTATATACAATAGTGTACTCTCACCCTAGCTCAATAATGAAAGGGATTATTAAGAATGACTGGAATTGGGGTGCCTGGGTGACTCAGTCAGTTAAGGGTCTGCCTTCAACTTGGTTCATGATCTCAGGGTCCTGGGATCCAGCCCCATGTCGGGCTCCCTGCTCAGTGGGGAGTTTGCTTGTCCCTTGGCCTCCCGCCTCAGGTTTTGCGCTCTCTCTCAAATAAATAAAATCTTTTTAAAAATGACTGGAATTTTTTTCAAACAGTAGAAATAAGATAAGCAAAAAGCTCATCCAGAACACCTTTAATCCTCAACGTTTTCGAGTGATTGAGAGTGTTTATGTGATTTTTTTTTTAATGTGCTTAACCTAAGGAAAGAATTTGAGATTTTTTTTTCAGCATAAATTTGTCATTGCCTCTAAAAGAAGGTGTGGTCTGTTTGCTCTGAATGCCAGTGAATAGCTGTGGCTCCTTATAACTCAGCATCTATTTCTCTCCACACTTTATGGCTTATGAGAGCATTTTCTCATTTTTTTCATTTTCTAATCTTATTCTATTTATTTTATCTTTGGCATTGGAGACCGGTGGTAGATTGAACCCATACAAGATCTTAGAGTTGATGGAGTTTAGATAGAAAGCAAGTCTCAACACTCTCATTTCCCTTTCAACGGGGTTCCATGAATGTGTTTTATTTAGCCAATCATACTGAGAAAAACAATCTAAATAATTATCTTCAAGTGAAAATTACTGTGATGTTTGTTCTTTCCTCGCCCCCTCATCTTTCACAGTTTTTTCAAAGGATTCAGCTTTACCAGGGTTCTGTATATGTTAAACTCTTTTAGGTCGGGTTACCCAGGAAACAGACAGGAAACAGGGATTTGCATGGACGAAGTTTGTTGGGGAGGGCCCTTTGGAATCACATCTACAAGGGAGTGATGAAATAAGATCATATAGAGAGAAAAGTTTTTACTGTGATGTGCTTAGAACAAAGGCAATCCATGATTTTGTGGAGAGTTGAGGAAGTGCAATGACCTTTTGGGGTTGTCCAAACTGGGAAAAGGCAGATGGGCTTTACACCCCAATGTAGACCAATCATTGAATGTGGGTGGTCCATGGGAAAGAGGCACAAAGTGAATGAGGCAGCTCTGCTTGAATGAGGGCATTTCCTGAACAGGTTTCACCTGTGAGCCTTTAGTAGCCAACAAGTCCTGGCAACTGGAGGAATGAGTTTTTTTGTTCTAAAAGGAAGCATCTGGGGGCACCTGGGTGGCACAGTCGTTAAGCATCTGCCTTCGGCTCAGGGCGTGATCCCGGCGTTCTGGGATCGAGCCCCACATCAGGCTCCTCAGCTATGAGCCTGCTTCTTCCTCTCCCACTCCCCCTGCTTGTGTTCCCTCTCTTGCTGGCTGTCTCTATCTTTGTCGAATAAATAAATAAAATCTTAAAAAAAAAAAAAAAGAGCCCATTTAAAAAATAAATAAATAAATAAAAAATAAAAGGAAGCATCTGGGTGACAAAACATATTTGACCCATCTCAATAATCAGGGGCAAATATCTAATTTAAGGCTTTGATTTTTGCATCTAGCTATCAAAATCAGTCAGTTGGAATTTTTAATGCATTTTGGTATCATTTTCCCAATCTCTGCATTCATTCCTAAAGATTCCATTTTCCCTCCAGTATCATTTTCCTTCATCCTGAAGAACTTCCTTAATTTTTTTCTTGTAGGTTAGATTAGCTGATAATAAATTGTCTTCATTGTTCCTTGATTTGAGATTGATTCCTTGATTCTCTTATTTATGTTTTATTCTTGAAGGATGTTTTTGTTGGATATATAATTTGGGTTGAAAGTTATTCCAGTTTTGTTTTTCATGTCAGTACTTTACCAGTGTTGTTATACTGACTCATCTTGGTAAATGTTGATGAAAAATCCATAGTATTCAATTTGTTATCCCTTTCCATGTAGTGTGTTTAGTTTTGTTTAAAATATCTTCGAATTTTTCAGTTTGTTTATTATGTATCTATGCATGATTTTCTTAGAATTTATCCTATTTGGAATTTACTGAGCTTCTAGATTCTATAATTTATGTTTCTCATCAAACTTGGGATATTTTCAAATGTTGTTTTAAATCCCTTTGTGCCCTAATCTCTTTATTTTCTCCTGGAAATCTAACACCACTTACTTTAGATATTTTACTATTGTTTCATTTATGCCTAAGTCTTGTTTAATTTTTGAATCAATCTTTTTTTCTGTTTTCTTGAATTTGAATAATTTTTATTAATCTGTCTTTGAGTTTGCAGATACCTTTGTCTGTTACATATATTCTGTTATTGAGCCCATCCAGTGAACCTTTTATTTAGGATATTGTACTTTTCAGTTTTAAAACTTAATTTAGTTACTTTTTATATTTTTATTTCTGTGCTGATATTTTCTCTGTATATTTTCCATATATATTTGTTATAAAAGTTATAACACATAGTAATAGTTACAGTTTTTACTATTAAGTCCTTGTCATGATAATCCCAAATTCTGGGTCATCTCAGGCTTTGTATCTGTTGTCTTTTTTCTTAAAAATGGGTCACATTTTGGGATGCCTGGATAGCTCAGTTGTCCTGAGTCAAAACTCTTTATTTTGGCTCAGGACATGATCTTAAGGTTGTGAGATCAAGCCCTGCATCAGACTCCACCCTGGGCATGGAACCTGCTTAAGATTCTTTCCCTCTGCCCCTCCCCACCACGTGTTCACTTGAATACACACACACTTTTTCTTTGAAAGGAAAGAAGGAAGGGAGAAAGTAAGAGAGAAAATCAGTCACATTTCTTAGGTCTTTCCATGTCAATTAATTCTGGATTTTATGCTGGTCACTGTTAATGTTATGTCATATAGATTCTGTTTGCTATTATAGTCCTCTTGGGGATGTGGATGGTTTTGTCTTAGGAGAGAATCAGTTCAGGTGTGTTCAAACTCTAAGATCTGTCACGTCTTTTATGGGTAGTGGTTTAAATTTCAGTTCAGTTTTTTTGGCCTTTGCTCTGCTGGTTTGGGTATACTTTGTGCATATACATTTCAGGGGTAAACCAAAGCATCATTTAATCATAACACCCTCTTTTATTCTCAGTAAGTTACACTTATGAGTCATGTGTTCCTTATCATCAAGCAATGTCCCTAATTACCAATTAGAAATTGACATATCCCAACTAAAGATTCCAGATGTAAATTAACTGAATCTAAATATGGAGAACCTTGCCTCTTCTAAATTTATCAGAAAGAATGGTATTTTAATATATATTTTTAAAGCTGGTTCAGTAACTTGTAAAAAGTCTACTTTTAAAGAGAGATGATAAAGAAATTCTTTTTCTAGCAATGACTAACTAGGACACTTAAGAACAGCCTTTTTGCTGAGAACAACTAAATAAGCTAGGAAAATATGTTTTTAAATATCTATTTTAAGACACACAAAAAAACTACCAATGGAAAAAAACTACCAATGCAGAACTGAAAGAACCAAGAACCAGAAAATGAGGAACACCAAGGATGATTATTTCAGTGTCTGGAGCTACTTTTTCTATGAAAGATAATCATAAGTGCTAAAGCATTAGTGAGAGAGTAAGACATTGAAGAAAACATTGACACTCTCATGTAACTGGGAAAAATCTGGAATTAAGGGTTCTTATAAATACTTAAGGTTTCAGTTGATATCTAAAGTTGTTATATTCTACGTGCATGGGAACTAGACCAGTTCTTGTAACTGATGCCCAGTTTAAAATCACCTCAATTCCTGACTGGATTATGGTGATGCACCCAGCTGCTAAACAATAACAGAAATAATTCCTCTCTGGAAAAAGATGGCATTAGCTAAAGCTTTGACTGATTGATATAAATTTGGTACTTAATGATATATAATATTGTTAAGCAATACAAAGTAATCAGACACAAAAAGTTAAGAATTGGCCAACACACAAAAGAAAAAGCAGGCAACTGAGATTTATCAAGAGAATAACCACATATTAAAGTTATAGTACATAACTTTTAAATTAATTAACATAATCAGAAATTAAGTGACAAGGTGGAAAATTTTAGCGGAGAACAGGAAAATTTGAAATTTGGAAATTCTAGAACTTAAAATAATTGAAGTTAAGATTTCAGTAGCTGAGATCTTATTAAACTGAGTGGTTGAGTTTAATCATTAGATTAGATGTTGCTGAAGAAAGAATAAGTGAGTTAGAAGATAGGTCAAAAGAAAATGTCCAAACTGAAGCAAGGAGCTCCAGAAATATGGAGAACCTGAGAACATAACAGACAATTATAATATAGTATAAACATCTAACAAATATATAACTGAAGTCTTAGAATTGGAAGAGAGTTACTTAGGCAAAAACAATAGTTGCGAAGATTGTGACTGAGAATTTTAAAAATCTGATTAGTGACTTCAAGGCCAATATTGAAGAAGTTCTGTAAAATCCAGGCACTATAGATATAAAGAAAAATATACTGTGGTATGTCATACATTATTGAAAACAAAAGTTAAATAGTAAATCTTAAAAGCAATCAGATGTCTACCGGTTCAGTTTAATTCCAATCAAAATCCCAGAAGGATTTTTCGAGGAAATTTATGAACTGTTCTAAAATTAAAATGGAATTACTAGGGGATTTTTACAATGAACAAAATGGAAAAAATATACATTCCTTCTTTTAAGAACCATTATAAAGCTACATTAGTTAAGACTAGTATTGGTATAAGGAATAACAAATATATCAGTAGAACCAAATACAGAGTCTAGCTTTAGATATAGGTACAGATGTAAATTATCTAGAGAGTCAACTTATTTTCAGCCAATGTGCTAAATTAAATCCATTCAGAAGAAATGTAGTCTTTCTAAACATATAGTGCTGGATCAATTTGATATGTCACTTCATACACCGAAGTTAAATTACTTCAAGATGTATCAAAGGCTTAAATATAAAATCTACTTCCCTAAATCTTCTAGAGGAAAACATAAGAAATTGTCTTTGTCACCTCAAGTAGGCAAAGATTTATTGAACAAAACAAAAAAGCACCAGTCATTATAAAAATTGATAATTTGCACTTCATCAATATTAAAAAGAAAACTTCTATCAAAAGAAATCATTGAGAAAATAAATAAGCGAGCCACAGACTAAACAAAATATTTATAAAATACGTAAATCTGACAAAGGGCTTTTATCTAGAATATAGAATGTATTCCACAAATTAATCTTATAAAGACAAATAACCCAATAAAAAGGGCAAAACTTTTTTGAAAAGATACTTTGCCAAAGGAGATATAAGAATGGCCAGTAATGCTGTTGTTTAAGATCTCAGCCTCACCGCTGCTGTATTGCCAAGATGTTGGTTTCTAACAAGCTGCCTATTGACAAACTGGACATGAAGGGGAAGCAGGTCATCATGAGAGTGGACTTCAACAGTCCTATGAGAACAACCAGATAACACAACCAGAGAATCAAGGCTGCCATCCCAAGCATCAGATCTGCTTGGACAATGGAGCCAAGTCAGTTGTTCTTATAAGCCATCTGGGCTGGTCTGATGGTGTCCCCATGGCTGACAAGATCTCTTTGGAGCAGTTGCTGTAGAACTCAAATCTCTGCTGAGCAAGGATGTTCATTCTTGAAGAACTGTGTGGGCTTGGAAGTGGAGAAAACTTGTGCTGACCCAGCTGCTGGGTCCATCATCCTGCTGGAGAACATTTGCTTTCATGAGAGGAAGAAGGGAAGGAAAAAGATACTTCTGAGAAGAGGGTTAAATCTGAGCCAGCCAAAATAGAAGCCTTCCAAGCTTCACTTTCCAAGCTAGAGGATGTCTATGGCAGTGATGCTTTGGGCACAACTCACCAAGCCCACAGCTCCATGGTGGGAATCAGTCAGCTGGAGATTTCTTGATGAAGGAGCTGAACTACTTTGCCAAGGCCTTGGAGAGCTCAAAGCAACCCTTCCTGGCCATCCTGGGCAGAGCTAAATTTGCAGACGAGATCCAGCTGATCAATAATATGCTGGACAAAGTCCATGAGATGATTTTTGGTGGTGGAGTGGCTTTTACTTTCCTTAAGCTGCTCAACAACATGGAGATTGGCACTTCTCTGCTTGATGAAGACAGAGCCAAGATCGTCAAAGAAGAATGGTGTGAAGATTATCTTACCTGTTGATTTTGTCACTGCTGACAAGTTTGATGAGAATGCCAAGACTGGCCAAGCTGCTGTGCCCTCTGGTATACCTGCAAGCTCTGTGGGCTTGCACTGTGGTCCTGAGAGGAGCAAGAGGTACCTAAGACAGTTGCTTGGACTAAGCAGATTATGTGGAATGGACCTGTGGATGTATTTGGTCAGGAAGCTTTTGCCCAAGGAACCAAAGCCCTTATTGATGAGGTGGTGAAAGCCACTTCCAGGGGCTGCATCACCATCATAGGTGGTGGAGACACTGTCACTTGCTGTGCCAAATGGAACACAGAGGAAAATGTCAGCATTGTGAGCCCTGGGAACGATGCCAGTTTAGAGCTCCTGAAAAGTAAAGTACTCCCTGGGGTGGATGCTCTCGGCAGTGTTTAGTATTTTTCTGCCTTTTGGTGCCTGTGCATAGCCCCTAAGTCAACTTAGCACTTACTGCATCTCCACATGGCATTAGCTGAAATCTTCCCCCATATCAGGATTCAGCTAGTGGCCAAGAGACGCAACGCCAAGAGCACTTCAACAGTTGCACGGCATCACAGCTCATCTCTACTGCACCCTGGATTTAGCTACATCCTTCAAGATCCCATTTGACGTTTTTAGTAACTAAACCATTGTGCATTCTAGAATGCATATATTTATATTTTGCTTGTTAAAATAAAATGAGCGGAGGGGCGCCTGGGTGACTCAGTCGTTAAGCGTCTGCCTTCGGCCCAGGGTGTGATCCCAGGGTCCTGGGATTGAGCCCCGCATCGGGCTCCCTGCTCTGCTGGGAGCCTGCTTCTTCCTTTACTACTCCCCCTGTTTGTGTTCCCTCTCTAGCTGGCTGGCTCTTTCTCTGTCAAATAAATAAATAGAATCTTAAGGGGGAAAAAAAAAGAAAATAAGCTGTGTTAGCTTCCCTTTTTGAAGTACCTTATTCTGATTAGTTTTGTCATTGTTTCATTACTCAGCATGGAAATAAGATGAAATCCCAATTGTAGGGAGGGAGGGAGACAAAGGATGTGATCTATTAAATAAATAATAAATGTTTTTAAAAAGGAATGACCAATGAGCACAAATATGTTAAAAAAAAAAAAGCTCTATACTAATCATCAAAGAAATATAAATGAAAACCACAATGGTATATCCACTGTCATAGAATAAAACAAATTAAGAAAAGCACCGTTATATACAATTTTACGCCCACTAGAATGGGAAACAGTTAAGAGTGACAATGATAATTGTTGGCAAGGTTGTGGAGCAACTGTAACTTTTATAAATACTGGTGAGAATGTAAAAGTGTACAAATCCTTCGAATCACTATTTTGCAGTTTCTTATAAAGTTAAACATACATTTTATCCCACAACCCAGGAATTCCATTTTGAGTATTTATACAAGATAAATAAAAACATATGTCCACAAAAAGATTTATAAAAATGTTTTTCACGGCATCATCCAAATATCCCCTTATTTGAGACAACTCAGACGCTCATCAACAGGAGAATAGAATGAACAACTTGTGGGGTGCTCATACAGTGGAAGACTTCTTGACCATAAAAAGGAAATGAACAGTACTGATACATGCCATGTCATGATGAATCTTATAAACACCATGTTGAACACACAGTTTTGGGGACACTTGGGTGGCTTAGTTGGTTAAGCACCTGAATCTCGATTTCGGCTCAGGTCGTGATCTCAGGGTCATGAGCTGGAGCCCGACATCGAGCTCTGCGCTCAGCAGGGAGTCCTCTTGAGATTCTGTCTCTCCCTCTCCCTCTGCACCCCCACCCCCGCTTGTGCTCTCTCTCTCTCCTAAATAAATAAACAAGTAAATAAACAAGTAAATAAATAAAATAAATCTTTAAAAAAACACACAATTTTGAACAAAAGAAGCCATGCATAAATAATTATATGCCATAGGATTTCATTTATTTGAAGTCCAAGAAGGGGAAGATCGTGATAGAAATTAGGACAGCAATAGTTAGGGGGGAGTGTAGAATTGAATAGAAAATGCAAGAGAATAACTTTGGGGTGATCGATTTGTCAAAACCTATCAAACTGAACACTTACTATCTGTGTATTTTATTGCATGTACATTATATTTCGACAAAAAAAAGAACCTAATGAGATGTCATTATGTATAAAAATGGCTAAAATTAAAATAAACAAACAAACGTGGTAATCCTAAATACTGATGGGGTTATGGACCCATGGGAACATCCAAGCAGTGCATATAATGGGGTAAACTGGGACAACCAATTTGGAAATCTAAAGATAAAGATCCACAAAACTACTTTTTTTTTTAATACTTTATTTATTTATTTGTCAGAGAGAGAGAAAGAGAGCACAAGCAGGGGGAGTGGCAGGTAGAGGGAGGAGCAGGCTCCCTGCTGAGCAAGGAACAAGATACAAGACTGGATCCCAGAACACTGAGATCATGACCCGAGTTGAAGGCAGACACTTAACCGACTAAACCACCCACGTGTCCCAGATCCACAAAACTTCTACCCAGAAATTCCACTCCTAGGTATATTAAAAAGAGAGAGAGAGAGAGAGAGTAGAAAAAATTGTTCCAGGCTGTTTAGAACGGTATTATTTTAATAGCAAAACTTGTGTGGTACATACATATACAGCAATGAAAACTACCACTAAAATGTAACAGTAAGGGAAAAAAAATCTGATGACCATAATATTTTGTAAAAGAAATCCAGAAAGAGTCCCATGCTGGGCGTGGAATTAAAAAAAAAAAAAAGAAGAAGGAGACAATACATACCATGCGAGTCCATTTATATAGGTGTCAAAAATAATTGTAAAGTTCTCTGTGCCTTTTTCTGTTTGCATGTTTTATTTCATTTTCAGAAAGTGCTTTATAAAAGAGAAGGGTGAAGATGGGCTGTGCGGTGGGTTTGGAGTATAGAGGAAGCGAAGGCATCAACAAGAAGCAATTTTATATTTAGTCTCTATTTCTGTTATCAGAAAAACATAGTATCTCTTTTATATCTTTGTGCAATTTTTGTCTTCATTGATTTTTACTGTATTCATCCCAGAATAAAGTCACAAATCTTAAGCCCATTGAAATATTTTTTGTTCTTCTCTTCCGTATGCACTCTGAAATACACTTTTTACAGTTCACCCATGTCATATTACCTTATTATCTTGCTGAATATTTTATCCATAGGCACTTTTTTCTTTTTTCGCTTTCACAATTTTTTAGGTTTTCCACTGACTCCTGAATGCTAGCTTTCTGTTGAGGCTAATATTTTTTGCAAGTCTATTAGAACCTTTCAGCTTTTATAAAAGTACGTTGACCTTTAATGATTGCACTGTTAAGTAGCATGATATATATATATATATATATATATATATATATATATTTGAAATTAGGACATAGACTGTAAAAGAAGTAATAATTTAAGTAGATTATTAATCTCTCTTATTTATGCATATTATTTACTCATAAAAAACACTATAGCCTCATATTTTTGTTCAAATCCATTTTATTCTGTGTCATCCAGTAATTCCAGTATGAATAATTCCTTTGTAATAAATAAATTACCTGATTAAAAGGATGGAATAATTAGATATGATTCCATGCATTTTTCTTCTCTAACTCCAGGATTTCAACAATGCCAACAATAAAGCATTCTGAAAAATCAAGTCTTTTCTTTTTATAGATACTTTCATATATACATTCTGTTTGGGGAAAATAATTTCAGTCTTAAATATGTGCATTTACAGACAAATGCAAATGTGATCGGCAAACAAATGTAAAATTTGTTTATAGAAAATACAGCAGCTATAATTTATTTAGTACCTCCTATACTATGGCGCTACATAGACAGTTTCGTGTATTATTTTATATTGAGTGTAATTTTCCACTATGAATCTCTATAGTATACGATCTCTATATTCTATTCCCTTTTTCAGATGAGGAACCAGTCTTAGGGAGGTAAAACGACTCCAACAAAACACACATGACTGTCATGATTCACACTGTTACTGTTCATGGCTTTTCATAGTTGACAATGACTTGTTCAAGGGTTCAGCCACTTCAGGACCCGCCTATTCATCCTAGGAGAAAAAGGCTATGAGTAGCTCAGTGTAGTGGTTGGAAATTTCTGATCTTGGATCAGAAAGTGATCAGAAAGTTCTGATAAGTGGTAGAGGTATTTGTTAATAAGTCAAAAATATGAAATATATATTAACATATCAGACTCTGGCTCACGACAGAGGTAACATGAGTGGAGATATAGTTTTGCTGGAGTATTTTAGCTTCAGTCCTACATAAAACTGTGGATCTCCCATTTTGCTAAATCACTCCTAACCCCAACCATAGTGGTCAAGTACATAAAAACACGTCTTCCACATCCACTCACTTCCCTTTTGAAATGCTCCTCCCATCACAGCCCACCTCTCCTCTCTTTTCAGCATGCCTGGTCATTCTGCATTCCATTCAGGTCTATGGATTCCAGATTCCTATGGATCCAGATTCTTCCTCCTCCCTCCTCATATATTAGCAATTTTCTATCAAATAACACAGATCTTCAAAATTCTGATATCTAATAAACATATCATACTAAGAGTTTATTATTTTTTGATCATTTAAAAAAATATCTCTTATTTGTTACTATCCTGTAAGTGGCATCTCTAAGTGCTTAAACAAAAAGTGAATTTATTAGCTAACTGAAGTAACAGCAGCTCTTCCCTTGGGGAGCGTTTCACTCGGACTCAAATGATGCCATTTGGGATGCATCTTTCAAGTCTCCTAGCTCTGCTGTCTGTGCCGACTTCATTGTCAAACAGGGTCTGCCTTTCTGGAGCAAGTATGCTTATACCTCCAGGCTTACCTGTGAGCAGCTAGGCATTCTCAGTGGAAAGAGAATGCATCTTTTCTAAGAGTTGTAGAGAAAAAGACCTAGGGTTCCTGATTCCCAACTGGTCTGTCAGTCACATGCTGACTGCTGGAACAAATCACCACCTTATGGTGACATGGTCTTCTCCTTGGATGGTTGTTTGATAGGGAAAAAGCATACATCGAACACACTCAGTGCATTTTTCAACAAGCCTTAAGGCAGTCGTACCAAAATGTATTTAACTGTGGAGTTAGTGGAAGCATTTCTATTTGCATTTTAGTAGTTTCAGCACATAGAATTGGCATTCCAGAAGGAGAATTACAGATATGAGGGCTGATGCAAACACTCTCTGGGAGGATATGGACTTTGGGGTAGGGAGGGGAGGCAACTTCTCCCTGTAAGTGGAACAGCATGCAGCAATGAGTGAGTTGTTCTTAGGAAGACCTTAACTCAGTGTTCTGGTTCTCCCACCCACATTGCAATCCTGTTTCCCTTGTCAACAGCTATATATTCTAAGGGTTGTTGTTTGTTTTGCTTTTCTTGTAGCCATATGGTCTCTTTACAACCAAAAATGTGTTCTTCCTTTGAGGGGGATATATTCTGTTCTGGCTTGGGGTGAATACTTCTTATATATGTTCACATTCCCATCTTTACTCTTGAATTTGTTGAAAATCTGAAAAATCTAAGGCTTGTGAGGCCAACAGTGAAACATTATGGTGCACAATGAAACATGGCTAGTTTATTTAAATAAAACAAGCGGAATGTATCCAGCAACTGGCAGACCATTAGAGGTACTTCTCAGTGGTATACCCTAATGCCTAATATGTCGTCAGCATGTAACTGCTGGAAATTTGATCAGGGATTCCCTATGCAGTCTAGAGTTGAAGATAAAGGATCAAGACAAGAATTTCACATCCAAAATATCCTCTTTTCATCCAATCAGATAAGATTGGAGTAATCAGTCTGTGTGTAGAAATGAAGACATTAGCTCTAGAGTTTATTTCAGGACCAGGGAAAATACAATATGCTCTAAGGTTAAGTAAATTCCTTCTTTAGTAAAAGTGGGTCATCCAGAGCCAAAGCTGCTTAAGAAAAACAGATGAAATACAGTAATTCCAAGTACAGACCAATAAAGGCCAAGTGTCTAGTTAATCTTTCAAAGGACATGTGGGTAAGCAAAGTCCCTCAGTAGCCACATGGTGCTTTGAATGCCTGTTGAGGGTTGAACGTGTCTAATTTATATATGAGTACAGGGTCATCATGATTTAGTGGGAAGGAAACAAGACATGGTTTGCAGAAACCAATGAAAGGGAAACCATTACAGAAGGTTTTAAGGTTTAAAAGGTTTTAAGGAACCTTTTAAAAAAGAAAGTTCATGTCATAGTTTCCAAATGACAGCTGTCCCAAAGAGCACAAATGAAAAGATTCCAGCTCATTAACTCCTTTTTTAAAGGCCAAATAGAAACAGGATTTAAAGGAGTAAAAGCAGGAGAGGATTCTCTAGGCATCCACGTGAACTCTCAATTGTTCTGGAGCAGCTGGCCTGGGAAGCAGTTCATTACCTCATTTTCAAAGGTTGGTTGAAGGTGTGATATGATGTTCTTTTTATAACATTAGAAATTCAATCTGTATTCATAAAATATTAGCTTCCTTACCTATGATTTACAAAAGAGGAAGGAAAAAATATTAGGGTCTTTGGAATTTCCCTTTAAAAATCATGTACTTGGGGGGCCTGGGTGGCTCAGTCTGTTGAGCATCTGCCTTCGGCTCAGGTCATGATCCTAGGGTCCTGGTATTGGGCCCTGCTTTGGGTTCTCTGCTCAGTGTGGAGTCTGTTTCTCGCTCTCCCTCTGCTTGCCATTCCCCTTACTTGTGCGCTCTCTCTCTGTCAAGTAAATAAATAAAATCTTTAAAAAGATAATAATAAAATTCGAGTCCTCCTTGCAATGTGTATGCAATTCTAGAGCAGGGCTTGGCAACCTTTCTCTGTAAAGGACAGTGTAGTAAATATTTTTTGACCCCTAAGGGTGGAAGATCCCTGTAGCAACTGTTTAACTCTAGCACTATGGTACAGATGTAGTCATAGGCAATAAATAAATCAGTACGCATGGCTATGTTCCAATAAAACTTTATTTGCAACAATAGACAGCAGGCTGGGGTTGACCCACAGGCCACCATTTGTCAACCCCTAATATAGAAAATTGTTTAGCTCAGAGTCATGCCATTGTGGTAACTCAATGACTAGCTGCAGAAGTTGATGGTTATAGGTATATGAACAGCCAACTTTCAAATGACTGGTTGTGGTGTCCCAGTACCCTTAGCTGCACACTTGAAATAATTCAGATATCACTAGTAACTGATATAATTAATATTTCTGATGTAACTAGTAAGAGTTGTGGATGGTTCTCAGAGGTTTACATATTCTGATTGTTAATGACTCTTTTGCAAACATTGAATTCTAATTATGTATATGTGTATACACACACATATATGCACACATACATATGCATATATTTTCTGACAATTATTTTTTGATCATCATGGTACTTTGGAAGTAAGGTAACTGAATTCTGTAAAACAGTGTATTACTGATTATGTCACAGATCCATTCTGGACATTATTAAACCATATTCTATTGTACTCTTGTTGTTGCAAAAGACCTTTGTTTTTTGAAGCCACATGGTGAGTTATTTTACTTTAAGTCTTCCATTTTCTTTTACTCTCTGAAAATAAAATACCAAGTTAGTTCTTATGGAAATGGGATCTAATTAACAGTCTTATGATCATACACTGGGAAATGAGATAAATCCATATTGTATCTTAGCTCTGCCTCCTACTAGCTTTTGGGATTCCATACAAGTGACGTAGCTCTTTGAGCCCCTACTTCTTCATCTGTGTGTAAAATAAAGTAGGTAATATGTGTAAAGCATTTAGCACAAATCTGAGCATATAAGGAATGCTCAATAATTTACAACTACAGGTGTACTTCATTTTATTATGCTGTACTTTTTTGTACTTTGCAGATATTGCATTTTTTTACATATTGAAAGTTTGTGGCAACCCTGCATCAAGCAAGTTTATTGGCACCATTTTTCCATTAGCATTTGCTCATTCTGGGTCTATGTGTCACATAACAGTAATACTTTCAATATTTCATTATTTTTTTATTTTTATATTTGTCATGGTGATCTATGATCAGTGATCTTTGATGTCACTATGGTAATTGTTTTGGGGCACCATGAGCTGCATCTCTGTAAGATCGCAGACTTTATTGATTAATGTTGTATGTGTTTTGATTGGTCCACCAACCAGTCCTTACCCCATCTCTCTCCTCCTCAGGCCTTCCTATTCCCTGACATACAACAATATTGAAATTAGGTCAATTAAAAACCCTACAATGGCCTCTAAATTTTCAGGGGTAAGGAAGAGTTGCACGTCTCTCACTTTAAATCAAAAGCTAGAAATGCATAAACTTAGTGAGGAAGGCATGTCAAAAGCTGAGATAGGCCAAAATCTAGGTTTCTTGTGCTAAACAATTAGCCAAATTGTGAATGCAAAGGAAAAGTTCTTGAAAGAAATTAAAAATGCTCCTCCAGTGAAGACCCAAATAATAAGAAGGCAAAACAGACTTTTGCCAACATGGAGAAAGTTTCAGTGGTTTGGTTAGAAGATCAAACCAGCCACAACATTCCCTTAAGCCAGAACAAGGCCCTAACTCTCTTCAATTCTATGAAGGTTGAGAGAGGTGAGGAAGCTGCAGAAGAAAAGCTTGATGCGAGGAGAGGTTGGTTCTTGAGGTTGAAGGAAAGAATCATCTCCGTAACATCAAAGTGCAAGGTGAAGCAGCGAGTGCTGATGGAGCAGCTGCAGTGTTATCCAGAGGATCGAGCACAGGTAATTCATGAAGGTGTCTATACTAACAGCAGATTTTCAATTCAGACAAAACAGCCTTTTTGGGAAGAAGATGCCATCTAGGACTTTCATAGCTAGAGAGGAGAAGTCAGTTCCTGGCTTCAGAGTTTCAAAAGATAGGCTGACTCTGGTTTAGGAGCTAATGCAGCTGGTGGCTTGAAGTCGAAGCCAGTGCTCATCTACCATTCCAAAAGTCCTAGGGCCCTTAAGAACTACGCAAAGTCTACCCTGCCGATGCTCTATACATGGAACACCAAAGCCTGGATGACAGCACATTGATTTAGTGTATTGTTTACTGACAATTTTAAGCCCCGTGTTAAGATCTAGTGCTTAGGAAAAAAAAAAAATTACTTTCAAAATATTACTGCTCACTGGCAATGCGCCTGGTCACCCAAGAGCTGTGGTGGAGATGTACAACGGGATTGATGTTTTCGTGCCTGCCAACACAGCATCCGTTCTGCAGCCCATGAGTCAAGGACTCATTTCAAATTTCAAGTCTTATTAATTAAGAAATACATTTTGTAAGGCTGTAGGTGCCATAGATAGTGATTCCTGTGTTGGATTTGGATATTAAAAGCTTTCATGATTCATGAGAAGAGGTCTAAATATCAACACTCACAGGAGTTTGGAAGAAGTTGATCACAACCCGCATGGAAGCCTTTGAGGGGTTCAAGACCAGTGGAGGAAGGAACTGCAGATGTGGTGAAAATAGCCGGAGAACTAGAATCCAAAGTGGAGACTGAAGATGTGAATGAATTGCTAAAATCTCATGGCAAAGTTTTAACAGATGAAGAGTTGCTTCCGATGGATGAGCAAAGAAAGTGGTTTCTTGAGAGGGAATCTACTCCTGGTGAAGATGCTACAAAGATTGTTGAAATGACAACAAAGAACATTACATAGACTACAGAGAATATTACAGAAACTTAGCTGATAAAGCAGAGACAGGGTTTGAGGGGTTTGACTTCAATTTCAAAAGAAGTTCTACTATGGGCAAAATGCTATCAAACAGTATTGCATGCTCATAGAAATTGTGAAAGGAAGAGTCAGTTGATGCGGCAAACTTTATCATCGTCTTGTTACAGGAAATGGCCACAGTCACCCCTGCTTTCAGCAACCACCACCCTGATTAGTTAGTGCCACCAACATCGAGGCAAGACCCTCCAACAGCAAGGGGATTATGACTTGCTGAAACCCAGATGATGGTTAGCATTCCTTAGCAATATGTTTTAATTAGGGGATGCACACTTTAGACATGAGTGTGCTATTGCACACTTAATAGAAAACAGCATAGTGTAAACACAACTTTTATATGTACTGGGAAATAAAAAAAAAAAATATTTAACTTGCTTTATTACCCCAATCATTTTATTGCAGTGGTCTAGAACCAAACCCATAGTATTTCCAAGGTATACCTGTATGATTATATTATCTTTTGTAAGATGGGGAAACCACTCACATACCATTATTAATGCCAGTATTGGTAATATCTTTCCTGGTGAGATAGATGACTACTGTTTTTTGCTTGCCAGCTATATGGTAATCTTACCTGGATTTTTCTTGTGGTTTCTAGGCGACTAAGAGTAAAGCTGTCCTCATCTTTGGTTCAAAGAATAGGCATATGACCAAAGGACTGATTTAAATAGGCGCACATGACCCCTTTTTGGCCAATGAGATTTAATTCTGGGGCCTTTATTAGAAAGAGAGAAGTGAAAGAGTATGTAAACGTGGAGTTGCTGGCAGAGATAATTGCCTGAAGCTGTACCCACCCATGAACTTTTCATTTATGTGAAATTTGTTATTGTTTTTACTTCATGCATTTTGAGATGGGCTTCTGTCACTTGCAACTGAATGAGACCTGGCCAACACAACTAATTATTTAACATTTCCTAGCAGTGTGGATTTTATCAGCTAAACAGTGTCTGATTTTTTTTTTCTTTTTGGTAGAACAGCGTATATGATTGATCTCCTCTCTTTCTTTTTTTGTTTTCTTCTTTCTACTTCCCTTCCTCCCTCCCCCTTCCCCCTTTCCTCTCTTCCTCACACTCTCCCTTTCGTTCCCTTTCTCCCTCTCTCTGAAGGTTTCTCTCTCTTTCTCTCTTTCTTTCTTTTTCTTTTATTTTTTTGACCCTAGAGGCCAAAATTCAAAGTAATCTTATAGCAAGACTTAAATCTGTTATAAAGATCAAACATTTTATTTTGTCAGCTGAGATAATAGAATTCTTGATAAGGCTCTTTTTGAGAACACAAAAGCAGACAGTGTGAACTCTGGGGGGTTTGTTAGAGACCAGCCCCTTCTTCCCACAGGAGAACACTTTGTCCTAAGAGATGCAGTGACCTGCCCAAGGTCGCAAAATTAGTTACAAAAAAGGATTAGAATTCGGGTTTCCAATCCACACGGGGTTCCCCCTTGATGAACATTTGTATGTTTAGCAGGCCATCCTGTCTGTGCTCTAGGAATCCCAACGAGTAAGATTTCTCAGATTAAAAACAAGAAATAACCACAGATGTACTTGTTTTGTACACACAGCCTAATTATACCTGTAAAAATGATAGCATCTGTTTAAGTGCAGGTAATAGTTTAATATAGCTGTCAGGATTGTTAGCAGCCTTCTCAATGCTTTGGATGGCTCTACCGCAGCTGCACTTTACCTCGGTATTGCTTAAAGGATTTCATAGGGGTTTTTGTGTGTTTTTTGAATTTGGATTAAAAGTAAATGTGAGATGACTTTAGAATAATGACAGAGAGACCTTGGGAAGTTACTTAATCTCTGTGAACCTCAGCTTCCTCATTTGTGAAGGGTTTGTGATATTAGTCCCTTAGCTTAGTAATGTAAACATAAATGGGACAATATCTGTGAGGTACGTAGCTCTGGGCCTGGCACATAGAGGCTGGACGGGCTGCCATAAACTGTGTCTTAGACAACAGAAATTTATTTCTCTCAGTTCTAGAAGCTTGGCAGTCCAAGATAATGTGCCGGCATTTTTGGTTTCTGGCAAGAACGGTATTCCTGGAAAACAGACCCTCCTTTCTTGCCGTGTTCTCACATGGCCTTTCCTCATATGGCCTTTCCTCTGTGCTTTCACAGATGGAGATGGGGAGAGAGATCTCGTTCTCTTTTCCACACACCACCAATCCCATCCTGATGGTCTCACCCTGTTAAAGAAAAGAATATTGCGACACTTGTTAAAATGGTAAGGCTGACTTTATTCAGGACTCTCTGGGTAATAGAGGGAGAGGCACTGCCATGGGGTTTCTCAGTAGGGGAGAGAGATTGGGATCAACTCTGAACACAACAAGGAATCCTGGAATGTTGATAGCAACCTTGCAGGATGGGAGTCACTGGAGGGAAAATTCCTAAGGGAGAACGTCAGGAGTAAGGGGGATTCTGGCTGAATCTACCTAGCAGGTTTCTTGCTGAAGGCAGGCCATGTGACCAGATATCACCTGGGGGGCATGGGGCATGAGGAACCCAGTTATCAAGCAGGGTGATGGGACATTGAGGGTGGAGAATTCTGGCTTGACTGATTTACCAGCATTCTTGCTACAATCGGACAATGCAGAGGTAGACAGGGTCGTATGAAAGCTGGGGCCTCCTTGGGGAGAGGAGGTTTGGTCAGGAGAGACTGTTACCCTTCATGACCTAATCTAAGCCAAGCCATATTACTTCCCAGAGGCCCTGTCTGCAAATAACTTCACACTGAGGGGCAGGGCTTCAACATGTGAACTTTCGGGGAACACAAAAAAATCAGTCCATCATGATTAATACATGTTTATTATAGGTAAGGGTTCATTTTAAGATTATCATCATGTTGCTACTGTAGCTGTACTGTAGCTTAAAATTAACCCTTAGCATAGGCTGGCTGTTTGGAAGGGTTTTTCTTTGGCGTCCCCGCATATGTTCTCATGCTTTGTTTACAAGGTCGGCATTTTGGTGAGCTTCCGCAGGTCGTTTGTCACGTAACAGACGGTGCAATGAAAGTGGAGTGGCGCGCGCGTCTGAGAACCGTAACAACCGCTAGTTGATCTATTTATATGATAATAGTACAGTTAAAAATAAATGGGCACCCATACTCCTGAAAAATAGAATACAATTTCAGGAAGCCAGTGAGTTCATTAGTTTCTCTTAACGATCTAACAAATAACATTTCACATATTATAGTCTTCCACCGGGAACCCTAAAAAAGAAAATTAAGCTTTTTGTGTCACAGCCTGGATTCTCTTGGTATGATATGTAGCAGTCCTACTCACAACAGCGAGACGTTAGAGAGGGATAATACGGGGGAAGGGATGGGATGGGGAGGAGCGGGGGAACACCTCAAAATTACGTTTGGAAAGAACTGTAAGACAATCCCCATTCCCCAAATGTAAAGCATTTGCTTCGAGTCAGGTGGTATGGGTATGTATATTTTACTGAGTTCTTAAAGGGACTTGTAGAGATTTTGTGACACTGGGGCTCAGATTGGCCCTTTACTTGGCAAAATCGACATCTCTTTAGTCATTATCTTCTGTATTAGAAGTTTATCTGTGATTTTCACCCCATTCAAAGCAACAGATTATTATATAGGATTTCAATAAATGCTCAGTTACCTTTCAGAATTATGGTCCTCAATCTGTAATGTCTGTAATATGCATACAAGTCACCTAAGAATCCTCTAAGCATGCAGGGCAGGACTGGACATTCTGCGTTTCTAACCAGTCTGAGGGGATGGCTACCACGCTGGGGTCTGCAGACCTCTTCTGAGCAGCACTGCTGTTAGAACTTTCTGCGACAATGAATATTCTATATGTGCTGATAGGTAGTTACCAGCCACATGTGACTATTAAGCACTTGAAAAGTAGTCAGTGTGAATGAGGAATTGAGTTTTTAATTTTATTACATTTAAATAGCCACATGTGGCTAGTGTTACCCTATTTAACTCCCCAGTTCTAGGGTCAATAAGAATAATTTTAACTATCACCCTGCCAGTGTCCTCTCCCCCACAGTTGCTCTCCAAGGGGCTCCCCTTGCATTTGTAGAAAGTAAAGGCAGAGCTTAGTCTACAGCTCAGTATGGTCTGGCAGCTGCCACCAATCTTGCTTCTTCTTGTAATCTGCTCCTTAGCCCAGCTGCTGTCGTCACCCTGGGCTTCCCGTGCCCGCCTTTCTCTCTCTGCACGCTCCTTCTGCAGCATGGTTTATGACATCACTTTCCAACTCCCTGGAGCTCAACCCCTCTCCTCTCTTCCGGAGTTCATTTATACTATTTGGGGTTTCAGTTCAGAGACGCTTTCCTTGAAATTCCTGGCAAGGCCAAGCATCCATAGTTTGGATGTTCTCTCCTTCATAGTCCTTGCCATAGTAAAGATTCTCTGTGCTTTTGTGTGGTCATTGACTAATACCTGCCTCCCTGCTCGGCTGAAATTCCATGAAGACAGGGATTATGTCTTTTACTATTTATCATTATATTCCCAGAAATCAGCATAGGAAACAGCACATAGAAGGTGCTGAGCATTTATTGTTGAATAATAATGTTTAATGTATATTAATACACACATGTACTTACTTGGGGGTACTTTTAAAAATGCGAATTCCTTTGCCTTGGCTTGGCAAAAATTAGAATGGGGAATAATAGCCCTCATTTTTATGAGGCGTTTGAGCTGCTTCTGATGCAGATGTTGTCTGTGGGTTCTATTTTGAGAAATCGTGTTCTGGGTAGTCCTAGAGGACAGTGAAGTTTAAATGTGTTTTAGTCTTCTTTTGATGAAAGGGGTGTGAACATTGGCTTAGTCACTCCCTTTCAAGGATTAAAGGAGGAGCCCCTCCCCCTTCCCCATGACATATTTGAGCAAAGCTGGAGCAGAGCTGAGCACAGCTAGAAAGTATTGCTTTCATAATACATCCATGTGGAGTTTCATAATGCATTCAGCAAACAACTCATATTTCAATAAAAGAAATTATATTAGGATGCAGTATATATGGAGTGGGAGAACAGAATATGCTGGTGAATTGACTAAAACTATGATGTAATTGCTTGAAAATTGCTGCTATTAATAGTATACTAACAAGTTGTGCTATAATGTGAAAAAAGAGAAAAAAGTAAGTTATGCCCAAGTTAAAGGGAACACACATTGGCCAGCAAAGGTCATTTGCATTATGGATGCAAATCAGCATGAAGCTGGAAGCCAAGTGAAGGTGATGGAAGGAACAAAGGAAAAAATCCAACATATTTGGACACCCAGGCCAAAGGAAGGTGGTCTTTCTCACACAGAAGGAGGGCTAAGAAATAAAAGCCTCACTCTACTACCTTCTTGCCTACATTTCTCTGACTAGAAAAAGCAGTGTCTTAGAGGAATTCGAATTTGCCTTTTTTTCACAAGGAGGTGAGGCATATGAAAGAAAGTTGATTCTGTTAATAGGATGGTGCTTTGTTCTCTGGTTTATTCAGCACATCTAATCATCCCATGTTCATCAGAAGCATAGCTAATGGTCAAGAGAATTCTCTCTAAAGCCAGACAGCCTAGGTTTAAATCCTCCTCTCACCATTTAATAGCATTACCAGTGGGGAGGATTGCTTAAGGATTTGAATGTTTCTGTATTCTTATCTATAAGATTGAGATGATAATAATGATAATAATAACAATACCTATTCCATGGGTTATGACAAGGAACAGATGATTACTACATTTAAGAAGCTTAGGATAGTGATGGGTTAACACATTAGTGTTAACTTTTTGTTTGTTCGTTTTTGTCTTTGAGTGCAGTTTTGAGGTAGTCTTCAAGGTGAAAATCTTGACAGCAATAGACCTTATATTCTAGTGAGAGGAGATAAAATGGTACATAATACACATAGTACATCAGTCATTTGTAATAAAACTATACAAACCAGTAAGTAGTAGAGTATATTCTCAAATGACACATGGACTATGGAAAGAGTGACATGAGAAAAAAGAGCTGGCTTGGAACACTGAGAATGCTGGGAAGGAAGAGAGTTTTGCAAGAGAGATGTATTTAATTCTCACAACAGGCCCGTCAGTAGTTAGTGTTATTCCTCAAAACACAGAGAGATTCAGCAGCTTCCCCAAGGTCACCAGCTAGTATGTGAATTCTGACTCCAGCAACCATGATCATTGTCACCTGGTGGGCTATGGTGCATCTCACAGAGATTTGCTATTTAGAGGAGGTGGGATGACCAATGCACATCAGGAGGGAAAGCATTCCGGGTGGAAGGGGCAACAAAGAGCAAGGCATTAAGGTGGGGCCATCATGTCATGTTGGAGGAAGTGTAGGGTCTGTTTTGACCAGAGTCAAGTTAAAGAGGTGGGATAGTTGGGTCAGATAGATAATGAGGCAATGCAATTCATGGAGATGATTGTAGGAATTTGGCTCTTAAAGTGAGATGTGAGTTGTTGTGATTTTAAAATATTTTTTAACAAATGATTACCGTAGGAAAATATTCAAATATACTAAGTATTAAAAAAGCATACGATAATATAAACAATATAATTCTAGAAAATAAATTCTAGAGAGAAATACAGTAACATAGTAACAGTAATAAATATCCTATGTTTAGAACATGGCTGGCTTTTATTTCCTTGTACAATTCAGTGTTTTACAAATTATATAAAATAGTGTGTATCACATTTGCAGTCAAAGAAACAGAATATTATTTTCTAAAATACAGTTGGTAGCTAAGCAACTCGAGTGAAATATTTACATCTGGTAATTTACTTATCAAAGACTTAGTCACTTTAGGCAATGTGTATGCATTACTAATGGTCACCAAGGAAAACTTTTCAGTGAGTTGAGGCAGCCTGATTAAGTGATAGAAATAAGTTTCTTTTACTCAATTACAAACAAGTACTTTGCCTGTCTTATCTGGACAAATAGATTAATGCAGACCTGACTTCAGGACAGACATACTTTACTCCCTCTGTTATCAGAGGTATTTTTGTGTCTTGTTTATAAACCTGGCATTAAAACTTGTTGATTTTAAATTTAGTAGAGTTTTAGATAGTCTGTTGTATTTCACGTGAAGTTTGGAAGACTACAAATTTAGTCTGAATTGATAAAATATTTTGTCCTGTAGGAAAAATGTTATAATTCTATTATATCTTTGAAATGTTAATTTCATGTTGGGATTTGGATAAACTATAATTATGTTTTAATGATACTCACTTTTACAAGAAAATTATATGAATAGAAGGAGATTTAAGCATCTACTTTGCATATGCTTTTATAATTGTTCTCTTTCTACACTGAATTTTTCTTTCTATGTACAGTACTGAATTGCTGAGTGTTTCAGTTTGCATAAAAGAAACTTGCATTTAAAAAAATATTTTTCTCTATTTCCTGTCCTCTAAATTGAAGTAAGTGATGATATATCCATTAAGAATATCTCTGTGGTCAGAGGCTAATAACTCAATTCAAATTATATTAAGGAATTAGTAATTACCAACACATAAAAAAAATGCAAAGTTAGATTTTTCTTCAGGTGTAGTTAGGCCTCGGAACTGGGCCGCATCTTCAGAATTTGTTTCCCTCTGTCTCTTGACTCTACTTTCACCTTTGTTGAATTAAGTCTTGGTAATTCTGGGCTTCTCTTACGTGGGCAAGATACCTGCAGTAGCCTCAACTTCCCATTCTTCTAGTAAAAGACTAGGAGGAGAGGAGGAAATAGTAAAATTATTTTTTTGGCCAAAAGTTCTGAAATGTTTTCTCATTGGCCCTTCTAAAATCATGCATCCATGGTGTAAATCAAATCACAGTGCCCAGAGGAATGCCAACACCTGGTTCACCCCAGCACTTCTTGCTAAACTATGTGGACTGAAGGTGGGTGTCCAGTTGAAAATCAGGGGAACGAAGGCTGGGGAGGTAAGCGTAAAACATCCATAGTATAAACATTGCTAGAGAAGTCTTTAGTAAGTGTAATAGTCCATTTTTGCTGCCTAACAACTAGCCTCAGAAATCTCATTGGTTTACAGCAACAAATATTTTTTCTGGTTTTCAAGTCTGTGGGTGAGCCCTACATGTCTCTAATTAATTAGTTAATAGCTATTTGAGGCATATTTCTCTAATGGTAAGTGACATAAAAACAAAAAAAGTGACCAGAATTATGAAATGCCTTCTATGACTTCAGCTTCTAGTTAGGACTTGGTCAATTTAGCCCACATCCTATTGGGCAAAGCAAGTCATGTGTCTAAACTCAGCATCAATTGAGTGAGGAAATCTACTCTACTCACATTAGTGAGAAGTGGTGCAAGGTCATATGACAAAGGGCATAGAATCTATAATTCTAATATAGGACAGGAATGAAAAATTGAGAGCAACGTTCCAATTTACCAGAGTGTGTTTCTAGTGCTTACTTGATGATAAAGTCAGCTATCAGAAGATTTTTCTCCATTTCTCTTTGTAGAGTTTATTGTTAAGATCCAAGAAGGTAAATTTCTGTTTAAATTAAATTACACACTAATATTTGTATGTAATTTGTTTTATAAGAGTAACACTGCAATAGCAAATTTAATTCACGTTTAAAATTATTACTGGCATTTCCCCATATTACAGTTTTTGAATACCAAACGTTATTGAAATCTTTATAGTAGTTCTAGAAAAATTCAGATGTCAATTTTCAGTCTCCAGTTGAGGTTTTTATACTACCTTTGATTTATTCCCTTGGAGTATATTTTCTAAAACCCACAAAGGAAAGTTAGGTCAAATCACCATTAATTCTGTGTATAAGCGGGTTTGATTGGTTTAGTGTCATAACTGTAATATGAGCTAAGTGTATTTTTATGCAGTAATTTGGTAAATTGTCTCAGTATATCATAGCAAATTACCCACCTTTGTTCTGCCTGATAGATAATATGTTCTAGATGAGCAATTAGGTATTAGTTATACACAGCTGCAGCTTGTTTGACAAATACCTTTAAGATCACACATTTCTCTCTCTCTTTGTGGATAAATTGGCACATGCCTCATATAGGTCTTTATTGTACTGTTTTTATGTAGTTCCTGGCCGCTAGTCCAAAGAGTGTTTGTACACAGTCATATATGCATGTAACACCATCTTTTAAGAGGAGGGCCAGTTTTCATTGAACATTATACTTGGTAATACTGATGTTTAATACATTATCTTTTTCTTTGAATCGTCTCTATTTAATTTTTCCTTTTAGGCTATCCTTCCCAGCTTTGACAGTGTAGGAATTATACTTCATGACTTTGCGAATAATGGTTGCCCATGTATAATTAGTATGTTTGAACTATCGGTGACTGTGTCATTGTCTGAAATGCCGTGTACCACGTGGTGTTCTTCGGAAGCAGGGTTTTTCAACCTGGGCACTAGTGACATTCTAGGCCAGAAGACTCTTTGGTGTGGGGGACCATCCTCTATCCCATATACTGTGGGGTGTGTGATAGCACCTCTTGGCCTCTACCCACTAGATACTAGTAGCAATTTCCTCTGTTCCAGGTTGTAACAACCAAAAATGTCTCCATATATAGCCAAATGTCCCAGAGGGGCAAGATGATCCCCACTGAGTATTACTGCTTTAGGGTGATCTGTAATGAATGGTGACATATACGATAACAACCCTCTCCCTCTGCCCTGCTAATCTTACCTAAAATTGTTGGTCAGAAATTTGACAAAGAAATGAGGAAAAAAGTGAAACTAATGTCTCCTATAACATAAGACCATGAATTTGGGAAATAATCAATTACATATTAGGAAAACATGTTCATATAATCTTTTAAAAAATTATTTATGTGAAAGAGAGAGAGAGAGCATAAGCAGGAGCAGAGGGAGGGGGAGAAGGAGATTCCCTGCTGAGCATGGAGCCTGATGTGGGACTCCATCCCAGGACTTTTGAGATCATGTCCTGAGCCGATGGCAGACGCTTAACTGACTGAGCCACCCAGACACCCCTGTTCATATCCTTTTATTCAGGTTTTTCATGTGAAGCTTTATAAGATAGTTAGGTTCGGGTCTACCAGGTTTCTCTGTTCCTTTTGTTGGAAATGCTTTCCTCCCCCTATTGTTATCATTGTTATTATTGTTCCCTTAATAGCTATTAATTTAAAAGATTGCATGTATTCATTGTCTTTGCTGTACAAAATATTTTAGAACAGATGCTGTTGTGAGTGAACTCCATTATGTCTATGGAACTTACTCTGAGTAGGCAGTTTCAGAAAATTAGAAGGGTCTGGGGAGTAAGAATCCTGTCCATTTGGAGCGCGAATGATTTTGGATTAATTGAACATAGTTATTAAATGATCTCACTCCTTTAGTGTACCCGTCAGCAGGGATAACAGATGAGGTTTCAAGATGTCGTTTTCACCACAAGAATACTTTCCTTCTAAGTTCGCAAGTTTTAGAATCTAAGACAATTTCATGGGTCTTAAATTCTAGGGAAAAATACAGTCCAGTGGAAAGAATGTGGATTTTGGTTAAATAGAATTAGATTCCAATTCTGATCCCTATCTACTTGCTGTGCAACTTTGGCCAAGTTGTTAAAAATCTCTGAATCTCTGTTTCCTCATCTGTGAATAGAGAGAATACATTTTAATGGTGGAGATTGGGGCAAGGGCAAGTTGGTGATGGGAAGGTGAATGTATCTTGAAAGACTTGGCCGCATTTCCTCTCTACGTTTCCTTTTATCTCATTCTTCAAGTTTAGCACCAATTGTTACACTGAAAACTGCTCTTGGAGTCACCAAAACCTACTTACTGATAAATCCGGTGGACACTTGATCCTTTTCTTGATCAACTGTGCCTTTGCTTTAAACAAAGGGTCAGCAAACACTTTTTATGAAGAGCCAGATAGACGATATTTTTGATTTTGTGGGATAAAGTGTATCTGTCTCAACTAAACTCTGCTATCATAGGCAAAAATGGCCACAGACTATATATAAATGAATGGATGTGGCTGCATTCCAAAAATACTTTATTTACAATGGCAGGTAGTGGGCTGGATTTGGCTCACACGTTTAGTTTGCTGACCCCTACTCTAAACTCATTGGTTTCCCAGTGCACTGGGTGGCCTTTACCTTTCTGCCCACAGGGGATTCATTTACTGTCATTGACCACTCCTCCTCTGTCTCCTTCTTGGGTTTTCTTTTCCTGCTCACAGATTAATTGTCTAAGAAAGTGCCATTTGGAAAGAAGAAGTAGGTGTATTTCCAAATGAGACCATCATTTCTATCTGAAGCCTTTACTGTCTGGATGAAGGCCAAGTCTCAATGAGGCATGCAAGGCCCTTTGTTATTTGATTTCTCCTCACCTTCCCATCTTCTTCTCAAATCCCTCATTGCCTGCTAATATCCCAAGCTATTTGCTTTTTCCCTGTTTGCCTGGTGCTCCCTCTTATTCCTGGGCATGGCAGTATGACTTCCTCTTACAAGAGTTTTCCTTCCTCTTTTTTCCTAAGTGGGTGGTATTCATTCTTTCTATTCCACCTAATTAGCTTCTTCTCTCAGTAGACTTCTTTAAATCCCCACTCAAGATTGAATTAGAAGCTTTGTCTACATGTTTTATTTGAACCCTACCTTTATTTCTACCTTAGCATTCCTTTTTTTCTTTTTCTTTCAAAAAGGCTCCATCTGGAGCTTGAACCCATGACCCTGAGATCAAGACCTGAGCTGAGGTCAAGAGTCACACACTTCACTGACTGAGGCACCCAGGCTCTCCCTACCTTAGCATTTCCTATATTGTACTGCGATTAGTCTGTTTACATTATGTTTTGCTTTGTTTAGCCAGAATGACTAAAAAATAAACAATGGTGCCAACACCAAATGCTGAGAAGAATGCTGAGGTACTAGAGCATTCATGCATTGCTAGTGGGGATGTAAAATGATATGGCCACTCTAGAAAACAACTTGGCAGGTTCTTAAATACATAAATGGAACTACCATATGACCCAGCAAGTGCACTTTTGAGCATTTATTCCAGAGAATGAAAATTTAGGTTCTTACAAAAACCTGTACATGAATGTTTATAGCAGTTTTATTCCTAGTAGTCAAAAAGTGGAAATAGCCCAGATGTCTTTCAACAGGTGAATGATTAAACAAACAGTAGTACGGCCATATTATTGGTACACACGCAACCTGGATGACTTTCCAGGGAAACATGCTTAGTTAAAAAGCAGTCCCAAAAGATTACATACTTTATTATCCATTTTTATATATCCCTTTATATGTTATCTATACATGTATTTGTTATAGATATATAACAATGTGTTACAGATATATATTTTATAGGTATATAATCATATACCTATATAATAATATAAATGATTATATATTTGTATATTGTCTATAATATACCTGTATATTACATATATGATGCTATATGTCCATAGCATTGAAATGACAAAATTATAGAAATGGGGTGGGAGAGAATGAAGATGTGGGCAGGATGCCGACGTGGTTAGATGTATAAGGCATCCTTCTGTTGATGGAAATGTTCTGTATCTTGACTGTATCAATGTCAATATTCTGGGTGTGATATTGTGGCATAGTAAGATATTTCCATTGAAGGAAATTGAGTAAAGAGTACATGGGATCTCTCTGTGTTATTTCTTATAACTGCATATATATTTAAAATTATCTAAAAAAATTTAAAATATCAACTTGGTCTCTTCCATGATAGAGTTACTGTTGGACTGCTATGGAAAGGAAGAGAAAGAGTACCATATACCTTTTTTTGAGACCAAACTGCCGTGGAAAGCATCAAAGGGAAGTAATTTTTGAGTTGGGTCTTAGAGTAAATTTTGCAGCAAGAAACAAGAGAAGAATGTTCTGCCAAGGTGATGAAATGTCAAAGGTCAAGATTGTGGGACACTGGGCAGGTCATGGAACAGCGCATGTTCTGGAAGACATTGTATGACTCATGTCTCTATTCTCCACAGGAAAGCCTCACTCACATATGATGCTCAGTAAATGTTTGTGCGTAGTCAGATCACACAAGCTTATCCTTGGAAGTTACAAGTTGGACTTCTTACTTTAAAGCAAGCATATATTTTTGATTAATTTTAATATATTCATCAATTAAGATAATTTAAAACAGGCTGACCTTTAATCACAGTACTCTGGATGAGCATTCACAGATGTATGTATGGCCAGTCTGTCTCCCCTCCATCAGTACCCCCACATACTGCATGGAGAAGGCCTCTATAAATAATTCTCACATGAAAGAATAAACCTATGAATGTTGCAAGTAGGTGGCACTGGATAGAAGGCAGAGAATAAATAATTTGCCAACCTCAATAATGTATGTATGCAAGGCATAAAATAGATCTTAAGTACTACTTGTTTATAACAAAATAATTACCTTTTAATCATAAAATGTATAAGCAACTAGAATATTAAGCAAATGAGAAATACAATAAAGAAAAATGATCATGAAAATCTTAAACTTTGAGTTAAGCCCTATAATAACATTTCATTTTAACTAGGGCAGTCAGGCGATATTCATCCTTTTCTCTTGACATTCATTCATTCATGCATTCAAAAAATAGCTGCAGAATGCTATTTATGCAAAAAGCACTAATGCAGGCTTTCATTATCCTTCTGGTTAAAATCTGAAAACTTGCTTTAGCTATGCATATATTTACATACACACAGGATTACGAATACACATATGTGTGCACATACATGCATCCAGTTCCTTCATAAAACTGTTGAAGATGGGATTGTTTTCTCAACACCTGCAATTAGCATGACTCCTGTATGGTATATTCTTTGATTGCATCTTGCAAAATGGCCTTGAATTTCAAGTTAAATTTTTTAAAAGCTCTGAACATATTTATGCTGGGAATAAAGTTTATGGAAGAAAAATAGCATTTGAAAAGTATTTTTACTCCAGTGTGACCAAAATCTAGGAAAAGAAAAAAGAGGAAAGCTGGATTTTCTTGTTGCAGATTCATTCTACTTTAATCTCAGTAAAGGAATTTAGAGATACAAATTATAGAGAAAGTACACTGTTGACCAGGTCCTTAGAAAGGTAGAACCAACTTCCCATTTCATTGGGGGGAACCATCTGTCCCTGCCTTGTGGGCAGAACCGGTTTCTTCTCCAGATGTCTCCCTGCTATTTCGTGCCCCATCAACCTTGGCTGCATCCATTCAACTTTAAGGCAAAAAGATTAAAACTAGTTAAATATCTTATGCTGTATTTCCCAAAAGAATATTCTGAGAAAACAATGCATATCATATATTCATAACCTATTAAAGAATTTGTCACAGAATAGTTAGCTGCTGATTAAATGTTTGCTAAGATTGAAAGAATGCATTATAACTGTATAAATACAGATGATTTGTCAAAATCCACAAATGAAGTGGGAAATCACTATTTATAGACGTTGAAAATATGTGTAGCTATCGACAACTTCTTGATAATTAACAGGTCTCTCAGGCTCAGGAAATAACAAGGGAGTACTTTTGGTGTGGTCTGATTTGGGGTGATTTGAAAAATGAGAATGTTCTGTCCTCGGATAGATGAAGTGGACTCTATGTCTAATGTCAAATAGTTCTGTCAACTAGCTGTAGTCTCTCTGAAAAGAGAAATAATAATAATTTCCTTAAAAGTTTTTAGTGCAATTTAAGTGAAACAATGCAAGTAATGCACTGCTTAAATCCTTATCACATTGTAGGATCTTTTGCTATAAGAGAGATGCTAAGATGAAATCATGAAATAACAATAGCGGTGTCCGTCTCTGAGCATGTTAAAATTTTATTTTTTAGTAATTTTTTATAAAATATTTTTTGCTAGTGGTTATCATTTTTGCAGTGGTCTGCTAGTCTAGAGATGTAATAGTAACTATATAATTGGGCGAAAAAAGACAGTATTGGTAGTGGCCTTTTCTATGGCTGTTTCTTTGCTTCAATCTCGAGACCCATGAAGAGTGAGAATAAGGAGCAAATAAAATCTCTAAAGTGTTGGTGTCATTAGCTCGAAGGTTTTCTGTTTTCGTATATCCCTTCGGCACCCCAACTGATCAGGGCTAGAGAAGGGTAGGGAAATGGATTTTTTTTATGAGTGTAGGGAAAAATTCATTTGAATTAAGTTATATAGCAGACTAAGGCAAGGAATTCCTTGAATATGTGAATATTTACGGTACATATTTTGAGCCATTCTTTTCTCTCTTCTTGTTTTTAAAGGAATGGTAAATGATTATGCTCTGTTCTCTTTATTTCTTGTTCTAATCTTACCTTTCTCACTTCTCACTTCCCACCACCCCATCACCATAAGCACACACATGCACACACAAAGAAGTCAGACTTTGTGATCATTGTCCCAGAAGGGACTTAGTTATCACAACTTCTTTTCTTTTTATTCCACTACTAGTTATTTAAAATTTCTGTTGGAATCAGAGAGATTACTTTATTCTAGGATCTCCCCTAAGACAAAAACCCTGGTAACCATAGCAGCATTGCCATCCAATCTCTTGAATCCACAACAAAATGCGGCTAGAAATGCTTAACACAGTCTCCCAAGGCAAACATCGCTGTGATGAGTGACAAACTGAAACAATAGGAACTGCTCCCGTTGCCATGGAAACAGGCCTTTCCGTCTGAGCGGCTCCCATCCCAGGATTCATAATCTAAAGCTTCGCGAAGGAATGCTGGTCTTCACTTCCCTACTGGCTAGCACTCACCAGCAGACTAACACTGCCTTGACAGAAAGTATGAAAACCATTTAGAAAGGGGAAGGGTTGAACTCCTTTGTCTTACTGTCATTGAAGAGGTATTTACAGCTGATGGTATGCACGTGATCTTCGGATTTTATTTTTTAGTGCGTCGGACAGTGAGAGCTCCTTCTCTCCTTTCCTTCTACTTCCCAGTAGCACTGTTGCAAGTTATGAGGAGCACTAGAGCAAACACCATCAAATGAGTAGAGCAAGGCGTGTGGAAGTCAGCCTTTGTATTAATTAGGCAACTTTGAAGGCAAGACAGGGTGGGATGTGAAATGCAGCAAGTAGTAATTACTAGCCTTAGTAAAACCATCAGACTCTAAGTTAGGAACTCAGACGTGGTTTAAAGGCTGCAGGAGAGGCCATGAAAACATTTGTCCTTAACACACCTCCAAATATTATGGAATAATACTAGAAAAAAAAAATCTGTGTGTTCTGTCTTGATCTCTTTTTTTCCCAACCTTATTTCCTGCTGTTTCTCTGAACATACACTGATCTCGCTACTCTTCAAAAATGCCCAACATTTGCTGCCTTTACTCCATTGTTTATGCTCTTTTTATCACCAAGAATGCCAACCCTCCTGAAAAAAAAATATTGTTAAAATTTTACTTTTCCTTTAATGCCACTTTCAAAAGGTGACTTCTTTATGAATTATCCTGGATACCCCCCACTTGAGTGTGCTCTCTCCTGACTTTCTTGTAGCTCCTCAGATTTCACCTTGGAGTTCCAGAGTAAACTATATTGCACACAATGGGGAGACATGGAGAGAGTAGGAGAGAGAGAAATCAGCAGAGAGAAGCTGAAGAAAAACCAACCATGTAAATTGTGTGGGTGATTCTACCTACCATTTCAGTTGATAAGTGTTAGGGCCAAAGGAGGCTGAGATATGGGGTATCCGTTGCTCCCTAAAGTGATTGGGTTTCCTGCATGCACAGCTTAGTTTGACTATTCACCCTGTTGTATTTAATTCTAGTATTTAAGTTAAATATATGTATATGTCTATATGTATATATATGTATATGTATATATATGTGTATATGGAGAGAGAAAGATATGGAGAAAGATACATTACTACGTGGTTCCCAAACACAATGAAAATTGCATATAAAGTGTTCAGCTGAACAATAGTGATTTTTGTGGTAGTTGTTATTCTTCTTCCTGAGGTTGGCTGCGTTGGGCTCAATGCTGATTTATGTTTGAATCAAGCTGTCTTCAGGCTTTGGAGTTATTCAAAGCCCTCTGAAAATATTTGACCCTTGAATTAAAGTATATTGACTTCAAAATATAGTAAGTTGAAAAATTAAAAAGTCAGTATTTCATTAAATGTCTCATGAACTCAACTTTTTTAGCAGTAAAATTAATATTTGTACTAGATTTCCAAATTGAAAATAATTTTGTAATGCATTTTATCTATTTGTAACAATTCCTGAATATGTGTAGTCAAAAAAAAAAAAAAAACCCAAAGAGAATTTGAAATTTAATTAGTCACTGGTAGCCACATTCTATCAAATGCAAAAGTGTAAATTTTGTCATTTAAAAAAATTTCTCTCGAGGTATTTAGTATGGAAATTGAGTGTTTTCTAATGTCTTTGATAATCCGTGGGCTAGGGGTTCTAGCAGCTAGAGTCTTAGGACTTGATAAGACATCCTTGAACTGTCCTTATTGAGAGATGACGCAGGAACAGCACAGCTGCCTTCCCAAGGATTTTTAGGAGTAAATTTGACTCCCCTTCATTTGCATCTCACCTGACTGTAAGATCTGACTCAGCTCTTTCTCTCGTACCATACGTCTGCGTCTCCCACTATCTATATTTGCTCGCCATGACATTTTCATATTCTTTCCTTTTCCTCTTACTTCATTCCTCCTCTTTTTTTTTTTTTAAGATTTTATTTATTTGTTTGTTAGGGAGAGAGAGAGAGCCCCTGCACAAGCAGGGGGGAGAGGCAGGCAGAGAGAGAAGCAGGCTCCCTGCTGAGCAAGGAGCCCGACGCAGGACTTGATCCCAGGACTCCCGGGATCATGACCTGAGTGAAGGCAGACGCTTAAGCAACTGAGCCACCCAGGCGCCCCTCATTCCTCCTCTTTTAAATTATGTTTACTTGTTGTACTTTAGATCCAGGTTGTTAGGTTTTTGTCAATGTAACTGGGTTGTAAAAGTGTATATACACTCAGGTGTGCACAAAAATCATAGCTAAATTATTTTATGTAACTGACCTAAACTTTTTCATAGATTGTTACCCTTCTAGGCGGTGGGGAGAAACATGTTGTTTATCAGCAATATCTGAGCACCTTCTAGTTCAACAGTACCTTCCAGGTCTAAGTAGACCCTCTCTGTTAAATATTTAGCCAGGTTAGAAATCAGGTTCCTATTAGGGCTGCTTCATCGCCTCCTCCCCACCCTCACCCCTGTTGCAGCCTTTCCCAAGATGGCACCTGGAGGTAAGTGAGAGATCTTTATTATGTTTCATGGAGGAAAAGCTGCCTGGGCTTTACTTACCATTGATCTCTTTTCAAGATGATTCATCTGGTATTTGTGTGTTCACTGGGGGTGTCCATGGGGTACAGTTAATTCAGCTCTATTCCTGAGCAGCCAGCTCTTTCACCAGCTAGTCAAAGACCTTGAGGTCTGGTCTCTTAGCTGGGTGGTGACCTTGGGGTCTGGTCTGTTGGCTCAGTCTTAATGACTTAGTCCCACCTGAGTAATTGCTATTTTACAGATCCACCCTGAAGTCGGGCTGTGACTGTTTCTGAGCTTCCTTTTCAATGACCAGCCTTATTGTTCTTGGCCACAAAACCACTGTGGCCCCACTGTTCTTCACAGCTATTCTTTTGGTAATCTCCCCAGCCAGACTCTCAATTCTTCATCTCACTATTTTCAACATGTGATCCATACCACAAATTTCTCTTTGTTTATAACATTTTTCTTTATTTTGTCTTTCTAAATTCAAATCCCATTTCTGTTAAAAAAAAATAAAAATAAAAAAGAATGAAAATGGCACACACATGCAAAACTGGCTTAAGTTTTCACAGCTTCTATCCTTTGAACAAGGTAACTTTTACAATGCCATCTAAGCTCATTATAATCCATTTATGAACACTTTTGCCTAGAGGAATGGGATGCTACAGTTATTTTATTTATTTTTTTAAAGATTTTATTTATTTATTTGAGAGAGTGAGCAAGAGAGAGAAAGCACCAGCCAGGGGAGGCTCAGAGAAGCAGACTCCCTGCTGAACAGGGAGCCCAACTCGGGACTCGATCCCAGAACTCTGGGATCATGACCTAAGCCACAGGCAGATGCCCAACCAACTGAGCCATCCAGGGGCCCCAGTTATTTTAAAATAAAAGACTTCTCTCCTGGACTCATTTGATTTCATCTAAGGAGAAGATGACTTACTCAAACTGGGCCAGTCATATAATCTTTCCAAAGCTGCTATGGTACAGCCCTTATTTATCAATCAGAAGCAAAAAGGAAGAATGGGTAGTTTTGCACAGAAAAATAAAAATAGAGGTAAAATAAGCCCTATGTTCCAGATACCTTTCCATTCCCCGTTCACATCTTTTTCTTTGGCCTTGTTGTATCCTCACCCTTGGAACATGGAAAGGACTTCGAATCTTCATAATGTTTCTGTTATATTTCTATAAGCTAACGCAAATTGATTTCTGGTATATTTAATTAAAGATTTTTAATGAGCACATGTGTGGTGTTTCTTTCATGGCCAAATTACCCCACCAAAAAAAAAAAAAAAAAAAAAAAAAAAGGATATTTTGGCCTTGATTTTAAATACTTTGAAAAAAAAAAGGATTCAAAGATGTTAAAGGAAGGGTAATCTCAATTTTGTAGTTCCAAAGTGTGACAACTCAAATCAGTTTTCTTACATTATAGAGGAGAATCCTTCTCTCTTCTTTGTAGGAGTCTCCCTGTTACCAGTTTCATATTACCATATTGAGGAATTCAACCAGTTGCTGCATTTGAAGCAGAAGAAAAAAATATATTTCTCTTGGCTGATATTTGGATATTTTCTATCCATCCCTTTTATGAATATCCTGCTGAATATTTTGTTATAACTATTGTTCATATTTTTAAAGTAAAATTGCATTGTTATTTTTTGGCTTTAATGCAGTCTTGGCAATATTTTCCTGCTTTCTTGGAACACTAATATGGTACCTAATGGTTTTTCCTACCCACATCCATTTCGCTTTCTCTGGTTGCTGCAATTCTGTTTGGCTTTAGGAAACTGTTCCTTCTCATTTCTTGCAGTCTTGGTAAGACTGCCAATGCAGGTATTCCAGCTCGCTGTGAGAAAATCCATTGGCTCCCAATCTATAGATATTGATGTAGTTCTTGAAATTTCTGAGCCCTGATTGTGCCTTTTATCCTTCAATCTTGTGAGTTACTCCATATTCTCCCTTGGAATGCCTTCTTATTTCAAATAAAGTTCTGCCATTTGCAGATAAAGAATGCTAGAGTAAATAAATATTTTCTCATTAAAAAAAATAACCTACCAATCTATGATCTTAATTTATCTTTGAGTTGACAGCCAGATGTTTTGGCCGAACTATTTATACCTTAGAAACTTTTTTCTTCTTTAGTTTAATATTCTATAACTTAGAATTTGCAGTGCTATGCATGCTTGGATTCCTTTTTGGGAGTTTTAAAAAAGTATTTCTTTTTTTAAAATATTTTATTTATTTATTTGTCAGAGAGAGAGCAAGCACAGGCAGGGGGAGTGGCAGGCAGAAGGAGAAGCAGACTCCCTGCTGAGCAAGGAGCCCAAGGCTGGACTCAATCCCAGGACCCTGGGATCATGACCTGAGCGGAAGGTAGATGCTTAACCAACTGAGCCACCCAGGCGTCCCTTAAAAAGTGTTTTTCAGAAATTTGTCAACATGGCAGAATTAAATAAATAAAGCTCATCCACTCTGTTGATTTATTATTGTGTTTTAATTCTTTCTAACAACGTCCGAGATCTTGAAAAGGGGGGGAAAAAAAGGAAACACCAAAATATAATGTAAGTTTCATTGCAGTGTTTGAAGTATATAAAAAAATTATCCAAAATTGTTAGCAAATTAAAGAACAATCAACGTGGTTTTATGGTCAGTACTGTTTCGTATAAAAAAATTTTATACAACATTACTAAACCTAAAACATATAGATTTATATTTATTTTCTTTCTGTCTTTAATATTATCTCATGAGTACTAATTAAGAGCAATAATACAAATATTTATAAGCATCTAACACACAAAGCATATGCTTAGCATAGTTTTTTAAACTTTGGAATAATATTAGGAAAGAAAGAAGAAATGCATTGTGTGTGTGTGTGTAGGTACCTGTGGAGGCTTTATTTAAATGTGTATAGGTGTGCATGTGTATATGTATGTGTATTTTTTTTTAATTTACTGATACCTCATGGATGAATGACTTTCTTGTATAAAGAACTGCCCCGTTTCTGCTCTGTGCTTATTCCTACTCTGTTCCTTAAATTGTCGTTTGAGATAGGCCTTCACATAATAGATAGGATTTTAAATAATTATGATGTCAATTTTGGTGCTATCTATAGGTAGCAGAAGAGAATATTTAACTCTTATCTTTCAATCACTGAAACCAAGAACTATCAAACAATGACTAATTTTCCCCATCAACTCCCTCATCTAATCCCACTGTTTCTGTAATATTTTGAAGCAAATCCCAGACATATGCATTACCTTTATAGATATCTCGGTATATATTTGTTAAAGAATGTTCCTCTGCTTCCAACAAAACCACAACACCGTTATCACATCTGAAAACAAAATGGGGTTCTACTAGCCTACCTACCCTCTTACTGAAGTGATTATGAACTCTTGACAAGATTTTAAGAAAAAAACTGTTTGAAAGCATTAAAGAGACACCAGAAGCAGAGAAACACAGGAAGAAATAGAACCCTTGAAAGAAAAGAAGTAAACTCATAGAGATCCACATTTAACCAGTCTTTCCTGAAGGAATTCCCAAGTTTATGTGGGGAAAACAACAGAGAGAAGCCTTAAATATCAGAAGAGATTTCATCTGCTTCCACACTGGGGAATAAGAGTTTTGTGTTGAAGTCTTACCTAATTGGAGGGGTTTCATAAAAACTTTGCTTTCAGTGCAAAACTTGGACACATGTGAGGAATAAAATTTACAATAATGACCATGCCCAAGGATCAAGGGCAAAACCAAAATAGCCCTGCCCTAACAAGGCCTAATAAAACATTCCATAGTATTGGGGCGCCTGGGTGGCACAGTCCTTAAGCATCTGCCTTCAGCTCAGGGCGTGATCCCAGAACGAGCCCCACATCAGGCTCCTCCACTATGAGCCTGCTTCTTCCTCTCTCACTCCCCCTGCTTGTGTTCCCTCTCTCGCTGGCTGTCTCTGTCAAATTAATAAATAAAATCTTTAAAAAAAAATTCCATAGTATTTAAGTGATCCATAGATAATATAAATATATGCTAGAAAAAAAAATTCTTCTGAGAAAGCTAAGAAAATCTATAATCTCTGCAAAGTATTATCTTCAATTTTCAATTTAATAAGAAAAAACTACTATACTTAAGAAAAAAATCAAGAAATCACCATATTCAAGCGAAGAATAGTCAATAGAAACAGATCCAGTGGTGACTCAGATGTACAAAGGTTTTATAATTTCTTATGTTAAATAATGTACAGGAAAAGATGGATGTAATGAGTGAGGGCACGGGATTTTCAGGAGAGGAATGAAAAGTATAAAAATGAATTAATTAGGAATCCCGGAACTAAGAAATACAATATTTCAAATTGTTGAAAACATCACCGGCTGGGATTATGAGCAGATTAGACATGGTTCAATAAAAGCGGAGAGCTTAAAGAACAGTTAATAGAAAATTGACTTATTTTATGCTTGTCATAATTTGCAAGTCTAACTCATGTTTAATTTAAAATCCAGAGTAAATATCCACATACAAAAATTAAAGTTTGTGGGTTTTAAATATTTAATATATAAAAATATATATATAATATATAAATATTTAATATATAAAAAAACTTTTTAAATTCAGAGAAATTTCCTCATTTCCCCCATTTCTTTCTATGTCTTCATGAATGTTCCAGTCACCTAAGCTTGAAATCTACTAGACCTGGCTCTCTTGACACACCTTCATGTGAATCATCAAGTCAGTCTCATTGCACATTTTTCCGTTCATTCCTTCAGCTTCCTTTTTTTTTTTTTCTGAAACTCCCTTCCTCCCTAAAAATAAATATGTCCCCTTTTCCAAATATGAATATAAATTGATAGGTGGATAGATGGGGTTATTGATGGAAAAATGAATGGATCAATCAATTTTCTTGATACTTATTTTTTAATTTAAATTGATTTTTTTAAGTTAAACTCAGTTAAAGTCAACATTTCTTACAGTACCTACAAAATTATGTTTTCCCTTGGCATTAAGTTAATAAAAAGGAAGATCTTCTTCTTGTCCTCAGGGAACTTAGATTTCCCTGAAGGTATAAGATTTATCTGATAGATCTGATTTATTGCTTACCCAACAATTCTGCCTTTCTTTCTTACTGTCAGAATCACAGCTTTTTAGGAAGAGCTATGTACCAAATATTGTATTAAATCACAACTGATCTAAGCTAACCCCCAGTCTCTGCCTTTACTATTTGCCATGCATGACTTTTCCAATGGCACTTACAGTGTATGAACAATTTCTGGCCCATGAAATGTCAAATGAAATCTTCTGGGGTCTTCAAGCAAAGCTTTTATTTCCCAATAAGAAGATGTAGGCTGATGGGACACCGGGTGGCTCCGTTGGTTAAGCATTTGACTCTTAATTTCAGCTCAAGTCTTGATCTCAGGGTTGTGAGATCAGTCCTGTGTCCAGTTCCACCCTGGGTGTGGAGCTGCTTAAGATTCTCTCTCCCTCCCTCTCTCTCTGCCCCTCCCCCCACAAAAAAGAGAAAAAGACAGGCTGAGGAGGAGAAAGTCCTTTCCCCCACTGTCTTCTAATTTTGAATATAATTGTGATATCTGGAACTTACAATTATAAGGCAAGAAGCCTAAGATGACCAAAACAAAACAAAACAAAAGCCAATTTGTCAACGAACATGGGTAAATGGAAAGAATCTTAAGTTATTGATGATTTCATTAAACTTTTGAACTAGCCTTTAAGTTCCTATTTCTAGACTTTCCATTAACTGAAATAACTATAGTTCTGGTTTTAGCCACTCTTGGTTGGGTTTTTGTTATTTGCTGCCCCCAAATCCCTGATGCATAGAGCCTACATATAAGAAATAGTTTGATGACAATGTAAGAAACCATATAATTAAGTTATCAAAGATGAGGATGAAGTCTTGTAATCTGGCCAGTATAATTTGATAAATTAGTACCTTTTTGAGTCAGAAATACCATCATGGAAGATTTGCCTTAAATGGCAAGAGTTGTGCTGACTCTAAGTTTTCCCAGCTGAGATAACATGAACAGTGCAAGCCAAGTAAAGCTCAAATCTCTTTTCCTACTTTATATTTTTATGAAGGTTGAGTTTACCGGGTAATAAAGTTCTATGCATTTAAATTACTTTTGCTTTCGTTATCCCTAGTAAATGTAGAAAATGAGTTAATAGTGTATTTTATGTTTTTAGTACAAAGTTTCTGGGTTGGAAAATGATCTGAGTCCAATAACTTTCCAGTTGTTGAACTCCCATCTACACATCTCTGTTAAATATTTGCCAGGACTGTTCTTAAATTCCATTCGAGATGGGGAATTGCAATCAGCACATTTTCTTTTCTAGCAGTATTTGATTCATGGTGACTCCTTCCTTTTGTTGAGTAGAAATATGCACTATGCAGGATCTTTCCTTTGATATGAGTCCAATTCTGTGGAATCAGAATTAAAGTTTAAAGGTTTAAAGATAGTTTTATTATTTCCTCCCTGATAGCTTTTCCAGTTTACTGAACCAATTTTGAATGACAGATTTATAGTAAAGTTTTTAAACCTTAGTCATTCGTAGGCTGTCTTCATAATTTTTCCATATCAACTGAACTACCATTTATTCAATAACTTCCTAATGTGAGTCATGTTTTTACTTAAATAATTCTAGTTTTACCCTAAGCAGCAATAGACATTAATTATTAATTTGATTTTCTAGTGATATTTTTCTAGTAGGCATTTTAATAAGTAAATATTAAAATAAAAATGTTCGTGTTCAGCCTAAATAACATGCACATCACATGTTGAGAAACACTACATAATAGTTTCCTATCAAGATTTTTGTCTGATTTTTCCAAAGAAGACATGAAAACCACAGAAAAAATACTCAACATCACTCATCATCAGAGAAATACAAATCAAAGCCACAATAAGATACCACCTCACACCTGTAAGAATGTCTAAAATTAGCAGCAAAGGAAGCAACAGATTTTGGTGAGGATGCAAAAGTGGAACTCTCTTACACTGTGGGTGGGAATGCAAACTGGTGAAGCCATTCTGGAAAACAGTATGGAGGTTCCTCAAAAAGTTAAAAATAGAACTACCCTACAACCGAGCAATTGCTGGGTAAATACAAGGTATTTACCCAAAGGATACAAAAATAGAGACCTGAAGGGACACATGCTCCCTGATGATTATAGAAGCATTATCTGCAATACCCAAATTATGGAAAGAGCCCAAATCCATCAACTGACAGATGGATAAAGATGTGGTACATATATACAATGGGATATTACTTAGCCATCAAAGAGAATGAAATCTTGCCATTTCCAACAATGTGGATGGAGCTAGAGTGTATTATACTAAGCGAAATAAGTCAGAGAAAGACAAATACCATATGATTTCATTCATGTGGAATTTAAGAAACAAAACAGATAAATATATGGGAAGGGGAAAAAAAAAGAAACAAATCAGAAAACAAATTCTTAACTATAGAGAACAAACTGAGGGTTCCTGGAGGGAAGGTGGGCAGGAGATGGGCATTAAGGAGGGCACTTGTAATGAGCACTGGGTGTTGTAAGTGATGAATCACTAAATTCTACTCCTGAAACCAATATTACACTATATGTTAACTGGAATTTAAATAAAAACTAGTTACTAATGGGGCGCCTGGGTGGCACAGCGGTTAAGCGTCTGCCTTCGGCTCAGGGCGTGATCCCAGCGCTATGGGATCGAGCCCCACATCAGGCTCCTCCACTATGAGCCTGCTTCTTCCTCTCCCACTCCCCCTGCTTGTGTTCCCTCTCTCGCTGGCTGTCTCTATCTCTGTCGAATAAATAAATAAAATCTTTAAAAAAAAAACCAAAGTAGTTACTGAGTAAATAAACCTTAAAAATAATAAAAATTGCAAAAACAATGGAAAAAAAGATTTCTCTGTCTGAAAACCTTTATACTTTCCCTACAGACTATGTCAAAACCTGCTTGTCTGCCTGCCTTCCTTCCTTCCTTCCTTCCTTCCTTCCTTCCTTCCTTCTTTTTCATGACAAGATAAATGAAACTTTATTTGACATGAAACTAAAAAGTGTAGCGAGTTTGAATCTTTCCATTTAGAAATGTATTTTTTTTCCCTTTAATCCAGTATAGTTAACATACAGCATAATAGTGTAACATTAGTTTCAGGTATACAACATAGTGATTCAGCACTCCCATATGACAGCCTGTGCTCATCACAAATGCACTTCTTAATCCCCATCACCTATTTCACCCATCCTCCCCCCCAAGCACCTCCCATGTGGTAACCATCAAATTGTTCTCTATAGTTAGGAGTCTGTTTCTTGGTTTCTCTCTCTGTCTCTCTCTTCTATTTTTTCCCCTTTGCTCATTTGTTTTGTTTCTTAAATTCCACGAGTGAGATCATATGGTATTTGTCTTTGACTGACTTATTTTGCTTAGCATAGTACTCTCTTGATCCATCCATGTCATTGCAGATGGCAAGATTCTGTTCTTTTTTATGGCTGAGTAATATTCCATTGTGTATATATACCGTATCGTCTTTATCTCTTCATCAGTTGATGGACACTGGGTTGCTTCCATAATTTGGCTATTGTAAACAATGCTGCTACAAACACTGGGGTGCATGTATCCCTTTGAATTGGGGTTTAGAAATCTATTATTTCATCACAGATTATTTCTTCCCTTAGCTACCATAATGCAAGCAGGGGGAGAGGCAGCCAGAGGGAGAGGGAGAAGCAGGCTTCCTGCTGAGCAAGGAGCCTGACATTGTACTCAATCCCAGGACCCTGGGATCATGACCCAAGCCGAAGGCAGACTCTTAGCCAACTGAGCCACCCAGGTGCCTCTCAGATTCTCTACATCTGCTGAGGGATGTGCCCTTTAGGTCAGACATGAACATTGTTTTTGTTGTTGTTGTTGTTGTTTTGTTTTTTTTAAGAAGATAAGCTATATAATTTATCCTATCCATGTGTTATTTAAGTTAATGTAGGAATACCTCAATTGGAAGGATAGTTATTTTAACCATAGAAATTCATCCTGCTTATAATGAATATAAGAAGACAGACTTGATTGCAGTTATTTTCTAGGAAAAATTTTTGGTTACATCAAGGCAATTAAATAAATCTTAATGTAATGTTTTTAAAATAAATATCACTGAACATTTTTAGTGTAACATAAATGAGAAAATTATTCTCTGATGAGAAGTAATACACAGTAAGGCGGAAAAGTTAAGAATTTTATAAGGAGTGATAAATTGGAATAAAGTAAGGAAATTTAAAAAAAATAGCTTTATATGAAAATTACAATATGCAGTTACAATGAAGAGAAAGACGCCTACATGGATAAACAGTGAATTGGTTTGGGTGCAAATATTTCAATTAGAAGGACACAGTTTCTTAGATAAAAATGCCTTTGATCCTAATTTATATTCATTTTACAGGGGGAGAATATTTGGATGTAAAATAAATTGAGACACCAATGTTCAGCTTATATAGTTAAGATACATGGATTAGTCTCAAATTTTTATTCCTTTCGTCTAGATCAGTTGTGGGAGGTAAATAGCTATTCAGATGCCTGAATAATAAGGATTTAAGTAAACAGTTTGTTTTGATACCACTTATTCTCCAAAAGCCCAACCTGCTTATGAAATTTCAAAACAAAACAAAACCCTTAACACTTATAAGTTGCTAATACAAGGAAATTTTATGGAGTTTTTAAAGATGGAGGTAACATGCTTCATCATAAAAAGCAGAATTCTTCAAATTACACATTATTTTTCATGATTGGTGTCTAAACTTAAGCTGTTGGCTTAGGTTGACTCATGGGACAATCCCACCTTATACTATTGGCTTTCATTTAAAGTAATACAAGAGATTTTCTGGTTGAATCTTGTTTTTGTTGTTGTTGTTGAATCTTGTTTTCGTAGATCTAAATCCCCCCATTTAATCAATTTCACAGTAGCTACTGTGTGCTGGTGAGAAACGTGTGTTGTGTTTTTTTTTTTTTTCTCCTCTGTTTTCATTTTTCTCCCCTGTTTAAGTGAAGGATTTGTGAACCTTATTAAAGAAGGATTTATCCATTTGCCTCTGCTTTATTCGACTAAGTTACCTGTGCTACTTTGTGATATGGAATTTGCTTAGTTGCTTTTTATACTTTAGATGCAAGTATCCTATTTAAGATCAAAAGATGTGTTAAGCCATTTGCTTGGTGTTCCATGGAATGAATTATCCTTCAAGAAACCAGAAATAAATACAGTTATTATCAGTATAAGTTCTCTGCCAAGAAACAGCAAAGATTTCTTGAATAAGAAGCAAAATGTTTTGAGAAGGCCATGTATCATGGACCTATGATACATATTTGTGCGGAATTAGAGGGTGCTGATGCTCTAAATCAAACCAGTTTTCAGCAGATCTAATATCTAAATTGCTTTTTCTTTTCAATAATAAAGACTCATTTACATTGATTTCTTTGTATTCTCTTATTAAATTATCCCAATGGTAATGATCTATACTTGAGAATCAAAGTTAAAAGTTAAAACATAAGCCAAAAAGTAAAACAGGAAGAGGATAATTTACCTGTTACTTCATTAATCCCATGATACAACCATCTACATTAAAGATTTAAACATTATTACTAAGATGGGCTTAATTTTCCCCTTACGCTAAACTTGTTTCTTTAACGGCTTTTATCAAAGTCTGTACTTAATGTGTTAATTTATATGTTTATCTCTGTAGGGTGTGTTCTTGGTCTACTATGTAGTTTTCAAAAGGACATACACTTTGTCTCTTGTTTCTCTGATGCACCCCTGACATTGAGCACAATGCCTGGCACCTGGCAAATATTTGTTTGAGTAGGTGCCCAAATAGTCTAGAATAATTATACTATTAAACAAGCACTGTCTGTGTTTCCAGGCCATGTCCCAAAGTCTTAGTTTGGACAGACCTTTAAGCTCATCAATCTAATTCCCAATGAAGAAATTCTACCCATTGCGTAATCAATGTATTGTCATATAGTTTTTGCCCCTTGGAGCAACGGAAATGAAGACCTACGTCAAGTGGTTAAAAACAACCATCACTAGTTTCCCTCTGTCTCCTGTTTTCTCTCCTAGACTAAAGCACTGAATAAAGTGACATCCTGCTCACTCTCTCTTGAGTTCTGTAATGTAATATTCTGGTGTTTCAGTGCTTGATTGTGAAGGGAAAAAAGGAAAGGTTTCTTGCTTTTAGATGCATTATGCGGCTACATTCAATTAATATAGTTGGCTGGTTTAGAATTTCGAAGAGACTAAATCAAGCCAAGTTCAGACACAGAAAGTCTTAAAAATCTTCAGCAAGGTTCCAGAATGGAGAAACACCAACTTTGAATGGCTTTTAAATATTACAAATGCAGGCAATGGAAACGAAAACCTTATTAAAAGAAGTCACAGAAGTTTTCCATTTTTATCAAGACATCTAAATTCCCAATTCCTTTGGCTCTCTGAAGGGGTTAAGAAAGGTGTTTCTTTACATATTTATTTTTAAAATATGAATAACAATTTGTCTATAAAGTCTGAGTTTTAATTTGAAAAAAAAAAGGATTTATTAATCTTTTTCTTTTTCCTGAATGCCTCTCTTAATGGTTGACTCTTATACTGAGAAAATTCCTCAAAAAATTAAAAATAGAACTACCATATAATCCAGCAATTCTACTTCTGGGCATCTATCCAAGGAAAATAAAAACAGTAACTCAAGAAGATATCTGCACCCCCATGTTATTGCAGCATTATTTACAATAACCAAGATATGGAAACAGCCCAGGTGTCCAGAAATGGATGAATAAATAAAGATGTGGTCTAGGGGCACCTGGATGATTCAGTTGGTTAAGCAGCCGACTCTTGGTTTCAGTTCAGGTCATGATCTCAGGGTCCTGGGATTGGGCCCTGCATTGGGCTCTGCACTCAGCATGGAGTTTGCTTGAGATTCTCTCTTTCCCTCTCCCTCTTCCCCTCCCCTGGTGCACACACATCCATGTGCTCTCTCTCATAAATAAATAAATAAATAAATCTTAAAAAAAAAGATGTGGTCTATGTACACAATGGAATATAATTCAGCCATAAAAATAATTAAATCTTGGCATTTACGACAACATGGATGGATCTTGAGGACATAAATCTAAGTGAAAGATATGTCAGAGAAGGACTAATACTGTATGTTGGAGATACAGAGAAAATATTAGTGGTTGTCAGAAGTAGGGTGTACGGGGTGGAAGAAACAGGTAAAAGGGGTCAAAATGTGCAAACTTCTAATTATAAAATAAATAAGTCAAGAGGATGTAATGTACAACATGACAACCATAGTGAATAATACTTAAAGGTTCTCATCACAAAAAAAAATTGTAATTATGTATATGACAGATGTTAACTGGACTTATTGTGTTGATCATTTCATAATATATATACAAATAATGAGTCATTATTTTGTACACCTGAAATTAATGTGTGTCCACTCCTCCTCAATAAAAAATTGTCTTAAACAACTTTTTTTAAAAGTCTGAGGAAAAAATGAAAAATTAGGGACATTACATTGGGGCGAGTAATTTAGAGCGAACCTACTTAGGTAGTGTTTTAGAGTAGGATACACAGGATATAATAAGATTGATTTGCTTCTCAAAAATTTAGTACAGAGTTTAGATAAACTAGGAAGGCAAGGATGTTTTGGACTTTTTTTTTAAATAACAGGCAGGAGAGACGAATTCATCTACATAAGACAACTATAAGGCATGAAAATAAGCTTATTTAAAGTAAATATGTTAAGAGACAACAAATAACAAAAATCCAGCTAGAGATTATTTAGGCTAATGATACATCAGTCACCCAAGGATAGTGGCTTTTAAACAAAACGTGGATGGTGGTCCATGGGGGAATGTATTGTAGAATGCCAAAGAAGGTCTAAAGGAGAGAAAAACAAAACAAAACATGCATTTGGCAACAAAACTAAATTACTTTGAGATTGTACAACTATTGAGAATTGGAACCAGAATACATTTTGAAAAAACTTAAAATAGTGGGTGTGCCTGAGTGGCTCAGTCAATTAAGGGTCCAACTTGATTTTGGGTCAGGTCATGATCTCAGGGTCATGGGATCGAGTCCCATGTTGGGCTGAGTCTGCTTGGTATTCTCTGTATCCCTCTTGCTCTGGTCCTCTCTCTCCTCTCTCTCTCTCCCTCTCAAGTAAAAAAAAACAAATTTTTTTAAAAAATGATAATTCGGTATATGTGTTTAGAGGGGAGAGGGGACTGATCAGAATTTTTTAAATAATAAAAAACAGTGATATGGATCTATAACCAGCAATGATTATAATTATTCCTATAACCAGGAATCGCTATGAATATATACTGATCAAGTGGTGAAACATAAAGAGTAATAGTTTACATTTATATTCAGCAGAAGAATGTAGGCTTGGTACTTTCCTGAAGTAGGCACATGGAAACTGACACTGGAGTATCAGGCTGGACTTCAAGTGCAGAGAAGGGAAAGAAATGAGAGCATACAAGTGGTCTAGGGAGGACAGTGAAACAACCCTGAGTTGTTACCTACCTTGATCTATGTAGAAAGGTACTTCCATGCAAGACAGAGAAGAATCCAGAAAACATACTTTCTAGCATACTTTTTGGGTCAGTGTTTCTCGAGGGTTAATACACCTTATGAATCACCTGGAGGATTCTTAATAGGTCACCTCTGATACAGTACATCTGGACTGGGGTCTGGAATTCTGTAATTGTAATAGTTCCAAGGTGGTGCCTGTGCTGCTGATAGTGACCACAATTGGAGTAGCAATGTCTAGAGCAGACGTTCTCAAAGCCTAATGTGCATTTAAATCACCTGGAGGGCTGTTTAGAACAGGCAGCACTGCACTCCACCACCAGAGTTTCTGATTCAGGAGGTTGAGGGGGGGGGGTCTGCTAATTTGCTTTTCCAATGAGTTCCTGGGTGAGGCTAATGCTGCTGGTCCAGGGACCACACTTTGAGAACCACTTGTGGAGACTATCACATTAGACTGTGTTTCGTTTGTTTGTTTTGACTCAAAGAATGGACCTTCTTTCATTTATTTCTCCCTTGGTCTGTTTGGTTTGGCCAAATGAATTTGGCCTGGACTATCATCTAGGGTGGAACTTTCTAGAGCTGATTACTCTAACTACATGAAATATTTGAAATTTAGCAACAACTGTATACATATTAGTTGTGCTAAGTAAAATCTGTAGAAAAATAGCTTTAATCTTCTTAATACACTGCTTTTATTTTCTGTCTTTTGATTAAAACAAAACTTCAACACAAAAGCAGTGCACTCCCACTTCTAGGGAAAATTTAAATACTTGGTATGCACTGTCTTCTGCTATCTTTTTAACTCCTTCCCCCCCCCCCATATTTTTCCCTAACAACTGTAGTTAAACTGTTACAGCTTGATTTCCCAGAAGAAATGGTTTCCTTTTCCATGACATCGCACTCTCCAAGTCAAATATTGCTTCTACCATCTTTCCAGGTCAAAATTATACACACCTTCAGAACTTATCTCAATTCTTTGCTTTAGAAAGATTCACTCTAAGTAGCTGGTTTCAAATATGCTTCATCTTTTCTCTGAATACTTTATATCTTACTGTGTCTGTTATTTACAGCATTGTATGTGAAAATTTAAAATATTGGAATTAAGAGATGAGATATGAGAATATTTCATTTTTCCAGGATACATAGCCCAGTGTCTTACAGTGTTCAAGGACATGAGTTCAGGAATCAGACTATCTGAGTTCAAATCCGTCACTCTCACATCTCTTCAGTTGGGGCCACAGATAATGTCTCTAAACCACGGTATTAATTTCTGAAATTGGGATGCTGTGGCTACTCGGAGTTTTAATTAGCTTTTACATAAAATGTTTGGAATTGTACATACTTCATAGTACTCAATAAACAAAAATCATTTAATGAACAAATATTGAGTAAATAACTTGGCATTATGCCCTAGGTAACTAGTTGCTTAAATTTGGACATGAGAGTGCACATTGAAAACAATAGGATTTTATCATGAATTTTGGGTAATCTGTGAATTAAGTTATCTATAATGGCTATAGAGATAGAGGGACTATAAATTACAAGCTCCGAATTGAAACAAGGCCTGGAGGCCAAACCAGGTACAGAACTTTTGAAATCATGATGTTCTAGGAAATCAACAACATATGGACATTACGTGCATACCATGAGTTCAGATTTATTGAATTCATGCCTTAAAAACTGTTGGAAGCCTACTGAGAGTAAGTTGGACTACTCAGGTACACTAAGAAGACTTAGTGATTTAAATATGACACTGTGGGAAATCATAAAATGCTATGCCGGAGTTTGAACACTTTCACGGTGAGGAAAAGAAGAGGGGCCCTGGACATCCAGTAGTTGGCCTAGTACTATTAGCTCAAACTTGGTATTACTACAGGCTGGCCTGATGCTCACAGTCAGACCTCGCTGTTCCCTTGTTGAACATAAACAATCTCACAGAAAGTCAGCATCAGACAAGGCAAGTCTATGAGCATAATGGATTGAGACAAAAATAAGACCACTCTATAATCATGCCTGAACAGAGACTACACATGGACACTATCCAAACCATTATATACCAAACACCCTGGTCTCCCATGTGGTATGAGTGCTGCTTTTTTGCTTGTTTTAGCTGAAGGATCTAGTCTTCCCTACCTTTAGATAAGATGTATTAATAGATCCAGAGTTACTTTACCCCTATTTCCTGAGAGTACCCAATCCAGAACAAAGCCCTTGAACTCCTTGAACTCTCCCTCAAATCACTTCACACAATCCCAAATACTATAACAAGTCCTTTCTAACACCCTCTTTCTGAGCCATTCTGTGGTTCCTCACGACAAGTGTCATCCCTCACTGCCATGGCTGATAAACCCAACTTGTTCAACTACAACAGTGATACTGATGTGCTTTGGTAGGGTTGGGGGAGGGGGTGGGGGGAAGCACTGGTAGCAGATCCCTTTGAACCATTTTGTGGAGGATGGTGTAGGAGGTGGGCGTAATAAACCTCTTAAAATTTTAACTGACACTGTCTTCCTAGATCGCATTGAAAATATTGGAGCATTTGTTTTGTCCAAGTGCTCCACACTTTAAGCAGATTTGATAAGTGTAAAGGCAGATTTATATAATAGTTAAAGCCATTAAATATTGTGAGTTACCTCCAAGGATTATTACTTTTGCAGTTCACTCTGGGAGAGTCCTTTAAATAACAAAGTCTCCTAGTGCGTTTAAAGTGTGATTGATTATTAGAAATTTGATTTAGGAGAAACTTTTCATGAACACATTGAAAGCGGGATACAGCTGTAAGGGGAGATATTAGAACTTGTTGGTCTAGACAGTAATTTGATTTGCATTCATTTTTTAGTTTCTAGGTACACTATTCTAAACTTAATTAAAGCCAACTGGGAAAAAAATTTGTTTGAAGAAAGGATGTTTCTTAAGGGCTCATGTGAAATATGAAAACATTTCTGGTTTTTCAGATGAACATTTTATCACCTGAGGTGGAGAGAAAAATGCACCTTCTCTGTATTTTCCGGAGAATAAATTGGCACCAAACATTTTTAGTAATTCAATTTTTAAAGATAAACAGCTTCTATTTTCTTTACTATCTATCTTATTCTCTCTTTCTTTTTCAATGTTGTATAACAATAAGACACTCTTCACAGCACGTACCTTGTATGAACCCAGCTTTATTTCAAAAGCTTTATTAGATCTTTTTTTGGCAAAGATTTTATTGGAAATATGTATATATTTTTAATATTGCTGAAAATGAATTATTGCTAAGGAATGGTTTCCTTCCAAATTGTTCCCATTGTTTCTGGCAGAAAGTCACCAACCAGAAGTAGTCACAGTGATACCTTCTTTGCTATTATATACCTGATAAGAAGTGAATTCTTAGGGAGTCTGTGTACAACTTGGTCATCAGATTTCATTCATTATAAGATCTAATGTTTTAAAATTTTAATTGTAAATTTTAACTGCCTTTAATGGCACATAAATAACCATACAGTTCATTTGGGTGAGGCTTTAGTGTGGGAATGGAAATGGCAAAGTGAAAACCCAAGTTTCAACTCTGTTTAGGGTCAGCCAGGTCAATGCCGGGTTCTGAGGATGTGACTGAAGGTAGTGATGATGTGAGGGAAGCCTCGGGTGGCCAGGATGGAGACATGATCTTTGCTGGAAGTAGCTGGTATGTGGCCCACAAATGCCCAATGGGAAGCGTAACTTGGTTCTCACATGCAAACATTTGTGCATTGAACCTTCTCTACCTTTAAGTCCTCATCTTTTTCAGATAAAGGGGCCTGATTTATTTAAAAGTGAGTTAAACTAATGATTAACTAAAATGATTAAGCTAGAGATTGAATCATATTACATCACCTGGATCTTATCATTTTCAGTTCATTTTTTTCATCTTAAGAAGATGATGACAATTTTTATCTTAGTTTTGATGAAGATGGTTTCTCAAAATGCTATTTGGAAATGGATTCCTCAGATCAGCTAGTCCAATGTTTACAAAGTTCTTTTTTTTTTTTTTAACATTTTATTTATTTATTTGAGAGAGAGAGCAGAGTGCTAGGGAAGGAGGGAGAGAGAGAATCCTTAAGCAGGCCCTGTGCCCTGTGGAGCCCCTGGGGGGCTCGATTTCACGATTCTGAGATCATGACCTGAGCTGGAACCAAGAGTTGGATGTTCAAGCAACTAAACCACCCTGGCCCCTGCAAAGTTGTTTTATGCACAGAACTGATTATTCACATTAAATCTCACTCAGTATCCCCATATATAAAATATGTAATATCAGAACTTATTTTATTGAAGTAGGAGGAGGCAGCATAAAGCTCTTCCTATTCCTGTATCCTTTTCATCACCTTTCCCCTTCCCAAATGGGTGGTCCTTGAGGCACTCTGTGAAATCCTCAAGTCTTCAGAAGTAAGGATGGAAAACATCAGAGGATCAAGGTCCTCATTGTATCAGGGAGGAGTTTCAGTTTCAGTTTTTGAGAACCAACAGCCATCGAATGATAAAGATTAAACAAGAATACAAACGCCTTCACTCCAAGCCCAGTTATTTCTTATGAATGTCACTGTACTTTAATGTGATCCTTTAATCATTGGGTCTTTTTTTTTTTCTTGAGAAAAATAAGGTGCATGCCAGAAGGAATTGGAAAGTATTGGGGAAGAACCAGAGTTTTAAGTAGAAAAAGAAAAGTATGAGGCATAATGACTTGTTCTTAAAATCTTATATTCCTTCTTAATACTGATTTCTATAATTACTTTGATAAACACCAAATAATCAGCTGCTCATATTACGGAATCATCTTGCTGAAGAGACTTTGATTTGGAACCACAAAAACAGATTATGATCCTATAAAATAAAATTTTATTTTGTGTCTCACCATAACTCTTACTGACATATTTAGTAAAGAAAATACTAAATGGGTCTCTGCATGGCCAGCTCCTTTTCATCCCTCAGGGATCAAGTTAAGTTTCATTTCCTCAGAGAGAATTTTCAGCAGGCTCTGCTTGTCATTTTTTTTTCTTTTCTTTTCTTTCTTTCTTTCTTTCTTTCTTTCTTTCTTTCTTTCTTTCTTTCTTTCTTTCTTTCTTTTTGCTTGTCATTTTCTAGGATGACACTTGTTTACTTCCTATAAATGCAATAATCCAGATTTATCCTTTTTGTATTTATTTCTTTACAGTTTCTGTTTCTGCACATCTAAACTGTAAGCTCCATCCTGCCAGAGTTCATGTCCTTCTTTCTTGGTCACTATTGTATCTCTAGCAACTAGTACATTCTTATCACATGGCGGGTGCTCAATATATAATTACTGGACAAATAAAGGAATATATTATATAAATAGCTATTTCAAGTATATTTCAATATCAGTCATATGTAAATACTTTCTAAGATGCATATCATATCTATTTATATAAACACATTCCTAAACTGATAGTTCTGAAAGGTTAAAGCTCTACGTAGTCCTACGATTGGTAATGGTAATTATTGGATGACATCTTGATGTGCATTTGAGTGCTTATATTAGGTTGCAGAGTTCAGTGAGCAAACTTCATGAGGAAATATTTAGCCATATGCTTCTTCAGAATTGCAGTAAGAGTGTGACTAATCACTGCAGCTTTTACTTTCAATAACTTTGAATTTCCAAATTGTTCGGTTACTTTCATTTTAAGTTTCATCTTTGGCTTTCTTTCCAATTGGTACAAAATTAAAGTCAGAAATACAAGGAAATATTAGACAACATAAATGGAATGTTTTCTATCTCCTAGAGTACTTACAACTTTGGATAGAATAATGTACCCACATTACTGAATTGTGTTTAATAAACAGCTCAGAGTATTCTAATCAATCAATAATCAATTGAGCATCTCTTTAATGAGAGCTATGGCAGCATTGTGATACATATAAATATATAAGAAAAGGTCCATTCCTTTAGAGAATATAATGTCTATTAATGATGAAAATGTTACCTGCAAACTAATTATTTAATTGCTTAAACCAAGTAGCATTAATTATATATGTAATCAAGGTAACTAAGAAATGAATCACCGTAAGCGAGGATAATGATGGGTGTTTAATGGAGAGTTTGGATTTAATCTTAGCTCTGAGGAATAGGTAGTATTTACAGAGGTTGGGCATTTTTTAGGAGCTGGTGGGGGTTGGAGGGGGCACTGCACAAAAGTTCAGGCTTCAAAGGAACAAGACAACTGAAAGAAATTTGGTTGAACCTGGTAGAACCAGACTTCTAAGAAGTAGAAAGAAATGAAGTATTGTTATTTGGGTAAGAAAAGTTGATGGAAGATGTTAGTTATGAAGCAGTTTCATGCAGTATGTAATATGGAAGCATCTTTTGTCCTTAAGTAATTCAATGGTGTGATGCAACATGTATTTTTAGAAAAATTAATCTGGCAGTGATATGCAAAATTCATTTAAAAAGGAAAAAAAAAAGAGTTAGGGAAAGGGAAGTAAAAATATGTTTAACTCTTCTCAAGAATTTCTAGCTTTTTAAAAACACTCTTTAGTCATCTAAAACATGGTTTCCAACTTAAACAATACATGAATCACTCATAGCTTAAATATGACAAGGTGTGTACTAAATGCATCCCAAATTGCAGGTGTATGATTTAGAGACACTTTTGTTTATGAAGATATATGCAGTTAAGCACTTCTTACTTACTGTTATATTGAAACAAAACACTCATAGACATCTCTGTGACATCTCCATGTAGATGAAATGTTTTCATTAGGTTTATGATAATAAACCAAACCCAGAACAAATTTAAAGAGTGTGTGTGATGGTAGGAAATGAAATGAGAAGAAATTCATAATGATATCTCAATAGCATTCAAATTGATCAGTAGATAGTGAGTGCGTGATTACCATTTGATCTATTTCACATGCACATACAACAGATGTTATCTTTAAACACCTCCAAAAATATGTTTGAGGCTGAAATCCACAATCAATAGTCTTTGAAAAGACTGAAGACTTGAGATGGATGCCAGGAATGAAAAAAAGCTGGCAGCATCTGGGACCATGTCAGGAGAATCAGCATTTCCGAAGGTGATAAACGACACACAGTTCAGTTTGTTCTTGGATTTAATTTCAGGATTTAAATGTAGTTTGTTGGGGTTTTTTTGTTTGTTTTGCTTGTTGTTTTTTTGTTTTTCAAAAAGCTGTATCAGATTTAGCTATATCAACAGCTAGAATGATTTTACTCCTAGAATTAACTTGTTAGTTATCTATCTGGTTGAGCAAACCAGAAGCCAGGGTGTCATCCTTGATGTGTTCTTTATTAATAGGGCCCCCATCTCATCCATGACCAAGTGCTGTCGATTTCACTCACTACGTATCACAGTAACAGCCGGCTCTTCATCATCTCCGCTTCCACCATCCTTGCCGAAAATGATATCACCTCTGCTGTGATTACGCACCCTGCATTCATGCTGGCCCTTGTGCAGTCTATTCTCTACATAGCAGCCAGTATGATCTTTTCTGTACCTCTCCTTAACCCACATGAAAACCTTTTCATGACTTCTTATTCTTAGGAAACGATTCCAAATCCTTAATGACTAGAGGCCAAGTATGTCCTCATTGCTACCTATCTTTGCAGACTCATGGCATCGTCCCCTCCTCAGGTCTTCCCATAAGAGCTATTTTCCTCACCAGCATGTATTCTGTGCATATGTCTGGAAGGCCCTCCGCCTCCTCTTTTCCTACTTAACTATTATTTGTTCCTTGAATATTAGCTTCAACTTGTTTCCTGAGGAAGACTTCTTTGAACTACTAGTTTAGACCTACAATATTGTCATATGGTGAGAGCACTCAAATATTATAAACTCATCATTTTGAGTTTTTATTTTATAATTGTCTCATGTACAAGATTTTATGTTCTGCGAAAGCAGAGGTCATGCATCCTTTCTCTTTCCATTTTTTTAAAATTTATTTTCTTCTTTTGTGTGCAGAGGGAGGGGCAAGGGGCAGAGGGAGAGAGAGAATCTTAGGTAAGCTCCCCACCCAGCACAGAGCCTGATGCAGGGCTCCATCTCATGACCCTGAGATCATGACCTGAAACAAAATCAAGACTCAGACACTTAACCAACTCAACCACCCAGGTGCACCTCTCTTGCCATTTTATCCCTAACATTGCACATGCTGGACACATAGTGGGTTTTTTATCTTCTTTTACTCCCACACTTTTGACTAGTATTTCTTAGACCCATTGACAAGTCCCTTAACCACACAGGCCACTGGTTTCCCATCTGAAAAATGGGTCATCACTAAGTCCCATTTCCAGTATAATATAACCCTTTTGGCAGTATTTCTTTAAGCTACATAAATGCAGTTTGACTCAGGAATTCCCAAAGACCCTCTGACTGAGGAATTCCACTCAGTTCCACTACTCGGTATAAACCCAGCAGCAGTGCATACATACGTCTCCTAGAAAGTAGGTAGAGGAATGTTCGTAACAGCATTCTCATAATAGCTAAATTCAGAAAACAACTCAAATTTGCATCAAGTACAGAATGAATAAATAAATCATTGCATTCATGCAATGAAACACTACCCACAATGAAAGTGAAGACAGCATAGTAGATGAATCTCACCAACATAATATCAGGCAAGAAAAGCTAGAAACAAAAGAGAAGATACTTTGTGCTTTCAGTTTCATAAATTTGGAGAATATGGAAAACTAATTGCTCTCAATAGAAGTCAGAATAGTGATTAATTCTAGGGGCTACTGACCAGGACATGGTGTGATAGGAGCCCCTAGGGTGCTGGTAAAATTCTCTTTCTGGATCTGATTGATTGTTATATGGGGGTATTCACTCTAGAAAAATCAATGAGCTGAATACTTACCAATTTGTCCATTTCTTGCATAGCTATTATACTCTACTAAAAAGTTGGAGGTATAAATTCTATCATTATAAATAATTTCAGGTCCTAATATAATGGATGAATATGAGAAAACAGTTTTTATCTAAGGTGTGCCAGGATATTTGTGAAGTTGTTAAAGTAATTTTGTCAAGAAGAAGTTATGAGACTGATTGTTAAGATATTTGAAAAATAAACAAGTTATTGTTTCTGACGGAATAGGTTATTAAAATTTTGAATCATTTTAATTTTGTTGTCTTGTGTTTACTAGTAAATGATAGTTTGTATTTTCAAGGTATTAAGTTATGTACATCCTTCTGATTATTAACTGATGAGACAGATATTTTCATTTTTTGGTATTTGGACACTGACTAAAGTCTGTAATAATAGCTGACATTAAATGAGCACTTATTCTAGGCCACAGACACTAGGCCAAATATGTTATATGCAATACAGTACCTCATTTAATCTCCATAACAACCATGTACACTTGATATTATTATTTTCATTGCCTTATGAATGAGGATGCTAAAGTTTGGAACTAAAAATGTCTTGGGGAAGGTCACAGGATGTATAAGTGACTGAGCACTGAACTGAGCTGAAATTGAGGGTTTTAGCCCCAAAGATGCTCAATAAACCCATTAATAATTGTTTAATATAAGAATTTAATGGGAAACATTTTTGCATAGTTCTATTTATTAATGGTTTTCTAGTACTGCCTGAGACAAGGGCCCTCACGTTATAAATGCTTATATGACTTGGCCGCATTATGAATTTTAGGGAATTAATGTAATTTTTAGTTCATCCAGAATAGAATGGCTAGAGGGGGGAGAGGTCTTTAAGAATATGGGCAAAGCTATAAAATAAACCCAATATTTTCTAAAAATGAAAAATAGTATTTATCTGATTAGGACTATCACATTTCATGAACAGAATTAGAAAATAAATTACATATTTAAGTAAAGATAAAGTGTAATTTACCAAATTTCCTTATTTCTATAGGCTGTTATAGAATTAATAGCCTAGTTTTCAGGGCAAGTATTTTATGTTGATAAATGTCTTCATTATATAAATGTTATGTACTCCCACCAAATAATTTTTATAAGGATACATTTGAAATATATAAAATATATAGTTAATACTCCTCAATAACTTCTACAGCTAAAGCAAACTATTTAAAATCTCCAATCTCCATGTAATCTACAAGTGACTTCTGAAATGTATGGGTAGGAGATAAAAAGACACAGAGCTGATAAAACTCTTCCATTAGCAAAAGATTTGTTAGCACTAACATCACAATCAATCATATTTTTTATCCCTGAGAACATTCTAAAATAGACTAAAATAATGAGTTAGGTTTTTAACTGTAAGTAGTCATTTGTAACTGCTTGTATTAAAAAATAACTATAAATGATTTATTAAAAGGTAAAAACTGCCAACAGTTATAGCACAATAATAAGTGTTGATATAAATGCAAAGATAATAGTAGCTGGCTATTCGGTTGAACGTTTCCTCCCGTTAGATCGGAAAAAAATCACATGAGCTAAAATAGTTACAGACAATGCCCTGCAGACATTGAAGGCAATAACAGTTAATGTGACCTTAAGAAACAAATCTCCTAATTCTGATATTCTTCCAGTTTGCTATTGATCTAAACCCAAATGTCCCCTTGGGTTTAATGAGTAACCGGTATTCATGCTGAGAATCAACATATTTCTGTCATTATCTCTAAGAAGTGAAATAGCCCTATCATCCTATCATTGATAATAGAATATATCATATATTCTACTATGTGTGTACACATATATATGATATGTTCTTCTGAAAAATTATTTCATTATTTCCTGGACTACATTAATAAATTAGGAAGCTAAACTCTTCAAAGACAATGGCACTATTTTTTTTTTCATTATATTACAAGCTTGGTTTCATAGCAGGAAGAGTATTACTTAGATTTTTGCTCTGGCAAAACATTTCAGTGAAATTATTTTTACCTTGCTCTAACTTACTTTCCTGGGATTGATGATGTCTGATGGATGGTAAATACATTTCAGTGACCACAAGTTAAATGAACAAAATAAATGCTTCAAGAATTTATTGAAGGGAAATTGGGACAAGTATTGTAATCCCTAAAGAATGGGATAACTCATCATTCATCTATCTCCTGGGACAGAGACAAAACAAAGGGATAATGTGTCCTGCCTTCTTTTTCTTCTTGTAGGTATTTTGTCTGGAAATGACCACTAGGTTATTTGATCTAGCATCTACTCTCAATGTTAAAACTTAAAAATTCTTATCATTGATTTACCTCATTCTGAGACCTGAGACCTCCTCATTCTGAGGAGGAAAACTTTTCTTCTCTTTTCTCCTGTTATCCTTTGGTAGAAACTGATTGTAGCAACAGTGATACAGTGATACAGAGATTAAGAAAGCTGTTAGAGTCTGTCTCCAGAGACCCTGCCATTCTGGGTCTGGCCAGTCCCCCCCTCCCTTTATTTTCAAGTTTTTACTTAAATTCCAGTTGGTTAACATACAGTGTAATATTAGTCTCAGGTGTAGAATTTAGAGATTCATCACTTACATACAATACCCAGTGCTCGTTATAACAAGTGCCCTCCTTAACACCCATCACCTATTTAACCCATCCCCCCACCCAGCTCCCCTCCAGTAACCCTCAGTTTGTTATCTGTAGTTAAGAGTCTGTTTCCTGGTTTGCCTCTCTTTTTTTTCCCCTATGTTCATCTGTTTTGTTTCTTAAATTCCACATATGAGTGAAATCATTGGTATTTGTCTTTCTCCGACTGACTTATTTCACTTAGTGTAATACATTCTAATTCCATCCCATCATTGTAAATGGCAAGATTTCACTCTTTTTGATGGCTGACTAATAGTCCATTGTACCACCTCTTCTTTATCCATTTATCAGTTGATGGAAAATTGGGCTCTTTCCATAATTTGGCTATTGTTGATAATGCTGCTGTGAACATGAGTGTGCATGTGTCCCTTTGAAACGGTATTTTTGTATCCTTTGGCTAAATACCTAGTAGTGCTGGCCTGTCCCTTCTTATTCATTACAGGACCTCAGTTAGCTGGAGACAATTTGCATGGGAGAGTCTTGGCCCTTATTGTTCTTCCTCCTGGCATAACTGTAACCAGCTCCTATCTGGGCATCTCTAGCTGATGCCCTTTTGCCCTGCTCAGAGCTCTCAGATCACTTCTAGAGGAGTGTCTGCCAAAGGGTTTCATTCACCTTCTTGTTCACAGAATTGCCCTTGGGCAGTAGAAGCTGCTTTCCTGCCAGTAGCTTGGGAACAAAGCTCCCTCACCCCCCACCCCCAGGTGACCCAAAGCCAAAGACTACTCTGAGCAAGAGATGCAAAGCGCAGCCATTTGCCTTCCAGGCAAAAGAGATTTCACGTGTGATTTGTATTTCCTTGCTTCCTGTGGGAGCAGCCTGAAGCTAGCCATCACTTGAGACCACATTCTTCCTTAGCTGCTTCTTTTCTCTGGAGAGCACTCCCTTAATGAATTTCTTGCATGAGAATCCCCATCTCGAGCTTAGCTTTTAGGGAATCTGACCTAAGACAATATGCAAATTTTATTTGTATGTTTAAAACCCAGAACAAATGGTACTTTGTCAGCAAATCTTCCACTAATCTCATAGGAGGAAATAATTGCTTTCTCTCTCTGAACCCTGTACACTCCTTAGGGTGTTTATTACTGTCTACCATGAATTAGAGCTATTAATATGTGGTTTTGCTCCTCACTAGCATGGATGCTTCTTGGAGAGTAGGAAATACTTGGTATCATCCGTCCCATGTTTACCTGTTCTGCCTCTTTTTTCATATATCTCAACCTCTTGGTCCCTGTCTTGGTCTCTCCTCCAGCCCCACTACTCTTCTAATAAGTTCCTCAAGCTCTTTTCTGATTCTGGACCTTTGTTCTTGCTATTCCCTGTGGTTGGCATGCTTTTCCCCTCTGTCTTTGTCACAATGCTGATTATACTTCAGGTGTCCCTTTAAAAATCAACCTCTCATTAATGTGCTTTCCCTGAACACCTGGACCTAATGGTTCTTGCCACATTGGTATTTGTTATGTTCATCCATTCACTTCCTTCCTGCCTTCTGTGTTCCATGACTGCTATAACAAGTACCACGAACTGATGGCTTAAAACATCAGAAATTTAAACTCTCGCAGTTCTGGAGCCTAGAACTCTCAAATCGAGGTGATGGCAGGGCCATGTTCTCCCCAGGTGAGAGTCCATCCTTGCTTTTTCCTGCTGGCTAGCTTCTTGGTTGACAAGGCTAGACAGTCCTTGGCTAGTGGACAAGTCACTCAAATCTCTGCCTCTGTCTTGCATGAACTTCTTCCTTGTGTGTCTGTGTCTCTGTATCCAAATTACTCTCTTTTTATAAAATAGTAATAGTGGATTAACAGTAATAGTGGATTTGGGGGCCCACCCTAATCCACTGTAATTAAATTAGGTGCTGCTCTATTAGGTGCAAAGACCCCACTTCCAAATAAGATCACATTCATAGGTTCCAGATGGACACGAATTCACACTCTTCAACCCAATATCTCTTCATAACATTTAACACAGTGTCTGCTTATAGGGATTATTCTCTTGTTTAATTGTTTGTTGATAGCCTCTTGGCTGTGTCTACCATGTTCACAGCTGTTATTACCAGGCCCTAGATGAGTACCAGACACATAGCAGGCAGTCAGTAAATGCTGATTGAATGAATAGAAGAAAACATGCTTCAACCATCAAGCACAGATTCATGTAACATGCATGTAGTTGATAATTCAATGCCTTCATAATGATGAATAACCTTATGCAGCATGAGTTTTGTCTACTGGCTTTTAGAGAAGGGGCAGTCAGTTTCAATCATAAAACACTAACTTAAGTGATGTTTATGACTCATTTATCAGTTTACTGTTAAATAACATACAAAAAGGTAGATCTTTTGCTTGGAACTGAACATTTCATTGCATGCATTAAGTATATTTATTTATATGTCTGTATAGATAATGGAATGTAACTGGTAGAAGTAAAGGCAGCTCAAATCATCAGAATTAGTATTCTGGATAGGTTATCAGACATGTGATTATTAGTTGCCCGTAACCTTCATACTCAGTCTACTCTGGGTATGAACTTTTTTGGAGAACATGTCTTTTCTTTCGACACAGTGAATGATTTCATAATAGACAAGGGCTGTAATTTGCAAAAACAATGAGATGTATTCAGAAGCTCAATGGGGCTGGTACTAATGAGAGAGAAAAAAAAAACAAACATAAACAAAAACCTTTGCATATAAATGATGTTTCAGATATTAATTTTAATTAACTTGCTAGCATTCAATATATGGTACACTGGTCTCTTATGTTTATTTTTTTCTTTTCTTTCTTTCTTTTTTTTTTAACCAATTCTGACCCAAAAAGATATATTCAGGTTAGTACCATCAAGGTCACTGGGTATGTGCAACATGGAATTAGCCTGAATAAAATACTTTGGTTCTATTTATAGAGCCCAGGAGACCTATTGCATGGAGTGAGGGTACAGTTGTTCAGCTATAGAACCAGGAGTACAACTGTGTGACCATCGACAAGTTACATCACTTCTAAGTCACTTCCTCCTTTTTCAAACTGAAAATAATAATGGTGTCTCCCTCATAGGGTTGTTGTGAGGATTTAAAAAAATTACCCCTTGTGAAATACTAAAAGTAGTGCCAAGTAGTTGTCAGAGCACCGTAGACTATTTTAACCATTACATACATGGCAATGATGGTAAACAGAATTAGAATTTATTTCCAAGTGTGCAGAAATTTTCTATCTTGAGGCAGAATAGCTTTTAGATGTCCATGTAGATAAGATCTTTCATTTACCCATAATTGTTTTTCTTTTTTTCCCTAACAAATTGACATTATTTCTCTTTAGTGAACATGATTTCAGACCTTCAGTCTGTTTTAGTCCTTGGTAAATAATGGTTTCCATGGGAGGAGTGAATAGTAACTTTTTTCCCCTTCCTGGTTTACAACTATCAAGAACTTGATTTTTTGAGGTTTGCATAGGACACGAACAGAATATCAAATGACAGGTTGAGCTAGAAAACAAATGTGAAGTTTCAAATCTCATGCTGTGGATGGATGTGGCAGTATGCAATGAATACTATTAGAAGTGAGTGTATTTAGGAAATTCTAAATTCGGAGCTTATTAATCTTTGTGAAAACCTTTTTTTTTTTTTTTCCTGAGTCAGATTTCATTTGCAGTGGCATGCGACATCATCCATATCGGACAAGTTCACCCTAAAACTTAATGGCCAACCCTCTGTCCTCAGTGACATGATTCTGAGATTCCTCAACTCTGAGCAAGAGGCTTGGGAGGAAAGCAGAAAATATCTTACAGTGTGATCAGTTCTGTTCTCTCCATCTGGAGCTAGCCTACAGGTTGATTATATTTGAATATTTTTAACATAACATTAACATGGCACACATCATGTTGATTGGAGGTTTTACTCTTTTGCCAGCTATCATATTTACTCCTTGTATTCTTCCCTTTTAGTTCCATTCTCTTCAGCTACAAAGATGAAGTGCTTAATCCTAAATGTGGAAAACAAGTAATCATTATTAATCTATTTCTTCCTGCCATCCATTGCTTTTCTTTAAAAAAAAAAAAAGGTATTTTTGCATTTTCTTTTGCCTCTATTTTGTAACGATATATTATCCCTAAGCCCTTCCAGCCGTGTTACATTGTCTGTTTTTAAATCATCTTAGATTTGCTCCCAAGAACAAATTTACTTGTTTATTTTATGGCATTTGCAGTAGCAACTTATTATATTTATCCATTCCATTTCAAACAGTTCTTATTAGTGAGGAATTCTTAAACATAATCATCATGTTTTGAGGAACTTCCGGATCTTCTCACAATGCAGACTATCATAGACATAGAAGTTAATTTATTTGACTCATCTAATGTAAAAACCCAGGAATAGATCGCCTGTCTCCTGGGATGGCTAGCACCAGGTCCTGTAAGGCTATCACTGTTACCTGGTTTCTCTTTTATTTGTCAAATCTGCCAAATTATTATCAGAGTCACATGGTCCTTAAAATAGACTTTTTTTTTTAAAGATTTTATTTATTTATTTGACAGAGAGAGAGAGAGATAGCCAGAGAGAGGGAACACAAGCAGGGGGGATGGGAGAGGAAGAAGCAGGCTCCCAGCAGAGGAGCCTAATGTGGGGCTCAATCCCATAACACCAGGATCACTCCCTGAGCTGAAGGCAGACGCTTAATGACTGAGCCACCCAGGTGCCCCTTAAAATAGACTTCTATCCTCTTGAGTGCAAATCTGTTAAGAAAAAAGAGATTGTTGGGGCACCTGGGTGGCTCCGTCTGTTAAGCTACTGACTCTTGATTTCTGCTCAGGTCATGATCTCAGAGTTGTAAGATCCAACTCTGTGCTGGGTGTGGAGACTGCTTGAGGTTCTCTGCCTCTCTGTCTCTTTCTGCCCCTTCCCCCTGTACATGTGTTCTGTCTCTTCTCAAATAAGTAAATAATTAAAAAGAAAAGTGAGAGAGAGAGAGAGACTGCTGCCTTCCCATCAGTTTGAACAAAGGTCTTAGACCTGACTTATCGGTGATATGCCTAGTAATAGGTATAATTTGAATTGCCAGATGGCATTTAAATATCCACTACAAAAGCTTCATCTTGCAGATTATTTTGACTTTTCTTATTGAAGATGTGGGATTCCCAACAGTTACTCAATAATTCTAGATGGGCTTTAAGTCGTGTGTATATAATTATATAACTATAGTATATTATAATATGGCTATAATATATATTTTGTAATATGCTATACTATAATATTTCATGAATATCATGTGTCATTTGTACATCCTAGTATCTGCTTTTTTATTATGGTCTCATATTTTGTATTTAATATGTTGTAAATGCATTTGTTTTATTAATGATAATTTTAAGTTGTTTCTTGGTGGCAAAAAAGGTCCACTAATTTGTTTTATCATGATATATTCTATGAGAATCCGAGTAATCTATGGATTCAGACTTTTGGGAGTCAACTTTAAGCTTTGTTAACTCCCTAAATATCCATTATTACAAAATGGACACAGAGTTATTGGGATTAAATCACTAATTGAGATAGTCAACAAAAAAGATCAGTTTAGTTTGTATTATTTTTCAGCTTAGATTTTATGCCATATTTTCCCATGACCATCTTCTCCATTTTGAAGATATGAATTCTTAATAGTAAGAATTGGTAAGAGATATCTAATGTACAAATCGGAAACAGTTCAAAAAATTTACAATTTTATAAGAATGTCAGCAATTTTTTCTCTTAGTTGCTATCTTCTGTCTCATCCATTAAACTTCTTTTATGGTGTATTTTGTTTTGTTTTTTGTTTGAGTTTGCTGTTAATGACCATTCTCCTTCTACATTTGAAACACTGGCTGGTAACTTAATAACAGAGCAGGCCAGGTGCTGTTTTCTGTAATCCCCAAATTCTAAAAGCTGAGATTAACCTTTACCAAAGTGTCCTAGTACTCTCGGTCAGTAGACCTCTTTATTTTTCACAAAAATGTCAGGGCTCTGAAATATCTCTTTCTCTAAGCACCTGTCAAAAGTCAATGAAAAAAAAGAGGACATGAAAACAGATGGTTGGATATATTTGTAATCTTAATGACTTTGATACTTTGCTGAAAAGTATCTTGCTCTTGGTAAAGATTGACAAGAAAGAGAGCACCAAATGCTAGACATCTGGAGGCCAATATAAAAGAAAGACTAATACCCCTGGTAGGCTCTCTTGCCTTTTTAAGACACTGTTTGTTTCTTGTGAAAAGACCTGTAGTCATGGGTCACTATTAAACATTCACTATAGCTTTTATTTTCTTTTATTTGTGAAAAATGAAATGAGATCTGATAGTTTGCAGGCAGCCTAAATTTTCTGGTAAGAGAGAATGATAAATTTTGCTGGCAGAAAAAGGGGAATAAAATAACATTCAAACACCCCAAATATCTCTTCTGTCTTTCATCCTCAGTCTTTCTTGTTTTGCTATGGCATCAGACAGTTTTCAGAGAAATAATACTTGGCTTCATAGGTTTATTACATGATAATGGTAGGTGTTGTTATCAGTAGTTACAACCAAAGATGTGAATAATAGTAATGCCCAAAGCTTAAAGAATACTTCGTTGCTTTTCAAGTTCTTTTAAAATCACAATATAATGGATATACCCTGCAAAATTGTAAGGGCTATGGGGTGCACATTCTCCTGTTTTATAGATAAGAATACAAAAGCTAAGAGAGGTTAAGTGTTTAATCCAAGGTCATCCAGATAGTCAGTGGCTAGCTGGGAACAGAATCTGATTATTTTATTTCTTACTTAGTGTTCTATTTCACTGCACTAGCTCTCAGAACACATAAAGTGGCATCTGTGTGGATGAATCCGAAGCACATAGAAACAAAAATCCTAAGAAGTTGTTTTCAAATCTGTAACAATCATTAGCTGATGTGAATATTGGCAAGCTACAATTTCTTTTTTGTTTAAATTTTTAGAAGGGGATTTTCATCGTATTGACCCAATAGAAATCAGATTTAAGTTCATAGGACTGTGATTTCATTTATGTTTCCAAAAGCATAGTGAGCTTCACACAAAACAATTTTCCATCTTTTAAGTCTTGCTAATCCACTTAAGCTACGCAAGAGTCACACATCATCTTGGCTGCTGTGATCACATACAAACCACCTCTGCTAATCTCTTCAAAGGGGATTTTCCTTTGCACAGGCACACTGCACAGCATGGGACTTACAGGCTGTTCCTTGCAAAGTTTCCCAGGTTCATTTATAATTCAGCCTTTATCCCAAGACTATAGCATGGAAGATCTCTTCCAAGTAATTCCAGGCCCTTTCACTGCTGCCTCTAGTTGTCTCCCTAGCTTTTTAATAACTGATGAAGTTGAGGATGCAGGCATTACAGCAAGGATTAACTGTGATTCACATCGTTTATTTGCAAATGGAAATAGAAAACTACCCTGATATTTGACACATGGAGCTTCCAGGATGTATCAGAGAGTTTTGGTTGTTGAGTTTTCTTAGCTTAGTAAATTATATATATATGTAAAAAATAGTAATTCTCTCTTGTGTCTCTGAATGCAATTTCCATTTTAGATCAGGCATTTGAAAATCTGAAGCACGATTTAGATAGCTTCTAGTACATAATGAATGACATTATAAATAAATTTGAGTGAGCAAAATGTAAGCACAATATTTCTTTAACAAATGGACAGAGAGCTAAAACTGAAAGAAGTTTATAAATCCTAGCTTGACACTCTTCATCTTAAGACAAACAAACCTTTACACAATTTATATACATTCCGGGGGTGGGGGAAGACAAATGGTGAATTGGTGAATTTAAGGATATGAATGTAAAAGCTCATTTTGCTATAAGGTTTGTAATGATATTTTGTTAACTGTGTGATTTAATTCTCCAAAATTGTAGTTCAAGAGATTTACTTTTATAGCCTCGTGTGTTATAACTTTGGAGAAGTTTATCATTTAGAATCATCTTTATATTCAGTATAGCATTTCCCACATGACTCACTTCAGTTCTGGTGGTAACTCGGTAAAGCATGCAACCAGTAACAGTAGGATTGCACATCCTTTTGTTTGGCAAAATTTATAGGCTTGTAATTTTAATCTAGTCCTTCTGCTGAGAACTGATACTTGAAATGCTAGAAACATAAGGAAGAAGGTCATTGAACATTCTTTTGGAGGACCTAAAATCATATCATTGCAAGCTCTTATTTCTCTAACTATACTTCTTCAGGAACAAAAAAAAGTCTTAGCAAGAAGGAAAAAATCCCTAAAGCTTTGGAAAAATCTCTAAAGCCTTAACAACTTGAGGTGGGAGATGCATGAATTCTTAGGTTGTTTTCTTTTTTAGAACATATCTTGACTATTCTAAGAAATATAATTGGATTAAAGAAAAGATAATGATTTGTCTTTATCAAAAGTATTGATTGCAGTACTTTTTAAAGACATCTGTCTATCTATGTATCTGTCTGTCTGTCTGTCTACCTATCCAGTAGAGAAGGAGATAAGCGGAATCCCCACTTTGGCAAGAAAAAAAAAAGATAAAAAAAAATTAATAACAACCATTTCATAATCTTAAATTCTTAATCCATCTTCCTTTTCACCAGATTTTAAATAGAGAATGTGGGCGATCAGAAATGCAGATTTTCTGAGACATTCAGTTAATAAGTGACACTAAATACGGTGATTTCTTTAAACCCAGGGCTTTCTAGAATGTGGGAAGAGAAATGGCAGAATTGCAGTTCAAGTCTTAATCACTCCCCTGCTTGTTTCTTTGAGGTCCAGGCTTAGAATAAAAGACTTGGTACCTTCTGAAGTCCTTTCTAGTTCTGGGATGTTTTTCATTTTCAAATGTGATATGAGTCTAGAGAAGATAAACATGTCCTGGTTTTAACAGGTGCTTTGTGGTAAATGCCACAGTGATTTTACTTCACTATCAATTCTGCTTGGCTATCCACACTGACCTTCCTCCTTCGAGGAGGCACAAAAGTAATAAAATACATAATAACTTTGCTACTCTTCGCTATGCTCTCACTTTAAATTGATACTCATATTAGCAAATAGCTCATTGGAAAGTGAGATTACCTTTTGGAAAAAATGGAGAACAGAGTGATGTCAATAACTCAGTTATTACTTCCTTGAGCTGTAAGAATGGCTAGTAACTTTAGTTAGTTTCTTATTTTGTGTTTGGACATGGTATTTAACATTCTTTCCTTTTTGTGAGGGAAAATATCTCTGAGTAGAAGAGCAGTTCCTTAGAAAACCAGGTCAGGTTAGTTCGGTTAAATGACCAAGCGACAGTGGAGGGGTAGCATAGGTTTTACCTCGGTTCTTATTTCTATAGCTGATAATTCTCTGGAGATAGGCAACTAATCTCTTGATTTTGAGTGCATCTCTCTGACTGTATCCCCACACATCTGTATTCTAAACTTCAAGCCCCATTAGCATGTAGAATACTAGGTAGAGTCCTGATGAAAGTTTATTTGGCACAGTGTTCATCCTGTTATGCACAAGTGCATAGAATTAAAATAATAATTTCTAGTTGATTTCATGCTTCCGTAGCTTAATGGTCTCCAATGCTACTAGTAGATCCATTATACATATTTTTGTACAGAAAAGATGTACTGAAAGAAAATGTCAGCTTTTGAATAAACCTGTGTCCAAATTTACTCCAAAATGAAATTGAAAAGAAAATTGGAAATATGACTTTTAGAAGGATTTACTACTCTCTCCTTTCTGGGTAATTTGATACTGCGGTATTCATAATGATCAGTGAAGTACTAAGGGCAATTTTGTGCTCATCTCTACACCAACCTGACATCTCCTGTTTTTACTTTAAGTGCAGTGAAATGTAATTAGCCAACAGCTTGGGGCTTGATTAAAATGTCACATTTTATAAATTTATGGTCATCTTCTGTGCCTTCCTGAAAGTGAAAGACTCAGAATTCAACTCAACCTACATGCCCGGTAAAGGTATTCATTCATTAAAGAAAAGGGAAATGAACTCCCTGGTGGTATTCAAGAGTTTCTATCCACTTCCTCATAAAGTACATGTAAATGATTTATAAAAACTCATCTTGAAAACCTTTGTGTGGATTTTGATTGCTAATTTTTTAAAAAAGCTATAGAATATATCTCCTTAATTATTTAAAATCAATAATAATAAAACTAATAATAAAATTAGAACTGGTTTCTGATTGCTCTGAATCTCCTAATTAGCTTTGCCAGGAAACTTGGCAGAATCTTCCAGAAATAGGTGGAGTGGTGCACCCTCTAATTCTTGACCTTTGGCTCTACCATGGAACTTTAGGCAATGGGACCTAGACAAGTGACAGTGCCAGTTCTGAGGCTAGACCTGATGAAGTCTTGTGCATGTCTAATGGCTCCTCTGCAGTCACACAGAAAGATCTGTCACTGGGATCTGCCCTGTCACATGTAGCAGACCTGAATGAGGAGAAAATCTCAGATAGACCTACAGCTTGTTGTCGAGTCACTCAGATGGTCTCTCTCCAGATCAGCCAACCACCAATCGGCTGACCCACAGATGTGTAATAAATAATTGCTGATGGGTACCACTAAGATTCCATGGTCGTGGGTTAGGCAGCAATAGTTAACTGATACAGAAATGTAAGAAAATGACATGTAGGACTAACTAAATAGTGCTGTTCATGGATAAGACCAATATGTGACCTTCTGCGTCTGGCTTCTTTTACTTACCACGTGTTTTCTAAGTTCATCTACATTGTAATATGTATCAGCACTTCATTCCTTTTATGACTCAATCATATCCCACGGCGTGTATATACCACATTTTGTCTACCCATTCCTCAGTTGTTTCCACCTTCATCTACCAGTATTTGTTTGGTTACCTTTCCTTCAGCTCTTTTGAGTACATACCTAGAAGTGGAATTTCTTGGTAATATGGTAATTCTGTATTAACTTTTTGAAGAACCACCAAACTTTTCAGTGCAGCCGCATAATTTTATATCCCCAGCGTCAATGTATGAGGGGTCTAATTTTTCTGTAGCCTCACCAACACTTGTTATTGTCTGCCTTTTTGACAATAGCCAATCTCAGCGGATGTGAAGTGGTATCTCATTTGGTTGCCATTTTTTTCCAAACAAAATCATCCTGGCTGTTCTCTTGAGGATAGATTGTATGAAGGCTGGGCAGAAGCTATAGTAATTGTGAGAGTATATATTCTTTTCAATAAGAACTACTGTGGTAGAATGGAAAATGAATTTGCTTTGTCTCTTGAAGAGCTGTATGAATGTACAGAATGAAAAAACATGAAGCTATAGATTTCCCTACAGGGAAAGTCACGTGGAATGTTAAAAGAAAGAAAAGTAAAAGTAATAACACCCTTACAAAATGGTCACAGCATCTTGTACACTGCTTGTTTGAATGAGATCACGCAGTTCCAGAAGAGGAGGGCTATGCCTGAGAAGGAATTTACAGCTTTTTATCAGTCATTTTCCCCTTGGGTGCAAGAAACAGAGAAACTAAATGAAAACTGGAGTAAGTAATAATGGAGTAATTGTCTCCTGCACCTGTTACGCCGGGGGAGTGGCACACTCAACTCAGAGAAGAGGCTTAAGTGATGTCACCCCAGGACCCAGTTTCTCAAGTTCATCTGCATCTCGTTCTCTTCAAGTGTGCATGTCACTGTAGCACTTGCAACGTTTATTCCGTCTCAGCTTTAAATACTTGAGGAAAGATGTGAGTTCTTTCCCAGTTGTCCTAGCCAATGTGCCATGGCACCTCATTGACTCCAGCTGACCATGAACCAACCACACGGCCTGAGCTTGCATCACTGCTCTCAGGATGAAGGTCCCACACCTAGTACACAGATGACAAAAGGAGGAGAGATGGATTGCCAAATGACTGTTAATAGAAGGGAGATTCTGAATATTTGTCCTCACTCTGGTAGTTTTGCATTCTCTAAATTTGGATGTGTTGATATCTCTGAATCTCAATGGCCTTATTTAACCATTGGGGATGGAATTCTCTATTCCATATGTTTATTAGGAAGATGAAATGAGATAAAACATGTAAAATCCTTTGTATCTTATAGGCACTGAACAAATAAACAATACCTGATGTTCTTATTAATAAAAATGATTGTAATAACCATGGTTAAATTGAATAGCACTTAATATTTTATATGTCATCACCTATCGCTGTGTTTTGCCCATAATATAAATGAGTATGTACTGTTGAATAGGAAGTCATCTGTCTTTACTTCTTTTAACTGACGATGACGATGAGTTTGTCTTGTGTATTCACTGAAGAGAGTTCAGAATCCTCTCTACTGTCTTATAGTAAATTCTTGTACTGTCCCTTGTTTTTATTATTACTTGTTATTATTATTCAGATATTATTGAATAATAATATTATTTAATATTATTATTATTATTCAGGTTGATTCTCCAACACTTCCAGTCTATTGTTCATGATGCAAAATGGGCTCTGGTGGAAAGAAAAATTCCTCAGAAAGAAATGGAGGGGCTTATAGCTGTGGTTGTAAGAGTAGGAATATGGGTAGAGCTTAGACAGCATCTGTTCCAGATGTATCTTAGAAAATAAGAATGGGGGCTACTGGGTGGCTCAGTCGTTAAGCGTCTGCCTTCAGCCAGGGCGTGATCCCAGGGTCCTGGAATTGAGCCTTGCGTCAAGCTCCTGCTCCGCTGGGAGCCTGCTTCTTCCTTTCCCACTCCCCTTGCTCGTGTTCCCTCTCTCGCTGGCTGTCTCTCTCTCTCTCTCTGTCAAATAAATAAATAAAATCTTTAAAAAAAAAAAAAAGAAGAATGTATTCTTTTTGTGTGATCATGTGCTTTACATAACCAAAGATATGTATATACATATAATACAAATATGTGTTACACACACACACACACACACACACACACACACACACACATACACACACACCCCTACATGTCAATCCTTGCAGATCTCGGGTTCTATATGTGGTCTTGTTAAACGCAAATCCAATACATACATTGTTAGGAAGTTTAGTGCAGAAAATACAGATCCCATTGAATATTAGAAGAACAGTAACAGTCTGTGATGAACAGCCACTGCCTCACTGTTTACATATTTTGGAAAATCATTTATTCCGAAAAGAGGACACACCTTTGAATATGTATCTGTAAATATTGTCCCATCTGCTGAAATACAGTAACAGGAATTTGCAAATTCAAGAATGGAGTCAAAGTCAAGTTTGAAAGAATGGGAAGAGTCAGGAAACAACGCGGAAAATTCATGCGAGTTTAGTTAATCCTGAGTGGGAACATAGAAAGTGGAAATAGAAAAGATTGCCTGGATTGGGTTGCTCAGAGCCCCACAGTTTTGGAATTAATTAGGCTATAGCCTTAGAGAGTCAGAATAATGCAAGCTTTGAGGGTCATTTTATCTGAATCGATCCTGAAAACCTGGCTGCCAGCTCACCCTATCACGAGGGTTCTTAACCAGCATTTCATGAAGCTTCTGAAATTGTGTGCAAAATGTGCTGTGTGTCAGTGTATTTTTATCTTTGAAGAAGGTTCACTGCTTTGATCATATTCCTAAGAGGCATCCAAGCACCAAGAAAAGATAACAATTGCAAGTCTTTGGAAAAGTTAGAGAATTTATTCATGCTTGGGACTGGGAAGGGAAACCTCTTGTTATTTACTAAGCACAATGTAACAAGTGATGGGTTACAGGGGGAGAGGGTGCTGATTCTGTTGTACTGAGATTCAGGCCAAGACAAGGACAAAACAGTGATCAATTGCGAAGGAACAGTTAATTGCAGACAGGACACCCCTGGAATCTCATTTACGCATTTTTTTCAAAAAGTCGAAGGTCAATAAATTGAACCAACATAATTTGGATGTTATAATATGTCAAGATTGTTCCAGCTTTGGGCTATCCAGTGCCAGAGCCAGTGGCCCTATGTGGCTATTGAGCATTTGAAATATGGCCAGTGCCACATAGAGAAGTGATCATATTTGAGAGATATATTACTATATATTATTACATGTAATAAATATATTTTACATTAATTTCACCAGTTGTCTTTTACTGATCTGATTAAGCTTCCATAAAAATTTGTATTATATATGTGGCTCTCATCACATTTCTATTGAACAGCACTCTTCTAGATACTGGCAAAGACTGTGTCCTGTTGGACATTCAATTCTAGTGGATAGAAGGAGACAATTAACAGCAGATTGACTAAGTGAATTATATGGTATGGTAGAAGGTGATGAGGAGCTTGGGGGAGGGGAGGAAATAGAGCAAATAAGAGGGATCCAGTGTGATGGGGTGGTAGAATGTATTTTTCAAACTGAGTATGAGGGCGGGTTGCTTTAAGAAATTCGAACATTCGAACAAAGAATCTTGCGGTATGGAAGAAGAGTTTTGCAGGAAGTAGGAACAGTCAGTGCAAAGACCTTAATGTGGAAACTTGCTTGACTTGTTTGAGGAACAACAAAGGACCAAGGAAGCTGGAGTAGGGTGAGATTAAAGGGAGAGTAGTAGGGACTCAGGTCAGATTGGCAAGGGGTGTGGGAGGTGGGACAGATGATGGCATGTTTGAAGACTTAGACATTTGAAGACTTAGAATGAAATGCGGCTCCAGAGTTTTGAGAGGAGGAATAGCCCAATTTGACTTACATTTTAAATGGATTTTTCTGGCTGGTGTCTTGTGATGGTGAATCAGGAGACCAGCTTGCAGGCTCTGCAGTATTCTGGACGAGAGATGGAAATGGCTCAGACCAAGGGGACTGGCAGTGTAGATCCTGAGAAAGGTCAGATCGCCAAACCATTCAACTCCCCTCCCCCCCCCCCAAAAAAATTATTTTCAAACTTAGGACAAACAAGGGAGATTTTAAAGTTATTATCAGGTTTCTCTGCCAAAACAATATAGAACTTATTTCTTGGTCCGCTTGTATACAGATTTGAGCTCTGTTCCTTATATGTTACTTAAATAGGTTCAAGCTTTTCTCTGGAAAACAATTATCCTTAGGAGGTGGGAGCTTTGCATATTTGATTATCAGATATGCATTTCCTGCTCACTGTCTTTCTGGAAATTCTATTTTCTGTGAAACCTCAGATGGATGGTAATAATAAATGTTTGCTCAGCAGCAGCTGGTCCCAGATTGTTATCCTGTCGTGAACATATTTTATTTATTCATCTTCATTTTTTTTAACCTCTTTTGGTAGCCTTTGCTTTTCTCTAGGCATTATATGTGAAATAAAAATATGTAGTGCTTATAAAAATATGTAGTGCTTAATGTGTTCACTTTCAAGTTTCTCTCACTGAATTAAGTACAATTGTATTTATACTAAAAGCCTCACGCAACCTGCTGGGCAACACTGCGGATTTAAATAAGAACCTGAAAAATGAGGAAAAGATCTTCAAACATTGCATAACGTTAGGACAAGTGCTCCACTTTTTCAAGTGCCTTTGCAGGGAGGTCTTTAATGTTGACTTTGTACTAAGAATGTTGCTTTCAAAAGAATTTGTTTAGTGTTAGAGCTGAAAGGGTTAGGCAGAGAATGGAAGAACCCGTCCCATGAAGCTACTAGAGCATCAGTATACTTCTTATTTTGTACTAAGTGAAATGAAAAAAAAAATTTCTTTTTGGACCATAATGTTCTGTTTGTGCTCCTTTCAAATGGGTGACACACTTTATCTGATGATCATATTATCCAGATCAGTCTTAGATAATATTTAGTAACCCAAAACTGAATGAAAGTTATTTATTCTACTGCCTGTGTGACTTAGGGATTATTTTTTTTTCTTGGCTAGACTTGTCTGATCTTAGTGTGAATAACTCAATTGTTCAAATCCGTTAGGAATGACCACCAAATAAACTGATAAATTTAAACAAGTTGTTCTTAACTCTGATAGCTTGTCTTTTGAAGGTAAAATTTGAATAGTTGGTAAGGCTATGGTCTTCGGTGGCAAACAGATCTGTATTTTGACCCCAACTTTCTGACTTACCAACTTTGCAACCTTGATCAATATATTCAATCTTCCTGAGCTTCTGTTTTCTCAACACAGACACAGAAAGTTTACCTTATAATGTTGCCATAAACAGAAAGAGGAATACTGTTTGTTCATTAGCTTCCAATTGCTACCTCACGAATTACTGCAAGCTTTGTGTCTTCGCACAGCACCCATTTCATCATCCCCTCACTTCTGTAAGTCAGAAGTTCAGGAAGGCTCCATGGGGTGGTCTGCTTAGGGTCCCACGAGGCTGAAATTAAGGTGTCAAGTGTCAGCCCACCCAGGCTCTTACCTGGAGAGGTTGGGTGAGAGTCTGTTTCCAAGCTCATTGAGGTTGTTGCTAGACTGGTTCTGTGTACTTGTAGGACTGAGATCCTCATTTCTTGGCCGGCTACTGGCTGCAAGACATCCTCAGCTTCTCAAGCCACTTTTGTGCCGTGGTGTGTGCCCTGTTCGTTTTCAAAGCCGTAAGCAGCATGTTGAAACTTTCTGGTACTTGGCAACTCTCTGTCTTCCCTTCTGCAGACTCTGCCTCATGCTCTTTTCCGTTTCTGCTTCTTAGAGAGCGTGTGATGATTTGGGGCTCACCTGGATAAGCCAGGCACTATAGCTATTTTAAGGTCAACTGATAGTAACCTTCATTACATCCGCCAAAAACATTTTGCCATGTAATATGGTCGCGGAGGTAACACCAAGGGGTGGAGTCATGGGGGACAAAATTCTGCCTACCACATTTTGCAAAATACTTAGCATGCATTGCTTTAAACAGGGCGAATGCTGATGATTGGTTGTTTACAGCAACAATGAGGACAACACACCCATGCGGCAGGCGTCTTTACAGTCTAAACAAATGTGCTACCCTGAAGTAAATTCCAAGGCATGTTAGTTACTATGACTGTTTTTAAGTTGCCTTGTTATGAAGTTGGACAATACCAGAGTATTTCAATGACAACTTTATTCACCTAAAATGAGGAATGAAAATTAGAGAGGAGGTGTTTCTGAGGTTTGTGGGAGCTGGGGACTGAGCGGATTGATAATAAGACAATGTACATTGTGCTCACAGGAAAGGGAATCCGCTTTTCTGAAGGAGTCCTTATGTTAGAAATCATTGGATAAATGTGACAGGAGACATTGGGATGGTGACAGCACCATTAGCTGTATACAGCAAAGAACGGTAAGAGAAAGGGCATTCCAAGGAGAGTAATTGAAGAGAGCAGAAAGGGACTCTTACAGGGTTTACCCAGAGTGAAAAGAACTAAGGGTACCAGCAGTGTGTACATAGAAACTGGATTCATTAACTGGATATTTATTAAGGTTTACAATATTTAAAACACAACAGCATTGGAAGAAAATCAAAGAAACACAAAAAAAGTGAAACTCATCATATGAGAGATGCTGTTTATGCCCACCCTCATTTCTTTATCACTCTCCATCCCCAGGATTTCTCAACCTTGGCACTGTTGTCATTTTGGGCAGGTTAAAAAAAATTGTTGTGGGGGCTGGGGTGAGGGGGTTCCAGATGTTGTAGTATGTATAGCGGAATCCCTAACCTCACCCACCAGATGCCAGTAGTCTCTTCCCCTTCCCAGTTATGACAGCCAACAGTGTCTCCAGAAGTTGCCAGATTGCTCCTGGTTGAGAACCACTGAGCTAGACCAGTGGTTCATACACTTGAGTGTTCATCATAATCACCTGGAGGGCTTGTTAAACCAGATTGCTGGACCTTAGCCCTAAAGTTTTGGCTTCAGTCTTGGGTACTGCTTGAGAATTTGTATTCCTATTGATGATATCTCAGGTGATGCTGATGCTACTGGTCCAATGACCACACTTGGAGAACCACTGCTATAGATACCTAAAGCTTCCTGCTGCAATCACCTGACACTGAGGGCTTTCTCTGGCACTCTGCCGTCTCGAAGCAGGCATAAAGCATTAGAGAATCAGTGACCTGGGAGTAGCCAGTAGGGGGTAGCAATTAGGGAGGGGAGTAGGTAAATACCTCATGTCTCTTACCTCTCAGGTAAGGTTCTTCACAATTTCCCAGCAGTCTTCTCAGCAGCATCTGCTCATTAACTAATCTCTACTGGCTTCTTCCCTCTTTGTCTCACTTTTCTCCTCCTCTACTTGCACTTTCTGGTACCACCTCCCAAATGAACTACATTTGCTCAAACCCCTATATGGCAGTCGCCTTCCAGGAAAACCTAAATTAGGGCACATGTTATAACTATGAATTCTAGGTTTTTCTTTTTTCTTTTTCTTTTTTTTTTTTCAAGGTCTGTTAACTTTTCCTCCCTTTAGCTCAGAGGTTCTCAGCTGGGAGCAAATCTGCCCCTCTCTGCCCTGGGATATTGGCAACATCTAGAGACACTGCTGGTTGTTCCAGAGGTGGTTGATAGAGAGGCACCATTGGCATTTAGTGGATGGAGGTCAGGGATGCTGCTAAACATCCTACAAGAAAGAAATGTAGACACAGGACAGCTCCTACAAGAAAGAATTATCTGGCTCCAAATATTAGCAGTGCCAAAGCTGAGAAACCGAGTTCTAGCCTAAAGGATCCAAGGAAGATGCATACCCAGGAGTATGCAGTTATCCTCTCTGGAATTACAAGCTTAAGTTCAAGTTCAAGATCAGATTCTGAAATTGTAGCCATTCGGCTACCTGAGAAATAGTGGGCACACTCATTCCAAAGTATTTTTTTTTCTTATCCTGTGAATTGGAGTATCCTTATTCCATAAGATCTTTGAACTTCTTAAAAAATACTTTCCCAGGGACGCCTGGGTGGCTCAGTCGGTTAAGCATCTGCCTTTGGCTCAGGTCAGGATCCCAGGGTCCTGGGATCAAGCCCCACGTGGCACCCTGCTCAGCGGGGAGTCTGTTTCTCTGACCTTCCCCCCTCTCACTCTCTCTCTCATTTAAAAAAAAAAAAAAAAAAAAAAAAAAAACTTTCCCAAAAGTCTATGTTCAGTTTTCAGTAGATGCAATTTTAGGAAGGATTAAAAAATTCAGTTAATATGTTAATAGATATTTTTGAAAGTCTTGCCTTTTCTGTTTTTCTTGCATTCCTTCACCCCTTAAGGAAAATACCAGCTGCTTGTTATGTGTGTTGAAGTGTATCCCAGGTCAACGGATTATGCAACTGTATATGCCCATCAGAGCAGCCTATAAGAAAAGAGGGTGGTCACCAGGTTGTTTCTATAGAAATATCAAATTAATTTTTGGCAGAAGATTGAATTGCCATTGTGTTGCTGGAAATTGGTATATTTGGATAACTGCTTTCAAGTTTTCTCTTCTGCTTAAATTGTTACCATTCAAAGAAGTTTCTGGATACCTGACACATAGGGCATTTTTCTCAGTGTAATCTTTTGAAATGTGGAATACTAATGAAAATGTTCAAATCAATCAATATAAAAAAAGCTAACCTTGATAAATGTACAGTAAAATATAACAGAAGAAAAAAACAGAACCACTGTATAGAGACAAGTGTTTCTTTTTTAAATACAAAAACTGAAGATAAACTAACTTCTGAACCATTGATATGAAAAGGAGAGAAAAAATAGAAGTAGGACAAGAAGCTGAATTTAAATATATCCTCTTATAATAATAATTTCTCAAAAACTTTTAAAAATAAATGGATCACCTCAATTTTTAAAATTGATAGTGTATTATTTTCAAAAATTCAACTTTTATCAGTGTTACAGTAGTCAAGATGAGTAGGTGTGACTGATTTTTAATCCCATTTATTCCTCAGAAATCTGACATCAATCATTAAAGTTTTAAAATTCGGATCAGTATTTCTTTTCTTTTCCTTTTTTTTTTTTTTTTTTAATATCACACAGCCTAAAACGAAACTATTAAGTAATTAGGTACAGGTAAGTTCTGCTTGCAGTAATTATACCAAAAAAGCTATTTAATATCATTGGGTGGCAGATTAAAATAGAAGTCCATTTTGTGTCACAGTATTTCATTCAGCAACCTTCGTACTTAAAAAAAAAAAAAATCTAGCCATAAGACAGTCACCACTTTTAAAACCTTAGATTATTTGTGCTTCCATCTGGAAGACAATGTTTCATGTGGCAGCTTTTCTAGAGAATATACGGTGAAGTAACATTGGTGGGGCAAGAGAGAGGAAGTTGGGGGAGAGAGAGATGATGAATGAGAGGTATGATTTGGGACATCTAAATAGGAGCAATGATTTTAGGGAATACATTTCTGCAAATTCTTTTTAAAACACTAATTTTACTCTACGAAAGATGTTACATTTTGTCTGTTTATATACAAAGTAAAGTGATTATGTATCCAAAAAAATGTGGGGATTATGGATAAATGACAGTAGGTCCTCTTTACTAATTGAAGAGAATAAGTGAAAAGGTTGAAAATCTGTATAATTTAGGTGTACCCATTTTGTTGTGATTTATTTTCTGTTCCTTACAATACAAAGGTTTAATATCAAAAAACAAATTTCTGAGACTTTAAGATAGAAGGAGAATTAAAAACTAACATTCTTAGTGACAAAAAGACCCTAAACATTCCTATTTGGACATGTCATTTCATTTTTTGTATTGTTTCACCTTGAATTTGATAGGTAAGTACCCCAAGCTCTTTGGGTATACTTTTCTCTAACTCCACCCAAAACCAGGAAGATCATGGCCATATTTATTGTTTAGACAAACTGTCATACAAGGTGATTGGTTTGGGAACGATCATATCTTCCTTGAGGATGTATAGTTGATGAATGGAACATAATGAAATTTAAATTCCCTTAAACATACAATAAAACTCCTAAAAAAATCACAGGAAAATGTATTTGATATGATTTTTATGTCACTGGATGAGCTCGGCTCATGGATTTGGGGCATGATTCAATACAGTGTATTATCTCTCAAAGGCTACTTTGAGAATCAGCATAGCACTGTCTATCTAGAACGGACTAAATAAATGTAAATATTTGCCCTACTTGAAAAACTATAGTCTTCAAGTGAATGGAGGGGATTCTAGTCTCCTGAAGGGAAAATCAATTAGGTGAAGGGTGAGCTTGTCTCAAAATAGCTGCATTACCTAAGGCAAACCAACCACCCATTCAGAGAAAGAATATTACCATCTGGAAAATGATACACTAACCAAAATTTAACATAAGGCTAACTTTTTAAACAGGCATGATTAGATTCTCTGCTCCTCGGTGCTTATATCAGCCCTTGGTAAAACACTTGATGTGAGGTATAGTACTTGAGCAGTAAAGCACTATGCAATATTTGCTGCCCTCAAAGCTAGTTGGAAGCATTCAATATCTTTTGGAGAACAAGGAGACACTGACTATGTTTAGGGAAATGATTTGGACAGTGTGGAAAAGGATGCAAGGTGCTGCTGTTGTTTTGATTATTGCTATCCATTAGGAGCTGCTATTAATGGATGAGCCTTGTAGAGAAGTGAAATGAAGGTCCAGGTAAATGCTGCTTGACTGACCTGGTGACGACAAACCCAAAAAATTGAAAGTCTCATATGGAGATGTTGACACAGTACTTGTGCACTCATATTTAATCTCCAAATTAGATGTAGTTATTGTTGACCTTCTAATTTGTAGAACTATGTTTAATATGACAGAAGCCATGTTGAAATGTGTCTAGATTAGTAGCTAAGAATTATTTTGATTTGTTTTTCCTTTAAGGGTTCAGTGAGAGAAAAGATTATGGATACATAAGAGATTGGGAAGCATAGTGGCAAGGTAGAAATTAAGGTGATTATGAAGCCAATGGAGATGAATGGGAAAACTGGGATATATTTTGAACTGGTCCATTTCTTTACTCATTATAGGAGTCATTATAGGACAGCTTCTTCAATTTCTAATAGCCCACTCTGGTCATATCTCTATTTAAAGGGAATCAGAATATATAAGAGTGGACAAGATTATTTAACACATTGGCTAACATGCCATCCAGTTGGATTATTTTTATAATCCAATTAATTTTATCACTGTGGAGGAAGAAAAATAATTTTCCCTCCATCCTTCTTAGTTCTTGGCTGAGACCTCTATAACAAAAAGACAGAATAACAAGAGGTGAACAGTTTATTAATGCATACACAGTACACATCACATGGGAAAACCCAAACCAAGCAACTCAAAAATGGCAACTTACAATTCCATCTTATAGAGCATCTTCATAAAGAACAATAAGTTTGTAGAGAAATGACATGACAAAAGAAAGCAGTGTTTGGCTTTCAAGGGCGGCAAACCGTGAGTAAATATATGGTAGGAAACTAATGGAGTGTTTGTGTGAAGATTCCTTCATTGATGTTTCTGGGCTGTAAGAATGTCTTCTTTCCTCCAGCTACAAGAAGAATAGGCTTTGTATGGGAGTTTTATCTCCTGCTTTCAGGAAGAAAAAGGAGGGTCCAGAGTGTCCTTCCTACACCTGCTGTTTCTTAAGTACCTTTAATTTGAAAAATCAGTATGCGAAGTGGCATATTTTGGGATAACATGTCTGGTTTCCTTCAGTATCTTACCTTCATCTATGTGGAAAAAAATAATGCCAATAGCCATGGCTTTTACAGATCTGAGTATTCAGAGAATTACAAAACATTCTTGTGCTTTACCTTTATGTCTTGCACTTTACTAGGTCTAGGCTGAAATAAGAGTGAAATTTTTGACATGTCAAGCCAAATTTTTGATGCTATTGTTCAATGAGTGGAACCAGAGGACTGAGATAAAAATATAATACTTTCTTTTCACATCTAAAGCATGAGACCCATTTTCAGTGTGAAGGATAAAACTAACCCTTCTGGCTAGCGGATACCACGCAGCTTCATTTTTATTTCAGTCCTTTGGCTACAGACAAACAAACAGAAAGCCAAATAATTTTATTTCCTTTTTGATTCTCTGCTTTGAGGGAAAGAGGGTATAAGGATATTAAAGGCAGTGTTTGGCTTTTTTGTAAAAGACCCCAACATATTTCTGGCTAATAAGATGAATAAGGTTAGAATGAAAAGTAGAAGTCTTTTTCAGTCATACAATTTGTGGGACAAAGACACCCATATGTGGTACACTGAGATCTTAGCTTGTGCAATCAGAGGCCATCAGAACTGAATAGACTAAAATTAATTTGAAGTAATGAGAATGTTCTTATTCCCTAGAACTGGGCTTCTGTTTCCTGCCCCTCCCCTGCAACTACCACTAAACCTCTGTTTGTTCAGTTGTAAAACAAAGCATTCGAAACTGTGAGACAAAAATTAAAAAGGCACAATAAAAAGGCACAAGAGTCACATCTATTACTGAGTGTAAATGTGGATCAAGCAATTGTTTAGGTAAATCCCAAATGATAAATAACATTGTATATGATAGTCTTTCTACCATAAAAAAAAATCCCTCATTGATTTATATTTTAGTATGCTAACCCAGTTTTGGAAAATCCAAGGCATATTTAGTTGAAGTGAAAGAAAGTTAACTGCTATTTTAATTTTAAAGAAAATTGCAAAGGTTAGTGGTATAATTTTATGAGCATAGCATGCACAATTACAGCAGGCATGACTGGCCAGAGTGGATTATATTTTACACGTAATTAGTCTAGACACGTGTTGGAGCCACTAAGAAGAGGGCAGTTGGCTGGTTTTGCTAACACTTGCTTCACTCCTGGCATACTCATTTAAAAAAAAAAAAAGTATTTGCTTTTAGTTTTTCATAGTAAAGCAGTTTTTGTAATAATATTGGGTAAATAAATAGGTATCTTCCAAAGCTATGTGTTATCTTAAGTAATCTAACTTGTTATTGATTTTTTTTCCTGCAATAAGAAAGTTAATAGTTGGAGTTGTATGTAGTTGCTATAGTAACTCACACAAGTGTGTTTCTCTTGAAGGGGAAGCTTATGATTAATTTGTCTTTTAACCTATTTTATTATGACAACACCCATGAAATGCAGGAACAGACATCTGTAGTTCTAATGATTTTATCTTTTTTACCTGAAACCCCCTAAATAATATTTTCAGATTTTAAAAAATGTTAATTAGTAAAATTAGTTTGAACTTCAGGTAAGAGTAAGCATATCTCCATAAAAGAACATTTTAAAAAACTTCTAAAATATTCAGTCCTTTGTATTATTTTACATTTTATGAAGTTCGTTAATGTTCTACCCAAACAAAATTTAAATTTATGAGTCTTTTATTACTTCACATAATGCTTTTAAAGTAAAAATAACATTCAACTTAAGATGGCAAATGTACTGCTACTTCAGAATATATTAACATATCTTATTTTAATATCATGTATTATTTGGCTTAAATTTGCATGTGCATGTGTCTCTATTTCTATTTAAATATATAGATTTCTTTCACAAATACTGCTTCCTGTAGTCTTCATAAACTAATGTTAAATAGTTCTCTAACTTTTTTTGATAATCTTATATTAACTTCTATTTTTAACCCAAGATGCAAGTCTGAATGGCTATAGGAGCCAGCCAGGCAATGAAAGTGAGTGAAATGGCCAAGGTGGAAGATAATAAAGAGTAGTCAGGACTGGAGATCAGGTGCCGAGCAGAAAGATGGCAGCTCCTTTACACGCCCTGGTAAGTATTGATGTATGGAATATGTACTAGAGTTTTTCCAATTTTCAAAGAAAACCCAGAATTCTGAGTGCTGATGTGAAACCTGTTTGCATCTAAATCTAGAAAACCAAAGTAATTTAATTTTTGAAATGTACCATGAAGGGTCAAACCATCTGCACTTTTTGTTTGGATCACCAGCTGTCATTTTGCATAGTCTGCTTACCTCAAGGGGAAACTTGCACCTCTGAAACACAAAACCATGAGCTGTCGATGTGTTTTGATCCACTGTAAAGTACCAGAATTTATATTCTTGTTTTATAGATGCAGAAAGCAAAATTTGACTGATTGGCTGAAATCAACATCATATATCATCAGCAGTCTTAAAAGAATGGATCCCCTCTTGCTATTTTAAAGCCAAGTTATGATCTTTGACCTAATTATTAAAATTCTGTGTTGCGATGAACAGAGACCTCCATAGGGAAGAAACATTTCAAAGCAATAGAATGGTTTGGGTTTGGGCTATTGGGGCAAATGATTGAATTATGCACAGGTACTTTGTAGGATGAAGCCGCGTTGAGAGAAAGGACAGAGAGTGGTTGTCAGGGAGGAAGTAGAAGAGATGGAGATGTGACTAGAGGAGTAATGGGGGTGAGTTGATTGGGGAGGATCAGTTTTACCATTATGAGTTCAGGTTAACTTCCTCCCAGTCTTCTAATAACACCTTCAATAAAATCTAGATTGTATTTCATCACTTTCAGAGGTGGGTATCTGTTGGTACTGTTTATTAATGTTGTTTTTGCTGGATATTAGAACATTCTAAAATTGGTCTTATGGTATAACCAGGCAACCTGAGAATGCCCAGTACAACAGAGTTACCTTGGATTCTATCTCCTGCTATTTTATTGAATAAGACACTACTCAGAAAGCAATAGTTTTGAAATGAGAACTTATGGAGATGCAACGGTAAAGATTTATTGTAGCAGCTGGATACATGAGGAAGGAAGGAAGGGAAATTGAATGGAGAGGGTGGATGGAGAACTGCCATATGGCACAATTTTGGGAGTCACTGTGCTGGCCTGGGATGGAGGTGCATCTGCCACTACTCTTTTTTTGCTTCCATCTCATATGGTTTTCTTAAACCGTGTTCCTTGCAACCTGATACTTTACTTCATAATAGGATTATGAAGTAAGATCCATGGGATCTTTAGGGAGCCTGCCCATTGTGTCCTCCCTTCATTCTAATAAGGCAGTGCAGTAGATGCAGACCCCTGACAAGACAGAATGTGGCCGGTGATGCAATGGTATGAAGTCCTAGGATTGGGTGTCCCTGAATCTGCTAAGAGCAGGGTGAAGTTCTTGTTTGTTTTTTAAGATTTTTATTTATTTATTTATTTATTTATTTATTTATTTATTTATTTATTTATTTGAAAGAGAGAGAGCATAGCAAGAAAGAGTGGGCAAAGGGTGGAGGGAGGGGGGGAGAGAATCCCAAACAGACTCCCTGCTTACCAGGGAGCCCCACTTGGGGCTCAATCTCACGATCCTGAGATCATGACCTGAGCAGAAATCAAGAGTCAGATGCTTAAATGACTGAGCCACCCAGGTGCACCCCCACCTTTTTAAAAGATTTTGTTTATTTATTTGAGAGAGAGAGAGCATACAAGAGAGAGCATGAGCAGAGGGAGGGGCAGAGGGAGAGGGAGAAGCAGATACCCCGCTGACCAGGGAGTCCCATGTGGGGCTTGATCCCAGGACCCCAGGATCATGACCTGAGCTGAAGGCAGATGCTTAACACACTGAGCCACCCAGGCAACCCCAAGATGAAGACTTTGTTAAAGCTATGTTAAAGTAGCCTCTTGGGACAAACAGGGATATCTCAGGAAGCATAATAAATGTGGACTTTGTAGTCATGAATTTGACTTGAAACTCTGCTTTTTTTTTTTTTTTTTTTCCCCAACGTGGTGACCCAGGGCAGGTCACTTCTTTGTACCTGCAGGGGAGGAAAATTTTCCTCGACCCTCTTAAGGCCCCTGACTGGATCTAAAATTAAACTAACAAAGACAGATCAACAGGAGAAAAGCATATACATGTTACTAATTTTTTGTATGTACATAGGAACCTACTCAAGAGAATGATGCCCCGAAGAAGTAGCCAGAGCTGGAAGCTGTTAGACATATTAGACCAAGAAATAATAAGGATATGAAGAATGACAAGACAAAGAGGTTTGGACTGGGGGTAGCAAATGGAGAAGTAGTAGCTAGGAAGATGAGGGTTCATTTAACAAGATTTGTTTGTACAGATTTCTCACCCCCAAATTCCCTGTCTCTGATGGCAGCAATGTCTTCCTTCCTCCTGGTACAGGAAGAATGCCTTTCAAATGGGAGACTTATCTCCTGCTCTTAGGGAAGGGTGGGGTAAGATTGGGGTGAGGTCAAAGTGACTTCCTGCCATTTTCTCAGACACTTTCAGCTTAAAGTCTTCAGTATGCTGAGGTGCCATATTTTGGGGTAGTGTGTCCCGAACCCCATCAAGCTCTTTCACAATAATTATGTTTCTCAGGTTGTACAGTCCTTAAGTCTTGTGATTGTTTTGGAAACATCTTCTTTCTTCTTTCATAAAAATAAAACCATGTGTATTATGAAAAAAAGAGAACTTTGTTACCAAATCTGAACTATTATGAGGATGACTACTATAAAGAATGATGCCACATTTCAACATTTTTTCAGGAATTGTTACTTCAAAATACAAAAATTTTGTAGGAAACATAATTCACAGTGGCAAACCATAGTCTGAAATGAAGAAATTTCCACACAAATAATACTATGTCAGACAATAATTACTGAAGTGACTTAAAGAAGTGAAACAACTTCTAAAATAGTTAACATTCATAAAGAAACTTTACTGCGTATACATAATATATACTATATATACATAAAATCTATGTATACTTTTTATTTAAATGTAACTCTAAAAAAGCCTTTTATCTTTGAAATAGTTTCAGATTTATAAAATATAAGCAAAGAAATTGCAAAAATACTTCATATATTTCCCTCGTACCTTTCACACAGCTTCCCCAAATGTTCCCTCACATAAGCTTAGTGCAATTTCTCAAAGTAAAAAAATTAATATTGATGCCATATTATTAACTAATTTGCAGGTTGAATTTCTCCATTTGTTCCTCTAATATATTTTTTTGCCCCAGAACACAATCAGACATCTCAAACAACTAGAAGTCTCATCTCCTTGTCACCTCCAGTCAAGGAAGAGTTTCTTAGTCTACCTTTGTCTTTCTTTGGCTTTTAAGAGTACTTGCCAGTTATTCTATACAATGTCCCTCACTTTGGCTTGTCTGAGGGTTTGTTGTGATTTGATCAGGTGTCCCTGGAAGAATTCCACAGAAGGTCACGTGTGTCCTTCGTAGTGTACTACCTTTGGAGGTACATGAAGTTGACATGCTTCACTACCAGTGATTTTAACTTTGGTCTCTTGCTGAGGTAACTTTTGTTTTTAACAAGCTAAAATAACTGATGAAATTATCCATGTTTTCAATCCTCTGTTTTAAAATTTTTTGAGCAGTAGATATGTTTTCTAATTAGTAGTTACCTTAAATTGAACCAGTTGTAAAATATAATAATTAGCCCTCAGTAGGTTCTAGATTATAATAAAGCACTGTTTTACACATTAAAATATAAAGTACCATTTATACGTTATGTGTCTACATCATATGTATAAAATGCATAGTAAAGTATACAGTTTTTATCCTTAGTAAAAGTTAATAATAGTATATAATAAAAATAGTAATTCTTGGCATACTTTTGATGTTTTTGTTGATACTGTTCATGTAGAAATAGAAAATAATGGTAGCTGCATTTTGGAAGAATCCAAATTTTATTTCTGAGTGTGGAGTTAGTAAAAGAATATAGTAACAAAGAACATATATTTGCTGAGAAAGTTTTGTTGCTGCTTATTAAAATGTTTTCTGAACTAGGATATTTATTTCATTGCTGAAATGTGACTTAGCATTAGCAGGCTTTTAGATGTGTTGTAATAAATTTATAGTTGAATGACATTTTCTTCCAACTTCTTTGATTCTACTAGCATCTCTGATGATTTTTTCCAAAATTATAAAGTAGGTTCTCAGAAATTTTTCTGGGACATTGATAGAGTGTCCCTTGAAAATGGTTCCTATGGCTTTAATTTGTAACAGTCTCATACACTTGTTAGGACTATGTCTCGTTCCCTGAATGGGTTCCTCATCCTGTGGTTGACAGATGGTACTTATTTTATCTCGAGAGAAATGGAGTAAAACAGAAGTTTGTCTTAAAAAAAAAAGAAAAAGCCTTTAAAGCCATTTTAATACTTGGCCTTTCAAGATAAGATAAGAAATTAAATGAAAAACACTTTGTTACAGCCACTGAATTCCCATGTTGGCATAGTCTCTTCTGTATCTTTCATAATAATTACTTATAAAGAATGGAGCCATATAAAGAGTGGAAGTCCAGCTGATTAGAGGAAACTGAGGTGTTTTTGTTTTTTTTTGGTTTTTTTTTGGTTTTTTTTTGACATAGCTCCTAGATGACCAGTGAAGCAGTGAGAGTCTAGCATGCCAGCTTGGTTTGGGACTTCTCAAAGGCTAGTGCTCATTTGATGGTGTGTGGTAAGCATACAGTAGACTATAACCTACATACATAGAGGTAGGAGTTTGGGGATAAAATAAGGTGGGTGTTTGTAGCACTTTGCAAAGAACGTTCATCTCCCCTCATCATGAATATCATCACACTACTCCTTAGAACTTCAATCAGAGGGAGGTATCCTTATTGATATATTACAGAGCAGGGAACTAAATTTCTGAGTGAGAAGGTCATCAGCCAAAGATTACAGAATTACTTAACAAGCGTATTGAAACTCGAACCCAGGTCTTCTAACACAAAATGCTGCCATCTTTCCATTATACTACTTTCCCTTTTGTGATTTTCATTGTCAGATTACAACCTAGAGCTCTGAAGATTATTTTGAGTTTAGATGTTTTCAATGGGATTGATATGTAGAAATTGATTAGGATATGTCAAATTACAACTGGGTCTTCATGTGGTTCATACATTTACATCTGCTTTTCAGATCTCTCTTCAGAGCTATAGAACTATATAATCAATGACGTATCGGACAGCTTTACTTGTCTGTCTCAAAAACATCTCATAATTAGCGTGCCCAAAATCTATCAGTCCCAGTTCAAATCCCACCAAATTCCAGTCTCTTCTAGTTCTTCCTCTCTAAGTGAACATCAGAAATAGAGGGCAGGGTTGACACCTTCCTCTCCCTCGCTCTCCTCTCCCCTCTCCATATCCAACATATTGTAGAAATCTTGACAGTTTCTAACCCTTACATATTTTTTTTTCTAGTGGATGCTTTTTGCATATCTCCATTTCTATCACCCTAACTCAAACAATCATCATCATCACTGCCTGGACTTCTGCCATGGCTCCCTAGTTGAAACATAAGCACCTATTCTGGCCGTTCTCCAACATATTTTGTACTCTGTAGATGGAGGATTTTTTTTTAATGCAAATCTGATCATGCTTAAAACACTTCATTGGCTTTTCATTATTCTTTGGATAAAGATCAAATTCTTAACATGGCTTATAAAATGCTGAGTTGTTTGGCACCTGCCTAATTTTCCAACGTCATCTCATACCAATCCAAAACAAATCCAGGGGTGTCTTGGTGGCTCAGGGGTTAAGCATCTGACTCTTCCTTTCAGCTCAGGTCATGGTCTCGGGGTCACAGGATCAAGCCCTACATTAGGGTCTTACTCAGCAGGGAATCTGCTTGAGATTCTCTCTTGCCCTCTCCTTCTCCCCCTCCCCCTGCTTACATGAGCTCTCCCTCTCTAAAATAAATAAATAAATCTTAAAAAAAAAGAAAATAGGCAAATCCAAAATTCCCTGACCTTCTCTCCATGACAGTCACTGCCTTCAGCCTCCTTGGCTTTCTTCTCTTCCTTGAACAGGTCAGTCTCCATTCCACCTCGGAGTTGAACAGGTCAGTCTCCATTCCACCTGCTCCTCTACCTGGTATATTTCTCCTTCGCAACCACTTCCCTGACCTTTTACCTGTTTAATTTCTATTATTTCCTCAGATCCGATTGTAATTGTTCCTTCTTTAAATAAATCTTCTCTGACCTTGCAGACATGGTCAATTTCTCCCTTTCATAGTAGAGTGACCTATTTTGTAGCACCACTTACAGTTACAGTTTTCATTCCTTTGTGGGAGTCATTACTTAATGTCTGTTTCCACCTCTCAAGTGTAATCTCCATCAAAGAGAAAATGTTTCTTTTATTTAGCTCACCCTGTGCCACCTCCCCAGCTGCCACAGCACCTAAGCTGGCACCTACCACATTTAATGAAGGGGTTGGTATATGAATAGCATTTTCCATGGATCTTTTTCATTGAGCCAGAGTAATCTAGACACCAATGCATCAGCATGGAGAGCACCTGTTGTTGGGTCAGGCCTGGAAGAAGTTTTATGTGGGGTAAGTATCCAACATAGAGAGGGTGTGAGTTGTAACCTAGTAGGAAGCAAAACTCAAAAGTCAGAAGAATACTAAGTAGATCTCAATGAATGAAAGCAAGATGAGGTTATGACCTGGGTCATGACTTTCACATCCAGGAAGTCTGGTGATTAGATTAGGAAGCCCAGTGTCTCTGGGCCTGGTTGTCCCTTTCTTAAGTTGTTGTTGTTGTTGTTTGTTTTTGTTTGTTTTTATAATAGCTCTATAGTTTTTGCTCGAGGAACTACCCTTTCTATATTGAAGGCTATCTTAGAAGAATAATAGACATTAGTCTCAGTTTTTAATCTAAATCCAAATAGTCTTTTCTGGATTTTTTAATCCTGAGTGGGGTGGCCCAAGTACAAACATATTTGGAATTAATTCATTCCTCAGACTATCCCTGAAGTCATTGGTTGTAAGTTCTACTTGTCTAGACTCTGGAGTTGCCTTCGTTCTTGTAACTTCTGAAACAAACCATGCAGGTTTCCCTTGGTTTCCTTATGCTTCCAATAAGTTATTTTATCTATTTATTTATTGTCTTTTTCTCTCTTTATACCTGTCTATTTATCCATCCATCCACCTATCTCATCTATCCATGTAGGTGTAAGATGGTCAATGTTGCTTTCTGTTGCTTGTAGTAATATACATGTTAAAGTCACTATAGGATCAGGTCTGTGGTTGAATAAATGCAGGGAATTACATGTCTGTTGTGGATTCACATCACAGGTTTTTAAAAACTGAGAATGATAAGGTTAGATGAAAAAATATATATTATAGGTTAAATATTAGCCCCAAATGAGAGATACAATTTATAAGATACATCTTTTATGGGAGGTAATTTTCTTTCATTACAAAAAACTGTAATAAACTAAACTTAAATATTTCTGGCAGGTGGATATATTTTATGTTTGTATATATTTTAAATGAAATTATGGTGGACAGTCTATTCATGTGTGTTGGCAAATCTGCTTTGACAGCTCAAAGGAATGAGAGAAGGTTAACAGAGAAACATCAGCCACATTCTGTGGCACAGGAAGAAAGGAGAGTATGGGGGGTCACCTCCAGCTCAGATAGAGCCCCTCACCATGTGGAAAATTGAACCCTTTTTTGTTTTAAATTCTCTTTCATCTTAGGGATGAAACTTCCAAAAAATTCCATTTACTTATCAATCATTTGTGGGCTTTTTAAAAAAAGCCACCGGTGTACTCACTTATTTTATTTCATTCTCTGTTCTAGATGTCATTCTCATATTAGAAGGTCTCCCAAAGATGAGAGAGAGTCTAGAGAACAAAGTTATGCCCTGGTTCTAGCAGATGACCCGTATTAATAGACATTCTAAAATAAGAGCACAGCAGAAATTGCTAGTTTAAATGAATGATACCCTGTAGTAAACACAAAGACTTCCCGGTGACTTCTATATGAATTCAATAAACTTCAATTACTCTACGCTTGAAAACGTCTAAATTGTTAATCCAATGGACCAAATATTCTCAGAATTTCTACCTCTGTGTAAAGTCTTCTACCATGAAAATTCTGATTGTTAATTATTTGCCAAAACTGGTTGAGAAGGGACAGTGTTATCATGATTTTTCTTTCTTTCATTACTTTGAAAGTTGTTCACTTCATGCGTTCATTCAACTAGCAACATTTGAGAATTCACTGCGTGCTTAGTATGAGACACTGTAGTTACAAAGATTAGTAGGATGGAATCTTTGTCCTCCTGTTACTCAAAGTTTCATTAATTTATTACAAAAAAAAATACATACATGCTATTTTAATATGATGCTTTCGGCTGCAAGAAACAAAAGCTGTGTACTTTGGATACAGTAAAAAATTAGAAAATCCAACAGCTCAAAAGTGAGAAGAGTGCTTCAGGGTTTTTGTTTTTATTTTTTTTTTTTATCTTTTCTCTCAGCCATATATAATGAACTGTCTTTTATTATCGGCTTTACATTCATAGCAGCAAGAAGGCTGCAGCTCCAAGCATAACATCCTCACACAATAGCATCCAAAAGCCAGAAGGGAGAGTGGGAATCGCGGGTCATAGCCATCTCAAGTTCTTTTTTTTTTTCTTCTTCTTCTTCTTTTTTTTTTTTCTTAAAGATTTTATTTATTTATTAGACAGAGATAGAGACAGCCAGCGAGAGAGGGAACACAAGCAGGGGGAGTGGGAGAGGAAGAAGCAGGCTCATAGCGGAAGAGCCCGATGTGGGACTCGATCCCAGAACGCCGGGATCACGCCCTGAGCCGAAGGCAGACGCTTAACTGCTGTGCCACCCAGGCGCCCCTTTCTTCTTCTTCTTCTTCTTCTTTTTTTTTTTTTTTTTAGTAAATAAAAATTGCTCAGACATCTCCTGGCAGTAACCCCTCATTTTTCAGTGGTCTGAAAATCCTGTGACGATTTCTATACTCATCATTTATAAGGACAATAGAAATACTAATTGGTTTTTAGAGTCAAAGTTTCAACAACCAAAATTCACCTAGTGAATTTGGTGTGGTGTTGGTGTTGCAGAGGGACTCAGCAGCAGGTGAGGCACGTGACCACCTGATTTTTGCACAAATATGAGCAAAGAAGAAGGGTATGGAAGGGGTTTGTGTGGTCCACCAGAAGCTTGCCATGTGTAGATAATTATAATTCAAGATGATTAATCCTCTAGTAGATGTATGTATGGCACCATCTGAAATTAGGCACAATAATCTGAGGGTGCAAAGCCTTAAAAATTTTTTTTTTGTAATGTTGCTAGTGCAGACTATAAGAGCAATAGGAAATCACAGAAGGATGAACTGATCTAAAATCCTAGCCAGTTTTTATAAAAATGTCATTCTTTTATTAGCAAAAACGTCAATTCTAGTGGAGTGGAAAGAACATTAAGGGGAAAAAAAGGAAGAAAAAGAGTTTATTTCTTTGCTCTAAGTCTGTATCAATGCTTAATGTCACTTAGCCATGTCTAAAATCTGGATAAAATTTCTTACCTCATAAGTGAATTATATCACTTAAATGAGAAAACTGTATAAATAACCTGTGAACTCTTGGTCCCCATGAAAATATGATATTTATTAATGTGTGTGTATCACATCTATCTCTCTGTCCATTTATCCATCTTTTCCTCTCCCCAGGATATTCAGTCCATATATAGATAATGCCACACTTGTTTTTACAATATCCCCTTGTTAGCGAATGCTATGTAATGAATTCACAGAGCTGCCTGCAGTTGATTCCATCATAATATTCAGAAAATCAAAACTGTTAAGTTTAAGTTGCTCTCTCTCTCTCTCTCTCTTTCTCTATACATAAACAAATAAATCTTTTAAAAAAATCTTAGGCACAACAGCTTTTCTTGGGGTTGTTTAGAAACTGGTAAGGAAAAAGAGAGGAACCTGAATTTATTGGCTTATGTTAAAAAAAAAAAAGAAAAAGAACAAGGTGTATTGGTTTCATGCATGGTTGTATGCAGACACTTCTATAACATTATTTGAGATCTTTCTGTTTTATTCTCTGTACCCACTTTGTATTGCACTGTTTTCACTGATAGCCTAGATCCATGTGACAATCCCCAGCCATACATCTTTGTAGCTTTAATGGTAGAAAATTTCCTTTGTTCACAGTTCCAGCAAGAGACCCCAGATGGAGACTCACTGGCAGTGAATGGCCAGAGCTGAATCACAAACTCACCTCCAGAACTTGGTGTGGCTTCAACCCCAGACTCATCACAGGAACTGAAAGTGGATAAGTGGTTTCTCAAAGAAATGGAGATTCTGTTACAAGAATAGGTGAGTTGATGTTGGGAAGTCCCTAAACAGATTTATACCAGTGGACCAGGCACCACTTGTCCGTCACTCCCCATTGGTCCAGCCACTCTTGTGGCGACCAGTTCCTTGAAAGCGTCAATAAGCTTTGTAAAGGGGCAACCCAAGACATCTTCAACTCAAACCTTTATTTCACACTCTTAATTCTTGCTCTGAGCCTTTTCTGTTTCTATGGTGAAGGTCACTCAGAGGAAGCTTCTCAGCACTCAGGCATGTGGAACCTGGAGATGCGAAGAAGTTAACCCTCCTTCAGTCACCCTTGGTCACTGAGGGACAGGAGCTAATGGCTTTTTATCCCCCACCCAAGATCCTGCAGGACTGAGTATTAGCCACCCTTGGTATTGGATTCTTGTATTGGCCTCTCCTCCTGTCTCTCATTCCTGCTAATAGCATCACTTTCCCCCAAAATTACCTGTACACAAATATTTACTTTAGTGTCTGCTTTAGGAAAACCTAGACTAAGTCTGGTACCAGAATTCAACCTAGAAAGTAGACCTTTCAGATGGATTTTAGAACTTGATCGCTCATTGGGCAGATGGCGAGCATGATGATGATAAGTGAGGGTGTTACTCCTGGCCCAGTATGCTGGTTATTAAGATGCTCCTGCCTGGGTTGGGAGAGGTGCAGGAAGAAACAACAGCATTGAGCTCTGAAGTGGCAGCTATAATTAAAATGGTACAGAGGCAACCACAATTGTGTGGGTGAGGTAACAATTTTGGAAATCCTGAAAAAATGAGAAGTAGCTTTAAAACTTTGGTAGGAAATGTTTTTGTTTTTTGTATTTAAATTCAATTATCCAAGGTATAGTACATCATTAGTTTTTGATATAATGATCCATGACTCATTAGTTGAGTGTATCACTCAGTGCTCATCATATCACTTTGATAGGTTCAATAAATATCTTCACCCAATGTCAGAAGAGAATACTGTACAGGTATATATAACTTTGGTTTTCTTCTTTGTTTCCCTGTTTGTATATTTTTATTGTAAAATATTTCCCACATTTAGAAAATGGCATAAAATAGAGTATCTCAGGTATGAGAATAGCTGTATAATGAATGATGGTCACCACTTCCCAAGTAAGGAAGCATAACATTGCCAGCCCCCTAAAAGTCCTCTTGCTACATGTATCTTGTAATACTCACATTTGTCTAGTGTTCGTTGATATTCTTCCAGCAGACCTATAGGAGTTGTTAATATCTGGCATGTTTTCTGTTTGTTGAAATCAGTGTCATATCAGTTATTAAATATTTGTGACATTACCCCTGGACTCACCCATATAGTTTTGTGTAGCCAAAGCACATTTGTTTTCACTGCTATCCAGTGTTCTACTATAGGAACATAACACAGTTATATGTTCCCTCTATCATCATGGACATTTGGGTTACTCCTGTTTGGTGATCACATGTACATTGCTGCTACTGACCTCCTTAACCGTATCTCAGTATGTATATATCCAGTACTGTGTTTTAGGGTATACACATCATCAACTCTCATGGATACTGTTAAATTATTTTTCAAAGCGCAGTTTACATCCCCATAAACAATGTATGAGAGTGCTCAGTTGTGTCATGTGCTCACAAACGCTTGGCATTGTCAGACACTTGACTGTTTACCAATTTAATCAGTATATATTGATAGTCCATTAAAATTTTAATATTTATTTCCTAACTTGCTAATGAGGTGTACAAGTTTCAATTTGCTTCTTGGACTTTGGGTTTCTTCTTTTATGAAGTACCTATACTTTCGTCATTTTTTTCCATTATGTCATCTGTCATTTTAAAAATTTATTTGGAATGTGATGAGCACTAGGTGTTATGCAAAACTGATAAATTATTGAACACTACATCTGAAACTAATGATGTACTATAAGTTGGCTAATTGAATTTAAACTAAAAAAATAAAAATAAAAATTTATTTGGAGGGCTTATTTTTATATTTTGGTTGAGGTTTTTTTGTTTATGAGTTACAAATATATTCTCCTACTTTGAGATATGGCTTTTTACGCTTGACTTTGGTTACTTTCACTGAAAAACTTAATGTTGGAGCTAGCATCAATCACTGTATGAATTAATTTTTTTCCCACTTAAAATCAGAGAAGTTATCCTTGTTTTGAAGAGTTGCACACCTAAGGGTCAGCTTACCTACAGGATGAATAATGAGTCTTTGGCTTAATAATTTTCATAAACACTGAACTGTGGGTTTAATGAGGAAAATAGACTTAAATAATCCCTTGTCCATATTCTGCAAGTTAATTGCACCTCACTCGTCTGGAAAGGAATAAATATGCAATTGCTTAGGGACAAAATGAAAGCTGTGCATGTTTCTATGGGCTTTATTTTGCTAATTTGCCTTAGGAGGACAGAGATAATCTCCTGTGCCTAAAAATGAGCATGCTTTATTTTTTGGCCTCATTTTTTCCTGTTTCCTAAAGGGAACTTACGAGGTCCTCTGAAGCTGAAAATTGAAAATTGAGTAGCTGGTTAAAGAAGCAAAGTGGTGTCACCTCACAAGCAAGGTTCTTGGATGCATCACAACATTTGCAGGAGAAGTTTTGGCATCCGTATGGGTATATTAACACTACTTTTCTCCATCCCTCTGTAGCTACTCAGGCAAGTGACAAGTGGTTATGTCATGACCACATGTGACATATAAATTACAAGTTCTCTGCCCCTCTAAAACTTTATTCAGCATCAACCTTTGCACCAATACACTAAGGCGTAATAGCCAATAATTTATGAGTGTAATTTGAAGGAAGCAATTCCGCTTTGTGATTACGGTAGTAAATAAAGGATTCAAATCCTCATTGACCCAACATCAAATTCCGCTTTACTTTTCTTTTCCCCCAGTGACGTTGTTTATGGGAGTAAACAAGGGGAGTCCAAGAAAGGTGACAGATGAAAGAAATGCAGTGATTGCAAGGGACAAAGACAATGGCATTAGAAATGAAGGAAATTATCAGAAGAAATAAATGTGCATGGGTCTAAATTTTATGATTTAGATTTTTTTCTTCTTTTTTTCTTTTCTTTTCTTTTTCTTTTTTTTTATTCCTTTTGACAGAAAGTGCTTTGGAAACAAAGTATGTTGCATAGCCAGGCGGTATAGCTGATAAGAGAAATGATAGGCTGGTGAGAGCCAGGGGGAAGACTTGGATGGGAACTACTTTATGATTTCTTGATTAAGACACTTTGAAGAAGAATTTGTTTCCTTGATAAATGAGATCTACTGGTGTGGGCCAAGGGATTCACCTGAGACTCTTTCTCAGTAAAATACCTGCCCTGCAGACTCTTAAACACTGGCCAAAATATGGCAGCAGTTAATTACACTTTCCCTTGGGATTTTAAAAACAGATTTCCTCCCCAGTTATTCTTTTGGGCTAGAACTCAAATAGGGATGACAGAATCTTTGTGACTATGAAAGGGCCCACAAATACTGAGCTTGCCAACTGGATCCCTTCAAGTTTGCATTAGCCTGAGGTCTGGAATCAAGTTCAGATCAATTCAGAGATGAAGTGAGGTGAATGTGACTCTCTACCCACAGATGACAGCATGATCTGAAGTGAAAACCAGAGGCACACACAACTTGACAAGGGCTTGGGCTTAGGAGTTGACTAATGCATGACTTTGGTTAAAATAGTCTTAGAATCCCATCTTAGTAATGCTGTGTTTTGGTTCTAAATAAGAGTTCAAAATAAGTGATAATTACTGTTAACAATCTTGTTACATGACATTCCTGCTAGGATGGATTGGCTTACGTTCCTTACTGGGTAGTAAAACAGTGCCCTGCATAATGGTTTGCTTGTTAAATATTTGTTTAAGCCATTGTTGCATGATAATAGTATGCATCTCTTCAGCATTATTTGTTTTCCTATGTGCTTTAACATATACTCAAACTTTCTCTCATAACAACTCTGTGAGGAAGAAAGTTAATTATTACAAGTGAGGAAACGGAAGCAGAACTATGTAGAAATTTGCGCCATGCAAGTCAGGTACCAAAGGGCAGAACTGCGACTAACAGGCAGAGTTTCTATCCTCTAAGTCATTGTAATTTCTTTACTATTTTTTCCCATGGAAGATGAGTTTAATAATAATAAGCAGTAGCTAATGATTAGGCCAGTACGGCCATGTTAAAGATGAATTTTGGAGTGCATGTTTATTTCTGCCTGATAAGTACTCAGGAAATAGGAATTATCTTCTCATTTGGTATTTGGCTGTGACTCCAGCTTGGACCTCTCTTCCATTTCACCTTCAACCCCTCCACTTCCCAATTCTGCCTTCCATTTTGTCAGCCACTCATACTGAGGTATCGGTCAACTAACTCTCCCTCAAGAAATTCCTAAAATCTCTCCAAGGAGTGTTGGTGTTTAACAGAAGCCTCAAGAGCCTTTGGGATACACAGGTAACTGTGCGTTTGTCAGAGAGCCTTGTCCACTTCCACTCACACATAACAAAATTTATGGGAGCACACCTTAGAATGGTATTTACTCTTTCATGTTTATGAAGCAGGTGAAAAGGAGGGTCTGAGAATTCCTTCCCCTTCCCTCTCAATTTAATGTGTGTGTTTACAGATGGTGAAAAGGACAGTTCACGGGATTCAGAGATAGGAATCCAAGCTCTGCCCTGTGCCGAGCTGTGTGACCACATTTATTGCTTTGTGTAAACTAAGGTAGCGTTAATACCTATTTTGAATAGCTGGTGGGAAGGCCAAGAAGGATCAGTTGTCAAACATGGTGGGAGAGTACCATGTTTCCTTTGTCTTTGCACTTGATGCTCTGATTTTGTCAATCAAAAAAACCCCACATCTTTTGAACTATATCCAATAGAATCTTCATGTATCTAACAGAAAGAACAAGTGTTCCAGGGTCTCAGCAAGTATAGCAGCAGGTAGTGATATTTATTGAGCAGGTGCCATGAGCCAGGAATGGGTGGTGCTAAGTGCTTTATATATGCAGTAATGTTTAAGTCATCACAAAACCCTAAAAGCCCATTTTATACACAGGGAAACAGTCCTCGAATGTTAAATAATTTGCTCTTTGTTAATCAGCAAGGACCAGGTCTTGAACTCAAGTTGTCTGACTCCCAATTCCAAAATCTGTGAATCTTAGGACTGCTAAAACAAGCCTCCGTTCTAGCGTATGGTTAGAAATAAGAGTTGAGTGAGCATTTCTGAAAGTTTTCTGGGTTTTGTGATAATTAAATGAAAGCTCATCTCTGTTTTTCTCCTGCTTTTACAAAGAACTTAAATGTAGCTGTATTGGGTCAAAATCTGCATCATGTTACCCATCCATAAACAACAGACACAGTGTCCTTGACAGGTGTTTGCGTTTTCGGTTGAGATTAAAGGATTATAATTATAATTAATGTAATTAATGTAATGTAAATTAACATTAGAAGGTGTTGGGGGTTTAAATATCTCTTACACCTAAAGATTCAGTTATTTCAAGAATCACATCAAGATCAGTTATTTTAAGATCCAGTTCTTTCAAGTTATTTCATACTCACCAAAAATAATCTTAGTTGTGGTCATAATTATTATGATTATTCAAGTAATAACGAAACCCTAGAAAAGGCACTTACAAATTTCAGCAAAAAACGAGGGTGAATAAATGCCTTTCTGAATATTCTGCAGTATTTATAGCTTAAAATAAAACTTTTCCTTTCTAAACAGGAAAAGAAAACTGTGCCTAATGTTGAACCTTCCTACCATTTGATTTGCTCAAATGCCTCCCCTATTTGTATTCTTTTTCCTTTATAAAAATAGAGAAGAAAACCTTCGGGAAAAGCCATTTCCTAGGACATTATTTTAGAGATTGGTTTCTTTCTCTAGAGGAGTAAAACCTCATTGTCATCTTTCACAGGATAATTTTTTGGAATATAAACAGGAGACTCTAAATTTATTGTCTTGTGTTTCGTTTGGCTTTAGATGAAAAAAAAAACCTGAACTGAAAATAAATGTGGAATAAGTTGCATGAGAAATGCGAAGGTGAGTTTGCTGCTTACAATACACGTATGTATATGTGGATATGTGTCCATACGTATGTACGAGTAACGTATATATATTTATATATTGATGTTTGGTAGTTGGAAATATGTGTTGTTGAATGATTTAAAGAGGAGGTTTTTTGACACACAGACTAGGAAGTTACTGAAGGCAAATGAGGATTTTAAAAATTTACTTTGTTATTTGGAGAGGAAACTATTTCACAGGGTAGTTTGGCAAACTGAAAAGAGACTATATATATGAAATTCTTGAAGCTTGTGAATTTCTTCTCCATACTTTCTGTCTAAAAGCAATAAAATGTAAAATAAAGTAGACAAAAGCTGCAAAGTCAAACAAACCTGGGGTATACAGAATTAGAGTGCATGTGCTCGTGCGTGGGGACTCACATGTGCATGATATCTAAGAGGACAAATGATGACCAGCTGAAAGCCTGGGTCTCACTTTTTGTGGTTAATGGATTTGTCGAGGGCAAAGATTGTTTAGTTATGAAGTGTGACTTGCTCATTGTATACAATGTGAAAATAATGTAAAACTCCATGGATGAAAGATGGAAGAAATAAGTAGGTGAAAGATAATGCTATCCGGAAAAGAAATTTATTACATTAGGCAGTTTGTGATTTTACGGTGTATTAGAGGTTTATCTTCTGTGGTGAGGATGCCAGCTCAGAAGGAAACTTATCATACACCTTACATTTTCATCCTAGAAGAAAATTTTATGTAAGTAATAATATTGGATGGTATGGCACAATATTATTCTGTCTGCAACGTAAAGCTAGGAAAGAAAAGTTTTGGCTTTTTTTTTTTAATAGGGCTGTATCATTTGTCCAATGGCAAATTAATATACACATATTTTTTGGAAGATTATTGGGCATGTACTTCTAACATGGAGATGCTGGAACATTTATACGGTGCTATATTGTGGCAGCTAAATATATTATTTTCTGAATAAAATTGACAAAATAGTGTACTAAACCATACAGCCAACTCCCTTAGACGCCAAATCGTTACATGAAGTGTTAACTAGAAGGCAATCATTTCTGAATGATGTTTCATGCCTTCATAAATGTCTTCTTCCCTTGATTTACTCATCAGTGGTTTTCAGTTTTCACAAAATAAGAATTATTTCAATCTGAAACAACTTAAGCAGTTGCTTTTAAGTTGACTTAACATCATCCGATCCTTGCCCTCTCACTTTTTGGAAGGCCATAAAATAAGGTAGATAGGATATGTGACCATCTAAAGAGAGGATGATTTTATTATTCATGAGTACTTTAATATGAACACTTTAGAGACTGCATTCCTCCATTCTATTAAATTTTGGTGCAATGTAGAACTGTCAGACTAGGTGGTAGACTCATAGTCTCCGTGGAGTTTCCTTATATTTTTCTTTACGATTTTTTTCTCTCTAATATCTATAAATCTAATTATTGGCTCATATTTTTCATCTGATACTCTAAATCCTTATTCCCGGTGTTTCTCATTCTTTTGGATTTGATATCAGTAACTGATAATGACTTAGAAATCACATTTCTTTTTTTTTTTAAAGAAATTTTTTTTTTAAAGATTTTATTTATTTATTTGACAGAGATAGAGACAGGCAGCGAGAGAGGGAACACAGCAGGGGGAGTGGGAGAGGAAGAAGCAGGCTCATAGCGGAGGAGCCTGATGTGGGGCTCGATCCCATAACACCGGGATCACGCCCTGAGCTGAAGGCAGACGCTTAACCGCTGTGCCACCCAGGTGCCCCCAGAAATCACATTTCTATAATAACATAAGGCTAAGTTGATTAGAGTTGGAATAGATTTTGGGGATCTACCCTGGCACAAATGTCTCCCTAGACTGCTATGGCCTTTTCAAAGGAAACATTTCTTCTAATCCAGCACTTAAGGGAATATGGCACCTGACTCTAGATAGATCTGTTGCCAGGCAAGTGACAGTTATGAAAATTGGCCTTGGAGTAAGACAGAATTGCATTATGTCTCTTTTTACCTATATGATCTGGAATATACCTTCCGAGCCTTGGCTTCCTTATCTATATAATAAAGTGAATTGCACATCATTTATATAGTTCTTGTGAGGATGACATAAGGTAATTCGTGTAAAGCTCCTAATATGGTTCCTGGTACATGGTAATCATTATTGTTTTTATTGTATCTGGATCTGTAGGCTATTGAATTCGGAAGGCCATGTCCTTCCTTCCTCTCCAGAATCTTCAAATTCAGAATTATTGACTAAGACTGTAGGAGGATTTCCTGGAAGGATTATCATACTTGTTATATTCTAGGTTGATCCTCTCGTTGCTATGCCTAGGGAAGAGAGCACATGCCTGCTGCCTAGACTTTTCACTCAGAGTGGAGGGGGTCAAGAGTCCCCTATACAATATAGCAAGAATTCTACCATAGCATAGTTCTAAATGCTTAAAAGTTATAAAATAAAGCTAACAAGGTATCAGATGTAATGTTCTACCATCTCAGTTTAATAAATATACCTTCGTTAGATTAGGAATACCAAGTTAAAATTGAAAATATTCCTTGAATTCTTTGTAAAGTCTTTTAAATCTCACGCTGAATCAGAGGGGTACAGAGAGAACCAAAATGTTGCTTGTCACCCATCCTCCTTCCATGCCTATCTCGGGCTGTGTCCTGTACCATGAGGGGATTTGCATGCCCACGTGGAATCTTTCTGTATGCACAACCAGACTTGGTCCACAGTTTGGGGGATGGCATTCTTCGCCACTCCAGGGACCCAGGTGGGCACGTTCAGGGCAGTCTGCCTTCAAAATAGAGCACAGAAGAAGCCCACGTATACCTTGGGATTGTACAGTGGAGCCACGTACCAACAGCATGGTCTAAAAGGTGGGGATGCAGGCTATTGATAGGTGTATCCCCTAACCACCCCCCCCCTCACCTTGCAATAAATGGGATGTGGCTGGAGAAAGGCTAGAAAGGCTAGAAAAGGACTCTCTATAACATGAGATCTAGGGTAAGTTCACTCTTGTCTGGCTATAAAGGCTGTTATTACTCTTGGATACTAAGAACATTGACTTGATACATCAACTTGTACTTCTTCAAGATAATGCCATAGACTGAACGTTTGTACCTCCCTCAAAAAAATTCATATGTCGAAAACTAGCCCCCAATGTGGTCATATTAGGGGGTGCTACCTTTGGGAGGTTGTGAGGGTGGAGCCCTCATGAACGGTGCCTTTGGGATTAGGTCATGAAGTTGGAATGAATGGGATTAGTGCCCTTATAAGACCTCCCTTGCCCCTCTGCCATGTGAGCACATAACAAGAAGACAGCTAGCTGTCTATGAACCAGGACAAGTGGATATCTTCATTATGTTGAGTCTACCAATCCATGAACAGGGTATATTGCCCAGTTTATTTAGGTCTTCTTTGAATTTTTTCATCAGCATTTCATAACTTTTAACATACATATCCAATATATATTTTCTAAGGATATACCCAAGTATTGTATTTTTTGCAACTGATATAAATGGTACTATGCTTTTAATTTTAGTTTCTGCATGTTCATTATTATAAATAGAAATGAGAATGATTTCTGTGTTTTGGTCTTATAACCCGTGACATTGTAAACACACTTACCCGTTTTCTAAGATTTTTCATTTGTTTGCTTTTGGATTATTTGGGATTTTTTATGTCCTTTGCAATTTTTATTTTATTTTATGTCCTTTGCAAGGTTTATTTCTTCCTTCACAATCTATATACTTTTGTTGATTTTCTTGCCCTGTTGCTCTGACTAGAACTTCTAATATGATGTTGAATAATAGTGATGAAAGCAAAAAAAATATTTCCCCAGTGCTTAATCTTATTGGGAAAGCATTCAGTCTTTCACAGCGGAGTGCAATGTCAACTCTAGGGTTTTTTGGTAGCAATTCTCTACCAAGTTGTGAAAGTTTCTCTCTAGTTCTGTTTTTATGAGAATGTTTGTTTTGAATAGGTATGAATTTTGTCAAGTTCTTATTTTTGATGAAACTGATATGCTAATATATTGCTTTCACCTTTAGCTTTTTGATATGGTAGATTATATTGATTGTAATGATTTATTTCTAAATATTGAATAGCCTTGCATACCTGGAATAAATCCCATTTAGTCATGCTATATAATTCTTTCTACATATTGTTGGATTTGGATTTGATTTGCTAATACATTGTAGAGGATTTTGGAGTCAAGTTCATTGTAATTTTCTCTTTTTTGCAGTATTTGTCTAGTTGGGTATTAATTTGGGTAATGCTGGCCTACAGTGAGTTCCCTCCTCTTCTATTTTCTGAAATAAAATATGTAAATCGGTCTTAATGATTCTTTAAATGTTTTGTATAAATCTCCAGTGGGACAAAGTGGACCTATATATTTCTTTTGGGGGAACTTTTAAATTATGAATTGTATTTCTCTGATTATTGTTGGGTTATTCAGATTGACCATTTCATCTTGGTTGAGTAGTTTGCGATTTTTGAAGACTTGGTCTATTTCTTCTAAGTCATCAAAATCATGAGCACAAAGTTGTTTGCTGTATTTTCTTACTATCTTTTAATGACTCCACGCTCCATAGTGATACTCTCTATTTCCTTTCTGATATTGGTAATTTATGCTTTCGTCCTTTTTATATTTTTTAAATTTTTACTACGGATTTCTCAATTTTATTAAGTTTTTTTGAAGAAAAAGTTTTCTACTTCATTGCTCTTCTCTGTTGTTTCCCTATATCTAAGTTCCATTTATTTCTACTCTTCATTATGTCCTTTCTTCTACTTGGTTTAGGCTTATCTTGATCTTCTTTTTTCTAGTTTTTTAAAGGAGAAACTTAGGTTATTCGTTTGAAATATTTCCTCATTTTCAATGTAAGCACTTAGTGCTATAAATTTCTCTCTCAGCGCTGCTTTAACTGTGTCTCACAAATTTTGATACGTTGTGGTTCGTTTAGGTCCTTTTTCTTCCCCACTTTAAATAGCATTGTCTTGGGTATCAGATGGTGTTGTAATCTTTCTTTCATTTCAAAAATGATTTATAGAACTCATGAGGAGAAAGGTAGTCTATTGTATGTGTCCATAATTCTGCTCTTTCTGTCGTTTCTTTCTTCCTGATGCTCCTAGATTTCCTCTTTTATTATTTTCTTTGTTTGAAGAACTTTCTCTAGTCAGTCTTTAAAGAAAGATCTGCCAGCAACAGATTCTCTAAATTTTCCTTTATTTGATAATGGTTTTGCTTCCCCTTCATTCCTGAACAATAGTTTTGACGGAGTATTCAGTTGACATTTTTTTGGTCATAAACTTACGAAATATCGTGCCACTTACTTTTGGCCTCCATGCTTTCAGATGAGAAATCTGTCATTCAGTTTGGCCTTTGCCTTTTGGTAATGCATCATTTCACTCTGACTGCTTTTAAGATCTTTTCCTTACTTTTTAAAAGTTTAACTACAGTGTGTCTTGGCTTGGATTTTTTTTTAGATATATCCTCTTTGGAGTATATTCGGCTGCTTGTGTCTATAGGTTTATATTTGCCAAATTCGGGGAGTTTCCAGCCATTATTTCTTCAAACACTCTTTCAGCCCTAATGTTTCTCTCTTCTATTTTTCCAATGATATGAAGATTGGGTCTCTTGTTATTGTCCCACAGTTTTGTTTTGTTTTGCTTTATTCTGAGTCTATTTTCATCTCCATTATATTCTATCATCATGTCTTATCTTTTAATCACTTTACTTTTTATTAATTTATTAACCACAGAATAAAAAAAATATAAATTGGGGTGCCTGGGTGGTTCACTTGGTTGGGCGTCTGCCTTTGGCTCAGGTCATGATCTCAGAGTCCTGGGATCAAGCCCTGCATAGGGCTCCCTGCTCAGTGGAGAGTCTGCTTCTCCCTCTCACTCTCCTTCTGTGCTCTCTCTCATTCTCTTTCTCTCTTTCTCTCTCAAATAAATAAGTAAAATCTTAATAAATAAATAAGAAAGAACAATGAAGTATATTTTTTTCAATGAGGCTATTGAGAGAGTCAAAGGATATTTAGGACTAAATATTACATATTACAGGGATGCCTTGGTGGCTCAGCTGGTTGAGTGTCTGCCTTAAGCTCAGGTCATGATCCCGGGGTTTGGGATGGAGTCCCACATCAGGATCCCTGCTCAGTGGGAAGCCTGCTTTCCCCTCTGCCTGCTGTTCCCCCTGCTTGTGTTCTCTCAATCTCAGTCTGACAAATAAATAAAATAATAAATAAATAAATAAATAAATAAATAAATAAATAAATAAATATTACATATTACATTAGAAATACTGTCTTCTTGGGGCACCTGGGTGGCTCAGTTCATTAAGCACCCAACTATTTGTTTTGGCTTAGATCATGATCTCAGAGTTGTGAGATGGAGTCCCACATCAGGCTCTGTGCTGGGCATGGATCCTGCTTAAGATCCTCTCTTCCAGGGCGCCTGGGTGGCACAGCGGTTAAGCGTCTGCCTTCAGCTCAGGGCGTGATCTCAGCATTGTGGGATTGAGCCCCACATCAGGCTCCTCTGCTATGAGCCTGCTTTTTCCTCTCCCACTCCCCCTGCTTGTGTTCCCTCTCTTGCTGGCTGTCTCTATCTCTGTCAAAAAAATAAATAAAATCTTTAAAAAAAAGAAAAGATCCTCTCTTCCCCTTTCCCTTTGCCCCACCCCTCCCCCTTGCATGTACTCTCTCTCTGTCTCTAAAATTAAAAAATATATATATATATATAAATCTTTAAAAAATATTTTCTTCATTACATGATAAATATTTATTGCAAAAAATTAAGAAAAATTAAAATTAAGAGTAAAGCATACACTTGTAGTCACAATTTCATCACCTAGAGATGATAACTTTTCTGTTTTCCTTCCAGAAAAAGAACATTTGTTCTCAAGTTTTTTTCTCCTTCTTACACACATGCAATCACACACACATACACATACACATATGCGTATATATAAATATAAGCTTTTTAATACTTTGGAAACTGCCTCATTGATAATTTTAATACTTTTTTTGGTATTCTGATTTTTTTGTTTCATCATCTTCTAAAACTCCATATTGAAAGCAGTTTACTTGAGCCAGTAGCATTAATAAATGAAATAAACAGAGATAAAACCTGAATTAATGATCCCAGTCTCATGGTAGGGATAGAAAAGAAAATAATGGTAATTCTTTATATTGCTTAAATACCACATTAATGCCTATGCCAACCTTAATAATTCTAAACTTAAATTTATGGAAAATGGAAGTTAATCTACAAAGAAATAAGGAAAATAAATAAATAATGATTGATAGAAAATAAATACTAAAATTAAGTAACCAACATCTTAGAAAGAAGCAGAATAAAGCTATGTGTGCCACCGTAATTCTCCATTGCAAGAAAGAATTCGAATTGACGGTGATGTACTGTCCTTCAGAACATTGTGAGATATAGAGTTTCCTATGTATTACTGTCTTTCATGTGGCCCTAGTGAGAAATAAAATTATTAAAGGATATACTATTCATTTATATGCATTTACATACTATTTATACTATTCATCTATATTTACCATACCTTGTTTTGCTATTCCTTTTCTGCCTTCTTATGAATTCTATGCTTCTATTGAACTTATTCAAGCATTATAATGATCAGGTTGGATTGAGTCATTAATGCAAAATATAGCTACCTAGATATTTATGACTCTGAATTTGATAAATGTTTTTGTTTACCACTGTGTTCTCTAAGTGGAAAAAAAAAAAAGAAAACCTTTAAGTTGATTTATTTATAATATCTTGTCAGCTGAGTCAGGGTTTGAGTTAGGAATACAGAGCTCTCTCAGCTGTCAAAGTAACCTAACAAATTGTTTTCCCATGTACCTATATCACCTGAATAACCTGGAGAGATAACTCAAAGACATTCAGCCTCAGTTTCTTTCATTCATTTGTTCGTTCACTCATCAAATATTTATTGAGTTTCTCTTGTTTTTCAGGCTCTGTGCTAGGTGCTAGTGCTAGAGTGGTAGATATATGTTAATATTTTGTAGTCACAGATCTTATATATACATGTATGTCCATTGACATAATTTTATTGTATTTGGATACACACACACATACAGATACGTATGTAATTTCAACATGATATTTTAGATTCTTTTTTTTTTAGACTTTTTTTTTTTTTAAATTTTATTTACTTATTTGAAAGAGATAGAGACAGCCAGCGAGAGAGGGAACACAAGCAGGGGGAGTGGGAGAGGAAGAAGCAGGCTCACAGCGGAGGAGCCTGACGTGGGGCTCGATCCCATAACGCCAAGATCACGCCCTGAGCCGAAGGCAGACGCTTAACCGCTGTGCCACCCAGGCACCCCGATATTTTAGATTCTTATCCTGACCTCTTACCATGAGCCATCATGGAAGTCTGTAAGATCACCACGCTGAAAAGCACATTAAGGAAAGATAAGTCAGAGCAAATGCCTTCTGAAGCTTTTGGCCTAGTATTCCTGATGCATCTGTTAGTGGTTATTCTTAAAGTTTAAAGAATTCTATGACCTAGTACCATTTGAGAAGAGACAGGATAAAGTCTTGCTGGACTAAATCGTCCCTGACTTTCCCATTTTCTTACTTACCTTGTGCTTATGGCGGAATGGTCAAGGTGTGATGTGATAGACATTTTTTTTTTTTTAATCTGCCCAGTGTCCATCCTGACACCCTCTTCCCAACACATATACTTCATGATAACAACGCCCTCTTTTTTTTATAGAACAACTCTTTCTAACCTCTCAGTACATGTTGTTTGGATAGGGCCAATTCATTAATCTGACTCCAGTGGTGGGTACATGACCAGACCTGGCCTTATCTTGTTGACTAGAGTTATTTGTTCAGAAAAGTGAACATGGCTCTATCAAGACCAGTGTCTATTAGTCACAAACATTTCCTGCAACTATTGGGGGAAAAGTAAGCATGTTCTATTTTCATTAGATTTTGAACTTAGATGATGTATGTGTGAAGATGTTGGGTACCATCTTTGATTCCTTGAGGGGTTATGTGCAAAAGAATAGAGGAAAGCAGACTGATATAGTGAGAAGGAAAGATAGCATCCTGATGACATCATGTAAGGTCTTGAATCAAATAATGACTTAAACAAGCTCATTCTGGAACTTCTCACTTATAAGTTGCCTTTCTATTAACTGCAGCTATCAGAACTTTCACTAATTCGGTGTCCTTCATTCACCTCTGTGTGAGAGTCCCTAGAAAAAGAGCCATGGAAATTTATGTTTTGGGTGTATTGGTACTCTTGATCCTTGCTCAGGTCCACTGGTAGTATATCTATGTGTAAATGTGCAACCATACACACAGATGCCCAGATATGCACATGTATGATTTCACAAAGGAAATTCTAAGCGTTTGTATCTATAAGAAATTGTGATCACCTGGTGCTCTGACTAAATAAGAGCTGGAGGAGTAAGCTGTCCATGGTTATTACCGTAGCATCATGATATCACCAGGCACCAAGTCTCCTTCCGTCTTTCTGCTTGGCTTTCTTTATAGTTTAGAGCTTATTCTCATGTTCATTTGATAGGTACTTGATCTATCACCATCATATCTATGTTCCAAGTGGTAAAAGAGAGAAGGAAACATGGTAAAAAGGGAAAAATATATATATATATATATATATATATATATATATATATATATATATATATATATATATATAAATAGATATAGGAGAAAAGAAAATGAGCTTAAGAAGCCCAAATTGGAGGCTCCTGGGTTGAGCATCTGACTTTTGGTTTTGGCTCAGGTCATGGTCTCAGAGTTGTGAGATGGAGCTTGGTGTTGGGCTCAGCACTCAGCGTGGAGTCAGCTTGAGAGTCTTTCTCTGTCTCTCCCTCTACCCTCCCCCAGCTTGCATGCTCTCTGTCAAATAAATAAATAAATCTTAAAAAACAGAAAGAAACCAAAATTGGTCATGTTTCAAGAATTTTCTTCTTCCAGAAGCCCTACCAGAAGCTTCTGTTACAACTCATTGACTAGGATTGTGTGGCATGATGACCCTTACATGTGAGAGGTTAGGAAATAAAGTATTTTACCTGCAAGTGAGGAAGAAAGACAGATGGGTGTTGAGTAGGTAATTATCTGTCTTGACATAAGATGCATTTTGTTTACTCGTGTTTTCTCATCTATGAGTGGTTTGAACTGACTAGATAAACACACTTAGCTGGTTACAATCCATCTCCAACAAAGACTCTGAGTTGGAATCTCTGGTGTTGGTGACCAGGAAGCTTTGTTTTAATATGCCTCTGCAGTGACCTCACTAGAATCCCAATATGATGGATTTGAATATATGAGGTCTAAGTTTCCACCCAGTACTTAAATATAATTCTGTAATTTAAACATTCTATCTACTGTTTTCTTTCATATATATTTGTATTATTAAAAGAGTAAAAACAACCATATTAAACACCCTAAACATTCTATAACTTAGATGTATTTGTGTAATATTTATTGCTGCATCATGGCTGATCTATTTTGAAATCTGGTAAGATGTTGAAAAGAAAATTCTAGCTCTTTGTGACCAATTTCTTAAAAGTGTATCTTTTTTCTCTTGAAAGAAAGAAACAGAGTGAGGTACACTACATGAAAGCAAGATGAACAGATTGCTCAGGAGGCTGTGTCTATTTTTCCTGTCATTGGAACTATAGATTTGGGAATGGGGGAGACTCAACAGGTCCACAAAAATGCAGCAATGTAAGCAGAGGTGGGAATCCCATACTCTGCGGGACACCTCCGGAGTCTAATTGGTCTGATGGACTAACCCAATGACAGCAAGTAGACAAAGCTCATTTTCTATGTTTGGAAATAGTTTGCTCTTTGGTTCTGAGGGATATCAGAAAGCTAGTTGCTGCATATGAGACAATAGAGGGGGGAAAAATAGCCTAAAGGAGTGATCCAGAAACCCCAAACTTGTCAAGGAAAGAAAGTGTCCTTTTTAAGAGAGTAGTTCATCTAGCAGCAGGGATCAAAACCAGGGAAGCCAAAATGTAACCTAGTAGTTTTGGCATAACTTAAGCTCAAAACGGTGATCTTCAAGGAAGATCAAGAGTAATGCAAATATTGTACAAATCAAAGTACTGAGAATAAGTTCCGTTGCTGTGGGTGATTCTCATGTATCTTTTAATAATGTGTAGTTGATTAATCTATATAGATGTAAGTTAACAAATAATTAAGAATTTTTTAAGTCATAAACAAGGGTAACTAACATAACTAAAGACATAAGTGTGAAATGTAAAATTCTAAACATAATAGATAAGGTAGGAGAGTATCTTTATGACATCATAGTGACAAGGGACTACTTAAATAACCCCAACAAAACACATATGACAGGGAAAATAATAATAGATTGATTGAATAATTGATCAAAGTTAAGGATTTCTTTTTGTTGTTAGTATTTTTTCTGTTCCTTTATTATTACTTGCGTGGTTCACCGTCCCAAGTTGTTATGTTCTTATATTGTTTGAGGGTTGAAATAAAACAGTATGGTGTTATTTTGAAAAAAAAAAAAAAAGGATTTCTGTTCAAAACATGACACCGGATACCATCCATGGAGTTAACAGATGATAGTTTGGGAGATGATATTTGCAGTAAATGGGATGTAATTAGAAAATAAGGAAAAGCATGTTAATAGATAATTCACAGACCAAAAATTCGAAGCATATGAAGAGAACCCAATCCATTAGTCATTAAAGAAATTAAGACTAAGGCATCAATAAGCCTCAAATACTATATCAACTGGATAAAGTAAGGCTGACAAAGATGGAGGATCTAGAAAATCACTTGCATCACTTTGGAAAGGAATATAGCAGTGCTTTAGTCTAATTGCATATGAGCCCTGTGACCCAACAATCCTGCCACTATGTATATAACCCAGAGAAATTATCTCATAGGCCCATAAGGGGACTTGTCTGTGGGCACTTATTATATTAGGTTGAGTAGAAAGTTATCTGGTATTCATCACTGGAGTCCATCACTAGAGTAATAGGTTAGCATAATGAAGTGGATGGAATACTCTCTTAGTTTGGGATCACCTAGAAGCAGACCATGAAACAAGGATACTTTTTGGGGGATGTATAGGGAAAAAGTAGGAGAGTGGAGAAGTGCCAAGAGAAAGGGAGGGGAGCAGCCAATAAATACTGAAGTATTAATTCAACAACCAGCTACTGAAGCTTAATGTTTTGGGGAAAAACTGGAAGCTGGCCTAGAATATTATATAGGCAAGAGGAAAGGTTGCTGGGGAATTTACACACCAACTCTGGTCAGTCATTGATTGAGAATTGCTCTTAAAATGCACAAAGTCCTCAGCACTTTGGGCACACTGTGGGCAGCAAATATGATGCCTGGAGGCCAGAAAAAGGCCTCAGGCAGTGAAATGCACATGCAGGCATTTGGAGATTCATAGATGTCCACTGAAGTGGTAGGGACAGAGATCAAGACTGTGGTATGGATTGTATCTGCAACAAAACCTAAGCAGCAGTTAAAAACAACAAAGTACATACACATGATAACATGGAAAGATCTTAAAAAGAGTGATAAGTGAGAAAATACAAAACAGATTGAGATCTATGGCACAATCTCATTTATGTAAAGTCAGAATACATGCAGAGAAAACAGAACAAAACAATAATACAGTCTGCGTAAGAACACATGTAAATAGGACAAAAATAGCAAATAAAATGGTTACCAGGGAGAAGGAAAGGGAGAAAGAACAAGGAATGGAGAATTCTTAAAAGGGCCTTTCACTTTGACACTGTGCCATGAACTGAGAAATATAATTAACAAAAGTGTCCTCTCTTGAGCCCCCGAGAGGGAAAAAATAATAAAGGTTTTAGTTCCATTTTTTCTAAATATCTTTTTCTATACTGTTCACCTAAGTAGACCTAAAGTAATGGGGTCTACTCTTGGCATACAGAGTAGCTGGACATGAGTACTTCAAATTTAATACGAGGCTTCAGTACAATAATGTAAACGATACCTTGATATTTTAGTGTGTATAAAGAGACTGAGTTGCTATGCCTACAAACAATAATATTCTCATTATTCAACAATTTTTAAGATTTTATTTATTTATTTGAGAGAGAGAGAGCACAAGCAGGGGGGAAGGGGCAGAGGGAGAGGGAGAAGCAGACTCCTCATTGAGCAGGGAACCTGACATGGGGTTCGGTCCTAGGACCCTGACATCATGACCTGAGCTGAAGATAGATGCTTAACTGACTGAGCCACCCAGGTGTCCCTCATTATCCAACATTAACTGAGGTCTTACTACCTTGAAATTTTTGAACTAAGTGCTTTGTAAACTTATAAAACTCATATCAAAATGAGTAAAAAGATAAATTTGCCCCCTAAATTTTCTTACACTGTTCTTGTTGCCTAATTAGATACATCACATTTTTGCATATATTAAAGTGTTTTAAAATATCTCTTTGCCTCAAGAGACCCTCTTAGAAAATTGCAAGAAACTTGACATTTAAAGGAAAGATCCACATTTACATAAATTATCTCAGAAATATATATGCATACATTAGAAAGAATACTATTACTATCTGTCAAATGAAAAAATCCATTAACTCTTTCTTTTAACAAAGGAGTTTAATCCATTTATATTTATTGTCACTAATAACATATTTGTTTCTTCTGGAGTATTTCTCATCTTGATAATTGTTAGCTTTATTTCGCATGTCCTTAGGCTAAAAACCTTAGAGTCATCTCTCATTTTTCTTACTGCCTGCATGCCTTCTCTCAGCACCTGCCTTCAAGGCCCCATAAAATCTGGTCTTTGTTCTCACTCTGTTTCACCCCCTCCATCTTCACTCTGCTCAACTTCACTGACCCTGCTCTGTCCCTTAAATTTGTGTAGCTCACTCTACCAATTCAGAACTTTGGCACTTGATGTTTGTTCTAGCTGGTACTTTCTTCTTTTGGATTCAAAACTTCACCTCTTCCAGTTTGCCTATCCCTCTTTCCTTTTTCTTTCCTTTTCTTTCCTTTTCTTTTCTTTTCTTTTCTTTTCTTTTCTTTTCTTTTCTCTTCTCTTCTCTTCTCTTCTCTTCTCTTTTCTTTTCTTTTCTTTCTTTTAATTGAAATACCCCCCAAAAAATCCTGTATGTATTTAAGTGTATAAATTGATAAGATTTGATATAGGTATACATCTGTGAAACTAACACTGCAATTAGGATAATGAACATGCCCAATACTCTAAAACGTTTTCTCATGCCCTTGTATTTTAATTTAATTTAATTTTATTTTATTTTATTTTTTTATCATGATAAGCATGCTCTTTAACCCTCATCACCATTTTACCCATCCCCCCACCTATCTCCCCTTTGGTAACCATTGGTTTGTTCTCTATAGTTTACTTTTTTTTTTATTGCTCCTTTTGTCATTTTTTAAATAATTTTTATTTTGTTATATTAGTCACCATACAGTACATCCCCAGTTTTTGATGCAATGTTCCATGATTCATTATTTGCATATAACACCCAGTGCACCATGCAATATGTGCCCTCCTTAATACCCATCACTGGCCTATCCCAATCCCGCACCCCTCTCCCCTCTGAAGCCCTCAGTTTGTTTCCCAGAGTCCACAGTCTCTCATGGTTCATTCCCCCTTCTGTTTACCCCCCCTTCATTCTTCCCTTCCTTCTCCTACCAATCTGTAGTTCAGAATCTGTTTCTCGGTTTGTCTCTCTCCGTGTGTCTTCAGATCTTTTTATAACGTCACCTTCTTAATGAGTTTTTCCCTGGCCACCCCATTATGGATTCTCCTTCCCACTGGTGCTTTCTCTTCCCTTTCTCTGATAAGTATCTTCAGTGTTTAAAATAGTTCCAGGAAACTGGTAGGTGATCTGGAAATATTTGCTGGATTAATGAATAAATTATTATTATCTCTTACAAAATATTTTATTTGCTTTCTTACTTTTTATTAATGATAATTTTCTAAACTTCTTTCTTCCCTAAGCTTGAAATTTTCAGATTTTATTATATTTTATGTGATGATTTCTCTATTTTTGTTGTAATTTTAATGTGAAGCACAGTAACATACATTTAGAATAAGTGCAACATCTAGTTAAATTTCATGAAGTGAACACATCTGTGTAATCAGCCCCTAGATGAAGGAATAGCACATCCTTAGAACCCTAGAAACTATTTTGTGTGTCCCTTCCAGCTTCTACCTGTCCCCTGCACCCCAAGGAGTACACTATCCAGACTTCTAACTCCATAGGTTAGTTTTATCTATTCTTTAACTTCATATAAATAGAATCTTTTAGCATGTGTTCTTTAGTATCTATCCTCTTTTGCTTAACATGTGTCTGTGAGATTCATCCACACTTCTATGTTTATTATTATTCTCATACATGTGTAATATTCTATTGTATATCACAATATGTCCATTCGCCTGTGCATGGATATTAGGCTCATTTGAGGTTTTTGGATATTAATAGTACTGCTATGAACATTATTGTGTAGGTATTTGATAAAAACATATGTGCATTTATTTTAGATATAAACCTAAAAATTACTAGATCATAGGATACCCATATATTCAGTGTTACTAGATATTGTCAGTTTTTTTAAGTGGTTGTGTCAGTTAAAACTCATTTCATCAATATATGCAAATTTTACTATACATAGTTAACAATTCAAATTCACAAAACATAATTACTAGTTATTAACTCATCTTCATGCATTGTATCTCAGTATGCATTAATTCAAAGTGACCTTCCCATGGCCACCGTCTCTGTTATTGATATATATTAATCAATAATAAATTAATAATGATATAATATATCACTTTATTAATTATACTAATATATTAATATATGATTATATAATTTTAGTTCTATATTATTCAGATTTATGAACATAGTTTACTGAATTATTTTTTTTACTATTTTCCTTTTCATTTTTCCCTTTAACTTGTTAATCAATTCCTCTGTACTAAGTGCTTTGGTAGTTTTTTGGGGTTTGTTTATTTGTTTGTTTTGGTAGTTTTTCTTTTAGGTCTATGGATGGTAAATTATCTTGGCTGTTATGTTTATAACAAGTTTTTAATTTTATTCTCTACTCCTGCTTCTAGATAGAAAATTATTTTTCCTTAAAAGTTTAATGACAAAACTCCCTTGTCTCTACTGTTCTGATGAGAAGTCTACTGTTAGTCTAATTGTCACATCTTTCTAAATAAAATATTACCTCTGGTAGCGTTTAAAATTGTTCTGTATCACTGATGTTCTGTAGTTCAACCAAACTGTTTTCAGGGTTTTAACTAATTTTATTTATCCTGCTGGAGTGACAAAGTGCTAGTAGCCCAGGTGTATTTTTATTGTTTTAACAACCCCAACTAAAAGACTTTCTCTTCCCCTTTTGTCCTGACAGAAATCCTAGTATTAGGATTTATTAGATAAATGTGTGTTCTCTGGACAATACATACTTCATGAGAGTTGGAATAAAATTACTGGTCAGACCTGGGTCATGTGCCCATCGTAAGGTCAGAAGGTTTGTAATAGTCCGCCTTAACTGTGTGTATTAAGAGCAAGGGCAAGGAAGTTCCACAAAGCCTCTTAAGAGTCTGAGTGGAATTAAAGATACAGGAAATTGTTACCAACCAAAGAGGTATGGATGTTGCTCAAGAGCAGTGGTTATCTCCTACAAAGAAGGATTAAAGAACGTTTGGTCTAGGAGTTAGCATTTGAGTTGGGAGCAGTGGCAGGCAGGACGTTTCTGCCAGAGTGGAGGGATGACTCAATCTTCTTTGGCAGATCAGATATAAATAGAGTGTTGTGGAAAATAGAAGGCTATGAGTGCCAGGCTATACATTTGAGCTTCTCTTTGGAAATAGTGGGATCCATTGAAAGATATTCAGGAAAAGAAGGCTGTGGTCAGGAACATGCTTGACAGAAGTAGCAAAACTTGTCTGGAAAAGGGGTTTGACATAAAGAGAAAATCAGGGAATGTTATGAGCAAAATTGTATTCTCTCAAAATTCATATATTGAAGTCTTAACCTCTGGTTCCTCAGAATGTGACTGACTGTATTTGGAGATAGCACCTTTAAAGAGTGATTAAGTTAGAATGACGTCATTAATGTATGCCCTAATCCAATCTGATTGGTGTCTTAATAAGAAGAGGAAATTTGGTAAAAGATACATCAGTGTGCACAGAAGAAAGACCATATGAGGACATAGCAAGAAGGTGGCTTCTGCAAGCCAAGGAGAAAAGAAACCAAACCTGCTGACACCTTGATCTTGGACTTCCAGCCTCAAGAACTGTGCGAAAATAAATGTTTGTAGTTCAAGCAACCCATCTGTGGTGCTTATTATGGAAGCCCTAGCAAACTAATATAGGGAGTGATTTCGAAATGTCTAATAGTACAATAGTAAAAGCAGAGAGAAGTTATTTTAGAGGTAAAATCGACCAGACATGGCAACAGATTGGATGCTAGGCATAAGGGAGAAAAAGAAGCAACCCTCTGTTAAATACCCTTTAAAATTAAATTATAAAGCAAACTCCCACATATTGTTTGGTTGATAAATACTTAGGGTAAGTATGCAAAATCTGGGATGGTGCACCATGTGGCAGTGCCAGTCTATTATAGCCCTTAGCATATATGGGAGTTTGTTGTTTCTTAATCTTGCTTAAAGGCAGGAGAGATCCATAAAACAGCACTTCACATTTATGATACTAAATTCACCTCCCTTGAATAGTAGGCGATAGCAGTGCCTGGAAACAAAAGCAAGCTGAGTAGTTTTTACGAAGGCTCAGGGTTGCTCCTACAGCTGCAGCTTGATAGTGGCATTGGGAAATTAAAACTTTTTAGCTCTCCCTAAGCTGTTTTCTTACAGATGGTACTGGGAGTTGAATTTTGTCTGTGTGTTGTATATGATGGTGTTTCTGGCCAAGAAGAAAAAGCTCATAAGACCATCTTCTCTCTCATTCAATTTCCTAGAGCAAAAATCAAATTAAGATAAGAATATTAATAGGTAACTGCCGTCTTTTAAAAATATAGGTTTGAACTGAGGATTTTAAGTGACTTCTTTGGGGTTTGCTTACTTCATATATACTCTATAAATCACGTAGGCATTTATTACTACTGTAAAATGGAATTTGTAGAACTGACTGTATTAACTCATAAGTTTGAAGTATACATTTTCTGTAATACATAGGCTGGTTTATAAAGTGGTTTACATAAAAATGACATAAGGCATATAATTAAAGAAAACTTTCAAAATCTGTGATTTCTCCTATTTTAGATCTTTTTATTTTTGTGGAGGGATGGCCACATAATGCAATAAAACACCATGCCTCCATCTCATTTTATTTGGATATACTAGCTAACTTCTCTGCTGGAAGTCTCTATTGAAAATATTTTTTTTTCTGCAGAAAATGAAGATAGGTTTTAGATTTCTTGTTTGCATTCCCTCTATAAAAATCAATGCCAGGTTGGCAGGTTTGTAAATATTTACTCTGGGTAACAGTTCCAAGGCAGCCATTTCTCCCCCTGCACAATGCTCACTGTTAAGTTCCTAACACAAATCTGCATTCAAGAAATTCTGAAAAACTTCATGAATCAAGAAATAATGTTGTTGAGAGACCTATGGCAAAGGTCTCTATTAGGCTTCTAAGAGTCTTATTAAGAATCTAGTCCTGTATTATGCCTGCTCTCACGCAATTTTCATGAATCACTAGGGTTTTGCATTTGCCCCTTCAAAATAAATGCATGACAAATTTTCTATGGATAGGGAGAGACAAGATTTTAATAATTAGTTAATCATGGACTACTTAAAAAAAAATGAAAAGGACAGGACTCAGTAGCATTGGACTGGGCACTACATTTTTACCTAAACATCGACTTTAGAAACAGAAAATAATAGCATGTTTAAAAGAATGCTGGAAAATATAGTATATAAAAACATCACTTTGAATCAGATTTTTAAATTGGTAATACACCCAGAGTTCCTAAAAAAATCACTATTTATATTGTTTTTTGCATTTTGAATATAAAATTGGAATATAAAAAAAGAAATAGTTACTATTTTAGAGTCCCACATTGAGCTACACGTTTTTCCTCCCTGCCATCAGTCTTTTCATTGTATGTATTTTCAGAGTACAGTAGTCCCCCCTCACCCATGGGGAATACATTCCAAGACCCCAGTGGATGCCTAAAACCACAGATAGTACTGAACCCCATATATGTTTTTTCAATATAAACATACCTATGATAAAGTTTGATTTATAAATTAGGCACAGTAAGAGATTAATAACAATAACTATTAACAGAACAATTCAAATAATATTCTGTAATAAAAATCAGGTGAATGTGGTCTCTCTATCTCTCAGAATACCTCACTGTACTGCACTCGCCCTTGTCCTTTTTGTGATGATGTGAGATGATAAAATGCCTGTGTAGTGAAATGACATGACATGAATGATGTAGGCATTCTGACATAATATTAAGCTTTTTCCAAACCATGGTTGACCACAGGTAACTGAAACTGTAGAATGCGAAACCATGGTTGAGGGGGGAGTTACTGTATATGCAAGTAAATTTCCTTAATAATCTATTCTCAGCAATAAAAAATAATATATATATATATATATATTGCTGTTAAATGATCTTCTTTCTCCTTCTTTTTTTTCTGAAATAAAACTTAAAATATAGACTTGCACTTCAAGAATTGAGATACAATTATTCTGTAATCTGTGACAACCCATTCTCCTTATTAATAGCCTGGCAGTTGCTGAAATGTATTCTATACCATGCATCAGATAATTATGAATTTTAGGGACCATGAATGAAATGTATGCTGACTACTAATTCTTAGTAGACCCATATTAAATCACCAAAATCTAGCTCCAGAGGACAAAGTGTGAAAAATCAATTTAGAAAATGTGATCTGGGAATGAGAAAAGAATCTTTTCACTAGCAAGCAAAGCCGTATCCAAGGCCTATTAGCTGGGCAGAGCTGAATTTCTCATTGGGGCTCCTGGAACTCTTTGAGGTATGTTAGTTAAAAGTCAGCTTTGAGGATACATTTAACCACGTCGTCCCTTTTCCCTGTTTAATGAAAGAGACATAGTGATATACTGGTGCCATTTTCAAACTGAGAATCTTAAACACCTGCTCGAGGGACCACAAATTGCATGTAGCTCCTTAAATATTAAATGCGATGGTATTTAGACACAAAACAAAATGTGGTTCAATTTTGCTATGTTTTCGGAGAAGACTAATGATCTTGTAACCAAAACACTGATGTCCCTAAATAAATAGTCATCATCAGGGAGCTGACTTAACACAGAGCAGTAGCTTCTCATGGAAGTAAACTCTTCAGGACAGTTATTTGTGTTGATTACTTGGGTCAGGATTAAATAAAATCCTGTTGATCAAACTGATATTGAAAATTGTGGAGGGATGTGGCCTTCCAGTAATGCTTCGATAATAATTTGTTATCATTATATAATATTATATAACATATGGTGGTGATCCCAATCGTGCCCAGTAACATCACTGCACCTTCTCTGCCTGGCTTTGAATATATTTTTTTAATTAAATCTCTCTCTCTTTTTTTTTTTTTTTGACATTATTTTAGAGAGACAGAATGAGAGAGAGCACAACCAGGAGGGGCAGAGGGAGAGAGAATTTCAAGAAGACTCTGTGCTGGGTGCAGAGCCCAACACAGGGCTCGATCTCAAGACCCCGAGATCACGACCTGAGCCAAAGTCAATTGTTGGATGCTTAACCGGCTGCACCACCCAGGCGCCCTGAATACGTTTTATAAGACAAAGGAGCTATACATATGGGGGTTAAATATCTCCTTTCTTATCGATGAAATTGATGTTGAAAATTGTGTATTAAATTTACATGTGAATGTGATTTCTAATGTAGAACCTATGGGGGTTAAATATCTCCTTTCTTGTTGATGAAATTGATGTTGAAAATTGTGTATTAAATTTACATGTGAATGTGATTTCTAATGTAGAACCTCTGACTTAGGCAGATTTCCCTTGCAGAAACAGAAGTTGATCATTCTAGGCTGTCTTTTGTAAACTTGTAAATAGCAGAGCAGAAAAGACAGGATACTTTATGAGGAAAGTCCTGCTGCCAGAAAGGGTGGGGTTGGTCATCTTCTTCTTCACAATCCTCGGAAGAGAACATTAATTATACTACACTAGGACTGAGTGAGTGAAAGGGAAGATAAGAGCCAGTTGCATTACATCAGTGAAGCTCCCTGCTCATCCAGGGAAACACAGAGAATAGTGAGCAAACAGTCCACCTGATAATGGGCTCCATCTAACTGTATTTTGTTGGGCTTCAAGTATTTTGATACTTCAGATAGGAAGAAATGTAAGGTTGAACGTGTGTCCAGAAACCTCAGACCCAAAAATAAAAACTGGAAAATATGATTATACACCTTAATTTCTGAGAAACCAGGGGCGGAGGGGCAGGGTAAATGGTTGGAGTCATTTCTTCTCAAACTAAGAACACAGCCTGTTGTTTTATGGTTAGAAGAAAACCCATAATTTCCCTACTCAGAGTGTATGAAATAAGATATTCCATATGCTAAGTGTATAGAATAATATTCACATTCGCTTTTGGATTATTGTGTTTAATTTGGGTAAAGAAGACAACTTACTGAATCATACCCAGACAAGAGTGTTTTAGATATGGGATCATCATAAAAATAAAGGATATTATGATGACCTATTTCAGCAATCGAACTTTTAGATCCATATATGTACTAGGCAGGGAACACAACTGCGTGAGGAAAGCCAGGTTAAGGTAAACAACAGCATATATGTAATGCAAAATGTCAGCTGACACTAAGACTCATAATGGGGAAGGCAGTGGGGCATAACGGGTAATGGCAAACTCATGCTCAGTCTAAATGGATCAGCCAGTATTAAGGCCCATATGATTTTTCCAACTTTCCAAGACAATCTGAACATTTAGAGTTTATTTAAAAATTGCATTTTAAAGTTGGCAAAATCATTAAAAAAAAAATCAGAGCTCCATTAAAAAAAAAGAAAAAAAGAGAAGCCAAGAGTACCATAATGGTGTTAAGGCAAGAAAAATATGGTCAGCACCTTCCCATTGTTACAAAGAATGGCTTCCCACCTTCTTTCTTCCTTGTGTTATTACTCCATATTCAAAGTCCAGGCCAACTTTCCGCAACATTGTAACCTCCACCCTCTCAGTTTATCATAGAATATGGAGTAGAAGTTTCAGATCCCTTTAGCTTCATTACTAGGAGTGGGTACTTGGAATTTTATTTACAACGAGTTCAAACACAAGAGTTGGCCAGCTGTGGCCAATGGCCAAATCCAGATCATTGCCTGCTTTTGTAAATAAATATTAAGGGAACACAACTACACCTATTCATGTATATGTTGTTTATGGCTGCTTTTCTGCTCCAATGGAAAGTTGATAGCTATGGCTGAGACCGTCTGGCCTACAAAGCTGCAAAGATTTACCATCAAAAGTTCTAAGGAAAAACTTTGCAGACTCCTGCAAAAAAAAAAAAAAAAAAAAAAAAAAAAAAAAGAATTAATGGGTAAATGGTAGCCAAAATGACATATATCCACTACATTCCCTAAATACTCCATGGTTTTAAGATCTGCTTCTAATTCATTCATGCAACATTTAGCAAATATATATGTAATATGTTTTTTCTTTGCAAAACTGCTTAGTGGTGAGATTAAAACCACGCCTTTGAATTTAAAGACCTCACAAACTAGTGTGAAGAACAGACTAAAACAACTGATTATAATTAATGCTATTTGAGGTAACGGAGAAGAGTCAAAAGGGCACATCATTGATATGAGGGTGTAAAACACAATATATTATTTCAGAAAACATGAACATTTGTATTTTTACCAAATATAAAAGACATCTTTGCCAATTATTAAAGCACAAATAATATTTTTTACACTATACTTTTGCATTAAGGTTTTTATCCTGAGCTTTTATCTTATTCTTTTGTTTGCTGTTTCTTCATTTTCCTTCACTCTCTGTGTTGGTTTCTATGCATTATAAAAAACAGCCGTCTCTCCCAGTCTTGAAGAAGCGGCGTCGTGTGGAGGAACCTTATGGTTCAACCTTGCCTCCGCTCTCGGTTTGTCTGTCAAACCTTTGTGACTGTCCAAGCAGCCTGTTCTATTTTCAGTGGCTCGCAAGAGTTGAGGATGTGCTAAAGCCAGTCAACGTCCCAGAGGAGAGGATCTCCCTCAGCAGCGAGCTTCAGGCTCATGAGAAGAAGCCAGACCCTCAGGCAGCGGCTTTGCAAGAGTGCAAATGTATACAGTCCGGCGGAACTGCAAGTGTAAGCCCGCCCTGCCCATCCGAGCCAGGCCATCTGGAGGCGTCCCCTAGGTGGCAGTAGTAAAAGTCGGGGCCCCAGACGAATCTATGAGCTCTTTCCTGGCTACCAGCTAGCGGAGCAAGGCAGAGAGAGAAGGCAAAGATGGTGCCCTGCGGTCTCGGTTCTCTGAGAGCATGCGCTTAGCCTCTAGGTGTGCGCCTAACCTCAAGCCTGCCTCTCAGGCCGTAGTTGCAGGACTCGCAAATACGCCTCTGTCCCAGAAAGACCTGGGGTGTGTTTCCTCCGCTGTCTGTGCAGCACGCTGGGGGTGGCAATCTGCCGAGAACCATCTCTCCGACTCTTCCAGCCCCGGGGATTGGGAGGTGACCCTGCCCCCACCGCAGCCGGAGCCAGGTGTCCCCTGGGCGGCAGCCACAAGAACGGGTCACATGTGAGCTCCCCTCCTGAGATACTGGCCCTCTGGAGCACACAGAGGAAGAACTGGAAGAGAGCCCCCGTCCGCTGGAGTGAGGCAGAGAGAGTGTGTGTAGGTGATTGCTTGTCAGGAAAGAAAAAAAGAAGATGGCGCCTGCTGGTTGGAAGGAAACAGAGGGGGAGCATAGAGATGGCACCTGCGGGGGAAGAAAAGAGAGAAAGAGAGAGAGAAGGTGCGGGGTGGGAGGATGGCGGACGTCCCCTGGCTAGAGCAAGGCAGAGGAAGCGTCAAAAGAGTGCCCACCAGCCCCAGGTGTGCTAAGCTAGACGCCTGCTCCTCAGGCCGCTGCTTTAGGATGAGCAAATGAGCCTCCTGCCCATTCAGTCCTGGTGTCTCTCCCTCGGCTGCCTCTCCGCTGAGCCCTGGAGCAGGTGAGTTTTGGTTTTGTTTTGTTACATGTCCTTTTTTAAGAGTGTTTCTAGCCTTGTGGGTGTCTTGCACGTGAGCTCTGCTGGTTTTCAAAGCTAATTTTGGACATTCGTCCCTCAGGTGCACTGTGAAGTTGGGGTGCCTGATGCAGGGTTCAAATCCTTCATTTCTCAGGGAGAAGCTTCGAGTTTTAAGTTCCCACTGAATTGTGGGTCACTGCCCTGGGGATGGAATTTATGGTGAGATCCTGTCCCAGCCTTTCCATTTATTTCAGTGTGGGCCTCCTCTTGTTTGCCAAATGCACACTAGTTGCTCAGAGTTCTTAGGTTTTTTTGTTTTGTTTTCAGTTTGTAGCTGCATCTCTGGTGTGTTTGTGGGAGGAGGTGAGCCCAGGAACCCCCTGTGTCACCATCTTGAACCAGAAACAGCTATTTGTTTTAAGTTTAAACTTCAGTGTAACTATTTTCCACCATTGCGCTTTCCCTCGGACCACAAAAAATGACCAGTTTTAGTGTTTTGGATTAAATTTATATGTGATGGGCCACTACTAACGTGAAAGAAAATTGCTAAAAATCAGAATAAAATTGTGTATCAGTTAGGAATCACATGTGTTAGCAGGTGAGAAAAGATCTGAGAAATAGCATCAAAAACATGTAAAGAGTTAATTTGTCTCAGGCAACAAGAAGCCTGAAAATAAAGTCAGAGTTGGCACAACTATTCAGTGACGTCGTCAGAGATCAGAGACCCCAGCATTTCCTGTCTTGGCACACTGATTTCTTTGGTTTTCAGGTTTTATCCTCATGGTGTCAATCTGACCATTGTACATCCATGAGTTTCAGCTGGAAATGGGGTGGTAGAACCAGAGGTAAAAAAAAAAGGAGACGTGGCTAATCAAATTCTCTCTCTCATTTTTCCTCTTTTCCTTCCTCTTTCAGTAAACTTTTACTTGAAGTATAACATACCTTCCAATCATAAGTGAATGTTCATAGATTGAAGGCACCTGTGTAACCAATATGCAGTTTAAGAATTAAAACAATACCAGCCCCTAGAATCTCCTGTTCCATTCCAGGCAGTGATAACCACTGTCTTGACTTCTAACTCCATAGATAGGTTTTCCTACTTTTGAACTTTATATAAATGTGCAATTAGTAAGTACTCTTTTGTGGCTGACTTATTTTTCTAAATATTACAGTTGTGATAGTCATCCTTTTTGTTGGGTAGTTACACCTTGTTGAATTCTCATTACAGTCTAATAATCTATTTGATAGTTATTCATAATTTATCCCTTTTGCTATTGATAAATATTTGCTGTGTCCTGTATTGGACTACTGTGAATTGTGCTACAAATAGTCTTGTGTGTTTCAGTTTGTGGTTTTGGTAATCATACATACGCATTCCTGCTGGGAATATACCTAGAAGTGGAATGCCTCATTCACAGGTTGTGTTAAACATTAGCGGATGCTGCCAGTTTTCTGAAGAAATTTTACCAATTTATACTCCCAATGAGAGCGTCTGAGAGTTTCACTGCCCCACATTCTTGCCAACACTTTATATGATCAATCTTTTTTGCTTTAGACATTATAGCAGTTTTAAGATGGATCTCTTAGAAGTCTCATCCAGAAAATTCTGCTTACTAATCACTGGCTGGAATGATGTCATAAAATCAATCCTGGTTACAAGCGATAAAATTTTTTTTCTCAGTATGAGAGAAAATTGAGGATGTGAATGCCTTCTACATAGCCAGTTCTCAGAGAATCTCAAGAGGGAGGATTTTGAGAAATGGACCATAGGGTCACCATTTATGAGTATTAAAGAAAGGAATCATTAACTGCTGGGATTCACTTTGCTTCTCCTTGCTCACTCCTGGTGAGAGAGTGATCTAAGCTACAAATTGAGAAACTAAGGGTTTAAACATGAAGTATTTATAAGCAGTAAGTGTTGACAAAGAATTATACACAAAGATGCTAGAATCTTACTCCTAACCAAATGAAAAAAAAAAAAAAACAGAGAGAAAGAGAGAGAGGAGAAAACTAGGAATCAGAGAGGAGAGATTAAATGTCCATTGGGCAAGAGCAGGAAAGTGCCTCCATTACTGCTCTGGGTTAACTGTGATTTTGAAGATCATTTAGTATAGCATGGAAAGGTACTTCAGTAAAAGGGATTTAGAGTCCACCCACTGAAGAAATGTTGTATTAAGGAAAAACGGAAACAAAGTATACTAAAATGGTTTTAATCCTGGAATAGTTCAGAAGTAGGACATTTACGAGAATCCTACCACCATGAACACAGCTGGGAAATGAGTTGATGGTCTATTTGTGTCACCAGGAAGCTCTGAGTCATGTCACAGAAAACATTCTTTCTTAGGTTAATCTCCACTTTAATATAATATGGCAGGGGTGCCACTGGAGTGGTTGGTACACGGGTCACAGACTCAGACAACTGCAATGGACAGGCATGTAACACAGCTAAATCAAATGGGCCCGGCAGGGACAGCCATGCAGTCACAGGGCATATCTCCTCTGAACTGAGTAGCTACTACTTAATTCAAATAATTGTTTGGAATTTGGGGTCCATAGTTGCTAGGTCTTCTCATTTTTTCCCCAGATTTTTGTCTTTAAATATCTAAGTCTTATCAAATAATTCACTTTGTTAGTAAAAACAAAACAAAACAACCAGCAGCCAAATAGACCTGTCTGCATGTGGAATAGGAGCTCTGGGTGTATGACCTTTAGTGTAAGAAGAGAGCTCTCTATGAGAGCTTGGGTTATATTCTCCATTCCATACCAGTTAGGTGATTTTCACTGGTTCCTCCATGGTTGAATGAATGGTTTTTAACTCGTTGATATCTAAGGTCTCTCCTCATACTTGAATGTGATGACTCTGAGATACCTCATATTATAGATTGAGGCTTTCTAGAAACAGGATATCTCTTTCAAATTTTTGGGCCACATCTTAAGGAATATTTTGAAGTGTTTCTTTCAGGCTTCTCCTTGGCTTAGTGAAAGGTCATGGTCTTCATTATTCCAGGACAAAATTAAGATAGTGCCCTTTTGCAGTTGTTCTGTACAAGATAACTCCTTTTGGATATCAAGCAGAAATAGGCAGCCTCCTGGATTAGAAATGTACAGCCTTAATTCTTTCAAGTTGGCTTTCTGAGACTTACAGGCTATAAGAAGAGAACAGTGTAATGGGATGTTAGTAAGCATATCACAAGGCCATTCAGGAGGTAGACATGAATACTCGGGCTATATTCATTTATATCTGCTCAGAGATATATACACTTCAATTTATAGGAAATGATATTAGTAAGATTGCCATTATGTGTATATGAATATATAAAATGCTTAAATATATAAATATACAATATATATAATGCTTAAAAGTATGATTGCAAGTATAGATAATTGCTGTATGTATATATATAAAACATTTGAACATGAGTACAATTTATATGTAATGTGCATACATATATGCATGCACATATACATACTTAGGATCTAGTTATTTTCACTTGTCACTTATGTATGTTTGTGTGTGATTTTTATGTTTTCTGTATACTCATTTGTTTAATGACTATATGATACTTTTATTTTTAATTCTAATTCCAGTATAGTTAACATGCAGCACTATATTAGTTTCAGGTGTACAATATAGTAATTCAGCAATTCTATTACGTTAACTCAGTGTTCATCATGCTAAGTGTACTCTTTTTTTTTTTTTAATATTTTATTGATTGATTTATTGAGACAGAGTGAGAGAATGCAAATATGGTGGGGAGGGGCAGAGGGAGAGGGACAGAGAGAATCTCCTGCAGACTCCATGCTGAGTGCAGAGCCCAACATGGGGCTGGATCCACGACCTTGAGATCATGACCTGAACTGAAATCAAGAGTCGAGTGCTTAAGCAACTGAGCCACACCAGCACCCCAATAAGTGTATTCTTAATCCTCACCACCTGTTTCCTCACTGGTAACAATCAGTTCTCTATAGTTAAGAGTCTCTTTTTTGGTATCTTTTTTTCTTTGTTTTGTTTCTTAAATTCCATATGTGAGTGAAATCATATGGTATTTGTCTTTTTCTGACTGACTTATTTCTCTTGGCATTATACTCTCTAGATCCATCCATGTTGTTGCAGATGTCAAGATTTTATTCTTTTCTATGACTAATATTCCCGTGTGTGTGTGTGTGTGTGTGTGTGTATGTGTATCTTCTTTATCCATTTATCTGTTGATGGATGACACCTGGGCTGCTTCCATAGTTTCACTTTTGTAAAGCTGCAATAAACATAGGGGTGCCTATATCTTTTTGAATTAGTGTTTTTGTGCTCTTTGGGTAAATACCAAGTAGTGAAATTACTGAGTCATATGGTAATTCTATTTTTAATTTTTTTGAGGAACCTTCATACTGTTTTCCACAGTGCTACACCAGTTTGCATTCCCACCAACACTGTTGTTTTGATTTTCATTTCCTTGATGATGAGTGACGTTAAACATAACTTTTCATGTGTCTTTGGCTATGTGGATGTCTTCTTTAGAGAAATCTCTGTTCGTGTCTTCAAACCACTTTGGGGTTTTTGGTTTTGAGTTGTATACATTTTTTTGGATTTTTGAATTATATAAATTCTTTATATATTTTGGATACTAACCATTTATTGGGTTTGTCATTTGCAAATATCTTCTCCCGTTCAGTAAGTTGTCTTTTAGTTTTGTTGATTGTTTACTTCACTGTACAGAAGCTTTTTATTTTGATGTAGTCCCAATAGTTTATTTTTGCTTTTGTTTCTCTTGCCTCAGGAGACATATCTTCTAGAAAAATGTTGCTAGGGCTGATGTCAGAAAAATTACTGCCTCTGCTCTCTTCTAGAATTTTTATGGTTTCATATCTCACATTTAGGTCCTTAATCCATTTTGAATTCATTCTTTTGCATGAAGCTGTCCAACTTTCCCAACACCATTTGTTGAAGAGACTGTCCTTATCCCATTCGATATTCTTTCCTGCTTTGTCAAAAAGTAATTGACTGTATAGTTGCGGGTTTATTTCTGGGCTTTCTATTCTGTTCCATTGATCTATGTGTCTGTCTTTGTGCCAGTACTATACTGTTTTGAATACTATAGCTTTGTAATATATCTTGAAATCTGGGATTGTGATACCTCTAGTTTTGTTCTCTTTCAAGATTGCTTTGGTTATTTGGAGGCTTGTGTGGTTCCATACAAGTTTTAGGATTATTTGTTTTAGTTCTGTGAAAAATGCTGTTTGTGTTTTGATAGGGATTGCATTGAATCTGTAGATTGCTTTGGGTAATATGGACATGAGTATACATTGCTTTCAAAATTAAGAAATACTAGCATGTCACCTATACTTTAAATACAAGTTTTTTAAAAAGAAAAATAAATGCTGCATAGTATAAGATAAAGTATACTTAAATTATCAGCATAATTTATACCACATAAAATGTAATTTAGCATTTTTATTAAAGATCAAGATGAAAAGAAATCCCATGCTAATATTATCAATTCATTGTATATTTATTGAATAACAGCAAAGCCTACTATTTACTAAGCCACAATATTCTCGTAAATGTATTAATGCTGTTTTAAATTACAAGCGTCAGTTAAAGTAGAGAAAGCAAATATGAATTCTACACACATGTGGCCAGCAGTGGTAAACAGTGGCATTGGTTAAGTTCAATGAGAAACAATAAAAGTGTGTGAGTTTTTTCTACATTGTCTAGACCTCCAAAGAAGACAGGGGTGAAGAGAAAAGCACCTGTGGATAGCAAATTAGATGTGGATCTGCAGTCTGTGCTGTCAGTTAAAAATTGTGGTGTTATTGGGGTTGAAAAGGCATTATGTCATGAACCAAGAGGAGAGGCAATTGCCTGCTTCTCTCCACTGTTGAGCATACTGTACCTGGAATGCTATATTTATTTCAGAGGAGCACAATACTAAAAACCTGAAATTATCACAGTTTTAGAAAAGAACAGAAAAGAGAGGAAATGAAGCTTTAACTGAAAATTAAAAACAAAATAAGTATGCATGAATAAATTAGTAATGTGGTCATAAGAAAAAGAACTACAAACAGTGAAACAAAGTAAGAAAAAAATTGACTACAGAAAAACTTGATGGAAATGTTTACAGAATATTCTATGACAATTACAAAAGTAAAGTTTGGAAGTTTTAGAAAAGCTACTAATCATGAGTGTTATTGGCCAATATGCTGTTTTCCATTTGTATTTATTAATTGATCTTTAATCTACTTGTATTGAACTGAATGAGGTGAAAAGTTGATATCCATTCAGCATGTTAATGGAGAGAATTAAAAATGCTCTTTTGTTCTCCTAATATTTAAAAATAACAAAATAAAATTGGTGGTTTTCTACTATCAACATTCCGATTGAATAAAATGCTAGGAATGAAATGACTGTTATTTTAAATGACAATGATCAGTATTTTTACAATAAAATGAATGACCAAGAACCCACAGGTAGTGCTCAAAATATGTTGGGTACAGTGCCTGCCATTCTGAAGATTACATACTAAACAAGTGAAAACATACTTAAGGCAACTTTATAAAAGTTCAAGCAGCAGAGTTGTCAGTGAAACAGGGAAAACTCATGTATCACCCCAGTGGCTATGAGACTATGGCTCTCAGACTTCCAAGTTCAAAGATAAAATCTTCGAAGCACCTCACAGATCCAGCCTCATGCTCCTGCAGAGGCTCTCATCATAAAGGCTTCTCCTAGTCAGGGAGGGAGCACAGCAGGGATACAAAGGCAGATACATTCTTGGGATATACAGGAATCCTCTGAAGACTGCTCTGGCTCAAGGAGTCCCCAAAAGCCTTGCCAGGTATTTCTTTTTGAAATTTCAAGCACGTAATTGAGGATGTTTCTGTCTATCTTCCTTCTTTTTCACCTTATTCAAGGTCAGACTTACATCAAGGTTTGTTTTCTCCTTGAGCCTTTTCCACCTCCGTCCTCCTTTCCTTTGTTCACTGTTGCCCTTAATCTTTTCATGTTTAATCCCATCTTGGTATATGCCTCCTGGAGAACCTGGGTGAATAAAATTGCATTTCTTGATTCTTCACCTGAATTCGTTCTATTCAGATAGCTCCCAGGTGTGGATAGTTGAGATTTCTGGCACTTAGCTTTTTTAAATTCAGAAATGTTTTCGCAAAATTAAGAGAGATTAGATGAAGATAGTTTACTGGGCACAGAGTTATTTAACGCCAGCCAAAATTTTTAGAATTCAGAGGAAATAGAACATGTCCATGACAATTCTGGAAAAAAAAAAAAAGGAAAAAGAAAGAAAAAAAGATCAGAAATTATGATGAATTTGTTGGGGAAAGAAATTAGATAAGACTAAATTGGCAAGGGCTAAAGAGAATGTAGCTTGACAATTGTGAAAAGGAAAATATTTGGAAGTATGAATTAAAAGTATGACATATAAACATTTAAATGAACAAATTTAAGAGCAGTTTGGAATGAATTTTTTTTTTCAAAGACAAACATTTGTTTACATAAGTGTCTTAATTAAGTGTGTATCCTAGAAGAAGAGCTATATAATGAAAGGATATTCAAGAACAAATTAAACAGTAAGAAGAAAAATTTCATTTTGATAGAAAGTGTAAGATAATACAATCTCTGTAGAATAAAGGACACTGTAACAAAGTTTAGAGAAAAGTAATGTACATTTTTATATAGGGGTATCTCATTGTTATATTACATAAATAATATAATACCTTTTTTTATAGCTAGTGAGTTCGAAATGGTAGGGCTTCTATTCTTATCAGGCAGCACCTAAATTATTCCGAATGTTAAATCTTTTGAATATTACTCTTGGCACAAAGTTATTTTCAAAGATATTCATTACAGCATGCTTGTAATAGTAATAATAATTTAAAAAACAGAAAACAACTTAAGTATCCCTCAGTAAGGGAATGAACTAATAGATTATGCATAGTCATATGAGAAAGTGCTGTAGTGTAGTTAAAATAAGTGAATTAAATCAATTTATGATGGCATGAATAAATCTCAGAGCCCAATGCTGAGTTTTTAAAAGTTGCAAAATGATGTGTACAACTTGATTTTATTTATTTAAAGTCCTGAATCATAAAATATCAACTTGTTTTAATGAATTGCAATATATATAATCATATGAAATACCTTTGGTATCTATACACACCACCTTCAGGACCGTGGTCCATTTTGGTAAATCAGTAGATTCGTCAGGATTCTCCAGAGAAATAGAACTGGTAGGAGCAATATATGTATATCTTACATATTTATATCTCCATATATAGATAATATTATTATTGTTAAGAGGAATTTCCTCACATGATTCTTTGGTGGCTGAGAAGTCCCATGATCTGCCATCTGCAAGCTGGAGACCCAGGAAAGGCAGTTTGAGTCCTAAGGCCTGGGAACCTGAGGTGCCTATTGTGTTAATCCCGGCCTCTGGTCCTGTGCAAAAGGAGAGGAGATTCCCCAGCTAAAGTAGGCAAGTGGGAAGAAAAAGGGGCAGATCTCTCCTTCCTCTGCCTTTTGTTCTCTTCAGGTCCTCTACAGATTGGGTGAGACCCACTGCATGGGGGGAGCCATCTACTGTACTGATCCACTGATTGAAATCCTAACCTCATCTGGAAGCACCCTCACAGACACACCCATCAACAATGTTGAATCTGGGCATCTGGGGCTCAGCCAAATGGACACACAAATTCAACCATCGCAATTAGATTACCCTGGATTTCAACTAATTATGCAGTGTTCAGTGTTCTACTTCTTAAAGAAGCTGATTGGAGCAATTATAGCAGTTTCTTTTAAGTGCTATGTACATTTCATGTATTTGAAGTATTTCCTAATTTCACTATGAATTCACTATGAATGCTTCATTTTTCTTGTTTTTAGACTTGTTTGCAAATTTTGGTCAAATATTTGGCATTATACATTTAAGAATACTATAGTACTTTCTAAGGATTCTAGTTTGGGAATTTATGTTGGTGACAGTAGATTCTCCTATATCCCAGTCTTCTTGTTACTCCTTTGGAAGTGAAGTGGAATTCCTATTAATTCTTCGAAGTGCTTTCAAAGAATACCTACTGCGTTTTCAGTGGCATCTGTTTCGAAATAGGAGATGTTTGAAATTTATTGTTTACATGAAGATTGTGACAGATTCTAATAGTGGTTTTAAAGACTTGTTAAAGAGATTTTTTTCCTAATAAAGTTTCCTGGTATTGTCATAATATATATATATATATTTTTTTTTTTTTGACTGGACATGATGGTGAGAAACCAATTCAGAAACAATGGAGTAGTGGTGACTACAACTCTGGTCTGAGAACTATAGACAGGTAAGTACTATCATATGCTTAAATTTATTTTTAAAGTGAAAAAAACTTCTGCATGTTTCTAAAACTTCAGACAGTTGTCTTAATGACATAATCAAAACAAAATTTAGTGCATATGTATATAAATTTGGTAAACATTACATTTATATATAACACTTAAAAGAATATTTGATTTGGAACAAGATGAAAAAATACCTAAATACCCAGACACAGTTCGGTGGCTTCCCTAGGAAGACAAAGGAGTAATAAATACTTAATTCTTGTTCTATTTCTCTTTGCACTAGATATATTCATAACCTTCGACTGTTTTGTATGTTGCTTTGGTATACAAAACTTGATTATATCTACTTGGCAGTTACTGGCTTCATGGTAGCTGATTTGGACTTAGAGTCTTTGCTGCTCTAGACGTCTTCAGAAATAAGATGTATTTCTCAGACTGCAAAGCCTCTTTCACTGTTCAGAATCAAAAAAAGAAACCTATTTTTGGACTTTTGACATTCAAAAAAATTTTATTTCATTTCTGTTCTCTTTCCTTATGGTTCCAACTAAAAACCATCAGATCGATCGATTGATCTCTCAGAATGTTTACTTTGATGTATTTTCTAAGATTCTCACTCTTCTGTGGGCTCATAATATTTTAGGTGCTTCTAATATAATATTTTTCAAATTCAATTGTAATTATACATTTATCTTTCCTGTTGTACTGTAGGTTTCTCAAGAGCAGGGGCCATGTAGTATACAGCTTTAAATCATGGAATTTAATAAAGTGATCATTGTACCATAAATTAGATACTCAAAATTTGTGAAAACAGTGAAAGAATTCATGCTTCCTCTTTTTAGTCACTTGAAGCCATGCATATTATATGACTTACAATTTCTAAGACATGATTCTTACCTCTTTTTTACTTCTGTTATTGTAACAGACTTTTTCTAATAAGAGCATGCTTTTTTCTTTCTCCCTCCTTTAAATCATTAAAACTAGGTTGCAATATACTATGGTGAAGTGTATTTATATGATAATAATGTATTCAGTAAGAGTTTATTGATCAACTACTATGTACCTGACTCTACTAGACATTGCGTTCACAATGATCAGAGAAGACTCCTGTTTTAATGAAAAGAGCTGTGTTACTTCTTGGAGTCACACTTGTATGGAGTAATATATATCATTGATTCTGGGTGTGGCTTTGGTTTATTAAAAAGTATAAGATAGTAGGGGTGCCTGTCATTTAAGCATCTGACTCTTGATTTCAGCTCAGGTTATAATCTCAGGGTCATGGGAGTGAGCCCCAGGGTGGGCTCCTTGCTGGGCGTGGAGCCTGTTTAAGATAATCTGTCTCCTTCTCCCTCTGCCCCTCCCCGCCCATGTCTCTCTCCCTCCCTCTCTCTTTCTCTAAAAACAAAAACCCCACTGTAAGATAGTATTTTTTTAAAAGCTATTATTTATTTATTTGAGAGAGAGTGGCAGAGGGAGATGCGTGGCTTCCTCCCATGACCTGAGCCAAAGGCAGACGCTTCACGGACTGAGCCACCCAGCCACCCCTAAGATAGTATTTTTTATTTTCTAATTGTTGGTTTTAAATTTCTTAAGTCTGACTAGGCTAGACTGAAATGATTACTAATTATACTCTCATACAGTATTCCTATTTCACACTACCAAGTGAGGTATGCATGTCACAAAATCCTCCTGTTTTCTAGTTCTCTGATTCGGCTATAGAACTTCTGGTCCCAGCTGGAACTAAGAACTTCATGTTTGTTCAGAAATGAATAATGAATTTTTAAGTTTCCTTTGCTTCAGATTGACTTGGAATTATGGCTTGAGTCAGTTCTTGTATTATTCAGTCCAGATTTGTCTTCCATCACTCAGGGTGGCGTCTATATTTCAGTTCACAAGCCAGCTTATGTTTACAGGTTTATCACTATGGTTTTTTGATTGTTTCCTTGCTTTGCTTTGCTTTCTGAGAAATTACTTGCTTTGGAAATAATAACAGTTCAGTTCAGAAACTGCAGTTGCCAAATGTCATATTCTACTTATTCTGTGTGTTTGTAAATCTTTAGGTGGGGGGAGCTTGCCAAATTGTCAGATTGCTTCATTGTTTTCCTGTAATGTGGTTGCCAATTTTAAATATTCATAGCTGAGGAAGTGGGATTTTGTGCAGTGCCTACATAGCATTAGCTGACAAGCAGTTGCTACTAATTTTGTTCAATTTTGTTCTCTTTTGCTTATTTAACTATTTGACACCCTTTGGGAAATCACATTGTCTTTTGGCTAAAAATATTTATCATGATTTGTGAGGAAACTAGAACATAAAGTAGGTTTAAAGCCACAGTAAAGCTGAGAACAGTCCCCTTGATCAGTGCAGCAGGGTGGTTCTATTTCAGTCAGTTATTTACCTATTTTTCCTCCAGTTTCTAGCAGCATATTTGCTTTGCCATTTTATGTTTACTCACAGAGTGCCTCAAGATCAAGAAGAGGGGACAGTCTGAGATTCTATTCCCCTTGGGTGCTTCCACTCCCACGAAGGAGGGTTGCTGATTTGAACGATACTGCCACTGTTCTCCTCCACTCCTCTGGCTTTAATTCCCCTCCCCTGCTGCTGTGCATATTGAACAATAATGAATGTTTTCTGAGCTCCCACAGTCCTCTCACCTACTTGCACTCCCAACAAAAAAGGAAAAGTTTTTTGAAGCCAACTCATTTTATATTAAGTTCTACCAAAATGTGCTCGATTGCATATGGATTTCCAATGATGATTATATATTTTTTCCTTTGAAAATGTAGATTCAAAAAAGAATGATCACTTTAAATTAGCTTTTGATGAAACTTTGCAGAAAGGGTTCAGTAGTGTTGTGTTGAGTGTCTTTCTGTTTATATAAAATGATACATAAATATTGTTAAAAATATAACTCCTTGGTTTCCTCATGAGGATTGACTAGAAAAGGGCGGAGGAAACTCTATGGGGTGTTGGGGATGTTCTCCATCTTGATTGGGAGAATGATTATATGAATGTATGTATCATATATATATGTGTGTGTGTGTGTGTGTGTGTGTAAAAGTCATCAAAATCTATACATAAGGTCTGCATATCATTTTTTTAAGTTTTTTTTTTTTTAATTTAAGTAATCTCTACACCCAACGTGGGGCTTGAACTCAGAACCCTAATATCAAGAGTTACATGGTCTTCGCCCGAGCCAGCCAGGCGCCCCAAGATCTACATATCTTAAGTGAGAATCTATCATAAACCAAGTACTGTGTTCACACAATTAAAAAAAAGAGGGAGAGGCTGAGAACAGAAATTAACCCTAAACAAATAAATATGCAGTGAAAATTCAGTAAGTAGTTTGAAGGCATGAAAGGATATTGTCAGAAAATATGTTATAACTATGTTTTAATTAAACATGAATCATAGCCGAAATATAAAGAAGCTGTGATCCATGACAACTTTTTTAGTATTTTTTATTTCATTTTGTTTTTATTGAAGTACAGTTGTCATACAATATCATGTTAGTTTCAGGTGTGCAACATAGTGATTCAGTAGTTATATATGTTAGAAATGATTTCCATAACCTTATTTACCGTCTCTCACCTTTCAAAGGTATTACAATATTAATTATCTTCCCTATGCTGTACTTTATATCCTCGTGAATTAGTTGTTTTATAACTGGAGGTGTGTACCTCTTAATCCCCCATTTTGTCTGTCCCCCTCTCCTCGTGGCAATTTTATCTTTGAATATGATACTGTACATTTGTTTATTGGTGAAGTTGGTAGGTGTATAGGATTGAGGGAGACTATAGCATAAAATTCAGTTCAGCCAAGGGGTGCCTGTGTGGCTTAGTCAGTTAAGTGTATGACTTGTGATTTCAGTTCAGGTCATGATCTCATGGGTCATGAGATTGAGCCCCATGTGGGGCTCCCTACTCAGTGGGGAGTCTACTCAGGATTCTCTTTCTCCTTCTCCCTTTTCCCCTCTCCCTTCTCTCTCTAAAATAAATATAATCTTTAAAAATTATAATTAAGTTCAGCCAAAATTCAATTGCATATGGATTTCCAATGACATTTATATTTTTTCCTAGAAATAATGGATTTTAGTAGGGAATGTGTGGATTGAAGCAGAGGAATGAAGGACAGGTGGATAGAGAAAAAAATTGAAATGATGTATTTTCCAATGTCTCAACAGTTCTTTATCTCAAAAAGAAAGAAAAAATATTATTGATAAGCATTTGCTAGATCTGATAGAAAATTAGTAACTTTAGGAACTACTAAACTCAATAAATAAGAGGAAAATTTATTAAAGTACACTATTTGGCTCTGCAGGAACTATTTACTAGTAATAGTAATGTAAATTTGTAATAAAATTAAATTGATAAATCACTAATTAGCAGTATTATATTAAGTATATTAATAAGGTAGAGATAAATTTCAGAATGAGCAAATGAAAAAATCATTCTTTACATTTAATCTATTTACACAGATTTATTTAGTAAAAATAGAATTTAATTTCAGCATAGGGTACTGGAATACCTGGACATCCACATTAAAAAAAAAAAAAGAAAAAATCTAAACACAGACCTTATACCCTTCACAAAAATTAACTCAAAGTGGGTCATAGACCTAAATGTAAAATGCCAAAGTATAAAACTCCTTGAAGATAACATAGGACAAATCCTTGGATATTGTGATAACTTTTTTTTTTTAAAGATTTTATTCATTTATTTGAGAGAGAGAGAGAAAGCGCATGCCAGTTTGGGGGAAGGGAAGAAGGAGAAGGAGAAGCAGGCTCCCTACTGAGCGGGGAGCCCTGGGTATGGGGCTCTATCCCAGGACCCTGAGATCGTGACCTGAGCCAAAGGCAGACGCTTAATCATCCCAGCCATCCAGGCACCCATGTGATGATATTTTACATACAACACCAAAGATATAATCCATGGGAAAAAAATGATAGGCTAGACTTCATTAACATTAAAAATTCCTGAAAAAATTAAAAATTCCTGTTCTGTGTCAAGAGAATGAGAAGACAGACCACAGACTGGGTGAAAATAATTGCAAAAGACATATCTGATGAAGGACTTTTATTCAAAATATACAAACAACTCATTAAACTCAACAATAAAAACACAAGCAATTCAATTAAAAAATGGGCGAAAGAGCCTTAACAGACACCTCATAAAAGACGATACACAGATGGCACATTAGCATATGAAAAGATGTTCCACAGCATATGTCCTCAGGGAAATGCAAATCAAAACAATATTGAGAGGTACCACTGTACTCCTGTTAGAATGACTGAAATGCAAAGCTCTCGCAACAGAAATGCTAGCAAGGATGTGAAGCCACAGGAACTCTCATCCTTGCTGGCTGGAATGCAAAATGGTGCAGCCGCTCGGGAATACAGTTTAGCAGTTTCTTACAAAACTAAATGTATTCTTAACCATATGATCCAGTAATTGTGCTTCTTGCTTTTTATCCAAATGAGTTGAAACCTTATGTCCACATAAAAATCTGCACAAGGATGTTTATGGAAGCTTTTATCATAATTGCCAAATTGAAAGCAACCAAGATGTTCTTCGATAAGTGAATGGATAAATAAATTGTGGTACATCCAGATAATGGAGTATTATCCAGTGATAAAAAGAAGGGAACCATCAAGCCATGAAAAGATGTGGAGAAATTGTAAATGCATGTTAGTAAGTGAAAAAAGTCAGTCTGAAAAGGCTTCACACTGTACGATTCCAACTCTATGAGATTCTTTAAAAGGCAAAACTGTGGATTCAGTAGAAGGATCAGTGGTTGTCCAGGGGTTGAGGGGGGAAGGAGGGATAAGTAGGCAGAGCACAGAGGGTTTTTAGGACAGTGAAACTACTCGAATGGTGGATATATGTCATTATGCATTTGTCAAAGCCCATAGAATATACAACGCAGAGTAAATCCTAATGTGAAGTATGGACTGTGGGTGATAATGATATGTCAGTACCCATTTGTTGATTGTAACAGATGTACCATTCCGGCGTGAGCTTTTGAAAGTGGGGAGGCTGTGTATATGTGGAGATAGAGGGTATATGGGAAATTTCTATACCTTCCTTTCAATTTCGCTGGGAACCTAAAAATAGTCTAAAAAATAAAGTCTGTTAAAAAAACATAAAATTTAATTTAAAACTAAAGAAAATGCATGTCTTTATAGAAGCATTCTTAAAGCTGAAGCTCTAAAGTTTTGTATCTCTCTGGAAGCCTGGGTGGTTCAGTCGGTTAAGCAGTTAACCGTCTGCCTTCAGCTCAGGTCATGATCCCAGGATCCTGGGATTGAGTCCCGCATCAGGCTCCTTGCTCAGTGGGGAGGCTGCTTCTTCCTCTGCCTGCTGCTCCTTCTGCTTGTGCGCTCTCTCTCTCTCTCTGACAAATAAATAAATAAAATCTTAAAATTTTTTTCAAGATTTTATTTATTAGAGAGAGAGAGAGAGAATGAGCAGGGGAGGGGCAGAGGGAGAGGGAGAAGCAGACTCCCCGCTGAGCAGGGAGCCTGATGCAGAACTCAATCTCAGGACCTGGGATCATGACCTGAGCCGACGGCCGACGGCCGATGCCCAACTGACTGAGCGCCCCAAAATCTTAAAATTTTGCATCTTTCGGTAGTTAAGAGGAATTCCGAAAATTCTTCCCTAGTATCTTTCCTCTCTGTAAGCAGTGTATATCCACTCTGCCCTTTTAATTGTGACTTCATCCCCAAATCTAATTTATTAACACAGAGCGATGCCCCTTCTTAAGCATAATTAGCTATGTCTTCTTATGGACAAAGATGTCAAGATATATTCTCAACATACAGAATCCTTATTTATAATAGGAAATATTTATAAAATTGTTTCTATATTATTATAAGAGCTAAAGAAAAACTATGTATATATATAAAGACACCTGAGTTTGTAGTAGTTGTTTTAATGTTGTAAATTATCAACCATATGCATATTTTTTTCTTGTTTGCTCTACTTCTGAATATAACCATAACTTAAAAAAAAAATCCTTTATTAGCACTGGTAAAGACACAAACATCCTTTAGTGATCTCTGCTTACTTCTTGGTGACTTAAATAGCCAAGGACATAGATATATAGTTCCAGTTTTACTCCCCACTTAAAATTATTGTTGAGGGTCTCATCCACTGCCGTGATTTTTTTCCAGACATCTATATTTGGGTTGTGTGCTTATCTCCATCTTTAGACCGCAACCTAGACCCCAAGCGCGGTTGCCCATGACCTTCATCTTTGTTCTACCTCAAATGTCTGACTCATTTTCTCAGTACTTCTGACTCTGGGAGGGCAAGTTCTCTCATCAACTTGTGAGCCTCTGTTGCTGTCAAATAAAGTCATTGCAGGGAACAAAATGGTATTCCGCTTTACAGAAGGTTTCTAGAACTTCCTGCTATTTTATCTTTGAATTCTATCCATAATGTTTGTTACTGGTGCCAAGTGTTTCATTAAAACAAACAAACCAAAAACTTTTAAGAGGGTCGTTTATCGACGTCATGGGCATATGAGACTATGGTAAATTTAATGTAAATTTGGAACTTTCTTGCCTCTTGGGCACCTCATTTCTTTGGTATCTTAAGCAAATGATTTCATTTTCCTCATAAGCTGTAATGTTTAGGCTACAAATTGGTTAATCTGTATATACTTTTATCAGTTTGAATATGAGATTGTGACATTCTGGAAATATTCGCATCATTTAAGAAATCAACTGTTAAGGATTTCACCTTTTTTTTTTTTTTTTAACTGGAAATGAGATATTGGTTTGGTGCCAAATAAGGTGTCAGCATAAAAATGGTTGAAAACACTCATAGGTTGTTACGTTTTTAATCACCTTTCATTCAGGTGACATGGGTGTCGATTGTAGCATGGATGAATCTGATTTATGCACACAGTGGTATGTTTAACATATTTTAATGTTTGGAAATTATATACTGAAATACATTATTTTATGCAGATTGCAAATTCTATAGCTTCAATAATCTCTGCTAATTTTATGAGACATATGGTCATAAAATAACAATGTGACCCCATGATTGTTATTCTAAAGTTATTTTCTTCTCCTTCTCTTTTTTCTTTTCTTTCATGCTAATATGAACAGATAATGATTAAGATTATTCAGACTAACACAAATAACTAGGTGAAAGGCAACATTTCCACCTTACCCCGAGGAACTCTCCCAATCAGCACTTGAATTACAAAGCAACTGTTTTGACAACCCTATTCATTTATGAGCATGTAGTTCTGGATTTTTTTGTTTTCTTTTTCTTTGTAGTGGCCTCTGTGGGTGAAGGAATATCTGTTTTGCATGCAGACTCCTGGAGAGACTGTTCGAACTAACTTTTCAAAGTTCCTAGCACTATGCCACATATTTAAGGTGGCTGAGTACTTTTTAATAATAGAGTAACATTAAAAATACAGGAACTAGACACTCAGTTCTTCCCTAGGATATGTGAAGTAAAGGGGAGGTCACGTAGAGTGTCACTTGGCACTTGATGCTGTATCCCTTCGAACGAATCCTTTTGTCTCCCAGGGGATCATGTGAAATCAAGTGAAACAATTTTCTTAAACATTTCTGGAATCCATCCATTCTTCTTCTCCTCCTCAGCCCTACTTCGAACTGGAACTTCTATAGGCCCTACTGAACATGGATCCAGACATTTTTTTTTTTTTTAAGATTTTATTTATTTATTTATTTATTTATTTATTTTTATTTTTAGAGGGAAGGGGAGTGGGGGGAGGGACCAGGGGGGAGAGAGAATCCCAAGCAGATTCTGCACTGAGGATGAAGCCCGATAGGGGGCTCGATCTCGAGACCCTGAGATCAGGACCTGAGCCAAAATCGAGTCAGATGCTTAACCAGCTGAACCACGCAGGCGACCCAAATCGAGACATTTTTAGGGACTGATGAACCAGTTGAGGATCTGATGAATTCTGTGAATCATCTCCCCAAGAATATATGCCGATGCCTACAACACAAATTTTGCACACAACACACACTTCACACGTATTTCCCTTGTACCAGAGGCCTGCTTATGGAGTCCTCTTCCTCTGGCTTAGCCAAAACTGTTGATAACGGTGCTTACAAAGTATCTACTTTACCTTTTTGGAAGTAGTTTTCCAGTTGTTTTCTGCAAAATCACCTCTTTTTTGCCTTTTAGTCCTTAAACTTTGGGAGGGGCTGATCCAATCCCTTGCTTTGTATGAGTAGTGTATTTGTCTCTTTGGTCTGTAGGAACAAAATACTGCAGGCTTGGTGACTTAAATAACACAAGTTTATTTCTCACAATTCTGGAGGCTGGAAAGTCCAAGATTAAGGTGCTGGAAGGTTTTATTCCTGGTGAGGCCTCTTTTCCTGGCTTATAGATGGCTGCCTTCTTGCTGTCTCCTCACATGGTGGAGAGAAAGAAGGAGATGGAAGGCTGCCTGCCGTCTTTTCTTATAAGTGCACAAATCCTTTCAGATCAGTGCCATATGCTTATGACTTTATTTAATCTTAATCACTTTCTAAAGACCCTGTCTCCAAATATAATCACTTTGGTTAGGGTTTCAATATATGAATTTGGAGAGGACACTCTATTTTTTAAAACATTTTATTTATGTGTGTGTGTGAGAGAGAGAAAAAGAACAAGAATGGGGTAGGGGAAGGGGGAAGGGAGGGGGGAAGCAGATTCCCTGCTGAGCAGGGAGCCTGATGTGGGGCTTGATCCCAGGACCCTGAGATCATGACCTGAGCAGAAGACAGATGCCTAACCAACCGAGCCACCCAGGTGCCCCTGGAGGGAACACTGCTTAGTCAAGAGCAGGCAGCCATGTGATCCAGGCTTGGGTTACAGATATATTCTCTCTCTTTACCACATGATTAGTTTAGGCATGGTCAGGTAACCCAAATCATGTACATATGCCCCATTCTGGAGAATTTGGGAAAACTTCTGGGGAAAAGAACATTTTGAAAAATAGTATCATTTATTAGTAGTATAAAAAAACAAGTTTGTACATGCTGGCACCTGTCATGTAGAATCTAGGATTAAGCTAAGGGAAAATAAGCAGCCCTAAGAAGGGGGAAGAGAAACTGAGGTAGGATGCTGTTATTTGAGCCTCTGAATCCAGCAATGCCTAGAACAAAATTAGAGCTTCTTAATAAGAGAAGCCAAGTCTCCTTTTTGTGCTTAAGCCAATTTAATTTGGATTTCTGTTACTTACAACCAAGATTCCTGACCAGTGTACTCAACTACTGGGGACAAAGTGCGATTACACACCAGGGGGGGAATGAATCCAACTTCTTTATCTTGGCAAGAACCCTGTCTTGGAAAAGTCATTGGATATCGTTTTCCAAGTAGAAATGCAATACAATTCTAAATGGGAAGGAAATACCTAAATGGAAGATGGCTTTTGACTACATAAGCTTGAAGGAGAACATGAATCTCAATATATATTAATTGATTTATATAGCCCTATTTAAAACGTTAATCTTCAGATTTCAGAATCTATTTGGGTAAGTAGAAATGAAAAATGAAGGTCATTTCATGGCTCATATTATTTTTCACTTTAAAAATGAATATGAAGATGATGATTAAATTTCTGTCCAACCACTTAAAATATATAAAAATGTCCCAAACCCAGTATGAGCTGAAGCTGATACAGTACATCCTTTTGAAAAGTCAAATGATTATACAGTTTTGAACCACAGTTTCATGCCTTAACTATCATGGAGGGATGCCCAACCATCTTATTAAACTCTTAGGCTATGGCACATCAAAGCTAGAATATAGTGCAGGATCAAACAGCAAAATCAAATTGGCAAGCACAGAAAGTAACCTATAATTATGTTTCAGATACAAGGTGGAAGTCACGATCTAAGATAACAGAAATTTCAGATAGAAGTCACTCAACAGAATAGAGGAAAAGAATCAGTGGGAAGCAGTCTTTATAGTGGATGAGAATGCAAACTTTCAGTTACAAATAAACTTGGGTCGGATCCCCAGTTTTGCCATTTATTAAATCCAAAGTTCATGACTTCTACAAGTTACTAAATATTTCTAAGCCTCAATTTCCTCATCTGGAAAATGGAGATAATAGTACCTACTTCATAAAATTGTCTGTGAGAATTAATTGAATTACTGCCAAATGCCATAGTATAATTTGAGCTTTAGACCATGAAATAATGCACACAAAGTGCATAGGAAAGCACTTGATTCAGTTAGCACTCAGTGAATAGAACTACTTTTTTTATGGTAATTACTATTATAATAATTGTAATAAACCCAGTCAATTAGATCTTGGTTTGCACAATAATTCATTCATGACCAGCCCAATTCTTGCTCTAAAGGTCATTATGCTTTCAGCATATTCAGAAGTAATATATTAGTTTTCATTCGTATATTTGTAACCCAGACACATAGTGTATGAACAAAATAGCAAGCTATTCAGTAGTTATTATGACGGTTGTAAACAAGCCTTTGTAGTAAAAGCCTGGGTATTTATGTTGCCTTTCATATTGTATGTGATAAGAATTTCATCTGAAGTTGCTTTAAATGATAGTGATCTCTGTCTGCTGTTCATATTTCTCGTTTTATTTTAAGATTCTCCTTCTTCAAGAATTGGCAAAGTAGGGTACCTGGGTGGCACAGTCGTTTAAGCATCCCACTCTTGATTTCAGGGAGATTGAGCTCGGCATCAGACTCCTTTCTAAGTGTGAAGCCTGCTTGAGATTCTCTCTCTCTCCCTCTCCCCACCCCAGTCTCTCTCTCTGAAAAAAGAATTGGCAAAGTAAAAAAAAAAAAAAAAAAAAAAAAAAAAAAAAATTAACCAAAATTCGGGTTTAAGAAAGAGAAAAGTCATATTCTAGACTTCCTGCTTTTAGACATAATTTTTAGAATGATTTCACTTGAGGTTCTTTTCAGGTACCACTTTAAAATATGTCATTTCACAATTCATTTCTAATGGCCCTAAAAGTATTTAAAAATAATAGTTCTGATTCAAAATAGAGGAGGCCAAGATAGTATTTAAATGCTAAACACTATCATTACGATTAGCATATTTTCAAACTCAATATTGAATAAATGAGAAATTATAGTAGGAGAAATGGGAATTCCATATAAAAGCACAGTGAAATATTTTGATCTGTGGTTTTAAAAGAATTTGAAAGAAATAGTAGCTATTTTTTTTTAAACAAATGAAGGTCTTTATTGGCTAAAATTGAATCAAATGATGCTTTTTAATATATGAAAAGCAGTGGACTCTATGGGGAAGTTTACAATCATATATTACCTTAGGTTAGAATGATGTTTTGACCTTGAAAAAAAATTGACAAAAAAATTATATCAAGGCTTTGTTTGTTTGGGAATGTGTTATTTTTGACATCTGTACTTTGATAAAATTCCAGATGTTTCTTATTCTCGATTTTAGACATATGTTTTTACATACTAGAATGAAGTTGGTGGCCTCAAATAGTAATTTTTAATTAGGTTATCATGTTTTAGACTTTAGGTTTCATGTAAAATATTTTTGAAGAGTGTAACGTTCTTAGGGAACATTATTATAGTTATTCAAAGTAGGACATACTTCAGTGGTGTTTCTGAAGATATTTCATGTAATTACATCCTGAATATTCTTAGCATACTATCTAATGCAAAAACATATAGTCCTATGTCACAGGTTGTAATGTTTTCAAAGGAAAATACTGTCTCAAGCATTAGAGACATGATAGTATTTGATTTGTTCTGCACAATTTTTATGGAAGGAAATTGGCCAAAACAGATCTATTTGGCACTTTGAGTAGTAGTCAAAACAAAATCACGGTTTAGAAAGGAATCTAGTTTCTAAAGAAATGCTTCCAGAAGCACAGAAATGCTGATTAATTTGATTTACTGGAAAGAGTTTTCTTGTCAGTATCCCCTGTCCATCTTCACCATTTTATTTCCCCAAAGCACTTATCAGCGGAATGTTTTGCCTTTCTCTCCTTACTAGAATGCAAGCTCCAGAACACAGAGATTTTGTTTTTTTTTCCTTTGATATCCTCAGTGCCTAGAATAGTACCAGGCTCGTGGTAGTTACTCAACTACAGGCAGGAAACTGGGTCTCCCAATGAGTCTTTGGTGAGCAAAATTGGTTCTCAATCTGCACATAGATTTTTCTATCTGTGAATAATAAAAATACAAATAAATGGGGATTTGTAAATTGTTTTATATTGTTCTCAAATCCGGGAAGTCTTCTAGAACACCTGTTATGAAGAATTAAATACTTGTTATCGTAATATTTTAAACATTGCAGAGATGGGTGGAATTTGGCCTTGGGCAAGATAAAAGACTTATTAACAATCACATTTTCATGGCGAGAAGCTTTAGTTTATTTGCTAGAATTAAACTCATGTGCTTTGAGAGTACTGGAATTTTTTGGATAGTATTTATTTGTTAGTAAAACATTCTAACATTCTTCTCCAGAGAAGATGCTGAAATTAGTACACATGACATGAAATTTTAGATGCTAATGAAAACTTAGAAGTAATTTGTTTGCAATGAAAGTCAGTTACATTGGCATAGTGCCATTTTTCTAAATTCCAGGTCTAAGTGTGATTTTTTTCAAGTGATTGTATGCAGCAGCAAGTTTTTACCAAAATATTAGATATTAAAAAAATAAGTCTGAGAACAAAAATCTTAACCTGCTTTAGGGAGCATCTTCTTGAGGAAGCATATAAAACTTAGGTTTATGATTCGCTTGAATAAAATGACATCTTCCCCAATGATCTTACAGTACAGAAAATGGTGTGAGGATTGCTCTATCTTAATCAGTTATTATTATTGAGAAAGGAAAAACAACGATCTCTGATCTCTGCATTATCAATACCCCTTACTGGAGAGCTGGTCACACATATCTTCCTGCATAGTCCTAGGTTGCAAACAGGCAAATTCTTAGCATTGCAGTTGTGCAGTGTAGTAGCTACAGGAGCAATTATTTTATTTTATTTTATTTTATTTTATTTTATTTTATTTTATTTTATTTTATTTTATTAAGATTTTTTATTTTTTTCATCTGAGAGAGATTGAGAGCAAGAGCACCAGCGGGGGGAGGGTTAGAGGGAAAGGGAGAAGCAGGGACCCCCCCCCCCAACACACACACACACCCTGCCCCGAGGAGGCGGGGCTCCATCCCAGGACGCTGAGAGATCATGACCTGAGCTGAAGGCAGACACTTAACCGACTGAGCCACCCAGGCGCCCCAACTATAGGAGCAATTTCGAACAAATAATGACGAGAAAGGACCCCTCATATATAAGGCCAAATGTTTAAAATTTAAGTAAAGTTAAATAGCAAAATGGTAATAGTAGTAACTGATTTTAAAAAAATATTTATTGTAAAAGTTTATTTTATAATAGCAGTATTCAATTTTGTCCTTTATCCAAATATCGAATTAAAGATTTGCCCCTAAGTAATTTGGCCAAAGTAGGCGTTGGATACTTTTCTAGTAAATGCAAATTTTCAGCTGGTGTAATTACTATTTTGTTTTAGTGCTATTGATAATCAACCAAGTATGTTTTTTTTTTTTTAAACCTTTTTGCAAGGAACCAGTTTTCAGTAAGCTCTCTTAAAATCACCAGAACAATAAATAAATCTGTATTTTCTTTAAAAATATTAGTATAGGTTAGATACCAATTTAAAGCAAAACCATAAGGAAATTATAAAAACTTCTTTGATATTTCAGTATGTCCCTGTATGCCCCCCCCCTATATTATTCTTGACAACCATGAAGAATTTCCTGTGCTACAGATTTGGGTAAAGTGCATCTACCCTCCATTTTGCAGTTTGAATCCACATTACCATTCATCCTCAGCGTGACCTGCCCCAGCTCTGCATCCTCTGAACTAGCTTTGAAGTCCTGGGAAGATGTCAGATGTGTTATTCTCTCTATGTGGAGGTTGGCTGTTCACATTGATCATGAGCTAACTTCTGGTCTGATTTTTCTTCAACTAAACACCAGAGGCATAAATAAAGCTATTATGAGCTTCTTATAACCATCACCTGCCCCTCTCAGTAAGGGCATGGCATATGTCCTTCATATGAAAGCAATAAAGCATATCCTCCTCTTTTCGACTAGATATTTTATCTATTTCTTCTTTGTGTTTCTCTCTTATTTTCCACCCAAGTATGAAATTTGAAGAGATCCATTGTTACAAATAAGCCCAATTCAAATGTAAAATCTCATGTTATAAGATGATTGAATAAGTGTCCTTGTGCTACACTGCCCTCCCTGGATATAGATTAGCTTGAGGGTTTTGGATCTGTCCTCCTGTTACGCCCCGCATTTGTCCTTGAATGCCAGCATCTTTTCCTCTATCCAGTAAATGGCCAGTATAGTTCAGAGTAGCCTAAAAATAACAGCTCTAGAAGCTGATGAAATGAGGCCATTCTGCTGTGAATATTTAGAAAAGGAGAAAAGTAATGCTGTTGTACTGAAACTTTGTAACTTTCCTCAGCTTTTCGAATATTTCCAGGAATCTGTGTACAGGTTCCAGCTGTCAGAGGTATTTTCATTTCTGTTTCCTGTGTTATTTCATTGTTGTACCTGGGAATTGCTTATTTCTCCAATTTCTTAAATTCCGGAGGGAAATGAAAGCACATGTACTCTTAGTCTTCTCTTAACCTTCATCTTCATTATAGGGTCTCTTGCATAGGCGATATAGAAGATGAGACTATACTACCACAGTGGTTGGTAGATTGCCCAGAGGTCAGACTACTAATTGCACTATGCTGGTGAAGGTAACAATTTTTATGCTTAAACTGGGAACTATTTGGCCCTTGCCAACGACAGGTAATTCAATTTGGACATCACAACATCCTCTAATATATGTCTGTGGAAATTAGTGTTGAATATGATTTATATTACAGTGCATCTTCAGATTTTTTATTGTGTAATTTATAACTTAGACATGATTTTTAAATCAAATTTTAAATACTAGCAGAAACTCAAATTTTACTGATGAGCAATATTTCTTTTCTAGTCAATTCTTAGCCAACTCTTCTGAATTAACTCCTTTGTTATATTGAAACAAATATGAAACACACTTCAGTGTTCTAAATAAAATGACCTCAAAACACCTAATTAAAAATTATATTACAAAAATAGTCTACATATAATTGCTGGAAGGGGCATCATTAAGGCAGATTTTATATGACTGCAGAATTCCATTCTGAGGTATGTACTCAGGAAAATTAAAAACATTTGAAACACACACACAGAAATGTATGAGTGCTCATAGAAGCATGATTCATAGTAGGCAAAAGTAAAAACAATTCAAATATTTATCAGTTGATCAATGGATAAACAAAAGGTGGTTTATCTGCACAGTGGAATATTATTATGCCAAAAAAAGAATGAAATGCTGATTGAACATGGCTAAACCTTGAAAATAGTATGTTAAGTAAAAGAAGCTAGTTACAAAAAATCACATATTATACTGTTCTATTCATATATAATTCCAAAATAGGCAATTCCATTAAGACAGAAAGTAGACTATGTGGTTTTGTAGGGTTGGAGTGTAGAAGTGGGAAGAAATGGGTACAGAGTTTCTTTAGGAGTAATGAAAATATTTAAAATTAGACTTTATGGTTGCACAACGCTATGAAGATGCTAAAAACCAATGAATTGTACTTTAAATGGGAAATTATATGGTATATGATTTATATCTATAAAGTTGTTACTTTTTAAAAAGCAGGTTTTAAGTATAATTTTTAAAAAATTATCAACAGCCTCTAAGAAATAGAATTCAAGTAATTATGATTTGATCAATTTGCAAATATTTCTGTTTTCTTTAGTCACTTTTGGTGATCTTACCCTGTATGCTTAATCATGCTATTGGAAAGTGGTATTGCTTTAGAAAAGCTTCTTTTATTTTCAAAATTTTATAAAGAATAAAGTGTTACTGTATTTGAAAAACCAGCAGTGTGTATCATGAATCTTTTTCATTATTTTGAAAAATACATTTTGATCTTGTATTCATGTTCCAATTCAGAAGTTAGAAAAAAATGTAGCCTTGTTTTTTCTGGCCTGGATTAATGAGGTTCAAAAATATGTAAGTGGCGTGTTGAATTCCAGACTCAGTTATACCAGTCCCATCTAAGGAAAGGCATATTAAGATAGTCCAGGATGATCATGTTTTCTGCCATTGTGTTTAGGTATTAGGATTTATGTGGTAAGGAAAAACATAGAGTATAGTTAGTGGATACAAAATACTATTACTTATTCATATATTTACTGAGCATCCATACAGTTTGTATCACAATGGAGTTACATAGAAAAATAAGAAGGACTCTCTCTCTTTAAAGGCTGTTGGACGGTAGAGGAGATAAAAGGACACACATACACACACCCGTGTGAAGCGAACACACAGAAACAGTACCACACAGCCTTACAGGCCACTAACATACACAGGCAAATACATAAGAATATCCATATCAAATATGTACATGCACTGTGCACACACACAGTGAAAAACATACAAGAAGGTAGAGAGAATTGGAGATTCTTCTTCTCTTGGGGATCAGGGAAAGCTGAGAAAGTACCTTTGTGTTACACCATTACAGCCCCGAAGATGCATTTGGAGATTAGGAAGAGTACAGTTTACATTTGGGAAGCAGACAAACCAACCGAAAAAAAACCCCACATTGTTGAGAAATCACAAATGTTTACATAAAACTGAAACCGACAACAACTGTACATGTTGGGGGTAAGAAGGGATTCTTGATTATTAATGAAAGCACTGTGTTTTTAGTAGGCTTGAGAATGGATGTGATATTCTCAGTCAAGTTTCCATAATGAGATTGGATAAATTCAATAACAGTGATTATCCAGAGTTTAAAATTGGCAAGATAGTGATAATGTTAAATTCAAGTGCAAAATTCTTCTACGACAGCCCTGATCACAGAAATTCCAGACTGAATAGAGAGGCTAAAAAAGTCACAAGAGGAAATGATAAGACTGAACTGTGGTGTTTGTGGCAAGAGATTGGGGGATTTATCTTCTAATGCCGTGTGTCAGTGATAATAGTTTTGTGATCTATCATGTATCAGGGCACTGTGCGAGGCACTTTAAGCACCTCATCTTTCCCAGCTGTTGAGTTGTATATAGTAAAGATTATTCGTTAATTTTGGTGGATGAGAAAGTTCAGGTCCAACAGACTAGGTGTATACTCAGAGCTAACAAGTGTAGCAGAGCAAGGATTCAAACGCAGGGTGATGAGACCTCACAATCTGTCCTATTTAGAAATCCCCACCATTTCTCTCTTGTTAGAAATATCTCAATAAACATAAGTCACTTTATCTGATCTCATAGTGTCAGAAACAAGATAACAGGCCCAAAGTGGAATCACTTATGCTAAGCCACATGACACCAAACCAAGACTTAACCTAATTACAGTTTTGGCCTCTCCCAGAAATGGAATCTGAAACTTGTCAGTCAGGAATCCCCTGGTCAGCACTAGTGAGATAATCTGCCCCACAGACTCCTCCTGTCCCCTAAAGGAAAGTGACCTTTTCACAACCAATCCACTTTCTGCTGGTATAATTTCCCTGTCAGGCTCCCTTCTCCCTATAAAAGTTTTCCATTTTGTACGGCTCCTCGGAGTTCCCTTTTCTATATGCTAGATAGGATGCTGCTTGATTCATGAATGGTTGAAGAAATCCAATAAGATCTTTAAAATGTAATCAGATAAATTTGTTTTTTTAATAATAGTGGGTTAAATTAATCTCGACATCAATTTGATTCTAATTCCTTTGTTGCCTCTTGAAACTCTTAGCATAAGACCTTTCTATACCTATGATTTCTTTATATTCCTATTATTTTTTACTTTCACATTTTCAATCTTAAGAATGTTTGCTTTTCTTCAGTGAGATTTTGAGGTTGTTGCACAAATAAGCCCAATGAACTTTTTTTTTGAAATTGAGAAATATCTCTTGATAATCTATATTATATACATATAGTATATATCGGTATATACTATATATAGTGTGTGTGTGTATATATATATATAATATATTTAGCTTACTAAAGCTCTTTTCTACAACTTTATTGAAAATGCACAGATATGGGGGATGAAAAAAAGAGGTGAAGCATAGACAAACACACCAAGAATAATAATAGCTAGCCCTGGAACAGTAATTCATGTTTCCACAGTGTTTTCACACAACCTGGCTTATTTGAGTAGGTTTTATGATCACTGTTTTACAGTTGGAGAAAACTGAACACAGTCTGTGTAACTCCCAGTGTTACACAACTGAGATTTAAGTGCTAACTTTCCGAGGTCTGAAGATATTGTGGTGTATTCACTTGTTCCCTTGACTTTATAAGACTGGCTTTGAAAATTAGCACAGCGGAATAGTAAAAACAAATAAGTGGCAAGAGTTCAGAGACCTAGAAAGATCTTTTTCTTATCATCATTTTAATTTTGAGTCTACTTTCTTATCTATTGAATGTTATTAATAATAATGTAACTAATAATAATCTTGTGGAATTACTAATTTACAACATCTAAGGAAACACGGAAAAGTAGGGCATTTATGAAGACCTAATTTTGTCAAATATTTCTAAGCAGACAAGACTTGAAGGGGTTTGTACTATGTGTGGAGTTGAATTATCAATACTAAGGACTGTCATCTAAGTTTTCATTTCTCTTAATCTAAAAAAAATCACATTTATACTTGTTGATGCTGTAAGACAAAAAAAAACAAAAACAAAACTGAAACGCTGTAGACTTGACATACAATTAGGAGTTTATAAGCATCCTTAAAATGTAAATCTAAGGTATCGATTTCAACAGAATGTATTCACTAAATTGTGTTTGCAGACCAACCACGTCAGTCACTGTGTTAGACATATGAATAAAGCCCAAGCTTTATATATATATATATATATATATATATATATATATATATATATATATATTATATTTATATTTATATATATATAATATAATTTAATCCCTGTGGCAGAGACTGGCTATGTGTCTATCCAATCCATTTCTTCTTCATCCTGGGCACACAATTAGAGTACATTTTCCAGCTTCCCTATAGTCACAGACAGGTATGTGACTGAATTCTGGCCAGTGGAGGACCACTGGCAATGCCTAGAACCTGCCGTGTACAGTTCTTGCTCTTTCCTCTTCCAGAGAGGATGCCAAGTATTAAACATGTTCTGAGAGTCTCAGGAAGAAACCTGAGTCCCCAGAACTATGCCACCCATCAATCAATGGATCCATTATGGACTTTATATGAGCAAGAAATAAACTTCTATGTTACCCAAGCTACTGAGCTGCTGGATAGCATTCTCTTAGCTACTATAATCTCTATTATAATAGAAGTTATATCCAGAAGTTGATAGAATTTTTTGAACTCCTTAGGTCCTTAGAGAATGAAAATAACCACTGAATAGGTTAAATATGTGACCAGGTATTCCATTATTATTTATTTATTCCATTATTATTTATTATAATATATGTAATAAGCTCATACTCTGTGGTAGGCATTTTCTAAGTGCTAGGGATAAACTATAGAATTATACAAGTAAAATACCCTAATTCATGGAACTTGCAGTCTGTTGTGAGAGGGAGGCAGTTAAGAAGTAAAAGAATAAGTGGGCATAATCGTTGATTAATATAATACTTTGAAGGAAACTAAAAGAGTAATATGATGGAAAATGAATGATCAAGGAAGGCCACTTTTTTTTTTTTTAAAGAGAGATGGAGAGGGAGTGGGGAGAGGTAGGAGAGAGAACTTTTTTTTTTGTTTTAAAGATTCTATTTATTATATATATAGAGAGAGAGCTCACAAGCAAGGGGAGAGGCGAGCAGAGGGAGAGGGAGAGGCAGGCTCTCTGGTGAGGAGGGAGCCCAATGCAGGACTTGATCCCAGGACTCTGGGATCATGACCCAAGTCTAAGGCAGACACTTAACCGGCTGAGCCACCCAGGCACCCCAGGAGAGAGACTCTTAAGCAGACTCCTCACCTAGTGTGGAGCCCAGCATGGGGCTGGATCTCACAGTCCTGAGATCACAACCTGAGCCGAAATCAAGAGTCGGATGCTTAATGGACTGAGCCACCCAGGTGTCTCTTCTTCTTCTACTTTTACTTCTCCTCCTCCTCCTCCTCCTCCTCCTCCTCCTCCTCCTCCTCCTCCTCCTCCTCCTCTTCCTCCTTCTCCTTCCTCTTCTCCTCCTCCTCCTCCCCCTCCTCTTTTTTTTTTTTTTTGAATTATAGTTGACATACAATGTTATATTTGCTTCAGGGGTCCAATAGAGTAGTTTGAGAATTCTATGCATTATGCAATGCTCACCATGATAAGTGTCCTTACCATCTGTCACCTTATGAAGTTATTACAATACTACAGAAAGTGAGAGTGAGACTGAAGATAGAAAGAAGCCAACAATAAAACCAGAACAGGGGACTTTTAGAAACATGAAACCACAAAGTCAACATCCTATTGTAGAAAACAGCTCCAGCCCATTCAACTAACTGTCCTCTGACTAAACTTCAAAACTTTATTTGCTAGTCCTTCGATTGTCAATAACTTGGCACTATTGCCTTTTTTTCAATAGTATCATGTCAAATGGAAAAGTTTCTATCCATATATAAACATCCACAAGACTGGAAGGTGTTTGACACCTAAAATGACTTTTCCAATTAGCATAGCTTACCATTTTTAAGCTCCTTAAATTTTACATGCTCAATGTATTCAACTGGGCTGAGACTGACAGCAAGATAAATCTATTTAGTTATTCATGATTAACTTGAATATCATCATAGTTAATATTCCTTAAAGCAGATTTAACTCCAGTGAAGCTGAATTGAATAGAACTCTGGAAGTCACTTTTTGTGGAGATGATACAAGTATATTCTCAAACTAACCATCAGTGTGTTTGACTACTAAAACCGTATCTAAATTTAATAGAAAAATTATAGGAGTTAAGTTCACAACCTTTTCTAGAGGCACATGTAGGAAAACATTTATCATTCCTCTATAAGGTTGGTTTCAAAAGATCATCTTAGAGAATTTGATGAAGGAGAAAATACTAGATAGTCTTTATATATATATATATATATATATAAAGTTATATTAAGAAATCTCACTTAGAACCGGGTGAAGTTTTTTAAGATATAAAAATAGACTTCCCATGGGCATATTTTATCCAAGATTCTACAAAAGAGAACTTTTAACTTATGGATAAATGATTCTAGAATCTTCAAATTGTTGGGAGATCTGAACATGATTTGCAAATGAGGAGGTGAAGCTCAGGTCGTGAGTGTGTACATGGAGGCAAGAGTGGGAGAGACGAATGGGGTCCACGTTCTCTGAGCATACAGTCCTGGCTTCTTTGCACCACACCTCCCATATCTTCCCAAGGCTTTATTTATTTACCTCTTTATTTTGTACCTGTATCCTCTCCCTGAATAATCTTAATGCTGATTTATTTCTGACTTACATTTTTGGAAAGCAGGATGTCTCCAAGTATTTTGAAGATAAAAATCTCATTTGGAAATTCATACCAAAACAAAGAAACAATAGAAATAAAAAGGAGCTTCTGAATATAATTAAAAGACAAAATATTAAGGTCTACCTGAAAAAAATCAGTAGTGCACAGTGTTAATAACATAAATTCATGTAACATGTATTTCTTCATATTTAATACTTCATAGAGAGTTGATTAGAAAAAAAACTTACCTCAGAAAATCAGTGTCACTTTTTGTGGTAGTAATTAATTGTTTTAGTTGTGTAGGAGACTATGGAGAGCTTTGGGTTTTATTGAGAATATTTTCTCACAGTGCCAGACACAGTTTCATAGCATTTACATATATTATTGTGTTATTTATATATCTTCTGTAAGTTAATGCTCACAGTAGTCCTAGAAGTATAATCATTATCCATACTTTAGAAATTAGGAAACCAAGACTTAGGGAGGAAAAACAAATTGTCCATAATCACATAGCTTTTATATGAACTCTAGCCTGATTCTAGAGCCTGTACCCTCAATTACTAGGTCATACTTATGTGGGAAACAAAGGCAGAAGAAAAATTATTACATTTCCTTACTACCTACAGCCCATTGACAAGTCCTAGAAACAGGCAGAGTGACATTCCTCTACGGGCTCAACTGCCTCAATGATAATACTTGGCTAAGGGAAAAGGCAATCCTAGCCTGACACCCCTCCTCCCCAACCAGTATCCTGTAAGTCTACTTTAACATATAAAAATTCCTTTGGAAACTTCCTTTCTCTCTAAATCCCCCAAGATACATGTTGGCACTCATCCCCCAACCATATGGCCCACCTATATACATTGAAGGGTCTGATGACTAAGGTTATATTAGATGGTAATAAATGACCTTTTCCCAACAATAGCTAGCCCCATCAAGGTCCTGGAAACCTTGCTTCCAAAATTCCTTAGAGACTTACACTATCCCTAATCCCCTCCCAGCTTGAGAGTATATAACGGACCATTCCTCATGACCCCGGTGCAGCTCTTTTTGCCCTCAGGTCCTGTCCCCATGCTTTAATAAACCACCTTTTCACACCAAAGACCTCTCAAGAATTCTTTCTTGGTAATCGGCTCTGGACTCCACCCCAACTCACCTCATCGATATCCCACACCTCATCAATACAGTCTTCAATATGTGTTCTCTTTTGCCTCCAGGTGTATTAACTAAATACTAATTCTTTCCACTTTGTCTTTTTTTCCCCACATTTTTGCTTTATTCTTATATATGTCCAAACAAAAAACAAACAAACAATGATAGATACAGTAACAAAAATCCAAGAAATCAAACAGAAAACCTAAATAAGGATTAAACAGAAAAAAAAGGCACATAATAAATATAAAATGAACCAAAAACAAAGCAAACAAAAACCAAAAAAAATCAAAACCACTCCTAGTTTTTATTACCAGAAAGATTAGGTGATATATTTCATTAAACAAGTAAACAAACAAGGAAAAAGCTAAGTAGATTGAAATAGGAGTAATTAGCAAACAAAAAATAGCCCTTGAAATGTAAAAATATGATTCCAAAGAAACTAATATGGATTGGAATATAAAATTGAATATTTTATATTGAAGTGAATTGAAATTGAATTGAATAAATCCCTAAGAATTGGAACAAAAGAACAAATAAAAATAAAAATGAAAAATAGAAGGTGGATCCAGAAAATAAAATACCACATCTGATTACTTGAATTTCCTGAGGGAGAACAGAATAAATAGGGGCTAATTAAATAAGAAAGAATAATAGAAACATTGAAGAATAGATATGAAAATGGACCACCATGTACCTAGTCACACTAAGTAAATACCTTTACTTGACAAGTCATTGTGGACTTTAAGAAACCAAAAAGGAAGGGGGACAGACAGAGACAGAGATTAAAAGCTTTCAGAGATGGCTGCCTGGGTCACTCAGTTGATTAAGTAGCTGCCTTTGGCTCAGGTCATGATCTCAGGGTCTGGGGATCAAGACCTGTATGGGGCTTCCTGCTCGGTGGGGAGTCTGCTTCTCCTTCTGCCTCTGCCCCTCCTCCTGCAGGCTCTCTCTCTCTCAAATAAATAAATAAAATGTTCTAAAAAAAAAAAAAAAAAGCTTTCAGAAAGAAAAAGAAAGCACAGTCAAAAAAAGGGAAAATAGGATGAGATTCATTCCAACACACTCTATGTTGGAAGTCAACAGATCCATCCTTTCAGAAAGTTGAGGAAGTATTTTTAGTTTTGAATTTGATACCTAGGTAAACTGTCATTCAAATGTGAGGACAAAAAAAAAAAAAAAAAGATTTCAGATATGCAAAGATTTAGAAGGTACCTTACAAATTATTTCTTTGGAAGTTTTTGTAGATGTGCTTCAGCAAAATAGACAATTAACTCAAGAATCAGGAAACTTTGGAATCCAAAAAGCACAGAAGAGCTGCAAGGGGAATTTTCATGAAGAAAACTATATCACTACGTAGGAAGAGTCAAGAATAGAGCAGAAGCACAAAGCCATCCAAGACAGAGACCCCCATTAGAATCAAAGAGATTAATAGTATGATAGAGAACCTGGAAAATATCTAGTAATTTATGAATTATAAAAACATTGAATAAATTTGAACTTTATTAAATGAATAAAAAATTAGGACATTATATCACCCAGCCATTAAAAAAGCATGAGATCTTGCCATTTCTGACAATATGGATGATCTAGAATATAATATGCTGAGTGAAATAAGTCAGACTGAGAAAAAAATACCATATGATTTCACTTATATGTGGAATCTAGAAAAACCAAATGAATAAACAAATAAAAAGTATAATCAGAGCTATAAAAACAGAGAACAAACTGGTGGTTGCAACAGGGAAGGGGTTTGGGGTAGGGGTTGGACAAAAATGGGTGAAAGGGTTTAGGCTTCCAGTTAGGAAGTGAGTAAGTCTCAGTCATAAAAGGTGCAGCATAGGGAATATATTTAGTCCTATTGTAATAGTGTTATATGTTGGCAGAAGGCAGCTGCACTTGTAGTGAGCCTAGCATAATGTATAGAGATGTTGAATCTCTATGTTGTACACCTGAAACTAATGTAACATTGTGTCAACTGCACTCAAATAAAAAAAAATAGGACATTATAAGAAGAGAGAAAGAAATGCATTCCTAACATACTAATTGGCTCTATTGTATGTATTATTTTCCTAATCATAGTAATATAAGCAGTTGTAATAGTTTAATGGTTTTTATCTTCTAGAATTAATAGTTATGACTGAACACAGAACATGTGACAGTTACAGAAAAGAATATGAAATTTGAATCTTGATAAGACTAAAGATACACAGATAAAAGCTAAGACACAGAAGATGGTGAGCAGAGGAAGGGCGCAGCGAGGTTAGGATGAGCGCTTAAATCCTCATGTTACAAAATGGCGGAGCCAAAGGATACTCTGTCTAGGTTAATGAAATGGAAAATTGAGTTTTAAGTATGTTTAACGTTTCAGACAGGAACTAGAGTGATGTGTCAATATGTCAATATATCGTGAGTAGAGATGGTGTTAGAATATTTGCGTGAAATTTCAGCTGTCATAGCAGAAAAACAATGGATGATACCTTGTATATTGGGATAGCTTGTATATCTTGTATAGCTGTGTAAGCATACAGTTTAGACTTTTGTAGGCAACCACAGGAAGAATCTAAAACCAAAGAGTCAAAAAAGTTTTGTATTTGATTTTACTGGAGAAGGCTGTAGGAGGTATAACTATGACAGGAGACTGTTTTCATTATAAGCCCTTCTACAGTATTGGGCCATTTTAAATTATATTCACTCACACCTTTGTTAGAAATAACAACAAAAAATACCAGCACAAAACCAAAAGTAATCCCTCTTTTCATATATGTTTTACATGAAGGAAATTTAAATCCTTAATGACGGGTGCCTGGGTGGCTCAGTCGTTAAGCGTCTGCCTTCAGCTCAGGGCGTGATCCCGGCGTTCTGGGATCCAGCCCCACCTCAGGCTCCTCTGCTGGGAGCCTGCTTCTTCCTCTCCCACTCCCCCTGCTTGTGTTACCTCTCTCGCTGGCTGTCTCTCTCTGTCAAATAAATAAATAAAACCTTAAAAAAATAAAATAAATCCTTAATGAATACATCCAAAATGTGATTCACTACAAACTAATTTTAGTAAGTGATATTTTATGAAGTTTTCCTTTATTGTGGGTAAATACAGCTGAATTCTTATAAATAATGTACTTCTAGGAGAGACCTAGGCATACAAAAATTTCCATTTGTGACTGAACTTAATATGTTTTAAAATACTTCATATTTTGTGTTGCCTTAGTCTTAGGGTTTGCTTTAAGGCATGTAATTCAATTTAACACACTCATGTTTCAGGCACTGTGCATCAGGATAAAAATAAGGCCATTCTTATTCTCTTGGGTATACAGGCATATTCTGATATCAATATGCCAAAAATATACTTAAAAGTATTCAAAATACTATATTCTCAGAGATATCTGGATTTAGTCATAAGACACAAAGAGAATGGAATAAGAAAAATAAGTGGAAGGATATTTCTATTGAATTATGAATGGATACTTGCAATTAATATGGGAATTTGTCTCAAGATGGCCAATTTAGGGGTGAAATGAAAATGAAGTGAAATAGGCAAGGTGCACATAATTTGATGTCAGCTCCTCATCCTTGCCCTGCTTGAACACTAAAGAAAAACAAATTTATTAAGTGTTCTACTCATGATTTACAATAAATACCTAAGAAAAGATGTACCGGAAAATAGACTTTCTCAGTGATTTTTAGGATGCAGCAAAGTATCTTTGTAACTAAGAGTGCATTTAATGTGTAGAATTATCCTCTGAATGTCTCCATATCACTGACAATAATATGAACATATATATGGTGATTGTTTTGACAAACTATAATTTTATGTGAAGTGTCTGATATTTGCTGGTTTTTTGCCTGATGGCATTTTCATATAGTTCAACTAATGAATGGATCTCTTAAAAGTAATTGTTATTTGAAATAACCTATTTTTAAATATTTTAAGTTGTAACCATATTCTTTTTTTTTATTTGGATTTATTTAATTGCAGGGGGAAGGTAGTAAGTAGGGAGACCCCAGATAGAGACTTACAGAACACTTCAGACCACATTTTAACTTTTTTGGGGTGTTTCATTATTTTGTACTCTTTATCTTTTTGCATTTCTTCAATATTCACATTTTCACCATAATCTTCAAAAGATTGAAGCTATTTTAGGACTATTTCCCTAAAAAGGAGTAGAGAAGTATTCCAGGCAGGTATTCACCACACACACACACACACACACACACACACACACACACACTATTATAATCTGACTTGCATATTTGAGAGTAACTGTATTTTAAAGGCAGCTTTCAAAATTAACATCAGCTAATCCCTCTGGGTTATTATAGATCCACAGAGTTTGGTTTTTAAACTATTGCTATTAGCAGCATAATGGTAAGGGTACTTGTCAGAAAATATTTAGTTTATACAAATGTAATCTAAGATAACTAGGTGAATTTAGAAAATGGAAGCAATGATAGCCAACATCCTGTGTAATTATGTTTCTCTTGTGAATTTCACATTCTGTTGAATTTTTCCTCTTGAAGATCTTTATGCTTCAAATATTACATTAACACAGGTTTCATGCAATTCATTTTTAGCCCAAGAGCCTATGCATTTTCTCCTTTCAAATGAGAACTCTTTAAAAAACTAGTTTTCTGTTAAATTATAAATTCTACTAAATTGTAACTTTAAAACTAAACAAATATAAATATATAAAACTAAACAAATTATAACTTTAAAACTAAAACAAATTTATTTATTTTTTATTCATATTTACTACTGTAAATAGCTTCCTCTCCCACTCCTCCCTGCTTATGTTCTCTCTCGCTGTCTGTCTCTGTCAAATAAATAAAATCTTTAAAAAAATAAAATAAAATCTTCATTAAAAAAAAAAAGAACTTGGGCATCATATTTACCCCATTTTATCATTAAAAATTCTGAGGCTCAGGCACTTTAAGGTGCCAGGGCAAGTGCTAGAACTTTCACATTCTCTCACAAGTCTAGCCTGTTTCCCCAGCACAATGACATTTATCTTATTGGCAAAAAGTCATAATTTTTTGTCCTTCTAAAATATTTAGTCCTGTCTCTCTCAATTTTCATCAATATTCTAATTGAAGACTAAAGGAATAATGTTGTACCATCTTTAGTCATATGGGGAAGTAGGGAGGGTGAAGTGAAATTAGAAAATGAAAACCCTGGTGTCCTAAAATGAATTAATATTTTATGAGCCAAGTAGAATTTAATAGGTCCCTTATTTTTGAAAGTTATTTGCACAATTACTAAAATTTAATCTATCTGGATGCTAATTCTTTATCTTTCTTCTCTAGAGGTCATATCATTCAACCAATCAGCACCTACTGACATATCAAAAAGTGTATTGAGTACTGTCCTCTCAGGAATCATGAGAAGGCATTTAGAGTGTTGATGGAATATTATTTATTGTATTGCAATAGCAATAGTAAGAAGAAAAACGCATGTGTATATTGAGAATCATAAGACCTTAGGGTTGGAGGGTGTCTTGTCCCATGAAAGAACCTCCTGAACTGTCCTCTGATATTCCTCTATGATTTCTGCTTGAATAAGCCTAGTATAAAAACATACTACCTGTCACATTGTAGAGACACCATACGTACTTGATGGATAAATGATGGAAATTTACCACTTCACAAGGCCAGTGTATTCCTGTTGGCTCCTAAAAGAAAGCCTCATTTCAAAAACACAGGTCCTTATACCCCAATTATGCAGGATTACTAATAGATTAGTTTTTACATTTGACTCATTCTCCCCTTTCCAGATCTTGGGGTTATCTCTTCCTCTTTGGATTTGCCAAAAGCGAAAGTAACAATTCCAACCACTAGTCACTTAAACAAAAAGAATAGTATTTGTTAATTGGCATGCAGTTCTGTCAAAGAAAGACAAAGTTCCAGGTGCAGCAAGTTTGGGGGTCTTACAGAAAACCTCCTCTTGTCATCATAGTGTACAGTATTCCTTTTCTGTATTGCTAAAATATCCTCGATATCTATTTTGCTTGAGAACCAGGATCAGTTTAAGAGGCTGACTCCTTCATTCAAATAAGTCAGGATAATGTTGCATTTAAAGTACGTTAAATGATAATGTAAGCCTTCTGGGGTGTGGTTACAGTGTGTATTTTGTTTTTTAAATCTGCCTTGGGGACTGCTACATTAGTCGGTTTTCTGATTGAACAGTTCTCTTTTTGAAAAATTCTTTATATTAAGCTGTCATTTGTGTCTCAGATCTTCTACCTGTAGGTCTCAGTTCAGCCTTCTGGAACCACTCAAAGTATATCGAACACTTGCACATGCCTGTATTTATGCATTTGAAGACAGCTATCACTTTGCAAACATTTCAAATGTATCCTTAGGTCATCTGCAGCAAATCATTTTCAAAATAGGAATTTTTGCATGGTGTTTTTCTATATTCTATTTTATTCGTGTCCACAAAACCGGTTTTACTTTATGCTTTCATACATATATACTGAGGCAACTTAAATAAAAAGCACTTATTCAATGCTATAACAATAATTATTTTAGCATTAGTAGTAGGATAACCACCTGTTCTATATTGCCTGTCATTGAGGGGCCCTCAGAATGTGAGATGTTCAGTTTTAAAACTGAGATAGTCCTAGGCAAACCACGCCAGGTTGCCTTGAGCTCTCCAGCTTCCTGGAGCAGAGATCTTCAGTGCGATAACCAGGCAAGTTGGTGGAGTTAGTAATTAGCAGGTGTCATGTATTGATTGCTCATGGTGTGGCATATATAGGGCTGCTGCCTTACATGTGTGATCTCTGAACCTTTCATCAGCCATGAAAGGTTAAGATGGGAAGATGGCTAGCTGTCTGCCACAATTTATGTACCCAAGTCCATAACAGAAAACCATGGCACAAGTGAGTGCCTGGGCCAGGCCTGTCCTTCCCAGGCTTCCTTGCTGCTGGGTGTGACCATGTGGCAGTGTGTCATAAACAGTCTTAGCAGAAATGGCAGTTGCTGCTCTGGGCCAAGCCTTTTAAGAATTGAGTGTACCTTCTTCAGGATTTCTTTTCTCTCCCACTGACTGACTGCCAAGACCGTAGGTGTTAGTGGAGCCACAAGACTGAAGGAGCCTGGGTGGATAGATTGCATGTAGGAAAAATGCCCGCTGTCCAGGAACACCTACCTGTATTGTAACTTAAGAGAAAAATCAACTTCCAGAGCATTAGGATTCTGAAATGTTGAGGTTTATTTGTCACCGCTGCTAGTATCACACTGATGAGCTAAGTTCTATTCACATTTTATTCGGAAACTCTCTCTAGAAAGATTAAATTATGTGTCCAAGGCCGTGCACCTAATAAATAGGAGAGCCAGGTATGAATCCAGAAAACCTATGCTTTCCTCAGAACCATTATCTTGCTTCTTAGAGACTGAAAGTGATGAGGTAACTTATCTATAGTGACTCAGGCCAGCTGTAATTTGGGTCTCCAGATTGCTCTAACTTTACATTCTACATACTTTCCATTAGAAATGGAGACCACCTGAACTAAATGTCTTCCTATATGGGGATTTTCCATTTTTTAATAACAGCTCAAGTAAATTATATAATAAACTTTAAGGATATATTTTCACTGAAGCTGTAAGTTGTAACAGATAGCTTTAAATGCATTATGGTAAGAGACGTTTAATGGTTGATCTTGTGTTTTTTTTTTTTAATATTTCTTAACAACTTTCAAATATAGAATACAATATTATTAGTTATAGTCACCATGCTGTATATTATATCCGTAGGACATATACATTTTGTAAATGGAAGTCTGTTCACCCATTCCACCCACCCCCACTTCTGGCAATCACTGATCTGTTCTCTGTGTCCATGAGGTCAGTGTTTTGTTGTTTCGGTTCTGTTTGTTTTTAAAAGATTCTGCATATAAATGATATCCTACAGATCTCTTCCCAATTGATTTCTCTACTTCCTTTGTATTTCTGTTCTTATTTTATTTTCTTGTTCTTTCATATGCAACAATATGAGGATCCTAAAGAAGTAATTACCGTCATTTACTACCTGAAAAGTAAAGAAGTAATTGTACATTTTATGTCCATCAGAAATAATACCAGCAAGAGGTTTACAACACTTCTTCATTTGAAGATTCTCAGTATTCAAACTTTTCTAAATTAATATCACAGTTGTCTAAGTCAAATTAGTGTGTATGGGGGAGCACAGTACATGAACGTGTGTGTGTGTGTGTGTGTGTGTGTGTGTGTGTGTGTGTGTGTATGCATACGGTCATACCTTGCTTTATTGCATTTCACTTTATTGTACTTCACAGATACTATGCTTTTTAAAAATTGAAGATTTGTAGCCAGCCTGCATTAAGCAAGTCCACTGGTGCCATTTTTCCAACAGCATTTGCTCACTTCATGTCTCTGTGTTACATTTTGGTCATTCCTGCAATATTTTGAACTTTCTCATTGTTATCGTATTTGCTATGGCGATAGGCGATCAGTGAGTGATCTTTGATGTTACTGTTGTAATTGTTTGGGGGCATCACAGATTGTGCCCATATAAGACAGTGAGCTTAACTGATAAATGTGTGTGTTCTGACAGCTCCACCAACCCGCCATTCCTGTCTCACTCCTCCTCAGGCCTCCCTACTCCTGAAACATAGCAGTATTAAAATTAGGCCAGTTAATAACCCTGCAGTGACCTCTAACTGTTCAAGTGAAAGAAAGAGTAACATGTCTCTCACTTTATTTTTTTAAAGATTTTATTTTTTTAAGTAATCTCTACACCCAGCATGGGTTTGGAACTCACAACCCCGAGATCAAGAATCGCATGCTCTCCTGACAGAGCCAGCCAGGTGCCCCACATGTCTCTCAGTTTAAAGCAAAAGCTAGAAATGATTAAGCTTAGTGAGGAAGACAGGTCAGAGGGTAGGAATAAAGAAAGCTAGGCCTCTTGCATGAAACAGTTAGCCAAGTTGTGAAAACAAAAGATAAGTTTTTGAAGAAAATTCAAAGTGCTAGCCCAGGGAACACATGAATGATAAGAAAGGGAAACAGCTTTGTTGCTGATAAGGAGAAAGTTTCAGTGATCTGGATAGAAGATGAAACCAGCCACAACATTCCCTTAAGCCAAAGCCTAATCCAGAGCAAGGTCTTAACTCCCTTCAATTCTGTGAAGGCTGAGAGAGGTGAGCAAGCTGCAGAAGACGCGTCTAAGGCTAGCAAAGGTGGTTCATGATCTTGAAGGAAAGAAGCTCTTTCCATGACATCAAAGTGCAAGGTGAGGCAGCAAGTGCTGATGTAGAAGGTACAGTAAATTACCTGGAAGATCTAGCTAAGATAATTTATGAACACAGCTACCCTGTTGATTTTTAGTGTAGACAAAACAGCCATATATGGGAAAAAGATGCCACCTAGGACTTTCATAACCAGAGAAGAGAAGTCAAGCTTCAAAGCTTCAAAGGACAGGCTGAGTGTCTTCTTAGGAGCTAATGCAGAAGGGAACTTTAAGATGAAACCAGTGCTTATTTACCATTCCGAAAATCCCAGGGCCCTTAAAACTTATGCTCAATCTATTATGCCTATTCTCTAGAAATAGAACAACAAAGCCTGGATGACAGCATATTTGTTTACAAAATGGTTTACATATTTTAAGCCCATGGTTGAGAACTGTTCAGGAAAAAAAGTCCTTTCAAAATATTACTGCTCATTGACAATGCACCTCATCACCCAAGAGTTCTGATGGAGATATACAATGAGATCAATGTTGTTTTCATGCCTGCTAACACAATCCATTCTGCAGCCTATGGCACAAGGAGCCATTTTGACTTTCAAAATTTTGACTTTCAAGTCACAGTGATTCCTGTTATGGATCTGAGCAGTTAATTGAAAACCTCTGGAAAGTATCCACCATACTAGATACCATTAAGAACATTTGTGGTTCATGGGAAGAGGTCAAAATACCAATGTGAACAAGAGTTTGGAAGAACTTGATTCCGGACCTCACAGATGACTTTGAGGGGTTCAAGACTGCCTTGGAAGAAGTAACTGCAGATGTGGTGGAAATAGCAGGAGAATTAGAATCAGAAGTGGAGCCTGAAGATGTGACTGAATTGCTACAATCTCATGGTCAAATTTTAACTGATGAGAAGTTTCTTCCAGGGGCGCCTGGGTGGCTCAGTCGTTAAGCGTCTGCCTTCGGCTCAGGGCGTGATCCCGGCGTTCTGGGATTGAGCCCCACATCAGGTTCCTCCGCTGGGAGCCTGCTTCTTCCTCTCCCACTCCCCCTATTTGTGTTCCCTCACTCACTGGCTGTCTCTCTCTCTGTCAAATAAATAAATAAAATCTAAAAAAAACAAAAAAAGTTTCTTCCTATTGATAAACAAAGGAAGTGGTTTCTTGAGAGGGAGTCTAGTCCTGGTAAAGACGCTGTGAAGATTGTTGAAATGACACAAAGAATTTAGATGATATAAACTTAGTTGGTAAAGTAGCAGTGGGGTTTGAGAGGACCGACTCCCAATTTGAAAAAAAAGTTCTTCTGTAAGGAAAATGCTATCAAACATCACATGCTACAGAGAAATCCTTTGTGAAAGGGAGACTCAATTGATACAACAAACTTCATTGTTGTCTTATTTTAAGAAATTGTCACAGCCACCCCAAACTTCCACAACCACAACCCTAATCAGTCAACAGCCATTAATATCGAAGCAAGACCTTCCACCAGCCAAAAAGATAACAACTTGCTGAAGGCTCAGGTGACGGTTAACAATTTTTTTTCAGCAATAAAGTCTTTTTAAAATTATGGTATATATGTATTTTTAAGACATAATGCTATTTCACACTTAACAGATTATAATGTAGTGTAAACAAACTTTTATATGCACTTAGAAGCCAAAACATTCATTTAGCTAATTTTATTGTCATTCACTTTATTGTAGCGGTCTGAAGCCAAACCGTCAGTATCTCTGAGTTATGCTCGAACATATGTCTGTGTATCTCTGTATCCCTATATCCCTCTATCTCTAATTTTGTCTCTATCTCTGAATCTATCTCTGTCTATATATTCTATTTCTTTCACTTATTTATGCCATGCCATTGCTTCCATGTGTGAGCGGCATTAAATAAAAATAACTTAACCCAGTCATACTTTCTCACAGATTTCTAGGAAGGGTTACGGGACAGAAATACTCAGATTGCTCATTTTTTTCCCCTTAGCATTCGATCTACCTTAAAAAAATTTAAACCTCATCTCATGCTTTCTTTTTATGTCATGGTACTCTGTTGATGTTCCTGTATGTTTTTCGTCAGTGATGTGTGATGATTTCTTAGCTCGCATTTGTGTAATTGTTTTTCTTATCTCTTGTATGGTGATAGTGACCATTTCTGAGGGCGAAAAGCAGGTTGCATGATAATCACTTTTAAACATCCTACAACCATCAAATATAGATTTTATCTTCATTTTACAAATAAGTAAATTTAGGCAAAGGGAGCTTAAGGAAAGTACAAATAACCCATAGCTAGTAGCTAGTGGAGATGGGGTTTGAATTCAGATATTTGTGACTCTGAGTTTACTTTTTTACACAGAAAAATAGATTCCTTTGCTCAACTGGATGGTAAACCAATCAATTCTACATTAACCATCTTTGAGTCTCCCTCATCTTTGGCATGGGGACTTAGGGAAAGTAAATAATCAGTAAGGATGAATAGATGGATTGATAAATAGGAGGATGAAGGGATGAATAGATTGTCAGTTGTCTGGATGAAATGGTCAGGGATTGTATTTAGCTGGTTAAGAAAGAAAAGGAAGGGTGAAACTTTAAACTGTAAAAATGGTGGATAAAGGAGTATTTTATTGGAAATATAATATATATTAATTTAACATTATGGCACATCACTCTGTGTTGCACATGGCCCCTTGTTCTTCCTGTGTTGTGATGTTTTTCTTGATTCCCTGTGTGTAGTTCAGCTAAGGGTCAGGTAATATTCTTTTTCATATGAAGATTTAAATAAATGTTTCATGAAATACTTATTTTTATATATCTTTGTGAAAACTGTGCTCACTTGAAAAAATACCATAAATTATCATTATTGTAATAGTTATTAAATAAATAGCAATGGAATTATTTCTGATCAAACTCATGTCCTACAGTATGTGGATGACTGGTTTCTTGGGTGAAATGAAATTGATTAGAAGTAGAGTCAGAGCTGTGGTTTGGCCTACACTAATAAGAATATATTTTTTTTCTTGAACTATCATTCCTCGTGGTTATTTATGTTTCAGTATTTTGAAATAACTTTAAAAACAAATGTGAAATTATCCCTGTATGCTAAAATTAGAGTGACAAAATGAAAAACCTTTCTACTTATTCGTTAAAAAAAAAGAAAAAGAAAAGAAAGTTCTCTGAAAAGTAAAGAGACTCACAATGCCCTGAGTTTATGTTGCATACCAAATATGACAGTATCTTGCATGGAAAAAATAAACCTCGTCAAACATAGAAAAGATGAAATGCAGGGCGCCTGGGTGGCACAGCGGTTAAGCGTCTGCCTTCGGCTCAGGGCGTGATCCCAGCGTTATGGGATCGAGCCCCACATCAGGCTCCTCCGCTATGAGCCTGCTTCTTCCTCTCCCACTCCCCCTGCTTGTGTTCCCTCTCTCGCTGGCTGTCTCTCTCTCTGTCAAATAAATAAATAAAATCTTAAAAAAAAAAAAAAGAAAAGATGAAATGCATTAAGTGTGAAAGATGAGATGCTCTGGAGAATGGGGCTGATTTTAGGAAAGCTGAAGACCAAGAATTCACATGTAGTTGAGCCAGTTTTTCCTTACTTTTCCACAGTTCCTTGATATTTAAACCATAGATTACAAAGAGAGCCTGTCCACAGGAGCCACAAAGCCTGGAAAAGGAGGCCAGTCAGTGACAAGTGGCAGATGAAATTAGAAATGTAGGCATTTTGTGATGATCACAATACAAAATGGGAAATGAACAGTCGGATTAGGTCAAGCCTGGGCTGAAAACCAAATGCAAAGACGTATCTATTGAGAATATTTGTTGACAATTTATTTTAACTATACTTGGAAACAAAATAAGTCTATGCTATTTCTCTAAAGGTTACTATATTTGTACTTAAATAAACTTCTGGTATTTAACAAAAATTTCTCATTTGGTAACAAAAAACTAGAAAACACAGGCTTTGATTTTTTTTCCCCCTCACCATTAGCAGATTTTAAAAATACCTGAAAATAAATTCCATCATTTGACTTTATATTAGAAAGCATCATGGCAGAAACTAACATATCAATGCAAGTAAAATCTCTTTCCAATAAATATTCCTTACCTTCAGTATGTTGTTTATGAAAGTCAGAGTATTTGGTTCATATGGGATTCATTGTTGAACTTAGAAGTGACAAAGCTGTATGAGGAAACTTTTGGAGGTGATGGATACATCATGTATTAATTTGATTGTGGTGATAGTATCATGGGTGTGTGCATCTGTCAAAATTCATTAGATTGTATATATTAAATATATGTAGCTTTTGTGTATTAATTAACCCCCAAACTATTAAAAAAAATAAAGTTAAATAGAATGAGTTTAAACCTAGGTGCCTTTTTTCTAGTTGTTTTTATGGAAAGGCAAATCAATAAATGAGCAGTAAGCGAAACAACAGAACCAGCAAAGTTTTCAAATTGTCTAAAGATGTAAGAACATCTCTAAACATGGAATATCAGTGCTCATGTTGGCAGCGTATATGCTAAATATGGAATATCATATGGCCTCCAGTAGGCTATGTAGTTGTTCAATTTAATATTTGATAATAGCAACATCAGGATACCTGAAATCCAATGTATTACTATCAATTATTTTGGAAAGCTGAAATTGATAACTAAATTGATTTTAGAAGTCACTTAAAAAAGAAAAGAAAAAGAAGAAACAAAAAACCCCTTGTACTATTATGTTATCCCAGGTGTAAAGCTTTTATTTTGTGTACTCTTTTTTTTCTTTTTTTAGTTTCAGAGGTACAATTTAGTGATTCACCAGTTGTATATGACACCAGTGCTCATTACATCAAGTGCCCTCCTTAATGCCTATCACCCAGTTATCCCTTCTCCCCCACCTACCTCCTTTCACTTTTAATTATGGAGTTTAAATATGGAAATCCATTATGGAGTAGTCATAATTTTTTTTTTTTAATCTTGGTAGTGGCAAGGATTTGCAACTAGATTTGGGACTGAACCTTAAACCTGTTATTCTCAAACTGTGTAATATCAAAAGTGAAGGTGATGATGATAGAAATAATAGAGATTTAGGCGTTTTGCATGCATTATTTGTGATAGTTCTGAGAGAAAGATATTTTTAATTACCTTTTGTGGGTGAAGAATCGGTAGGTTATATCAGGTTAGTGATTTATAATATTTGTTTTTCTGGTAAGTGCATGGCTGGAATTAGATCCCAATTGTATCTAATTGAAAAGTCAGAAAAAATTATTTTTCACAAGTAAGGATGTCATGCCAAAGATTATGTTGCTTGGTTTCCAGATTTAACCAAAATAATTGCAAGCACATGATCACAGTGGATGTTTTTTTGTTCTGAGTATCTATCAACAGTTTGAGCTAATTAGGCCATTAATTTCCAGGCTGTCTGGAAACAATCATGAAATATTTTAATATGTTTCCTTTCTTGGAAAGTCTAACTCTTTCATTATCCTCAGAGTAACCTTTGGTTAACTGATGGAGTTAAATGTCAGAATTGGAGCCAAATCTGTCTGATTCCAAAATCTGTTCTCTTCTGATAGCCATGTTATAATGTCTTGTTAAATATCCGAATTATGAAGCCTGATTGCAAAGGTCACTGTTGTTAAACTATGGCATGAGACTCTCCATGAGGCTTTGGACTCCCAGATGTGGAATGGTAGACGAAAGCAAGCAATTCTTTTTTCTGTTTTCTATTTAGGTTTAGCATCCATAGCTTTATTTCCTCGTGATTGTATATTTCATTATAGGGTATATTCATTTATTTTATTGTATCTTTCATCTGTTTATGGAATTTTTGTTATGCAGTTAAAAATATAATGAAGCATAAATTGGCTTTAATTATTAATGAAGTATGTAGCTTTTGCATCCTTTTCTTATTGCTTCTCTTGGGATTATAATTTAATCTTATTTTATAGAAACTATAAACAAATATAAGGTTTCCAGCTATATACAAATTGGTAATATTTTGTGTCTTCATAATCATTGGTAATCATGTGAATTTTGTGTTGTAAAAGATGTTTGTTAGTTAATTTTATTACAGGATAGGCAGTAAATTTACTTTTAAAATAAATCTTACAAGTGCCTGTATTAAACAAGGAAGGTAAATAAATCACAAGACTTTCTGTCCTGAGATGCAAGGAATTGTCACCACGTGTAGTTGACAAATTAATGAAGACCAAGTATGGGAAATGAGGACGGGGGAGACCTTTATGTACTGCAGAAATTGGCAGAATCAGTAACTTCTTTGCTTTCTGTATCTTTCTTCATACCCATCAAACTCACACACAAAAGACTGGAAAGAGCTCTCAAGACCCCACCGTGAGGTAGACATGGGAAATGAGAAAATACACAGAAATACACCGTATTGCCAAGTGCACATGAAAAATTCACCACCTTGGGCCATAATCTGGACAGAGTACAACAAATTTAAAACAATATGGATCATAACAAGTGTGTTTTGAACCATAATGGAATAAAAATAGAAATTGATAACAGAAAAATATCTGGAAAAGCCACAACCATGTGAAATTAAATGAACTTTGAAGAGAAAGTCTAGAGAGAAGTTTTAAGATGTCTGAGATGAAAGAATTTAAAAAATATATATGAAAATATATGGGATGTAACTAAGGCAGTACTTAGAGAAAAAGTTTCTGTCGTTGAAAGCTTAATTTAGAAAATAGTGAAGATCTAAAACCAATAATCTATGCTTCTATGTAGGAAATAGAAAAGGAAAATAAAACTAAATCAAAAGAAATTTGAAAGGAAATAGAGCAAAAGTCAATGAACGTAAACACACAAAAATAATAGAGAAAATCAATGAAAATGAAACCAAAGATTGATATTATAAAAACATGAATAAAATTGATAAATGTCTAGTCAGAATGACCAAGAAAAAACACATACACATATTACCAATGTCATTAAAGAAGGACATGTCATTATAAGACCTCACAAACAAAAAAGGATAGTAAGTGAATAATATGAGTAAGTCTATGCCCATAAATTTGAAAACTTTATGAACACATTTTTAACACATTTTTATTTTTTTTTTAATTAACTATTCTCATTTTATTAATAAAAATTTTGAAAAACAATTCATAGTTCCTTTTGGAAAATAATTTTCTTTACAATCAGTCATGTTGACTATTAGCACACATAACGTTTACTTCCACCAATTTAACACAAATTTAGTTTGAGTCCAACTAGATCCTTGTTCCTTTTTTTTTTTTTTTATGATTTCATCAGAAAATTTATTTTGAACAAAGATGAAGTAGAGTCACTGCAACCCTTGGGGTGGGTATGTAGAAGGTAAGAAATGATGAAAATACAGGGATAAGTAAAGAGAGATATGGGTGACTTTAGAATAACTTTAGAATTCAGATGTATTTCCAAATATGGCAGACAGCAGGAACATGAAGACCAATGTTAAACAATCGATCATCTGCCTGTCTAAACAACTAATATACTTTATTTTTTTTTAATCTTCCTTTATTTATTTATTTTTTAATAATTTTTTATTATATTATGTTAGTCACCATACAGTACATCCCCGGTTTCCGATGTAAGGCTCAATGACTCATTAGTTGTGTATAACACCCAGTGCACCATGCAATACGTGCCCTCCTTACTACCCATCACCAGCCTATCCCATTCCCCCACCCCCCTCCCCTCTGAGGCCCTCAGTTTGTTTCTCATAGTCCATAGGCTCTCACGCTTCATTCCCCCTTCTGATTACTCCCCCTTTCTTTATCCCTTTCTTCCCCTACCGATCTTCCTAGTTCTTATGTTCCATAGATGAGAGAAATCATATGATAGTTGTCTTTCTCTGCTTGACTTATTTCACTTAGCATTATCTCCTCCAGCGCCTTCCATGTTGCAGCAAATGTTGAGAACTTGTTCTTTCTGATAGCTGAGTAATATTCCATTGTATATATGGACCATAATTTATTAATCCAGTCATCTGTTGCAGGGCATCTCGGCTCCTTCCACGATTTAGCTATTGTGGACATTGCTGCTATGAACATTGGGGTGCATATGGCCCTTCTCTTCACTACGTCTGTATCTTTGGGGGAAACACCCAGTAGTGCAATGGCTGGATCATAGGGTAGCTCAATTTTTAACTTTTTAAGGGACCTCCACACTGTTTTCCGGAGTGGCTGTACCAACTTGCATTCCCACCAACAATGTAGGAGGGACCCCCTTTCTCCACATCCTCTCCAACAATTGTTGTTTCTTGCGTTGTCTATTTTTGCCATTCTAACTGGCGTAAGGTGGTATCTTAGTGTGGTTTTGATTTGAATTTCCCTGATGGCTAATGATTTTGAACATTTTTTCATGTGTCTGTTAGCCGTTTGTATGTCTTCATTGGAAAAGTGTCTGTTCATATCTTCTGCCCATTTTTTGATTTGTTTATTTGTTTCTCGTGTATTGAGTTTGAGAAGTTCTTTGTAGATCTTGGATACCAGTCCTTTATCTGTAGTGTCATTTGCAAATATATTCTCCCATTCCGTGGGCTGCCTCTTAGTTTTTCTGACTGTTTCCTTGGCTGTGCAGAAACTTTTAATCTCGATGAAGTCCCATAAATTCATTTTATCTTTTGTTTCTCTTGCCTTTGGGGATGTGTCATGAAAAAGGTTGCTTTGGCCGATGTCGTAGAGGTTGCTCCCTGTGTTCTCCTCTAGAATTTTGATGGATTCCTGTCTCACATCGAGGTCTTTCATCCATTTGGAGTTTATCTTTGTGTATGGTGTGAGATAGTGGTCAAGTTTCATTCTTTTGCATGTAGCTGTCCAATTTTCCCAGCACCATTTATTGAAGAGACTGTCTTTTTCCCACCGGATGTTTTTTCCTGCTTTATCAAATATTAGTTGCCCAAAGAGCCGAGGGTCCATTTCTGGGCTCCCTATTCTGTTCCATTGGTCTATGTGTCTGTTTTTGTGCCAGTACCATGCTGTCTTTGTGATCACAGCTTTGTAGTACAGCTCGAAATCCGGAATTGTGATGCCCCCAGCTTTGTTTTTCCTTTTCAACAGTTCCTTGGAGATTCGGGGCCTTTTCTGTTTCCATACAAATTTAAGGACTATTTGTTCCAGTTCTTTGAAAAATGTCCTCGGTATTTTGATCTGGATAGCATTGAAAGTGTAGATTGCTCTGGGTAGCATGGACATTTTAACTATGTTAATTCTTCCGATCCATGAGCATGGAATATCTTTCCATCTTTTTATATCTTCCTCAATGTCTTTCAAGAGTGATTTATAGTTTCTAGAATATAGGTCCTTTACATCTCTGGTTAAGTTAATTCCAAGGTAACGTATGGTTTTTGGTGCTATTGTAAATGGGATGGATTCCCTAATTTCTCTTTCTTCGGTCTCGTTATTCGTGTATAGAAGTGCAACTGATTTCTGAGCATTGATTTTGTATCCCGCCACGTTACTGAATTGCTCTATAACTTCTAATAGTTTGGGAGTGGCTTCTTTTGGGTTTTCCATATAGAGTATCATTTCATCTGCAAAGAGAGACATTTTGACTTCTTCTTTGCCGATTTGAATACCTTTGATCCCTTTTTGTCGTCTGATTGCTGTTGCAAGGACTTTTAGTACTATGTTGAATAATAGTGGCGAGAGTGGGCATCCTTGTCGAGTTCCTGATCTTAAGGGAAAGGCTTCCAGCTTTTCCCCATTGAGAATAATATTTGCAGTAGGCTTTTCATAGATGGCTTTTATAAAATTGAGAAATGTACCTTCTATTCCTACACTCTGAAGGGTTTTAATCAGGAAAGGATGCTGTATTTTGTCAAATGCTTTTTCGGCATCGATTGAGAGGATCATATGGTTCCTGAGTCTTTTCTCGTTGATATGATGTATCACGCTGATTGATTTGCGAATATTGAACCACGCTTGCATCCCAGGTTGAATCCCACTTGATCGTGATGGATAATCCTTTTAATGCACTGTTGGATTCTATTAGCAAGTATCTTGTTGAGGATTTTGGCATCCATATTCATTAGGGAAATCGGTCTGTAATTCTCCTTTTTGAGGGGATCTTTGCCTGGTTTGGGGATCAAGGTAATTTTGGTCTCATAGAATGAGTTTGGTAGCTTTCCTTCTGTTTCTATTTTTTGAAATAGCTTTAGGAGAATAGGTATTATTTCTTCTTTGAATGTTTGGTAGAATTCCCTAGGAAAACCGTCCGGGCCTGGCGTTTTGTTATTTGGAAGGTTGTTTATCACTGACTCAATTTCTTCATAATTAATTGGCCTGTTTAAGAAATCAATTTCTTCTGGTTTCAATCTTGGTAGTTTATAGGTTTCCAGGAAGGATTCCATCTCTTCCAGATTGCTTAGTTTATTGGCATATAGCTGTTGATAAAAATTTCTAATAATCCTTCCAATTTCAATGGTGTTCGTCGTGACCTCTCCTTTTTCATTCATAATTTTAATAATCTGGGTCCTTTCTCTTTTCTTTTGGATAAGTGTTGCCAGTGGTCTGTCAATTTTATTGATTCTCTCCAAGAACCAGCTTCTAGTCCTGTTGATCTGCTCTACTGTACTTCTGGTTTCTGCTTGATTGATTTCAGCTCTAATTTTGGTCAACTGCTTCCTCGTGCGTGGATTAGGCCTGTCCCTCTGTTGCTGTTCCAGCTTCTTGAGGTGAGAGTATAAAAACTGCATTTTAGATTTTTCTGTTCTTTTGAGTGAGGCTTGGATGGCTATGTATTTCCCCCTTAGGACTGCCTTTGCAGTATCCCATAGGTTTTGGACTGTTGTATTTTCATTCTCATTGGTCTCCATAAATTGTTTAATTTGATTTTTGATTTCCTGGTTTATCGAATCATTCCTGAGCAGGATGGTTCTTAGTCTCCAAGTGTTTGAGTTTCTTCCAAATTTTTCCTTGTGGTTGAGTTCCAATTTCAGAGCGTTGTGGTCTGAGAATATGCAGGGAATAATTTCAGTCTTTTGGTATCGGTTGAGACCTGTTTTGTGTCCCAGAACATGGTCTATTCTTGAGAATGTTCCATGGGCATTAGAATAGAATGAGTATTCTTTAGTTCTGGGGTGTAGTGTTCTATATATATCTCTGAGGTCCAACTCGTCGAGTATGGCATTCAAAGCCTTTGATTCTTTGCTTAGTTTTTGCCAGGGTGTTCTGTCTATTTCTGATAGTGGAGTGTTGAGGGCCCCTACTATTAATGTATTTTTATTTATATGTCTCTTTATTCTGGTTAAGAGTTGACTTGTGTATCTTGCTGCTCCCCTGTTGGGGGCATATATATTTATAATCGTCATATCCACTTGTTGAATACTTCCCTTAAGAATAATATAGTGCCCTTCTGCGTCTCTAACTATAGTCTGTAGTTTAAAATCCAATTTATCTGATATGAGAATTGCTACCCCAGCTTTCTTTTGAGGTCCATTGGTGTGAAAGATGGTACTCCATCCCCTTACTCTCAGTCTGAATGCATCTTTGGGTTCGAAATGAGTCTCTTGTAGACAGCAAATGAATGGGTCATTTCTTTTTATCCAATCTGCAACCCTGTGGTGTTTTATGGGAGAATTTAAGCCATTCACATTAAGACTGAGTACTGAGATATATGATTGTAATGATGCCATGTTGCCAGTAAAGTCTTTGTTTGTATTGGCTGTGACTTTCTGTTTTGTATCACTCTTGGGGCCTTTTTACTTTTATAGAACCCCCCGTAATACCTCCTGTAGGGCTGGTTTCGTGGTTATGAAATTGGTTAGTGACTGGCAATTTTGAAATGTCTTTATTTCTCCATCAATTCTGAATGACAGCCTTGCTGGATAAAGGATCCTTGGCTGCATGTTTTTCTCTGAAAGAGCTTTAAATATGCTCCCCCAACGCTTTCTCTCATTCCAGGTCTGTGTAGACAGGTCTGACGTAATTCTGATGCCTTTGCCTTGGTACATGAGAAATTTCTTTGCCCTGGCCGCTTTCAATACTGTATCCTTGGATCTAATATTTGCGAAATGCACTATGACGTGATATGGTGTAGGTTTGTCGTGGTTGAGCTTGGGAGGGGTCCTCTCTGCCTCTTGGACACGAATGTTTGTTTCCCTCGCTAGATTAGGGAAGTTTTCAGCTACAATTTGTTCAAATATCTCTTCTAGACCTCTGTTTTTCTACACCCCATCAGGGATGCCGATGATTCTAACATTGGATTGTCTCATTGAGTCAGTAATCTCCCATAACCTACATTTGTGGGCGTGGATTTTTTTAAGACCATCTTCTATTTTCATTTTTTCCTCTATTAACCCATCCTCCAATTCACTAACCCGTTCCTCTGCTTCTGCGACCCTGGCCGTCAGAGCCTCTAGTTTTGCCTGCATTTGGCTCATAGAATTTTTAATTTCTTTCAGATTGGCTCTCATTTCTGTCCTTAGGGATTCTATATTCTCAGTAACCTTTTTAATAGTTTTTTCAATTCTACTCATCATTTTGACCATCGTTACTCTGGATTCCATTTCTGATACTTTTGTTACATCCATATCCATTATTTCTGTGGCAGAGGCCACAGACTCACTGTCTTTTCTTTGCTGGGGGGGGGCTTCTTCTTGTCATTCTGATGAAGAGAGGTTGCGGGGTTTCCAGAGCCCAAATTATTGACTGGGTCCCAGGCCGTGCCCCTTGTTTTATAGGGATCTTAGGGATGTGGGCTTCTTCTTTAAAGATTTTATTTATTTATTTATGTGGCAGCCAACCAGCGAGAGAGGGAACAGAAGCAGGGGAGTGGGAGAGGAAGAAGCAGGCTCCCAGCGGAGGAGCCCGATGAGGGACTCCTTTCCGGAACGCCGGGATCACGCCCTGAGCCGAAGACAGGCACTCAATGACTGCGCCACCCAGGCGCCCGGGTTGTGGGCTTCTTGATTTTTCAGCCTGCCTTCTGTGTTCTGGGGGAGGGGCCTGCCGCGCCGATACTCAGGCAACCCTGTTTGGGTAGAGTCTCCGTGTCCCCCTGGAGGCGGGATTGGGATGGGCACTCTCTGAGCCGGTATTTCCAGGCTTTTGTTCTCTGGCGGCTTTCCCTGGCGGTTTGCTGTGCCTCTTCTGAGAGTCAGAGCAGCAGCGGCCAAATTTCAGCCTCTGTCACAGAACAGAGGGATTGCGGCCCGTTCTCTACTAATGTTCTGGCCACTTTAACTCTGTTACTGTTGGTGCTGCTCAACCCTGCAGCGTCCCGGGATGTGTGCCCCACACCCAGAGTCCCAGCCCTCACTTCCAGGGCCGGCGCGTCTCTGTCCTTTGTGTTTCTAACGCCGCCAGCCGCCAGCCACCCCGCGCGCGCTCCTGGAATCTCCCGGTGTCAGTCTGGATCCAGTGAGCGCACTGGGATTCCGGTGTTCCGCGAGATGCCTGGTAGCGTGCACCCGGCTCAGGGTCTCAGTCTGCTGTTTTGCGGGTTCCGACTGCGCTCCCCCGTGCAAGTGGCTACCGCTTCCCGGCGCCCGAACGCGGCGGCTCCCTCCCCCTTCCATTTATCTTCCGATATCTGTGCGCGGTTTCACGGCTCCCCGCTTCGTACCTCAATACTCAGCGCTGGAGATGTTCATTTGTAGAGATCCAGATGCATCTTCCTGCGTCTCAGGCTGGTTCCGTGGTTGTTTAGGCTGGTCTGGTACCTATCCAGCTCGACTTGGGGGACCGGCTGAAAAAGGTGTCTCCTACTCCTCCGCCATCTTAACTCCTCCCCTTTAACACATTTTTAAACACATTTTTGAAAGGCTGTCAAAACTCACTTAAGATGATTAGGTTATGCAAATAGTGTTATGTCTATAATTAAATTGGATTCTTAATTATAAACCTCTCCCCTAAAAAGAAACTTAAGACCCAGATGTTTTAAATAGTGAATGCTACCAAGCAATTCAGATATGTACGCTATCAATACTATACAATTACTTTCAAAAAAACAGAAGAGAATGAAAACTTCCCAATTTATTTTCATGAGACCAGCATGAAAGCTGTAATCTCAAAACGAGGCAAACACATTACTGGAAAAGAAAACTACAGATCAACATCCCTCATGAATATAGCTGCAAAAAAAATTATCCACCAAACATTAGCAAATCAAATAAAAAGGGATGATGCCGCCTGCCCAAGTGAGTTTTATTCCAGGTATGTAAGCCTGGCTCAACTTTGGAAAATCTATCAATGTAATACATGATAATAAATAAATTCATCTTAATTTAAAAAAAATCTCAACAAGCTAACAATAGAAGAAAACCCCATATACTATTCAGTTTAGACTTATCAGGATGTCAGGATATCTCAGCTAACATCTTATTTAGCAGGGAAGGATTGAATTTTTTCCCTCTGAGATCAGAAAAAGGCAAGGGCATCTTGTTTCATCATCCCTATTCAAAATCATTTTTTAAGTAAAGTTCTAAGCATTACAAAATAAACAAATAAAAGGCATACATATAGTTTCGAAAAGAACTAAAATAATCTCTTCAGATGACATGACTGTCTATGTTAATCAACACAGAGATCTACAAAAATCCCCACAACTAATAAGTGAGTTTTACAAGTTTGTAGATAAGAAATAATTTGTTCTTATATACTAGGAATACACTGCAAAAATTCAAAATTTAAAAATCAATATATTTTTTAAATACACCAGAGCATGACATAATTACTGTACATCTAATGGAATAGGAACAGATTTTTTTCTGCTAAGACTGCAAAACATGAATGAAAGAAATAAAAGAAGACCTAAATAAATGCACAGTTATACCATGTTCATGAATTGTAGCACTCAGTATAATCAAGATATCATTTCTGACTAATTTGCTGTATACGTTCAATATAGTCTCAGAATTCTAGCAGGCTTTTTTTTTTTTTTTTCAGTTGTTGATGGATATTTACAAGCCAGTTCTATGGAAAGACAAAGAGAATAGGATAGCCAAAATGATATCAAGAATTATGTAAAACCAAGTCTAGCCTATTTTTTCAGTTACACATAGAATTGTTTTAACCCTAATGGGATTTTATAGGCATTCACTTATAATGCATGTTGTAGTTGTCCATTTCAGAGCTCATAAAGCTACAAGAATCACAGTTGTATGATATTGCTAAAAGAACAGACACATAAATCAGTGAAATTAAATAGAGATCCCAGAAGTAAATCTGTGCAAATATAGTCATTTGATTTTTGACAAAGGTATAATCCACTGGAAAAAATAAGGATTTGTTAGCAAAACATGTTAAATAAACTAAAAAATACTTTAATCTGTGCTAGATTCATCTTAAATTCAGACAGTTTTAATTTTAGAATCATTGACCTGGATCTAGGATATTAAGAAACCTTTTGTTTTTATTAATTTGAGATAGAAGGATAAAGAACATATGAAAGTTAAGTCTTCTTAGGAAAAAAGAAAGATTAGTATGTGTAGTAAGAGAGCTTCCATTGAAAATGTCCAGAATCTTAAAATTGGATTACTTATAAAGTTCCAGGATACATAGAATGGTGTATGTAAGAAAAGTGGCGAAGGATTTAGACTGGTGTGTTTTATTGCACAGATATGTAGAGGGAACTCAAGAAGTCTGAAGTGATGGTAGTTTATGGATAGATGCACATTCCCTGTAAACTTCATTGCTTCTTTCAGAGTAAGGTAGAGGGAGAGACAGACAGACAGACAGAAACAGAAATGAAGGGTGGGTGAGGAAGGAAGAGAGAGAGGAAAGTAAATTCCTGACAGAGAAACTGATCAGAAAATAAAAATAGGTCCCTGCCTTTATTTCCTCCCAGGACAAATGTAACATTATTTTTTTTAAAGCAACAGGGTACTAAGAAATAGAAAAAGGGATATATCTAATACATCTGATTTTCAAAAAGTCTTCAAAAGTGGCATAGATCTACAATGAGGAGGTATTTGAATGATGAACCACATTGATCAAAATTGGTATCATGCAGATATGTTGTATTCTGTAGGATTTCTTGAAATCTCCTATTAATGCAGTTGTGTTCAGGAACAGAGAGGGCCTGATGCATGAACTCTTGTGACATTGCACTTTTGTTACCATTTCCAATAAAAATGATTAAAGAACACTTTGGAGTTTTCTCCTGTACTACCTATCCAGATATACCTATTGAACAAAGTGAATATTGTACCAGAGACTCTCCAATTTACCATTTTAGGTTCTAGAAAACACATGTTCTCAGCAGTTTTCTGTGGAGTCCTGGGTTTCACAGAAAGGGGTATGGGAATGTCCCACATACAGCTCAGCAGGGAAGGATAGAAGGGGATCTATTCATCTGCTTCATCCAAAGAGAGCACTAGTCTTATCTGTTTTATGTCTTTAAACTTTGTGTAAGATACTATGTTATGTTACATTCTATTTTAAAAATAGGGGGATGGAGGGCTCTATCACTAACAAATCCAGAAAATTATAGACCTTGGTACCTATGAAGTTTTATATATATAGCTTAATAATTTCTATCAAGACCGAAGGCCTGCAACTCCTATGAGAGTTAATGTAATTTTGTATATAATTCTGTTCATAATCTCAGCTTACTTTTACTTACATAATGCTGTAATAAAAATTTCAGAAAGACATTTCATTTTTTTAAAGATTTATTTATTTATTTTAGAGAGAGAGAGAAGACAAGTGGGAGGGGCAGAGGGACAGGGAGAGAGAACCCCAAGCAGACTGCATGCTGAGTGTGGAGGCTGATGCGGGACTCAGTCCCATGACCCATGAGGTCACGACCTGAGCCAAAACCAAAAGTCAGATACTTAACCGCTTGAGCCATCCAGGCACCCCTCAGAAAGGCATTTTAAAGTGAAGGTGGTCGGCAGCAGCAGAATTGGATCTACCATTGAACATTGAGTCAGCGACTGGCTTTCTGTAACATTAACTTATGTGATAGACATTATGTATGAATAAATAATCATAGCTAGACATATTAATGGCTGTGTTGTTGTCATGGGATTATTTAAACAATGTATAATAACAAATTATTTCAAACTTCAAGGTAAAATTACCTAATAGGCAGAGACAGTAACTGAAAGTCCTACTCAGCATACACATGTATAATAATTTAAAAAAATGCAATTAGAACAAAATTTCCCTGAGGACATTGCAGAAGTACACTTTTAGGGATGCTTGGAAAACAGGAAGTTAAAATAGTTATATATACAGAAGGATAAAACTTTAAACAGCCAGTGCAAATGTAGTGAAGGGATGACAAAGAACATAATCTTTTTAGAGATGTGATTTTAAAAATCTTGTTTTTTCTCTAATTGTAATGCTGCCAAGCCTGGTTCTAAAATTGTATAAATGTGGAATATCTATAGAATTTAGGTAATATACAAATTAAATAATATTTGCTGTGTCAGAGACATTTAATACAGAATCTCAGGATTTACATTCTCCCTCCCCCAAGTTAGGCTTAGTATGTCCTATAGGGAAAGATAGAATAAAAGTAAGTCACATTTTTAAGTTTTTTCCAGATTTTTATTTGATGATTATTATTTTTTTACTCTTAAGGAGCTGCCCTGGGGCGCCTGGGTGGCACAGTGGTTAAGCGTCTGCCTTCGGCTCAGGGCGTGATCCCAGCGTTCTGGGATGGAGTCCCACATCAGGCTGGGAGCCTGCTTCTTCCTCTCCCACTCCCCCTGCTTGTGTTCCCTCTCTCGCTGGCTGTCTCTCTCTGTCAGATAAATAAATAAAATCTTTAAAAAAAAAAAAAGGAGCTGGCCTGATTCTGTTGGACTTGTAAGCCTGGCACAAGCCTGTGATGTAATTTGGACTTAGCTCACCGATGTTAGAGCAGCCTTTCAGAATGGTCATTATACAAAAAATTCATTTTCCATGCTTCCTCTTTTGCTCACATATACAGTTCTGTGTCCTGAAGAGTATTTATTCATGTGCTCATTCAATAAATGATTACTTATTAGACAGGTACCATTTTCCAGGCACAGCTAAGAATTTTTCCACAACATACTTAGATATTTATGTATCAGATGTATTACATGTGAGTGTCTCTTTAATTTTTAATATTGTGTATTCTCTGATCTTGAACCAGGGTCCTTACAAAAGCTGGTAGTAGTATAATACTCTTATTATCATTAGCTAGCAATTTTTGAAAACTCATTTTGTGCCTGACACTGTGGTAAGCATTATATGGTTATTATTGCTTTCATCTTGTTTGCTGCATTCCGAAGGCTTTTCTTAGGAGGATGACAGTTGTATTGGTGGACATTTGGGTTATTAATGGGAAGAACCTGAACAGAATTAAGTTGTCATTGGTCCCTTGTGCAACTTTCCAAGCATTGTAATTTGCTGGCATTGACTTTTGAGTAAAAGTCACTGGTCATGACCACAATGTCCATTGTTTTTGTATTCTAAATTAGGCTTTTATTTTCACCACTGTCAGAGATTTGTGGTAGAAAATAGCATAATGAGTCACTGAATAAAACTGTAAGATGCAATTTGAGTCTAATGGAGAAACAATGAGATTGTTTTGAGAAAAAGAGTGAATCACTTAACTTTAAAGTTCCTGGAAACCAGTATTAATGCCTTGGTAACCTCACCTCTACCCAGAACTTGTTAGATGTTATAATTAGTAGAATAATGAAATATTTGATAATTGAACAACAGCAGGACAGAGTTTATATGTCTGTAATTCAATTTGTTCCATCTATAGTGGTGGTAAAATATTATGCACTGAATTAAATAATTAGTGATGCAATATGCCAGGGAGTAAAATTAATGTAAAAGTGATTGTTTTAAAATGATTAGGAAACAAAACAATTTAGGGTAATTGTCCATTGATTTAGAAATTGAAAGAATATAATGAAAACATTAATTAATATAACAAGGTCAAATTTTATGATAAGAAAGAAAAAACCAAATTAAAGAAATATTCATTTTAGCATCACTTTTATTATTTCCCTCCATGTTATTCCATTCTTGATATAACTCTTCAAAATCTTTTTAATGCACTATTAAAGGAAACATTTTTATTCATAATATGAAATAACTCCTGCCTGTAAAACAAAATATTTTCTACAGATGTGTTGACTTTGGGTATTAATGTTCTTTTAAAGATATCAGGTATAAAATTTTAAAGTCATAAGAACAGTGCATCTTAAACAAGGTAAACTTCCACTACAAACTGTTTTTATAACCACTGTTTAAAAACTGTAGCTTTGTGTGTCTCTGGGTGTATGTTTGTAAATATCTGTATAATGGATTTCGTAGAGTAGTTCAGATATTTCTCAGTATTTCTTTTTCTCTTCTTCTTAGTAGCAGAAAATGCCAAAATTTAAGGGGTAGTTAGGGAATTACTATTCAGAAAATTAGGAGTCCTAATTATACTTAAGACATTGCCTGTGGTGCCTTGGTATAGACTGATTTGTGTCCCCCTCAAAATTTGTATGTGGAAGCCCTATCCCCCCATGTGTGGTTTTTGGAGATGGAGCCTTTGGGGGGTAATTAGGGCTTGAGGGAGGAGCTGTCATGATGGGATTAGAACCCTTAAAAGAAGAGACATCAGAGAGCTAGCACTCTGTCTCTCCAAATGCACAAAGAGATGAGTGAGCACACAGCAGTGTGGTGATTGTCCGCAAGCCAAGAGAAAAGGCCTCATAACAAAACCTGCCTTGCTGGCATCTTGGTCTTGGACATCCAGCCTCCATATCTCTGAGAAATAAATGTTTTTCGTTTCTATTTCTCTATTGTATTTTCTTTTAGCAGCCCAATCTGACTAAGACATGTCTTTAAGGCCTATGTGTGAAGCCCTGTAGGAGGTAGACCAGGAGAAGCATCGTGGTTTTCAGATAGAATTCTTCAGAGCTTTCATGGAACCCACTGTTACCTTCCTGCTCATTTCCCACTAGTTTCCCACTGGTTTTCACTTTGTTCCTCTTCCACCTTCTGCATTCATCACAGGCATTGTCCTGCGTGTTCCCTTTGTACCCATGATGCCCATGGCCTCTGAATCGCTTAAGAATGCCTCAGTTTCACATAGAATTCCTTGGCCCTGTGGTCCAAAATGTTGTTCCTGTTGTTTTGCTGTTGTTGTTGTTTTCTCACATTGCTTGCTACTCTGTGATTTTAGTTGGGTTTTGGATGCATATCCTGAAGTCCTTCCATCTGTGCTTCGACTCTTCTTTGCTCAGACTTCTTTCCCCCCTGTGCTTCCTGTGTTTGTCTTTAACATCGTTCTTCAGGAACTCATAGTGAGTCACTTTCATACCCTTTTCTCTCCCTACTGTCCTGAATACAGCCTTTTTCTCCCTGTCTACTCTTAGGCCTTAAACACAGCAACAGTTGTATTGAAGTCGACAAAAACTGTTAAATCTCCAGGATACTTACTGTGTGTAAGATTCTGTACTAGGCATTTTAGCATCCATTCTCTTATTTAATACCACCAACAAACCTGTTGGAGAGTTACATTTATTATGATTCATGAGCAAATTGAGATTAAAACATTTTTAAGATATATGCCTTGGGTTTACATACACAGCTAGGAAGTATCAGAACCAGAATTTGAACTCACTCATTTTAATGCCCAAACCATCACCCTCATTACACATTCACTGATCTTTTCCTGTCCCCTCTGCCTCTCTCCTCATTGCCATCCATCTCACAGAAGCTCAGAAGTGAGTAGGTCATGCTCTTAAAAAAAATATTGATTCCCATACTTACATCCAAACTCCCTGGGTAGGCATCTGCTGCGCTTCACAGTCTAATCTCATCTTCACATTTTGGTTTCACCTTCAGGCTGTTTGACATGAGTCTGCACTCTAGATTCTGTTCCAGATTCTGTTCCAATCCCAGCAAGGGCTGTTTCTCACATATGTGTGTCATCATTTTAGCTGTTCTCTCTCCTTGTAATATTTTTCCATTCTTAGACTTCCTGGAACAATCATTGTTCGTCTTTAAGACATCAAAAATTATACACAGAGCAAACATATAAATAACAGTAATAACATTAAATGTTCTGTGTACTTGCCCACAACATATGCTCTGTATGTATTAATTCAACGTCATTGATATAATACAGCCAGTGGCCCAGGCTTCCACCAAAAGCATTAATTATTCTGTTTGTGTTCTTCTTTTTTATGCATTCTTCTGTCACAACATTTTAAAATTAAAATACTAATTTTTTTAGCAGTTTTAGGTTTACAAAGAAATAGAACAGAAAGTACAGAGTTCTTTAACCCCCCACACATAGTTTCCCCTATCATGAATAACTTCCATTGGTGTGGTAAATTTGTTGCAATTGAGGAACAAATATTGATATATTGTCTGTAGGTTACTTTAGGATTTATGCTTTACTTTGTATAGTTCTTTAGATTTTTGTCCAGGTAATGTCATGTATCCACCATTCCACTCCATACCAAATAGTTTCAGTGTCCTAAAGAAAAACACTGTACTTCAGCTATTCATCCCACCATCCCCCCCCCAAAACCCCAAGAGCCATTTTTTGTTAATTTTTGTGTATTATAGTATTTTTATAGTTAATTCTACTTTCTATCCAACTCTGAATTCGTTTTATAACTAATAAACTATGGCTGCTTCTACATAAAATATTGCATCATTTCTCCTAGAGGGAACCATTTTACTCATTCAAAACTCTGTATCCCTATATGTGTTCCTCCCTATGGTATTGATCATGTTAATTTATACCTCTGCACCTTTCTATCTATGTACATGCATTTGATAAGTAATACATGAAGAGCATTACAGGTAAAACTAACTTTTTATGACGATCTCTCCCAGTTCCAGTATCTTACCCAGAGAGAATCACTGTTCTCATTTCATTTATGTCTTTCCAGACCTTTTCCCTATGCATTTCTATATATGTTACATACCCACAAATATATAATATTTATGTAGCCATATTTATTCAGCAACTTGCATTATTCACTCAAACTCTAGGCATTGGGATGATTTTTTGAGCTACTTACTGCTGCTATGCTATTACATATTGTGAATAATTCATATTACTTTAGCACTTCTCTTGATGAACATTTATATTCCCTACAGTTTTTTTATACAAACAGTGCTACATTGATCGTTATTGTTACCCAATTTTCTGCACATGTGCATGTGTTATCTTTTTTTATATCTGATTCTCTTTATTGGAACATGACTTGTTTAAGAGCAGGGTGTTTATCTTTAGTTCTCCACATCACTGAGCCTGGCACTTTCAATGTAGTTGGTGTACATTGATGTTTGAATGAGTGATGGACAAATGGATTTGTCAATGAACAAATATCTTGTGTAACTCTTTCAGTTGGCTTGCCATGTGTTTCAAGATCATTTAAGATTTTTGAAAGCACTTGACTGTTGCTGGAAATTAAAAACATTAATTCTGGGTCAGAAATGAAATAATTCAAAGCTAGTTTTATTTGTTTTCAGTTGTAATTCCCTTTTAGATTTGCACATCTTTAAGTTGGTTACACATCCCAGTGTTAAGCATTTTCACACTAGTAAAAAGTTCTTTCATTAAAATAATTCTCTGGGATGTATTCTGAGTTCACTTTTAGTATTACTGGATTCTAGATTGGTAGAGGAGAAGCAACAAGTGTCCTCAGTAAGCTAATCTACTAGATAATGAGACATGTGTTAGAGAATTAATTATTAGAGGGGATCTTTTATCTTTTTGTTTTCCAAGTGAGCTCCTTTTAGTTTTGTTTTTCGAGAATTATGTGTTAAACATTAAATTGACTAGACTCTATGACCACAAGAAATATAAATAAAATTGAAGTGGAACTACTGAAGTGTTTAATTCCAGCTAGTTTAAGTAGATGGTCATGAAAAGTTCAATGCTCATCATTGTGTCTCTTCTTGTAGCTCCACTGAGAAATTTTACCCAGCAAAATCATTGGCCTTTTGCATACGACCAAATGAATGTGAGTCGATATGCTGAAGTCCAGGCTGGTTTTATATACTGTCTTAGAACACAAATGCAAGGGAAAAAATACATTCCTTCGGTTTTCCATCACTTATTCTGTAGTTTCTTTTCTTTTCCTGAAGAATGTATTATTTTTTCTTTCCTTTGCCAGTTTTGCTTTATCTTTTGATGTTGCTATTACATCTCTCTAATTCACTGAGATATGAAAAAATAACCAACATGCTGCCTTCAGGATAATAGGTGCTTAAAAACATGTACTCATACCTTCAATTTACTCTATGTTTCTTACGCTTTATCTATAAAATGGAGCATTCATTAATTCAACAGACATTGAGTGGCTCCAGTGGGTGCCACCAATTGCTTTCAGCATGGGGGCCTAACCTCAAGGTAAATTCTGGTAGCTGAGTTCATATTGAAGAGATGGTGTAGTGATGATGAAAGGAAAGATGATGATGACCTTGAAGAAGAGAAGAGGAAAAAATAATTTGATGTGGTTGTCAGGGTTAAACATGCTCTGTCAAAAATAGTGTGTATTCTGAGGCAACTGGGTGGTTCAGTCAGTGAAGCATCTGACTCTTGATTTCAGCTCAGGTCATGATCTCAGGGCTCCATGTTCGTGGTGGGGTGTGGGGGGGTCTCCTTGAGATTCTCTCTCTCCCTTTGCCCTTCCTCCTCCCCCCCTCTAAAATAAATAAATAAATAAATAAATAAATAAATAAATAAATAAATAAATAAAGTGTATTCCAAGTACTATATGCTATGATGTAATAATATAATTAACCCATCTTTCTAAAAATAATAGCTGTATAAAAAAATGGCATGGTGGAAGGAACAATGGACGTGAGGTGTCTTTGATATTGTCCTTGCTTGGTCCTGACTTGGAAGAATTTTGAGCAAATAACTTGAGCTTTGTATAATACTTTATTTATGAGCATGCTGGCTGGACTAGAACTTTTGTTGAAGGCAATATTGACAGATATTATAGGAGTAAAGGATTTAATGGTTCAGTGAGTTTGAAAACTTATTCATTTTTTTCTTATTATATTAGTCACCATATAGTATTTCATTAGTTTTTGATGTAGTGTTCCATGATTCATTGTTTGCATATAACACCCAGTACTCATCGAAATACATGCCCTCCTTAATACCTATCACTGAGCTAACCCATCCCCCACCCCCCTCCCCTCTGAAACCCTCAGCTTATTTCCTAGAGTCCATAGTCTCTCATGGTTCATCTCCCCCTCTGATTCCCCCCCTTCATTTTTCCCTTCCTTCTCCTAATGTCCTCCATGTTATTCCTTATATTCCACATATAAGTGAAACCATATGATAATTGTCTTTCTCTGTTTGACTTATTTCACTTAGCATAATCCCTCCAGTTCCATCCATGTCGATGCAAATGATAGGTAGTCATCCTTTCTGATGGCTGAGTAATACATCATTGTATTTATGGACCACATCTTCTTTATCCATTCATCTGTTGAAGGGCATCTCAGCTCCTTCCACAGTTTGGCTATTGTGGATATTGCTGCTATGAACATTGGGGTGCTTGTGCCCCTTCTCACTACATTTGTATCTTTGAAAACTTTTTTCTATTTTTACTATAGTTACTTTTGGAGACCCATGGTCCTGTGAGCACTTCCAAGCTCTGAGAATGGTCCTTGAGAATCAAAATATATTTCACTCTGTTTAAGCCAACATTTCACTGTGTCATTTGACCTGAATGCCTAGTTATGGGATACCCGTACATCTTGCTGAACTGGCGTGATAGGGAATAGAGTTCACAAATGCTGGACTAGAAGTCCCTTCAGCTGTAATATTTCTAAGAATCTGCTTTTGCTCTTTTCATCATTAGTACTTCTTCTTATCCTGGTCAAAATACTTAGCAAGAGATGTATTCTTAAATGTCACCAATGCAAAAATATGGTACCAGATCAGCTCCTATGTATTTAAAAGTGTTTGTTCCCCAATTGACATTGCTGTTTATATTCTAAAGGTGGTATAAAAGGAAAACCATAATTTATGATTATTAGATTGGTTTGGAATATTTGGGGCCAGGGCTCTTAACCTCACAACTCCTGAAAACATGTACTAGATTATTCTTTGCCATGAGGGGTTTTCATATGCGTCGTAGGATATTTAGAAGCATCCCTGGTCTTCTACCCACTTGATGGATGGTACCACTCAGTCATGACAATCAAAAGTGTCTCCAGACATTGCCACATGTCCTGTGGGAAACAAAATTGCCCCCAGTTAAGACTCCACTGTGTTGGAGTCATCGATATTATGAAGCAATACGCAGTCAAGGATAGATATCTTACTTTAGAATTGGGCCTGGTTTGGTAACTAAATTCCCCAGATGGCATCTTGCCATTGGAAATTTTTGCTTCATGGTGGCATTTATGACTATTTTGCCACCTGTGCATTCTTGCTGGTAGTTGTGCTTCTGTTTGTGGGTTGAGCTGTAGCATTGACATTGCTGCCAATCGGATTTAACAGGAAATGAAAAGCAGCTGCAATATTTCAAAGCATTGAGCAGACTGGGCAGAAGGTATGTGGACAAATCCTATTAACAAATAACGGGATTTGTGCGCACACAGTGCCTCCCACACTGCGCCTTGGAAATCTACACCAGGCTGTTTCCATCACTGTTGTGCATAAATCACAGAAATTATAATAAATTGAGAAAAGTATTCTCACACACACGAAGGCTCAACCTACATCCCGATGATGACTAAAGGCATTTTGGATCATTTGTCAAGAAGGATATCTGATGAAACAAACCTTTAATACAGCTTAGTTCTAAAGCAGCCAGAAGATATTAAATATATCTGCTCTCAATTTCTAATCCTAACCTTAAAAATAATAATAATAAACTTAATATTGGGAGTCTTTATGAGAAAGAAAAAATTAATAATAAAGTCTTCCGAGCGGGCCAAATGCCACTGAGAGGTTTAAACAGATTACCTTTAAGTTGCCTTCCAAATCTGAGTGACTGTGAATTCCCCGTCTGGATTCTTGAGAGACCAAATTATTTCAAATGATTAGTATCCTACTCTCTTCCATTATCGAGATGCCCTATGCTTCCAGTCATGTTTAAAGTGGTACATGTCTTGGGTGAATCCAGTGCTTTTCCTTTAGTGCTGTGTTGTTGCTATAAACTTAGTTTGGTGGAGGGCCTGGCCTCATAGCTGCATTTGCTAGATAATACATAGGTTATGTGGTGGCAACATGGGGTGGGACTAGCAGGTTGAATTTTCTGAGGATCTTTGTTCTGAGTATTGAAGAATAGCAACTCCATGTATTTGGTCTTTACGATCTAGTATAATGAGACAACAAAAATTATTGTTATTATTCAAGAAAATGACAAGGTAGCATTAATGTAAATAGGGGACCCTTTCATACATGGGGTCCTGCACGACAGGAAAAATTGCAAGTGGGCTCTGGACTCAGACTGCCTGGACTCAAATTCAGGCTCTCCCTAATATGAGCTTCAGCAAATACTTACCTTCTTAGTTTTATTCTCTTTAAAATGATAGTCTTTGTGTCTAAATGAGACAATTTGTGGGGTGGAAATTAGATGGATTTATATATATATATATATATATATATATATATATATATATATATATATATATATATATATATGAAGTGCTTGATATATACTAAGCACTCAATACATTTTGTTACTAGCTTAAATTGCAAAAGAAAATCACTTCTCATTGACTAGCGACTGTAAACCATGAAAAGCAATTTAAATTTATTTATGACATCCCTGTATTTTTATACAATAGCTTCATCTTTTAAGTGGCCATTACTTGAAAGGTGCCCCCATATTCTATCTGTCCTCAAGAGAAAAACTTAAAATGTGGTTTGGTCTGTTCCGAGTCTCGTATTTGTGAGAATAATTGGGATTCTGCTGCTTTCACAAAAGTGGAAGTTTGGGTATTATGGGATAGGTTTGCCATTGCCACGGAGCTGATGGCAGAAGGTGACTTAACATCCTGCAAATTGGCAGTCAGCGCTGCCCCTGAAGACTTGCCCACTAATGTAAAAGAATGAGCTGCCCGCTGATTTGTGCCCCTTCCCACATCCCCCTGAAACCCTACAGACTTTATTTTTTCCTACCTGTAAAACTGCTTAGCCGCCCAAGGGATAACACTTCCAGGATTTTTTACTGTGAATGGAGAGTTCTGTGTGGTCCTTAATTGGGAGAAGAAACTGTCAAAAATAATATATTCACAAGTACTCTGAACTATTATGGGCCTGGCAACACTATATAAACTGTCACACAGCTGGTGGCAGGTGGGTTGATTTTTCAGCAACACTAAAAGCTGACAGGAATGTCTCTCAGAAATCTACTCCCTTGAAGATTTCTAGTTAAGGTATTAGAAGAGGTGTGGAGGGTATAAGGGGAGACAGGACAGGAATTAGATGGCTGGGTAGCTGCTGTGAAATATTTGAACCGTGACAGCTGATTTCCATTTAATTTGAGGTAGCGACTAATTTCCTTTGAAATCAGAAGTTTTAGTAAGTTTGGCTATTTCTTTGCTAGATTTGGGCTCTGGATAATTTGGGGGAAACTAATGAGAGAAGTGGCAGGATAATGTGAAAGAGCATGGAAAGAAAAATACAGAGAATGGGTCCTTTATGTTTTTATAAAGAAACTGCTACTATTTATGCACAGCATAGTGGCTGTCTCGTGTGTCATTTCTGGTTTCGTTCACATAGAAATCAATGTCTCATCTCCCTTCGCTTCCTGTCCTCACGATAAGTTTTGGCCACGGTGACTGCTTACTGCTTTCTACAAAACCGCAGGTGCTTTCAAGTGAAATGTGGACAAAAATTTGAATGAGTAAATATTTGCTGCCATTTTCAGTTGCTTCTACTTCACCCTCATTTCAAGGGTTCCTAAACGTGTTTTGTGCCATGAGCTTTGGCAATCTAGAGAAACCTACAGATTATTTCTCAAAATGGTGTTTCTACATGCATGAAATAAAATGCATAAGATTATCAGAGAAAACAATTATGTTGAGGTACAGTCCTCTCCTTGAATCCCTTGGAAAAGAACCCCTGCCCTAGTTCTTGCTCCTTTTTATGCAGATCATGCTAATCAGTGGAGAGAAAATCAGAATAGGGAATTTGAATTGTGTCAAGAGTAACTCCTACAAGAGATAAGAATAAAGAGAAATACAGCAAAAGAAATGGAAAAGGAAAGACCTCTTGGGATGAAGTGTATTTTGATGCTTATAGAGAAGGAGAAACATGAAGAGATGCTTCAGGGGAAGCAGAAGGGGGTAAAAAAAAAAAAAAGTACAGAATGAAAAGAATGGTGGAAGTAGGTTTCAAATTGTGTACTCTTTGATGTCTTTGAGAGATACAATTATAAGATTGGAATTACTTTCTTCTTGTTATTGGAGTCTGTTTGCTTGAAGAATGGGTCACATGAGGCTCAGAACTATATTCAGGTTATATGTGGAACTTGTTTTCAGAGTGTAAATCCTCTCTACAACTTCTCAAATTTTAGGAACAGTATTCGTCTTCCATGATCAATCTTAAATTCTAGCTCTTCTGGTACTTTCCTAAAACATTTCCCTTTCCTCACATTCTGTTGACTGTCTCTGCTTCAGTAATTGATCTGTTTGCTTTGCATTGTAGTTAGTTCCGTTGACTTTCTTCACTTCGTTGTCCTCACTGCTTTGATACTGCCTTGAATATTATTATGAATGAATGAATGCATGCGTGCATGAATGGATGAGTACATCTGATGAATGCATGATGGATACTTGTCGAAGTCTCTGCCTACATTTTTGATAGGGATGCTTATAAAAACAGAACACATTCTCATTATAGGAACCACAATCATAGACTGAGGTCCTGTTAGGTACCAAATAGCACACTAATATCTTCATAAGTGTTACTTCTTACCATCACAACAACTCTGACAGAGTAACTTTATTAATCCTGTATCAGTGATGAGGAAACCGAGTTAGAGGTGTAGCTATTTCATATTAATCAGTGGAGATTTGGACTTGAATATACTTCTTTTTGATTGCAAAACCTATATATTTTCCATAATATCAAGCTGCCCCCCCTTATGATAAAATGGAAAGTTATCTCTCAGTATTAGTATTCTTATTGATAATTACCCATCATAATAACAAGAAACATTTATATTTTAATAAATGGAAATGTAGCCTCAGAACCAGGATATCACATAATTCTTTCATGCTCTCAAAACAAAACAAACAACAAAACAAAAAACTGTTAATATCCACCTTGACTTGCTGTGTTTCAGTAACCTTTCAAAGAAGCAATCTGTTACTTTGGGCGATATTGATAAACTGTCTAATTGGATTCCACTTAATCATTATTTTAAATTTAAGTTTTGTACCATCGTTATTAAAAACGATTAACTTATCTGGCAGAATTATAATATTTGAAGTTATCTTTTATTAATCAGTTACTGTTTCTGGTATTTGTAGCTGCCACAGGATTTTGAAAATGAAAACCAGAATCAAACATTTCCAACATCAAAATAATGATGATTGTGATGATGATATATCCCCAAAAGGGCTATAAGGTAGATATTAGGATCCTTATTTATAGAGAGAAGTAAAATGAAGGTCATAGATGTTACATAAGCCAGTCAAGTGAATATAACTAGAAAAAGCTGGAATAAAGATTTGAACCTATTCTTTTTTTTTTAATTTTTTATTTAAATTCAACATAGTTAACATATAGTGTATTATTAGTTTCAGGGGTGGAATTTAGTGATTCTTCAGTTACATATAACATCCAGTGCTCATTACATCAAGTGCCCTCTTTAATGCCCATCACCCAGTTATGCCATCCCCCTAGCAACCTTCAGTTTGTTCCCTATAGTTGAGTCTCTTATGGTTTGGCTCCCTCTCTGTTTTTAGTTTTCCTTTAGAAAGAACATAACATTAAAAATATTCGTGGGATGTGTGGGTGGCTCAGTCAGTTCAACGTCGAAGTCTTGGTTTCAGCTCAGGTTATGATCTCAGGGTCCTGGGATTGAGCCCTGTGTTGGACTCTGTGCTCAATGGGGAGTCTGCTTGAGGGTTCTCTCTCTCCCTCTGTCCCTACCCCCACTTGTGCTCTCTCTCTCAAATAAATAAATAAATCTTTAAAAAATATTCATTACTTCTTGAATTTTTTATACCCTTTATATCCAGAGGTTGGTCTTGCAACAACTTCCTACTTGTAGAACAATGTTTTCTACATGGTTCTTGTGATATAAGAAAGGGTCCTACAGAACTTGTGGGACTTCATCAAGATAAAAAGCTTCTGCACAGCCAAGGAAACAGTCAAAAAAAGCTAAGAGGCAGCCCACGGAATGGGAGAAGATATTTGCAAATGACACTACAGATAAAAGACTTATATCCAAGATCTACAAAGAACTTCTCAAACTCAATACACGTGAAGCAAATAATCAAATCAATAAATGGGCAGAAGATATGAACAGACACTTTTCCAATGAAGACATACAAATGGCTAACAGACACATGAAAAAATGTTCAAAATCATTAGCCATCAGGGAAATTCAAATCAAAACCACCTTGAGATACCACCTTACACCAGTTAGAATGGCAAAAATGGACTAGACAGGAAACAACAAATGTTAGAGAGGATGTGGAGAAAGGGGAACCCTCTTACACTGTTGGTGGGAATGCGAGTTGGTGCAGCCAGTTTGGAAAACAATGTGGAGGTCCCTTAAAAAGTTAAAAATAGAGCTACCCTGTGGTCCAGCAATTGCACTACTGGGTATTTACCCCAAAGATACAGATGTAGTGAACCTAGTCTTAAATAAAGATTTCAGTTTTTCTCAAGACTTTTTCATTTAGTCAAATCAAAAAACTAATTAATGTCTGTCTTCAAGAATTAGGGTGGTAAAATGCTGTCACTGAAACACATGAGATTTGTAATTATTTGAATTGGTGGCTAGGGGTGAATGAGGGGTAAAGAAAGAACGTATAACACGAGTATCATCTTCATAAAATTACTTTAGTAAAGAATGTTAATTTCACAGCAAATCTGTTTAAGTAGTTTTAATTCATTTATGTAAATTTTACTAAATTTTACTAAAACTAAATAATAAATTCATGATGTAAACTAATTTTCCATTTCCATATTAACATGTTAAGTGGATAATGTGCAAATAGAAAAAATATTTTTGTGACCTCATTAGTTTGGTTTTCTAAAATAGTTTTTTTCATGATACTCCAATTGAATTATAAGATGAACATTTAATATATTTGTTCACAATAGCGTGGTAAATATTAATAATAATTTGAAGAATAATTTGTGAGTATTCATTTTTAAATGTATTCATGAATAGTCTTATTTAATATGTACATAATTTAGCTGAAATAACAAAAGTTATAAATTCTTTTCATTATTTAAGCTTAATCAAACACAAGGTTGTTCAATACCTACTATGTGCTAAGCATTATTTTAAGAAATAAAACTTTTTAGGGGCGCCTGGGTGGCTCAGTCGTTAAGCGTCTGCCTTCGGCTCAGGGCGTGATCCCAGAGTTCTGGGATTGAGCCCCACATCGGGCTCTTCCACTGGGAGCCTGCTTCTTCCTCTCCCACTCCCCCTGCTTGTGTTCCCTCTCTCGCTGCCTGTCTCTCTCTCTGTCAAATAAATAAAAATAAAATCTTTAAAAAAAATAAAAAATAAAAATTTTTAAAAATATGTACTTAAGCATTGCCAGAGTTAAAAATCTTTATTATCGCTAATAGGCATTATTAGGTTTTTAAAAAGGGGGCTAAATTTTTACACAGGTTTTGATTCATCAATACAGTTGATTTTTAACTAATAATGATATGAAAGGATAAGAAGCAAATAGATCATTAAAATTCACAGTTAATTACAGATTTTTTTAAATAATTAAAGATTCAGTTATTTTCCTCAAACGTTTATTTTACCCTAGACATAATTGGAGTTTTACTTTTTATTCTGGTCCTGAAAACTTAGTGGTCTGCACAGGAAAAAAAAGCTCTGAGATCTCTGTATCTGAAACTAATGTAATGTTGTGTATCAACTGTACTAAAAAAATAATAAAATAAAATAAAGTAAAATAAATAAAAAATATAAAAACAAACCCCCCCAGAAAGCTCTGAGATCTTTCTGTGTTAAAGCCAAACTAAAGTTGATGATAAAATAGCACCCAGTCAATTTGAAACTTTCATTTACAGGCAAGATTGAGAAACAATAAATTAGAGAGGAAATAATGAAGTATATGCTGGTGATATTAAATTAATATTTCAGAGAAGACTATAAGACTCAAATCAGTATTTGAAGAAGAAAGGTAATAGAAATTTCTACTAATCAAACCAAGGTAAACGGGCCTGGTAAACAGTAAATTTGTTGTGTATCTAAACATAAGGAGGATGAAATCCAAAAATTTTAATTCAGATCCTACAACTGCATCCTTATTCTCAAGGAAAGGCAATTTAAAAACCTTCAATAAAAATTTACAGGGACATTACAAAAGGGGCTCAGTAAAGGAGAAAATCATACATAAGAATTATAAAAAGAAGAAAGGATCTATGTTCTCTAATAGTAATGAGCTTGGTGCTCAAAAGGCTAGGGACAATAAGAGCAAAGAGTTACATCTAGAGATTGCTCTAAGAACACAGAATATGGTTTCACTGAAAACCCACAAATTAACCTTGAAATCCCCCGATCTTTTGCAATGTTAACTCATAATTATTACAACAAAATATTTCATTTTTATTTTATTTTTTCCAATTTGTTGATACATAATTTATAAAATTGTGAGCTGTTTAAAATATACAATGTGTTGTTTTGATACAGTTATAAGTTGTGAAAGGAGTCTTCTCATCCAGTTTATTAACACATCTGTCATCTCACATAATTACCTTTTTTTTTTTAGGTGGAGGGGGTGATGAAACCATTTAAGTTCTCTCAGCAAATTTCACTTATACAATAAACTGTTGTCACTATAGTCACAGTGTTATATATTAAATTCTCAGACCTTATTCATCTTATTACTGAAAGTTTGTACCCTTTTACCAACCACTCCCTATTTCCCCTACTGCCCAGCCCCTGGCAACTGCTTTTCTGTTCTGTTTCTGAGTTTGACTGATATGTAGTATTTCTTGGTCTGACTTATCTCACTGAGCATAATGCCTTCCAGGCTGATCCATGTTGTTGCAAATGACAGAATTTCTTTCTTTTTTAAGGCTCAATAGTATTATATTCTATGTATATATATTTTTATCAATTCATTTGTCAGTGGACACTTAGATTGTTTCCGTACCTTGACTGTTATGAATAATGCTGCATTGAACATGGGAATACAGATATCTCTTCGAGATAATGCTTTCATTTCCTTTGGGTATATAACTGTGAGTAGAATTGCTGCATCATACGGTAGCTCTACTTTTAATATTTTGAGAAGCCTTCATACTGTTTTCCATTGTGAGTATACCGGTGTAAATTCCAACCAGCGGTGCACAAAGGTTCCCTTTTACCCCAAGTCCTTCCACATCCTTTCTGGCATTTATCTCTTGTCTTTTTGATAATAGTCATCCTAACAGGTGTGAGGTGATATCTCATTGTGGTTTTGATTTTTCGCTTCCCTGGTGATTAGTGACGTTGAGCACATTTCTGTGTACTTGTTATCCATTTGTATGTCTTCTTTGGAAAAATGTCTATTTAGGACCTTTGCCCATTGGGGCAAAATTTTTTTTTAATTTGGGACATTTGGGGGCACATGGGTGGCTCAGTTGGGTAAGCATCTGCCTTCGGCTTGGGTCATGAATTCGTGGTCCTGGGATCCAGCCTGGTGTCCGGCTCCCTGCTGAGCGGGGAATCTGCTTGTCTCTCTCCTTCTGCTCCTCCCCCCAGCTCATGCTGTTTCTCTCTCTCAAACAAATAAATAAAAATCTTTTTTAAAAACTGGGGTTTTTTTTTCTATTAAGTTGTATGAGTTTCTTGTATAGTTTGGATATTAACCCTTCATTGAATATGTGGTTTGCAAATATTTTCTCCCATTTGATAGTTTGCCTTTTCATTTTGTTGATAGTTTTCTTTGCTGTGTAGAAGCCTTTAAGTTTGATGTGATTCCACTTGTTTATTTTTGCTTTTGTTGGCTTTGCTTTTGGTGTCAGATCCAAAAGAAATCATTGGCAAGACCAGTGTCAAGGAGCTTACCCCCTGTATTTTCTTCTAGGACTTGTGCAATTCCGGGTCTTATGTTCAAGTCTTTAATCCATTTTGAGTTCATTTTTCTGTATGGTGTATATAGGAATCCAGTTTCATCCCTTTGCATGTGGCAGTCCAGTTTCCAACACCATTTATTTTTTTAATTTATTTTATTCATTAATGAAGTCTTTAATTCCAGTATGTTAATATACAGTGTGTTGGTTGCAGGTGCACAATATGTGATTCAGCAATTCCATACATTCATACATTGCCTGGTGCTCATCAGGCCAAGTTCAGTCCTCAATCTCCATCACCTATTTCAAGCGTCCACCCACCTACCTCCCCTCTGGTAACCATCAGTTTGTTCTCTATACTTAAGAGTCTGTTTCTTGCTTTCTCTCTCTCTCTCTCTCATTTTCTTTCCTTTGCATGTTTGTTGTGTTTCTTAAATTCCACATGAGGGAAATCATATGGTATTTGTCTTTCTCTATCTTATTTTGCTTAGCATAGTTCTCTCTAGTTCTGTCCATGTTGTGGCAAATGACAAGATTTCATTCTTTTTTATGACTGAGTAATATGCCACTGCGCGCACACACACACACACACACATACTCTCTCTCTCTCTCTCATACCACATCTTATTATTTTATTTATCCATTCATCAGTCAATGGACATTTGGGCTGTTTCCATTATTTGTTTATTGTAAATAATATGCTAAAAATATAGGGGTGCAGGTGTCCCTTTGAATTAGTGTTTTTGTGTTTTGGGGATAAATACACAGTAGTGCAATTACTGGATCATAGGGTAGTTCTATTTCTAACTTTTTGAGAAACCTCCATACAATTTCCGCAGTGGTTGCACCAGCTTACATCCCACCAACAGTGCAAGAGGGTTCCTTTTTCTCCACATCCTTGCCAATGTTTGTTGTTTCTTGTGTTTTTTATTTTAGCCGTTCTGACAGGTGTGAGGTGATATCTCATTGTGGTTTTGATTTGTATTTCCCTGATGTTAAGTGATGGTGAGCATCTTTTCATGTGTTTGTTGGCCACCTCTAAGTCTTTTTTGGAGAGATGTCTGTTCATGTCTTCTGCCCATTTTTAACTGTATTATTTGGGTTTTTTTGGGTGTTTAGTTTGATAAGTTCTTTACAGATTTCGGATACTAACCCTTTATCAGATATATCATTTACAAAATCTTCTCCCATTCTGTAGTTTGCCTTTTAGTTTTGTTGATTATTTTCTTCACTAGGCAGAAGCTTTTTTATTCTGATGTAGTCCCAATAGTTTATTTCTGCTTTTGTTTCCCTTGCCTCAGGAGACATATCTAGAAAAATGTTGCTACAGCTGATGCCAGAGAAATTGCTGCCTGTGTTCCCTTCTAGGATTTTTATGGTTTCAGGTCTCACATTTAGGTTTTTAATCCATTTGAGCTTATTTTTGCCTAATATCATTTATTAAAGACTGTTCTTTCCCCACTTTGTATTCTTAGATTCTTTGTTTAAAAAAAATTGACCACATATTCACTTATTTCTGGGCTTTCTCTTCTGTTTCATTGGTCTCTGTGTCTATTTTTTTGCCAATACCATACTGCTTTGACTACTATCCCATTGTAATATAATTTGAATCAGGAAATGTGTTGTCTCCAGCTTTGTTCCTTTTTTTTTTTTTTTAAGATTGCTTTAGCTTTTTGGTGTGTTGTGCTTCTATACAAATTTTAGGATTGTTTTTTCTATTTCTGTGAAAAATGCCTTTGGAATTTTGATAGGGCCTCCACTAATTCTGTAGATTACTTTGTGTAGTATGGACATTTTAGCAATCTTAATATTTCCAGTCTGTGAACGTGGCAGGACTCTCCAGCTATTTGTATCTTCTTAATTTTTTTCATGAGTCTTTTATGGTTTTCAGTGTGCAGGTCTTTCACTTCTTTGGTTAAATATTCCTAAATATTTAATTCATTTTGGTGCTGTTGTAAGTGGGATTGTTTTCTTGATTTCTCTTTCTGATCATTCATTGTTGGTGTGTAGAAATGTAATTGATTTTTGTGTATTGATTTTGTATCATGCAACTTTCTGAAATTATTAGTTCTAACAGTTTTGGTGGATTCTTTAGGGTTTTCTGTAAACAGTATCATGCCGTGAATAAATAGAGACAGTTTTACTTCTTTCTTTCCTATTTGGATATCTTTTATTTGTTTTTATTTTTCTTTCTTGCCTAATTGCTCTAGCTAGTTCCAGTACTACGTTGAATAAAAGTGGTGAGAGTGGGCATCTTTGTCTTGTTCCTGATCCTAGAGGAAAAGCTTTCAGCTTTTTACCATTAACTATAATGCTAGCTGTGGGTTTGTCATCTATGCCCTTTATCATGTTGTGTACATTCCCTCTGCCCAGTTTCTTGAGAGTATTTATCATGAAAGAATGCTGAATTTTGTCAAGTGATTTTTCTGCACTCAAATGATCATATGATTTTTATCCTTTATTTTGTTAATGTGACAGATCACATTGGTTGATTTGTGGATGTTGAACCATCCTTACGTCTCTAGAATAAATCCCACTTAATCGTGGTGTATGATCGTTGTCATGTATTATTGAATTCAGTTTGATAATATTTTATTGATGATTTTTGCTCCTATGATCACCAGGCATACTGGCCTTTAATTTTTTTTTCTTGTAGTGTCCTTGTCTTGGTATCGGGGTAATAATGATGACCTCAGAAATGAGTTTGGCAGTATTCTTTCCTCTTTAATTTAGAAGACTCTGAGAAGCATTTGCATTAATTTTTTAAATGTTGGTAGAAATCACAATCAGTGCCATCTGGTCTTGGACTTTTCTTCGTTGGGAAAGTCTAGGTTACTGATTCAATCTGATTTATTTTCAGCCATTTCACATTTTGTATTTCTTCATAATTCAGTCTTGGTGGGTCATATATGTCTTGGGCTTTATCCATTTCTTCAAGGTTGTCTGATTTGTTCATATATAATTGTTTTTTTTTTATTAAGATTTTATTTATTTATTCGACAGAGATAGAGACAGCCAGCGAGAGGGGGAATACAAGCAAGGGGAGTGGGAGAGGAAGAAACAGGCTCATAGCAGAGGAGCCTGATGTGGGGCTCGATCCCTTAAGGCCAGGATCACGCCCTGAGCCGAAGGCAGACGCTTAACCGCTGTGCCACCCAGGCGCCCCTGTTCATATATAATTGTTAATAATAGTCTCTTATGATTCTTTATGTTTCTTTGGAATTATGTGTAATGTTTCTCTCTCGTATCAGGTGCTATTTATTTTTGTCCCCTCTTCTCTTTTCTTCTTAAGTTTAACCAAAGCTTTGTCTATTTTATCACTAAAAAAAGCAGCTCTTATACACTAATCTTTTTTTTAATTTTTGTTTAAATTCTTTTTTTTTTTTTAAGATTTTATTTATTTATTCGACAGAGATAGAGACAGCCAGCGAGAGAGGGAACACAAGCAGGGGGAGTGGGAGAGGAAGAAGCAGGCTCATAGCAGAAGAGCCTGATGTGGGGCTCGATCCCATCACGCCGGGATCACGCCCTGAGCCGAAGGCAGATGCTTAACCGCTGTGCCACCCAGGCGCCCCTAATTTTTGTTTAAATTCTAATTAGTTAACATACAGTGCGATATTGACTTCAGGAGTAGAATTCACTGGTTCGTCACTTACACATAATATCCAGTGTTCATCATAAGAAGTGCTTTTGTTAATACCCACCATCCATCTAGCCCATCCCCCACCCACCTTCCTCCATCATCAACCCTCAGTTTGTTCTCTATCATTAAGAGTCTCCTATGGTTTGTTCCCCCCCCCCTTTTTTTTCCCCTCTCATATATTGACCTGTTTTGTTTATTAAATTCCACATATGAGTGAAATTACATGGTGTTGGTCTTTCTCTGACTCCTTTCACTTAGCATAATATACTCTAGCTCTATCCACATCATCACAAGTGGCAAATTTCATCCTTCTGAGTAATGTTCCATTGTGTGTGTGTATCTACATATATGTTCATATATATATATATATATATATATATATATATATATATATATATATATATATATCTTCTTTATCCATTCATCAGTTGATAACATTTAGGCCCTTTCCATAGTTTGGCTATTGCTGATAATGCTGCTATAAACATCAGGGTTCTGTACCCTTTTCAATCAGTATTTTTGTATCCTTTGGATAAAAATCTAGTAGTGCAGTTGCTGGTTTGTAGGGTAGTTCTATTTTTAACTTTTTGAGGAGCCTCCACATTGTTTTCCAGAGTGGCTGCGCCAGTTTGCCTTCCCACCAATAGTGCAAGAGGGTCCCCCTTTTTCTGCATCCTCACTAACTGACCTGTTGTTTACCTGAGTTGTTAATTTTAGCCATTCTGACCAGTGTAAGTTGGTATCTCATGGTGGTTTTGATTTGTATTTCCCTGATGATGGGTGATGTTGAGCATCTTTTCACATGTCTTAGCCATCTGGGTGTCTTCTTTAGAAAAATGTCTATCCATGTCTTCTGTCCATTTCTCAACTGGATTATTTGGTTTTGGATGTTAACAATGGTAAGTTCTTTATAGATTTTTGGATACTAGCCCTTTATCAGATATTTCATGTACAAATATCTTCTTCCATTCTGTAAGCTGCCTTTTAGTTTTGTTGATTGTTTCCTTTGCTGTGCGGAAGCCTTTAACTTGATGAAGTCCTAATAGTTTGCTTTTGTTTTTGTTTCTCTTGCCCTTGGAGATGTGTCTAGCAAGAAGTTGCTGTGGCTCAGGTCAAAGAGGTTGCTGCTGCCTGTGTTCTCGTCTAGGGTTCTGATGGTCTCCTGTCTCACATTTAGGTCTTTCATTCATTTTTAATTTATTTTTGTATATGGTGTAAGGTAGTGGCCCAGTTTCATTCTTCTGCATGTTGCTGTCCAGTTTTCCTAACACCATTTGTTGAAGACACTGTCTTTTTTCCATTGGCTATTCTTTCCTGCTTTGTCAACAGTTAGTTGACCATATAGTTGTGGGTCCATTTCTGGGTTTCCTATTCTGTTGCATTGATCTTTGTGTCTGTCTTTGTGGCAGTACCATACTGTCTTGATGACTATAACTTTGTAATATAGCTTATAGTCTGGAATCATCATTCCTCCAGGTTTGCTTTTCTTTTTTTTTTGGTTTTCAGGATTGCTTTGGCTATTTGGGGTCTTTTGTGGTTCCATACACATTTTAGGATTTTTGTTCTAGCTCTGTGAGAAATGCTGTTGGTATTTTGATAGGGATTCCTTTAAATGTGTAGAATAATTTGGGTAGTATACACATTTTAGCAATGTTTGTTCTTCCAATCCATGAGCATGGAATGTTTTTCCATTTCTTTGTGTCCTCTTCAGTTTCTTTCATGAGTGTTCTATAGTTTTTTCATAGTACAGATCTTTTACCTCTTTGGTTAGGTTTATTTCTAGGTACCTTATGGTTTTTGGCACAATTGTAAATGGGGTCAATTCCTTGATTTCTTTTGCTGCTGCTTCATTATTGGCATATAGAAATGCAACAGATTCCTATATGTTGATTTTATATCCTGTGACTTTTCTGAATTCATGTATTAGATCTAGCAATATTTTGGTGGAGTCTTTTGGGTTTTCTACATAGAGTGTCATGCCGTCTGCAAATAGAGAAAGTTCGTCTTCTTCCTTGCTGATTTGGATGCCTTTTATTTATTTATTTATTTATTTATTTGTTGTTGTTGTTGTTGTCTGATTGCTGAGGTTAAGATTTCTGGTACTATGTTAAAAAGTAATGGTGAGAGTGAACATTCCTGTCTTGTTCCTGATCACAGAGGAAAAGCTCTCGTTTTTTTTCCCATTGAGGATGATATTAGCTGTGGGTCTTTCATTATATGGCTTTTATGATGTTGAGTTATGTTCCATCTATCCCTACTTTGTTGAGTTTTATCAAGAATGGATGCTATATTTTGTCAATTGCTTTTTATGCATCTATTGAGAGGATCATATGGTTCTTATTCTTTCTTTTATTCATGTGGTTTATTACGCCGATTGCTTTGTGAATATTCACCCTTGCAGCCTAGGTACAAATCTCACTTAATCCTGGTGAATAATTCTTTTAATGTACTGTTGGATTCAGTTTGCTAGTATCTTGTTGAGAATTTTTACATCTGTGTTCATCGAGGATATTGGCTTGTAATTCTCCTGTTTAGTAGGGTCTTTTTCTGGTTTTGGAATCAAGGTAATGCTAGCCTTGTAGAAGGAGTTGGGAAGTTTTCCTTCCATTTCTATTTTTTGGAACAATTTAAGAAGAATAGGTATTAACTCTTCTTTAAATGTCTGGTAGAATTCCCCTGGGAATCCATCCAGCCCTGGACTTTTGTTTGTTGGGAGATTTTTGATTACTGATTCAGTTTCTTTGCTGGTTATAAGTCTTTTCAAATTTTCTTTTTTTTTTTTTTAATAATAATTTTTTATTATATTATGTTAGTCACCATACAGTACATCCCTAGTTTTTGATGTAAAGTTCCATGATTCATTACTTGTTCAAATTTTCTATTTCTTCCTGTTACAGCTTTGGTAGTTTGTATGTTTCTAAGAATTTGTCCATACACTAATCTTTTCTATTGTCTTTTTAGTCTCTACTTCATTTATTCATTTATCTTTGTTATTTCTTCGCTTTTGCCAACCTAGAGCTTTGTTTGTTCTTCTTTTTCTAGTTCCTTGATGCTTAAGTTAGATAGTTTATTTGATATCTTTTATTTTTCTTAATGTAGGCTTTTATTACTATGAACTTTCCTCTTAGAACTGGTTTTGTTGATTCTCAAAGGTGTGTTTTGTTTCCATTTTCATTTGTTTCAATATAGTTTTTGGTTTCTCTTGATTTCTTCTTTGACACATCTGTTGTTCAGTAACATGTTGTTTAATCTCCACATATCTGTTAATTTTAGTATTTTTATAATTGGGTTCTAGTTTCATATCATTGTGGTTGGAAAGGATGCTTAAATATGTTATCAATATTCTTAAATTTATTAAGTCTTGTTTTGTGGGCGAACATAAGGTCTATCCCAGAGAGTGTTCCATGTGCACTATGAAAGACTGTACATTCTGCTGCTGTTGATGGAATGTTCAGTATATATCTGTTAGACCCATCTGGTTTAATATGTAGTTTAATCCAATGTTTCCTTCTTGATTCTCTGTCTAGTTATCTATATAACATTGCAAGTAGGGTATTGAAATCCCTATTATTGTATTGCTATCCACTTCTCCCATTAGATCTTTTAAATATTCTATATATTTCGGTGCTCTATGTCAGTGCATAAATATTTATAAATGTTATATCCTCATGTTGGATTGACCTCTTCATCATTATGTAATGGCTTTCTATGTCTGTATTATAGTCTTTGCCTTAAAGTCTGTTTTGTGTGATATAAGTGTAGCTACTCACACTTCCTTTTGGTTTCCATCTGCATGGTTTATCTTTTTTCATCTTCTCACTTTCAGTCTGTGTGTGCCTTTAAAGCTGAGGTGGGCCTCTTGTACTCAGTATATAGTTGGGTCCTGTTTTTTGTTTTTTGTTTGTTTTACTCAGCCATTGCCTGTCTTTTGGTTGGAGAATTTAGTCCATTATACTTAAAGTATTTATTGGTAGATATGGACTTAACTATTGACATTTTGGTGCTTGTTTTATGGCTGTTTTCTAATTCCCCTGTTATTTTTATCCTTCCTTGCTCTCTTCCTTTGTAATTTGATTATTTTATGTAGTATTATGTATTGATTCTTTTCTCTTTATCTTTTGTGTAAATACTATAGATTTTTTGTTTATGGTTGCCATGAGTCTTAAATAAGTCACATTTATAACATTCTATTTTGAGTTGATAATAACTTAAACTTCGATGCATACAAAAACTCTGTCAACCCCATATTTTATTTTTTTTAATGTCACAATTTGCATCTGTTTATATTATATGTCCATTAACAAATTATTATAGTTTTTTTTAATACTTCCTCTTTTGACCTTTATACTTGGATTATAAGTGATTTACCTACCACCATTACAATATTAACATATTCTGGATTTAACTATATAGTTACCTTTACCAGTGAGATTTATACTTTCATATGTTTTCACATATCTAATTACCTTCCTTTTGTTTCAGTATGAAGAACTCACTTCTACATTTATTGTAAGTTTGGTCTAGTGTTGATGAATTCCTTTAGTTTTTTTTTATTTGTTTTCTATCTGGAAACTCTTTATCTCTCCTTTGCTTCTGAAGGACAGCTTTCCTGGGTAGAGTTTTCTTGTTTAGAGTTTTATTTTATTTTTTGTTTTTCTTTTAGTACTTTGAATATGTCATTCCATTCCCTCTGGCCTGCCAAGATTTTTGCTGAAAAATATGCTTATGGTCTTATGAGGGTTCCCTTATGGGGAAAGTATGCCCCTCAGACAGTGGCTTTTACCTCTTTTTTTAAGATTTATTTATTTATTTTAGAGACAGGGAAAGAGAGAGAGCACGCAAACCAATGAGTGCTGGGAGGGGCAGAGGGAGAGAATCTCAAGCAGACTCCCCACTGAATGTGGAACCCAGTGCAGGGGGTTCGATCTCACAATCCTGAGATCATGACATGAGCCGAAACCAAGAGTCAGATGCTTAACCAACTAAGCCACCCAGGTGCCCCAAGTATGCAGATAACCTCTTTAAGGAAAAGAGTAGGAGAGGTGATTTTGTGTGCTCCCTCTGTGCTGAACCTTCTGGGGATAGCCAGTTAAGAATTACTTCTTTATTTGCTGTAGTCCTTTGGCATTCATAAACAGAAGCCCTTTTAGCTACCATATCCAGCTGATCTAGGGACCCTCTCTTGGGCAGCAGCTGTAAAACCTGAGGCACAGACATGTGTACAAGCTCCTTCCAGGGAAGTGCTGGTGACTTGGAGAAGATTAAAAGAAGGCAGGAGATTAGTCCTCTATTTCCCCTCATTTCTGAAAGGATCACAGCCTATTCCTAGTGCCTTCTAGTTTGGAAGCCTGGCCTTAAGGCAGCAGCTTTTATTTTATTTTTAAGGTTTTATTTAAATTCCAGTTCATTTACATACAGTGTAATATGAGTTTCAGGTGTACAATTTAGTGATTCAGGACTTGCATACAACACCTGGTGCTTATCACAAGTGGGCAGCAGCTTTTAAACTATGCAGATAAAACTCATTCAGGGAAAGCTGGAAGACAGGATATTTTGGATTTTGCCTAGTCCCACTGTGCTGGGGGGAGAGCCGGAGTAAGGCTGTGTCTCAGTTGAGCACTGCTTTGCTAAAGTCTCATGGGCCTTATAGACACAGCCCCATTGGCTTTCAGAGCTACGTATTTTGAGAGCCCATCCCTCCAGTGGCTGTCTTAAAAGTTGAAGCACAAGGTGTAGGGTTCAAATGCTTTACTCCTCAAGGAGAAGCTACAAATTAGGGGTTTCCTCCACGTTGTATGGAGCTGTGTCAGGTGTGGGTTTTATGGTGAGAGTATGTCCTAGTCTTTCCTACCAGTTTCGATGTATTGTCTCATCTGTTTGATGTGTAGTGGTCACTCAGGTGGTTTTTGGATTTCTTTCAGAGGGCATTGCTCCACAGGGAACTGTATGTTCTGTGCAGTTGTAGGAGGAAATAAGCTTGGGAGCCTGCTATATCACCATCTTGGTCCTGGGACCCCAAAAGATTCAGGTTTTTTTTAAACTTCAAGTATAGGTAGGTGTTGGCTACAAAGGGATTGTATGATAGAATATGGGGGTGATGCAGTTGTGTCAAATCTATAGAACCACAGAACACAAGGAGTTAATTTTATTGTATACTAATCTTAAAAAAAAAAAAATCAGCCAGATATCTGATAAACCCAGATGGAATGCAAACTATGACAAATCAATCTAATGATATTAGAAATCTATAACATAATTATGCTGAAGGAGGTAGAGAAGAAAGGAGATGACTAAGTAACTTTTGAAAGCAGTGTTTTGACTAGATACTTAAAAGCTAAATATAAAATGAAGTTAAGTGTACATAATGTGCTCTGGTTGGTAAATTTGTTTCTCCTAAGGATATGGGTTAGGAATTGTGGGAAAGAAAATTAAAAAAAAACAAAAAACAAAAAACAATTTGTATACTGGGGTCTATCAAACAAATAAATACAGCATAGATGAGAGCCAGATGTCTCACTGTTGGAGAAAGTGGTTACAAATAAGCTAAGAAGGGATGCTAGAATAAACTTTTTGGTGTCAGATTAGAGTTGAAGGCCTGAGTATGAATTCATATTTATTTTATCTACAGAAAGATAGATAGATAGATAGATAGATAAAGAGATATGTGTATGTGCCTGCATCAGTAAGCATGTACATTTCCTACCTGCCTCTTAGAGAGCCCAGCCCAGGAAACCACCCCATTATCTACAGTAACCACCCTAGGAAGCCAGCCTACTACTTATACGTCAGACTAATAGGAAGTCAGATTGCTTGCCCTAACAACTGGTTCAGGAAGCCAAACCATAACCCTTGTAACAGTTGGCTCAGAATGGCTAGGATTTTATTAATAACAGGCAGCTTCCCTAATTTCTGGACATGCCTCTAGCTTAGGACCAACCAGAGAAAGATAAGTATTTATCCCTAACCAATTACACAGGATGCCCTGCTTTTAGCTCACCTACCTACAGCTTCCCCATGCGAATAGCCTTCCATCAGGGCATATCTGAACCCTTCTCTTCCCTCCACTAAAAAGCTTTCCTTCTCTCCTGCCTGCCTTTGAGTCTCTGTCAAATTCAAGTGAGGGGGCTGACTCCACTGCTCTAGCAAACCGTGAATAAGTAACCTTTGCTTCTTCTCATTTGGGTGGGCTTCATTGATTTCCACAGCGGTAACACCACAGTAGCAATGAACACACCCAGGGACCAGATCTTGGACTCTAAAGATTATCCTCCAATAAAAGGAACCAGAATTCCTTGCAGAAATGGTTGATTTCACGGCCTGAGCAGGGAAAATATTAAATGCACTTGATGTATCTTATGATGCCAGAAAAGGAGGTGCTAAAAAAGAAGGAGGAGGAGAAGAAGGAGCATGGGAGCATGTCAAACGGGCATAGCAGCCAACTTGAAAACTCTCCCATAGCCAAGGCTGGAGCAATTTGAGCAACCAATTAAATAATTATAGTATTGGATTATAGGCTAAAGAATAAATTGAATATTTACAAATCCACATTGATATAAATAAATGATTAGATAAATAAGTAAATGGAGTAGAAAAGACAACACTTCCTTATAGAAGAATTATAATTAGTAAATATAGACAGAATGAGGGAAAGGCAATTACCATTAGACCACAATAGTAATAATTGCAAGCAAAGTCCACTGGTGAATACTTAAATGAGTGGGCGAAATTTCAAGGATCATCAGGATAAGTGTATAGTCTTAAAGTATCACACTATATATTGATTAATCACTGTGATAATGTTAACATATGTCCACAAATTCTTTGAATTTCTTCCCTCTAGGAAATGTTACCTAGCTGGACTTAATAAATCAATTCTAATGAGGAGAATATGCAATGAGGAAATAGTAACTTTATGGTTGAAAACTGGCAGAAAGAGCCTGAACCAAGTGATCAAGCTTAACATTACCAATAATAAAGTATATTGGTATTATGTATCCCCTGATATAATGCCATTAGAAGGACACATTATGGTACTCTCCCCAAAATTATATAACATCAGCTTAATTATGAGAAAGTGTCAGATAAACCCACTTAAGGGATAGTGTACAAAACACATAACCATTATTCTTTTAACGTGTCAGATTCATGAGAAACAGGAAAAGACTGAAGAATATTCGCAGATTGGAAGAGACCAAGGGGGTATGGCTAATGACTAAACGTAGTGTGATTGCTTAGATGGGGTCCTGGAAGAGAGAGAAAAAAAAAAAAAAGACATTAGCGGGAAACTGGGGAAATCCAAATGAAGTCTGTAGTTTAGTTAACAGAATTGTACCAATCTTAGTTTCTTATTTGCGGTAAGTGTACCATGGTAATAACATAGGATATTAACAGTGGGAGTTGCTGGCCGAAGGGTGTATGGGAACTCTCTATACCATCTCTGCAACATTTCTATAAGTATACAGTCATTTCAAAATAAACAGTTTTTAAAAGTTCACATCGACAAACAAATGTTTATTTTTTTAATTTTTTAAATAATTTTTATTTTGTTACATTCGTCACCATAAGTACATGCCCAGTTTTTGATGCAATGTTCCATGATTCATTATTTGCGTATAATACCCAGTGCACCATGCAATATGGGAAACAAACTGAGGGCTTCAGGGGGTGGGGGGGATTGGGATAGGCCAGTAAATGTTTATTTTTAAATAGATATTGACAAATGAGTAACATCATGGCAAAAGTTGGGTAGGTTATAACATTAAGAAGGATATGGCTTAGAAAATGGATATGGCTTAGACTTGAATTCAGGGTCATTCCAAAATGGTAACATTCTGTGTAACTATTTTTGGCTGAAGCGTTAATATTTTATTCATTTTAAATAAAGTCATGAACAGAAACAAAGCACATCCAGGATATACCAGCATGTATTTTAAAATATATATATACATCTTGAAAGATTAGGCAACAATAGGCTTTAGACAAATCTAATCTTTTTTAAAGATATTAAAATTGTAAAGAAGAAAATAATCCATCCAACGGATATGAAGAGTTTTAAAATACTTCAAAGCTGATAACTTTTATTTGCCTATGTAAAGAGGTAGGAGACTATTAATTTATCTAACAAGTAGTGATGTTTTCCCCATATTTTAACTGTAAGCATAAATTCATTGTATTCTCATTGTATGATTGTGGAAGCTAGGTTTATAATAACTCTCATATTCTCCTTCCTTGAAATACATTTTCATCAAAATTATTTCCATTTCACTCCCGCCTACCCACATCATATGCAAACTGCTCTCTGGAGTCTTTTATAATTACTATAGTCCTCATTCTTACTTGAACTCTGTGTCCCATCTTTTCTCCCCTTAGTTTACATGGGTGCCTTGGTCATAAGTTTGAGACTTAAGCACAGGTACTATTTTACACTTGTTTTTTCCCCAAAGCACCTAGCACAGTGCTGAGCCTAAATAGAGACTGAATGAATAATTGATTGCTTAATTAAACTGAGTGCTTGTACAATAAGGATAATCCATTTCCTGACCCTACAAGACAACACAGAAATTACTGATTATCAGATGCTGCCCTTATTGCTTAACATTTATTCCAGACAAAATGCTAAAGCCTCAAGTGCAAAAATCATGCCAGATTAATGTTCATCCCAATATTACATGTACAAGTTATTTGAGGCAGCTGCAGTATGATGACTTTTGACCTACTTTCCATTTTAAAAATTAGATTAGGAGGGATGCTCTTTAGACATATGCTGATATTTTTCTTTTCTTTGAACAGCCAAGTGAATATCAGCACTACCAAAAATAAATAAAATGAGTAAATAAAAACTCACCAGTTGAAAGGCCATTAAGTTCAGAATTTTTTCTTTTAAAAACCCTTTCTTTTACCTCTGGGAGAACTCTCAAGGCAGTGTATTTTCATAGAAAAGTTGACAAAAAACTTAGGAGTTGGAAGTTGAAATGAACTGAATTTTCAGAAGACTGTTGGAATCAGGAGGTGGGAATAAAAGTTTAAACTGAGTAAGGAAGACATGACAAATGGAGGGAATCCGTAGTATGCTCCCGATACTCCTTCATTTTAAAAATTATAGAATCCTGAATTATTTTCTACTTTCCCCCAAATGGCTATGAACCCCACAATCTTCACAATCTTTTAAACATAGGAAGTATGTCCTACTCGTGATAAATGATATCACTGACACACTTGAGAGTTTCAGCAAACATCCATCCTTGATAACGTGAGGTATCAACATGTTTTTGTTTGAGTTGAGTCATTAAGAACTCTGTAAAGGTCAGATTCCCACTTCAGATAAAAATATTTCTCTGGAATATAAACCATTATAATGAGCTCACTCTAATTTTAATTAATAAGTGTCATAGAAATCCTACAAAACAAATAAAAACAATTCATTTGACAACATATGGCAAACACGATCTTTTTTTTTTTTTTATTTTATAACATCTATATTGTTGTTATAAGTCACTCTGGGATTTGGCTGCCAAAGAGACAAAATAAAGGCTGCCCTTTTCAAATATTTGTGTTTCTTCTAGACAGATAAATTCAGAAGTGTGCAAAATAAGGAGGGAAAACAAAGATGTTCTTATATAATTCATATGAGATGTTTATCTCACGTAGATTTTTTTGAAATTCATTTACAATTCTAAAGTCTCTGATTCGTCGACTTCATTAATTTATAAAGGAATTATCCTCGCTACTATGACTGCAAGCTTTTACCAGTATGTTTGCAGAAAGACCCCTTTTTTTTATCATATGTTAGTCACCATACAGTACATCACTAGTTTTTGATGTAATGTTCCATGATTCATTGTTTGCATATAACACCCAGTGCTCCATGCAATGCGTGCCCTCCTTAAAACCCATCACTGGGCAAAGACCCTATTTTAAAAACAATGGTAAGAATTAGTCATCTTTTCACTGATTCACCTGTACATTTTCAGAACGAAATGAAGTGAAACAATTTTTTATGTGTTTTTGTAGAATCCCTATAAGTTTTAAACTAATTCCTTTTGACCCAGAGGCTATAACATTCCCCATGGAAATGGATGCAATTTTTTTTCCTTAGTCCAAAGTTGAAGTATCAGAAATACAATATATGGCAAGCATATACTTTACTTAAAACTATTGGTGGAGAAATATTAGAAAATATTTAAATTTCATCACAGATTTTAATACCGTATTTCCAGGGTTCTTTATCATTAGCCAGTGGGTTAGAATTCTGCCCATCTACTTCCTTTATTTGTCAAAGAGAATATGATACCTGGGTTACTTTATAAAAATGTTGAAGGACTTTACTGTTTCTAGGATCTTCACTCAGTCACTCACTCATACATGCAAAAAAGCATTTGTGGGCTGCCAAATGCATGAGCTACTATGCCAGTCACTGGGAAAACAATAGTGAGGAAAACCAAAAATAAACAAGCAAAACCCACAAAGACTTGGCTTCTATTTTCATGGAGGTAAAATTGAGAAGAAAAGTGGGTTCTAATTAAACTAACACAGAAATAAATGTAGAATTACAACTTTGGCCAGTGCTGTGAAGAGAGGGACATGGTACCATTTGATCTCAAGCTAAGAGAAGGATTCCGTTAGTTAAAAATGGAATGGGAGGCAGCAAACAAGAAAAGGAAGTGGCATGCATTTAGTCATTCCATGTGTGCATTACTATGTATACGTGCTGATGAAATCATAGGTACTGTCCTAGGTGCTGGGGAAGCAGCCACAGTGAGACTTGGAAAATGGCCCTGAAGTAGAAGGTACATGGATTTTTTAGCAACTGACAGATTGGTGAGCATGGAACATGGGGTGAAGGAGATATGAGTTGGAACCTAGTGGTTCATGGAAGAAGGGGTATATAGAGACTTATAAGCATTGCTTTTATCCTAAAAGCATTGTGAAGCCATTGAAAGAGTCAGGGGGTGGAGGTGTGTGAGGATGACCCAGTTGGGTTATATTTCAGAAATTACCTTGGGTGCCTATTTGGAGATCTTCCTGAAAGCAAACTTCACAGCCCTTTCCAGATTCGTTGCTCTTTAAGGAAGCCTGCCTCCTCTTTATTATCAGGAGAGTTTGGCATTAATGAAGCATATACAAGGTGACTCTATTCAGTCTCCAGTACTCCATCCTTTGGAAACTACCCATTACCCCCCTCCTTTATAATAAATCTCATTGCAGTTCACCTGGAAAAAATGGCAGAAGCATTTAGGATTGGAAGTTGAATGATAAAGTTAGTATGTTCTTTATCTCAACAGTGTGCTTGTGTGTGTGTGTGTGTATGTGTGTAATTCTTTTCTTTCCTATGATGAAAAAAAAAATCTGTTCCTTTAATCTGTATTCATGTCATCTGTCCATAAAGAATTTGAACTAACTGAAAATGTACTTACCGTCTTGATTAGACTGCTATGTATTTATTCCCCTAACATATTTTAAATGGGTTTCCCCATTTACATTCAGTCAGGTTTATTTTTTATCACAACAAGTTGGTGGTAGCATTCTGTGGCTGTCAAAATGGGCTATGTTGATGTGTTTTTGTTAAAACAACAAGGAATTATTAAGAAGCTATGCATGCACTCTGGTAGGTGCTTGTGTAGCTCTCATAGCTTTTTATCAGATGGAGCATTTATCTTGTAAAGATCCAGCCAGCTTTATAACCGCATAAAGCAGCTAGTTTCCCATGTGTAGTGTTTTTTTCCTCTTCTGCTTTAAAAAGAGTTCACTATGTCTCAGACAGGTGTGTAGACATTGAGGTAGATTCTTTTGTGGGAGAATCAAACATGTTACTGTGTTATTTCTCTGAATATAACTGGATTATCTTTGTGAAAATGAAGTGTTATAATTTCCAACTAAAGATGAAAATATTTCTCTTTACCCAGTAGTTTGAAAGGGGACCTATGTATATAAGAGGCAAAATAATGCTATGTAGAGGCAGACTAGAGTTCTAATCCTGTCTCCACTCTTTATCACCCGTACATCGGCCAAGGTACTTACTCTCTGTGTCTTAGTTACCTGGGCTCTGAAATGGGTGCAGTAATAGCGTCCACCTCATTTAGTTCTGGTGAGGATTAAATGAAACAGAGAATATAAAGATCTTAGAAGAGTGCCCAGCACATAGTAAGGGATTAAAAAAAAATAATAACTGATAATAGTTAAATCACATAAGTTGAGTAAACCGTATAATTAAAAGTGGTGAAAGAATTAGCTTTCTGAGGTTCACTCCTTGTAGAGAACATTGCTGAGCTCTCAACTGTGTGCCTGCACTTCTCTGAGTGACAGCTAAAGAAAGAAAAAAAGATATAGGGAAAGATTGATTTATGAAATTCAAATAAGTGTCATTTCAAACCACTGTTTAGTTCTTCATCACTGAGAAACAGCTTATTTTTGCATATTTAAAAGATGAAAGAAAATGCATACATATTAATTTTAAATTAGGCTTTCTAACGGGGGTAGAACTTTCATGTGATTTCCAATGGTGAAAAAATGAAGCATTCATGCTCAGGTGAATGTTTTAGTGTTTTAGGCAAGAATAAATTAATTATGGCAATTGAAGGTATACCTAAATCTCCTCACATTTTGAAAAAATGTGTGTGTGTGTGTGTGTGTGTGTGTGTGTGTGTGTATTCACAAATACTGGGTGGAAAACAGATATGATGACTTTACTTTTGCTCAGTGGTTTGCCATTAGTAGGATATTTAAGATTTCTCTGTTGTTTTTTTCTTTTTTGTAACTTTGAGATGACTGTTATCAGGTTAATAATTTTTTCATCCAAAAGTGCTATCTAAGTATTTCACATAGCTAGATTCTAGCAAATACAATTAATAATTTGTATTTTCCTTAGAAGCAACCCAGATAATGGTCTATAATAGAATATTGTGTGTATTAATACTTCAGTCAATACGCATTGGTTATATACAAGTTCAGTAAACTTCCAATTCCCAGCTGCTTTAAATCCATTTGCAATGAAGTTATAAAGGTTTTTGAAGAGAGCAGAGATTGATGTTGTACTTGGTCATGTTGTTCTGATGTGCTCAGCTAGGAGGTCTTTTTTTTTCTAGCTCTGTAAATCCAACCTATCCACCCTGGTCTGTCTGTAGTACTCCCAGTTCTAGGGGCCTTCCAAGCATTCTCTGATACTAGTCATAGTAATCATAATGTTTTGGCAGTTCTTATATTACTACTACTACCATTATTTCTATTACCCATTAACATCACTATCATCATCATCATCTTCATCGTCAATATTTATTGAGTGCTAAAAGTGAGCAAGCTCTATGCCCCTCAATTTATTTGATCACCTCAGTAGGCTTCTGTGAGATACATGTTATTATCATCCTCTATTTATGGATGAGAAACTGGGGCTTGGAAAGTTTAAATACTTACCCAAGTTCACACTGCAAATAAAAGATGGACCCAGACTTTAAGTTTATACAACCTAACTCCAACTCTGTAATTATTTAATCACTATGCTTTTCTACTCAATATTATCACTGAAATATTAGATTTTTAACTTTGAAATTTTCTGTGTTTTGTCTTTGTGGCCCTGAGTTCTTTTCCCCCAATATATTTTTCTTTTGTCCTTAGAATTAGGATCTGTAAATGTTAGCTAGGCACATGGCCATCGAGAATAAGAATCCTGTATCCTAAATTCCCCATGCATCCGCGTGATTACGTCTAATGAGATGCTGATGAAAATTCTCCTTAAAAAGGAGAAGGGTGTGTCATCCACTGATCCTTTCTGTACTCTCCGAGATAGCTTGGTGTCCTGGGTCTGGCACTGGACCAGTCCTCTCAGAATCTGATATGGAAGCCACACACTAAGGATAATAGAAAAGCAGTGGAAAGGACCCTGGCTCCTTGACACTGTGCCTCACTTGATAGCCCCAAACCAGCTCTTTCCAGGCTTATTTTACTTCAGAGAAATAAATTTCTCTTGTACTCATATCTTTGTTATTTTGGGCTTTGTTCTCTTACATCCAACATAATCCTACCTAATATACTTTTGGAGGGCAGAGAGTCTTTTTGTAAGTATGTATACTCCTAACATTTAAAAAGTACTTAATGAACATGAGATTGCTTCATGGTGATTATGGATTTCCAAATATGTCCAAGGCCTAAAATCATGAAAATCACACTAAATCAAAACTGTAGTGTACTTGAAACCATCAGATGGATAGTTTATTAAGCCAAAGTTTATTTTGTGGTCCCTTCAGCCACTTCTTGCAAGTTAACACATAGTAGAGTTGATATAAAATGCTATTATACATGCATTGCCAGACACACTCCCAGTGCTGGCAGAAAGAGGAAAAGCCACCTTAAAGAAAGGTCCCCTTTCTGAATTTATGTCATCTCTTATTATAGTACTCTTAACTGCCATTAGTATAGTAAAAGAACATGTCAGCAGTTACTACACAAATCCAGATTCTAATAGTCATGCACACTCTTGTTCGCTTAATTGAGGTTATTGTGATATGGCATTACAAAGAGAATCTTCTGAAAGTTAGTACAAACCAACTCAAGAGGGAAGCCTGTCTAACAATTGCCTTCCAACAAAAGCTATCAATGATACAGAGCTGAAATGACAAATGAGAGAAGAAAATGCACCATCAAGTTATTAAAGAACCAAACCTGTGCAGCTGTGTTCCTTTTGTCTTGGAAACGTTGTGTCATGCATTACTTTCTCAGAATAGATGAGAATCTTATAAAATAAGGTAGGAAAAGTATTCCTGTTTGGTTTTTCTTTCTTTTATTTAGTAACTCCACCCTTTAATAAGTATTTTCCAAGCCCCTGGGATAGGCACTACTCTCACCTCTGATGATACAGGAACAAACAACATTGACAAAAGTCACGCCTGCCTGGAACTTACTTTCTTAGGGAGGAAGTCAGACAATAACCAAAAGCAATTGAAAAAACTAAGATGTTTAGATGGTGGTTAAAGTTAACAAGATAATGACATTGAAAGTGATCACAGACAAAGGGAGGTCAGGTCAGATTTCAGAGGATGTGTGATTTGAGCTGAGACCTAGATGACAAGATATGCCAGTCTCATAGGAATTTGGGTGAAGAGCCGTCCCAGGCAGCTGAAGTAAGACGTGCACAGGCCTTGAAGCTGGAACAGGGTGCACCGAGTCAAGACACAGGAGATAACTTCAAAGCATGTGGAGCATAGAGGAAAAGGGCAGAATGGTGGGCACTGCCATCAGGGCAATGGGAAAGACTGTCATGTAAGACCTTGAAGGCCATGATGAGGTGTTTGGATTCTATTCTCAGTTCTTTCAGAATGAGAGGCAGTGGAAGTAACAATTTTATGTTAGAGACCTATTTTTCTTTGGTTGTATATAATTTCCAACTAAAACTCAGAGTTTTAGGATGTGAACTACCTGAGTTCTCGTATCTATATAAGTGACCATCATTATCAGAAGTTGTCTGGTATTTTACAAATGCTCATTTTAAAAAGAATATGGAGGCTGAAAGAAGTTGTGGGATGGGTTCTTGTGATCTGTAGTAAATCATGAATTTGACTCTGTTATGAGCCTCCTTTTGGCCTACTGAAAGCATACAGAAATAGTAAACTCAGCCTTACCTGTCGGTCATACATTAAGTTGATTAAATATTGATTTTTAATTCTAGATCTGTCATTCCTTATTTAATAATTTTCGGTTTTGCTTTTTCCCATTTATTACTCCATGTATCTGTTTTTTTAAAACATATCTTTGAAATGCCATAGTAAACTACTAAATACATAGAGAATAGTGGGCATGTGGAGAAACAGTAACATCAAATTGTATGTTTGTGAAAACCTTCTTATATTGTTTGCAAAGTATATATTGGACTTGCATAAGAAACAAATATTCTGCTTTGTTTGCAGGATCTAAGTCAGAAACAATACATACACACACAATACAATGCATCAGCAATCAGCTCCCTCCTGTATACAGACCCTTGCCTCAGCCTCAGAATCATTTTCATTATTATGTCCTAGGCAGCTGCAACTCACCAAGTTGTCAAGAGCAGCTAATCCATAAGTTGCCTTAAACCAACGAGGAATAAAGAAGACATGTGTCTTTTCTAGGAGTGAGAATTCTTTATTCATCTTTCAAAATAGAGGATAATTAAAAACAACAACAACAACAACAACAACAAACATGGACCCAAGGGACTTAACGAAATGCTTGACATATTTGAGGTGTTCTCACATAGGGTGTAAAGATTAGATTCCATATTTTTCCTTGGAAGTTAAATGAGACTATTTTAATCTCAAAGGTCAAAAACATTTTTACTCCCAAATGGCACCCTTTCCAATCCTGTTATCAGTAGTATCTGGACTCTTATTTAAGGGAACATACAAATAGAAATATATATACACACATACACCTCCCTCAAACTTATTTGTTATGATTTTAAGTCAGAACTTTATTGCTTTTGTTCAAATACCTTTTTAAGACTTAGAAATACTAAGAATACTGGGATCTTCAGGGGCGCCTGTGTGGCTCAGACGTTAAACGTCGGCGTTCGGCTCAGGGCGTGATCCCAGGGTCCTGCTCCGCTGGGAAGCCTGCTTCTTCCTCTCCCACTCCCCCTGCTTGTGTTCCCTCTCTCACTGACTGTCTCTCTCTGTCAAATAAATAAATGAAATCTTAAAAAAAAACAAAAACAAAAAAAAGAATACTGGGATCTTCAAAATAAGTTCTAACAAGGAGAGAAGGAGGTGGTGAGAAAAAGGCCATTGACTTAGATGAAGAATAAAACAACCCTAAGATTTTAAATATGTAATATTTACACAAAATATTAAAGATTTATTTTTATAGTATATTAAAAATAGAATTCTAGCATAAGGCCCATGTGTGGTTTGTCTTAAAGAGAAATTAAAAATTTGTGTATAAGGGCGCCTGGATGGCTCCGATGGTTAAGTGTCTGCCTTCAGCTCAGGTCGTGAGCTCCAAGTCCTGGGATTGAGCCCCACATCAGGCTCGTGGCTGGCTCAGCAGAGAGTCTGCTTTTCCCTCTCCCTCTCCCGCTGCTTCTCCCCCTGCTTTGTGTGCTCTGTCTCTCTCTCTTAAATGAATAAAGAAAATCTTTTTTAAAAATTGGGTAAAAAAAATTGGGATGAATACCCCTGATAATTTCATTTTTAGAATGTTGTTTTCTATTGAGATATAGTCCCCTTTAATTTGTATAACTTTTTTATGACATAAAAAAGCTTTTTTGGGGGAAAGTTCAAACACATACAAAAGTAAACAATGTAACAAACCCCCAAGTATCCATCACTCTTTAGTAGCTGTCAACCTATGGAAATCTTTTTTTTTTTTATTACTAAGTTTTTTATTTTAATTCTGTGTAGTAACATACAGTGTTATATTCGTTTTAGGTATACAATACAGTGAATCAACAATTCTATACATTGCTCAGTGCTCATCATAAGTGTACTCTTAATCCCCATCACCTATTTCACCCATCCCCCGACCTACCTCCCCTCTGGTAACCATCTGTTTGTTCTCTGTAGTTAAGAGTCGATTTCTTGGTTTGTCTTTCTCGTTCTCTCCTTTTTTTCTTTGCTCATTTGTTTTATTTCTTGAAATTTCACATATGAGTGAAATCACATGATATTTGTCTTTCTCTGACTGACTTATTTTACTTAGCATTATACCCTCTAGCTCCATCCATGTCATTGAAATGGTAAGATTTCAATCTTTTTTATGTATGAATAAAATCCTAGTGTGTGTATGTGTACCAATTCTTTTTTATGCATTTATCTATTGGTGGACACTTGGGCTGCTTCCGTAATTTGGTTATTGTAATTAACGTTGCTGTAAACATAGTGGTGTAGGTATCCCTTTGAAGTAGTGTTTTGGTATTTTGGGGGTGAGTGCCCAGTGGTGCAATTATTGGATCCATAGGGTAGTTCTATTTCTAACTTTTTGAGGAATCTCCATACTGTTTTCACAGTGGCTACACCAGTTTTCATTCCCATTGAAAGTACAAGAGAGTTTCTTTTTCTCCACATCCTCACCTGTTGTTTCTTGTGTTTTTAGTTTTAGCCATTCTGACAGGTGTAAGGTGATATCTCATTGTGGTTTTGATTTGCATTTCCTTGATGATAGGTGATGTTGAGCATCTTTTCATGTGTCTGTTGGCCTTCTGTAAGTTTTCTTGGAGAAATATCTGTTCATGCCTTCTGCCTATTTTTAATTAGATTATTTGTTTTTTGGGTGTTGAGTTGTATCAGTTCTTTATGTATTTTGGATATTTACCCTTCATCAGATATGTCATTTGCAAATATCTTCTCCCGTTCCGTAGGTTGCCTTTTAGTTTTGTTGAGTGTTTCCTTCACTGGGCAGAAGCTTTTTATTTTGATGTAGTCTCAGTAGTTTATATTTGCTTTTGTTTCCCTTCCCTCAGACCTATCTAGAAAAATGTGGTTATAGCTGATGTTGGAGAAATTTCTGCCTGTGCTGTCTTCTACGATTTTTATGGTTTCACTCAAATTTAGGTCCTTGATCCATTTTGAGTTTATTTTTGTGTGTAGTGTAAGAAAGTAGTCCAGTTTCATTCTTTCGTATGTAGCTCTCCAGTTTTCCCAACACCTTCGTTGTCATATTCTTACCTCCTTTGTCAAAGATTAATTGACCATATAATTGTGGGTTTATTTCTGGATTTTCTATTCTGCTCTGTTGGTCTGTGTGTCTATTATTGTACCATACCATATCGTACCATACCATACTATTATTGTACCATACTGCCAGTACCATACCGTTTTGATTACTATAGCTTTGCAGTATAAATTGAAGTCTGGAATAGTGATACCTCCAGTTTCTTTTCCTTCCTTCCTTCCTTTTTTTCTTTCTTTCTTTCTTTCTTTCTTTCTTTCTTTCTTTCTTTCTTTCTTTCTTTCTTTCTTTCTTTTTTTCTTTTACAAGATTGCTTGGAGTGTTTGGGGTCTTTTGTGGTTCCATACAAATTTTAGGATTGTTTGTTCTAGGCCTGTGAAAAATGTTGGCGGTATTTAGGTAGGGATTGCTTATATGTGTAGATTGCTTTGGGTAGTATAGACATTTTAACAATATTCGTTCTTCCAATCCATAAACATGGAATGTCTTTCCATTTCTTTGTATTATCTTCAGTTTCTTTCATAAGTGTTTTACAGTTTTCAAAGTACAGTTATTTCACCTCTTTGGTTAAGTTTATTCCTAGGTATTTTATTATTTTTGGTGCAATTATAAATGGGATTGTTTCTAAGTTTCTCTTTCTGCTGCTTCATTATTAGTGTATAGAAATGCAACAGATGTTTGCACATTGATTTTATATCCTGCTACCTTAATGAATTCATTTATCAGTTCTAGTAGTTTTTTGGTGCAGTCCTTAGGGTTTTCTATATATAATATCCCGTCATATGCAAATAGTGAAAGTTTTACTCCTTACTTATCCATTCGGATTCCTTTTATTTCTTTTAGTTGTCTGATTGCTGTGGCTAGAATTTCCAGTGCTATGTTGAATAAAAGTGGTGAGAGTGGACATTCTTGTCTTGTTCCTGACCTTAGGAGAAAAACTTTTAGTTTTTCTCTTTTATTTTGTGCACTATGGGTTTTTCATATATAGCCTTCATTATGTTGATATATGTTCCCTCTAAACCTACTTTGTTTAGGGTTTTTTTTTTTTTTAAGATTTTATTTTATTTATTTGACAGAGAGAGACAGCCAGCAAGAGAGGAAACACAAGCAGGGGGAGTGGGAGAGGAAGAAGCAGGCTCCGAGCGGAGGAGCCTGATGCGGGGCTCGATCCCAGAACACTGGGATCATGCCCTGAGCCGAAGGCAGACACTTAACGACTGAGCCACCCAGGTGCCCCTGTTTAGGGTTTTTATCATGAATGGATGTTGTGCTCTGTCAGATGCTTTTTCTGCATCTATTAAAATGATCATATCGTTTTATCCTTTCTCTTATTGATGTCACATATCACAGTGATTGATTTGTGAATATCAGACAACACTTGCATCCCAGGAATAAATTCCACTTAATCATGGTGAATGATTTTTTTAATGTATTGTTGGATTCAATTTGCTAGTACTTTATTGAAGATTTTTGCATCTGTGTTCATCAGAGATATTGGCCTGTAGTTCTCTTTTTTGGTGGTGTCTTTATCTGGTTTTTGTATCTGGGTAATATGGCCTCATAAAATGAATTTGGAAATATTCCTTCCTGTTCTATTTCTTGGAATAGTTTGAGAAGAATAGGTATTAACTCTTCTTTAAATATTTGGTGGAATTTGCCTGTGAAGCCATCTCAGCCTGGACTTTGGTTTGTTGAGAGTTTCTTGATTATTGATTCAATCTCCTTGCTGGTAATCAGTCTGTTCAGATTTTCTGTTTTTTCCTGTTTCAGTTTTGGTAGGTTATGTTTCTAGGAGTTTATCCATTTCATCCACGTTTACTAATTTGTTGGGTATAGTTTTTCGTATATTCTTTTAAGTTGTTTTTATTTCTGTGGTGTTGGTTGTCATTTCTCCTCTTTCATTTGTGATTTCTCTTATTTGAGTCCTTTCTCTCTTCTTTTTTTCTTTAAATGTGTCTGGCTTAGGGGTTTATCAATTTTGTTGATCTTTTCAAAGAACCAGGTCCTGGTTTCATTGATCTGTCTTATTGTTTTTATTTCTGCTCTAATCTTTATTATTTCCTTCCTTCTGCTGGTTTGAATTTTGTTTATTCTTCTTTTTGTAGCTCTATTTGCTGTAAAGTTAGGTTATTTGAGACTTTTTTTGCTTCTTGAGGTCGGCCTGTATTGCTATAACCTTCTCTCTCAAAACTGCTTTTGCTGCATCCCATAGATGTTGGACTGTTGTGTTTTTATTTTCATGTAATTTTTATTTCTTTTTGATTTCTTGTTCAACATATTTATTGTTTGGTACCATGTTATTTAATCCCTGTGTATTTGTGGCCTTTCCAGACTTTTTTTGTGATTAATTTCTAATTTTATAGCGTTGTGGTCAGAAAAGATGCATGGCATGACTTTGATCTTTTTGCATTTGTTGAGACTTGCTTTGTGGCCTAATATGTGATTATTCTGGAGAATATTTGCTGTGCCCTTGAAAAAAATGTATATTCTCCTGCTTGAGGATGGAATATTGTGAGTATATCTGTTAAATCCGTCTGGCCCATTATGTCATTCAAAGCCACTTTTTCCTTGTTAATTTTCTGTTTGGTTGATCTGTCCATTGATGAAAGTGGAATGTTAAAGTCCCCTACTATTATTGTATTACTATCAATTAGTCTTTTTATGTTTGTTATTAACTGTTTTATGCATTTGGACGCTCCCATGTTGGATGCAGAAATGTTTACAATTGTTCTATCTCCTTGTTGGATTGTCCACTTTACTATTATATAGTGTCTTTCTTTGTTTCTAGTTACATTCTTTGTTTTAAAGTCTATTTTATCCAATGTAAGTATTGCTACCCTAGCTGAAGGTGTCTTTAGTCTGAAAAGAATCTCTTATAGGCAACATATAGATGGTTCTTGTTTTTTTTTTTTTTAATCCACTATGTCACCCTGTGTCTTTAATTGGAGTATTTAGTCCATTTACATTCAAAGTAATTATTGATACATATGTATGTATTACCATTTTATTATTTGTTTTGTGGTTATTTTTGTAGTTTTTCTCAGATCCTTTCTTCTCTTGTATTCTTTCATGGTTTGTTAGCTTTCTGTAGTGATATGCTTGTATTCTTTTCTTTTTATTCTTCACATATCTATTACTAGTTTTTGATTTGTGGTTAACCTTAGGTTTGTATATAACATCTTCTGCATGTAGCAGCCTGTACGAAGTTGATGGTCGTGTAAGTTTGAAGTCGTTCTTTTTTTTTTTTTTTTTTAAGATTTTATTTATTTATTTGACAGAGACAGCCAGCGAGAGAGGGAACACAAGCAGGGGGAGTAGGAGAGGAAGAAGCAGGCTCCCAGCAGAAGAGCCTGATGTGGGGCTCGATCCCAGAATGCTGGGATCACGCCCTGAGCCGAAGGCAGACGCTTAATGACTGTGCCACCCAGGTGCCCCTGAAGTCATTCTTTACTCCTCTCTCCCTTGCACATTTTAGGTATATTCCTATTTCTCATACTTTCACTTAAGATCTTTCCTTTCCACCCAAAGAGTGCCTTCTGATATGTGTTGTAGGGCTGGTTTAATGTTCATGAATTCCTTTAATTTTGTTTGTCTGAGAAACTCTTATCTCTCCTATTCTGAATGACAGCTTTGCTGGATAGAATATTCTTAGCTGCATATTTTCCCTTTTAGTCCTCTGTGCTGAAATATAGGAGCACTTTATGCTGAATTATATATCATGCCACTCTCTTCTGGCCTGCAAAATTTCTCGTGAAAAATCAGCTGATAGCCTTGGGTTTTCCCTTGTAAGTAACTGTCTTCTTTTCTCTTGCTGCTTTAAATTTTTTTTAGTCTTACTTTTTGCCATTTTAATTACTGCTTGTTTTGGTGTGGACCTCTTTGGGTTGATTTTGATCCTCTGTGCCTCCTGGATCTGGATGTCTGTTTCCTTCCCCAGATTTGGGAAGTTTTCAGCCATTCTTTCTTCAAATATATTTTCTGTCCCCTTTTCTCTTTCTTCTTCTGGGATACCTGTGTTGTGAATGTTTTTATGCTTGATGGAGTCACTGAGTTCCCTAAGTCTCTTCTCAATTTGTATAACTTTTTTTTTTTTTCTCACTTGTTCAATTTGATTGGTTTCCATTACTGTCTTCCAGGTCATTAATTCATTCCTCTGCTTCCCTAGCATGCTATTTAATCCATCAGGTGTATTTTTAATTTCATTTGTTGTGTTCTTCATCTCTGATTGTTTTTTTTTTTTTTAAACTCTTTGATAACGGTCTCACTGATGTCTTCCACCCTTTTCTCAAGTCCAGTAAGTTTCTGTATAAGCATTACTTTAAATTCTCAATCAGGTGGGGCACCTGGGTGGCTCAGTCAGGTAAGTGTCCCACTCTTGATTTTGGCTCAGGTCATGATCTCAGGATTATGAGATCAAGCCCTGCATTGGACTCCACACTCAGCAGGGGGTCTGCTTGAGATTCTCTCTCTCCCTCTTCTCCCCCACACCATGTGTGCTCCCTCTCACTGTCTTGTGTGTGTGTGTGTGTGTGTGTGTGTTTGTGTGTTTGCATGCACATGCACACACACACACATAGAGGGAATATTTTTTTAAAAATACTCTAGCAGGCATATTACTTACATTCTTTTTGCTTAGGTCTCTTGTTGTGGTTTTACCCTGTTCTTTCATTTGTGACATATTCCTCTGTCTCCTCATTTTGTCTAACTTCCTCTGTCTGTTTCTGTGTGTTGAGAAAGTCAGGTATGTCTCCTCTTGAAGGTAATGGCTACATGAAGAAGAGGTCCTTTAATGCCCTGCAGTGTAGTGTCCCCTCTTCCCCAGGACCTCATGCTTCAGGGAGTGCCCCTGGTGTGTGTTGCCTCTGCCATGTTGTTGTGTCCCATCCGTTTTTTTCCTTCACTCCAGTTGTCTACAGACCCTCTCTTTGTTGTGGGCAGTGTTTGGAAGTGGCCAGGGTCAGAGTCATTTTAATAAAGTGCACACTGCTCTGCTTTCAAAATGAGACCCACTGTCACCAGAACCAAGGCCCTGCAAAACACAGGTCAGAGACATGGTGTTGGTGGGGTTTGCATTGGTCTTCTGGAAAAGTGAACCTGCAATGCCAGGACTTAGGCAGGTATGACTGGGAAGGGCAAGTCCCTTGAAGCAGGGGTAGAGGGCTTGGTGCAAGCAAGTTAGGTAGGAAGTGGTTAGGCACCCCCTGGTTCGCGCAGGTAGACATGTGTTTATGCTGGGGGTTGGGGAAGAAAATGACACCTGCCATCTCCTTTGTTTTTGGAGGGACTCCCTGTGATTCCTGTCTCTCCAGACCACCCTCTGAGATGAGTAAATAAGTCTCCCTCCCACTTGCCCTAGGCTTTTCCAAATTGCTCTTTTATGCTGTATCTCCATTAGCTGTTTGTCTTGCTATCACTTTGAGGATAGGGACTCGGCTTCCTAATGCCCTCAGGGCTCTCTCCAAATCCAGCCTGCTGATTTTTAAAATTCCAGGCTTTTAAGTCCCACTGGTAATAAGAATTCACAAAATTCATCCCTTCTCACTTTCAATGCCAAATATTATGGACATTCATCTTCCCCATGAGGGCTCCCTATGGTGATAGGCTATTTCTTGCCCTTCTCTGCACCATGGCTCCCTCCCAACAGTGGATGCCCATGGTCCATTTTGCTCCCAAACCATGACTTTCATGTGGCCTCTTCTTTACATTTAGTTGTGGAGTTTTTTCTGCCAGTCTTCAACTTATTTTCTGGGTTATTTACACAGATGTGAATTTTTATCTAGTTGTATCCATGGGATGAGGTGAGCTTAGGGTCCTCCTAATCCACCATCTTCCCTGCCTCCTTCCTGATTTGTATAACTTTTTAAAAGTATCTTTGATAGTAAAGACTGAAATGAAAACAGTCCTTCTTATTTATGTTTCCTGTTCCTAAGAAGTTATTATTTTACTTTATTAGAGGCTCTGGAACTTTATATTTTGTAACATCTGAAAAATACAGGCTCCCAGGTGCATATTAAGAAAGGTTAGTTAAGAGAGTCTGTGATGGCAGATGAGGTAGAGGAGGGAGCTTCTAGTGGTTGTTGGAATTTTCTGTTGGTTGAGAGGCATGTGGGTAATTCACATATAATACTATTTTGTTTTTAGTCATATTGTTGCTTTTGTTTTAGAATTTCAAATAATTTTAAATGATGAGATAGAAATCCCACTTCATCAAAATGAGGATAGATTAAGAAGAAAATTGTTTTAGCACCTTGAAAGGAGACAAGTTTTACTCCTTTTTGAGCCCTCAGTTTAGTTCTAGACACTCAATAAATGTTTGATGAATAAATGAAAAATCTGAATTAAGTGTTACCTTTTAAAAAGTGAGATGACTGCTCTCTGAATGAACTATAAATGCAAAAAGGTACCTCTATAGATTTTAATTTCCCTGTAGACTTCCAAGCTGCAACAGCTGCCTTATATAGTTCAAGAATATTGCCCTTTCTCACTAACTCTGACCCTGAAAATATCTGTTACAAATAACTGAGCTCTTTAATAGTTCATAATGATCCTGCCCTCCCAGCAGAACTAATCAGTGATTTGAAATCAAATTGGCAATTCTAAAAATGAGACATTGCTCACATTGATTTCTTATGTGGTTATCACCTTTGTATTAAAGAAGACAATTGCAATATGTTAGCATCAATCAATATTATGAATAAACTTTCAAACCATGAGGTTTGATGATTATGACCTATTGTGATGTTATTATTTTTTTTTAACCTCTGTTGCCAGTTGTTTGCAGTGAGAAAGCTCATGTTACACCGGGAAATGCATAATTTCAGTTAAATTTTCAATATTTAAGTAGTATTTTGTCTTTTACCTTCCTTTAAATTGTTTATGGTAATCTAGTGAGTTTCCTATTTATATTTTGCTTTAAAATGTTATTAAATCCAGATCATAAAATTTGCCATACTAATTGTATCAACTGGTAGTGCATACTAAAGTCTTGAAAAGGTATTTTTAAAAGATTTAACAATTAACTATAAAGGAAAAAATCCATATTGTTCCATAAATTGTAGAAAATTTCTAAACCTGTTAGCTTGGTCACAGAGAGCAAGGCCGTAAAATAATTCTCATGGGGCCATTTAGCAACACATGGAGAAAATCTCTTGACTAGTTTGTAATTTAAATCCTAAACCACTAACTCAAAGACTCAGGCTCCTATTCAGAGGGATGATTAAGTTAAGGAGCTTAACTGACTTAATGCAAATTCATAATCATAAATTATAAAACGATAATGAAGCGTACAACTTTAGTTTTGGGTCAGAAAAATATTGCCTTCGTATTTGATGGACATTTTTAAAGTATTATATATAGTTCAAGTGATGACAAATTCTAAATCACAGATGGTCTGTGTTCTAAAATAAAGTTAATGCAGTCTTTCATATTTAATGTATCTATCCATGGGAAATCAATCTAGATATGTGCTACTAAACCTTGGGTACCTATCTCCCTCAGCAAAGTTTGATATCAAATACAGGACAATAAATCTTCATCTTTCTTTCCTGGTAGCCAAATGACTTTGAGTTAATGATCTATAACTCAATACAAATAAAAGAATAACTATCATATTTATTCTTTTTTCAATCAAAAAATGATTTTTCTAAAAATTCTTATTAATTATTCAGATAAGAGCTAAATCAGTATGTATTCCCTACATTGAAAACATCAAAGTTAACTATCATCTGTTACCCATTGTAAAAATATGTTTTCAGTTATTTTTTCTTTTGAATATATAAAATTTAAAATCTCTATCTAAATTTAACTTAGAATCTATTTACTTGTTACTTTTTGTATTTAGGTATGTGCTTAATTTGTATGTCTTTTTAACAATGCAAATAATTCTTTATCATTTTTTTTTTAATTTTAACTTTTTTTTTTTTTTTTAAGGATTTTATTTATTTACTTGACATAGAGAGACAGCCAGAGAGAGGGAACACAAGCAGGGGAAGTGGGAGAGGAAGAAGCAGGCTCCCAACAGAGCAGGGAGCCTGATGTGGGGCTCGATCCCATAACGCCAGGATCACGCCCTGAGCCAAAGGCAGACGCTTAACGACTGCGCCACCCAGGCGCCCCAATTCTTTATCATTTAGATGTTTGCTTACTTGTTTAGTTTTATTGTCAGTATACTTCTATTATATTTTCACTAACTATTCTCAAGTAATATTTGAGTAATTGTATGGTAGCAACTTGCAACCTAGCAGATTCCCTTAGAGGATTTTGAGGGGTTGTTAAAATCAAACTTGAAAGAAACAGTGTTTTGGTGGAGCTCTTGTCAGTTTCCATAAGCCATATGCCATAGGTTTCTCAAAGAATAGAGGAAGGAAACAGAAATGTGGTCCATCTCACATGTCAGTCTTAGTCATTTTATGAAATGCCCTCATCAAAAAATTATTGACATTTTACCTGGGAAGATCCCTCAAAATTATTTAGTTTTGTTTCTGAAAAGAGGAAAATGCTAGTCAATTCATGAAGGATTTCCTTCAGTAGAGCATCACCTGCAAATTTATTGACAGTATTTGAACAGAGTTTCGCAAATGCAAATGGTGTTGTGCTTGGCATTGCTCTCCAAATGCTTTTTAGCATTCAGGAATGTATGTGGCAGAAATTGTCTTGATTATATGCCATAATGAGAGTATGTCAGAGATGTTACTGAATCTTATAAATCAGTAGGTTGGAGTAAGCAGTACCTGAAGTAGGCCATCGTTATTTCAAGAGGCATGTATATATTCTATGGATAACTGATGCTTCAGAAATTATTATCCCACATACTTTTTAGTACTATTTTTTCATTAGTATATTATAATCCATTGCAACTCAAAGGGATGAAATTTACTTTTTTAAAAATCATGATTTAAAAATCATGATTCCTCAAAAGCATATTTCTAGCTCTAATTTTTTTTAAATATTTTATTTATTCCTTTGACACAGAGAGACAGAGAGGGGCAGGCGGAGGGAGAGGGAGAAGCAGACTCCCTGCTGAGCAGAGAGCCCAATGTGGGGCTCAATCTCAGGACCCTGAGATCATGACCTGAGCCGAAGGCAGACTCTTAACCAACTGAGCCACTCAGGCGCCCCTTGAAGTTTAAGCATATTGACAACAAAATCAATTATGAACATTGTGAAGATGTGTAATGGAGATATGGGAAATACATGATACTTTATCACAGAACCCATAAAAGCACAATATTTATCAAAAGTGGATGGTTTTTTACCAATTTCTAGTGAAGTAGGGGATAGTACTGTAGGGATGAGACTGTTGAATCAAGAAAAATATCAATGGAAAAACAGTATTTCACATTCATAGTGCTGAAGCTGATTCATAAAGTGATTTAATTTTTTTCAATCAAGTATCAATAGTATCAAATTCAGTTAGCAACATGTACAAGAGTTCCTTTGTGAACTGAGAAATATCTTTATTCAATTTGATATAACCCAGCCATTCTTAGTCAATAGCTCCCTCTTTAGACCTATGGGAGTTAACAACATTTATTTATGCCTCAGAAAATCAGTTTACGGAAATCTAGTCCTTATATTAGTTTTGGAAGAAATATTTCTACATATGGAACAAATAAAACATTTGAAAATAAAAGGTTGAAAATGATTTGTAAGTAAAGTGCTGAAATTGGAGTAAAAATTACTTTATTAATTTGGTACTTTTATATAATGATCCTATGGCAATAAAACTTAAACTTTTCAAATACTATAGTCTGTTTTCAATCTAACAGGTTAATTACTATATCAAACTCTAAGCTTTTGGGCTTATTTTTAAATTTTGTAATGTTTTATTTTGTCAGCATGTTTTTGTTTCTCTTTTCTGTGTGAGCACAACTCTACAAAGTTTATTCTTATTATGGGATTGGGTTAGCTTCTCTTGGATTCAGTGATTATAGTTTTCTATCATCAACTGGAATATTCCTTATTAAAACCTGAAGCCATTATCATGTTCAGTTAATAAAGTTGCTTCCCTTTCTCTCTTCTTTAATTAAAATGATTATTTCCACAAATTCAAAATATAATAGATTTTAGAGAATTTTTAAAAATTTAACAATCATTATAGAACTCCCAAAAGGAGATAAAATAAAAAGCATTATTCATTTTACCCCCATACAAATATAATCATACTTAATATTTAATAAACTTCCCTTGGTCTGTTTTCTATAATGCAAATTTTTATAATATTGGTATGAAACTGAAAATATGATTTTATATCTTTTTGAAAAGTCGATATTACAACAACAATCATTAAGGATACACTGTATGCATTTACCTCATGTAATTAAATATCTTCTAAAAATACCACTGGAAATTTCTGAATATTTCAGAAAACAAACTAATTTAGACATTGTTGCACATTTGGGATACTGCTTCAATGTCTGTCTTTACAGATGTGACTTTGAATGGCTTTCTGATTATTCCCTCAGATAATTTTCCGGAAGTGAAATGCTAGAGTGGAAGGGCAAGACACCTTTGATATACTGGCAAGTAGCTTTTCAGAGTGGCGGTACAAAGTATTACCCCTAAAAAGAGATTCTGATTTGAATGATTTAAGATTGACAATTTTAAGCTAGAGTTTAGTCTACCAAGCTCTTCGCTTCATGCCCATACGTACTCACACACCATCCCACTATGGTGAACATCTTATTGACTATACATTTATGAACACAGTACTTTAAAAGGAAGAGAAAATACTGATCTCTCTTAGAAGTATAGAATAGTTATCCTGGTGGCATTTAACTGAGGTGTTTCCAGTTATTATTTAATTTGCATTTTAAAAGCATTTATTATAAGTTAATGAATCAATTGATTCTCCAGGGAACATTTAATAAGATTTATTGCCTTATAAAATTTATATGGCTCTCAGCTAACTAACTGAGATTATAATTATTAGCAGTTGCATAATTACATTTGTGGTAATTCTGGAGATGACCAAAGACAGGAAATATTTATAACTTCTTACGTTTTATATGGAAATGGATGGCATTAGCATGCAATTTTAAAACATATTCATAACTTCAGAGCACCTGTATTTATTTTTTTAATTTGAAAGGTATTTTAAAAATCTATTAGCTAAAAATATAAGTCCTTCATAATAGCAATAGGGCAGAGGAACTAAAAGGGCAATTAATTTAAAAATGTTAAATCCATATATACAATGGAATATTACTCAACTATCAGAAAGAACGAGTACTCAACATTTGCTGCAACATGGACGGCACTGGAGGAGATAATGCTAAGTGAAATAAGTCAAGCAGAGAAAGACAATTATCATATGATTTCTCTCATCTATGGAACATAAGAACTAGGAAGATCGGTAGGGGAAGAAAGGGATAAAGAAAGGGGGAGTAATCAGAAGGGGGAATGAAGCGTGAGAGACTATGGACTATGAGAAACAAACTGAGGGCCTCAGAGGGGAGGGGGGTGGGGGAATGGGATAGGCTGGTGATGGGTAGTAAGGAGGGCACGTATTGCATGGTGCACTGGGTGTTATACGCAACTAATGAATCATCGAACTTTACATCAGAAACCAGGGATGTACTGTATGGTGACTAACATAATATAATAAAAAAAACATTAAAATAAAAAAAAAATGTTAAATCCAGAGAGTTTAAAATGCCATGTTTCCCAAGTGATCTATACCTTCCCCACCTGGAAGGTGGAAGGTTCCTAACCTTGACAGCTTGTCTTCTGAATGTTTTATGAGCTGTTCTCAGGCCAATCCTGTTCATCCATTTCATTCCAGTCTGCCTGGCACCAAGAACATAAGCAGCTCCATCACTTAATTGAAGGCACTTTCCCTTCCCCACATGTCCTCCTTCCTCCTCTCCATTTTACCACCCCCCGCCAGCTGTCAGTGAGACCCACCAGTATCACTTTCTCCATGAAACCTTCCCCATCATTTTCTCCTCTTCCGTTGCCTTCTGATCTTTCATTGCATTTGATCTTATCTAACACTTTCTTTTTCCTATTCCTTCTGCCAGGAACCCATTCCTTACTTAGTTGAGAGAGGTGCAAAATTATATGGTGCCAAAGCCGTGGCCACATGACTTGTTTTGGTTAACAGTATGTTAGCAAATGTGACACAAGCAGAAGCTTGGAAAGCAATTGCCCACTGCCCCCTCTCCTGCTGCTGGAAACTCTTCCATTCCCACTCTGTCTGCTTACCTGCAAAGATGAATGACCACATAGATCAGGGATAGGCCATCCCAGCCAATGCCTCCCACACTATTCCCCTCCCCACTCCATAGTATAAGCCAGCCAGCTGCTGACATATAAGTGACCCCGGGAGAAACAGGCACAAGGCCTTTCCTGCTGAACTGGTCCAGTTTGCTTATGCATAGAATCACGAGCAAATGAAATGGTGCTTGTTTAACACTAAATTTCAAGGTATTTCTTTTAACATGGCGATAGATAGTTGTTACAGTTATCTGCCGAACTTCTCAGAACTGTTTCCTCATCTAGAAAATGAAGACTCAGATCCCTTGTTGGTTGGTCTAAATGACATAGTGTAATCCAAGCCCTTGGATTATAGCATCTAGACACACTGTCTGATTTCAACCTTGGCTCCATCATGTGCTAACTGGGTTTCCCTTTTCCTGTTTCTTTAACATAACAGATCATTTTAACATCTTAGTGCCTCATGTTTCTTGTAAAAATGTATGTGATAATGGTACTGGTGGATCAGGAGTATTTTCCTGCAAGTGACAGAAAACCTGATTTAAATTAGCTTACAGAAAATAGGAATATCACTCAGTTAATTGAAAAATCAAAGGGTAGCCTGTTGTCAGGTACTTTTCCTTTCAGCAGTTTAAACATCATTAGAATGTTGTTTCTCTCCATGTATCAACCACTCTCCTTCGTGTTGCCTCCATTGTCAGCCTCCAGAAGTATTGAAATGGCTGCCAGCACCTTTACATCTATAACATTTCAGTTCAAATCCAATGAAAGAGGATAACTCCTCAGATATACCTACTAGAGTCTTATTAGCTCTGGTTAAGTTGGTGCTTATCACATGGACAGGAGAAACAAAATTTTAATTGTCCAGATGTAAGTCATATCTTCAACTTTGGACCTAAGGGTTTGGACTCAATCCCTAGAGGCAGAGAGGATAATGGTGGAGGACAAGGCAGTTACCCAGAGGAAGATCAGAATATTGTTACCTAAAAAAGGAAGACTGTTAAAAACAGTGGCTACCTCTGCCATTTATCCTATCAAGAAGTAAAATGAGCTACTGAATGTAAATGTCTAGTGCTCAGGGTGGCATGGAGTGAGAACTCAGTAAGTATCATCTGTAAATGTTAATATGAACATGCACCAAAAAAGCACCGAGTATTCCATATCTTCAGTGTGGTGATGGTCACATAAATTTACATAGGTGATAAAGTTATGTAGAACTAAACACACACACACACGCATAAATGTGAATGCATGTATAACCGGAGAAATACGGTCTTAAAAAGATGAATCTCATTTTCTGCTTTGTACTATTTTGCTGTTGCTATACGAGATGCTGCCATTAGGGGAACTGGGTGGAGGGTATACCATCTCTATGTATAATTGCATGTGAATTGACAATTGCCTCAAAATAAAAACTTAAAAAAAAAAAAGCACCAAACATAGAATCTGACACGAAGCTGACATTCAGGGCAGTGATTATAACCATTATCAGAATCCTAAAGTAATGAACATCTTTCCTTAAAAATACAAACTTATAATCTCCTCCAAGATAGTCTTTCTGGTTTCCTCTGTTAGAACCAGTTCGACTTTTTTTTTTTTTTAAAGATTTTATTTATTTGACAGAGAGACAGGCAGCGAGAGAGGGAACACAAGCAGGGGGAATGGGAGAGGAAGAAGCAGGCTCCCAGCGGAGGAGCCCGATGTGGGGCTCGATCCCAGAACTCCAGGGTTATGCCCTGAGCCGAAGGCAGACGCTTAACGACTGAGCCTCCCAGGCGCCCCAACTAGTTCGACTTTCTGAAGTATTCTCTTTCGAAGAACCTCACCATTGCACTAACCAGAGACAGCTTAGTATCAGAGTTCTTCATTTACGCCTCTATCTCAATAGATTATGAGCTCCTGAAAGCAAGGGATATCTTATTTTTGCCTTATTCAGTCATTCATTTATTCATTTGCCTTTTTAAATTTTTTTCCTATTTCTCAGCACATGTCTTTTTCCACGTGGGACTTCCAGAAAAATGTGAAGATTTGATATTTAGGTGAACATATTTTGTTCATGATTGTAATGATTATAAAGCAAGACACTAGACATATTTCTTAATTGTACTTATATCAGAACTATTGTATGGTGGCTAATTTTTTTCTGAACAGGATTGTCTTTGAGAGTTTTCTTATCAGTGTTCAAAGGCATTCTGAAGATAGGAGATAGCTACAAAAAAAAAGGGTTTTATTTTATAGGAGCCTGGGGATCGGAGATTAGCTACTGAATGATCATCACAGCAGAGCTTCAATTCCCTTTTTATTTAGGTGTTGTGGGTTTCTGTCATAGAGATTTTAAGTAGAAAGGAGTTCATGATCTCCTCCTAAGGAGTTTGCTATTCAAGTGAATTTTTGGAAGCAGTGAAAAAAAAGGGCCAAGCGAGTTTTTTAATAGAGGATTACTCTTCCAGAAGTCGGCTATAATTCTCATATATATAGGTTCTCTGGCCATGGCTGAGTGAACAGATAATAGCCTGTTTAGAATCGTTTGCCTTTGTTCAGTGAAGGGCATCCTGTCCTCCCACCACCCAGCCTTTTTTTGTTCATCACGCCCACCAAATAAGAGTGATGCCAAGTTCACAAATAGAAACCAAGACCATTAACATATCAAGCACTTCCAAGATCAAAATACTGCATACAGCATGTGTGTTTTAATGAAAATCTAGACTCAGAGGCAGCTGAAGTCTGCATTGTGTGAGTTTCCAAGATAAAAGTGCAATTTCAATGAGAAAAGAAACTTTTAACACCCAAAGTAAAAATCACTTCTTACATTTAGTGCCAATTAGTTTCCTATGTTATAATATATATCATTGCCAAACTACTTTCTAGAGGGAGATGGAGTGTGCATTCCTCCGCCTGAATTTCCTTTTGCCTAGGGGAATCTACCTGCTGTGGTCTGGCTCATGCTATAAACTGTCTTGAAAGTTGGTCATTTCATTTATGTGGAACCTGTTCCTCTTGGGGACTGGAGTTTCTGACAGCCTTATCTGTTACCCCTTGGTTTTGCGTTTCTTCACTTGATGGCTTTGGATCTAATGTTATTGATCACTGTGGTTGCATGGCTCATCATCAGGGGGAAGATGAGGTTACTGACTCCATTTCCTTTTGTCTAGCATATGCTTTGATGAGCTCATATATTTCCTCCTCTTTCTTTAGAGTTTCCTTTTTTTTTTTTCTCACTTTCCTGATACCTTTCTTATAGAGGCAGAGAAATACAATCTTCAGGTATGAAGGGGGAGGCAATTACAAAAGAAAGGGAAATTTTGGAGGCTGGAGAGCTTCATTATTTGTCCTAGCAAAAAAAAAGCTGTATTCATTTTCTATTGCTGTGTAACAAATTGCTACAAACTTAATGGTTTAAATCAACATGCGCTTATTATAATGCACTTTTTATTGGTAAAAAGTCCAGATATGGCTTAAGTGGATCCTCTACTCAGGGTCTCAGAAGTCTGTAATCAAAGTGGGCACTGGGGTGGCTGGGTGGGTCACTCTCAGCTGAGACTTTGAGGCTCCTCTCTCCCTCTCATTGAGAATATTGGCAGAAATCAGTTCCTTGTGGTTGTCGGACTAAGGTCCTTAGCTCTTAAAGACCACCCTCTCCTTAGGTAGTTCACGTTGGAGCTATTTGCTTTCTTCCTTCAAGGCAGGCAGGAGACTCTTTATAGCTTCACCTTCTTTTTAAGTGCTCACCTGATGAGGTCAGGCCCAGCCCTCCCTTTTGATTATTTCAGATTCAGCTGGTGAATGATCTAATCATCAGAATCATGTCTCACCATATGAGTCATCAGGGGTCATCTTAGAATTCTGCCTAGCACAGGGGCAATGCCCGTCTTATTCATCATCCCTACTTCTTAGAACTGAACCTAGCACATAACACAAACTGTAAAAAATTACCAGGAAAAATGAATGAATCACTTTCCTCATTTTCTGAACTATTACAAGAAATAAAATTTCAAGGTCATTATTACATATCTTACAGATGAATCTTTCAACAATTTGCACTGACAAGCCTCCCAGATTTCTGATGATGGGTTAGTGTAAATATTTGACACTCTAACACAGAGCTATTTAAACTAGGTGATGTCTGGAACTAGGTAACCACTAGTGCATTTTAAAAATCCATTTTGTTAAAGAGAGAAAAACAGTGGTTGCTCTTCATTCTTCAAAGCTAGCACCCATCTCCTGGTACAGATTTGCTGTTCAATCCCTAGACAAAGAGGAGTGGCTCTATGTATTCAGTTCTCTGGTTTTGCATGTTTGCATGCTGGCGGCTGTCAGACACACTGTGTTTTTGAAAGCTGCCTTAATATTTTCCAAAGCATTTTTTTAAGGTTTGTATCTCAGCATGTAGGCAGTAGGTCTCTGTATTCATAAATTGCATAAGGAATCAAGTCTTGAACTCTGTTTCAAGTTTTTGATAGCACCATGAGTTGTGGACTTGGAGAGAATGATCTTGTTCGAAAATAAAGCATTCTTTTGGTGAAAGATATTTAGGGGACACATTGCATACATATATATTTTTTCATACTCGAATGTATATTTCATACTCCTATGTATAGTTTGTGTTATATATTCAACATGAGGACATTTCCTGTTCCTATATATTTCCATATATGTGTGTGAGTGTGTGTACATGTGTTTTATACTACTTAGTAGAAGTGTGAGTCTCTGTAAAGATTTAGAGATTAAGTGTGGGACCTAGAAATCCTGGACTGAGAACTTGACTTTAAATGAAGACAATTTGGGTTTTTCCAGGCCACCTGGGTAAAGAAAGAGTTCATAGTAGAGTCCTAGGGCCAGCTGGGAGGTACCATCTGGACACTGTGTGGCTGTCAGCTCTGTTTTCAAGCATCTTTCAGGGTTCCTGGGGCTGGCTGCGCCTGACAGCCTACATCCCAGGCCATGTATAAACATTTTTTTTTTTTTTTTTAGAAATAGCATTTTTACTAAAATGTCAAATTAATGTTCTTATAACAGCTCAAAGTAGTATTTCTGAACCATCTGACACATCAGAAGTCAAGGTGCAAAATGTCAGAATTGTGTGAGTGTCTGCCCTTGTGACAGCTGCATGGCCTGGGGTCTGGTTCTGATCTCTCTGCAAAAAGCGTCTGGTGAGTGGGCCAGGGGACCGGATTCCGGAAGGAGCCTCACCTTCCAAGAGCTCGAGCTAGGTTGCAGCCTGCCACTTCAGGTGTCCCCTTGTTCTGTGACAGTGGGCACTGTGCCTCTCATTAGACTGTGCACCCAGATTGATCTGAGTTCTGTGCCAGTGACTAATCAATTTGATATAAGGAGGTTTAATAAAGTGCCATCTTGATTATCTGTCAAAAAAGGGGGGGAGGTTGGAGAGCTATCTCAACATTTTCAGAACAGATTTCACACCTGGCTAGAGGCAACTGTAGTGTTAGGGGAAAACTGACCTAAAATTAGGGGATGCTCATTAGCCACCAAATTATATGACCTTTGGAAATTACTTAGCTTCCTTACCCCCAAGATTCCCCATCAGGCAATAATATCTATGCTTTCTTAAGGAAATAGTGGTGGGAATTAAGTTAGAGCACCCATACCTCTAAAATTCTTACCACTTGACCTCTTCAAGGCTGAGAATCCCCACCTCTAGCACAGAGTGAGCACTCAATTCAGAGGTTTTAACTGCTTATTGCTGTTGTTATGAAAGCTCTTTGTAAATTTAAAACCGCTTTGCAAATATCTGGACGTATTCCTAAATAGCACCTTACAAGAAATATGACCAGTTTGACTTGTTTAGTGTTAACATGTACACTCTATCTATCTATCTATCTATCTATCTATCTATCTATCTATCTATCTATCTATCGTCTATCTATCTATCTATCTATCTATCTATCTATCTATCTATCTAAGAGAGGGCAAGGTTGGTGGGGGGGGTACAGAGGGAGAGGGAGAGAAAGAATCTCAGGGAGGCTCCACACCCAGTGTGGAGCCTGATGCAGGGCTAGGTCTCACCATGCTGAGATCATGACCTGAGCCAAAATCCAAGAGTCAGATTAAACAACTGAGCCACCCAGGTGCCCCAACATGTTTAAAGTGTCGATCAAAGCACTAAATGGATTCCAAGCTCCTAAAATGTCTCAAATTCACTCACATCTTTTCATGTCCACGCCCAGTACTCTTAGCCCAAACCGTGCACCATCATATCCTGTTTTAGGGATACCATTCAGAATAGCTCACAAAGCATACTGGGACTGTAAAATCAAGCCCCTGTTTACTTACTGAACTGGTCTGAGTCTTTAAAGTGATAGGATCTGCCTAGCTGGCTTCCTTTTCACCTGGTGTTCCCACCACTGCCTGCCTGAAAAAACTCTCTCCCTCTTTCCCACTCTCTCTCTCCCTCATCTCCCTCCTTCTCCCACCCCTCTCTCTTCCCCTCTCTCTCTCTCCCACTCTCTACCCTGCCATGTCCCTCCTTCTTTCCCCCCATCTCCCTTTCTCTCCTACCCCCCTTTCTCCCACCTCCCCTCCCTCCCTCCCTCTCCCTCTCTCTCTTTCTGTCTCTCTCCCCACAGACACAGACACATACACCCTATACTTTCATATTACCTTTTCCCCATCCTTATCCGTTTCCACGTCTCATCTTTGGGGAAGATTTTTCTGATTATTGCCCATCCCCACTATACTAGGTCTCCTGCACATAAGCCCTTACAGGACCCAGTACTTCTGTTTTATCACACATTATAATTTTAATCAAATGCTTAATTTTACATCTGTCCCCTTTAAACTACCACCACCCTTTTATCCAATCTCTGCCAGAGCTTTTCAAAGAGTGAGTCTAAGTGACTCACATTTGCAAAATGGCCTTACTGATTTTCTTTTGTTCTCAGCTAATTGATTTAGAGCAGCTCTGTTAATCAAACATCTTTAAACCTTGGACTGAGTTATAGCTCTTTCTAAGTTCCCAGAGAGTAAGGGTAGCCTTTTGTGTTTTTGTTTTTTTCACACATTAGGTTCTTACAAATGTATTGAAATAATGAATCATTAAAAAGAAAAATACAGCTGATTTGATGTTGGCTTCATTAGCTGTAGATTGAAATGAACATTTCCCAGTATGGACCCTAAATGTTTTGCAGTCTTACTAATTGACAAGTTCTCTTTTATGTGTGTTTCCTATAGCAGAATAAAAAAGCAAAAGGGAAAGTCTCTTAGAACCTTTGATCTCCGAGTTGTATATGAGCTCAGCGAATTCCTTAAGATGTTAAAAAGCAGTGGTCTTCTCATAATAAAGGTACATGCTCAACTCCGAAGAGTAGAAGTCTAGAAATGGGGAAATCTTTGAAATACTTTCAGTTCATAATTTTTCTAGATTGTATTAAAAATCTTGCTATGATTCAGGGTGATACATTCAAAATCAGTGGTGTCTTTCTCAGGCTAGTCAACAAGGAAGCGATACACTTGAACATTTTGCCTTCTTTTGATTTATTTGCTTCCCTACAAAACACAACACAACAAAATAAAACTCCATTATTTAAATCATACTAAGAATTTCACACTATGTTAATGTGAAGACTAAACAGAGTTACAAAACCAGGGACTTAGAAAATCAGTGTATAGGGGCGCCTGGGTGGCACAGCGGTTAGGCGTCTGCCTTCGGCCCAGGGCGTGATCCCGGCGTTATGGGATCGAGCCCCACATCAGGCTCCTCCACTATGAGCCTGCTTCTTCCTCTCCCACTCCCCCTGCTTGTGTTCCCTCTCTCGCTGGCTGTCTCTATCTCTGTCGAATAAATAAATAAAATCTTTAAAAAAAAAAAAAAAGAAAATCAGCGTATAGTAGAAAATCATCAGCCTCAGTTTTTACTCATCATTCATGGCTCAAATGGGTACATAAGTGAGTAAGCACTAAAGTACTACTAGCTACGAGTTATTTAACTTTTCTACTCTTTAGTTCTTCATCTGTAAAATGGGAGTAGTAATTGTACTTACCTAGTAGAATTTGTCAGGAGGAATCAGTAAGTTATGAGAGTTAAATAAGTTTGACAAGTACCTAGCACATGGTAAGTCCTTTCTTAATCGTAGCCTAAAACTGAGATTTAAAAAGCTAAGGATCTATAGTTCAGGATCCAGGAACATGTATTCTAATAAGAGTTGAGTTTTTTGTTTGTTTGTTTGTTCTTGAAGATTTTATTTATTTCTTTGACAGAGAACACAAGCAGGGGCAGAGGGAGAGGGAGAAACAGGCTTCTCGTTGAGCAGGGAGCCTGCCATGGGGCTCGATCCCAGGACCTCGGGATCACGACCCAAGCCCAGGGCAAATGCTTAACTGTCTGAGCCACCCAGGGGGCCCCCTAATAAGAGTTGTTAATACTTTTATTTCTTTTCCAAAATCTCATTTCCAGCAGTTTTATTCAAAGTGCTGATTGGTGTTAGCATATATATTACTGGTAATAATAAGAACATCTACTATGAATGTTAAATTGTAAGTGAAATCTAACAGAAAACTTTAAATCTATTACCTGCTTGCCAATCCCAGCCAGAAGTGTCTGGAGCAGCTGGGTTTTCCATGCCCATGCATTGGTCAGAATGGTTTTGCTTCCTCCCTGAGTTAGAGTGCCTGGGAGCATGGCCTCTCTCATCATGCTCCCTGTATCTGATCTCAGATCCGTCTCTGCTAGCTATGTGTCCCTGGGCAAGTCCCCTAGATTATCTCCCCTTTGGGTCTCCCCATTTTAAAAATTGGTTTGATAATCAAATTGCCTACCACATAGAATTAATAAGAGGATTTTATTCAAGTTTTTATCTGTAAAAGTTAGAACAGCACTTGGTACTTACGTACTATATAAGTATTTTGTTAATCAATCATAATTTGAAACATCTGTTTTAAACAAACATTCCTGCAGACATTGGTCTCAGTCAAATCTTTCCATAAACAACTGTCTTAGTGATGAAAGGGAATAATTTGTGCTTCATGCTTTCTGACATATAAGATCTAAACTTTAGAAATGTGAGTGTTTGGGGTGCCTGGGTGGCTCAGTCGGTTAAGTGTCTGATTCTTGATTTTGGCTCAGGTCACAATCTCAGTGTCTTTGACAAGCCCTGCATCCGGCTCTGTGCTGAACGTGGAGCCTGCTTAAGATTCTCTCTGCCCCTCCCTCCTCCACCTCTCTCTATGTCTCTCTCTTTCTCCCCCATCCCTCTAAAAAGAAGGAGAAGGAGAAGGAGAAGGGAGGGAGGAAAGGAAAGGAGAAAGGAAAGGAAAGGAAAGGAAAGGAAAGGAAAGGAAAGGAAAGGAAAGGAAAGAAAGAAGAAGGGAAGGAAGGAAGGGAGGGAGGAAAGAAAAAAGAAAGAAATGTGTTTGTCAAAGTGAGTGTTGATGAACCATTTTCTATATCTAAGGGCATAATAGGACTGCCCCAGGAAAGAAGATCCAAGTGGAAGCTGTAGTTGTCTCCCCTCTAAGGGTCACTTCACCTCCAATGTTGTCCCCAATAAGGAGGCTAGTAACCGTGCTTTGAGGTTTGAAGGTGAAGGATTTCTGGGCAGGGAGTTGGGAATTATTATAATATTAGAACTTCTATAACCTTCATGGAAGCCCTTTTCTCTGAGTTAGGATGGAATGAGATTTTCCAGGGTCTCAGGGTGCAATTATTGTACACATCCATAAAATCTCATGTCATCTCAACTATCTGCTTCTTAATGTATAGTGCCCAGAATCCCAGGGGCCATGACTAAGAAAGGAGGAGAATGGAGTCCTGGAAATTGTGACACCCACCACTGCCAGTCCTTTTCAGTCTCTCTGTACCTTTTCTTCTCCATTCCTTCTGATCTCCTTAGTTCGCCTCACCTTGGCTGCTTTTTATGCTACAACTAATGTATTCTAAATTCTCCCTTACCATTCAATCCCTGAGAAAACCAAACAGGGAGGAGTGAGGTAGAAAAAGCATAGTGCAATAATTTCTTTTAAGCTTTCAGCCTAATTTATTTTATTCAACTTTCCCCAAGTTAATTTAGGTTCTGCATACATTTGCCAATGCTTATTTTCAAAATACATCCATTTTTATAAATACAAACAGAAGTATAGTCATAATTACTTTCCTTTCATTTGATTCTTAAAATAACTTTGCTTAATTTAAATGGAGAAATAAAAGAGTATTGTTGAAAAATAACTAATGAAAGGGTTCAGGTTATGAAAGGAATACTATTCCAATTCAAAGACATTTTATTTTGGAGAAATTGCATAGCATTTAAATTTTTGAGAATTGCTATATAAAGTAACTATCCATTTGCTGAGTGTATAGAATTGTACTTTTTTTTCTTAAGGGCAGGTTTAGCTGAGAGTCAGTGCCCAGTCTGGTTCACTCCTTTAGTGATTGCTCATATCCTTTAGAGCATTTACCTTTGCCAGGAACTGTTCTCTGAGCTTTCCAGTCCTCTCTTTCCGTTTCTATGACCAACTGAAGTACACAATACGTGATATTTCTTAGGAGGGCAATGGGTCTTACTAGAAAAGAGGATTTCTAACTTAAGAATTAACTACAAGCATATTTTATAAATGGTAAAAGTTTTTTTAAATCAAAGGTGAAATTATGTAGATACACATACACGTATATGAAGATATTTTGAGTGTATGTTTACTTAATAGAAACAACATGGGTTAAATCAGTGATGTGAGGTCATGGAACATTCACCAAGATGAAAAACGCCACAAAGAAAAATAATGCCTGTAATGGGTGAAACAACATTCCTGTGAGCTTCACTTAGAACATGTTTAATTTAATTTTTTTTTTTTTTTTTATTTTTTAGAGAAAGAGAGCACACATGCACGAGTGCAGGGGAGGGGCAGAGGGGCAGAAGGGGGAGAGAAAGAATCTCAAGTAGGCTCCACGCCCAGCATGGAGCCCAGCAAGGGGCTCCATCTCACCACCCTGAGATCACAACCTGAGCTGAAATCAAGAGTTGGACACTTAACCGACTGAGCCACCCAGGCGCCCCCACGTGGAGCACATTTAAAAGGAGTTTGGGATTAGATTGCCCAGAGTAGGTGACTTGAGCAAGACCTGCTATGGAAGGGCTGGGGGTGGGGGAGTAAAGGGACTTTATTAAAACCATGTGCCCAACAAAATGTTGAGCATATCTGTCCTTTCTCCTGATGCTGCCATGGAAACCTGTGAAAGGAAGTCAACAACGCATGGATGCTGCTTGTCCCACATCTTTTGCATGTTACCCTTTATGCTATCTGGAAAGAAGAATAGAATGGGAAATGGTTCATTATCTTCCTAACTTGCGTGAATCATCTTTGGGTTGCCTGCAATTGCGACAACTTTTAATTTCAGTTGATTTGTGTCCCTGATACTGCTGAGGGAGCTCAGACTTGCCCTGAGGAAGTAGAATAGGAAAAAAAAAAGGGTTTCAAAAGAAAGTATTAAGACTGTCTTCATGTTGAGAAGTCCAAACTTAGAGCAGTGCTTCTCAACCTTGGCTTCACATTGACATTACCTGGGGAGCTTTACAAAGTGCTGTGCTTGGGACATAGCTTCAAGATTCTGATTTAATTGTTTGGTGCATGCTGGGTGCTGGGAGTTTTTCACACTCCCTAAGTTATTACAGTGTACAGCCAAGGTTGAGAATCAGCACCTTAGACATGAGACTAGTGGTGGGTAATCCTCAGAAGCTTGATTTCAGAGTCAGACTTGAATATTACAAAGCAATGTGGTATCAAGCAAGGAGGTTTGCAGTTTCTGCAATATACAGTTGTAAGGGGAACCATTTGTGCTGTTGCTCTAGGAGTCTGGATGAGAGTACTGTGGCACAGTTCAGAAGTCTGGTGAAAGAATTGAGCAGGTAACTATGAAGAGAACAGGACAGAGACATATGGAGTCAGGGCTAAAAAAAAGTAGAAGCAGAAGACCTGGCTCAACAATTTCCTGCCCTGTATGCCTCTAGTTGTCTTTATCCCCCTCCTACCAGGATGGGAAATATGCTGTAAGCAGACCTGCCTGGGGGCTTTTCAGGAGAGCCGATGGCAAACAAACGGGAGGTGTGGGTCGTGACAAGAGACTCCATGTCATTCTTATCCCAGACAATTCTTGATGGCAGGGAAACAGTGTTAGAAAAGTTTTCAAATTTTAACTTCAGGATTTGATCAGAACTGATAAATTTAATAGTCTTTTCTCATTAGGAGATGTCACAATTAAAAACGAAACAGAGGTTAATATGTGTAGCAGAGAAGGACTGTTAGCGTATTCATTAATCAAGGTCCTGTTTACACATCTGCTGTGAAGGATATTTACTCATTAACTTAAGTGGGACCCTACGTTCGATAACAGCTGTCTGTTTGTGCCGAAGTTGACTCTACCTGACTCCACCTGCTTCAAAATCTAGGACTCAAGAAATGCACACATTATAAATCACTCTCCCTGTTTGTAATTTAAAAAATTAATACTCTCATTGTAAAAGTTGTACAGAAAAGGAGAAAATTAAAATCTTTCTAATGGCTGAGTGATTGTTATAATTTTTATCTCCTTTACATTTATTGTGTGGGTGCCTGTGTGTGTGTGTGTGTGTGTGTGTGAATGTATATGTATAGTTAAAAGATTTCTAGTCAAAAACTTGGATTTATAGTATTTAAAGTTTGAATCCTATTTTTATTTACTTCATTATATCATGGCCAGCTCCCTACCTTGTTATATATTCCTTATGAAGATTATCTTAAATTGCTGTTTAGAATTTCCCTTTCTGACTATTCCATACTGTATACAACCAAACCACTTTCATTGAATATTTGGTTATGGAATTGTGCTTTGATTTATAGCTTTCCAGTGAGCAATCTTGAATGTCACTAATCTCTGATTTTTTTTCTTCAGCACAAATTCATAAAAGTGAAACATTTTAGGACAAATTCATAGAGGAGGAACACTTTGAAGATTTTACAGATTTTAAAACTTTTCTTGTATGCACAGGGCAGCTGGGTGGCTCAGTCAGATAAGCATCCAACTTTTGATTTTTGGCTCAGGTCGTGATCTCATGGTTGTGAGATCGAGCCTCAAATTGGTTCCCCCCCTCAGCGGGGAGTCTGCTTGAGATTTTCTCTCTCCCTCTCTCTCTTCCCCTCCCCCCATTCATGTGCTCGCACTCTCATTCTTTCCAAAATAAATAAATCTTTTACAAAAAAAAACACAAAACTTTTCTTTTATGCACTCAAATTGCATTCCAAGAAAATTGTACCAATTTGAACTTTAGGTATCTATAAGAATGTCATTCTGTGGCAACTCCAGCACTGAGTTCTGCACTATGTTAAATATTTGTCAATCTGATTCAAAACCTACCACCAATGATAAATGTATAAAGCTTTTTCATATTCTAATTTTGTCATTTATAAAACAGTGATAATGCTAATACCCACTCTTATAAGATTGTTGTATTAATTGTGTTAATTCATATGAAGAGTTTTGAACTATACCTTCCCACAGATTAAATATTTAATAAGGAGTAGCTCAAATTCTTATGGGCAACAAATGGCATCCTATAACTTTCGTCCTTTTTGTTTGCTGAAAAACTTGAGGGGGTAAATATTTTATTTTATTTTATTTTATTTTTTATTTCATTTTATTTCATTTCATTTTATTTTATTTTATTTTATTTTATTTTATTTTATTTTATTTTATTTTAGAGATAGAGAAGAGAGACCACAAGTGAGGGGAGAGGGGAAGGGAGGTAGAGAACCCCAAGTGGACTCCTAGCTGAGACCAGAGCCCGAAATGGGACTTGATCCCACGACCCAAAGATCACAACCCAAGCCGAAATTAAGAATTAGACGCTCAACAGACTGAGCTACCCATGCATCCCTAAACTTGAGGTTTTTTTTAACAGGTTTACCTGTTATGTTATGTGTATTTCTTGTTTCTTAAATCACTGTTAAGGTCATTTGCTCTTTTTCCATTGTAATTTACCCTGTACTATACACTTATAAGAGCTCATTATATATTAAAGATAATAATTATTTCCTTTCACATTTTAAATAATTTCACCAAGTTCAACTTCCTGTCAGCTTTCTCCACTAAATGTCAGGACATTTCAACTTTATCCTGAGAATCAATGCTGTTACTCAGGAATCAATGCTGTTACTCAACAGAAATCCATGAGCAGGTCTGAAAATCTTCACGGCTCTTTCCCATAGCATATACATACAAATGCAAGCGAGTTGCTCCTAAGAAAACATTTGAAAGTATTCCATGTGCTTTAACATACTGCGCCATCCCTTCTATTTTTAACTTTCCAAAGAGCCTCGAGTTGTCTCAGTTTTTCTTTTCATCAAAAGTAAGACCTAAATAATCATTGTACTTTTCCTCAGTTCTGAGTAGTTGGCAAGTGGTTAAAACTTTGTTATTAATTTTTAGTGCTATTGCATTGTAATCACCACAATGTATACTTTAGTATACTCTATATTTTGGGGTTATTTACTGAGATTTCCTTTGTGGCTTAGAATATGTTTAGTGTTTCTAAATGTTCCTTGGACATATAAAAAACATTATGCATTATCCCTTCCAAAGTATTTATTTTATTGTATATTTATGAACTCAGTCATGCATACTTATTCAAATTCTCTATGACATTGGCTTTGAATGGCGATGGGGCAGAAGAAGGAAACCAAAATAACAAAATGAATATGGCTAAGCTCCATGTACTTCCCATTTTCAATTCAAGGATGGATCAAAATCTCCAGATTTATGGGGTTAGGAGAGAAGTGAGGATACACTCTTGGGTATTTTGGAAAAACTTTCAGACAAGCCTTCTGTTCCTCCATATCTTTCCCTGCTTCTCTGGAGAAACATGGTGTTAGAACCCTTTTTATTTTGGTCTACTTGATCTGTCGGGAGTGCTGAGCTTAAGACTTCACAGTAATTGCTCACATAAACATGGACCATTTGTCTTCCAAATATCTCTCCCCTTTTTTTCATCAAAAGATCTAATTCTCTACTTTGTCCGAGTGGCCTGGATTGTGTTCCACGTTCACCCTCCATGTGGCAGCTTGTAGTTGCATTCCCAGTGCCTGCTCTTACTCTTCATCTTGTCTTTTTTCCACTTTACGTTTACCTCCAAATCTGGACCAGCTCTCCCAGACCTACTACTGCTTAGCTGACTAACTTAAATTGATTCTTTATTATTTAAATCAGGTGTCCACTTCCCAGAAATGGCTTTCCTGATGCTCTAGGTTAAGTAAGGTAATGAGCTAAACATCTTTTTCTCTTCTATATCATTCAGCTTCCACATTGTGTTGTAAGTGTCTGCCTGAACGAACCATGAACAACTTAACACCGTCATCTGGTACATTTCCTGGCACATAGTGAATATGCATTTAATATTTGCTGAATGATTATGCTTTTTCAGGAAAAAAAAGGAAATTAAGGTAAAGGAAAGAAAAAAATGGAGATTGGTGAGACATGGATATGAAAATAAGGATGGATGGGGTCTGAGTTACTTGGGGGGGTACTTTTACTTTCTTAATCTCTTCCCTAATGGCCGAGTTCCTGGCACATGGAGGAATTCCATAAATATTTATATAGGGAATAATTGGTCTACAGATATCTTGGTAAAACCTGTCTCATACTGGGAGATGGCTTTGAGAACTTTTTTTTTACTTTCTTCCAGGTCTGTTTTGATGATCAAATAAAGACGTCTGCCTACTTGTTTGAAAAATAGCAATTTTCAGTGGAATTCTTCTTCATATTCCAAGGCTTGGAGTTACACATTTGTTTTCATTGCCACTTTATCATAATGGTTCTTCCAAAACCAGAGAGGATATTCTCAGCTTCTGGTGTAGCTTTCTGTTGCACACAAATCTTTATCTCCATCTCAAGCTTCAGTTTGAGTTTGATGTCAGTTCTATGTGTGTCATGTCTTCTGTGAAATAGCCTGTGCTCTAAGCAGGGAGTACCATCAACAGGCTGCACTTTGAGGGGGGAAGAATGCATGCAATCTTAGTCGCTCCCCGACGTGAATTGCAATGATATAGATGCAGTAGCCAAGAACTAGAGGGAAATGGTTGAACATGGATGTCAACACTTTTAAATGGATTGCCTTTTTTTATTGTGTGCTGCACATTTTTGTCAAGGGAATTTGATAATTATAAACTGCAACAATAATGAGGTTTTGAATATTCATAGGCAATTAAAATGCCTCTGTGCATTTTAGCAGGGCCCTGTGGAAGTGTTACTCATTTTTAGAAATAACTGGGCTGTAATAATCAAATTCCCAAATATTCTGTTAAAAATAGAGAGGGGAGAAGCCTAATTTAGTAATGTTTTTATGTACTAGAAAGGTTGATACTTGACTTACTCAAGGTTGCTGTAATCATGCTTAATTTGTAGCATTTGGGGTCATTTTGACGTAACATAATGCCTATGTCTTTTTACATCCTTGAAGGTCACAGAGAAGTCTTGGGTTTAAAAAACAAAAACAAAAAGCCCTGTCCATTTGCAGTTTTACAGACCTCCTCAACTTTGATGTGTTATAGGAACAAGGGAACACTTAATTTTACATGGCATGGCAGACTGCCTAGCTCTCACCCACATCAACTTCCTCTTCTTCCTGGGGATGCATGCAGGTAGACAACATTTCCAGCCTACTGTCCAATGAGGTAGCGCCATGTTGAAGTTGCCACCCTGATAGAATGATAGCAGGATTGAGGTGCCCCATTTCCAGCTTGGTTCATAAAAACCTCTCATTCATGGCCCCCTTGTACTTTCTCCTTCTGGGGAAAGATGGCAAAGCCACCAAATTTGATGAGACTGGGGTCCCTGCCTACAAGAGAGCATTTAACTGAAACACCCACATTAGATTCTTACAACACAAGGTAAACATTCATCGTACCTCTGAAATTTGGGAGTTTGTTTATTGCAGCCTAATAACATGTAAGGGATGGAGAGAAAGAAACTGCCAGCATGGGCCTTTTTTCAGCCATATTTGAACCAATGGATATAATTCAACTAGAGTGACTCTTGGTTCTTCTGTAATGTGATACGTTGAAGGTTTTAATTTGATGCCTTTAGCAACATTAATTTCACCTAATTTAAAAGTATATGGTTCCTTCTAATTCATTGGCTGGTTCTCTTCATTTTTGGTTCACCGAACCTTACGGTTGTAGCAAGAAACCTGAAGAGCCATTTCATTGATGCTTTTTTTCCCTAATGGAATTATCTTCCTATAATCATTGCTTTATTCATTAATTCCTTTATCATTTCACAGATATTTTTGAACAGGTCTTATGTGCCAGGCTGTGTACCAGAGTGAGGAAAACAACAGTGAATAAGACAGATAGGGTCTTTGCCCTTGTGAAGCTTGTGGTCTAGTGGAAGAAGCAGACATTGTACAACTAATCATATAAATGGCTTTTTATTTGGCATTATAACAAATGCTATGAAAGAAAAATCTAGTGAACTGTGACATTATATAACAGGGAGGCCTCATCTAAGGACAGCAATGAGCGGTGTCAGGAAAGACTTCCAAAATAACTAATATTTCAACTGAGACTTGAAGGTCAAGTCACCTGCTTAGCTCGGCAAAGAGGGAGAGCAGCAAGAGCATTGCATTGCAGAAGCATTACAGATGGAAGGAACAGCATGTGCAAAGGCCTAATTAAGAGCTAGCATTTATGGTTTCCTTTTAAACGTTAGGCATTGCCCTCATTTCTTTTAATGTATATGTGTCATTTAGTTTCTCACAAAAGGCGTAGCTCATGAAAAATATTACTTTTCCTACTTGGAAAAATAAAGCTTCTTACTGGAATGAAGTGCACTGAGCTTAGAACAAGAGGAGGAAGAGACATCACCGTGGGGGAACAGTTTTGTGGAAGAAGCAGGGATGGGCCATGCAGGGCATGTAGACATGTATTAGAGCAACAGGCAAATTTTAAGCAAGAGAACTGGACACAAATATTATTTTTAACAGTCTTCTTTCCTCTCTTGCAAGATAGAGAAAATTAAAGGAAAAAATAATTAACTGTTTATTTATATGCCTGTAAATTAACTATTTATATGCCTGTTTGCTTGTCACTTTTAGAAGACTCCTTACTGACCCAGCATTATCATAGGTACTTAGGGCGTGTATGAGGTAAGAATAAACCTTGTCTTTGCTCTCAAGGATAAAACTCTCCCTTGCCTCCCTCTAGCAAGAATTGACTGTTACTGGATTTTCGAAACTAATAGTTAAAGCCCTCTATGTTAGTTTTCTATTACTAAATAGCAGTTTACCACCAGCTCAGTGGCTTCAGACAAAACCAATTGATGAGTTTACGCTTTCCGTGAATCTGGAGTCTGGACACAGCTTAACTAGATTTTCTTCTCAGTCTCACAGGCTGCAATCAGGGTGTCAGCCTGTGGTCACATTTCAGATTTGAGGTCCTCAGCTCACTGGTCACCAGCAGAACTCAGTTCCCATAGTCATAGCAACTGAGTCCCTTAGTTACTAGAAGCCTTCCTTCCCTGCCCAGTTCAGTGTGGCAGCTTACTTCTTCAAGGCCAGGAGGGAAAACTATCTCCAGTTTATTTATTTTTTTATAATAATTTTTATTATGTTATGTTAGTTGCCATACAATATATCCTTAGTTTTTTTTTTTTTTTTTAAGATTTTATTTATTTATGTGTCAGAGAGACAGTCAGCGAGACAGGGAACACAGCAGGGGAGAGGGAGAGGAAGAAGCAGGCTCCCAGCCGAGGAGCCCGATGTGGGACTCGATCCCGAAACGCCAGGATCACCCCCTGAGCCGAAGGCAGACGATTAACGACTGCGCTACCTAGGCGCCCCAATATATCCTTAGTTTTTGATGTAATGTTCCATGATTCATTATTTGCGTATAACACCCAGTGCACCATGCAATATGTGCCCTCCTTAATACCCATCACCGGTCTATCCCATTCCCCCACCCCCCTCCCCCCTCCCCTCTGAAGCCCTCAGTTTGTTTCCCAGAGTCCGTAGTCTCTCGTGGTTCATTCCCCCTTCTGTTTAACCCCCCTTCATTCTTCCCTTCCTTCTCCTACTGATCTTCCTATTTCTTATGTTCCATAAATGAGTGAAATCATATGATATTTGTCTTTCTCTGCTTGACTTATTTCACTTAGCGTAATCTCCAGTTGGTACAGCCACTTTGGAAAACAGTGTGGAGGACCCTTAAAAAGTTAAAAATGGAGCTACCCTATGATCCAGCAATTGCACTACTGGGTATTTACCCCAAAGATACAGACGTAGTGAAGAGAAGGGCCATATGCACCCCAATGTTCATAGCAGCATTGTCCACAATAGCTAAATTGTTTAAGGAGCTGAGATGCCCTTCAACAGATGACTGGATTAAGAAGATGTGGTCCATATATATTACTCAGCCATCAGAAAGAACGATTACACAACATTTGCAGCAACATGGATGGGACTGGAGGAGATTATGCTAAGTGAAATAAGTCAAGCAGAGAAAGACAATTATCATATGGTTATTATAAAGGAGTGTTATGTAGAGGAATATAATCACAGGAGTGACTATCCCATAAACAGAACCTAATCAAGGGAGTGACTTTCCAGTCTAGTCACATGAAAGGATTAGTAGATACTCCAGGGAGTGTGCACCGAATCTTGTAGGTCATCTTAGAAGTCTGCCAGCTACACCACCTCAGCAGGAAGATGGGTTGGTGAGCCATGGAATCACAGAAAAATGAGCAACAATTAGTATTGTCCATATAGCCATTCGAACATTCTTCAGGAAGGAGTGGGTACCACCTTCTTCCTGGCCTTTAATATCTTTGGTGACCATATGTTCTGATTTGCCTTGGACAGTCTTGGCACTTACTGTCCAGGTATAATTTTATCAGCATCCTTTTCAATATCTCACGGATGTTTCTATTTTTAATCACCAACATATTTATAGCTCTACTGTAAAAGAATATCAAAGCCTGATGCCATTCAGTATTTGTGTGATTGCCTTGTCTGATTCCAGGGCTCAGCCAGCAAACTTTGCAATTTGCATGTCTGCCGAAGAAAACGCTGCTTGGACTAACATCAAAGTCAGGCCCACTCAATGCTCGTCGTCTTTCTCATTATAAATTAATGTGCTAACTTTCTGATTCGTAAACTTCAGTCCCTTCTCAGTAAGACAATTTCCCAGTACTGATCAATTTCAGAATCCTGAGCAGACCAATTCACAATACCCAAAGTGGAGGACCGTAATGTGATGAAGCAAGAGGAACTCAGCAAGTGAAGTGCCTCCCTGCAAAGCCATCTGTTCAAACCACTGACGTTTGGCAGATTCCCTCTGATCACTCTTTATGGATCTTTATTTTAAACACCTCTAGTAGCATAGAACGTAAGACGGGAGAGATAAGTGGATACCCATGCTGTTAGAGAAGTCAAGGCAGGCCTCCTAGTAGAGAGGTGTCATGTGAACTAAACCTCCAAGATGGAGTGGGTTAGACAAATAGGCAGAAAAATCCATGAAGGTCACTTTACATTATTCAGTAATAGACCATTATTTATCAGCTGAGCGTTTCCAGTTACCTACAATAGGGGACTAATTACACCATGAATAGTTCTTTGTTTTCTACCTGCCCCACCATGTTCAACCAGATAAAAAAAATCTCCCCTCCTTAGCCATGGATTTTCAGACATTGATAGAACTGAAATCAGTTTCTATGATTCTATGCAATAGGGTACCAATCTATTTAATAAATATTTAGTGAGCACTACTATGAAGCAGGTGCTTGGCTAGGTTTTGTGAATACAACGGTGAGGAAGACCACTGCGTGCCTAGGATGCACAGGAAGACTATCTTAGTCTATTCAGGCTGCCGTAGCAAAAATACCATAGACTGGTGGTTTACAAACAACAGAAGTTTATTTCTCCCAGTTCTGGAGGCTGGGAAGTCTAAACTCAAGCTGATAGTAGATTCAGAGTCTGGTGAGAACCTGGTTCCTGGTTCATTGACAGCTGTCTGACTGCTGTGTCCTCACCTGGCAGAAGGAGTAAGGGAGCTCTCTGTGGCTTTTATAAGGGCAATGATTTCATTCATGAAAGTTTCGCCCTCCTGACCTAATTACCTCATAAAGACCCTGCCATCACATTGGGAGAATAGATTTCAAAGTAGGAATTTTGGGGGGACACAAACATTCTGTCTATAGCAAAGACAAATAAGAAAATGGCAAATATAGCAAGAATATGATGGGGGGTGACAGGATGCTATCAGGGTGTATAAGTGGAGATGCTTCACAGAAGTCTAGCCAGAGGAAATGATGCCTTCTTGGAAATCTGAGCAAGATTAAGAAAAGAGAAAATGGGGCGAGACATGTTCATGAAACAAAGGAAATTTATAAAAGCCCGAAAGCCAGGGAAAAAAACAGAGATTTTAGGAAATTATTCAATATGCTTAGAGTGGCGAGAGCAGAGATCAGAGAAGTAAACTGAGAACCAAGGGCACTTTAGGCCCATTCAGGAGTCTGGACCTGACGCTAAGAACAGTGGGAAGCAATGGAAGGGCTCCTGCAGTGAAGACCCACGCTGCCACCGCACAGAACCTTGACTTGTCTTTGAATTTGTTTTGGGTGGTCAGGACAGTTTCCTCCCTATATACAGTATGGCGAATTCTATGAGAACTTTCCCCTGGTCTTTGCAAAGATACTTATGTTTTTCAAAAGTAAATTCACACAGCACATTTGCTTTTTGACAAAAGAAGTACAATAGCATTGGAGGAAAGAACTCGCATGAAAGAAATTTCTGGGACATGGTCTTATTTTCTACTGCACGCAGGTAGCGATGGTTTTGTTTTGTAATCTGTAATCCCTACTCCTGCCTTCCCAGAGGGCTTTGCATGACTCACTAGTAGCCAAACTGTTAATTTCTGAGCATTTTATTTTATATTCTTCAGATGGAACTTATATTTCCTTTGTCATTTTCCCCATTGTGAGTTTGAAATCAGCGTTAGGAACTTTCCATGAGATAATGAATGAAGGAAGAATACATCCTACAGCTCTTGCTCATAATGTTCCTACATTTGCTGGTCTGATGTGTTTGTCGTGCATTCACACATACAAGAACTCCCTGTCATTTTGCTGTGCACTCTGTTTTTAAAGTCATTGCTATTTTGTATTAGAGACAGATCTTTGCAGGTCTTTCAACGGTCCCTTCCCTGATTTTTACTGGTAGTGTTAAAATAATTATAAAATTCATCCCCCAAATGAAATAGCTCCTCAAATTAAATTTAAGCAGAATATGGTCATTATTCAGGGAAATAATTTTGTTACGATTGATGGAGATTTGGGCCCAGAAAACTCCAAAGCATTTGAAATCTTGAAATGTTTTTCTGCAAATTCAGTGCAGTCTGGGAATGGGTGAAATCATCCCAACAGTTTTTGAATATTTACTTACGAAAAGCAGTGCCTCGCCTTAAAGCATCCAAAGCATGTGCACAACCAGGAGAAGCGAGTGTTTTGGGTTTTTACGCACAGGTGTTTTATGTAGGACTATCAGCTCACCGTACCACAGTGTAACTTTCTAACCCTTCCTTGCTGTCATAACTAGCATAAATGATATTTTTATGGGAACTGAACCACTGAAATTTTCATGAAGACAAGTTAAAAAGGAGACAAGTTTTGTAAGGAAATAAATCTACAAATGATAAATTCTTCAGTAGTCCTTCCCTGGAAATGTTAGAGATGTGATGTACCAATTTTCCTTTAATAATTTAAAAAGCATCTACCCTCTCTTCACTAACTAATGCTTACCCTAGCAATTCAGGGTCCCACTGCCAGAATACATTCTTATAAAGTGATATTTTCCCTTTGTGAAGAGGCACACAGCCAGCCCCAGAAGCTCTAAGTGCAAATCAAAGGTGCCTCTATCAGAGAAAGAGGAAATCTCTCAAGTTACCTTAAATTGGAAGGGAAAAAAAAAAAAAAACCCTCAAGGAAAGGACATTAAGAGGAAGTGGACTTTGCTCTATTAACTCAATATAAATTCTGCCATTTTGGGCTTCAGTGCTTCACTGGCACCTAGACTAGATCAATAGACCAAAAACACCAGGCAACCATAAGTTAATAGGCCTTCGGTCTCAATGTAAGAAAGTAGGGTGAGAAAACAAGAAGTTATGAGCTGTCCTGAAGTCATAAGACCTTAACAACTGGTAAAGAGATTTTAGTGCATAATCCAATTCATATTATTTGTTCTGAGACTGAATCTTTTTTTCTGTTTTGGTTATAAACTTATGATGCATTCATAGGTAGGTAACCATTCTATAAGTTTACCCTGGAAATATATATTTTCTCAGTGCATCTCAAGAAGAGAATAAACCTTAATATACTTACTCTTTTCTACAGTTATTTGAGACCTTATATAAGCATCCATCAAAAAGGGGAAAATATTTACTAGATGATATGATTATGTCTTTGGCATAGCCTTGCCATGATTCAGTGTCCTCCTCTGTAAACTAAGAGTAATAATTACTGGTAATCATAATGCCTTCATCGGGAATTAAATAAGTTAATACACATAAAGCATTTAGAAGACGGCATGGTACCATCTAATTGTCATGCAATTGGTATGCATTTATAGCACCACTAAAACTTGCTTAATGTAATATGAAATTCAGCAGAAAATGAAGTCTGACTTTGTTTTTCCCGTTGTTACTTCTTGACACAATTGCTTTATAAATTTGGCAGGGCATGAAGTGGAAAGGATAAAGGACTGATAATCACAAAGCCTTGATTCTCATTTTGACATTTCCCGCTAGCCGGTTTTGTTACCTTGTGCGACTCGCTTAAGCTATCTGGGCCTCAGTCCCCTTGTAAGCAAAATAACATTTAGATGTCTGTGGTTCTGTGGTGGCATTATTGCCCATGATGTAATAGATGCTAAAAAGCCCACATGTTGAAGTTATTCTCCTGTGACACATCCCCTCCCCAAAAGTCTATTTTTACCAATTTTCAAATTTCCCCCCTTGCTATGAGAAGAAAAATCCACAGTTAGAGAAAAGTCAGAGCAGACACTTAGCAACTCACCAGGGATTAATTTCTTTTACATATTATGATACATTTTTTACATGACACAATGTTACATTGTTCGTGGATGTCCCAGCATGTGGCAAATGATTATAACTTCATCACTGATGTTTGAAAGATTATGACTGATAAGGTAAGCCTTATGCTTTCATATTTCTTTTGTTTCTACTTCATTCTTCTTATAAATAATTCATAGAACAAAATTACTGTCCCAGAAAAATACAGTCTGTTTCATCAGCCCCTTCACACTTTATTGATCAGTGCATATAATTTTTAATATATATCCATGGAATTTAGAAATCTAGTTCTTTCCTTTGTGCCATGGGACTTCAGAGGCATATATTTCTACCCAAATATTTATATTTATAAACTCTGTATTGCAAATACATTGTCCCTAATTCCTTCTATTTATGTCCTAAATCTCTTTAATATCAAGGTCAACCTTCACTCAACTGCTATAATGATTTGAAAAAAAAAAATAGCTGTTATTTTTTAGGTATTTATGAATGATTTCACTCCATATCTTATTTTTTTTTTCTTTTTATAACAATACTGTGAGGTATGTATAATCATATCCATTTTACAAGTTAAGAAACTAAGCTCACAAAAGTAAAATGATTTGCCCAGGGAGCCTAAAGAGTTAGTGGTGGAATCTGGATTCAAATTTCCAAGTGTTCATACACCAGAGCCCACATCGTCAACCCTTTGATATGGTGCCTTTCAGGATGGGCCCAGCCCCAAACGATGGAGTCTACATTTCAACCCCAGGATGCTGAACATCTGCATTTCTATTATGTTCTTCGCTAAGAATTTATGATATTTATTTAGATTTTAAACTCTCTTTCCAACATGATCCACTTTTAAAGTTCTGGCAGGTAAAAGAATCCATTTTGTATTTCCCAACAAAAACTGTCTATCTAGACTTTACCTTATCACAACTCTCCATCTTATTTTGACTGAGGGTATCTCAGGCACAGGCTGAGGGGGGTGGCATCCAGCGCTGAGACAACCAAGCAAACCAACCCAACACTGCCAATCAGCGGGGAGATCGATGCTCGAGGGGAAGAATCACATCCTTGAAATATGAAATGTCAGAATGTTGAAAAGCAGTGGGGAAAATGTCACAACAGTTGGGATTATGGAATTCAACAATTTAAGAGAAGGGAAAAAAGGCAGAGAAATAAGAGAATCTAAGCAAAGAAGTTTGGAGCCATGAACAGCCATAACAAAGTAAAAGTCCCCTCTCCTAATGACCTCTTAATTACTTCATCTTTAACGTTTTCACAGACATGTTTCAAAGAGAGTAGGAATATTAAAATATGTCTGATATTTGAGGGTGGATTACAGATCCTCATATAAATATTTTGGGCAGAAAGAAGACACACTCTAGACCAATGGATATTTTACTAACAAAATTATTTGCAAATCTCCTGCCACTTTTTTTTAACACTTTACCCTTGAATATGATGTCTAGACTCTATTTTTTTATCTTAGTAAACATTTGCATACATACAATGAAATTTAACTTTAATACAAGGTTTATTAAAAATATTTTAATACAAATGAAGTCCTGGAAATTATTAGAGACCCCACCAACTTCTTAAAAACATATCCTCAGAGTTTTCCAAATGCATTATGTGGGGATTTTTCTAAGTCATCAAGAGACAATAAGTAGTTAATATTTATTTAAAAGATTGTTATTTTCTTAAAAACAAGATAGAAGTTAAAAAGTTAATAAATGTACAAGCTTGTTCAAAAATGGAAATGAGATTTAATTGTTGCATAGCTATATATTACCGGTGTTATCCATCAGAGCTGCTAATTTATAAGTAAAACTTTCTATTCTAGGGAACCGAAATACTTGTTCAAACAATGAATTGATTAAATAACTTACAGATCTATTCTATCAAAATAATCTTTTAGTCTGCATTTTCTCTAATAAAGTGAGACAGAATTATACAATACATTTCGTATTTCATTTTGAAGTGAACAATAACAATTAAGATTGCACCATGCTTTTCTCAAATTTAGCTGTTTTTCCCTTTGCTTTCTTTTCAATATTTGATTAGTTCTTAGATGTGCTTCTTTGTAAGTTTTTAACACATTAGATATGATACTGAGGCTAATCTTCTAGAAAGCAAAATAAATGAAGATTTCATTTATATATAAGCATCACTAGATTTCTGTGTTTTTAATAAAGATTTTAACAAGTCCCAGGGAAAAACAAATCTTAGATTAGTTGTTATGTGCAGTACACATCCCATATAATAAAATAGCTTACTGTGTTCCAGTTGCATTTTAAACCTTGGTGAATAATCTGGTAAATTAAAAAAAAAAAAAAAGTCCCCACTTTTGCATAAGCTTGGAGACATGAAAGACAACTTTGCATCAGGTTAATCTTTTAGAGAGTCACTTTGGTGTTCCATTTGTGTCCCCTTCAGAATCTGTTACTGCTAGGGTAGAACGTGTCCATTCCTTCGTGGAATTCATGCTCTACAGTATTTTCTAGTTAGTTATAGAAGCTCAAAAGATTCAAACCCAAATGGAGGTTAATAGCATTGTATGAAGCTGAAGGCATGCTTTTCTTTATCTCCTCCCCTCCCCTCCCCCCAGTACTGGACGTAGGGAGAGTCTGGAAAAGAGATTTCAAAGCCAGAGGCTCAAGAAAGTATCTCGAGAAGCTAAATGTCAAACAGAATCAGCCAACCGACATATCACTGCTCAGTTTATGGAAAGACTGTAATTGATTCTACCAGGCCTTAATCACGTTACTGACAACCACAGCTTCCCCAGTTCACGTAATAAGCTGTGATCATGATCACAGCCTTTATAATAGCAAAGTTCTAGAACATCTCTCTCTCTCTGTGTCTGAAATGTTCGGTAACATTATTTGGTAAACCAGGGCACAGCTGTTGACAATTGCGCTCACTCTTTTTTTTCCCCAACTAATCCAATTATGCTGGTATTAGTATAGCCCAGAGTCCCATAGATATTTGCTTTTGTGCGATTTGATTGACTGGAAGCGAGAAGCGTAGCTTATAGCAGTTTTGTTGCCCTTACTACTCAAAGTGTGGTCCAGAGACCTGTAGAGCTTCTGGAAATGCAGTAGCTTAGGTTGTGCCTCAGAGGGACTAAATTAAAATCCCTAGCCTAACAAGACCTCCAGGTGATTCTTACGCACTTTAAATAAGCTTGAGAAGCATGAAACTGGAACAGCCCGGAGTCTCAGGACCAGCTATACATTCTAGTCACCTGGGGAAATTTTAATAACTTTCATGTCTGGGCTTCCTTTTTGACCATTTAAATCAAATTTTCTGAGGTGGGTTCTGGGCATCTGATTTTTTTAAAAAGCTCACTAGGTGATTCAGTTGTACAGCCAGGGCTGAAATTCGCTGCTCCTAAACAAAGAGCTTTATTTGCTAAATATTTATTATACATCGATCATGTGCCAGTTATGTGCGAAGAGGGGTGCCATGGCGAGTAAGAAGGCACTGTTGGCCTAATGGAACTTGTGGTCTCATGAGGCCAAAGTTATTAACCACCCAAAAGGCAAACATAGAAATACTGAATGACTTCATATTATTATGAGTGCTAAGGAAAACTGTGAAACATTGAAGTTTGAGGAAATCTTTATACATAGTGAAAAATGGGAGTGAGGGAGGTCGGTGATGGAACTGCTGGAGGGTGGTAATGCAGGGGAGGGGACAGCGCAGATGGTTGTGTAGGAGCGCCTTACCCCAGGGCCTCCAGCCCACGGGCTGTACCCCACTGGATAGCTTACCCTCTAGTGAGGGCCGGTATGCACTTAGGCTGTGTTAGACACAACTTTTTCTCATTTCTCTTCCAAGAAGGCATATCTTCTTTTAAATTCATCAGCCTGGAGGCTAGCATTATCTTTTTAATTTTCACTAAAGCATTGTATGAACTTGTAATAGCCCCTGCTCTATCGGTCCCTTGACATCCCCCCACCGACCCCAACCAGCTCTCTTCTGTAGCTGTATTGTGGTAAGTGGGTGACAGTGGGTTGCACAGATGAGGGCAGGCAGATCTTTTTGTAGAGCCATCCAGGCCTCGTCAAAGTTTTGGATTGATACTAAGCACAGAAGAGAACCATTGATTCATCCATGTGCACTCCAGTTATACTCTGATTGACATTCTTAAAGACCTGAGGAATCTGTTGAGATTGGATTAGAGTAGGATGGAGTGGTAGATGAATGGATGTGGAGAACCTCCTAGGAGTCAGTCACATTAATTCAGGTGAGAGAAGATGATATCCAGGCTTTGAGTGGTCATAGCAAAAGTAATTCAAAATGTAGTTAAACAGAGTGAGGTCTTATCCGAATAAACAACAACAACAACAAATTCTCACTGAAATCCATCAATCTCTGACACTAGAAGAATCTGAGGGCAGAAATATGAGTTCAAAATTCAGGAGGAATGAAAACCTGAAAATAGCCTCAGCCTTACTAGAAACCTTGAGCAAGAAAAGTACACAATATACGTGATTCTACCCCCGCCCCACGCCAGGAAGTATTGCCACATGTGACAAGCTTTCTTTTCTTTTCTATATCCTCATTTGAATCAGTACCTTGACACTTTTCTTAGGAAACTTTCTTTGCATAGAAAGGAGGTAAATGTAAGACATCCCTCATTTCCGGCCCTGGCCAGTACAGTGCAGTGAGTGAGGGTAAATATAATAAGATGAAGCTGGCCAGATCTTCTAGAGCCTTGCCACCTTGCTAAGGTCCCTTGGGAACCTGTTGTATAATCTGGAAGAAGATGGAGCCCATGATGGGTATGTTATGGAAAAAACACATGAAATACTGAGGGATCCACACCAGGCATCTCCATTACTCCAAATTCTAGTTACTCTTTACATCCTGAAATTAAGGCTTCAATTAAATAATCCTTTATAGGGAGATGTAAAGAAATGTGGTACCTTTTTCCTCCCCGCTTTTCCTTGCCTATCCACCTGCTTTCTCTGCTCATTCACAGCTGCATAAGCAAAAGTGTCAACGTAAGATTTATCTTTGTTTCCTTTCCTCACTTTTTAGGGTCCTCACTCTCCATGTAACTGATTTTCTAATCCAAAACAAATTTTGGTTGTATCAACTAAGGATTTTGTGTTTCAAAAATTACAAAGAACATGTTTACTGAATTGAATCATGGCTGAGCTTTTTTCTGTCATCCATACATTTCTTTATTCCTGGAGGTCTAAAGGAAAATCTAATTGGATATTTATTTTCCATTTAAATTTTGTTTGTTTGTTTCTCAGCCCTCTGAAAAGCAAATTAGATTTTATTGTAAAAATCATCGTTACTTGAGAATAAGAACTTTTAAAGGAAATCTCTGTGGCTTTACCCATGGTCTGAGCTACCATAACATTCTGTATTACATGGAATTAAAGACTCCTGTGGGATTATTCTACTGAAAAGGCACACAGATGATTGTTCAAGTAAAACTGAAGCAGGAAGTGTAGATGATATATTTTCAAGTGGATATAAAAAGACCAGTTGGCAGTTGCTTTGAAAGGACAGGCATCAGAAGGAGAGTGAAACAGTGTTTGTGTCAGAGCCTACTGTTAAATTTTAAACAGGCCTTCCAGATTGCTTTTCTGTTTTCTTTACCTCCAATTTGGTCTGTAGACACTTAAGCCTCCTAGGTGAGAACCTAGACATCTGAAGTCTGGTGAAATACTTAGAATTGAGTTTTATCTTCACTGTGAGTGAAAAGGATGGGAGAATTTCTGGTTTGAAGTCCTGAGACAATTTAACAAATACACAGCACATAGTGTAAAATAGGGTTAGCGCATGGTTTGCGCTAAAGAGCTTTATTTCCTGAATATGCTCAGAAGACAGATCATAACTGTTGATTTGTTGCCACTGTTATTTCATTCTTCTTCCTTTTTAAACCAAAATACAGTAGTCCTAGTATAGTGCTTTTTTGTTTCTATAAAAACTTACTCCCTGAAGGAAAAATGGGAGTGGTACATAAATAAAGAACACTTTGGTTAATGTAGTTTTAGGAAACATGTGAACCATTCTGTCCTATATTTATAGCAGGGAAGGCAGGCTTTGGAGACATAAAGATGTAAGTTCAAGTCTTATGTTCACCATTTTTTAATCCAGGTGATCTTGGCTATGTCACTTAATTTCTCTTTAACCTAAACCTCATTTGTTCGATAAGGTTAATATGACCATCAGGATGATTCATTTAACTAATATGTGGCTGTTTTTCTCTATCTCTGTATTTACATGCATAAAAATGCTTAGGAAGTAGATAAATAAGCCATGCTACATCCAGACAATGGAATATTATTCAGCACTAAGAAGAAAAGAGCTATCATTTCATGAAAAATACATGGAGGAAGCTCAGATGCATATCACTGAAAGAAGCCAATCTGAAAAGGCTACGTTCTGTGTAATTCCAACTGCACAATACTCTGGAAAAGGCAAAACCATGGAGACAGTAAAAAGATTAGTGGCTGCCAGGGGTGAGTGGGGAGAGAGATGAATAGGCAGAACACAGAGGATTTTTAGGGCACTAAAACTATTCTGTGTGTTTTCATGGTAGGTAGGTGCCATTATACGTTTGTGAAAACTCATAGAATGTATAACACCAGTAGTGAACCCAAATATAAACTGTGGACTTCGGACAATAATGATGTGTCAATGTCGGTTTATCAGTTGTCACAAATGTACCTCTCTGATGGGGGATGTTGACAACGTGGAGGTTGTGAGTGTGTGGGGACAGGGGGTATATGGGGATCCTTTGTATTTTCCACTCAGTTTTGCTATGAACCTAAAATTTCTCTAAAAACCAGTTTATTACTTAAAAAGAAAAATGCCTGACACATAGTAAGCACTAACATCTATTGGCTAATATTATTGTAGACTTGTAGATTAAAATGAGTGAGCAAGATCTTTGTCGAAGAATATAGCTAATAAAGGAGAGGTGATTTGTGTCCTATGTGTGTGTGTGTGTGTGTGTGTGTGTGTGTGTGTGTCTATTAGATAGGTAGATAGATAGATGATAGATAGATAGATAGATAGATAGATAGATAGATAGATATGTAATATTGAGCAGCTTGCCTTCGTTTGTACAGTGAGGCCCATTGGCTGTATGAAACTAAGGCCAAATGTATAGTGTAACATCTCTGGTTCTGTGTTTCTTAGGTTTGTTACTGCCACTGATATTGTTTTCATTGTTTTGGGAGTGGCTTCCCTATATTTCTGTCTTCCATAGACCTCTCATAATTGCCTTGTCCTCTATTGTTGCCTTACATCCTTGGAGTAAGTCTTTCAAATGATCCTGCCTTGAAAAGGTCAGGTACTGAAAATTAGTAGATAATTGGTCCTTTGAGCAGGTGTATTCTATCCAGAGTAAAGGGAATGATAAAAGGAAAATCCTCTCATTGAGTTAAATGGACTAAATGGGGGCAAGGGATTGAGGAGATTTCTTATTATCTACATAATTTGGAGGGAAACTAGAAATTATGTGAAAGATGGCTAATCTATAATACTTCCATGAGTGTTCAAAATCATTTACTTTCAAAGCTGCCTTGGGACTGGGATGTAGTTTTATGGTTTAAACATCCCTTTTTCTCTTTTACCTTAAATTTCTAAATGTGTCCTGATTACCATTCTTATTTGAAAGAAGACTACTCCAATCAGACTGAATGTTTATCGAGCAATTACTGTGTACGAGGCTTTGTGCCTTCTGCTCTCTCTCCTTCCAAGAGACATAGGAAGTAGGATTTTATGAAGAATTGATTTTTCAAAATGAAGAGGAACTCTGCCTAGCAACATTTCCTTCTAAGAACCACCAGGAAATTTAAAAGTACCGATTCAATATCTTGTTAACAGTTCCCATTTAGTATCACTGCTTGACGTGATATTGACTTACTTTTTATCATATTTGAGCTCCAATTGAGAGTTTTGAAATGTTGAAATAACATCACCATATGGATAATTACTAGATGTGCTATTTTTGCAACTGTTTTGAAGAGAAATAATTAGGTGCAGTGTACCACTTGCTTGTTTTATTTGTCTTTGATCTTGCTCTGTAGGTCTTATAAAAGAATTAAATGAAAATGCACCGTTAAAAAAACCACAGAATAGATCATAAGTTTTTAAAGATAAGAATTCAGGGGAGTGCCATTGAACTACATCCCTGAATTAGAGGAAATAATCATTATAGTCTAGCATATTGTTAAGAATGTTAAAACCTTGAACCAGACTGCCTCTCTATACCAGTGCTTTTCACAAGGTGATTTTTCCCAGCTTCTTCCATCACAGGCGGAGTCTAGTTCTCCATTTGTTGAACCTGGCTGGCCTTTGTGATTGGCTTTGGCCAATAGAATGTGGTAGAAGCAAAGATGTGACACTCTGGTCTTGCATGCATCCTCTCCTTCTTTCAGTACCCTGCCACCTAGCCATGAGAATAAGCCTGGGCTAGCCTGCTAAAGGATGGGAGACCGTGAGCAACAGAGATGAGCCATCCTAACTGAGCACTGGGTGTTTATGCAACTGATGAATCACTAAATTCTACTCCTGAAATTAATATTGCACTGTATGTTAACTAAATTGAATTAAAATTTAAAAACAAAAACACAGATGCCTAAGCCCAGTGCCAAACTTCTGATTACTTTGGTTTTAGATAAGGTCTTGGCATAGGCAAGAATAATGGATGCATGGCATTTTCTTCAGCTAATCCTCTGTAGATACTTTTTCTCTGTAGTGAGTTCACTATCTACACAACAGTAGATTTCAAAATGTATTTCCCCCAAAAAGAAAAATTATTTTCTTAATTGATATACATGTACCATTTTTAGTATCATCATATCCTAAATCAGAGCTAAAACTTTATCTGTTCACTGAACCAAGAAAACATAGTATAATTGGAGCTTAATATTATTTGCTTCATCTTCAACTCTATAAACAATATAGTGTTCATTCTTCCATTTTTAACTACAAAATAACTTTAAAATTGTCACAGGAAGTTGAGGATTAGATTAACACATATTTATAATATTTTTCCAGTATTTTTTTAGATTGCTTTTTAATTTATCACTGCTGCTACACGCACTCCAGAAGGATCTGGATATGAAAGTGAATGATTATTGCACATTTATATGCATATTTGGGAAAGGAAGCCATCTACAGGCCATCCCTATTTCGCAGGGTACTAATCTACATGGTGTGTAAAGCATCATTCTTATATCTGACTTGTGGGAGACATGAATGTGCTATGTATCGGTGGGCCAATATTACAAGGAAGCATATTTTAGGTCAGTAGGAAAAATAATGTTTTAAGGAAAAAAAAAAAGAGTGTTTTAAATAATAGAAGACTCTAATAGTGGAAAAAAGGTACCCTGGACCAGTGTTCTCAACTGGGAGACATTTTTGCCTCTAGCAGACATTTGGCCGTGTCTGGAGACATTTTGATTGTCAGTATTCCATGGGAGATGCGGTTACAAATATCTAGTGGGTAGAGGCCAATGGACGCTGCTAAACATTGTCCAATGCACAGGAAAGCCCAATGTTGATAGTTCTGCTTTTGAGAAACCCTGGTCCAGGGCCTAGACTTTGACCCTGAAAATGTTTAAGTGGAGTCTGTCTGAGGAGCTAGATGGTTTTGAGTAGTAGAGCCTTTCGTGTTACATAAACAACAACGATAATGATATGTTCCCGGTTAGGTGTTTGCTATTATGTTATTTCAGCAATTATATCATTTCATCCTCACAACAACACTAGGAATACATAATTCTTTCATTTTATGGATTTTCGTGATTATCAGGACTAGATAGAGAGCAGAGGTTTGTAAGAAGAAACAAAATGTCTTATTAGGAGGAGTTTCTGTGACTGTGTCTATTCCCTTTGTTTTGGTATGTTTCTTTCCTAGACTAGTCCATTTTCCTCCTTCCTGATAGTGCAGCAGCAGACAGAGAGATGGTGGGCTAGAGAAATAATGGTCCAAAGAAAATATTTTCTGACATTGGCATTCTTGGCCTAGCACCATGACACAGTGATGAGGTGGACAAGTCTTCAGGGAAACTCTAGAATTTCTACATAGCTGGTATGGAACAGATAGGTTCATACTGCCCATTTGTCCTGGAGTGGAATGTCCAGGTCACTTTTCCTTTAGTTGTATTCTCAGATAAATGGGCCTAGCTTCCTGCCCTCTATACCCACTTCCCTTTTTGTGAGGACAGGAGTGTCAGGGTCTAAATTAATAGTCTTCTCTCATTTTATTTCCAATTGGTGCCACAAGACATGGAGAGAAATAAAGAGATGGAGGTGGTACACGGTTGGAGCAGAGACCAGAACTCAGCTTGAAAAAATGAAAAGAGAAAAATAAAAGGATAAATCATTTCAACACACATTTACTAAGCACCTACTGAATACCAGTTTCTATGTTATGTCCTGGAGATGGATTCAAAAAAAGGAGTAGAATGAGGTATTATCCACAGGGAGTGTGGCAAAATCAATATTTTATGGATCTTATTCATCTCATTCATGTGAGTGACAGATGTATCATGATACATGTTCATTCTTTCACTCAGTAAACATTTGTGAATTCCTGGAAGGTGGCAAGTATAACCCGACAAACAAGATTATAGCCTAGAATGATGCAGGTGTAGTTGCTGCCTTCATAGAATTTATGATATGTGGTGGAGATAACATGAGAGGGGTAAACTCAGGGTGTAATAGGATCACAAAGATAAATCTTCAGTCTGAAGGTGGAGTATAAGGGGAAGCACAGGGCAGGCTACCTGGGGTAGATGTTGACCAATAATAAATTTTGGGTGTTAAGAAATAGTTACCTGGGTGAAGAAGACATGGAATGGAATTTCAGGCAGAGAAACTGCAATAAACAAATCATGGATGTGTGAAACAACATGGTGCCTGTGGGTAACTACTATGAGTTTAGAAATTGTAGAAGTCAAGAAAGGAAGTCAGAGAATGAAAGAAATAATAAAGATAGACTGAGGCCAAATTCTTGCCATGAATTAGAGAGAGAGAGATGATAAGTAAATAGATGGGTATGTAGATGGATGGGCGGATGGATGGATGGATGATAGATTGATTGTGATGGATTCAGTCATAGTAGAAGGAACAATGACGTGATTGAGGTAGGAAACCACACCTAAGGGTTTATTATTATGTTCTGATAAGTGACTACTGGATTGAAGCAGGGTTACTAATAACGGGAAGAGATAGGATTTCTAGAAATATCAAGGAAGTAAAATTCGCCACTTACATTGGTTGTGAGGAGGGGCACAATTGGACTTCCTCTCTCCCTTTCCTTCTGTTATATACCATTTCTTTTTTTCCCCTTATTACTTCATATTTTAAAGCAAAATAAGTTGACATTATAAAAATTGAAAGTGCTCTCACATTTTCTACCAACCTGACCCAGACATACATATATTTTGCAAACTTGAAAGTACTTTTTGGTCAGGAGTACTAATACACAGTTATTCCAATAGAATCACAAGGCAATGAACAGTTCTTTTTATAAATAGTCATGTGCAATATGCATTTAAATTAATAAATCCACATCTGTGATATTCATATCCCATATTGGAGTTTTTGACATTTAAAAAAATGCTACAACAATAAGAAAGCTTCAACTAGAGTGTGTGCAATATATTCAATTTTAGTTGAACATAAGTCTTGTGGGAAATCAGGCATCTCCAAAAATTTTCTTGTAGGTAATGGAAATAAAACGAGTCATCATTTTGAAATACATCAAACATGAACACATACTGTGAGTCCCAGGAAGGGGTGGGCATAATGAAACAGCCAGCATACATTAACCTATGGAACACTGCCTATGATAATTAGGTATTTCTATGATAGATACGTTTTTGGCAATGTTAAGGATCAAGTTGAGCCCGAACAGAACTGTACTAGTTTTGTTATTTAGTAAGTAACAGCCCATTTTTATAATTGTAAATATGTTCTAAAGTATAAAATGGCAATAAGTAAGGTACACAGTTTTTTTCCCCATGATACCTAAGCCTGTAATAATTAAGGACTCATTCCAGATACTACAAAAATAATTCTTATAGACTTGACAGGGAAAACCTTGAAAAGAGCAAAAGATTTGCTGAAGCTCCCTTTTATATTAATAATTTTCTGTTCATTCAGAGTAGTTTTAAGAAGAATAGCTATGAGTGTTATAGAAAGTATATAAAATAGAGGCTATATATAGGCTACCATATATGCTTTGTCTTTTTAGCATGTTAAATGCTTTGGACTCATTTTCTCTTCATCTTTCACTTGAAATATACATATTTTTTTGCTGTGATTATAATTACTTGAGAGCTATACATCTGACTTGTTTTAGCTATAACCAATATGATATAGTTCTGATTCTAATTACCAGATTCTAATCTTTTGGCTAGCCCCAAAAATTAGGCAGTGATTTTGGAATCCTACTAATAACGTTATGACAATAGATTTTGAAGTTTAAAAAACTCTATAACACTCTTGTCTCGTAATAACTCATAAATGTATTTCATGTGGTGAGTATCATTCATTTATTTAGTAATGTTTACTGAGCATGTGTAACGTGCCATTCATATATATTTTTCTTATAATTGATATGAAACAGATGTAGAGAGATTATGATTTTATCCAGCATGATGTTTTGGAGCAAAGATACGAAACAGCTGATGAAGAGCAGTGTCATTTTGATTTTCATGGGCTTAACACTGTGGCACACATTGAAGGGGATTAAGTACATGTATATACAATGCCTCGATGATCTCGAAGAACTTAGGATAGGTTTGGTCAAGGAGGCTTAACAGATAGAGTAACTAGATGATAATGTCAAGTAGTATTAAATAGTATGTAAGTGCATCCTGACTACTGAATGTCAAGAGAGAAGGCACATTCACATAATGGTGGTGGGGTTCCTAGGATTTCCTGAAAATATTGCCTCTCAACACTAGATCCATATTCTCTCATGGTAATTAGCTGGTTGTAATTGATGTATCCTTTAGACCAAGCACATGCTCCTCAGATTGCCCCAGTCTGCCCCACTCCTGGCTGTCTTTCTGACACCGAGGCTGAGCATCTGTGACTCTTGGTCATCAGGACTGCCTCTGTTTCTCTCATATGAAGCAGACTGTTTCCTCTACTTGTGCTTCCACTAAAAGTGAGAAGGAATTTAAGAATCTGAGAGATCATTGTGTTTTAGATTAAAATGAGAGCCAGTTTCTAGGGAGAAATGAAAGAATAATCCTACATGCTTCATATAAAAAAAAAACATGGTTTTATCTAACTTATGTTGTCCTTTTCACTCTTAGGTACCTTGTCCCTACAGACATTCAATTTTACAGCTGCTGAGGTAGGAAAAGATCCTGGGATTCCAGGTAATTGGAAAGATTTTATGTGCAGAATGTAAGCTGAGCATGACCTTGATGAATGAGGCAGGCAGGCTATGCAGAAGGCTCCAGTTATGCAGAAGAATACAGACATAGTAAAGCAGGAGATTGAACATGTGAAAGCCTTGGCAGTGAAGCAACTCGAGTGCCATGCTTGTTTGTAGAAAGACTCATCTAGCACGGATAGGTGATTCATAATACACAGTAGCAGCCACTATAGTTGACTTCTTAGGGAATATGGATCAAGGTTAGATGGTCTCAAAGATCACAAAGCAGAGATGGAACCTGAAATTCCAGCCATTAAGAAATGACTCAATACATGAGCAGTGAAGTGATTTGATGAGCATGGCATTTGTAGAAGACCATGCTGGACCACTAATGGGATAAATTAGACAGGGACTGACATAATAAGGGGATCCTCACAGTCTGGAGATTACTGGATTAGTTTAGATGCGATGCGATGATTTGTGTTATCTGGGAGGAACATGTAGAGAAAGGAGCAATGAGGATGAGTACAGAGCAATGCATCTGGTCAGTGCCTCAAATTTGTTAACAGGAAAGAGGAGATGGAAAGCAAGCAAAGGAGATAGAGAATTTTGGAGAAGAGAATTTGGAAAATAAGGTCAGGCTGTTGTCAAGGTAGCCAAGAGAGGAGTGGATTTTAAGCAAGGGAGATGTGTTCAATAGCGTGAACGTATTTCAGACAGGTCAAGGGTGAAGATACAATTAAATGTGTCCTTGTACATTTGAAGTCACATCTTGTGGGCAATTTCTCCTAGAGGGTAAATAACAACCAGTGTACTGGTCAGGCTTTCTCAGAAGTGCAATAATCCTTTCAAGTCACTGAGCTAACTCTTTCTTCATTGTGTTAGTCATGGACCAAAAGAAGCCTATTAACCTAAAAGGTTAATCTGCTTTAAGAGTTCTTTCCCAGCTGCATTACATAAAGCATATATTGATGAAATAAAGGGGCCTTTTGGAACAGTACAGAAATGCAAGGCAAATTAAGGAAGTGAGAGTTCACTGTGCTTTGATACTACCAGGGGAGGTTCACTTGAAAATGTGGGTTTGGGACAGGATTTTGAAAGATGGGTACAAAATGAAAAAAGCTGTGAAAGGGTAGTTCTCATTACCTGTGTTTGATTTAAGTTTGTGGTGAGGGAAGACAAGGAGAATTTTAAAACAAAGCTATATTATTACTTTTCCCTGGTAGTTTTTGCTGCTATTGGCATTTTGGTTTTATCTATAGAAGTTGAGAGTGGTTTTATTTATTCTTTTTACTTGGCTTAACAATCATGAAATTTAACTCCCACCAGCATGCATAGAATCTTGTGCTGACTTTTTCCTCAAGAGGAGGGGTAATTTTATACCCTAATGACTATCCTGTGCTTTCCATTACGAGAGCCATTAGTCACATGTGGTTATTAAAATTAAAATTAATTAAGGTTGATAAAATATAAAATTCATTTCTCCAGTTACACTAGCCGCGGGTACTTCGTAGGCTAGCGACTACTGTAGTGGACGTCATAGGATGGTATTAGACGTGTGAACATTTCCATCATCCTATTGAAGAGCACAGAGAAACCAATAACATCATTGGTTGAAGATGGTTGATTTTGCTTGTAAGAACAAACTTGTAAGAATTGAGGTATGGGAATCATTTTTGTACTGAGACTCTAGCTGGTTTATATAATAATCGATGTGTTTATCAACTCAACCCTTATGTACTGAGAGCGCACTCTGCATCAGGCACTGGGCTTGACTTTGGGAATACAATAGCTAATCCGGAACAGATACGTCCATGTCTTTCAGGGCACTGTGGGTCTAATGAGAGAGACACAGTTTAATCAAGCTATCACTCAAACAAATGTGAAATTACAATTATAGTGTAAAAAAGAGAAATAAATGGTTTTGTGAGAGGATAGCTGTTTGTCCTAAACATCTAGTCAAGAAATTCTTCCCTGTGGCTATGAGATGAAATCTGAAGGTCAGGTAGCGCTTGCCTAGATGTGGGAGAATGGTATAGTGGCAGGACAGGAGAGGTAAGGAGGAGATATTTTAAGCAGAGAAAACATTATATATAAAGTCTTCATAGAGGAAGAGAGAGAAAGGCACATTCAAAAAGCTGAAAGGGGGCCTATGACTGCTTCTTCGACTTTAATCTTCTAAAAGTTGGTCTCAACAGTGCACATAGTTTAAATTGAGCATCCCATTCAGTGTAGTAAGAACTGTTTGATTTTAAGCCAAGATTAGGATACTAGATATTAGAACTTTATATATCAGCGGTAGATGATAAGTAAAATAGTCATCGTTGATTCATTATTTGAATAAATAGGCACTTCCTTAGCAACATTCTTGATCCATAAATTATTTGAAGAAATGGACACTTCTTAGCTATTAATCACTTTCTCCACTAAGGCTTTTTCTCATCGTGTTCACCTCTTTAACCATTCTTGGCCTAAATCAGTCTCCCTACAAAAGATAATCCAGTTTCAAGTCCTGTTAAATTAATACCATCATCAATGAGGAAATAACCCACGTGGAATACACTCTGATGTGGAAAAACACATTTATACTAATAATGCAAAAGCTGTACTGTGAAATTAGGGCATAATACCAGAATCACTGAGGTTAACCTGCTATTCTGTGTAGTGAAAAGTCACGAAGATGTAGTGTACTACAAGCCCATCAATACAGTGCTTCCATGGCTGCTCAGACAAATCAGATGGAGCTCTTGGTAAAGAGTAAAGGTGACATTGGGACTTGTTCAAAGCAAAACTAAGTTGTGTTGTACCAGTTGCTCGCAAAACAGCCTTCTAAAGAGTGAAGTGATTTTCAGATGCTCAGTTACTGGGATTGAATTAACATGACACTGCACAATCCTCTGTGACGTGCAGTCCATCCTTTCTTGAGGTAGAAAAACACAGTTGGCATGGTAAATTTTAAGACTGCTTTGAGATTCAAATAACATAACCAAGTTTTTTGTGTATGGTGTTATTGAAGAGACCATTTTCTACTCTAGAAATGCTGCATGTCCGAACTGTAATGCACTCAAGGAATCTGTCTTGAAAAGTATCTCAGCTTTACCAGTCCTCCCCTCTACTTCTGGATTCCCCTTAAACAGCTTCATCAGGTAGTTGTGCTCTACTTGAAAACTCTGTTCCCACCCTCAACGGCATCAGTGTTGGGACCATGAGTAAATGAATTAGCAAATGAGCAGGCTACATACATGTAGTCTGTAACTTTAGTATGTAGGGGATGAGTAAAATATATATTTTGCTTTAAACATACAGTATTTTGCATAAAGGCATAACTATTGCATCACATTTTAGGGTGTTCTGTCTCTCTCTTTTTTTTTTTTTTTCCAGTTTATCCTCTAATTCCCCTATCCTCCCTCTGTCCCTTTATCTACCATGCTCTACCAGGGAAGTCATACCAACAACTTAATGTATGTCATCCCAATTTAATTGTCTACATATATGGTTGTGTATATTTGTGTGTATTTTTGTATATATTTATGTCTGCATGCATTGGTTATTGTTTAATATAAATGACATTATATTACATTCAATTTTTAGTGTTCTTTCTTATAACTTACTTTTGTTGACTCTATGAGATAACAAGAAAAAATTCTAATCCCTGTTTCACATAACAGTATTTACTGACCATGAAAATGTAGGGAATTTGTTTCATTTATATTAATATGGTAGGTTATTCTTATAATATAAACATTCTTATGGTAGGGATTCTTATAAACTCCTTTTGGTACAGCACATCAACATGCTTGATAAGACGCTATAGAGGTATCTTTTTCACACATCGATAAGCTGATAACAAAATAAAGTAGATTACTCAGAGGCCAGAAATTTCCTGTTTCTGGGTGACTTCAAGCCTGAATTTTAATGAGTCACATTCATAGAAGGCATAAAGTCAGAGCCTTGTGCCTGAAGAAAAGAAAGCCTGTGTCACAGACTCCGGAAGAAAGCCAAGTCCCCAAGAAGGTGATGTACTTACAGAGTAATGCTAGAAAAAATTATGTCCCTCAGCAGTAGGCTGTGGAGAGGTATGTATATCTTGGCAATATCTTCCCTGATAATTCCTAGAGAAAAGTCAGGAAACACTTAATTTCAGGAAATGCTTATTATTTGTGTAAATGCAAGCAAAAAAAAATAGTTTTAAGTACTTACTGATTGAAAATCATGAACATTGACAGAAACAAATTGTTTCTTTGAAAATACACCAATGACCGAAAATTCTTCAAAAAATTTTTACGACCAATCTTCCAACAAATATGAATTCACAAATAAATAGGTAAACAAATGACAAGGAACACTCTGAAAGTTAGCCAATACAATGGATCAATCTCACAGAAAGTGTAGCTAGTTGACTTTTCAGTACAAAATATACGCTAAATGTGTTTAATCTTTTTCAAGATGTGAAAGTGGTATGTAAGAAGGAGTAAATCTTACATTATGAAAAATGACCGGAAATGTTAGATCAGAAAATAAATGACTTCTTTTATTGTTCTTAGTATGGCTTAAAAACTATAATAACTAAAACAAAAGGGATGTGTTAAACATAAGATTAAACACAGTTGGAGGAAGAATTTATAAACCAGAAGAAATATCTGATTTAGCCAGGGTAGATTTAAAGATAAAAAGATAAATATGAAAGGAGAATAGATATAGAGATGGCAGAATAGCAAGTTCCAAAATAGGTCAGTTGGAGTTCCAGAAGAAGGTAATGGAGATAGCACCATATTCAAAAATAAATTGTCAAGATTTTAATGAGACACATCAATTCCTTTTTAAAAAAAAAATTTTTAAATTCAACTTCATTAACATATACTGTATTATTGGTTTCAGAGGTAGAATTTATTTTTTTAAAGATTTTATTTATTTGCCAGAGAGAGCACACACAAGCAGGGGGACGGGCAGGCACTGGGAGAAGCAGACTCCTTGCTGAGCAAGGAGCCTGATGTGGGACTTGATCCCAGGACCCTGGGGTCATGACCTGAGCCGAAGACAGACGCTTAAGGACTGAGCCACCCAGGCATACCACAGAGGTAGAATTTAGTGATTCATCAGTTGCATACAACACCCAGTGTTCATTACTTCAAGTGCCCTCCTTAATGCCCAACACCCATTTACCCTATCCCCCACCTACCTCCCCTTCCGGCAACCCTCAGTTTGTTTCCTGTAGTTAAGAGTCTCTTATGGTTTGCCTCCCTCTATGTTTTTATTTTATTTTATTTTTCCTTCTCTTCTCCTACGTTCGTCTGTTTTGTTTCTTAAATTGCACATGGGAGTGAAATCCTATGGTATTTGTCTTTCTCTGACTGACTTATTTTGCTTAGCATTGCAAATGGCAAGATTTCATTCTCTTTGATGATTGAGTAATATTCCATTATACACACACACACACACACACACACACACACACACACACACACCATATCTTCTGTATCCATCCATCTGTTGTGGACATCTGGGCTCCTTCAGTATTTTGACTATTGTGGACATAGCTGCTATAAACACTTGGGTGCAGACACATCAATTCTTAAATTCCACAAATTCCATATTATTGCACAGGATAAATAAAAATAAATCCATACTGAGACAACTAAGAGTGAAATTGTAGTATACTAAAGTAAAAAAATCTAAAAAACTATTTAAAGAATTCTGATAAAAGAGACAAATGATGACTTAAAAAGAACTAAAATGAACTGAAAATGCACTTTTTAAAAGCAAATGTGAAAGTGAGATGACAGTGTAATACTGCCAAGGTTCTGTGAGAAAATTAGTGTCAAACTATAATTGCATATCCAGTGAAGGACGCCATTAGGAGCCAGTGCAAAATAAAAACATTTTCAGAGAAATAGTAATAATAAACGCTTGTTACAAATGGAGCCTCACCCAAGGAACATTTAAAGAATACATTTCAGTAAGAAGGGAATAAACTACAGGGAAGAGTTGAGATCCACGGAGGAATGAAAACTAAAAAAAAAGGGGGGGTTATGTCCAATTAATATAAACAAACCGACGTAGAACAATGACGTTACTGTCAGTTTCCTGGATTTCAGTATTGAAGATTGCACCAATTATTTTGGAAACTAACCAGAGCTGATGGATGATTAATATATATCAAAACTTGTGATAGAACTAAAGCAATATTTACATGAAAATTTACTGTTCTAATGCTAATATTAACAAAGAAAAACAAAAATGAACAAAGTAGATATCCATCTTAATAGAAATAAAGAGTAAAAGAACAATTGCAGTGTTATCTTAAAGATCATAAGTTAATGAAAAATAGCGATATAGAGAAGAAAAGCAAAGCTAAATGTCCTTTGAAATGTTTAATACAATTGACAAACTTACCAGATGTATCAAAGAGGAAGGAAGGAAGAAAGAAAGAAAGAAGCAGTATCAGAAATAATAGGCATGTACAGAAACATCAATAATAAAAATGGTAAAAATAAGAGACTGTGGAGTCTCCTTATTGGAAGACAAATTACTTATGGACCTGTCCATTTCTTTTTTTTGTTGTTGTTATTTTTATAATGATTTTTTATTATATTATGTTAGTCACCATACAGTACATCCCCAGTTTCCGATGTAAGGCTCGATGATTCATTAGTTGTGTATAACACCCAGTGCACCATGCAATACGTGCCCTCCTTACTACCCATCACCGGCCTATCCCATTCCCCCACCCCCCTCCCCTCTGAGGCCCTCAGTTTGTTTCTCATAGTCCATAGTCTCTCATGTTTCAATCCCCCTTCTGATTACCCCCCCTTTCTTTTTTTTTTTTTTATGGTGTATATTCTTCATTTTAGTGCATATACAATATATACATATCTTTATACTTGAAACCTAGGCATACATTTTAAGTATAACTGAGATCATATCATATGAAGCTTTCTTTTTTTTTTTTTAAATGATTTTTTATTATATTATGTTAGTCACCGTACAGTACATCCCCGGTTTCCGATGTAAGGCTCGATGATTCATTAGTTGTGTATAACACCCAGTGCACCATGCAATACGTGCCCTCCTTACTAACCATCACTAGCCTATCCCATTCCCCCACCCCCCTCCCCTCTGAGGCCCTCAGTTTGTTTCTCAGAGTCCATAGTCTCTCATGTTTCATTCCCCCTTCTGATTACCCCCCCTTTCTTTATCCCTTTCTTCCCCTACCGATCATCCTAGTTCTTATGTTCCATAGATGAGAGAAATCATATGATAGTTGTCTTTCTCTGCTTGACTTATTTCACTTAGCATTATCTCCTCCAGTGCCGTCCATGTTGTAGCAAATGTTGAGAACTCATTCTTTCTGATAGCTGAGTAATATTCCATTGTATATATGGACCACAGCTTCTTAATCCAGTCATCTGTTGAAGGGCATCTCGGCTCCTTCCACGATTTAGCTATTGTGGACATTGCTGCTATGAACATTGGGGTGCACATGGCCCTTCTCTTCACTACGTCTGTATCTTTGGGGTAAACACTCAGTAGTGCAATGGCTAGATCATAGGGTAGCTCTATTTTTAACTTTTTAAGGGACCTCCACACTGTTTTCCAGAGTGGCTGTACCAACTTGCATTCCCACCAACAATGTAGGAGGGATCCCCTTTCTCCACATCCTCTCCAACAATTGTTGTTTCTTGCCTTGTCTATTTTTGCCATTCTAACTGGCGTAAGGTGGTATCTCAGTGTGGTTTTGATTTGAATTTCCTTGATGGCTAATGATTTTGAACATTTTTTCATGTGTTTGTTAGCCATTTGTATGTCTTCATTGGAAAAGTGTCTGTTCATATCTTCCGCCCATTTTTTGATTTGTTTATTTGTTTCTCGTGTATTGAGTTTGAGAAGTTCTTTGTAGATCTTGGATACCAGTCCTTTATCTGTAGTGTCATTTGCAAATATATTCTCCCATTCCGTGGGCTGCCTCTTAGTTTTTCTGACTGTTTCCTTGGCTGTGCAGAAACTTTTAATCTTGATGAAGTCCCATAAATTCATTTTATCTTTTGTTTCTCTTGCCTTTGGGGATGTATCATGAAAAAGGTTGCTTTGGCCGATGTCGTAGAGGTTGCTGCCTATGTTCTCCTCTAGAATTTTGATGGATTCCTGTCTCACATCGAAGTCTTTCATCCATTTGAAGTTTATTTTTGTGTGTGGTGTGAGATAGTGGTCAAGTTTCATTCTTTTGCATGTAGCTGTCCAATTTTCCCAGCACCATTTATTGAAGAGACTGTCTTTTTCCCACCAGATGCTTTTTCCTGCTTTATCAAATATTAGTTGCCCAAAGAGCCGAGGGTCCATTTCTGGGCTCCCTATTCTGTTCCATTGGTCTGTGTGTCTGTTTTTGTGCCAGTACCATGCTGTCTTTGTGATCACAGCTTTGTAGTACAGCTCGAAATCCGGCATTGTGATGCCCCCAGCTTTGTTTTTCCTTTTCAACAGTTCCTTGGAGATTCGGGGCATTTTCTGTTTCCACACAAATTTAAGGACTATTTGTTCCAGTTCTTTGAGGACCTGTCCATTTCTGCATTACTTGCAAGCAAAGGAACAGAGTTAGCTCCAGACTATCATTTTTTTTTTTTTAGAAAAGTTTTAGTTCACAGAAGAATTAAGCAGACAGTACAGAAACGTCCATTATGTTCTCCCTCTTCGCACAGTTTTCTTTAAACATTTTGTATGTGAGTGGTACATTTTTTTACAATGAAAGAATGAATATTAATACATTGTTATCAACTGAAGTACATAGTTTATTTTAAGGTTCACTCTTTGTATTATCAAGATCTAGCCTGAAGTAGATTCCACATATGTAACATTTGATTAATTGAAAATCTTTTGGTGTGTTCTTTCAACCACTATTGGATTTTCCTGTTACTGAAATCACAGACCCACTTTTCCTTCTCACTAATATCCTGACAAACTTTCCGTATCTAGAAATGCATAGACATTTTCCTTAAAAACAACAATGTCATTAACATACCTGAGAAATAATAACAGTGTTTGGACATTTTTAAAAATTCTTCAAACACTTATTAGCTGTAATAGAATGGAAAAGGAACAAATCCACCAAAATATTGTAAATACTGCTTGCCTCAGCATTACTGAATAATAGTACTTTTATGTTGAATAATACTTGTTGCCTATACATCTCTATTTTTTCTGTCAATTTCCCATTTTCACAGGAAACACATTGTTTCTTTCCCTTTTGGAAATAAAATCTGTTTGTCCCAGATGGATCTCAGAATGTGTGTGATGGGAGTAGGAGTAGAAGTAGGGGAAGGAGGAGAGAGACAGTGAGAATCTCACTAGGCATAAGGAAATGACAGTTAGGGTGAGGAAGGATTTTTTAAAAAATAGTTTGATATATTATTGTTATATGCATCTTTTAACAATTGAAATTATGTCATTGGGTAATAGGATACAATTTTCTCTCATATCATATTTCATGTTTCATCTTTTGCCATTTACATGCTTGAAGGTCACAGACATGGTAAAAAATATTAAATGGAAATTAAAACTATTTTTCTGCAGATCATTTAAGCTAATGAAAATGCTGCTTGGATTAGTTTTGGAAGCACTGATCGATTGAAATTTGAAGCACTTTATTACTTTGTGATTTACAGTTCATTCTTTCTACAACCATTATTGCTCATGGTTATTTACTTTGCCGGTGATAATGTTCTTGGATGAAAGATGTTTGATTTTAATCCGAATCCCTCTTCTTTCAAATTTATATATCAATCAGAAGGCTTTATTAGCATCAGGGTTTAAGGGCAGCAGACACTTTTTCTCATTGTTTTTAAACTTTCATTTAAAAGTTTTTAGGTAAATGCATTTAAATAATTTATACCCCTAATTAAAATTTTATAAATGTTTTTGCAATACTTTCAATTTATTTTTACATACATGTGAATTACTTTCAACATATTACCCAAAAATTTGACCAAAGTTTTTAAAAAAACATTTTTTTTCTGAGTTACCATCATGAGTTTACACATCAGGTTCAAACTCTTCACAAACTGCCTTTGCATGAAAAATTAATTCTTACCTTCATCCATGTTTGAGCTCTAGGTGCATGTTTCACGGTGCTTTTTAAAAGTAACCCAAATCATTTTGTAATATATGTTGGTCTTTTTGAAAGATTGCCCTTTAATTTTGTGAACCAGTGTCTTTCAGTGTAGTGTCCTCCTAATCAGAACACGAAACATCATGTAAAATATCACCTCTCCTCCTGTCAGTGAAATCTGGAATACAGCGATGGCTGTGTGGCTGCCGTAGTTAGTTTCCTGAATGCTCCTACCAACATTCCCATGACCCTTGGAAGCAGAAAATTGAGTTTACCACTGAGTTGCCAACATGTTCTCAATCCCAAAGGATTGTTCCTTTCGTAGAAGTGATTTAATTTTATAATTCGATCGTTGCATTACTAATCGATGGCTAATTGATCCTTTACATCCTTTTGCCTACCTCTTCTCTCATAGTTAAGAGTCTTGTCTACTCTGGATTTTGGTTAAATTCAGTTGTGATGTATAGTATCTCATTTCTCCAAATTTAAATCCTAATCCTAAGAAAAACCTGAAAATAGGGGCGCCTGGGTGGCACAGCGGTTAAGCGTCTGCCTTCGGCTCAGGGCGTGATCCTGGCGTTGTGGGATCGAGCCCCACATCAGGCTCCTCTGCTATGAGCCTGCTTCTTCCTCTCCCACTCCCTCTGCCTGTGTTCCCTCTCTCGCTGGCTGTCTCTGTCTCTGTCGAATAAATAAAAAACAATCTTTAAAAAAAAAAAAAAAGAAAAAGAAAATCCTGAAAATAGATCATGGCATTTGGTTTAATTCCAGAACCTCTGAATATCCAATTAATAATATCCTTTAGAAGATAGAATTTTTGCTAAATGCATGAAATTTCATGATGTATTTTTGTATTCGGTTATAAAAATCCTGTTCTGGGTTTGTGAAAAAAAACTATAGCAGTGAGTCCAAATTTTCTACAAAGCACATCAGTAAACCAGGTATATTGCTCCTCTTAAAATAAACTGCATAGATGTTTGAGTACTTAAATTCTTATTTCTGGTCAGCAGGGCACAAAAAATGTTGTGCTTCAGTCATGTTCTGAAGATCAAATATTAAATAAAACACCTTTTGAAAAGGCAACTTGCAACTAAATATAAATAAAATGCAACAAACCTTTCACTCATGTAAAAACTGGTGCAGTTACCTCTTGAGCAAACGTTTGGGCAAAAAAGAGGTTTGTTGTATCTGAGGAAATTGGCCTGATGCCTGAGCTAGCAGACCAAGTCGCCAAGGAATTGAATACTGCCTTTGGCTGACATATCAAGCATTGAATAAAAAAAAAAAAAATAGTTTAATCAACCTTAGCGGAAGAAAAAAATGCAGCTTCTCTAGACACTAAAAAAAAAGAAAAATCATCTATTAACTCTGCCCTCCTTGAACACTGTGAGAACTCTGCATCTATCACAGAGGCTGTGTGCTGGAATGTGGCCATTGAAAGGGAATTGATTTGTACACTCAGTTCAAATGTATCCTTATCTTCAGGGCCTTCTACCATGTTGCTTCTCCTTACATCTTTTCATTCTGCACATTCCTGGGATCAAACACTTCTTACACTGGTCGTCTAGCATTGCTTCTAATATCCTCAAACCTCCCTCTACCATATCTACAAGTAGAAAGCGTGGGTAATTAGCGCCAGTGCAAATGCTAAGCCATGTAGCCTGAATCAAGCACATTGCCTGAATTGTGTGTGCTTGTAGTTCATGTTTGAAAGCCCAAAGTGAGTATCAAAGCAATGCCCAATTTCTGTTAGAGAAGTCGCCAAGATCACAAATGTGGGAATGTGACAATGTCACAAATCGGTGCTCTAAGTCAGCAATAATCAAACTCGAGATTTCTAGTATCCTGATGTTATGCAATTAATTTGTCCACAATATATCTTTTTGTTTGTTTCTTTAGCTCTCCTTTTCTTGTAGCATGATTTCATCCATCCCAAGTTTTACACTGAGAAATTATCTGGTGTTTGGAGCTAAGTGGAAGGTGTTTTGGGAAGTGCCAAGGAAGTTAAACCAAGTTTGTAAATCTCCCTTGAATTAGGAAGGGGATACTGGAGTTATTAGACTTGAGTTCTTAGCCACATACAAGGTAGGAGAAGGTCCTCCGGTATCATTTTCTGCTTCTAATTTAACCACTCAGTATCTGCATGTATCCCTTCTGGTATCATTTCTTAAGTTTTCTTCATGTTCTATATATCAGTTTTCTATGGTTGCTGTAACAAATCACCTTTATCTTGGTGACTTAAAACAATAAACATTTATTCTCTGACAGTATAGGAGGTGAGAAATTCAAAATCACTTTCTCTAGGTATGATGGTTGTATGTGTGTGTCATCTTGACTGGCCATGGGGTGCCCAGATATTTGGTCAACCAGCATTCTCAGTGTTTCTGTGAGGGTGTTAGGACAACCGTAACATTTATCAGAAGATTTAGTGAATCGGATTGCCCTCCATAATGTGAGTGGACCTCATCCAAACAGTTAAAGACCTGAATAGAACAAAATGTACTGACCCTTTCCTGAGTAAGGGAGAATTTTTTTTTTTTTTCTGCCCAGTGGCCTTATTTAAACTGGGATATTGGCTATTCTCCTACCTTTGGACTTAAATGGAAACATCAACTCTTCCTGGATCTTGAGCCTACTGACCTTTGGACTGAAACTATATAAGATTTCCTTGTTCTTAGGCCTTTGGACTCAGACTGAAACTAAACCATCACTTCGTGAGTCTCCAACTTGCCAACCCACCCTGCCCATCTTGGGACTCCTGTAACTGCATGAACTAATTCCTTATAATAGGTCACATATATGATATCATATATGAAATAATATATATGAAATATATATCATATATGAAATACACACACGTGTAGAGTTGACCCATGAACAACACAAGGGTTAAGGGTGCCAACCCCAATGCAGCTGAAAATCTACATATAACTTGACTCTGCAGAAACTTAACTACTAATAGCCTACTTTTTTTTTTTTTTTTAGGATCTATTTATTTATTTATTTGACAGAGAGAGAGAGAGAACACAAACATGGGGGAGCTGGAGAGGGAGAAGCAGGCTCCCTGCTGAGCAGAGAGCCCGATGTGGGGCTCAATCCCAGGACCCTGGGATCATGACCTGAGCTGAAGGCAGCCCGATGTGGGGCTCAATCCCAGGACCCTGGGATCATGACCTCAGCATGAAGGCAGCCACTTAACCGACTGAGCCACCCAGGCGCCCCTAATAGCCTACTTTTGACCAGAAGCCTTACTAATAACACAAACAATCGATTAATACATATTTTATATGTTATATTTATTAGAGATTATTTTCTTATAATAAGGTAAGCTAGAGGAAAGAAAATGTTTTTGAAAAAATCTTAAGGAACAGAAAATACATTTATAGTACTGTGCTGTATTTATTGAAAAAAATCTGCTTGTAAATGGTTTCACATGGTTCAAACCTGTGTTGTTCAAAGGATATATATATATATATATATCTCACTATTTATATCTTTATCTCTGTCACTACCTATATCTATGCATCCTGTTGGTAGTGTTTCTCTGGGGAACACTGAGCAATACACTGGGTTTAGGGAAGAATCTGTACTGCCTTTTCCAGCTTCTAAAACTCCATTCCCTGCATTCCTTGGCCCATAGTTCCTTCTACCATCTCCCACTGCTTCAGGAGGAAGCAATGTGGTACCTTGCTTAAGCTGTAACATTGCCTTCTTGAGTCAAAACTCCTTCTGCCTTCTTCTTATAAATTTAGGACCACTGGCTAATCCACGATTATCTCCCCATCTCAAAATCCTTAATTTAATCACATCTACAATGTCTCTTTGTCTTGTAAGCTGACTTTCACAGCTTCATGGATTAGGACCTGAATATCTTTGGGAGCCATTTTTCAACATAACACATTCTACTGTGCTATTTTTTTTTTAAGATTATACTGATTATGGGTGATAGAAATCCAGTTAGAGTTTGCTTAATGAAAAAAAGGAGATTGATTATAAGGAGCTGGGAAGCCATAAGTAGCTAAGTCCCTGGGATAGAGCTGGGAATAACTAAATTCAGAGGTGAACAATATTAGAGCCCTTCATCTTTTCTCCTTGTTCCTTCATAAACATCCATATATCTTTTTAATAACTTCTCCCTCTCTCTCTCTCTCTCCTCCTTATTCTCTCTTTGTCTCTCTGTATCATTCTTTTTCTCTCTCTTTTTCTCTGTCTCTCATTCTGTCTCTGTCTCTGTCTCTCTCTCTGTGTGTAGACTTTCTCTAGTCTTCTGACCCTCAGGTTAGCAATTTTCCTGAGGTTGGCTGCGTGTTGGGAACATGGATGCTGACAAACTGACATACATGTCCCTGATCCAAAATTCAAAAATGTAGAGAAGACGTTTTTAATTAGCTCAATCCGTGTGGTAGGTCTTGGGGCAGTGAACTCAAGCATCAGAATAAGGTCCGATTTAGCAAGATTGGGCCCTCTTCAACCATTTGAATAAGTGAGAAGAACAGAAATGTCAGTGACTGGAAAAGTGGCAAAGTTGTCACTGGGAAGTCAATTCAGCAGGTATCCTCTGCAATTTATTCTTGGGGGGGAAATTTTTTTTAGGGGTCAGGGTAGGGATAACACTTTGCAAAAATAAGATTTCATATGAAATTATTCCTTAACTATAAAATAGGTAAGCATTATCTTTTTTTATAGATGAGGAAATTAAAATTCAGAAATGTTGCATAACTTATAAAAGTTGGCTAACACAGGTCTCCTAGTTTTAAGATTATTATTCCTTTCTTCAGGTAACTGCCTTCCAGTTGAAATAACAGTAAACTAAGAGTTAGGCAGCCTGGGCTTATATTTTGTCTTTGCTATGTTCTAGAAGTTATCCTGAAAAAGTTACTTAAATTCCCCCTACTTGAGTTTCCTCTAAAATAGGGATAAAAATAGCTTATGCCTAGGGCCATGTTCTGAAGTATAAATGAAATAATTTAAGTCTTTGTATAGTTGGTATTAAAAAAAAGTAAATAAATGGCAGGTAATTTTTCTCTGATTATTTGATAGAGTGTGGAACTGTTCTATTTTACAAAGGATTGTAGTAGAGTTTGTTACTAGCTTAGGTTAGTATTCACTGAGAATTGAAAGCAGATTAAAACTTTCCCTTTGAGTGTCAGTGGATTTTAGTACTGCTACTTATTGGCAGAAGTGAGCATTTTCCAGGAAGAGTTTTTCTAGGGGTTGAGGTGGGCACAGAATATCCCAAAGGACCTGAAGTTCTGGATGGAAATCCAGAGCAAACTGATAAGACTGATAAATACTTAAACTGTCTCTCAAGTGGAATTTCTTCAATGAACTTTTCTTGCCAGGAGGGAAAGGCAGCCTCTCCATGTAATAGAACCATTGGCAGTAATGATCGGAAAGCAAACTGGTGTACTGGGAATAAGAATACGAGAACGGGTGTCTTAGGCATTATTATAAGAAGATGATGTGGATAATGTTCTATTAACGGTTCCAAAATGCATGATTCTTTATTTAATGGAAATTTTAAAATGGCAAGGAGATGTTTCTCTACAAAATAGATTGTTAGGCTCATTGCTTAGTGTTAATGTTTCCCTCTGCTCTCTTTGTGGCGTGTGCTCATTGGATAGATAAACTGAGAAGTTTAAGAATAACCGTGGATGTGGAACTAGTTAATATACATTAGGTTGGGTAAGCTTGTGGGAAATATTCTATAAAATGGTAAAGATTAAAATTACTGGAAGACGTGGAAGTTTATCCTCTACGGTTCACATAGTAGCACAACTAGTAGCCTTTAAAAAGCTTTTTAATTTTGTTACATGTTTCCTTTGATTTTTTTCTTATACATTTAAATAACACTTTTTTTTTCTCTCAAGGGCAATTATAATTGTTTTTTAATTAAATATGCCAGCTATGTTTTCTTATCTAGTGGATTTCAGCCAGTTCAAATTATATGCATTCTATAGAGAAAAGTAAATAAGAAGTCTTGAGGAAAGGTTTTAAAGATTTTCTTATTAGTTAAATCATTAAATAAAAGGAAAGAGAATAAATCCAATCAAAATTATGTAAAAAATATTATCAGTAATTGTATAAGTTTTTAAAAGTTGGAACTTAAGGAAGGTACTTGATAGATTCATGAACTTAGAATATTGAAAAAATTACATTAATTAGATTCTTAAAATATCTAGTGGATAAAATATAAAATAAATTAACATGGAAAAATCTTAATTATCTATTATTTGAGATCTTGAAGTTAAAATAGTTAAAGTGACTTTCTTCACTTTCATTTAACTGGTTTGTTCTCTCGGAGCCAATAAATCTTTAGAAAATAAAAAATAAATAAATAAAAATGTGTTAATGCATTGAGGCATCCAGCCATTTTATATTCTACTGGTTGAAATACCATATACAGTGACTCATTATGTCAGCTTTTAAGAAATGCTGCTAGAACTTTTAGTCCCAGAAGAGATGGAGTAAATACATTACGCCTTATCCTTCCTGCTAATTATAGCTGAGAATCCTGAGCACAATACACAAGGCAAACCTGAGAAGGTTTGCTTATAAACCTTCCAAAAGGTAAAGAGAAGATGGCAGACTAGCCTTGGGACTTGAGGAATGACCAAGTGGCTTGTTCTCTGGAATTTTTGTTGTTTCCTTGATAATCATAGCTTGGGAACTCGCAGAGCCCACAACCCAGAATCAATCACTTGTAGATGCAGACAAAAAAATCCCAAGTAAAAGCTGTTCTCCCATGTCAAATGAAGAGGAAAAAGGCAGCCTGAAGAACAGATGCCTTTCAACTAAACCTCTCCTGCTTTGGGCCACAGTGCCCTTCCCTCTCACACACTGGGTCTATGGAGAATACAGGGCAGAGCTATCTCCACTATCCCTGTCATTACCTTTCTGTTCTGTGTTCAGAAAAACTTGTTCGCCATACCTGTCTTCTTGTCTTAACTAAACTCTCATTTATCCCATCCAATGAAATTTTTCTTTCATTAGCTATGTTTTTAATTTTTTAATAGTGTCTTTATTAAAAGACCTGTACCTTTTTTTATAGATATACAATATCCTGCTTTCATTGTAAAACTTACACTTCTTTTATCTCTTTGAAATAGCCAGGTACATAGATTTAAGGTAGTTTGTGATTTTTGTCTATGAGCTTGTCTTCAGCAAGAATTCATTTTATGTGTTTTCATTATACATGTCTGGTGTGTGGAATCATACCTATAGCACTCTTCAGAGTTCCAGACCACTATTTATTTTAGTTTCTAATTCATGGCAATTTAGTCCAGGAAGATGCCCTAGATCTAATCAAGGATTTAGTTGATCAAGGTTGTTGTGTCTCAGTGAAAACCCTGAGACCCCTCCTCCCTGGTGGGCTCTGAAGTCCAATGATTGTCTTCTCAGCATGGTGAGACTGGTTATATTACACTTTTGTTTTTGAACCATTGTTTCTTTATCTCTCTTTCTCTGTCATTCACCCCCCTCTCTCTTGCTTTCTTTTGATGAGTGTTTGCATGTTATATATTTTCATCTCTCAACCTTTCTGTATACTTATATTTAAGATTTATGCCTTGCAAAGTATATGATTGGAATGTTTTCTTCAAATCAAATATGACTATTTTTAAATTTACTACACAATATTTTATTCAAATTCATGCTATATATAACATAATTAGGTTATAAAGCAAAAAATTAATACCTCTAAACCCATCCTACAACTGAAGAACCAGATTGTTATCTAACATATATGAAACTGGGTTTATGTCCTGTCCTGATCCCAGCTCTTCGCCTCCCCTTATTTTTTTAATTTCAGAATAATGGCACATATAGACTCTTCAGCTGAGCCTGGCACAGGGAGTCACTTGTTTTTAAAAGAAGTTGGAGAAATGTCAATTCTCAGTTAAAACACAGTATCAGTTAGCTTAATGATTCAAATTTCCACATGAAGGCTTTCCATCTATCAAAAATTCCCTAAAATGTTTTTGTACTTCTTACATTGTTAAGATACTATCCAATTAGCAATGAGAAAAAGAGTAAATAATCAAACGTTTCCACATTGCTGCATGAAAAGCAGTTATTTACAAGTTCTTTAAATGGTATGTTTTAAGCAGTTCATAATATTAAGGTGAACGTGACACATTTAAAAAGATATATATTTCAGCTTGATTAAGACACAAGTGGTATTCTCTCAGACTTTTTCTTACTCTGCCGGTTGCTATGGCAACCAGCTGCAGGCAGGTGTAACCCAATGCCTCCACTCCCAGTTGTGCCTAGTATCTCTCTTGCTTTCCGCCCCAGCAGTTTTCTGTTGCTTCTTACCGGGATGTCTGTAGGAAATCACTCAGCCATTCTGAAGTATTCAAAATCAGGCAGTGTGATGTCATTAGCACCTCCTGGGTCTACCCTTGATCAATGGGGGTGAGAGCCTTGGATAAATAATATGTTATTTTGCCCTTTAGGTAGAGTTCTCTGGGATGCATTTTTACAGGACCCCTCCGGGTGTCCCCAGGGGGAATGAGCCCCAGTTGCCTACAATAGCTCAAGTCCACCACCCTATATTGGTTTTCACACTTTCCCAGTTTCATTTTCTCCATGTCCCCATTCCTGTTCCTTGGGGTCACTTCCCCAAACTAGCCCCCTTTACCCAAGCTGGTGTCTCTGGTTCTGCTTTAAGGGAGGTGGCCGTGGAACTTTGGCTAAGACAGAGCTCATGTGAATAATCTTCACCTTCTAAATATTTTAAATATGAGGACTTTGCTTTGACAAATGTAATAGATAATTTATGGTTAGCAACTGTAAGAGATGGTTTGAATCTTTGTGGTGAAATAAGTTGCTGTAGCAGTTGTCTAAATAGCAATTAATCTGCCCCCTGTGTGTGTGTGTGTGCGTGTGTGTGTGTATGTGTGTTAACATTGTCTTTATGCAAAGTAGTCAGCAAAACCGATATTAAATCAAATTTGTGTAAAAGAACATTTTTTTCATTGAATTAATAGTCCTTGAAAACTTACTTTCTGCTATGCACTGTGTTAAGCACAGAGTTAAAGATATGAAAGATATTGCCATCGCCTTCAATAATTTTATAGTGTATTGGGAAAGACAGATGAATAAACCAGGGATTCTAATGCAGCACAATAAGTTTCCTTGTTATGGGATCACTGAGGAATTGCACACATGGGTATTAGAGAGGGTTTGTGAGAGAAAGGGATGTTTAGGTAGACTTATGAAAAGCAAGGATAACAATAAAAACAGGTACCCATTTGGTGTGAGCTATGTGTTGGTGGGCACTAATGGTTTACATGTATTATTTGATTTACTAACAATCTTATGTAATAGAATATAGTGGCATTCCCATTTGGCAAAGGTAGAAAGCAAGATTTAGGGAAGTTCGAAGTCCTGCCCAAACATGAGTAAGAATTAGCCCAGTGTAGACAGAAGAGTGGCATAACAGATTTTTGAAGAAACTATTCAAAGGCACAAAGGTGTGAGGAAAACCTGCTACTATGAGAACTGAGGGAAACTTTTCCTAAGGTCAGAACCTAGGAGGTTGATTGGAGATGGGGGTAGAAGGGAAGCCAGGAGCCAATCATAAAGGCTCATGTCTGTAGTACTAAGTAGCTTGAAAGCTATTCGAAGGAAATAGAAAGCTCCTGAAAGATATTAAGCAGAAGATGGACCTGCGTCACCCTTTAATGAATGATAAAGGTACATGATACAGTTCCACAAGACACAGTTAATGAGTTTTTTGCTACATGCTAACTGATTTTCTCTCAGCTCCTAACCTATACTTCATACTCTCCTTTGTGATGCTGGAAATGGGGCACTGAATGTTATACTTCTGCTTTTTGAGCGAGTTCCCTGTTACATTTGGCAGTAGAGGAAGGGAAGACTGAAAGACAGGTGGAGGTGAAAGGGGCTTTATTACTTCCTGCGTTGTTCTTCTGCTGATATCATCTCAGCAAGCCTAGCCTCTAGCTTTTGCCAACACTCTCAGAACCAGGCTCATCATAATGAAAAGTGAAATAAGGCAGAGGCAGTGAGGACACACCATACCAATTTTTTTTTTTCGTGGAGAAATTATATAAATATCTTTTCTTTACAGAATATTTAAAAAAGAAAAACAACTTAAATTTGTAGAAACCCAGTAGCCACTTATGCAAACTGAAGGAAGTTTGCAATGTTTCAGTAATGAGACATATATGTAAGATATTTAACATGTTTGTTCACTCACTCACATACGTATTCATTTTTCAGAACTATGTATCATAGCCTTCAAGGTGCCAAAGAATATATATTATGTGGATACAGCCATTAACAGACAGTAAGAATTCCTTCTTCTGTGCAGCTTCTGTTTCGGTGCAGGGAGAGAAAGAAAATAAAACCGGGGAGTAGCTTTATAAATAAAATAAGATACTCTCTTATCGGGAGAAATGTTACAAAGATAATGAACAAGGACACTAGGATAAAATGTGTATTGTTTGGGAATGTAAAATTTGGCTGCAGGTTACCAAAAAAAATCAATTAAGCCATAAGCATGTTTATAGTTTACAAAACGTTAGGAAGTAATTGGTCTCAGGGATGACCTGGCAGCTCAGCAATGACATTAAGATTTAGGCTATTGCTATCAGGGAAATACAAATCAAAACCACAATGAGATACCACATCACACCAGTCAGAATGGCTAAAATTAAAACTCAGGAAACAACAGATGTTGGCGACGATGTGGAGAAAGGGGAACCCTCTTACACTGTTGGTGGGAATGCGAACTGGTGCAGCCACTCTGGAAGACAGTATGGAGGTTCCTCAAAAAGTTAAAAATAGAGCTACCATATGACCCAGCAATTGCACTACTAGGAATTTATCAAAAAGATACAAACATAGTAATTCGAAGGGGCACATGCACCCCAGTATTTATAGCAGCAATGTCCACAATAACCAAAATATGGAAAGAGCCCAGATGTCCATCAACAGATGAATAAAGAAGATGTGGCATATATATACAATGGAATATTACTCAGCCATCAGAAAAGTGAAATCTTGCTATTTGCAACAACATGGATGAGACTAGAGGGTATTATGTGAAGCGACAAATCAGAGAAAGATAATTATCATATGATCTCATTGATATGTGGAATTTAAGAAACAAAACAGATAAACATAGGGGAAGGGAAGGAAAAATAAAGTAAGATGAAAATAGAGAGGGAGGCAAACCTTAAGAGACTCTGAGCTCTAGGAAACAAACTAAGGGATGCTGGAGGGGAGGTGGATGGGGAGAGATAACTGGGTGTTGGGCATTAAGGACAGCACTTGATGGAATGAGCACTGGGTGTTATATGCAACTGATGAATCACTAAATTCTACCTCTGAAACTAATGAAAAAAAAAGGATTCAGGCTATTGCTAACTTTCAGCTTTACCATTTTTGTGTGTGTTGACCATTGTTTCTCATACCTTTCTACTTATGACTACAAGGTGGTTCTCACACGTGGAAACAACATATTTTCATGCCAGGGAGTGAAGCAGAAAGGAAAAGGTAGGGGCAGAAATTTATGTAGGAGTCTTAGCTCTTAGGGGTATAACCAGCAGCACTAGTTGAAGGAACAAAATGTTTGTGAATTTATGTTTGTGAATATGTGTGTGGGGGAGGGCATTTTGTTATAAGTGTGCACATAGAAATATAGTTAGAATTTCCTTTCTCAAATTACTACATGGTTGGCATGATTTTTAGTGTTTTTTTTTTAAAGATTTTATTTATTTATTCGACAGAGATAGAGACAGCCAGCGAGAGAGGGAACACAAGCAGGGGGAGTGGGAGAGGAAGAAGCAGGCTCGTAGCGGAGGAGCCTGATGTGGGGCCCGATCCCACAACGCCAGGATCACGCCCTGAGCTGAAGGCAGACGCCTAACTGCTGTGCCACCCGGGCGCCCCGATTTTTAGTGTTTTTTAACAAAGAACATTAGCTTGATACTTTTATTATTTTTTTCTCTGAGAAACTGCAATAGTTGTTGAATCATAGTTGCTAATAGGTGTTAATAAGCCTGCCAAGATGAAATACTTGCTACAAATACTAGTGATGACATTCAGCCTTGTATATATGCTGAAGAAATTGGCAAAACCCCAAGTCTGACAATTCACTTCCATATGGGAACTAGCCACTGGAGGAGGTATGGATATCCCAGCAAAATGACCTTCTGGTCTTGATTATCTGGATAACCTTGGTTTGTAGATTAATAGTTTTTCAACGTACTGTCTTTCTGGAAATGGGTATAATTAAACTTGTCACTCAAGGGTACTGTATGATTTAATCACTTAATATTAAGTAAAGCTCTCTGATATCCTTAAGCAAAGGATCCTAAGCAGATGCAGAATATCATTATGAAGACACAATTTTTAGCGTCTCGCTGAGCTCTGAGAAATTACACTACAGAGTCTTTTTCTAATACCCATTGAAAGCTGCCCTGTAAGTGTTAGTATTTATAAAGCGTTTCAACATATATTAAGCACATTTTAAAGGCATATAATTAGGGTATAAATTGAGACATTGACAAAAATGTCTTTCAACATTTGTTTTTGACAGTGGATACCATTAAAACTTTTTAGACATGTAATTTTTTCAGAAAAAGCCACATACTCACCTTTTATTTAACAGTGATTCATTCCACAGTAGTATTTGAAAAATTTAGAACATGGCAAATTCCTACTTCTGGAGTAAATTCATTTCCATATACCTTTAAATAATTTTTATTTGCATTGATCTATAAATTATGTAGGGACTATAAATACATATTGGTAAAAGTCAAAATGCTTTACACATTTAAAAGCAAATGCTATAGTCTCATTTAATAAAATATTAGAATAGCCTAGTAAATATTTATTTCTTGAAGGACTTGAGAGAAATCTCACCAGGGATAGAAAAACCTTACCTAAGATCAAAGACTTTTTGGGAAAGGAAAGGAAAGAAAGCAGTGGTGAGGGTAACGATTCCATATCCCTACCCTAGACCATGTTGCTTCCCTATATGCCGACAGCATTCTTAATGATTTCTATGGCTTTGAAAGCTTAATAAGCAAGAGTACACACATATTTTATGCCTATGGTGAATAAGTAGCTTTATGTACACAGATGATTACAAATGTATCATTTCCAACCTCTATTTCAAGAGAAAAATATAACTTTTTCCCTGGCAATTTGAAGAGCTGTGTTGTATAGTGAATTACAATAAAAACTTGAAGTACAAAAACATATCTCTTACTAATGCTTCCATGAACCATGCTGTTTCTCAGTGAGTGTTTGACATTTATATATCTATAGTACATAGATATTCTACAAGGCTAGACACTGGGGAAAAATATACCCGGTAGGTATTGCACATATATTCTCTATTCTGTTTATAAAGAGAAGTGACATAGTAATACTATGTCTTGCTGTAGTAATCCAAAAATTACGTATTTGCATCAGAACTGTTCAGTATAATGACCATTGTTTTTGTATATCAGCCGTGACACTTTGGGTTGACATGTTTATATTAGAGAGTTTGATAAATGGAACAGGTCATTAGTTATTATTATTTATTTAAATTTTGCTCAGTAGACATCTATAATCACCTCATGTGCCGAGCACTATCTGGGTGTTGGAAATTCGGCAAAATCTGTACCTATGATCAGAGAACTTGCAGCCTTATGGAAAGAAATGAAAGAAAGATATCAGGAATTTCAAAAAAGTGAAAAGGAAGAATATATATTATGACCATGTCTGTGTGTGTTTCTTTCTTTCTTTCTTTCTTTCTTTCTTTCTTTCTTTCTTTCTTTCTTTCTTTCTTTCTTTCTTTCTTTCTTTTCTCTCTCTCTTTCTTTCTTTCTTTCTTTCTTTCTTTCTTTCTTTCTTTCTTTCTTTCTTTCTCTTTCCTTCCTTCCTTCCTCCCTTCCTTCCTCCCTTCCTTCCTTCCTTCCTTCCTTCCTTCCTTCCTTCCTTCCTTCCTTCCTTCCTTCCTTCCTTCCTTCGAGGGTGAGGAGGGGCAGAGGGAAAGGGAGAGAGAGAATCTTAAGCAGACTCCATACCCAGTGCAAAGACCGATGCAGGGGCTCGATCCCAGGACTCTGAGATTATGACCTCAGCCAAAATTAAGAGCCTGACGCTTAACTGAGCCACCAAAGAGCTCCTGTGTTTGTATATTTCTAAGGCAAAGATGCCTCTCTAGGAAAAAGGGAAAAATGGGGGACAGGAGAGATGCTTTAAATCTTATCATGTGACCAAAGCTATGTTGACCTCAGGAAGTATTTCAAAGAAAAATTATAATCTTGTCAATTTGGGGGCTATTGCTTATTTTTCATACCATACCTTGCATTATTTATTTATTTTTTTATTTTTTTACTATAGGCTTGCATTTGGCACATTGACATAGTTTGTTTCTTCCACACATTGTTGAATAGCGTTTAAAAAATTTTTTTAGTTGGTCGCCAACACATTTTATATAAAAACATAACTTCCAGCTCAACTTCTCAGGCAATCCTAGACCTGTATTTCCATTGAGTAGCTGCCAGGATTATCAGCTGCCACATGTGGGTACTGAGTTAGGTCACCAGAACCCAGGACTCCCCGTTCTCTCTCTGACCTGATTCACTCTACTCATTTACCTTCCCCAGATGAGCCTCAGAGATGTCTGTCAAGCAAACAGATAGAAAACATCCAGTTGTTTCCAGGTGTTCTCTCTGTTTCATTCTACCCATGTTGAAGATGACGTTTCAGTCTTCACTCAGCAACTTGGATATTCTCATAGTAGCTATCATTTACTGAGCATCATCTATGTAAGAGGGCAGGTTTTATCTAAAATAGAAGATATCTTAAATAATTTCGACTTTGTGCGCCACATGGGTGCTGTCACAACTTGTCAATTCAGCAAAAACAACCATAGATAATACATAAATGATGAGTGCAGCCCCGTACCAAGAAAACTTAATCTATGGACACTGAAATTTGAATTTCATATAATCTTTACTTGTCACAATATTTGATTCTTTTGATTTCTTTCCAACTATTTAGAAATGTGAAAATCATTCTGAGCTTTCAAGCCATTCAGAACAAGTGGTGCCTGTGTTTAGCCCGTGGGCTTTAGTTCACCCCCTTTTGATTTGTGTTCCAGTTACCCTAATTTCGACTCCTGACTATTGTGTGACATAATCATTACTGTTTTTACCGTTAAGAAGGCACACGTTATTTAAAAGTGTGGATCTAGTTGATCTTGAGCCGAAATTATTGAGGTGGGGGAGGGTGGGAGTGGCAGTGCTGTGTCTGAGATAACTCTGGTTCTTACAGTCAGAACACAGTAGATACTTTTAAAGATAAACTATGCAATCAATGGGGGCGCCTGGGTGGCACAGCGGTTAAGCGTCTGCCTTCGGCTCAGGGCGTGATCCCGGCGTTATGGGATCGAGCCCCACATCAGGCTCCTCCGCTGTGAGCCTGCTTCTTCTTCTCCCACTCCCCCTGCTTGTGTTCCCTCTCTCGCTGGCTGTCTCTCTCTCTGTCAAATAAATAAATAAAATCTTTAAACAAACAAACAAACAAAAACAAAAAAACCTATGCAATCAATGAAATTGTTGAATATTGGTTAAAGGGTAAGTATGGACTAAAAGTTCTTTCCCAAACTGTCCTGCTTTCTATTCTGTTCCATCCTCTGCCTTCTAGGCAGTGTTCCAATATGTCTAGTTGTTTCCCAGAAGCACAGAAAGAAAGGGCTCTTTTACATCAAGTGTTTATTTATATTCCCTCTTGGCAACCTGGGCCATATTGGAATGCTTTGCTAAAGAGCTCGTGCAGGCATGTTGCCTAGTTTGGATTCTCTGGAGGAATGACTTATTATCATTATTTCAGTCCAGTTGTAACATGTGTGAGTGGGTATTGTTTACATGTGAGGGATTAAACCCTTCCGCCTTCGTGGTTTTAGTCTGCTGACATAACCTCCAAGAATTCTTCAATACTTAAATCTTTCAGTACAACTCACAAATCCGTCTCACGCGAGGCTCGGGAAAGGCCTTAAACAAAGCCAGTGCTCTTCACTATGGATACAGCATTTTGCCTTTTAAAAAGAGCCCATCAGCAATATTGTAACCGAGAAAAGGATCGTTTTGTATATTCCTTTGTCCACATTATTGCAGAGAAAGGATAATGGAAAATGAGCCCAACTGTCACTTATTTCTCCAGAAGCAAAACAAGTAGCTACTGTGTGGCAGAAAACATATAGTTCTTTTTGAAGTTGGCTCTTTTATCATAAGTGAAGCCAGCTGTCCTCTTTAATTCTTACAGAGAATCAGAGGAAATGAATAGTCTGCTTTAGCCGTGTACGTTCAGCTGTGTTGTTTTAACAGCTATAGAGAGTAGGGGCTTCCCTTTCCTTTCCTCTCTAAGCACAGAACACCTCCGCTTCTCATGAACCCAGAGAGCCTTCGCTAATTGCAAAATTGTCTGGCTTCATCAGGCTTTGAAAGGAGTCACTGATTCTGCCACAAATGATTGCATTTATCTTTTAAACTCGTTCTTAAAATGCTTCATAAGGAATAACCAGATAGCATCTTAGAGTGGCACTCCATTTGTGGACCACTCCTGACTCAAAGAAGTAAATGGAAAACTTACTTTCAATAAGACACTTGAAACTTATTTGCACTAAAGCGTCTAAGATTTATATTGAGTCAGGTTTGAGTGACAGAAGGTGTGATTCCATGTGAGCAGAATGAACACTTGGACAGAATTTGCAGATCATTTCGTAGAAATTCATCTGTTTGTTAAGCATGCTATTTGTCCAGGTTTGTGTAATCAGACTGCTTTTCTCTTTAGCAAGCCTAAAAATGTGTTGAAGAAACCCAGTTAAGGTAAAAATTGCTTTCAACCTGCTCTTAATATTTTTACCTCAAATCGAAGCTTCTAAATATTGAAAGCAGAAAAATCACTCACTAGGATCCAAAAGGTCTATAGAATATCTTCACTGGCATACGTGCACAGACCTGCACAACAGCTGGGATGGAAGTGAGAAGAAATAGTGAATAGTTGTACATGTTCAACAATGCAAAGTTGAATATATGCTATGGTGCAGCCAGGTGAGGAGACACGAGGAGGAGGAGTAAGGAGAGGCGACAGGGATGGAGTTCCAGGATGAATTGTTAAGAAAAATGAAGGTAATAAACACATAACAACAAGATGATGTTGAGGATATGATGGGATCCTGTTTTTATATGTATCCTACAAAAGTATGTAGTATATAGAGTATACATGGCATGCTATACTGTAGTAATAATGTATTTAGTAAGTTATATAATTATATGTTTACAAATTACATAAAAATACACATAAATTATATACTTACACAAGGTATATAATTACATAATTTTATTTATATTTGTACATGATGTATATACAGATATATTTGTTTAATTATATAATTATATATGTAAATGTATTTGATAATATTAAGATTAGAATGAGCATATGTGTAATTATAAATATTTATAATTACATTTTACTATCTTATACACATTCTGTATGCTTGTAGTGTATGTTACAGTTGTTACTCGCAAATGAGAGTGGAGGTATGTTAGTGTGAGTATGTAGGGGCTGGGCTTTGGGGAGACAAGTTGGGATGCATATAGTGGGGAGAGTTGGAGGCATTTCCTTTTTTACTTTATATGTTTATGTGTTCTTTGATTTTTTTGCCTCAAATATGGATTTGTTTGGTAATAAAAAATAAAGGGTTTTAAAATATGAACTATGGTAGCTGCGCATGTGCTGTTCTTAACAGAATTTCTAGGGCGAAAGGAAGTTCCACCTGAATCTAACCAGCTCTGGAACATCAGCTGGGGAAAATGAGAAGGAGCATTTGCACACCGTCATATAAACCCCAGAGAAATGCTCTTCACCCCTAGCAGACAACGCCATTTCTAACCCATCCTTTGAGAATGTGTTAAATACTTATGACCTATTTTTTAACCTCTATAAACATCTTGAGGATTATCTCCTTTTTCTAACCATTCATCTTAAATGTTCTTGGATATATTGAGTTTTAAAACTAACATTGCAATTCCTAATGTGTGGGGGAAATGTTCAGTATATTGGGAAAACATTCATTTTTCTTCAAGTTAAATTATCTATCTATCTGAAGTGGTTTGTTTTTCTTTGACTTTTAGGGCTAGGTAATTGTCTTATCAATTTTGGGGCATGTGGGTATATACAGATACAAACCCATTCAAACCTGTTAAATTCGAACTTAAATATTAATGGCTTGAACAACAGTAATGGCATATTCTGACAAGGAAACATCCTTTGTGATTGTAGATTAGTATGCTGTACTTCCCTATAAATTCTAAGTCATAATCTCCCATCCCTGTGGCTGTAATTGGCATAGTTTCTCTGGGCCATTAAAGGGTCTTCCAGTAATTGTTGTTAAATTACTGAATCATAGATTTCTCAGCTTGATAATTAAAAATATTTCAAATGCCAAATTTAGTTTTGTAGATACTAAGTATTAAACCATTCGGTGTTAACTAGATCTTGCTTAGCTATTTTTAAAAATTTTTCCACTTAGTCATTTTAGTTATGACTGTGAGGTGTAATTTATCAAAAGCACAATGAGAGGTTATCAAACTCTCATTTCAGTAAAAGAAAGAGGAACATTACCCTCAAGAGATAAATCTTTCATTAAACTTTACAAAGACCTTAAGCAGTGTCTACCCCATTTATCATTTCTAGTCTTTTAGAATGCACCAGCTGTCTATGTTTAGAAAGCAGTACAGGGCAGACAGCCAACATCAGAGTTGATGCCTGGTAGGTCAGATGGAATTTCTGTTCCATTTTTTACATGTTCATTCACCTTAGAAATTAATTTTCAAATCAGGCAAGTTTGGGGCTTAATTTTGGTAATGTACCAAACTGTTTTTTAAAAAGTCAGAATTTTTTTGAGCTATGGTAAAAAAAATCACTTTATCACAAAAAAAAGTGAGTGAAAAAAAAATCCATAATTTCTTGTATATGCCCATAAAAAAAATCTTGTTTGATGTTAGCATTCTTGTAACATAGAAATACCAACTTGAGGGGCACCTGGCTGGCTCAGTTGGTAGAGCATGCAACTCTTGATCTCAGGGTTGTGAGTTTGAGTCCCACATTGGGTGTAGAGATTACTTAAAAATAAAATCTTAAAAAAAATACCAACTTGATCTTTCTTTTTACTTTCAATATGTGAGTAGAACCTTTTACGTTTACAGTCACTCTAAGTTATTTTCTTAAGAGCACTCATTACTATCTGGAATTATCCTGTTTCAGGTGCTTTTTATAGTCTGTCCTCCCCTCTAGAAAATAAGCTCTTTGAGAATAGGGCCTTTGGCTGGTCTAGCTCTATTCTGAACACCTAGAAGAATGCCTAACACATAGAATTCATTCAACATGTATTTTTCTTTTTTTTTAAGATTTTATTTATTTATTTATTTGACAGAGAGAGCGCAGCAGCAGAGGGAGAGGGAGAAGCAGACTCCCTGCTGACCAGGGAGTCCGATGTGGGACTCAGTCCCAGGACTCTGGGATTATGACTTTAGCCGAAGGCAGACACTTACCTGACTGAGCCAACCAGGCACCCCAACATATAGGAATTGGATGAATGGTTGGATGGGTGGAGGGAGGAATTAATGAATGAAAGAAAAAAATTAATGCAGTATATCAAAAAACTATACCTCTCAAAAGCAGAAATAATCCAAATTTTTGAAGGTTTTGTTAATTTTATATATAAGGGCTATAAGTGAAAAAGACATTCATAGATCAATTGGATATTAAATGACAATTTAAGTAATATTATTATTTGTATTCCCTCAGATTACTACTGAAGTTTTAGTTTCTGTGATTTCTGTTTTTGCTGTCTATTCTCATTCAGCAAGTTTATTTAATGTCTAACCTTCATTTACTGACTGCATTAGGCAGTGGAGTCCAAGACTGAAAAATATAGAGTCCTTATCCTGGATGGATAATTTTATGGAGAATATGGAAAAATAAATAAAGAGAAGACCACAAATGCATCTGATAAAATACTCTAACAATAGTAAATGAAGTGTAATATAGGACAAGAGAAGAGAGACATGTGTAAATCGGGGTGTCAGGGATGGCTTCTTGGAAGAGGTGATACTGTAGATGAATTGGGAAGAATGAGTGGGAGTCATCTATGTGAAGAGACGGAAGTAGAAAGACAACAATTGAAAACATTGTTCACAAAGTTCAGGCAATAAATGAGAGAATGTGAAGTAAGAGTGACAAGAGGTGAGGAGAGACATGTAGTCTGGAGTGGGAGGGCTTTGCATGCCTTCGGACTCTTTATTGAGGATTACAGTAAGTCCCTGAAGGATTTTAAACAGAGAGTGACAGTTATTTTTCATTTGCTTATTCATCCAAAAAGTAGTTATTAAGCATGTGCTTTACGCAAGTCACTCTGGTAGGTGATGGATATATACAGACAAATAATGCATAGTTCTGACACTTGAGAGACTTACAGACTTCTAAAAATTTAATGCAGTATACTATTAGTTGGATATGAGAGTGTAGTGAAAAAGAGTTGAGACACAAAGGAAAGGGTAGTTCAAAGGATATTTGCATTTTAGAAACACCACCCTGAGGGCAAAGTGGAGAATGATTTGAAAACTCACGATGGTGCTGTTCTAGAGATCTAGACTAAGGGAAGGATTTAGGATGGTGAGAAGGGAGTCCCACACCTGGAACCATTTTTTAATGTAGGATGACCAGCTCCTCAGGTTAGTGCCAGGAGGCTCCCAGCTTTCACGGAGACTCTCACGTCTCAGGAAACCCCTCAGTCAGTACGGTTAATCACTGTATTGAAAGTTGGCATGGAAGAAGATGTTTTCTCTTCAGTATATGCCTTGAGAGATACGTTGGTTGCTGGTGGTATTTCCATCAAATAGCAGCTATTGGAGTGTCAGCACATTAGTACAAGTGGCACAGTTAGGAGGCAGGTTATGTTAAGTTTAGGTACTGTTGAACTAGAAATGCCCAGAATAGAGCTAGACATGAACCCAAAGCTCAGATGACTATCTGGTTGAATGTCATTTTAGAAATCATCAGCAAGAGGCTGGTTATAGAAACCAAAGGTAAGTAGAAAAGTGGGCTCAGCAGAACCCTGAGGTGTAGCAATAAACAGACCTTTCTTTCCTTTCATGATGTGAGACTGTACTTAAGACATGTTGTTTCTCTGACTTACATTGCAGCATTAAATATAAACCAAAATATTTTGTTTTATCAGGCTTTTCGTTGTTTTCTATAATTTCTGTAATTACCAGTCGGATATTTGCTATCAGGGTTTTTTTAAACCAAAATAAATGTTATAATAAATTGTAACTTAATGTTTAGTGTCTATATAAAATATATACCAAATCTAAAACCTCCATTTTCATGTTCTGTGACTAAAATTGGCTTCTCAAAATCTCTATTAAAGCTTGAAAAGTTAGGGTGCCTGGCTGGCTTACTGGGTAGAGTATGTGGCTCTTGACCTCAGGGTTGTTAGTTCAAGCCTCATGTAGGTGTAGACCTCAGGGTTGTTAGTTCAAGCCTCATGTTGGGTGTACTTAAAAAAGAAATAAAATAAAAACCTCAAAGAGTTATAATTTACTTTAAAAGGACTTCCCATGATTTGATTTGATTTTGATTTTAAACATGGGTAAAGATGTCAATATGTGTAACTACCAGTAATTCATCCTAATTCTCTAGCCATCTAGCCAAAACAGCCTAAGGAATATTCCCATTAAGGTATGTCCTATAGCTTTTGCTCAATTTTGCTGTAAACCTAAGCCTGTCCCAAAAATACCTATTTAAAAAATGCAAAGGAATTAGACTAGCCAAAATAATTTTGAAAATTAAGAACAAATTTAGAGAACTTATACTTTCTGACTTTTTAAAACTAAAAAAAAAAAAAAGCCCATTATTTTGGGTTTACAGGTCAGCAAAGTATCTCCCCCAAATTTAGGAAAAATCGTAGGATTCCACGTTTAGTTTATAAAGTAAACAAATTGAAGCAACAATTGAAAAAAGCTGTTAGTAACTCTCCTGGTGGTGGATAACCACCAAGGTAAAATGAACATAATTAGGATAAAATACAACATTTTGAACCTCTCATATGAAACTTTCTAAAATAGTAACAACTCATTTTATTCAAATTACTGGTGACTGTTTAAAACCTTGTCAAGACTTTATTTTTTATGGATGAGTAATGTTCCATTGTGTGTGTGTGTGTGTGTGTGTGTTTGTGTGTGTGTGTGTGTGTGTGTGTGTGTGTGTGTGTGTTTGACATCCTCTTTATCCATTTATCTATTGAGGGGCGCTTAGGTTGCTTCCATATCCTGGCTATTATTAATAATGCTGAAGTAAGCATAGGGTGCGTATATCTTTGTGAATTACTGTTTTCATTTTCTTCGGGTAAACACCCAGCAGTGGAATTACTGGATTGTGTGGTATTTCTATTTCTAATGTTTTGAGGAACCGCCATACTGTTTTCCATAGTGGCTGCACCAATTTACATTCCCACCGATAATACACAATGGTTCCGTTTTCTACACATACTCGCCAACATTTGTTATTTCTTCTTTTTTTGAACTAGCAGTTCTGACTAGTACGAGGTGATATCTCATTTTTGTTTTGATGTGCATTTCCCTAATGATTAGTGATGGTGAACATTTTTTTGTGTCCGTTGGCTCTCTGTATGTCTTCTTTGGAAAAATGTCTATTCAGGTCGTCTGCCATTTTTAATTGGATTATTTGGTTTTTTGGAGTTGAGTTATATGAGCTTTTTATATGGTTTGAATATGAACCCCTTATCCAGTATATCATTTGCAAATATCTTCTCCCATTTAATAGGTTGCTTTTTCATTTTGTTGATGGTTTATTTTGCTGTGCGGAAAGCTCTTTAGTTGGCTGTAGTCCCAATAGTTTACTTTTGTTTTTGTTTTCCTTGCCTGAGGAGACACATTCAGATAAAAGTTGCCAAGGCCGATGTCTAAGAGGTTACTGCCTATATTTCCTTTTTGGAGTTTTAAGGTTTCAGATCTTACATTTAAGGTGAAGGGGATTAAAAGGGACAAACTTCCAGTTACAAAATAAATAAGTCACAGGGATGAAAAATATAACAAAGGGAATATAATTAATAATACTATAATAACCTTGACAGACGATAACTACAATTATAATGGTAAGCATGGCATGATTTATGGATTTGTCAAATCAGTATGTTGTATACCTGAAAGTAATATAACATTGAATGGCAATCATACTTCAACTAAAAATAAAAAAATTTATTTATTTATAGATAATTTTAAAAAATGGAATCATAGGGGCACCTGGGTGGCTCGGTCAGTTAAGTGTCCAGCTCTTGATTTTGGCTCAGGTTATGATCTCAGGGTGTGAGATTGAGTCTTGTGTCGGGCTCCACACTGGCCATGGAGCCTGTTTAAGAGTCTCTCTCTCCCTCTCCCTCTGTCCCTCTCAAGAAAACAAAACAAAACAAACCGGAATCATAGAATTCAAAAACAAACAAAAGTAGAAAACCTTCGCATTGACCACAGTACAGCAACTCCCAGAACAAAAATCGGGATTCACTGGTGCGCCTGGGTGGCTCAGTTGGTTAAGTGTCTCCCCTGGGCTCAGGTCATGATCCCAGGGGTCCTGGGATTAAGCCCTGCGACTGGCTCCCTGCTCAGCAGGGAGTCTGCTTCTTCCTCTGCCCCTTCCCCCTGCTCATGCTCTTTCTCTCAAATAAATAAATACAATCTTTTTTAAAAATGGGATTCACTGAGTTAAGCTGTGAGAGGAAAGACAATTCCAAACTAAAATGGAATTTTCAAAAATACATACATACATACATACATACATAAAATAAAATAAAATAAAATGGAATTTTCTTGAAGGAATGATTTCATGGCTTTGTGAACTGACTTGCCACATTAGACACTTGAGCAATGCCTTTGGAATAATGTTTTATTGGGTTCAAGTAGGAAATGCACAGGTCTTGTGTTTTTCTGGTTCAGATACTTTTTGTTCCCTCTTCATTCCATGTCTCTGGGCTTTTTAACATAATTCACCCTGCTCCTGCCCTACTCAATCATATATATATTTGAAACGAGTATATACTTAGATCTTTTGTATGTTCTAGAGCCAAGGATTTGCCCCATTTTACACTATTTCTTCTTTCAAGGCTTCCCCCCTCCACTCTGTTAGATGTTCCCTAAACAAACTGAAGTCTATAGAAGATATGTGGCCTGTACAAAGTACTTGTGCTTTCTGCATATAAACATAGTGACTCCTGAAATCTGCGATATTTCTTAGAACTGCAGTAAATCACAAATGTAGTAAAAGTTTGTGTATAAACCTATTTAAAAAAAACACAGTTAAGTCAATGATCAACATCTCCCAGCTTTACTCCTGGTTTGCCCCCCAACATCACCACTATTAGCACCAAAAAATATAGTTTTATATATGTATATATATACATATATATATGTACATATTATATAATTATAAACATATATATTCTATTACTTTTAAAGAGCGATTCCTCAAAATAAGATTGATAGGTTAGAGAATCTCTGTTTTTAACTTTAATAGATTTTTCCAGATTACTTTCCAGTAAGATTGCATCAGTGAATACTCCCATAAGCAATGTGTTAATAAAATGACCATTTCATCTGGGAAGGAGTTTAATCTTAAAAGAAAAAAAAAAAAAGCCACACAGCCAATATTTTTCTTAGCATTTGGAAACTGATAGTAAGGCTTATTCTTACCTACTATCACTACTATTACTTAATAATACAACCACTGCTTCTGGAACTATTACTATTCCTAATACTATATTGATGATATTGAAGCAGGAGCTATCATTTATTGTATAGTTTCTTTTTATTATGTTATGTTAGTTACCATACAGTACTTCATTAGTTTTTTATGTAGTGTTCCATGCTTCATCGTTTGCATATAACACCCAGTGCTCATTGCAATACATGCCCTCCTTAATACCCATCACCATGCTAACCTATCCCCCCACCCCCCTCCCCTCTGACCATTCTCATAGTCACTTTACAAGCAGTATTTTATTTAATTCCTGACCGTGATTTAAGGAGGTAGACATTAACATCTCCATTAGGCAGGTAAAGGATCTGTGCCTTCGAGTGGTTGACTAATACACGAGATCACACAGTCAGTAACTCTTCCACTGAAATTTGAATCCATTTTTGCCCAACTGAATCCAAAGACAATATTCTAAAACTCTCTGCCACAGATGACATCAAGTTTACTACTCTACCCCAAACACACACACATCTACAACAAAATGACCTGAGGAAGTCAAGTGCCTTTTGTTCTCCATTTAACATCATTTACTGAGTAGATAAAGTCAATTTCATTTATTCTGTTTTAAATATTATTCCCAGATCTGTTGTCTCCATTTTTTATACCAGTATCACCTGATGCTCTAAATTTAGTGCTCTGTGAACAAAGTGTTCCATATTAAGATGAAAAATACACATATTTTCTCTTCTGCAGTTGAAATATACCTTCTCACATAGAGGTATACAAGTCCTTGCATCTCAGGAATTAATACCAGCCTCTGGTTTTTGAACAATCTGAGGTAACACATCCAAAATAGAAACTTGCATTTCCTAAAACCTAAACAAATACATCACTTGATGGACCAGTGAAGAAGCATCTGATATAGAATCAAATCCTTTGAGTCAACATCAGAACCAACTTAGTTGATCTAGGTTGTGTGAAGGGAGAATGCTGGGTTAGGTAGGGTCCAAAGAAATAGTCAAGAAAATGAACTAAGGTAGAAAATCCTCACAGGGTGAAGTAGGTTAGAAACAGAAATTAAGGGCACCTGGATGGCTCAGTTGGTTAAGCATCTGCCTTTGGGTCGGGTCATGATCCCATGGTCCTGGGATCAAGTACCAGACTCCCTGCTCAGTGGGGAGCCTGCTTCTCCCTCTGCCCCTCCCCCTCCTTTCTCTCTCCTCCCCCCATCAAATAAATAAATAAAAATCTTTTAAAAAATTTTAAAAAAGAAACAAAAATTAAAGCATGATGTATTCCTAAATATGAGAAATAGAAAATGTCTGCAGAATGAAACCCACAACACAGAGATGGTAGTTTGGAGGCTCCCTAGACAGAGCTGAAAAATTACAGAGTTGTTTCCAGATTTGAACCAACTATGGCTTTATGCCAAATACTATCATGGTAAAAAAAAAAAAAAAAAAAAAAAAAAAAAAGTCCTAATGCAGCATACTTGGGTGTTCCGATCTAGGGAATTTTATATTGATCTTATTGTGACTTCATATCAGGGTCAAGGATGGCACTATAGGGTCAGAGCTTTATCACTGTTAGTCTATACCTGGAATAACTAGGACTCCAAGACTTAAATAGGAGTTGATTTCCCAAGTTCTTTATCAAGTTCTTAAGGGGTGTTAGGATTCCTTAAGTGCGTCATTTGACAAGGCTGTGAAAATATCTTTATACAAAATGAGTCATTGCAACGTAACCTGCTCTAGCTATGCTTCAACACAAAATTCTCTATGAAATTAGACTAAAATATTTCTGCTTTTCTTGAATCCCCTTCATACTTAATTTTGTGTCTCTATTTTGATGATATTATTCTACTATATTATATTTAAAGTGCAAAATATGAGATTTTGCTTAGTTCTCAGGCACCATTGACCACTTACGGTACAACATGCCAAGTGAGTCATTTTCCATGGTTCTACACCCTCCTCATCCACACCTGCTCTGGTATTCTGTATACCACCAGAGGAATTTTTAAGGACAGATGGAAGATCCTGGCTTTGCAAAATTTCTTACTCCTCCATGTCCTCAGGAGGAGAAATACAAACATTAATCAGTCTGTTTTTCCTCTCAATTATCAGTCTCCATTCCTGTATTCTTCTTGGATAACCCTGCTTGAATGAACTAGCTAAGAGTCTGTCATTGAGAGGAAGGTTGCTGAGAGCAGCCTAACCCTCCATAGCTTAGAAACAAACAAATGGTAACTTTTCTCCAGGGACTAAGGATACCTGCATTTGCAAAGGTAGTGGAACCTGGTTAAATTTCTTATGAATAGGGAAAAAAAGTCTGCTCGTTGTTTTCTGCTGCTAAGTCTGTTCAAGTAAAAAACAAATAATTTCAATTTCACAATTAATTTCTGCATTAAACAATTAATGACTCCCTGCCATATAACCATGTGGATTAATCTTTTCTTGTTCAGTGGACTATAACTATCTAAGAACAATAACTACCAAATTCTAACACAGCAACCCTCAATATTTGTGCAGTGATTCCCCTTATGCCAATTTAGTTAGATATCATTCATGGATCATATCACTGTTTCCCATAATTCCAATCACAGCTTCACAGTCCTTCTCAAGATAGCCCCTCAGGCAACTATAATCATTCAACTGGAGTGGCCCAGGAGATAGAATCCATTTTCCACACCTGGCTCATTTGGTATCCTCTAAGTGGCCAACACATTGCTTTCACTATTACAGACATTCAGCCCTGTTTAATGAATTGCACTGAAGTGAAACAAACAAAATAAACTCAATCAAATTGCAGAAACTTTATCATTTCAAAGGAAAGTAGATGTTCAGTGTTCATACATAACTATTTTTTCAACTTTTTTTTTCAAATAAGAAGCTCATGCCGTTTGAATATAAATTCATTGCTTGCAACTACACACTTAAATCTTGTTGAAAATATCCCATATACCACCTGAACCAAGGAAAAGAGATCAAAGTCAGCTATGTAGAGGCTGTTACCCAAGGCACAGTCAAAGGTCTAGAAGAATGAGAAAAGAGTATTAGTCACACTGCCTGTGCAGTACTTAATTTAATGTTCTATTCAGAACTTGGAAGAGACCAGACTAACACAATCAAAACTTAAGCTCAAAGAAGCATGGAAGAGCAGCAGCTTCATCTCCTTTCTTCAAGAAAAAGAAAGTTCGGTTCTTTTTCTCCATGGCTGCCAGTGCTGACTTCTGTAGGATATCCCATCATAGTGTGTGTGTGTGTGTGTGTGTGTGTGTGTGTGTGTGTGTGTGTGTTTGAGTATTCTGAATAAAGGTACAATACTCCCTGAGAAAATGTATTGTCAGCCCTACAAACCCGTTAGAAATATGTCTGAGCTTTAAATCTTTTTATAGGTTTATTATTCTACAGTGTTGCTGTTTATAATGTTTTGCGTAGCACTCTTTTACTTTGCTGTCTTTAAATTAAAATAGTATTGTTTATTTTATATTTTTATTATTACTTTAATTTGTATTTATTTTCATACATATATGTTCATTATTTGTATCAACAGCCTCCATTTATTTAGCATCTTATTTTGTCAGACAATGAACATTTTACATAGATTTTTTTTCACTGACATATTTATTAATTCATATAGGAAATTGACAGATGGTTTTGAGTGGAAACTCTTCCAGACTCTTGGATACAATGGCAATTAAGACAGAGTAAGGGACCTGCTCTTATGGAGTTAATATTCTAGTAGGGTAGTAAAAACACATAGTAGTGCAATATCTGATGAAGATAAGGGCTGTGAAGGAAATGTGCAGAAAAGATAAGGGTAGGCAAATGAGAAAGAAGGTGGAGACTGCTAAAGTGTCTGGGAAAGACTTTCTGGGCAGGAGATATTTGATCTGGAATCTGAAGGCTAACGAAGGGCATGTGAAGAGCAGGGAGAAGGAAAGGAGTTACAGAGGGAAAAGCAGCAGGAACTGAGCTTTAGTGGTTGTGAGCAGCAGAATCAGGCCAATGTGATGAAGTCTAGTGAAAGAGGTGGGTGTAGAATGAGATGAAGTTGGAGAATGAACAGGGGGGAAATAAACTGGGGCTGCACAGGCCATAATTAAATGTTTTGATTTCAATCCTTCTGCAATCGGCAGCCATTTAAAGGTAAGTTGCAAGATTTGATACTCATTTGAAAAGGATCATTTGAGGGAAGAAGGGTAGAGGTAGGGACATCGAACAAGAGGCTGTGACTGTAGTCAAGACCTAAGATGATGGTTGGGACTAGAGTTATAGGAATGAAGGTGATGAAGAGTGGTTGAATTTTTGGTTTATTTTAAAGGTAGAACTAGTAGGGGCGCCTGGGTGGCTTAGTCATTAAGTGTCTGCCTTCGGCTCAGGGCATGGTCCCGAGTCCTGGGATCAAGCCCCGCATCAGGCTCCTCTGCTGGAAGCCTGCTTCTTCCTCTCCCACTCCCCCTGCTTGTGTTCCCTCTCTCTCTGGCTGTCTCTCTCTGTGTCAAATAAATAAATAAAATCTTAAAAAAAAAAGATAGAACTAGTAGTATTTGAGTATTAGAGGTAAAGAGAAATCAAAGAACCAATAAGATTGGAATAGGAGAGGTAGAATGAAATCAAAGATGACAACAGAGGTTTTTGGAGCAGAGGTTGCCTTTTACTGAGGTGCAGAAGACAGAGAAGAAGCAGGTTTGGGGGGGATCAAGAGTGTGTTTTTAGGCATATAAACTTTAATACATCAAGTAGACTTTTGTGTATGTGAGTCTGAAGTTGAAGGGAAAGGTCGGGGATGGACTAACAAATTTAAGAGTATCAGTTTATTAATGTCACTTAAAACCATGCTGCTGGATGAGATCACCTAGCAAGCAAAGGAACAACAGACAAGAGGTCAGAATGCTAAGCCCAAGAGCTCTCCAATTTTTAGATGTTCGGAAAATGAGAATACCCAGCAAAGGAGAAACAAAGGAGGTTCAGCCGGATAAGAAGGAAATTAACCAAGAGAGGGTGGGCCCCAAATGCAAGTGGAGAGGACAGTGGTCCAGTTAAATGTGGCTAAAAGGTAGTGTAGGAGTAGAGCAAAGGAGCCATGGGGCTTCCCACCTTCACTGCGAAAGAGCAGTGTCGGTATAAGAGCAGGCACAGAAACCTGTTGGAGTGAGATTAAAGCAGATCGGAGATGTGGTATCAAAAGCCGTAGATACTGATAATTATTTTGATAATTTTTGCGGAAAAGGAGAGCATCAACGTGGTGTTATAGCTGGAGGGAGACACGGAGTCAAGGAATGGTCTTATGTTTAACATGCAGTGACTGCAGCATGTTTAAATATTATTGACAATGATTTTATAAAACCAGGGTCAGAGAACTTTTCCTGTAAAGGGCTAGATAGTAAATATTTTTAGATTTGCCAGCCGTACATGCCGATTGCAACTACTCAGCTTTGCTATTGTAACGTGAAAACGCTCATAGATTACACATAAATAAATAAGCAAGGTTATGTTTCCATAAAACTTCCTTTATCAACACCAATCTTTGAATTTCAGATAATTTTATGTGTCATGGAATATTATCCTTTGGGTTTGTGGGTTTTTTTTTTTTCCCTAATTGTTTAAACATGTTAGAACCATTTGTAATTCATTTGTCTAGCAGATTTGGCCCCCTGGGCCATCGTTTGCTGACCTCTGCTGTTGAAGACAAAATTGCATGGTGTAGGAAAGAGAGGGGAGCATCTCAGGAGCCAGACCCTTTCAGGGGAATAAGAACAAGAATCCAGAGCAAGTGGAAAGTTGGCTTTAGATATCCTATCTCCTAACATGACACAAGAGAAGAAGGTTGAATATATGGATACAGATCCAAATTAGTTGGTAGATTGGGTAGTGGAAGTTCATGGAAGTATTATTACAATCTTACGTTTTTGTTTTTTTTTTTAAGATTTTTTTATTTTTAAGTAATTTCTACACCCAGCGTGGGGCTTGAACTTACAATTTTGAGAGCAAGAGTTGCATGCTCTACCAACCAAGCCAGCCAGGCGCCCCTCCTTTCATATTTTCTTATGGAAAAGTTTAAGCAGTACCTTTAGCTGAGAGAAGCAAGTGGGTGGAAGAGATTGAGAGTTTGAGGAGACAGTAAAAGGTTTCTAATAAGAGCCATGTAGAATGAGAAAGTGAATTGACTAGGGAAATGTACTAAGATTGCTAGGCAAGCACTAAGAGCTCACTTGAGATTTCTGTCAAGAATTTAAAGCAAAACCTGTCAGCACGGCTGCATTTTTTTTTTTTTCCAGAAGTATTCGGCTGCTTGGATATAGGCCCTGAGTTGGCACTAGCTTGGATTTAACCAAATTTAGTATTTTGTGGGCAAGATGATGGAAAGAGAGAGACCAAGTTGAGAGTATTTGCAAGGGAGTGATTACAGTGATTGACCATGCAATTTGAGCTGGATAAGAACACAACTGAGGACATAACAGAGGTAATTGAAAGTGAAAAGGTGAGAAGGTCAACACACTGGAAGTTACAGTGAGAAGGAAGACTTTTTGGAGTCAGGAAGTAGAGGGACTGAAATGGAAAGATAGGAGGAGGGTTTTGGAGAGTACAATGCTTGAAATTATTTGCACAAAAATTTGAAACACATTAATGAAGGGATACATTTATTGTTAGTGCTAAGATGAATGGTATAACCATGGGAGTAGGTGGCAGGAGTGTGGAGTACAGGGTCATTGAAGCCACTGACACCAAGGAAGAAAGACTTTGGAGAGACTAATGCATTGACAATTTCATTCATGAATGTTTTAAAATCACTGAAAGCTATACAGGAAGTGGAGGGTGAGACATGGGGAGAGCTTTAAATTCTTCAAGGACTGAAGGGGGCTAAATATTAAAGGGTTTGTCACTTTTCCAGTTTAATTTTACGGTAAGCATGACAGAGTCATGTGGTAAATTAAGGTTTCTAAAAATAATGCCCATTTGTTTAGGTATTATAATATGCTGCTTCCCAGAAGGCTATGTTTGCATGATGTAATTTATAGTAAATGGAGGGTTATATCTATTTAACAACAACAACAACAAAAAAAAAAACCATCTGATTGTTTCCATTTAGTCTGCCCTACCTCTGCCTCATTGCACATACTGCTTCCTACTCAAAGGAATCTTCCTGCCTTCCATATTTGTTCTATGGATCAAGGTTTACCTTCTTGGAGTCTTGAAGGTGCCCTAACAGCCTCCTTCTCCTTCTTCATCAAAATCCAATCCTCCTCCTCCTTTTTCTTCTTCTTCTTCCTACTGCACCAAAAGTCTAAGAATATTTTCATATTTTCCTAACATCTCGTATATGTTACTCTTCTTCTCTTTCCAACTATCCTATAAGTTCCATGAGAGCAAGAATGTGTTTTTTACTTTCTATGTCCCACTCAAAAGCTAAATGGCTCTACTCATACTCTCAGAAGTAGAATTTTTTGATTCATTACTTGTCATCGAGCAATATCAAAGAAAAAAGTCCTTAAATTCACCAAACTAAAACTGACACCTAAAAATCTATTAAATCAATAAATAATAAATTTCAGAAATGGCATAAAACACAGAAAATATTAAAAAGACTTTATAGCAGACATTTGGTATTTGGTAAAAATGAACTTAATCATGATTCTGTGAATTCATATTGGATGCACGATTGTACTTGTAGAAAAGTGTTCATCTTGTCATCTTTTTTATTATTTAAGGGGAAATCTTAAAGGCCAAAAAACTTGTGAAGTTCAATAATTAAAGTCAAGTAAATGTTCTGTCTTGTTATTAAGGTAATTGGAAATTGAAGGCAATTTTGTGAAATGGAACACTGGAGAAAAAGTTTTCAGAAGCAGAAGGTAGAAATGAAGACAGAATGACAAAAGACAAGAGCTCTTCTCAAATGACTTATTTCAAACACTTTAGAAAGCATTGAAATTTGGGTTGGTTCTTACTCACTGAACTATATCTTTTTTCATATTGTCTCTGGCAAGTGCTGCAGAGGGTAGTTGAGTCTAGGGAAGTCAAGAAACAAAGATAATTTTGTCTTCTTGTCCAGTATAGATCAGTCCTTGGCTCATGGTCTTTTCTTCAAAGAATGTGACAATAATTATGAAGTATTAAATGGACCTCCATTCCTTTCTTTCTATAGGAAAAGTCTCAAATTGTAGTTATGTGATTAATTGACTCTGTCACAAGTTATATGGAATTATATTTCTTTTTCAGATTTTACTTTTTCCCTCTATTTAATAGTCTGATTTATTTTAATGGCTGTAATGTATTCTGGCAAAATCCATTTAATTTTGCATTATCTATATTGATCACCTGTAATAAAAGTATTAATCAAAAAAGCATGGGAGAGTATCCTGAAAGTGATAAATGAGGCTTAGTGTTTGTTTTATGATTTGGCCCCATTTTAATAATTTTGCAAATTTATTTGGTTTAGATAAGAAACCTGAGACGGTGGAATGTCCTTTAGTAAACTCACATTGGTCAAAATTACTATAAGGAGAGAGATATATTTCTTCCCATTTCTTGTATATGTATTTGTTCTTATTTGTGGATGCAGTAAATGAATATTGGAGAATATGTTAGCTAATCTGAAAGTTTCTTATAAATAGTAGCTACCTTTTTCAAATAAAGGTAGTCAAATGTTCAAGAATACTCTTCTTTAAATTTTATTATATATTTTTTCCTTGGTTTACAATTGATATCATATCTCTCATATATAATCAATATATGTATATTCATTCTCTTTGTTTCTGTTTTTTGTCTTAGACAGCCTATGGCAATAGTAATAACAAAACGACAGCAGCATTGAACAATTACGTAGCACTTAATGTGTGCTAGGTCCTATTGCAAGAGCTTTACATGAACACTCTCAAACGAGATGCCTTCACGAGAGGCATGAAGTACTGTAAATACAGAGGAAGGGAAAAGTAATATTCTTCTTTGATGCTTCCTACATTATTTAGTATTGAAGTTCTGACAGGATCAAGTGTTCTGTCTGTAAGGTTATCTTATAACACCCATCCCCGTATAGTCAGTGTGGGAAGTTTTTATTGTCTCTAAATTTTCTTCTTTCCCTTATAATACTTAGAAAATTAATTACAGGTGAAATTATTAATAGTTACTATAGTCTTTTTTGGAATACATCAGGTTGGAAATAATTTTAGTTACCAAAAGTAATTTCTTTAATATATATGCAACACACATAGTATTTCATCTCAGAGTTCAAAGGATTTTAGAATTTATGTAGCTCAATGACCTAATCAGTTCTAGAATATCTATGCCATTCTGTTTGTAATTGCATTCCTCACATCTAGCATTTTAGGCCAGACCTAAAATAATAGACCTTCAAAAAAACACTTGTTGAATGAATGAAGGCAGTGGTCATTCAGAACCCTTCACCTTCTCTGGTAATAGACAACTTATGCCCTCTTTTCATGTTTTTACAGGATACCTAATAAGAGAAACAAAATCATAAAAATAATCAGTAAAACATTTCCAAGTGTCTTACTGGTGTCAGTTAAAAAAGAAATTTGCATCTCATCTTAATTCCTTTTTGAGTTTGATATTTAGTATTAGGTAGACAGAATCAGAAAAAGCTTAGTAGAGGTGAGGAATAGTGTGTGTTAATATACCCTGCAATGCATATTTATCAGAATTACTGTGTTTGTTTGTTTGTTTTAAGGAGTAAGTTTAGTGAGTGAACTTTGTGGGCAATAAAATGTAATTTTTATAATTATACAGATATTTTGATGAATTTTCCTGGTAAGCATGAATCAGACATTGCACACATATTTTGCTTCTTCAAAAACAAACAAAAAACATTATATATCTACCTATTTAGGGTTTTTTCTTCATCTTTTTGCCTATCTGAAGCAGTTCTTTATTTATAAGTTTAAATATAAGACATTGAGATAGATTTTTTTCCTTAGGATTTTTCAAATTTTTACCTTTTAGAGGCACTTGGGTGGCTCAGTCAGTTAAGTGTCTGACTTAGGCTCAGGGCATGATTTCGGGGTCCTGGGGTCGAGCCCCATGTCAAGGCCTTTGCTCAGCAGGGAGTCTGCTATATGTAATATACCACACAGTGGCGTTGCTTTGATTGATTTAGTCAAGAACCAGTTAGTTTGGTAAGATGTTAAACACTTTTTTGGGGATATATAAAAGTCAAAATCCAATTACAATGCTTGAATCCCATAAAATTGTATTTCTAGCTCAACCTACCATTTACTAATGACCGTTGGACAAATCACTGCTCAACAAACTTCAGTTGACATGCCAGTTGCTATGCTGAACTCTAACGAAACAAAAATATCAACACAATTCTCCATCTCTGTTATAGGAATTTAAAGGCAGATTTGGGTGCAGTGGTCAAGTTTTCCTTATTCTCTTCATCCCTTAGTCCAAAACTTCCAAACTCTCATTTCTGTTTCTACCAGGGTCATGCAGATAAGCTTGATGACTTATTAAGACCTCATACCACATCACAGAGTGCAGCAGGGGCTCTGACCACAAAAACAAACAAACAAACAAACAAAAAACCATGATCCTTCTAAAGGAGCAACAGTCATTCAAGTTCAAGGCATGGTTGCCTTGAGGGACTACATGCCCAGAATTAATGCATTGGAGTTTTCAAGAAAAACTGAGATTGCATACATTTATTTTTATTTTTTTAAATATTGGCAACTAATTTTTAAATTACCAAAACATTGTGTAAACCAAGGAAAATAGTTCTGGAAATAAAAGTGTCCAGGAGCTCCTAATTTATTATTCTCATAGGCACTCTACTGGACAAGCATTTTCAATGGAATTTGCTCCATTGTCTTGCTTTGGGGGATTCCCTTAGTACTGTAATCACACAATCAGGAAGACTCTTCCTGAATCTGTTTCTTATTTTCTTGGTTCTGTGTATAACTTCCAGTGTTTCATTACAAAGCATTGGCTTATGCTTCAGTTTAATTTATGAGCCTAGCCTCTCTAAATATGTAAACAACAAATGTTTGCATGAGTTGCAGAAAATTTAGACTGTTTGCTCTACTGTTAGTACTTGAAATGTCTGAAGTTAATTACTTGTTCTATCTAATAGTTAAGTACCTGGGTTTTACAACTTTTATTGGTGAGTTTTCAGACTGCACTTGAGATACACACACATACACACATGCCTGTGCACATACACATATGGTAGTTTAAATTCTTTGTATGGAGCTTAAATTAGACATTTCATTTCATTTTCAAGATTTTTTCATGGTCAGCTTGATTATCCCTGTTACTTTAAGTGGTACATGTTCAAGTTTTCAATTGTTGGATTCATTCTAGAATTATAAGGGTTTCTTGCCCTTTTTTGTTGTTGAATGAAGATATAGAAATATTATTAAATCATACCCTATGGGACCAACCATGGAGTACCTAAACAAATAACCACAAAAAATAAAGTATCAGAAAAGATTTTTCCAAAAAATATTATATTTTGAATTATTTTAATTATATAGTGCTACTGCAGATTGGATGGCAATTACCCATATTATGCCCAAACCTATTTAATATCTATCCTACAGAGCTAGTTCCAAAAAAAGTGGCAGAATCATATTCTTCATCCTTACAACAGAGACGGATGTTGACCATAATTAGACTCATCGAACAGTGAGTGGGTGCTATAGGACTCAGTAAGAGATTTCCAGCTGCTTTCTTTTGTTTTCTTCTAGTATATGTTGATCTGGAACTTAATTACAATTACATGTAAAAGTTCGCAATTCTTTTTTATGGAACAGAAGCTGTGCAAGCTGAAATTCTTCATTCTTAGCATGTATGGGTGCTCATTTAGTGATTGAGCGAATGTGCTCTGAGTCAGAGAACCTGCATTCAAATATAATTTACTAGCTCTGTTGTTTTGTGTAAGTAACTTAACCTCTCTAAGCCTCAGATTTAAAATGGTATAAAAATGGCCTGTTCCTTGGAAAGCTGTGAGAATTAAATGAGGTAATGTGGGTCAAGTGTCAAGTGTTAAACCTGGCACATAACAAATGTGAAGTAAATATTATCCATACAACCAACCATTCATCCATACATCTCTTTTTCCTCTTCCTCCTCCTCTTCCTCCTTCCCCTCCTCTTCCTCCTTCTCATCACCATCATTTGTGGGCTTGAAGAGGTAGAATAGGCATTTTTATGAAGAAGAAGATTCTTCAGGCATTACATTTCTTCTGATAACTTCAAGTTGCTTACATTAGGTAGAGTTTCATATATATAAAGTTTTTCATGAAATATTTTCAACTAAAAAAAAATCCATATACCTTAATTTAGCAAATACAATTAAATATTTCTAAAAGGGTAAGAATTGAGCTTTTTCCCTTCAAGAATATATATTTTTTAAAGGCTAAAGAAGGCTTTCTGTTATAAAGATCTTATTTTAAAAATGTAGGGTCACCTGGGTGGCTCAGTCGGTTAAGCTTCAACTCTGGGTCATGGGATAGAGCCCTGTGTCAGGATCTGCGCTCAGTCTGGAGTTGGCTTGTCCCTCTCCTTCTGCTCCTCCCCAGCCCCAAATAAATAAATAAATAAATCTTTAAAAAAAATGTATGTGCTTTGAGAGATTTGGAATCATTAATTCATTCTAAATAACAAATATTTATTGAGTACATATGATACACAAGGTATGGTGCTTGCTGTAGAGCTAAAAAGGGAAGTCATGATATTTCCATCTCCCAGAGAACTCTTTCAAATGTTTTGAATTCCAAAACTGAATAGATTAATGGACATATTTAAGAAGAAAAAATGAGCCAAGCCCTCTGCCTCTGGTCTCTGAATTTGACCTCAATTACAATATGATGTTCCCTTGGGAACTTGTGAGTATACAACAAAATTGCAGTTAAGTAACTTCATACAAGTTCAACAATCACTGAGAACCTACTAATGTTATATAAATGAGCCAAAGATAGCCTCTGTGTATTAGCCTCTTGGTTGTTTATTTCTTTACCGCAGGCTGAGACCCATTAGCTCAAAAGCCCGTTGGCACCAACTCAAATTTTTGCACATCCAATTATTTTAAAAATAACCCAAACAAGCAAATTTTTGAGCCACTTAGGACCTGCCTGCTTTGCATATCTTACGAAAACTTTGCCCTACAGCTGTTACCCATTGATAAGACATAGCCCTGTAGTTCCGAGACTTCCAGGCTGCTACCAGCCTTTGGAGCTCTCTGACCCAAACACTCCTTGCTGCTCCTTGCTGAGCATCCTCACCTACACATGTAAGCCCTCTCCTCAACTCCCTGTTCCCCCAGGAGTCCTCTTGCACTCTTCCCCTTCTAGATGTTCCCTCTAAAAGGTCTTATGCTGTGAGGGGGACTTCCTCTCTCATGCATCCCTGCTCAAGGGCCACCCAATAGAGCTTGCTGTGTGTTATTACCTCTTATAGTTCTATCTTTTTCCTTGATCAGCTTCAAATCCCTTGAACCCACTGCAGCTATGTGCCAAGTACTGTGCAAGGCACTGAGGATAAAAAGGTAATAAGACATAGTCCTCGATCATAAAAAAAACTTATAGTCTGGCTGGGGAAACAGATTTATGAATCATTTCAATGTAATGTGGTGCTTTCTTTCGTAGAGAGTTATGCAGAGGTAAAAATGTGGAGCACAGCTCAGTCTGGGGTATGGAAGGAAAAGGCTTTTGAAGCAGATGAAGTCTGAGTTGTACCTTGAATAATGAAAATTTTATCCAATGAAATGGGGAAATGAGGATTTTTAGGCAAAAGGAATAACATAAAGTATAGCATTAAGAAACAGCTTGATATATTATCATCATCTCCTTCATTAGCAATATTGCTAAAATACCGATGATTGAAAGACTGCACCTGCATTTTACAAAAATGATCTCATTTCATTCTCATAATAAGCAATATAGGGTAAAAATATTATTTTGATTTCAGATATGAAGAAACATACTTAGAACGTTAATTAACTTGGCCAAGGTCACAATGATCTGCCACCGTGAGTGGTAGAGACTACACAAACTTACAGTGTGTCCACTGAAAATACATGTTCACTGTTCCCAGGGTCATTACTGTTCTCATGTTCTGGTTAACTGTTTTGTAGTCATGGCATTCTTTGATCACCTCTCCAGAAAAATTGTTCACAGTGCACATATATCCTCTATTGTCAAGGAATTGCTATATCCCTGGTTACAAGTTACTGCTTTACCATGAAGTGTGATGTACCAAATGGGGAGAGATGATACTGGAAGGACACATGCGTCCTAGAGCCTTGCCCAGGTGCAGCTTAGGAGATTGAGCTCTCCTGTAGGATGATAAGAAAAATGATGTGGTTGCCCACTGATAAGACAGAGACTTGTCTTATCTGTTTTTGTCTCTGTGTGGTAAGATGTGCGATGAACTTGGAAAGGAAAAGAGAGGACACAGAAGATCTGTTAGGAGTTTGGCTCAGGAGGTCCAAACGAAAGTATCAGGGTATCCTATTTTCTTTTATTTCTAACACTATTGAAAATATGCAGATGGACTCACAACAAAAAAAGATGACACCACTTTGAAAGTGCTGATTGAATGGGTTGAAGTGAGTGAAGGAGGAAGGAGTCTGGTTGCTGTCAAGATTTTCACTTAGGGCCACTAGATGGGATATGTGAGAATGGGAATACGCAAGTAATGAATCATGGAACTTTGCATCAAAACCTAGGGATGTACTGTATGGTGACTAACATAATATAATAAAAAATTATTATAAAAAATGGCATGGTAATACTAAAAAAAAAAAAAAAAGAATGGGAATACAGAAGGTCGGCATTGGGGTAGGGAGATCACATATTCACTGTTTGGGAATGGGCTGGCTTGCATGAGAAGAGCATGCAAAGTAGTTAGACTAGGGTCCAAAAAATCGGAAGTCCAGCAGTTACAACTCAGTGACTGTTAATTATTTTGGGCTTCTTTCACTTTCAAAAGTATCCTTATGGGAAAATAAAATATATTATCTTTTTACAAATGAATGAAACCTGGAGAAGCCTCACTTTAAAACTGGTGGGTTGTAGGAGGAAGAGACCATGAAAAAATTGGGGAAAAAAAATTCAGAAAAGCAGAAAGTGGAACTCTACATAAGTGATTCTTCATAGTCAAGGATAGTTGGTGCCAGGAAAGGTTTCCTTAGAGTGAGCCTATTTAAAATGGTGATGAGCATGTCATCGAAATTCTGAAGAAATCTTATTGGAATGTTACCTTGAAAGCTGAAGGCAATATTGTAAAAATGTTTATTTTCTTTTAAATATTGTATTTATTTATTTGAGAGAGAGAGAGAGACAGAGCACCACCAGGGGAAGGAGCAGAGGGAGAGGGAGGAAGAAAATCTCAAGCAGACCCCCCACTGAGCACAGATCCTGACGTGGGTCTCTATCCCATGACCCTGACATCATGACCCAGGCTAAAACCAAGAGTCGAATGCTTAACCGACTGAACCACCCAGGTGCTCCTATTTTCTTTTATATTTTTAAAATATGTATTCTATTTTTATATTTTTTATTTTATTTTATATAAAAATGTTTCTATTTTATGTATTTTATTTTATAAAATGTTGGTGAAAATGGCAACTAAAAACCATTACCTAGAACAGGCAAGATCAGAGCTATAATTATTTTTTCCTTGAACATTTTTTTTGAGAAAATTTTCTAATGGTGTGAAAGAACATTCTTCACTTTTGATTTTCACAGCAAATTAAATAGCACGTCATATTTTGAAAAATATTCAGGTTTTTCTCTTGAGTTTTCCCAAGGGCCTTTCTAGATCTTTTATGTATAAATCATTTTGTTTTGAAATGATAACTATTGTCATCATCCCTGATGATGATTACCTGTGTAATCATTAACTACTCTACCAGTGTTAAAATCTTATTTATAAATCACTAGAGGTTTAAAGAAATAATTCAGTATCACTTTCTTAATGTCACGAAATCCTGCATTTGTTGCAAGGTTTGCAGTTGCACCTTAAAATTGCTTTGTACTGTATTTGGTTTGGATAGAAGATTCAGTGAAGACATAAACTAGTGTTAAGTGGGAGGAATATTTTAATTAAGATTAATTTTATATAACCAGGTGGTAAGCATCTTGTCTTATAGCAATGTTCATTTTACAGTCTCATAACTATGGGGATCACCATATTGAATCCTCAAATAAATATGACCACTCGATTCTTTTAAAATTTATTTCGGTCAATTGTGAGTTTAGATAATGCTGAAAGGACTATAACTCTTGACTTTATATTATGCTTCTGCTGGAGAGTATTTGTCACTTGCTATGCTCTGAACTTATGTTCTTTGAATGGTTCCTCCAAAATCTATATCTCTTCTTATTAGTACATTATATTTATGGTATTCTTCACCACCATCAGTTTCACAACTCAAAGGAATCTAATATTTGTAGCCTAGATTCTGTGGATCGCATGGGTTATAATCTACTTTTCAATTGTATATCTTTTGGTAGGAAATATATTCTCATCTGATTCACAGATTTTCAGTGTCTAAATATTCTTGTTAATGTACAAGCTTTTCTTTCTTGCCCTTGCTAAGATACCAGTCACGTGGACAGGAGGACATCCTGACCCAGAACAATTAACTGAGTGAGAGATCCCACTCAATCTGCCCCTTGCTAGAGGAACAGAAAACGTATGCAGGGTGTCTGGAAATATATTTGTGCCGTAAGCTTTTGATTTTATGTCTGAGAGCCAGCATGCATTCTAGGACCTAATTGTAAGGGCAGCGATGAGGATTATAATGAAGGGAAGAGATGGCTGTCATCTTTTAGAATCAGAATTGAAAACAAGCTTCCTATGGTTTTGAAAGAAGACTTTGCTTTGTGCTTCCTTATGCTTTTAAATACATGTGGTTGATTTTTTTTTCTTCTCCAGTAACCAGCATGTGAGCTTTAAAATGTATGCTGTGGTTCGAAAGCCTACCCTCTGTGTCTAATGAATTTTCACTCTAGGGGTGCCTTCATCTCCTCCCCTTCTCAATTCTCCATTCACCCAAAGGTGGACTGTTTGAATCTCAGAAATATGATTATCATATTCATAATAAATGAGTGCACAATGAATTATAAAAAGTTATGGAGAGAGTGAAAGGGGATGTCATCATAGCTGTTAAGGCAAAAATTTGCTTTCCTTCAAGGCTCACCATCTTTAGGCAGTTCCTTATTCCTTGATTGAATAATTATTTATTGACTACCAACTGCATGCAGGCAGAACATTCATTGTGGGGGCGCCTGGGTGGCACAGCGGTTAAACGTCTGCCTTCAGCTCAGGGCGTGATCCCGGCGTTGTAGGATCGAGCCCCACATCAGGCTCTTCCACTATGAGCCTGCTTCTTCCTCTCCCACTCCCCCTGCTTGTGTTCCCTCTCTCGCTGGCTGTCTCTATCTCTGTCGAATAAATAAATAAAAAATCTTTAAAAAAAAAAAAAAAAAGAACATTCATTGTGGTCCATAAAACATACCTTAAGGGCTTGGCACTCTCATGAGAGAAAGAAGCATTAGTTAAATACTCAAGTACATAAGTAGATATTTACATTATACACACACACACACACACACACATATTTGTTATTTTAAAATAAATGTGTAAGTATGTACAAAGAAGAGGAAACTCTGGGAACCAAAAGCAACCAATTGATATGTCTGCAAGTTCAAGAAATATCCCCAGAAATAGTGGCTTTTGGGCTGCAGTAAAATGTACAATTAATATTTAACTAGATGAAAGTTAAGGACAGCCAGAATAAGCTCCCTGAAACAATGTCTGCAGTTTAGGGTCAGTTGATTACATGGGATCCAGAAACAGAAAAAAATAATTTCAACCTCTAAAGTATTTAAATATTTACATTTTAAAATTATTTCAATGTTTTCTTGATATGTATTTAGTAAGGATAGGATAGGCATGAGTTATTTTAAATTACTATTCATTCATGGCTGTGTTCTTCACTTCCAGGAATTTATGTTTTTCCATTTATGTAAAAAAGACTGTAGGAGACTAAGTTCAGAGGTGTGCCATTTCAGATTTATTAGAGTGATATTTTAGCTTCAGTCGTAGATTGGTACCTTGGGTAGCTGCCCCCTGGCCTGCCACTTAATCAGTTCTGTTTAACCTAATATATACTTGGGAAATGTTTTCTGAATTGGTTTGAGACCTGCAGACATCCCTAGGCAGAAATAGTGTGATAACACTGGTAACGGTGTTTTAGGAAGCCTCTTTGTACTTCTCAAAGAAATTCTGGCCTTTCAATCAAGAGATAAACACAAATGCTCTTAATTGGGGGGTTGGCAAATTATAGCCCGTGGACTAAATCCAGCCCGCCACATCTTTGTGTGTGTGTGTGTGGATGCCCATGCGCTAATGATGGTGTTGGAAATTTTAAGTTGTTAAAAAAAAATCAGAAGACAAATAATATTTTGTGACATGTGAAAATTATGTAAACCTCAGAGTTATTCCATAAATGAAATTGTATTAGAACACAGCCATGTCCATTTGTAACATCCCATCCTTGACTCCTTTTACACTACAGCAACAGAGGTGACTAGTTGTGACAGAGGCTGCATGGTCCACAAAGACCGAAGTATTTATTGTTAGCATTCCACATGTAGTTATGGAGTATATCTGGAGATGCGCCAGGAAAGAAGACAGGCAACATCCCTGCATTCATGGATTTTACTTCCTATCGGGACAGATTTATAAACTCATGAGTAGGTGAGAGTACTTTAGGTGGTGCCAAGTGCTGGAAAGAAAATAGCACAGAGTCATGGTCAGAAAACACCTAAGGACAGGGGTTGTTGCATGTTAGTGAGGAAGGTCTGAGGAAGGTCCACTAAGGAGGATATATTTGATAAGACCCCTGAATGAGGAGAAGAGGCAGCCATGAAAAGAGGAGGGACGTTCCAGACAGAAAGTGCAACCAAAGCAAAAGTCCTGAGCCTGGCAAGAACTTGATGATTTCTGCAGAGAGAAAAGATGCTGTATGCCGAACGCATTGTGAAGGAAGGGGAGAGTGATACATGGAGGACAAAAAATGGGGCAATGCTCAAAGTCCCATCTGTGCAGACTCATCCCTAGAGATACTGATTGCTTCAGTCCAATGTGCGGGCTCAAGCTCTGCATATTTTTAAATCTTTCTGGGAGATTCTACGGTGCTCCCAGGTTTTGCCAACCACAGATAGTGTCTTGTAGACCAGGGAAGGAGTTTGCATCTTTGTCTAGGCACCACGAGAAGCCACTGGAGAATTCTTAGCAGCAAATAATACGACTGTATTTAAATCATAAAAGGTCCCTTTGGCTATTGTGAAGAAAATGGGCTATAGGAAGCAAGAGTGGAGGCAGGAAGCTGGAAGAGGCTGCAGCTGGAGTAGCCCACGAAGAGACGAGAGGTCTTTATACCGAGGTTGCAGTGATGGTGGCGAGAAGGGGGCAGACTCAGGTCACATTACACAGGTAGAGCCAAAGGACTTGATGATGGACTGGAAGTTGGGAGGAAAGGAAAGAGAGGGATCAGAACAACTGAGTAGCTGGGCGGGTGGTGTTGCCTTTTGCAAAGATTGAAAAAGTAAGGAGAGGAGCAGGTTTGGAGTCGGGAGATGGGAATCGGCAGTTTTTCCTGGAAAAGTCAAGTTGTAGATACTTACTGGATAGTATTCATTCATTCAACCACAGCACAGAAAATTATTGAGGATCTGCTGTATGCCAGACACCATCCTGGGCACTGGGGATTATATCAGTAAAGCAACAACAGATAAAACACCCTGCCCTTGTGGGATGTCCCAAGGCGCTAAGATGTAGAGTCTGGGTCCTGTCGAGGAGAAACCTGGCTGAAACGGATAGAGTTACAGGTCCTCAGTTGACAGATTGATTTGCATCTGTTTTTTGACATCAGACAATCTGAACATTTTACAACATGGTGTGTGGCATTCAAACAGTAGACGGAGAAACAGACCGACATGGACACAAACCTCCCGGGGCTGCTGCTCTCTTTTCTGCGTGCAGGAGTGGAGCCCCGTGCTGAACTTGAAGTTAGATAAGACAGAGTGCAAGTTGGTTTTCATCCTTGGTTCTTGTAACAGGAACTGAGGGGCATTTTTATTTTTCCTTTTTTCCATTGGCGTGAGTGCTGAGCTGACAGAGAAAAAGATCTTGCTGCCTCCACACCAGTATGAAAGAGCCAAGTACAGAGCAGTAAATGAATTTAAAGGCATCTAACAAGTTTTAGCTATGACTGCTGAGACATCAGACTTCAAGCCAGCCAGAGCAGTGGGGCCTATAAGAACCCACCAGTGCCTGAGCGTGGATAATAATGGATATAATAATACTTTGCATTTATATAGCACTTTTACACCTGAATCTTCACAATAATCCAGAAAGGTAGGCCAAGCAGGCATTATTATCTGCATTTTACAAAAATAGCTCCCAGAGGCAGGAAGCATAGGAGAAGGGTGAATGCATGTAAATGTAAAAAAAAAAAAACCCGAAGCCAATGAGGCTTGAAAAATGAGATAGAAAACAAGTGTGTTTAGAGAAAGTACTTGAATGAACTATCTGTGGTTTGTTTTTAGTTAATTTCTACTTTTATTTCTTTTCTGATTAATCACACCACATTTTTTTTTTAAACTTGTGATGACATTATGTTTGCTTGTAAAGAGGTCTTATGCTCAAATTCCTAGGAAGGCCAGGCAAGCATCCTGAATGAGCAATAGGGTGCAGCTTAGGCTGTGTTGAACTGCCAAGCCCACATCCACAAAAAAGTGCAATTGTTAGTCAGTCCACTGGGGTGCTTGGCAGGAATGTGGGCCCAGGGTAGACAGACAGTAGGATTCTTAAAGAGAAACTGAAAAACAAATCTGTCCTATGATGTGGAATCTCTCATTTTTAGGATCTGTAACTAATTTGTAAAAATTATTTTAGCATTCATAGGCCAAAGAAAACATCCTTGGAGGTAGATGTGACCCACATTTTGCCATTTCTTTCTTTTTTTTTTTTTTTTTTAAGATTTTATTTATTTGAGAGAGAGAGAGTGCAAGAGCACATGTATACGCATGGGGAGGGGCAGAGGGAGAAGGAGAGAATCTCAAGCTGATTCCACGCTGAGCCCTGTGCGGGACTCAGTCTCATCACCCTGAGATCATGACCTGAGCCAAAAATGAAGAGTCGGATGCTTAACTGACTGAGCCACCTGGGTACCCCAGTACATGCTGCCCTTTCTTAACCATTGGCCTAGGCACTCAGAAATGTCTATGACTCTTATACAGATGGAAGTCCTTATAATCTATTCCCAGAAAGAATCTTTAAGTCTTCCCAGAAGACTTAATACCACTATCAGTAGTGACTTCTTTAAATTGAAATCGGGTCTCTGGAAGGATCTTTAACATTTCAAAGACTGTGAAAAAGCTTATCAAAGCTCTTTACATGACCTTCTATTAAATATAACTCATGATCTTTAATACTGAAAACCAGATAAGCCAATATCCATAGAAGATACAGACTGTTTAAATAAATATATACCCCTGGCAGCAGTGGCATTGTCATCCACATGTCAGTAGGTTTTCCTTTAATTCTGTGGAATTATAACTTCCAGTAGTCAAGCAATTGAAAATAGTGGATGAAATGTTACAAATATTTCTCACAAAAGGGGTATTTGATCTGATCTGCTTTAGCAGCTGAGCTAAATCTAACACATAGCACAGCAAGTTTGCAGTGTTCTCCCTGTGTGGGAATTCAGCATAGGGCAAGAAGTATGGATTTTGAGTTATCAATAATCCAAAAATATATATACCTGCAAGTGAAGCGTCAGTTGACCAGGTGATTCCTCCTGAGCCAAAATATCTCTTAGACATAGGAGTGAAATCTTAGCACAGCAACTTCATTTTACAAACAGGGAAACTAAGGCACAGAAAAGGCAGGATGTGAGTTTCTCAAATCGACAGGACTAATGAATGCCTCAAGCAGGGTTTTGTTTTTCAGTCTCAGCCCCTTGGCAAACTTACAAAAAAGCTCTGAGCCCAATATCTACACATCTGCATTTGTAGACACACACACACACACACACACACACACACACACACACACACACAAATACCTTAGGTAAATTAAATAAAAATTGTGGTAGCTATATGAAAATTAGCACTCTGTCCTTTCCTCTCTTATTTCCTTTCTTTGATCAATCCTTTCTTTCCTTCTTTTTTTCTTTTCTCTCTTTTCTGAGGTACTCTGAGTTGGAAAATAAGAGACGAGGGATGTCACTGTGGCTGCTGGCAAGTGAACACTGGCTAAACCTAACAATACAGGAGGACACATTTGGACATTGAGATAATTTGAAAGAGTCTGAAACATTCCTTGGATGAGATGCAATTTTTTCAATTACTAAAGAAATATAATTTCCTGAAGGACGATAAGCTAATAAAAGTAAAAAGGGGGAAAAAAAATCAGATACCTCATCACTCGGAGAGAACTGCTATTACTGTTTTACTGTGTGATCTTTGTGAACATTTATGTATGTAAAATTTCCCAGGGCACCTGGGTGGCTCAGTTGGTGAAGTGGCCAACTCTTGATTTCAGCTCAGGTCAATCTCAGGGTCCTGGGATTGAGCCCCACATTGGGCTCCATGCTCAGGGGAGAATCTGCTTGAGATTCTCTTTCTCCCTCTCCCTCTGCCTCTCCCCCAGCATGCTCTCTCTCTCTCTCTCTCTCTCTCTCTCAAATAGATCTTTAAGAAAAAAAAATCCCGTTTTTCCCATGAAAATTTATGTATTTAAAAATTGGTTTCATACAGTGTGTTATTCTTAGTCTCTAGGATTTTCAAACTGAATTATGACCAATTAGTGGGTCAGAAAATCTATTTAGTGGGTAACAACCAGCATAAAAATAATTAATTTAAATAGAATATAAAGAATCAGAGTAAATAGTGTAGAGTCAGGGTGAGTATTGTGTGTATTGTGTTGGGGGGGGATTGGATGGGTGGGCGTGTGTGTAAACATACCTGGGATCATAATGTAAAATTATTTTCTTATTTTTGGTTAAAATACTTGAAAACCATAGCTGTAGCCAGCTTTTCCACTTATTAATTGATTACAAAACTCTTCCTTTTTAACAAATATTGTCACACATAATCATATTAAATTCTACCTGGATGTTTCCCTAACCAATCCCCTATTGTTGGATAATAGATTTGTTCTCATTTTGTGCAATTATACACAACACTGCCATGGACATCTCTGCATATGCTTCCAGGCATTTTGTTGAACCGATGGAGCACACATCATTTCCATAAGCTATGACTGCTAGAAAGTTGTCTATAGGCAGTGTGGTATTACTAAAAAAGCATCTTGTCTTTGATTATTACTCTCTGCTTTGTGAGGAAGTGCGATCCTTTGCCTTAGAGCGGGTCATCCAAGTTTCAGTATTTATTCCCACTCCAGGCTCATCTTGGGATCCACGTGAAAGTTTCCTCTGGACTGATATTTATTGATGCAAAAATTTAGCAGCAAAACACTAGGGGTTTAGGATTCCTCCAACTCAGAGAGCTGATATTTTGAGGTATTTTGTCCTCATATCTTAATCATTAATGCAAGCTGATTCAGAAATAAAGCAATCCTTTTACATTGCTTATTATTGTATTTACTTAGGATAAATACTGTAATGGATTCTTATATGCAGTCCTGCTTATGTCTCTGGATTCTGTAGACTTTGATTTTGAAAAGAAAAATAATTATGAGTGAAAGGCAGTGGGTTTACTTGATAGTTTCTCTTCCCTTAGTCACATATGAGTCCAGTCTCGTGGATCATTCCACTTTGAAGATGATCCATTTTTTTCCCCTTCATTTGGCTTGCAGGGTTCTTTGGGCCACATCAGAGAATTATTCTAACGTCCAAGGATTAGTTCACAAATTGGGTGACCACAGCTCATCCTAAATTCTGACTTTTCTAATCAAACAGCTTGTCCATTGGTTTGGGACAAGGGTGTGAGATTACAGTCTATAGAGAGGGTTATGGGGTTCCTAACCCTTGCTGGCATTTTAATTTCATGTTTTATGACTCATATAGTAAAGGACAATTTATAAATGTTTGCTGGAAGCAATCTTAGAATTGTTTTATCTTAACACACACACACACACACACCTCATTATGTTAAAATTACACACTGTAACAAGTCTCTATATGCACACTGCACATAAGACAAGCTTCCTGAAATTTATTTGACATAATGAATAAAATTAATGTATCAGAAGATCAGGAAGTTGTCTCTAGAGTCTGTAAATGAAAATTATTCCTTTGAATTAAAATCTTTATATATTTTCTGTGATTTGATAAGAGAAGGGCTGAAAATTGCTTATCGTAATAATTATTTCCAGTTGATAGGCTACCAGAGTTTTCTGCAAGCTGCAGAGAACATGCCAGCATGTGGTCACTATCTTTAAAGGGCTTTCATGTTTTCCATCCTCACTCAGGAGCATGAAGACTTGTCAAATGAACTCTGTAGAACAGGGGGTGTGAAACTAACATTCTTGTATGTAAATAAAATAGACTCAAGGCATAGTGGTTTGGATGTATGTGCCACTCTCTGTTAAGGTCATAGCTAGCTATCATGTCAAATGCAGCACATTTTCACCAGCTATCATAAACAGGCAAGGGATTGAAAATTTAATAAGTACAATCTCATTTCAGGAATCAGAAATAATTCAGGATGGAGAGACCTCTAGTGGGCATTTCAGTTCATATCTGATAATGGATCAGAAAAGGAAAGATAAAAGTTGCTTTTAAAATCACATTCTTTTTTTTTTTTTTTTAAAGATTTTATTTATTTATTCGACAGAGATAGAGACAGCCAGCGAGAGAGGGAACACAAGAAGGGGGAGTGGGAGAGGAAGAAGCAGGCTCATAGCGGAGGAGCCTGATGTGGGGCTCGATCCCAGAATGCCGGGATCACGCCCTGAGCCGAAGGCAGACGCTTAACCGCTGTGCCACCCAGGCGCCCCTAAAATCACATTCTATATTTCTGCAATGATACATTCTTTTTTAAATAAACTACATCTCTAAGATAGGGTGTAGAACATAGCCAAAATGATCACTCTTGAAAGAAAAAAAGACATTTGAAGTTGTAATCTCAATGTGTATACTTAAAAACAAACTGCATTTTTCTTCCTTTTTAAATACCACAGAACCAAAATATAAATGTCAGTAAAAAATTAACAAGCAGATATTTTTATCCACCTTATTTTTGCTTTCACTAAAATCCTACTTTAAATTAATGAAAATATAATCCATACATAAAACTCTTATCTATTATTATCCTCAATTAAAGTTTAATTGAATTGCATCATGGAAAATTTTGCAAAATGAGAAACAACCAATCAATCAAAGCTCCTTTCCATCACGCCCTTCACACAAGGTTTCCCAAGATACTATTTGGCATAATAAAATTAGTAGCCTGAGTAATTATGAAAAGCTAGGTCAAATAAATAAGTCTTTGCCCTGCCTTAGAAAGCTGAAAGTATCTTGGAGAAAAAGCAACAAATCAACAAGAGGCTGGGAGTGCCGGGGGCAAAGATGTCCTTCTTCAAAGAATTTGGAGCTTTACAAGCAGTGCTTAAAAACTAAGAGAAAAAATAGAGCCTAGCAAATTTTTAAAATCTGTAGACATATTACAAAATCTAACGTACTTTTTTCCTAACAGTTTATTAAAGTGTACATTTCAAATTATTTCACAATGTGGCACAAACTCTGTCGTTTAGTACTTAATGGCTTGGTGCTCACCTCTGATGGTTAATCTTTTTTCTCTCCCAACTGCAAGGTCCTTGAAAACAGAGAAGTCATCCTCTTACCTTTTTCATACCTCCTTACTAACATTTTGTTCCCCCACCTCTATATTATACAATTTCCATGCTTGCATATGTGCAACCCCTCTCCAAATGATTTCTTAAAAAGGCAATATAAGGATTGCAGAGTGAATGACTGAGGGTCTGGGAAAAACATCCAGCCCCTGCCTTAGACATGGGCTTTTATTATTATTACTGATGTTGATAGTATTCCCCCATCCTTGGCCTTTCTCCAGTGTTCCCATTTCAGGCAGTTTTGTCTATATATAGGAGTTAACTTTTAGAGCCAATGATTAGAATAAGGTTCTTAGGTAAGTGAACTTGACTTCAAAACAAAACAAAACAAAAAAACAAATCCCTATATGTCTGTATATAGGAATTAACTTCTAGAGCCAATGATTAGAATAAGGTTCTTAGGTAAGTGAACTTGAATTCAAAAAAAAAAAAATCCCTATTTTTACAGAAGGTTAACATTTCCTTTAAGAAGGTAGACAAAAAAGAAAACAAAAGACAAACAAAAACTCATGCATAATAATATTAGCAGTATCTATGATGTCTTCACCAACAGAAATCATAAATATTTTCATATCATATTACAATAGTGGCAGATAAATCAAATATTATTTGGACTCTATGTAATGATAGTTTTTAGACCTGCCACTAGATCTTGGCCTTAAAAAAGAAGCTCATATATTATCTTACAAATTTATTTCTCTTAATATATTGGTAATTATTTCAATATAATTGATTTCCTTTTCACTCCCATGGATTGTATCTTCTGCGTTTGCACATATTCTGAGAAGAGTTGCTGAGGCTCCATCAGAAAATATTCAGTGAGAGTTTAGAACCTGATTTGTTTCCTCTTATTTATTTTTCCCCTATTTTTTCCTACCTCCTCCATAAGTGTGATAAAGCCATTGATATATTAAGGACCCATGCATGTTTTAAAAGGCCAAGGATAGAAGGCACTGAGCAGACCATTAACTCCTCTGGAGGTGGTCCCAGGTAAGAGGTACATGAAGTGTTGGCACAGGTGGAAGCTACTTTGAAAAATGGCAGGGAAAAAGTGAATTCCTGGAGGCAAGCTGAAAAGGAGAAGGGGTAAGCGCTGTGGACGGACTGAGACCAGCCGCACGGCCTACGGGGCTGGAGCCTGCCCTCATAGCTGAGTGGTCTCACACTGAATGGTTGTTGAATCTACCACACCTACTTCAGAGGCTGTGTGAGGAGAAACTGAAACGGAAACAGCAGATGGTGGAAGAAATTCTAACTAAAAGGAATCAGTTTGAGTCCTAATTCAGCAACTGTGCAGCTGGGTGGCCTCCTGCAAGGACTTCCCTTCTATGCTTCTGGACCCTCTTCTGTGTCTGCAGGACACACAATTGATAGTCTACAACTTTCCTTCCAACTCTATAAATTTGTGATGAATTCTCTGACGTGACTTGAAACTGTAAATTGTTATTGAGACTGGTTTACCAGAATTGGCAAAACCTAAGGCATTCCAGCACAATGCTACTGAACAACCTTTTAGTAAAGGGTGTTTTTATTTTTCAGTGTTTTTTTTTTCTTTTTTCTTGAGGTATATTGAGGTGTCTGTAAAGGAAAAGTGTTCAGATAGTAAATGCACGTGTTGATGAATTGATAGAGAAGTACATCCCTTGGTAAACAGATCCAAGATATAGAAAACATATGGCAACCAGAGGATCCCTGCACTGTCTCCAAATGTATAATCTCTACGCGGTAGCAACTGTCTGTCCTCTGTCACCGTAGCTCCCATTTGCCTGTAGTTGTACTTCATAGACATGAAATCATACAGAACCGATCTTTCGTGTCTAGCTTCTTACAGTTAATATTCTGTTTGTGGGAGTCATTCATGTAAATATGCATGGGAATGGTTTTTTCATTGCTCTGTAGTATTCTGTCATATGAAAACACCACATTCTACTATTGATGAACATGTGTCCATTCTACTATTGATGAACATTTGTTTCCTTTTGCATTGGGGACTATTATAAATAAAGCTTCTGTGAACGTTCTTGTACATGTCTTTTGATGGACATATCACACATTTTTGTGGGGTTCATACTGTGTACACATGTTCACTTTAATCGATCCTGCCAAACAATTTTCCAAAGTTGTTCCTGTTTATCCAGCCATGAGCAGTGAGGGTTCTCATTTTTCCACATTCGCTCCAATACTCAGTGCTGTCAGTCCTTTTGTTTTGATCCATGCAACAAGTGGGTGTGTAGCAGAAGCTCAGTGTTCTTAATTTGCCTGTCCCTTATAAATATCAATATTTTACTCCAAAAGAGAAAGATATTTGGGGGGAAAAAAAAAGAACAGCTCCCACTTCCTCTGGATACATTTGCTTTGTCTTCTTGTTTTACTTATTTTTTTTTTAGATTTATTTATTTATTTGAGAGAGAGAGCACACAGTAGGGAGGGATAGGGAGAGAGAGGGAGAGAGTCTTAAGCAGACTCCACGCTGAGCATGGAGCCTGACATGGGGCTGGATCTCACAAACCTGAGATCACAACCTGACCCGAAAACCAAGAGTCAGAGGCTCAAACCATTGCGCCACCCAGGGGCCCCTGTCTTCCTGTTTTAAATGTACTAGCAAATTAGGGGTGCCTGAATGGCACAATGGATTAAGCATCTGACTCTTGGTTTAGGCTCAGGTCATGATCTCAAGGTCCTGAGATCAAGCCCTGCAATGGGCTCCACACTTAGCACAATCTGCTTCAGATTCTCTCTCCCTCTCCCTCTGCTTCTCTCCCTGTGCTCTCTCTCTCTCTAAAATAGATAATTAACTTTAAAAATAAATAAATGTATTAACAAATTAAATGTATACTACATAATCACACAATTTTAATTTGCTGCTTTAGAGGAATTGTTACCAGCTAAAATATAAAGGACTTAGAACTGTCAGTATTTCAGTTTCATCAGTGAGACTTTCATGAAATTGCTATCATCCTCCATTTTAATCCACCGTTTGGGTCTACAGTACAGACTATCAAAAATGATATCGTGTAGTATTGGACATTATTCTTCAGTTACAACTACACTGTGGCTGGGGAAAAGATGTTCTTGAAAAAGTAAAATTGTCTATGTGAAATAATTCCTTTGCTTGGATGTTTCTGGTACTGACTCTGTCTTATAAGTGATCTACTCTCTATCAATACTGTAGATTATTTTTGTTCTTCCCCACCGTGCCCTGAAGACCCACTTTCCCTTTCTACAGGCCATTACTGTCATATTGATGACAGCTCACAGACCACCCATTCATTAAAATTTGAAAGTGCTCTTTTGCTCTCGCACCAACCCAAGATACTTCCATTACTTGCTGCCAAATATTAATAGGCTTTTTAGATTTGAGAAACTAGTTCAGCTGTCAGTCAAAGTGGCTATCCAATGTGAGAAATCAGATCTAAGTTGATTTCGTTTAAGTAATATGCATTTTTTTACAGATTTATTTCTATACGAATTTACAACCCCACAGAACTAAAAGAAAATCGACTGGCCTATGCATGACTAAGCCCAATTGCTGACATGTCTATGTGTTTTTTAAAACCTTCTCATAATAATTTAAATGTAAATTGCACATTATATCACTAGAAACACCTCAGTGAACAAAAGTTTCTATAATAACACTTAAAAATTTTTGATATGATATTAATGCATTAATGTGTTTCTGAAATCATTGTTTCATTTAATGATAGCCATGCCACTATTTATCTACAATAATTGCACTTTTACACTGAGGAGTAATCTAAACATCTTTAAAATTAGTAATGTCTAATGCATAAGACAAATATTGCATAAGACAAAATATTTTGCATATGATAAAACACTCTATACGTGTGGTCAAAATTCATCTATATGTGTAAAATATCCACTTTTCTCTATGATACCAGTTTGAATCACCATATTATGTCCATGTCAGACACCGTCTGTTTCAATAATTCAAGAATGCATTATACAAATTATAAATTTATCTGTTTAGGATGGAATTGCTAAGTGGCTTTAATGTCACTTCTTGAAAGCCTCATTTTCTTGTATTTGAGGTTAGAAGGTGGCAACCATACCATCCTGACTTGTACACTATAATATCCAAAATTAGAATTAAATCATTGCCCAAATAGAAGAGTTAGAGACTTTCACACACTTTCACATACAAACTCATATGTAATACACATACTGATATAAGAAGGTATTATCTTCTCTTGAAAGATCAGGCTGTCCTGCAAACGTGACCTTCACCCTGCCAGGAAACTAACATCCAGAGCTTAGTAGTGCTCTTTGTCCCCCGCCCTACCACCATCAATCACTTTGGGAGATCGAGTAATCCAGAACATTCAGTTTTTCTTTCACTTACATTTTCTATCTTGCCCTAAAGGCATTTGCAACTGATCTAGTATTCTTTTCATTTTGTTTTATCTTCAGGTCCTCCTGATAGTCTGAGAAGAAGATGAAAAATCACCGTATTTATTAGATTATAAGATGCCTTGAGACAGACCATCCATATTAGACATAAAACTGATTTAATAAAATTTATTTTTGTTAAATGATAGTTTACTCCAATCTTTGACATTTATATCATAAAACACATCCCGATTAAAAAAAAAAAAAACTTTGAAAAAATCTTACACTTAAGAAAATTAGTATTTATCCATACTATAGAAATGAGGACGTTTAAGTAGGAAAGCATCAGGTAGGTTGACTAAGGAAGTCATGCAGCTATACCTAGGAATAAATTGCAGATCTTATGACTTCTGATTCTACGTTTTTATCAGAAACTTGCCGGTATACTTGGATAGGTACTTTTTTTCAGCTTTATTGAGGTAAAATTGACAAATACATTGTAAGATATTTAAAATGTACAACATGATGATTTGGTATGCGTATATTATTGTGAAAGGAAGCCAAGAGTATGGAAACTTTTATTTTTAGAATTTAGGTTCTATAATTTGTAGGATCTTCATAATTGCCCTCCAAACATATTGGAGTTTGTTTTTCAGGTCTTGAATTTAATTCTGCAAGTAGCAGAACATTTCTTATGTATTTAACAACATAACTTTATTATGACTACAAATATATTTTTTTAAAGATTTATTTATTTGTGGGAGAGAGAGCAAGTGGGGGGGAGAGGCAGACAGCGACAGAAAGGGAGAGAGAATCTCCAGCAGACTCCCCGTTGAGTGCAGAGACCTACACAGGGCTCGATCTCATGTCTCTGAGCCCATGACCTGAGCCAAAACCAAGAGTCAGATGCTTAACCGACTGAGCCACCCAGGTGCCCCATGACTACAAATATTTTTAAGGCACTAATCATGACACAGGAATTGAAAATATGCCAGCTTTGGAACAAAGAATCCTAAAATTCATATGGAACCAAAAAAGACCCCAAATAGCCAAAGTAGTGTTGAAAAAGAAAACCAAACTGGAGGCATCACAACTCTGGACTTCAAAGTCTATTACAAAGCTGTAATCATCAGTATAGTAGTGGCACAAACACAAACACATAGGTCAGTGCAAAAGAACAGAGAACCCAGAAATGGACCCTCAACTCTGTGGTCAACTAATCTTTGACAAAGCAGGAAAGAATATCCAACAGAAAAAAGTCTCTTCAACAAATGGTGTTGGAAAAATTGGATAGCCAAATGCAGAAGAATGAAACTGGACCACTTTCTTACACCATACACAAAAACAAACTCAAAATGGATGAAAGACCTAGATGTGAGCAGGAAACCATCAAAATCCTAGAGCAGAACACAGGCAGTAACTTCTTTGACCTTGCAACCATAGCAACTTCTTGCTAGACATGTCTCCAAAGGCAAGAGAAACAAAAGCAAAAATGAACTTTTGGGAGTTCATCAAAATAAAAAGCTTCTGCACAGCAAAGGAAACAGTAAACAAAACTAAAAGGCAAACTACAGAATGGAAGAAGATACTTGTAAATGTCTTATCAAATAGAGGATTAGTATCCAAAAATCTATAAAGAATTTATCAAACTGAACACCCAAAAAAACAAAAAGCCCAGTCAAGAAATGGAAAAAAGGCATGAACAGACATGTCTCCAAAGAAAACATCCAGATGGCCAATAGACACATGAAAAAATGCTCCACATCACTTGCCATCAGGGAAATAAATACAAATCCAAACCACAATAAGATACCACCTCAGACTAGTCAGAATGGCTAACATTAACAACTCAGGAAACAATAGTTGTTGGCAAGGATGTGGAGAAAGGGAAACCCTCTTACACTGTTGGTGGGAATGCAAACTTGTGTAGCCACTCTGGAAAACAGTATGGAGGTTCCTCAAAAAGTTAAAAAATAGAGCTACCCTAGGGCCCAGCAGTTGCACTACTAGATATTTATCCAAAAGATACAAACATAGTGATTTGAGGAGGCACATGCACCCCAATGTTTATAGCAGCAATGTCTACAACAGCCAAAATATGGAAAGACAATCAACAGAAGAGTGGATAAAGAAGATGTGATTATATATATATATTCCATTATATATATAATGGAATATTACTCAGCCTTCAGAAAGAATGAAATCTTGCCATTTGCAATGACGTGGATGGAACTACAGGGTATTATGCTAAGCAAAACAAGTCAGTCAGAGAAAATCAAATACCATATGATTTCACTCTAATGTGGAATTTGAGACACAAAACAGATGGACATAGGGAAAGGGAAGGAAAAATAAAATAAGATGAAAACAGAGAGGGAGACAAATCATAAGAGACTCTTAATTATAGGAAACAAACAGGGTTGCTGGAGGGGAGGAGGTTGGGGGATGGGGTAACTGGGTGATGGGCATTAAGCAAGGCACATGATGAGATGAGCACTGGGTGTTGTATGGCAACTGATGAATCACTAAATTCTACCTCTGAAACTAATAATATAGTATATGTTAATTAAATTGAATTTAAATTAAACATTTTTTTAAAAATATATCTTCTTTGGAGAGGTGTCTGTTCATGTCTTCTGCCCATTTCTTGACTGAATTATTTGTGTTTTTGGGTGTTATACACAACTGATGGTTGAACACTACATCAAAAACTAATGATGTACTATATATTGGCTAATTGAAAATAAATAAATAGAATGCCACCTTTGAATTACCACCTTCATGTGTAATCTTCTGATATTACCAAAATGGATTCCAAAGGAAAATGATACAAATAGCCAATATGATGACCAACACTGAGACATGCATGGGGAGAGAGAATATATTCTATTTGTTGTGGTAAAACTCCATCAGCCAAGGAAGGGGTGATTGGTAGAAAGAAGAAGGATAGACAAGAAGAGCAAACCAAACACAGGGAGCCATACAAGTTATGAAACAGATGTGAAAGTACAGAACATAAACAGAGGCTATTACCTAGAGCCTTGAGAAAATTCTTGATGGGAGGAGTATGAGAATTTAGTTTGGGCAAGAAGATGGCAACCAAGCTAACTTGATTCTCTTTACTATCTCAAAGTAACTTTGAAAAAGTCATACAACATTTTTGGAATGGAAAAGATGATGATGTTAATATAATCAAATAGTAACCATGCATTTAGTAGAATATATGAAAATCTGGTTTAAAAGACCTTGGTTCTGGGGTGCCTGGGTAGCTCAGTCAGTAAAGGGTCAGACTCTTGATTTACGTTCAGATCATGGGCTTGAGGTTGTGAGATTGAGTCCCATGTTGGGCTCCGCACTGAGTGTGGAGCCTACTTAAGATTTTCTCTCTCCCTCTTTCTCTGCCCCTCCCCCCATCTAAAAGAAAAGGCCTTGATTCCAAAACAATTATAAAATGTAAGACATTACAATGAAATACTTGATGATCATGAATACGTATGTATTTGTGAGTGTGAGAGAGAATATAGCAAGAGGAGAAAGAGAATGAGAAGGAGAGGCAGGAGGCAAAGTGAGGGGTGGGAAGGAGAGAGAAGGGAGAGAGTGGAGAGCACTTTCCCAGAGATAGCTGGACTGAATCAGTGACCTCAAAATTCAGGCAGAGGGGACATCATTTGGAGACTATTTACATGTTGCCCATCAGTCTAAAGGTATGATCCATTGTATAGGAGCACCCAGACATCTCCAGATGAGAAGAAAACCAAGGTCTTATTACTCACAATTAAGAGCTTGAGCTTTGGAGTCAGGCAGATCTAAAATTAAATCCTAGCTCTGTTGTTTATTTACAATGTGAACCAGACAATTTCTTAAACTTAGAGTCATTTTCACATTGTTTTGTTTTTCTACATTCTTTAAATAAATTCATATCCAGTCTTTTCTCATCCTTCCAGGGCCACCCCCTTGTCCAAAGTACCCCCACCCCCACAGTTTGCCCAAATTATTGCAGTACCTCCTACCCATCCCCCACCTTTTCTTTTGCTTCCTTTCCATCAATTCTGCAGCTATGAGGGTGATTTTATAAAAAACTTAAGTCAAATGATGCTGTGCCTCTGCTCAACATCTGCTAATGGACTTCCCATTTCACTCAGTACCTAAAGTTCTCCCTCTGACCTAAAAAGTCATATATGATGCATACTTTTGAGCCACTCCCTGAATATTTCTCTGAACTTGCCCTCTGCTATCCTCCCCTGTGCTGTCACTACTTATTCCTTTTTTTTATGTTCCAATAAAACTTTATTTAAAAAACAGGTGGTCGGCTGGAGTTAGTCTACAGGTGGTAGTTTACCAACCCCTGATCTAAGCTAATTTTGTTTATTTTTTTTCTGTAAAATAAGTAGTCACATTCTAATTTGTTCTTAAATAAATCTTTATGTTGTCTGCTTAAGACCCACCTGTATTTTTTTTTTTTTTTAATTTCGTGATTCATCACTCACTTACAACACTCAATGCCACTAGTTGTTCTAGTCACACTGTATTTCTTGCTCTTCCTTGAACAGTTCAAGCACATCCATGTTCAGGGCCTTTGCACTTGCTGCTTTGTCTACTTAAATTATTCTTTCTCTGGTTAGGTACATGGCTGGTATTTTCAGGGCATTACTCAGAGGTCTTGTCACAATGGGTGGTTTGACCAACCTGTGTAGAATTTCAGTTCTTCTTTTTTTTTTAAAGATTTTATTTTACTTGACAGAGAGAGAGCATGCATAAGCAGTGGGAGCAGCAGAGGGAGAGGGAGAAGGAGGATCCCTGCTGAGCAGGGAGTCCAGTGCAGGGCTCAATCCCAGGACTCTGGAATCGTGCGTGACCTGAGCCAAAGGCAGATGCTTAACCAACTGAGCCACCCATGTGCCCCTAGAACTTCAGTTCTTGCCACACTCTTCCTGTCCTCTTTCTTGCTTTATTTTGGCTAAAGCATTTTTCACTAATACGGTATATATTTTACTTGGTGTACTTGGTGTATATATAGTACTTGGTGTAATATATATAAAATATATGAGATCTATGGTTTAGTTTAGCTTGTTTATGCTCTCTTCTGCTCCCACTGGAATATGAGTGCCTGAATGCATAGCTTTGCTCATTGAGTATTGCAGAGCCTATTACAGAGCCTGGTACACAGTAGAATTCAATGAATTTTTCTTGATGAGCAAATGATTCAAGGCATGAACCTTTCCCAACCCTACAATATTTTAGGATAACCCTCTTAAGGTTATTATAAAAATTACATAAGAGGTGGCTCTGTCAGTTAAGCCTCCGACTCTTGATTTTGGCCCAGGTCATGATTTCATGAGATTCTCTCTCCTTCCCTCTCTCTCTCTCTATCGCTCCCTCTCAAAAAAAAAAAAAAAAAAAGAGATAATATTTGTGAAGTGTTTAGCATAGCGCCCAGATATATTGGTTGAATTTAAAAGTTTATGAAAATTAATTTCACCTTTTAAAAATCTTTTATATGTGGTTATTAGAAAATTCAAATTTTACATGTGTGGCTTGTGTTATATTTCTGTTGGACAGCCCTGATCTGGAACCTGTGAGATCCCACATGAATTCTCTCATGGCAGAGACACAGGTGCATCATGGCATAGTAACCAGATTGCGTGGAGAGTCAAAAAAGCTAGAACTTGATGGAAAAAGAAGGAGGAAGAGTTGAAGGTATGTCACTCAGTTTGGAGCAGGAAGCTGATGGCACCATGATAACGTAAAGATGTTTGCTAACAGGATTATTTACCAAGGTGTGGGCAAGAGTGTGGAGATACAATAAGGGGCTTTTCAGTATATACTGAGGTCTGAGGGAAGGAGTAGTTATTAGAACCTGGGAGGAAATACAGAGCCACATAAAGAGACTATGTTGTTAAGAGCATTTTCCACCTGTCAAGGCTCACAGTGAGTCCAAAGGAGACTCTACAGAGAAGGAGGGATCCTGGGAAATAAATACCCTGACCTCATTCTCCTCCCTCCCTCTGATCAACTAGGGGTTCCCCATTGCCTGAACCAAAAGATAGCCAAAGGAAAAAGGATTCTTTGTGGTTATCTGTACAGGCCAGCCTCACAGGACAGAGGTATAGAAGGGTAGGGGCTCTCAAGGGGTAAATAGGGATTATGTGGCAAAAACACTGTTGTTTTGATGCAATAAGGATTCTCCCAAGAGCTACAGACTGCCTTAAATTTCCTTGTGTGTGATGTTAGCCCCTCATGCATGTAGGCACTGAACAGAAACGTCCAAATACATGCTTCTAACTTCTGAATGAGCATATAACATGGGAATGTGAGTAGCCAATAATAATAAAATCACAATTCCATGTCGAACAAAGTTCATATCATCTTTTGGTATTAGACTAGTTCCTTTATACATAATAACTGTGGGGAGAACGGGGTTTATTCTGTATGTAACCCCAAATGAAAATACTCTACCCTGTTGTGTGTCTACAAGGCTTCCTAAATGTTCATCAACAGAGGTACAAGTGTTCTGCCCATATTAATTCTCTGAAGGGTCATAGTCAGATGTTTCCGCCCCTCCTCCCAAGCTCTAGCTGAGAAACTGCTGGAGCACTGGAAGTGGTAAGTGGCCTTCACCAGGACATACTACAAACTGCCATCAGGGCGGTGATTAGAATTTCAAGTTCCTGACTTAAGCGTAGACAAATTGCACAGGCCTCCAGAGAGAAGCCGCAGCCAGCTGGCAACCTTGGCCAAATGCAGCAGGCTCTGGTTTACCCTCAGTTCCTTGCAAGAGTTTCCTTGGGAATCCATGACCCTCTTAGGAGCAGGCTTTTGACTGGGCTGATTACAGTAGACTTAGTCCAAAGCCCTCATAGCAAAGAGCAGCCTTTCTGGAAGATGGTCAGGTGGTTTGTTTCATTGTACTTATCTTCCTTCTATTTCTTTGGTAATGTCACACACTGATCTGCAGCTACGCGCATTGCTGTTTAGGGGAAATCACGAATTAATGAAATGTGCTTCAGCGTTTATTGCTACATGGAAAATGTGTTGTACTGGCGAGCAGAAACACCATGGTGATTGCAGTTAATAGAATCAGGACTCCCTGATGTTTCCCTCATACCGTCCTTGTTCGCATGGCTTCAGAATCGCTCAGCCAATTTGGAACTTCTGACGCTGGGAAGCTCAAACCCAGTGATGATCCAGTAAGAGCTCATTTCCACATTGTCTATCAATATCTCTTCTAAAAAGTTACCAGTTTAATATTTGGTATCTTTTAACACAATCTGGCACTTTCTTTGTGCATATGTCAAAATAATTTAAAATAATGAAATGGCAAACCATATCAGGTTACTGTTCACCCGTCCACACCTATTAGTAGATCAAAGGTGCTGATCTGAATTTTCTGAATAAGCAGAAGCTACTGGGCAAACAAAAAAGCACCTTTCAATATAAATGAATAGGTTAACTTTGCTTTTGTTATGAATTGGTCCTTCGTTTTAAAGAGCAAAGTATATTTACTTAAAGCCTCCATTGAATGGTTGTTATAGACTATGTAAGAATAAAACCAAAAAAACTTATATGTAGTCCTGTTCTCAAGAAGTTGACAGTCTAGGGGCACCCGGGTGGCTGAGTCAAGTAAGCATCTGCCTTCGGCTCAGGTCACGATCTCAGGGTCCTGGGATCAAGCCCAGCATTAGGCTCTCTGCTCAGCAGGGAATCTGCTTCTCCCTCTCTTCATTCATACTCTCTCTCTCTCTCTCTCTCTCTTTCTCTGGCTCTCTCAAATAAATAAATAAAATCTTTTTTTTTTTAAGTCGACACTCTAGTGGGAAGGGCAGTTCTTGATTTAGTCATCAGTTATTCACTGAGCACCAACAGTGTGCAAAGCTCTGCGCTAGCAGCCAGAGATACAGCAAAAATGAGAGCTTGCTTGCCTTCAAGGTGCTGGCAGTCTATCCATAGATGGGAAAATGGGAAAACTGTCCTGGGACAGGTTCCCTGGAACCAGACTCAAATGGGAGTTTATATGAGGAAGTTTATTGGACAGTATGATTGGAAACAAATCCTATATGAAAATGAAGAAAGCAGGATTGGATAAAATGAAACTGAGGCCATCACCAGTCTTACAGGCTAGAACAAGAATGACCTTCAGAGTTGTCCCACATTTAGGTAAGTGCACATGCCCTGGAGAGGGGTCTGAATGGTGGTAGATGAGGTAGCTCCCTTCATGAAGACAAAAGCCTGAGAAGGACACAACTTGAAGCCATCAACAACATTCTCTGCAGCTGGTGGCATGAGTGGCTTGTCCAAAAGGCCAGAGGTGGGTGACATAGTCAGATACAATATAGTTCACCCTGTGTTGCTTAAATCCGCTTGCTTCTTACAGTACATTCTTTAGTACTTCTATAGTACGTTCTTCTTATAGTTCATTCTATCTACAAATCACTTCTTGAGGGTTGTGGTTGGACTCCTTTGCTGGTAAGATGTAGGAGGAAAATGTACTAGAATGAACTGCAACTCTCCTCACCACACTTGGTCTTGAGCTTGCAGCTGAGCCCCTGGTCACCATGACTTTCTCAGGCTTTAGCAGCAACACTTGTAACATTTACCCGTCACAATTAGAAGGGAGGACCTAGAGTATTCCCTCCAATCACCAAATGCCAGACATACTCTTCTCCACCCCTTTCTGTAACAGCAGCCCTATCTCGTTCTCATGATTGAGGTCAATTACCTCTACCAATAGGTTGATTCCTTTCCTTGTGCCCAGATCTCTTGGCCCGAGGGGTACAAACTGACCAAACAGCAACTGTGGCTGTAAGTTAAATGAGATATTTACTGTGCTTGGAGCTGCTGAAAGAAGAAACACAAATTCCCCGAGGGGGCTACTTGAAATGATGGTATACGGGGTCCCCTGTACTCTTGGAACTGGTACCCAGAGAGTTTATCTACTCAGGACATATAACCATATTCAGTTGATTTAGGGTGTATACTACATCATGGAGGACAGTATCCTATCCTCACAGGGAATTCTCTCCCAGGTAGCTTCTGAGTGGTACAGAATGTGTTAAAACAAGGAGAGACAATGGTCAGGTACACACTGCCATATCTCCTTTGCCATAAAGTGGGTGACTTTTGTCCAGTGCAGTGTATGTGGGGTCCTATGTCAGTGAAACTCTTCATACTGATGATAATGTCTTCCAGCTTAGTTCTTAAGATTTAGTTGACTATTTTTGAGTCTTTGCATTTTCATATAATTTTAGAATCAGCATATTAACCTATACTCACACACTGTTTATAATCTAAATAGAATTATAATGAATCTATAGATTGACTAGAGGAGAATTGACATCTTCCCAATACTGAGTCATCCAAACTATAAACTCAGTGTATTTCTTCATTTAGTTATATCTTTAATTTCTCTCAATGATTTCTGTGTGGAGGTTCTATAAATCTTTTGCTTGTTTCTTGATATTTGAAGTATTTTATGTTATTTACAGGGTATCTTTTCATTTGATTATTTTTATGTACCTGCTCTATAGAAATATAATGACTATAATTATTTCTTACTAATCGAATATTCAACAAACTTGCTAAGTTCACTCTTCAAATCTAATAGTTTAATTGCAGATTCTTTTGGATTTTTTATATGCATGATTGTGTAATGTGTGACTAATGACAATTTTATGTTCTTTCTTTTCTGCCCTTATATAATTTTCCCCTTGATTTAACCCACTGGGCTCAGATCGTAAGGACAATAATGAATAAAAGTAGTGAGAATGAGCATCTTCATTTTAGTCATGATCTCCAGGGAAAAGCTTTAACATTTTCATGATTTGATATGATGTTTACTGCAGAGTTTTATAGCTATCTTTTATCAGATCAAGGATGTTCCATTCTATTCCTAGTTCACTAAGTATTTTTATCATAGATGTCCATTAAATCTTATCAAATGAATTATCACATCCTTTGAGAAGATCATAGGCTTTTTTGCCTTTATTTTGGTTTTTTGGGTTTTTTTTTTTTTAAGATTTTATTTATTTATTTGACAGAGACAGCCAGCGAGAGAGGGAACACAAGCAGGGGGAGTGGGAGAGGAAGAAGCAGGCTCCTAGTGGAGGAGCCTGATGTGGGGCTCGATCCCAGAACGCTGGGATCACGCCCTGAGCCGAAGGCAGACGCTTAATGACTGCGCCATCCAGGCGCCCCTGCCTTTATTTTGTTAATGTGATAATTGAGATTTATTGATCTTTTTAAATGATAGAAAATCTTGGATTCCTGGAATAAACATATCTAGATATACCTGATGACATAATTGGATGAGATTTTTCTGAGCCTTGAGATGGGTATAGTATATTTTGTGTGTAGGAGTAACAAAGAAATGGTGACCAAGAGAGTAAATTATTTTAAGTGAATTCTGGTACTATTTCTCCCTTCTCTTTACCTCCTTCCCCATAGTAGTATTAATTATGCACTTAGTTCCCATTCTGTCATTGATGATACAGAGTACTTGCCAACTCCTGTACTTTGGACTTTGCCAGGTAGCTTTATTGAATGGGTGTTTCATATAGTTGATACGAAAGAAAGTTCGAAATGTGCTTGCATGGTTGATTTTTCTCACTTATTCTTCTGTCATTATTTAAGAACGTAGTCTGGGTAACTGTTAACCATCCAGCCTGGACTGTAGAATGAAACAGGCAGAGTAGAGCTACCCCTGCTGATGTATACACATACAGCTTCAAACAGAGCTACTCCAGCTGACTTGCAGACCTATAACCTAAGGCAAAACCATTCCTAGCCAACTTGTAGATTGTGCAAGAAAGAAATAAATGCTCATTGTTGTATGCTGATGAGATTTTATGGTTGCTTGTTATGCAGCATGATTGTGGATATTGCTGACTGATACTGTTGATATGAGTGAAACATTTTTATTGAATGACATACATTGAATATGAAAGATTATAGAAACTTAGAATAATAGGATTTCTATCCATAGAGGTATTTATTCTCTCCTCTGACATGCAGTAAGAGTACAGGCAGATTGTCCTGTTCTCATCAAGGACTGAACTCATCTTAGGCTGAAATACAGTGTTTTGAAATTTCTCTTAACCACTGATATACTCCTACTTCTAGAATAAAGGTCTTCAGAATTCCAGTTGAGAGCTTTGTGTGTTTACTATGATTCCTCCTTCTTGGCCAATCATAAACTATAATTTTGGTCTCCCTAGCAGAGTGAAACTTCTGAAAACTATTTTACTTTTCAGATAATTCCTGTGTAGCTCTTCATCTTTCATACTATTTAGCTAACATTCAAGAAATGATGTAAGGGGAAAACCATTGTGATGGTGGTCACATTTATATGCACCTTATTTTCCTCCAGAATCTTAGCCCCTCATGTTGACTGTCTTGGCAGACGAGAAACCCTATTTGTCTCCCAGAACATTAAGAATACAGAATGCCTGGCTTGCTCTTCTAACTCACAGAAGCTTTGATCTGCCCAGGTTTTTAACCTCATGCCCTCCTCCAAAAATTGACAAATATTCTATGAATGAAAACAGCATGGAAAATATTATGCTCATCTTAGTCAACTTTTGTTATATCTGGAATGTCAGCCCCTCAAATCAATGTCAGTAGCTCACCAATTCTTCAAAAATATTTTATTTTACTTTATTTTAGTTGACTTTTCTAGATTATTATAAGCTAATTTACCATAGCTTAATGTAGAAGTCATATAACTTTTTTTTATTTCTCCAAGATTCATTAAGTTCTGTTCATTTTCACTGTCATATAATATTTCATTGTGTGAATATATTTGATTTATGTGTTCTTCTGTTCTTAGATGTTTTTAAACTTTTTGCTGAATACATAAAAATAGTAAGAACGTCTATATATGTATATATAGTATATATATGTCTATATATGCATATAAGAATCTCTCTCTATATATATATATGTAATATATATATATAGTAAGTATAATCACCTCTTTAGGGTGCAAATTTAGGAGTAGAATTATTGAGTTATAAGATAAGTATGTGTTCCATTTAAAAGTGTGTGTTCCATTTAAAAGTGTGTGTTCCATTTAAAAGATAGGAGTAGCAAATTTAGGAGTAGAATTATTGAGTTATAAGATAAGTGTGTGTTCCATTTAAAAGTGTGTGTTCCATTTAAAAGTGTGTTTTCCATTTAAAAGATAATGCCAAACTGTTTTCTAAAGTGGCTATTGAAATTAATAATCTTTGTCAGCAAACTTTTATTTTTCTTATTAGAATTTATCTTGTCATACTCTATTATATATTAACACATGGGGTTTTTTTTCCTAGATTTTTGCTACTCTGGACAATGATGCTTTCAATGGCTTTGTATATATGTCCTGATACATACAGAAAGAATTTTTCCTGTGCACATACTTCAGAAGAGAATTTCTGGGTCATAGGTTATATCAATGTTCAATTAAAAAAGTAATGCTACACTATTTTCCAAAATGGCTAAATTTTCACTCCCTATTAGCAGATTCTACTTCCTTATATTTTTCTCCTTGTGTTTATCTCAACTCAATATTCTTTTATATGTCTTCTTACTTTTTAAATTTTCTGTTCACTCATTAAAATGTAAGCTCTTTTAGGGGGAAAAAACTCTTTTTTAGTCATCTTATCACTACACTTAGAAAATTAACTAGCACTTAGTAGCCATTCAATAAATACTTGATGAATCAATCAAGGAGTGAATCAAAATAAGGAAGTCACGGGAAGAAGATTTGAGTGAGAAGATAATGTATTTGAACTTGTAGATAAAATATCATGGATCAATCCTCATGGAGCTTTCCAATAGGCACTCTGACAACATGGCAAGTTTGAAGCCCAGGAAATAGTTCAATATTTCTTTCAATTCATCTCTCAATCAAAATTATTCTTGCTTTCTCTGTGTTTACACTACATGGGCTAGTACATTTAATCATATTTAATTTTATTCTGTCTCTTAGATGATAAAGAATGTGTATGCTTCTAGACTGTAAACCCTCTGACATCATATCTTTGTGGTGGCAGTACACTAGTATGATTAAGATTTGTGCCAACTCTTGACTCATATGCCTTGATTCAACTATTCAGTACTCTGGATTCAGGAAGGAAAATAATCACTATGAATAACATGAGAACAAGGGATATAATGTGGGAATCATGACTTAAGCCAATTGTAAAAATGGCTACAAATTCTTCTCTTCTTTATCCATGCCCTTGGATACACTCTCCCATAGTGAGATTGGGTTTAGCCATGTGACTTACTTTGGCCATTGGTACAATATCAGGTATATATTGAACAAAGGAACTTTTCCTCTCTCTCCTACTGCTGTTGGATCCTGTAAGTGCCTTGTAAAGAAGCCCAGCCTGTTCTGCTGCAGGGTGACACACCATGTGGTAGAGAACTTAGACACCTTAATAGACAAACCTGTAAGTGCTAAACATGTAAGTGAGGCCAGTCAAGATCACCCAGCTACCGGCCAATCCATGATCTGACCCTGCATGCATAAGGAAACCTAACAATAAGCCAAACCAGCCCAGACAAACCCCTAAACTGTCCCCCCCCCAAAGAGTTGTAAGCTAGGTAAAATGTTGTTGCTTCAATCTAGTACATTTTGGAATGGTTTAGAGCAAAAGCTAATTGGCACAATGCTTACATAAATGGGTAAGAAATTGGAAGCTCTGGTTGGAGATCAGACATATTCATTAGCAATTTTAGTGGGAAGCACTACAATATCTGGAAAGAATGGAGGTCAAGGGAAATTTGTAGAAGCCACTGCATCTAGTATCAAAGTGGGTTTCTGTCGTGTGCATTTGACCTCTGCAGTGTCACCTTACCTGAAGAAACCAGCACATCAGACCACCACAACTTCCTGAGGAGAATGGATTCTCATCAGTCACCTAAAGGAGCCCAGATATCTGTGGGCTATGCCAGTAGCCAGTAAGGTACCAAGCTGGAAATACCCCTTTTTTATAGGCTCAGTAAAACCACGCTTGAGTATATTCTCTTGTGTCCCAGAGAGGAGCAAGTTGGTACCTCCAAACTACCAGGAATTTGTGACTTCTCCCTCTCTTTTTTGTTCTTTTCTATGCATCACCTGCCTGTGCAATTCTAGCTGGAACTCCCCCTGTAGAACTAATGCATGTTAACTCCATGTGTTGACATCTTCCCTTCACAGCATAATCCCCATGCTTTGTATCGAGGTGGAACAGGCTTTGAACAGCTGCTAATTCTATGGGGAGTCCACTACAGATGGGTAATGCTTCCTTAACAGCTTTCAGTAAGCATGAATCGTCCCTTACAGAATCTTCATGTGGATGTCACATCCCTTTCCAGACACTTTCCAGTGTCTCAGAAGAGAGAGGGGGGTCAAAATAGACATTTAAATGAATATTGTATGCCTCTATTATTTCAAGAAATTTATTTTCCAGCTCCATTAAGATTTAATATTTGATATCTTATACTGACTTTTTTTTCTATATTTAATGTAACATTTTTCATTGAGATTTTTCCAAAAATAAGAAAATTGGTAAATTCTTAGTTAAGGTAAACTTTTCTTTTCAGCTTTTGTAATTTCATGAATGTATGTATTATGTGCTAATTAAAAGGCTATTACTCAAAAGAAATCAAACTTATTAAAAAAAAGAAAGAAAGAAAGGACAAGAATTCTCTCACTGTGGTGTCATGCATAAGACTGTCATTAATATTCAGTTAAGGAAAAACCATGGATGACTTAGTAGCTACTACTCTGCTCCCACCCACCCCACCCCCCAAGACTGACATTAAGGAAAACTGACGTGAAGGAAGTGAGAAACTTTTGAGGTGCTCTTTCAGCAGAGTGGTAAGAAGAAAAACTGAATTAGAAAGGAATGGAAAATATTGAGTAGTGAGGAATAAAAACTACAGTTTTGAGTTACGAAAAGGGAAATAGAAGAAAACATGGTGAAGAATATGAGTTTATGATATAAATGGAAAGCTTTCTAAGATACCTGCCTAGAGATTTTGAACAAGGCATGTGAATACGTTTGAGAATTCTGAATACTGTCTCTTCAAGATAAGTTCAAGAACACGTACACAATAGAGTGCATTAATTTGGGGGTCCAGCAATCATAGAACTTAGCTGCAGTCAGGTGTTTTACAGAAATGTTGAGGCATCTTGACCTCAGCTTTCCTATATGTTTAAGGATGGATCAGGATTTGCCTTGTATCAACAATGTGACTGTTCATCTTGGGCTTTTGAGTCAGCCTTTGGAAGCCTATTTGCCTAGGCTTCCGACATCATTTCCATCATATCTGAACTTGTACATTGGCAATGGTCTTCTGACCCTTGCTAAGAAGTGACAAAAAATACTACGGATAGTACTTTTGTATGACATCTGCTCTGAAGATACTCATACAGTACTCCTAGGAAGGTGCAGAGATTAGTAAGCAATGTAGAAACTTGGAAATGATCTTGTTTTCTAGAAAGCCCACATTGCTAGTCACCAAACTTCTAGGTTAAAAGTAAAGGACAAATTTAACTCCAGGGGTTGTGAAAACCTGCAAGTACTTGAAAGGTTATTACAAAAAAAATAAATAAATTAAGTGAAGGAAACAACTTGAGTCAACTGCTGATAATATGCTAAAATTCTTTTCTTCAAGCAGTACAGATACTTCAGTGTGTGGGATTGCTTCAATGAGATTTCAATTTTACTGCTGACCAAGTCTTCAAATGCAGGAATAGAAGAAGAGAAAGGGAGAAAAGTGTGGGCCTTAATCTACTATATTAAGTCTATTTTATTTAGATGAAGAAAAATTGAATAATTAGCTGAAAACAGCAACATCAGCAGTATCTAATGTCAGCAGAGTTAGCCAAAAAATATATTTGCCTCCAACAATTTCAAGTGTAAATGACCTGCTATTTCATATTATAAATGAGTAGTATAGAGATCCCAGTACTGAAGGATGTTTATTTCTGTCATCTAATGTTGCAGGACTAAACTTTGACTGCCAAAATACTTACTAATAAATTTTCTTAATAATCATGTTTTTAAATAAAATTTAGATTAAATTTTGTATCATAGAACTTCATTTTATGATGTGATATTTGTTTTAGACCTTAGCCTTTGTTCAATATTGATTTTTTTTTTTTTTTTGGCTTTTTGGTATATGGCCAAATGTGTATTCAATGTAGCTTTAATGTTTCTCCATAGATTTCAGGGGCTTAGGGAAAGGCCTCATTATTTTCAGCAGTGTAAATAGCTCATTTCCCTGTCCAATCCATCCATGTGGACAGATCCAATTACAGGTTCTTTGGGACCCATTGCTTTGGAATGGGGAGAAATCTCAGGGCAATAGAAAGGAATAAGCAGCCATCCTTCTCAGAGTCTTCTTACCTGTTTCCAAGATTTCATTTTTTTTAAATTTTAATGTTTTTTTATTATATTATGTTAGCCACCATACAGTACATCCCTGGTTTTCGATGTAAAGCTCGATGCTTCATTAGTTGCGTATAACACCCAGTGCACCATGCAACATGTTTCCAAGATTTCAAAACGGAATGCTATCACTGTCCATCCTCGAATGACTGTGGGTAGGAAATACTGAGATATCAATTACCCATATGACAACTGATGTGTTAATGAATCATCTAGAGAATTTCTTGTCCAATTCTAGAATCTACCGTAAAGGTGAAAATCAAGGAGTGGAATCAGGTATCAGGACATCATTCAGTTAAGCAGAATGTTCACCAGGTCAGTCCCAGGTCCCTTCTAGAGGAAATAAAGGAAGCAAGATGTAAAACTTCTATTTTACCTTTCCTGTTTTAATTATTTCATTAAAAATACTTGCAACACCATTTCCATATCTTTCTATGAAGAACAAATGACAACAGAATTATCAATGGACTGATAAACACCTAGAAAAGTGGGAAAAATAAATTAAACAATGTTTTTCAGGTATTAAACAATAGTTAGTGCCTGACTATGATAACTGAGACAAGATGATTTAATGAGATATGATTCCTGTGATTGACCCAGCTTATTGCCTAAACACAATTCTCAGACCAGAGTACAGGGAAGAGAACAGAACCCGGCAGTCTTGTTGAATTGAAAGAACAGAATAGAGAGCATTTGGATAAAAGACAGCAGGGTACGGGGAGGGGCCGTTCTAGAGATTTGCATATAGGGTCCCTTTGAATCCTTGGCTGAGAACTGATCAGCACATGAGTGGGATGAAGTTTTCCAAGACCAGGGGAAAACCACTAAAAACATTAAACTGAACAATTCACAGAGTTCACACAGCTCTGGGGACATTCGTATCAGTGAGACATGGAGAAAAATCATTCTGCTGCTGAATGTGTCATTGGAGACCCTGAAGTAGGGAGGAAGGCAGAAATAAAATATAAGGAAAAGTAATGGTAAAAATATTTTCAAGTCTGGTGAAAACTAAAACCACAGATCCAAAAATTGGAACAAGCTGAAGACCACATAAGACCATAAAGAACACCACACCAATATGCATAACAATCTAACAATCACTAGTGATTGTAACTAGTGATTTAAAAAAAAAAAAAATCTTAAAAGCAGCCAGAGAAAAAAGACACATTGCAAAAAGACAAGGATAAGAATGACAGAAGACTTCTCATCTGAAACCATGCAAGCCAGGAAATAATGAACAGGCATTTTTGGAAAATTTGAAAAAACAAATGAACAAAACACCTGCCAATCTAGAGGTTTACATATGTTATGGTTAATATGGTTTTCAAAACTAAAAGTGATATAAAGGCATTTTTAAACAAAAGCTGGGAGGATCCATTACCAGTATATCTGCACTACTAGAAATGTTAAAGGAATTCTTTTTAGGTGGAAGGAAAATGATACCCTGTCGAAATTTGATTGACACCCAGCCCATACACTTTTCCTTCGTCTTTAACCAGACTTTCAGTGAAAGCAGTCACAGTGCCTTAAAGATGTAATTCACTATAGGTCTGTGCAATTCAGTATCAACCAGGTTTTCACTACTGTTGAACAATACTTTTTTTTCATTGTTCTTTGATTTCTCTTTGTTGTTGTTCTTTGATTTCTAAGTGTATATCTTATAGGACGATTTCTAGGAATTGTGAAACCTACTTTGCCTTTTCCCATTGTCTTCTAATTCTTTCAACTGCCATGGGGGAAGTTTGAAGATAAGAGAAAACTGAAGGTTGGCTCAGTTGGTTAAGCATCTGCCTTCAGCTCAGGTCATGATCTCAGGGTCCTGGGATTGAGCCTCATGTTAAGCTCCTGGATAAGCCCTGCTTCTCCCTCTCCTCCTCCCCACCTCCTGGCCCCCTCCCCCAGTTCATGGTCACTCTTTCTCTCTTAAATAAATAAATAAAATCTTTAAAAAAGAGAGAGAGAGAACTGAAAATTCTACAACTGCTAAACAATCTGTGGTAGATCTAAAAATGTAAAGAAAAAAGCTACAAACCTATGCAACTGTGTATATTACCCTCAAAACTGTAATGCCAGGTGAAAGAAATCAGGGAAAAAAGACTTGATGATACATATTATATAATTCCATTTATGTAAAACTTTAGAAAAGGCAAAACTATAGCAAAATAAGTCTACATTAGTCAGGACAGTGTGGTATTAGCACAGATAGATTAATGGAACAGAATAGAGAATCTAAAAAGAGATCCACATATATATGGCCAATTGGTCTTCAATAAAGTTGTGAAGACAATTCAGTAAGAAAAGGGTAATTTATTCACAACTGCTACTGGTATGATTGGATATGCATAAACAACAAAATGAAACTAGACCCTTATCACACACCACATGTTAAAATTAATGAGAAATGGACAGGAGACATAAGAGCATACTGCTAAATTTCTATAGGTTAGGCAGAGATTTTTAGATATGGCACAATAAGAATGAACCACAAAATAATGATAATTTGAGAATACATCAAAATGAAAATATTTTGCTCTTTGAAAGACCATTAAAATGAAAAAGCAACCCACAGACTGGGAGAAAATATTCACAAAGTATATTTCTGATAAAAGACTTATATCCAAGATACGTAAAGAATTCTTACAACTTTATACCAAGAAAATGGACAGCATGATAACCATATTGAGCTAAAGATAAAAGAAGACATATGAATGGCAAACAAACACAGGAAGAAAGGTTCAGTGTGATTAGTCTCTTGATATACGCAGACTATAACCATATATAGTTGCCATAACACACCCACTTTCATGACTAATATTCAGAAGACTGACCATACCAAGTGTTGTGATGAATGTGAAGCCCTTAGGTGTCTCAGACATTGTTGCTGGGAATGTAAAATTTTACAGCCACTTTGGAAAACAGCTTGGCAGTTTTTTAAAGCTGTACACTTACCATTATGATCTGGCAACCCAATCACTGGTGTTTACCTTAGAGAAATGAAAACATATGTCCACACAAAGATGAAACACATGTGCCAGGTAAAGCAGTGTAGACATGAATGAACAACTCACTGTAAGGCACTGTGGCACATCTCCATATGTTTTCCATATACAGATCATGGTGTAAGTGTGTTATTAGTAGATTGTGGAATAAAGACATGGATGGGTTTCTGTTTTCATCAACCACTTAATAAAAAAAACCATAAATAGCAAATAATTGAAGAAGCTGGGATAAAGTTTTGAGAGAAAACAACTAGCTTAGAGTGTTTACAATAGAATAATCATGAATCAGTTCTATTTTAAACCCCTGACCCTGGGGATGCCTGGGTGGCTCAGTCGGTTAAGCATCTGCCTTCAGCTCAGGTCATGATCTCAGGGTCCTGGGATCGAGTGTCGCATCAGGCTCCTTGCTTATCCGGGAGCCTGCTTCTCCCTCTGCCTGCCCCTCCCCCTGCTTGTTCTCTCTGTCTGCCTCACCCTCTCTGACAAATAAATAAAATCTTAAAAAAAAAACAAAACCCTCTGACCCTCTTGGGTCAATACCAATATTTCATATCCCAAACCTCTTAAGAACACTCTGATGCTAGAATTAAAAACATGCAGACAGCAAGTTAAAGGTTGACACAAATCATGTCCTATACCATATTATTTGGGACAGTACTGAAATAGACAATCTTATCTGCTTTTTTTTTTTTTTGACATGAATGTTTTCAAAAGTAAATGCATTCTGTTTGTTCTTTTTGATTCCAATAAATCTAATAATGGAAGTGAACGCGTTCTAAGAATTATAAATGTTGACATTCATTAAACTTTAAGGGAAAGAATAGAGCTATGCATTTTCATAAAGACAGTTGGCATTCAAGGAGCAATTTTCAACATGATCAAAGATATTCAGATTTTTTTTTATCACACTTCAATATAGTCCCATAAACTAGCTCTCCTAAGTGTAAGTCCTGGAATATTTGTTCTAATCAGGATGCACATGCACACATACATGTGCACGCATGATTGTGTATTTTAAGAAGTTATTGATGGCAAAGAAATGAAGTTACATGTAACAAAACCAAGAGGGATTTAGTAGATCTCATAAAATGCTGCATCTGTGACAAGCCTAATAATGTCAGAGAAATGAGAGCCAATAAAGTCTTCCTTTAATTTATGATTGGTGAAGCATCTGCTAAGATGAGGTACATAAACCACAGGGCACAAGGATGGGAATGTGTATGCCTTACCGTAGATGCAGTGCAGCGAGTTATAAAGAAAACATTCCACAAAGCAGGAAATTCCACATCTTCTGCATTTAATTGTGCTGAGAATTATTGGCTTGTATCAAAATGGTTTTACACAGTATTTAAAAGATTAAACAACTCCTTCCTCACTACCTAGTCTTTAAGCACGTATTTAATTTTTTTAATTTAATAAGCAATTTATTCTAATAAGTGAATGTGTTAAGACTTCCTCATTTATGCTCCATTGTTCAAAATGTGTTTGCATATTTACAAAATAGAACAAATTTTATATCCATATAAACTTTATTATTCTCCTTTTGCACCCAGCTTTCCTTCAAAGTTAGCTTTGAATTCTCAGGATTCTGATGGTTCTTTAATAAAGACATTGAGAATGCTAGGAATTTGATTTGTTTTATTCAGTATTTGTGCATTCCTGGAAGTTAACTGCATGAGAATTCTCTTAAAATCCTGTAGAAATTTGGGGTAGTAACATAGTAACTTTACAAAATTGTTAAAAAGTATAAATGGCTTTAATATTTAAACCAGTGATATTTAGGGTACAATTAACAGCATCCCTTATAAAGCAAAACACTCCCTTTTTCCCTAATAACCTCTCTTTAAATGTAACAAAACTATTACTATTCTACCTTTTAAACAGATGAGACTTTAAACTATATAGAATAAAGCTAAATTTGGGGTGCCTGGGTGGTTCAATTGATTAAATGTCTGACTCTTGATTTCAGCTCAGATCATGATCTCAGGGTTGTGAGATCGAGCCCCCCATCAGGAGCCTGCTTAAGGTTCCCTCTCTCCCTCTCCCCCTCCCCCACCCTTGCTTAAGATTTTCTCCCACTCTCCCTCCGCCCCTCCCAGCCCCTGCTCAGGCTCGCTTGCTTGCTTGCTCACTGTCTCTCTTAAAGGAAAAAAAAAAAAAAAAGGCCTAATGCAAGCTTCCACAGATGTTAACTTGAACAGGCAGATTTGACAAGGGGCCCCTGACTCATTTTTGTGATGATATTCATTAAGGATTTACTGTAAGTAAATCACAAAGAAGTGGGTATTAGCATATTTTAATGTGCTTATAATAAGTGATTTTACTTGAGGTTTATACAGAGAGTCCAGAGTATTTTTTTTTTATCCTCAAGTGAAAACAGTAAGAAAGAAGAGGTCAAAGAAAATAGTTTCCATTTATCTTTGTCAGATCCTACAAGCAGATTTAAATTTTGATTCCATTTATGTTATAGCATTGTGCTTGCTTATTCTGCAAGCTTCTATACTTACTGACATATACCTTTTCATGTAGATTCCCCAAATATAAAATCTTTAAAAAGACTGTGTCACAAACATATAGTAACATTACTCATTGCTGGTTTGTTGCCAGATAGACATGGTTATTCCCCTTTTCTGCAGAGGGGCCCTAAGAAGTAAAATTATCCAGCATTACACAAATTATAAGTGGGGGGGGGGGATTCACAAATAGCTCTTTAATTTTTTTGATGCATTATATTTATCTTTATTGTGTTATTAGTCAAAAATATTAATAACTTTTATTTTTCATGAAATATTTTAAGCATACAGAAATCAACTCTTTCTAGGGAAACCTTCAGCCTTGTGATTGTAAATTGCTTAATGGGTCCTATACCTAGCTGTGCTTTGGAATCATACAAAGGATTTTTTTTTTAATGGTAAATATTACTGGGGATGAATTCTGTAATTCTGAGAAAATAGGTATGGGGTAGAGCCCAGCACTCTATTTAGTAAGCGTCTTTGTTATTTCTGTTGCACAGCCAGGTGTGGAAATTGCTGGAGACCGAGCTGTCTGACTTATGGTGGAATATCACCTTTTTCCCCAGGTCCTGTGACCTTTAAACACGCACCAGGATTTTCCCTGGTCTAAGAGGAGAGTTGTTCACACAACATGTGGTTTAATAGTGTCAAGGACCTTCTATAATCAGTTAGGGCCTTGGTGGAAATTAATTATTTTCCTTAAGATTGACCTATTGTTTTTTGTTTCCCTAATAGGATTCTAGTTATATGCATTTGTCACTTACCCAAGTATTTTTGCAGTATGTATATTCTTACTATTTTAAATCAGGAACTATAAATATTTTAAATTTTAATGGGCTATTTTAAGCATAAAGAAACATAGGATCTAAGGTAACAAACTTTAGACTTCTAGACAATTATGACCCAGTGAGTCAAAATGTCAGACAAAAATAGCAACTGTGAAATTACATCATGCAAAAGATACATAATAATATTTTTTACATTGGACTGCTTTGTTATTTTAATTAGAAATTTCTTGAACACAATAATTTATAATAAAGAAAAATACTACAGAGAACATAATCCTTTATATCGTACACTGTATTTTTTAAAAAATAATCCTTTTTCCTAACTTTCTTGTCTCCAAATTCTCAACCCCATAGAAATGTTCAAATAGTATAACATTGCATACATTCTCTAGATTTATAGTTGTTAACCTACCCTTCTCCATGTTTGTCTATCTACTCATCCACTTTTTTTTTTTTTTTGGTCTGCTAAATCATAAAAGAAAACAAAAACAGACATTTTGCAAGAATTAAAACTGCTATCTCTAAGCATTTTGGTGTGCATATCTTAAGGAAAAGGCATTCTCTCTGACTTTTATACTATTATCAGACTCAAGAAAATTAGCATTATGGAGCACCTGACTGGATTAGTCAGTGGAGTATGCAACACTTGATCTCAGGGGCATGAGTTCAAGCCCCACATTGGGCATGGAGCCTACGTAAAGAAGGAGGAGGAGGAGGGGGAGAGGGGAAGAGGAGGAGGAGGAGAAGAAGAAGGAAGAAAATTAGCAGTAACAAAATACTATCTGACTTCAGGGTTATTTACATTTCTCCTAGTTGTTGCCAATGGTTTTTATACCTATTTCTTTTTTAATATCAGTTCAATATCTGTCAAGTGTCATGCATGGAATTTTTTTTTTTTTATGTTTTTGTTCTCTTTTAATCTAGCTAGAATGGTCCCCTTGCAGTTTTTGTTAGTTTTCCATGACATTGCATTTTTAAGGGGCCGAGTTTTTTTTTGTTTGTTTGTTCATTGTTATTGTTGTCATTTTTTGTGGAATGTTTCTCATTCTAAATTTTCTAGTCCATTTCTCAAAATTCATGCTAAGCTAAGACTTCAGCCTAATACATAGATGATACTAAGCATTACTGTATTCTCTCAGGAAGCAGATCACATCCCATGATTCCACAATTAGTGTTGCTAATTTGATAACTTGATGAAGGTCAGGACCGTCAGGTCTTTTTATTGCAAGGTCCATTTTTCTCTGTAATTAAAAACTAATTTGTGGAGTGATACATTGGAACTTTACGAAAAGCTCTCCTTTTCTTCTCCTTTCTGTATCACTCTTTTTTTCCTTGTTTAAAGTCATTATCTAACATTGTCATGCTCAGTGCTTCAGCCGTGAAAGAATTGTAAAAGCATGTCCCTGAATGTAGAGTGCCCCGTTGGTACTCACTATGCTGATATCAGTAAAGGTGGAATACACTCTCTTGTAGTGATGAAGTGTTCTGCCAGGGTCAGTGAGATTTTACACTGTAGCTGAAACACAGTAGCTTAAAGAGATGTAGTAGATGTGAAGCTCTTGGCTCTGATCTCGTTTTCTATCTGATAGAGCTTCCTCCATGGCAATGCTTCTGTATTTCCTAACTCTTATTTTTCTTTAATTTTTTTTAACTTTTTATGTTGAAGTAAATATAGATTCTTAGGAAATCTCAAAGGAGGATCCTATGCCTCTTCATTCAGCCAATTAACTTCAATGTTAGTATCTTGCATAATGATAGTACAACATCAAAACTGGGAAATTGACATTGGTACAACACACAGAGCTGATCAGATTTCACAAATTGTGTAGGCACTTGTGTGTATGAGTGTGCATGCGTGCACGTATACATTTTTGCAATTTTATCACATGCATGCTTCATTTAATCTTCCTTAATCAAGATACTTAACCATAGCACCGTTTCACAAGGCTCCTTTGTCATCCCACGTTAGAGCCACACTGATATCCTCCTCTAACTCCTGGAAACCATCGCTCTGTTCTTCATCTCTATAATTATGGAATTTCATCGGTTGGATGTAAATGGAGTCATACAATAAGTTTCTTTTTTAGACTGGCTTTTTTCACTCAGCGTAAGTTTTTCATGTAGGTGAATACTTTACTCTTTTTATCGGTAATTAGTATTCCACGGTATGGATATACTATAGTTCCTTTAATATTCACCCACTGAAAGACATAAGGACAGCTCCCAGCGTTTGATTTTGACAAATAAAGCTTCTGTCAACATTTATGTACAAGTTTTTGTGAGAAAACAAGTTTTCATTTCTCTGTGGAAAATGTCCAAGTGTGCAGTTGCTGGGTTGTTTGATAAGTCTCTTCAGTTTGTGAAGATCTATTTATTTGAGAGAGAGAGAGAGAATGAGCTGGAGAGGGAGAAGGAGAGAATCTAAAGCAGACTCGGCACTGAGTGGGAAGCCTGAGGCAGTGCTGGATCTCAGGACTGTGAGATGATGACCTAAGCCAAAACCAAGAGTCGGGCACGCCACAGACTCTCCACCCAGGCGCTTTGTAAATCTGTTCAGTTTTTTTAAAAACTGCCCGGAGGCGCCTGGATGGCTCAGTTGATTAAGCATGACTCTTGATTTCCTCTTAGGTCATGATCTCAGGGTCTTGGGATCTAGCCCTACCTTGGGCTCCCTGTTCAGCGGGGAATCTGCTTGAGATTCTCTCCCTCTGCCCCTCCCCCCATTCATGTGAGCCCTCTCTCTTTCAAATAAATCAATCTTAAAAAAAAAAATGGAAAAAGAAACTGTCAAACTATTTTCCGTAGTGGCTATACCATTTTACATTTCACCTAGCAATGAGTGAATGATCCAGTTTCTTCACACCCATGTCAGCATTTGGTATCATCATTATCATTTATTTTAGATATTCTGATCTCACTGTGGTTTTACACAGCATTTTCCTAATAACTAAAGATGTTGAACATCCTTTTGTGTACATACCTGTAGAGCTTCTGTATAGCTTCTTCAGTGAAATGGCTCTTCATGTCTTGTACCCATTTTAAAAACTTTTTTTTTAATTTTTAATTTTGAGTTCTTTATATATTCTGAATATTAGTCCTTTGTCAAAGTGTGATTTGCACATATTATCTCCCAGTCTGGAGCTTATATTTTCATCTTAACAGGGACTTTCACAAGGAAAAAAAAAATATTTTCATGAGGTCAAATTGCCAATTTTGTCTTTTATGAATCATGCTTTGGGTGTCAAGGCTAAGAAGCCTTTTCCTAGTTCTATATCCCAATAATATTCTGTAGACATTTTATAGTTTTACATTTACATTTAACTCCCTTTTATATATCAAGTTAATTTTTTGTATAAGGTATGAGGTTTATATTGAAGTTTTTGTTTGGTTTTGTTTCTTCGTTTTGTTTTTTGGTGGGTTTTTTTTTTTTTGTCTTTTTGGGGGGGAGGGTGGTGCAAGGGGTGCCTATGGATAGTCAGTTGCTTCTACACCATTTGTTGAAAAGGCTCTCCTTCCTCTGTGGAGTTGCTTTTGCTCTTTTGTAAAACAATAATTTGGCATATTTGGTTAGGTCTGTTTCTGGGTTCTCTATTCTATAGCTACTGTGCTACAGGGGTGGAAGTTCATTCCCTGGGCCCCCTGGTATTTCTGTGCCATCTTCTATAGTGGGAGACGGAAGCAGCTGCATCTGGATCTCCTTGTGCCGCTGGGCTGAGAGTGGAGAGACGGATGGTGTGTATAGATTGTTTGCCTGAGCTTTACCACCGCTGCTACTGCTGAGAGCAGGTGTCACTAGCCATCAGGGCCCCAGATTGGAGTGGGGATTGAGTCAGCTCATCTGGGCTTTGAAGATGCTACTGCAGACAGATCAGCCGCCTGCTACTGCTCTGGTTGTGGAACGGGGCTTAGGACTTCCCACTAGGTCTCTGTTGGACTTCTTTTCTTGTCTTTGGCTGAAGAAAGTAGGCATTCTTTGTTTTCTTGTCTGTATGTTGGCAATTCTGGACTGTAGAACTCTCTGGTGCGTGGTCTGGGAAATAAGAGCAATAAAAGGAAACTCAAAAAACTCACCTGACTGTCTTTCCTGAAGTTCTGAGTTTCCTGACTTCTACTTAATAGCTCCCAGAATCCTTTTGTCATTGGCTTTTGAGATGTTCCCAGGATATTCAGTTGTATTTATAGGAGAGGAACAGGGAAAAGGGAATCTATGCCATCTTGTCATCTTTCCTTAATTTTTATTTTAAGTATCTGTAACATACATTATTTTCATTTATATTTTTATCCAAAAGTGGAGCTGTCATTTGCTAGGTGGAAAAAAATCAACAATATTCACCTAAAATATGGAATACGTGCTGAGATGCTACAATCATTTCTAATGATCTTAGGCTGTTTCACAATATGCAAAATGACTTGTAGTTTCTCAGTTGCCTTGGAAATGATATATAGTTGATATGGACATATAGTTTTAAAGAGACTTACTTTAGATTAGAATATGAAAAATCTGAATTTCTAGTTTCTTGAACTTTGAAGCAAGTAAATATTTTCAGCTACACATAAGCCAGGTGTTAATGACTATTGACCCACGATCTCTTTTCAAGGAGATTAGCATTAATCAAGACAAATGCCCTGTCAAGTTTAAAGGTGAGATGTCCTCTACATACAAACAAATAAAAACAAAAACACTTATTTGTGATCTGAAATTTAGTTTGTCTAAGAAAGCCATGCAATATTAAAACTTCAAATGTTTTTAGTTGGCCTAATCTAAAATTAATGGGCCTCAATATTTGGAGATAATATTGTGGCTTTTTTTATCCTTGTCTGTTCAAGAAATACATTATGGCAAGTGTATGGGGCTGGAAGTTAAAAGGACAGAGAAGTCATAAATGAACATAGATGAGAATAAAGTTACTTCTTAAATTCTCAGGTGAAAATTGAAGTATAATCCTGGAATATTTTGTAGATTATGTACTTCAGCTATTCAAACATTTAGGTATTATTTCTCTGATACAGGCATGGAATGTGTAGAGAGATTCAGAGAAGAACAATACAATCAACAGTCAAAGAATACTTATGACATTTCTACAGTGTAACTGCTCTCAGGGAAACTGCATTCTAGGGGAGAATAAAGAAGGTGACAAGTTTATAATGCAATTATATACAGTGAAAAATGCAATAAAATGAATAAGAAATGGTAAATAGCCACGAAGGTTCCTATTTAGCTAGGTTTGTCAGGGAAAACCTCTGGGGAAACAGGACTTTAACAGAGACCTGAAGGATGAAAAGGAATCTGGAGGAAAAGTATTTCATGCAAAAGGAACATGTTTATTTAATTGAAGAAAAACAAGAAGACCAATTTGTCTGATGGGAGGCAGGGAGGTTGAGGGTAGGAGTTCGAGTTGTATGATAGGGAATGACAATAAAGGGTCACTGGAAGAACCTTAATTCTATTCTAGTCATAATTGGAAACAGAGAACTTTAAAGAGAAACTCAATATACTCTGTTTCTATTTTTGAGAAGCAGTCTTGCTTTTGTGTGAATAATGAATACAGTGAAGGGCTGGGGTGGAAACAGGAAGAAGGAGGCAAGGCAGTAGTTGGGGGGAAAGGTGATTATTGCTAGACGAGGTTGATGGTGGAAGTGCTAGGATGCTCGAACGATTTGGAGGTAAAACTACCAGAACTTGCTGATGGATTGTATGTGGAGTATGAAGGAAAACAAGGATGTTAAGACAATGCCAGGTTTTAGGTTTGGATGCGTAAATAATTAGCACTGACATTACTTGCAATGGAGAAAAGCTTTTTTATGGGTTTGATGTGAAAATTAATTTGGAGATTTCCATGGAACATCCAAGCGGAATTGTGGAAAACAGCATTCAGATACTCAAATCTGGAGCTCTAGATTGAAGTTAAGGCTGGAGACACAAATTTTAGAATCATTGTGTCTTAACTTTTAAAGCCTGGATCAGTGATCAGTTTCCTTAAAGAGGAAGTATAGATAGAGAAATAAAATGGTTGAGGACCAAGTCTTAGATTTTTATATTTCGTCTTTTCATATCAAAAAGAGAAGAAAGAGCCAAGAAAGAGATGGAATACACATTTACAGTTATCAGTATAATTGCGTGTATGGGCTAAGGACAGAGGGAAGGTTAACCGGGGAAAAGTGATAGAGATCACTTTGGATGAACCATTCTGGAATGCTCTGTTGGAATTGATTGTGGTCAACAGTGTCCAAAAGAGTGAGTGAAGCAAAAGGCAGAAGAAGGGTTGGGCATCAATGGAGATTCTATCAAAAATAGAGGAGATGTCACCACTTCTGACTACTATGCTACCCATGAAGCACCTTAGTCTGAGTCAGAAGCCATGAGATTCTCACTCTTAATGACATGGAAATGGGGAGGCGGTTTGGAGCAGGGCAGAATAGCTGAAACCCTTGCAATAACTTAAATAACACAGAAAAGTTTTAAACTACAATTAATTATCAATGATACAGGTGAAGTGGCACGCAACACAACTAAGATAATCCCCACTGCATTTTTTAATTTAAATAATCCATGCACATGATTGGAAAACTCAAATTATTCTGAAAGGAATAAAGTTCACTCTTTCAACTTTCCTTCATTCATCAAAGAGTTATTAAGTGTTTTTCTCTATGCCAGACTCTATTTTAGGTGTATTAAGTGCTGGAGACAGCAATCAACAAGACTTGGCTTTCAGTAGAGAACTGGAAAAAAACCAACCAAACAGAAGCCTTCCACTTCCAATTCCCCTCCTCCAGGAAGACAAAAAATGTTAAGTTTTGGTGTATCTCTGCAAAAAATAAACAAAGCACACAAATGCTGTGGTGTATGTGTGTGTGTATACGTATAATGTATTTATTATATATATGTTTATATTTATTATAGAGATTTTCTTTACATGGTGCTGTTAATTTATACACTCTTATGTTCCTTACTTTTTTTTTTTTTCATTTAGCACTATGTTTCAGATGCTCTTTATGAGTCTATGATAGATCGACCTCATTTTATGTTTTGTTATATGGCTATACCACATTGTATTTTGCTAATTTACTCATGGTAAACATTCAACCTTTTTTCTGCTAATTTTTGCTGTTAGAAATAATGCTGCACCTAGCATCCCAATTCATATATTAAGCATACAAATTGCAAATATATCTATTTGTGAGGTAAATTCTTAGCAGAAAGAGTGTTGCATTAAATGGTTATCTGTTTTTAATTGCTCAAAAGGCATTAAAGATGCTCATAAAAGAAAAAAAAATAATTCTTTCTGGCAGCAACAATATGAACCAAATAGTTATCAAAAATAATTATTTAAGAATTACCCAAGATCCCAGAGAGTTTGGCTTAAAATCATTATCAAACTTGCTTCCTAGGTAGAAGATAAGCTGTTGGGACTGGCAGGGAATTATAATGAGCAAGTTCATTAGTCAGATTCCACTTATGCCCCTGTTGTAAAAATATGGCTATTTACTCGCTTAAAAAATAAATTTTGTTTTGATTATATGTCACAATATATAAAAGCGAGTGTGGATATTACATATTTTGATATGTAAGATAGAGGAATCTAATCCTCCTGGTAAAGCCCCTAAATTAGTGCTTGGCCAAGAGCAGGCACTCAGTAAATTAAGTTATTGAAATAATGTTATTCACAGCTCTAGACACTTCAGAGCACAACTTGCCTAATTTGGAGAGCCAAAGGTGTTTGCTTATTTCAGCAAGGCTGGCTGGTTTCCTCCCCCGGAGCTTCCTGGTTGATAGGCTTGTAGCTAGACTCCTGATTTACCAGCAGAACATGGTAGTGTAGCTACTCAAGGGGCAGATTCACAGTAACCAAACCTATGAAACTGATGTGTAGAGTAAGCCTGCAAATATAGTAGCTTACAGTGAGAGCTGTAACTGTTGAGATTGCTTAATGCTGCCTCAGGATGGTCTACTGGCTCACAGGCTCCATTTCCCATGACAAATTGAGATCTAAAAGTCAGTTGGTGAGCGTGGAATTGAACAATGTGAGTTATAAGATTTCAGTCTTACATAAGTTTGTAATGTGTCTGTCTCCAGACTATAGGGATATACCATCCTCGGAGACTCAAGCTTTTTGTGACACAAACATTTTGTGTCCTGGATATATAGTGGCATTTTCCCCTCTTGGACGGTTCTTGAGAATGGTGACAGCCAATTGGTGCTTTTGTAATTGCTTCTTACCTCTTCTCTGCCAGCTCTACATTCTGTTAGATATATTCCCTTCTTAGATATATTAACACATCCCATCAAGTTACAATCAAGTCCTGCTGGCATGAGACAGATTTATACATTTTTTCTTTGATCTTTGAAGGGTTGATTTTACAGTTTATTATGTTTTTTTTTTTTTTTACGGATCAGTATTTTATTTTACTTTTTTTATGTTTTTTTATTATGTTAGTCACCATACAGTACATCCCTGGTTTTTGATGTAATGTTCGATGATTCATTAGTTGAGTATAACACCCAGTGCACCATGCAATATGTGCCCTCCTTACTACCAATCACCAGCCTATCCCATTCCCCCATCCCCCTCCCCTCTGAAGCCCTCAGTTTGTTTCTCAGAGTCCATAGTCTCTCATGCTTCATTCCCCCTTCTAATTACCCCCCCTTTCTTTATCCCTTTCTTCCCCTACCGATCTTCCTAGTTCTTATGTTCCATAGATGAGAGAAATCATATGATAATTGTCTTTCTCTGCTTGACTTATTTCACTTAGCATTATCTCCTCCAGTGCTGTCCATGTTGCAGCAAATGTTGAGAACTCGTTCTTTCTGATAGCTGAGTAATATTCCATTGTATATATGGACCACAACTTCTTAATCCTGTCATCTGTTGAAGGGCATCTCGGTTCCTTCCACGATTTAGCTATTGTGGACAATGCTGCTATGAACATTGGGGTGCATATGGCCCTTCTCTTCACTACGTCTGCCTCTTTGGGGTAAATACCCAGTAGTGCAATGGCTGGGTCATAGGGTAGCTCAATTTTTAACTTTTTAAGGGACCTCCACACTGTTTTCCAGAGTGGCTATACCAACCTGCATTCCCACCAACAATGTAGGAGGGATCCCCGTTCTTCACATCCTTTCCAGCAATTGTTGTTTCTTGCCTTGTCAATTTTTGCCATTCTAACTGGCATAAGGTGGTATCTTAATGTGGTTTTGATTTGAATTTCCCTGATGGCTAATGATTTTGAACATTTTTTCATGTGTCTGTTAGCCATTTGTATGTCTTCATTGGAAAAGTGTCTGTTCATATCTTCCACCCATTTTATGATTTGTTTATTTGTTTCTCGCGTATTGAGTTTGAGAAGTTCTTTGTAAATCTTGGATACCAGTCTTTTATCTGTAGCATCATTTGCAAATATATTCTCACATTCCGTGGGATGCCTCTTAGTTTTTTGACTGTTTCCTTGGCTGTGCAGAAGTTTTTATCTTGATGAAGTCCCACAAGTTCATTTTATCTTTTGTTTCTCTTGCCTTTGGAGATGTGTCATGAAAAAGGTTGCTTTGGCCGATGTCGTAGAGGTTGCTGCCGATGTTTTCCTCTATGATTTTGATGGATTCCTGTCTCACATCGAAATCTTTCATCCATTTGGAGTTTATCTTTGTGTATGGTGTGAGAGAGTGGTCAAGTTTCATTCTTTTGCATATAGCTGTCCAATTTTCCCAGCACCATTTATTGAAGAGACTGTCTTTTTCCCACCGGATGTTTTTTCCTGCTTTATTAAAGATTAGTTGCCCAAAGAGCCGAGGGTCCATTTCTGGGTTCTCTATTCTGTTCCATTGGTCTATGTGTCTGTTTTTGTGCCAGTACCATGCTGTCTTTGTGATCACAGCTTTGTAGTACAGCTCGAAATCCGGCATTGTGATGGCCCCCAGCTTTGTTTTTCCTTTTCAACAGTTCCTTGGCGATTCGGGGCCTTTTCTGGTTCCATACAAATTTAAGGACGATTTGTTCCAGTTCTTTGAAAAATGTCATTGGTATTTTGATCGGGATAGCATTGAAAGTGTAGATTGCTCTTGGTAATATGGACATTTTAACTATGTTAATTCTTCCGATCCATGAGCATAGAATATTTTTCCATCTTTTTGTGTCTTCTTCAATGTCTTTCAAGAGTGATTTATAGTTTCTAGAATATAGATCCTTTACATCTCTGGTTAAGTTAATTCCAAGGTAACGTATGGTTTTTGGTGCTATTGTAAATAGGATGGATTCCCTAATTTCTCTTTCTTCAGTCTTATTATTCGTGTTTAGAAATGCAACTGATTTCTGAGCATTGATTTTGTATCCCGCCACATTACTGAATTGCTCTATAACTTCTAATAGTTTGGGTGTGGATTCTTTTGGGTTTTCCATATAGAGTATCATGTCATATGCGAAGACAGACATTTTGACTTCTTTGCCAATTTGGATACCTTTTATCCCTTTTTGTTGTCTGATTGCTGTTGCAAGGACTTCTAGTAGTATGTTGAATAATAGTGGTGAGAGTGGGCATCCTTGTCGAGTTCCTGATCTTAAGGGATAGGCTTCTAGCTTTTCCCCATTGAGAATGATATTTGCTGTAGGCTTTTCATAGATGGTTTTTATGAGATTGAGGAATGTACCCTCTATCCCTACACTCTGAAGGGTTTTAATCAGGAAAGGATGCTGTATTTTGTCAAATGCTTTTTCTGCATCCATTGAGAGAATCATATGATTTCTCAATTTTTTTTTCTGTGTAAAATCTATGACACTGATTGATTTGCGAATGTTGAATCACCGTTGCATCGCAGGGATGAATCCCACTTGGTCATGATGGATAATCCTTTTAATGTACTGTCAGATTCTATTAGCCAGGATCTTGTTGAGAATTTTGGCGTCCATATTCATTAGCGAAATCGGTCTGTAATTCTCCTTTTTGATGGGGTCTTTCCCTGCTTTGGGGATCAAGGTAATATTGGCCTCATAGAATGAGTTTGGTAGCTTTCCTTCTGTTTCTATTTTTTGAAATAGCTTTAGGAGAATAGGTATTATTTCTTCTCTGAATGTTTGGTAGAATTCCCCAGGAAAACCGTACGGGCCTGGAGTTTTGTTTTTTGGAAGGTTGTTTATCACTGACTCAATCTCTTCATAATTAATTGGCCTGTTTAAAAAATCAATCTCTTCCTGTTTCAGTCTTGGTAGTTTATAGGTTTCCAGGAAGTCCTCCATCTCTTCCAGATTGCTTAATTTATTGACATAAAGCTGTTGATAAAAGTTTCTAATAATCCTTCCAATTTCATTGGTATTGGTTGTGACCTCTCCTTTTTCATTCATAATTTTATTAATTTGGGTCCTTTCTCTATTCTTTTGGATAAGTCTTGCCAGTGGTCTGTCAATTTTATTAATTCTTTCAAAGAACCAACTTCTAGTTCTGTTGATCTGCTCTACTGTACTCCTGGTTTCTAATTCATTGATTTCTGCTCTAATCTTGGTCAACTGCTTCCTCGTGCGTGGATTAGGCCTGTCCCTCTGTTGCTGTTTCGGCTTCTTGAGGTGAGAATATAAAAACTGCATTTTAGATTTTTCTATTCTTTTGAGTGAGGCTTGGATGGCTATGTACTTTCCCCTTAGGACTGCCTTTGTAGTATCCCATAGGTTTTGGACCATTGTGTTTTCATTCTCATTGGTCTCCATAAATTGTTTAAATTGATTTTTGGTTTCCTGGTTTATCAAGTCATTCCTGAGCAGGATGGTTCTTAGTCTCCAAGTGTTTGAGTTTCTTCCAAATTTTTCCTTGTGGTTGAGTTCCAATTTCAAAGTGTTGTGGTCTGAGAATATGCAGGGAATAATTTCAGTCTTTTGGTATCGGTTGAGACCTGTTTTGTGACCCAGAACATGGTCTATTCTTGAGTATGTTCCATGGGCATTCGAATAGAATGAGTATTCTTTGGTTCTGGGATGTAATGTTCTATATATATCTATGAGGTCCAACTGTTTGAGTATGGCATTCAAAGCTCTTGTTTCTCTGTTGATTTCTTGCTTAGGTGATCTGTCTGTTGCTGATAGTGGAGTGTTGAGGTCCCCTGCTATTAATGTATTTTTATCTATATGTCTCTTTATTGTGGTTAAGAGTTGGCTTGTGTATCTTGCTGCTCCCATGTTGGGGGCATATATATTTATAATTGTCATATCCACTTGTTGGATACATCCTTTAAGAATAATATAATGCCCTTCTGTGTCTCTAACTCTAGTCTTTAGTTTAAAATCCAATCTGTCTGATATGAGAATTGCTAGCCCAGCTTTCTTTTGAGGTCCATTGGCGTGAAAGATGGTATTCCATCCCTTTATTTTCAGTCTGAATGTATCTTTAGGTTCAAAATGAGTCTCTTGTAGACAGCAAATGGATGGGTCATGTCTTTTTATCCAATCTGCAACCCTGTGGCATCTTATGGGAGCATTTAGGCCACTTACTTTGAGACTGAATATTGAGAGATATAATTTTAATGATGCCATGTTGCCAGTAAAGTCTTTGTTTCTATCAGTTGTGACTTTCTGTTCTGTATCACTCTTGGGGCCTTTTTACCTTTATAGAACCCCCCTTAATATCTCCTGTAGGGCTGGTTTCGTGGTTACAAAATTGGTCAATGGCGATTCTGGAAGGTCTTTATTTCTCCATCAATTCTGAATGACAGCCTTGCTGGATAAAGGATCCTTGGCTGCATGTTTTTCTCTGAAAGAGCTTTAAAAATGCCCCCCCAACCCTTTCTCTCATTCCAGGTCTGTGTAGACAGGTCTGACGTAATTCTGATACCTTTGCCTTGGTACGTGAGAAATTTCTTTGCCCTGGCCGCTTTCAATCCTGTATCCTTGGATCTAATATTTGCGAAATGCACTATGACGTGACGTGGCGTAGGTTTGTCGTGATTGAGCTTGGGAGGGGTCCTCTCTGCCTCTTGGACACAAATGCTTGTTTCCTTTGCTAGATTAGGGAAGTTTTCAGCTACAATTTGTTCAAATATCTCTTCTAGACCTCTGTTTTTCTCCACCCCCTCGGGGATGCCGATGATTCTGACGTTGGAACGTTTCATTGAGTCAGTAATCTCCCGTAACCTACATTCTTGAGAATGGATTTTTTTTAGCCCAGATTCTATTTTAGCTTTCTCTTCTACTAATCCATCCTCCAATTCACTGATTCTTCTGCCTCATTCACCCTGGCCGTCAGAGCCTCTAGTTTTGCCTGCATTTGGCTCAGAGAATTTTTAATTTCTGCCAGATTCGCTCTCATTTCCGCCCTTAGAGATTCTATATTCTCATTAACATTTTCGTTAATACTTTTTTCAAGTCTACACATCATCTTGACCATTGTTACTCTGAATTCCATTTCTGATAATTTGGTTATATCCATATCCATTAGTTCTGTGGCAGAGGCCACAGATTCATTGTCTTTTCTTTGCTGGGGGTGATTTCTCCTTCTCCTCATTCTTATGAGGACAGGTTGCGGGGTTGTCCAGCGTCCACATTATTGACCGGGACCCAGGCCATGTGCACTTGTTTTATAGGGATCTCAGGGATGTGGGCTTCTTGATTTTTCAGCCTGCCTTCTGGGGGAGGGGCCTACCACGCCGATACTCAGGCAACACTGTTTGGGTCGAGTCTCTGTGTCCCCTGCGAGGGGGGATGGGGATGGGCACACTGTGAGCCGGTATTTCCAGGCTTTTGTTCTCTGGCGGCTTTCCCTGGTGGTTTGCTGTGCCTCTTCTGAGAGTCAGAGCAGCAGAGGCCGAATTGTCACAGAACAGAGGGATCGCGGACCGTTCTCCACTGATGTTCTGGCCACTTTAACTCTGTTTCTGTTGGTGCTGCTCAACCCTGCAGCGTCTGGGATGTGCACCCCACACCCGGCGTCCCAGCCCTCACTTCCAGGGCCGGCGCGGGTCTGTCCTTTGTGTTTCTAACACCGCCAGATGCCAGCCGCCCCCGCGCGCTCCGGAAGCTCCCAGTCTCAGTCTGGTTTCATTGAGCGCACCGATCTCTGTGAAAAGTCTGGTGACACGCGCGTTCCCGCTCACGGTCACAGTCTGTTTTCTTGCGGGTGCCGGTCCGCGAGTCCGCCCGCTCCCCCGTGCAAGTGGCTACCGCTTCCCGGCGCCCGAATGCGGCGGCTCCCTCCCCCTTCCGTTTATCTTCCGGTATCTGTGCGCGGTTTCACGGCTCCCCGCTTCGTACCTCAATACTTCAGCGCTGGAGATGTTCATTTGTAGAGATCCAGATGCATCTTCCTGCGTCTCAGGCTGATTCCGTGGATGTTCAGGCTGATCTGGTAACTATCCAACTCGACTCAGGGGACCGGCTGAAAAAGGGGTCCCCTACTCCACCGCCATCTTCCCTACAGTTTATTATGGTTTAACTCTGAGAGTCAATTAACTTCCCTCATTTCCAGCTTCCTAAGAACACCTTATTTTGGTCCCCAAAGAAATTGAAACAGTGATCAATAATGAACGATGTCATAGTATTTAACAAATGTGATGTCTTATGTGCTCTTAACTTTACAATTAGAATGAAAACAAGATCCTAATTTGATGCCTTTATTACTTGCTATGAGTATTGGACAGTATACATAAAGAATACACAATATTTTAACTGTTGTGTGTTATATCAGGCCATTGGCATACTCAGATTCAACATACATGTATACACACAACTATACACACATGTATCTATATTTCTATATCATACATCTTTATGTACATCAAGGTATTATTGGGTATGCACCATACCTCCAGTGCCAATCCTACATAAGGTTTGTTTGGTTTTTTTTTTTCTCGCCTCCCAACAGTGGGACACCGAATGCCCACTATAAATAATAAACTGAATTAATTTGTTTAAAACTAGAATCACATGAAATAGTTTTAGAATTGATGACTGATATCAGAGTAAAAAAAAATCTGCGAGTTAAAGTTCAAGACTTGCTTAAATTTTTTTTTTTTTTGTCTTTAATGTAAAGGTGTGTAATCAAAATTCTGTGTCACTTATGTTGGCTCCCTCTGCATCCCCTTGAGTCTGTAATTATGTTTTTCACTTGAAATTTGGCCAACTCAATTTTTTCCAGCTTTATGGAGATAATAATTGATCTATAACATTGTGTAAGATTAAGGTGTACAATGTGGTAATTTGATACATGCATCTCTTGTGAAATGATTACCTCTCAGAAAATGTGAACATTAAGATAGTGATGGTAATGGTGAATAAAATAATTCTGTGAGTCGATAATGATAAAAGTGAATTAAAGAGGGACACTTGAGTGGCTCAGTTACTTAAGCGTCTGCCTTAGGCTCAGGTTATGATCCCAGGGTCCTGGGATCAAGTCCCACTTCGGGATCCTTGCTCAGCAGGGAGTCTCCTTCTCCCTCTGCCTGCCACTCCCCCTGCTTGTACACACTCTCTCTCTCTGTCTGCCAAATAAATTTTAAAAATCTTTCTAAAAAGTGAATGAATGAATGAATGAATGAATGAGATAGAATTCTTCCTTATAATAGACATAAACTAGTAAATATAGATCCAATGATGGAATTAGAAAATCACTATTTGGCAAACACAAGAGTATAAATCATTCGGGAAAAAAAAAGTATAAATCATTTGGGACAGAATCATCAATGTCGGTAAAACTACTACTGAATAAAAATTCGATGATATGCAGAATATTTTATCCAAAGGATACCTATTAAACTCAAAGAGGAAAAAAATAATAACTTTTTAGTGAAAAAACATGGCAGACACTACCTTAGCGAAGTGATCAAAGTTAAAAATCACCATTAACAGTCGTGTGCCTCCTAATATAATGCACTGAGTAGCACAAAGCATCTTTTTGAGGTATTCCTGCAAAAGAAAGAAGGAAGGAAGAGAAGGGAAGGGAAAGGAGAGGAGGGGAGTAGAAGAAAAAGAAAAGAAAAGAGAAAGAAAGAAAAGAAACAACAACAAAAACACAACTGGAATCTAACTATGTGGCATATTTGAGGAACTCAACCTGACAGAAAGTCTACAAATAATAAAGTCCTATAGTCTTCAAAAACACTAAGGTCTCAAATAAATCCTAAAGAACTGTTCCAGATTAAAGAAAATTAAAGAGGCGTGATAATAAAATGCAGTGTGAACTCTTGGATGAAATCCTGCATAGGAAAAAAGTATATATATTTCTTTAACCATAATCAGCAATACAGAGATAATTGAGAAGTTTGAATTTTAAATTTCATTTGCATAATGCCTATAGATTAGATTCTAGTAATGTTTCAATGTTAATTTCCTATTTTTAATAATTGGACTATGGTTACATGAGAAATAGCCTAGTTTCTAAGAAATATGCATGAAAAATTTAGGAAAAATGGATCATCATGTCTATAACTTAACTCCCAAACATATCAGAAAAAAGAATAAATAAATGTGGTAAAAGATTGATATGTTGATATTTGGGGCATCAAGGTGAAAAGAATAATGAAAATCTTTTTTATTGGATTGTAATGTTTCTCTAAGTGTGAAATAATTTCAAAATAAAAAGTTAAAAAAATTAAGTTAAAAAATATTCTAAATCAAATATTCTGGTACCTTTATCTCAACTATATGCTACAATATTTTCCTATATGTAGAAAAAAGATCTTTTCAAAATATTTGCAGAGAATTTATTGTGTCGCTTTTTGAAGATGAGTTCATTGGTTTATTTTTAAGCCAATGTTGTATAAATATTCAGTAAATGAATAAAATAATTTTAAAATAAAGAAAGAAAGGAGGAAGGAAGAGAGAATGTATTAAAATAAAGTAAAAGGGAGGAAGAAACAGGGAATGAAAGAGGAAATGAGGGATGGAAGGAATGGAAGAAAAGGGGTTATTGCCTAAATATTAGCCTTCTCTACCACGTGGAGAGAATGAATACTGATATGTGTGTGTGTGTGTGTGTGTTAGTGGGACACATTTTCACATTGAAAAAGTGTGTGAATATTAAAAATAGGCATTCTGATGATGATCCATTTCTTTTAAAAAAATATTTCCCAGGGGCACCTGCGTGGCTCGATTGGTTGAGCCTCTGACTCTTTTTTTTTTCAATTTATTTAGTTCTTTTTTTTTTTTTAATGATATGTTAGTCACCATACAGTACATCATTAGTTTTTGATGTAGTGTTCCATGATTCATTGTTTGCATATAATACCCAGTGCTCCATACAATACATGCCCTACTTACTACCCATCACCGGGCTAGCCCTTCCCCCCACACCCCTCCCCTCTAAAACCCTCAGTTTGTTTCCTGGAGTCCATACTTTCTCGTGGTTCATTTCCCCCACTCTTTATCCCTCCTTCATTTTTCCCATCATAAGTCAAGCAAAGAAAGAGAATTATCATATGGTTTCACTCATTTGTGGAACATAAGGAATAGCAGGGAGATAGTTAGGAGAAGGAATTCTCTGACTCTTGATTTCAGCTCAGGTCATGACCTCAGGTTGGTGAGATCAAGCCTTACATCGGGCTCTGCTCTGGGTGCAGAGCCTGCTTAAGAGTCTCTGTCTCTCTGCCCCTCCCCCCCTTGTGCACATGTGCTCTTTCTCTCTCTAAAGAAAAAAAATATATGTATTTCCCACTTTTTGCAAATACTAGTGTTAGATTCCCTTTGAGAACTTGCTGAATTTCATCTGTACATTATTTGGTGGTCCAGGACAATACATTCTGCTCTAGTCTTAAATTGTTTTTACTTTTCAAGTGCAATGACTCACTCAGCAAGGAATTTGTGGTGAGAAATAGTATTTAATTTCATTTTCCTCTTGGTGGAGGATGAGAATCATTTAAAAGTTTAGATCACTATTATGTGACAGTCTTCATTCTCTAGTGATCATAGTGACTTTTTTTTAAATCAGGTTCTGTTTCTTGTATTTCCTCCCTACTATGCAACTAAAAAAAAAAAAATCAAGTTGTGCTTTTACTTAGAACTAATGTTCTTCTGTTAGGGTGGTTCTAGGGCTTAGTAACACAAAAAACTTCATGACTTTAAAATGAAAAATTGACTCAATTTTGTTTGAACTAAAAGCTTTTTTCCTTCTAGACACCACTTTGCTTCTGAAAACTACTATTAATGTCTGAACATTCTTTGTGAGGCTCTAAACACAAATTCACAGTTGATCGCTGAAGCGACTGCAAGGAGTTGAGCATCAGCCACAGATTTTTTTTTTTAGAGTAGTTTCCTCTTTGTCAGGATTTATATTTTCTTGAAATTTAGTGCAATAGCATAAAACTTTTTTTATAACTGATACATAATGTATGATTGCCCATAAATCTGGACTTTGTCTGGCAATGGACATGTTCAAGCACCATGGTGTAATAAATTTATTACAATGACTGACTATAACAACCCTCACAGTCTAAGTTCAAAGCATTAGAGCTTTTGGAATTTCCAGAAACTTTCTAAGTTCCAACTCTTCCATCTCCTTCACCTGTTTAAACAGAGGTAAATTAATTGAAAAGTCAGTTAGTTAATCCATAAATGTTTGGCTCACTCAGTGCCACATAGAATGCTAGCAATCAAAAGCCCACTGATACTGCCAAGTTTCAAAACTCCTAAATTATTTGCAAAACAATGAAACAAATTAGTATCATTTATTTCTCAGGGAACACCGAGTTAGAAGAAAATTAAACTAAATGTTCTTTGCTGTTCTTAATGTAATGAACATAAGGTGAACTGGCTTTCCAATATCCCACCCTTCCTTTTGCCTAGTGTGTGGTGGGCTGGAGCCTCCCCGCTGATGGCGAACGTGGGAAGGAGCTGCCCTTCCTAAGCTGTCAGAACAACATAGCCTTCTCTCTGGGCCACTGATTCAGTCAACCCAAGGTAAATCCAGAGCCTTTGCTGGAAGACAAGGAAGAGAGAAGACATGGTATGGGGATTTGAACACTCCTGGACACCATCATGAAAAGACATCCAAACCCCATCATTGAGAGGAATATATCAAGCAATGGAAAAGAACCTAGCCTTTTTTTTTTTTTTTTTTTTAAGAGAGAGAGAGCATGTGAGCGGGAAGGGGCAGAGAAGGAGAGACAGAATCTTAAGCAGACTCCAGGCTCATCGTGGAGCCCAATGCAGGCTTGATCTCAGGACCCTGAGATCATGACCTGAGCCGCTTCAAAAAGTAGGATGCTTACCCAAGTAAGCCACCCAGGCACCCCATGAGAAGAACCTAGTCTTGATGACATCATTTGCTATCCTGGATGTCGCTTTACCTGGAGATTTTCTATTGCCTGAGTGTTCATTTATGGAAGACAATAATTCTTACCTCTTCTCCAACACTAGCATTTCTGTTTAAGCCAGTTTGGGATGGGGTCTAGTCTCTTGCATCAAAAGTGTCATGAATAATAATACTTCCTAATTTTGTTGAGAAACAGATTGATACACTCAGGAAGGCTCTTATAAGGCTGTTTATAAGTACATCAGAAACAGCTAGCAAACAGGGTGGATTCTGATTCAAAATGTCTGTAAAGACTGTCACATATATTATGACAAGACTACTTGGGTATTTTGTGTGATACTGTAGACTTGGAGTAAAAAGGTTTGAGTTTAAGCCCTTGATTCAACACTACTCTACACAACCTTGAGCAAGTCATTTATTTCTTAGGGCTTTGGTGGTAAAGTGGAAATGATAATTACCTTCTTACCTACTTTACAGGGCTGCTATAAGAAACAAATAGGTAATGGATATGTATGAGCTTCTAAATTGTAGAAGGACCAAAAATAGAATTAATAATAATAATCAAGCATAATTTTCCACTTATATCAAGTAGGTTATTTCCATCTGTGCATCTATCTTTTTCCTTTAGATAATCTGTTCAGGTTTTATCATACTTTCAGAATGATTATATTTAGAACTAGAAAAATATGATGCAAATGAGTAAAGCTAACAATGAATAGCAGTTTATTATGGAACACTGAAAAATATTTTCATTTGAACATTTCATTTGAGATATTTTTTCATGTTTGCACATTTTGGGAAAATATACTTAAAGATTAGGTGCAGTCACTATGGAAAACTGTGTGGAATGGAAATTCCTTAAAAAGTTAAAAATAGAACTATCATATGATCCAGTAATTCCTTTTTTTCTCTCAAAAATATTCATTTTTTGATTGTATTTAAATTAAATTAATTAACATATAATGTGTTATTGGTTTCAGAGGTAGAGGTCAGTGATTCATCAGTCTTATATAACACCCAGTGCTCATTACGTCATGTGCCCTCCTTAATGTCCATCACCCAATTACCCCATCCCTCCACCCACCTTCCCTCCTGCAACCCTCAGTTTGTTTCCTATGATTAAGAGTCTCTTATGGTTTGTCTCCCTCTCTTGTTTTAGTTTTTCCTCTCTTCCCCTATGATCCTCTGTTTTGTTTCTTAAATTCTACATATCAATGAGATCATATGAGACTGATTTCACTTCACATAATACCCTCTAGTTCCATCCATGTTGTTTCAAATGGCAAGATTTCTTTTTTTTTGATGGCTGAGTAGTCCATTGTGCATATATACAACATCTTATTTATCCATTCATCTGTTGATGAACATCTGGGCCTTTTCCATAGTTTAGCTATTGTGGACATTGCTGCTATAAACATTGGGGTGCAGGTGCCCTTCATGATCCAGTAATTACACTTCTGGGTTTTTATCCAAAGAAAATGAAAACACTAATTCAAAGAGATATATGCAAGCGCATGTCCATTGCCACATTACAATAGCCAAGATATAGAAACAACCTTAGTGTTCACTGATGGATGAATGGATAAAGAAGATGTCACACACACACACACACACACACACACACACACACACACACACACAGAGGAATATTACTAAGCTATTTCAAAAAATGAAATCTTGCCATTTGCAACAAATGTATGGACCTAGAAGCTCTTGTGCTAAGTGAAATAAGTTTAACAGAGAAAGACAAATACCATATGATTTCACTTATATGTGGAATCTAAAACAAAACAAAAAGCACAGATACAGAGAACAAAATGATGGTTGTCAGAGAGAAGAGGAATTATGAGGTGGGTAAAATGGGTGAAAGAGGTCAAGAGGAACAAACTTCCAGTTATAAAATAAGTAAATCATAAGGACGTTATGTTTAGCATGCTGACTGTAGTCGATAATATTGTAGACCATACTTGAAAGTTGCCAAGAGAATAAATCCTAAAAGTTAACTTTGTTCAGTGAGGGATGGCAACCATATTTATTGTGATCATTTTGCAATATATACAAATACTGAATCATTGTGTTGTACAACTGAAACCAGAATGACATTATATGTAAATTATACTTTAATTTTAGACAATTTAAGATAATAAGGGGCCCCTGGGTGGCTCAGTAGGTTGAGGGTCCAGCTCTTGATTTTAGCTCAGATCATGATATCAAGGGTTGTGAGATTGAGCCCTGCATGGGCCTCCATGCTGGGTGCTTAGCCTGCTTAAGATTCTCTCTCTCTCTCTGTTTCCTCCCCCCCCCAAAAAAAACTTTTTTTAATTAAGATAATAATAAATAAGAGTTGGAAGGAAACTATTTGAGGTGATGGATGGCTTAATGGCATAGGTTGTGGTGATGGTCTCATGGGTTTATACTTATCTCCACACTTGTTAAGTTGTATACATCAAATATATACAGATTTTTGTATGTCAAAAATGAAATTAAGTGAAATTAAGTTTATTAAGACCATGGGGGAAAACAAAAAGATTAATAGGAAGAGAATTGCTTTTCTTGAGACCATAATAATGTTTATATAAAACCAAATAAATTTTATTTTAATTTTCAGAAATTGAATGTAGAACCCAGCTGTTTATTCTCAGTAGTTTTTTTTTTTTAACATTACAGAGCAAACGTATGGAGCTGTAATGTGATGTAAATCAAACACTGTACATGAACATGTCCAAATAGTAGGAGCTTAAACATGAAGCAACTGGAAGTCCTCATGTGGAAACTTCCATGTAAAATAGGAATTTGTGCTGAAGCACTTAGGTAATCATAGTTTCAGAAGTATCTGGGGTGCTCATTAAAAATAAGGATTCCAAGGATAACCTCTGAATCCGAATTATCACTGGAGTCCACGTTTTTATTAAACAAATACAATGGTTCCTCTGTATGCCAACTTTGGGAACTACAGTATTACATTGCATTAAACTAGAACAAAATATAATCATAATAATGTTACAGGAGCTTAAAATAGACAGCAATCATAATGGTGATGAAATTAAGACATTAAAGGAGGATACAGTCATGCTCAGGCAGCATAACCACCTACTTCTCTTTGCCTCTTTCACTACTTATATGACATCATGACAACAATGAAGGCAGTGCTGTGCAAACTTAATGGGCATTGGAATCCCTGGGGAGCTCATTCACAAAGCAGATTCTATAGCCCTACCATATGCCATGTCAAATAAAAGTTTCTGGCATTGGGGCATCAAAAGCTGAATTATATACAAACACCAAGGTTGATTCTGATTTGACTGGAGGACCAGACTCACAGAAACCTTGTAATAAGTAAGACGTTGACGTTCAACTTACGTATAGATCCTGAAGATCAGTGGAGGTTAAGAAGGCAAAGATCAGGCAAGTGCAGTAATACTGTCTATAGATCAGTGACTCTCAAAGACATACCTCCAACCGTCATTTCCTGAATTCCAAACTCATATTCCAAGTGACTACTTGACATCGCCAAATGGATGTCAAATAGGCATAACTAACTTATCATGGACACAATAGAGCTCTCACTTCCCCCTGCCTAGGATGCTCTCTTAAATCAAATCACTGTGAACAGTAATTGCATCCACTTATTTGCTGAAGTCAAGAAAGTAGGAGTCATTGTTCATTGCTCTCTGTCCATCAGCCCTCATGGCTGAGAGCTTCCTCTTCCCCATCAGCAAGTCTTTATTGCCTCTACACCCAAGAATATCACTCATTATCTGGAATATACATATGTGTTTATTTAATAAAATGAAATCAACTCTAATACTCATCAGGCTACTATTCTTTCACTTTTAGGCTAATGAAAAGCATCTTAATTATTCTTCCTGTTTCCATTGCTACTCCCCCCAAATCCACTGACCATAAAACACTTACAGGAATCTTTTAAAAGTTATAATGGCACACCTATTTAAAACAAGGATGACCATTTGTCCCACTTGTCTAGAGTGGTCCCAGTTTATACCTATTGTCCTAATATACTAATTAGGAAAAACAGCATTATTTCCTAAAAAATATGCTCCTTTGGGGAAAAATATGATCACTGTTTAAAACCTTCCATTGGTTACAAATTGTACTTAAAATCAAACGCAATTATCGACTCTGAACTTTAATGCGCTACAACATAGTGTGACACTGCGTACTCCTCGCCTTCATCTCCTGCACTACACCTCTACCTCGTTCAGACCTAGTCACACTTGCTGGCTCTGTTTCTTCACCCCAGCGCTTTTGCACAGGAGTTTTCTTGGAATTCTCTTCTTCCAGAACTCCCCATAATGAATCCCATCTTCTTATTCAAGTTCAGTTTTAATGTCACCAACTTAGATAGCCCCACATCCAATCACTCAGTTGAAATTAAGCCCCCAGCTGTTATCTATCATTGCCCTGCATTTATGATAATCTATCTTATAAAATGTCCTCATAGGGTATTTTGTTTCCTGATTTACTTATTTATTTACTTGTCTCTTCTACTATAATATAATCTCATAAAAACAGAGAATTTACCAGTCTTGTTCACAATTTTACTCCCAGAACCTAGAAAAGGACCTATTGCTAAGGAGGCCCTCAAGAAATGTTTGTTCAACGAAGGAATGGTGAGTGAATAGTCCCAACCAGTAAATTCTGTCTTATCTCAGTCAAACTTATAAGGTCAGGCAAATTCCGCTTTTCTAGTTGAGTCATTAATCAAAATTTCTAAAGTGCAAGTTTCAGAAAAGTCAACATTCAGATCTTTTCATACTCTGTTCCTCTTGTTTTTATTTTGCCAAATACTGTAAAACGTCACTCCCAATATTGTCTCAGTTTAGGTGGATACTGAGAAGTTTAAATCTGTCTTGAATTTGGTGCCAATTTGATCTCTGTCATTTTTAAACTTGGATTCGGAGCCTTTGTTGTGAAATCAGATGTGCCTCTGAGACTTTTATTTTTTTTTTTTTGAACTCTGAAAAGATAATTATAGTCCCTGACTTTTATGAAGTATTACTGAAGCTCTAATATGATTGTAATGGTGATAGGCCATGAAGGCAGAAGCCATTTTGTTAGCTTCACAGGACTCCTCAGGGAGTTTCTTTTGTGCTTATCTATCTCCCTCCTCACGTGACAAGCTGGGTGCCATAAGTACTCTTAACCTTTGTTCGAGCCATCAGAGAATAACATTTAGCACAGTTTCTGCCCCGGGCCTCTTTGTCCTTTGGCCCAAATGGTACAGACGTGTAATTTAGCTTCCCCTTTTCATCGTGGTATCCAGTGTCATGGGAGAAGCAAGAAAACTCAGTGGTTCACAGCAAGGGGCCCAGGCTACTTTGCTGACTCTGTCTCTTACAGGTTGTGCCGCCCTGGGATGTATCCCACTTTCAAAAAGTGGGAGAAATAAGAGTGCCTGCCTCATAAAGTATGAGGTTTACATGAGACAATTTGCAAACAGCACTTGGCAGAATCACTGGCATCCATTAAATACACAATAAATATAATATTAGTTGCTTTTACTATTGGTATCTGTCTCATGATTATTGCTTTTGCACAGCCTCTGGTCTGCATACTTCGCGTAAGTCATTGCAAGACTTATGAGACAGCAGGACCAACACAAACCAGATCCATGAGTTTGACTTGACAGGAGAGCACAGGGCAGCTCTTCAGTTGGCTGGAGAACAGTAAGTAGACAGGGGGCTGAGAGGGCAGACAGCTGCTCTTTGTATGTGTAGAGGTTTGATATCAGTCCACAAAACACCTTCAAGAGTAAAACCAAAGGTTGTCTGAAGCGCATGTTTCTCTTCTGTCCCTGTCCAAGAAGAGACCCAATATAATTTTATAGGCTTTTATCTCCTTTAGAGGAAAAAATAACCAATTAGGAATTGCCTTTGCTTATTAAAATGTATTAGACATACAGATGTATAAAAATTTGGAATTCATTTGCCTGTCTACTACCTTTCCCCACCTTTCTTCCCATAATCATCAAACCAGTGTTTCTTGAACATCGAAATTTCACCTTCATTTAAGTGAGATTGTTGAAGAACTGGGTTTGGCTCCATCCAGCTTTCCTAAATCTCTCTTGTATTTCCTTTGAAATATATGCAATCAGCGGTCAAATAAATTCCTCCTAAAACCATATGGTAATACAAGCAGATGGTAAAGGAACTTTTGAGTTTTTATCTGCCAAGCCTGACCTCAAACTTCAAGGTAACAGATTGCTATGCAATTTTTAATTAACTCTTCATCCTTACAAGGATTGGTTACTCAATAAATATGTGGTTGACAGCATACTGTGCGATATTCTCATTATGTTTTTAATCTAAGTATAATTTTCCTTTGTAGTGGTTTACCAAAATGAAATTGGTACTGTTTTATTTATTTATTTATTTATTTATTTATTTATTTATTTATTTATTTATTTATAATTTATCTGACAGAGAAAGAGCACAAGCAGGGGGAGGGGCAGAGGGAGAAGCAAGCTCCCCACTGAGCAGGGAGCTCGCAGCGTGGGGTGCCTCAATCCCAGGAGCCCAAGATCATGACCTGAATGGAAGGGAGACGCTTAACTGACTGAGCCACCCAGATGCCCCATGTTTCACTATTTGAACTATTGGGCTTGATAAGAACTGCTCAGTGCATTCGTTGTGCATCGTATTTTGAAATATAAAAATGTATGAAAGCTACCTGCAGAATGAAACAGACAAAAATAAAATTTTCTGATATTGCCATCCTCTGTTCCCTCTTCAGGGGAAAACATGATCCTATTTATCTCAGCTTTGACAATATTTGTGTCATTCCATCATGTTATTCCATTATCACAACTCAGCAGACTCAGTGGAATTTGAGAACAATTTGTTGAAATCCATTTTTTTTCTCTTTTGCTATTTTAAACCAAATGTAGATATAATGTCAAAGAAGTACAGAATTGACATTTATTAAATTATATAATGCTAGAATGAAATAGTGCGTCCTATATAATTTTCTTGCATAAAACTAATTTTAAAATGAGCAGTTTGCAGGGGATAATTTTCATCCCGTTAAGTATAATGTCTGGAAATAGATGGGAGGCTTGTTTAATTAGGGCTATGTTTTAAAATGACAATTCACTCAGGATTATATTTTTTAAATAGAAGATTAAAAAATAATAGTTAAATTTGTAAATAGTTTTATAATTTGCCAAAGACCTTTGTCTATATTATCTAAGTGTATCTTTAAGCTTATAACAAACCCAGGAAGCGGGGAAGGCAGTTGGCGATACTAAGGCCTGTTCCATAGAATTTGTGGAAACATGAAAAATTGAGCTGTTGCTCAGAGAAGTAACCAAATTATCTGCTTTGTGAATGTAGGTTGCCTACCATTTAATAAGAAAAATATATCTGCTTGGTCAGGTTTGAATCCTACTTAGGGATTAAATATGTGATAAAGATGACATCTCACATCAGTGGGAAACACACGGTCATTTCAACACCAGTCTGCTTTCATTTGGGAAAAAAAATAAAATTAGATGAACTGTACTGCAAAATTCACCAAAGTATTATTGTATTTAAAGTATTTAACTATAAACAGACTGATCAGTAAAAGGGTTAGAACAAAATAGAGAAGAATATTTGTATTATCTTGACTTATGGATGGTGTTCTTGAAAAGATACATATCCCAGGGAAAATATTGGGAAGTTTAATTCTGTAAAAAATCTTAAGATCTCGTATGATAAAAATACATCAAAAAAGACAAGTTACGGGGCGCCTGGGTGGCACAGCGGTTAAGCGTCTGCCTTCAGCTCAGGGCGTGATCCTGGCGTTATGGGATCGAGCCCCACATCAGGCTCCTCTGCTATGAGCCTGCTTCTTCCTCTCCCACTCCCCCTGCTTGTGTTCCCTCTCTTGCTGGCTGTCTCTATCTCTGTCGAATAAATAAATAAAATCTTTAAAAAAAATAAAAAAAGACAAGTTACACCCCCAAAGAGACAGTATTCGTGCAACACACTGTTAAGTTGGAAGTGCAGAAGCAACACCAAGCTACAGCGGACATTCAAAAAGTAAGGTTTCAAGCCTAATGGAAAATTTTAATGGAGATATACAACCCTTAATCCCCTAACCCGAACATAAAGGGATCTGGGGGTGCGGAGGAAGGGGACCAAAGAAGTGTTTGTAAAGCAGATATCTGAGGTGAACTGTTTCAGGACTGAAACATCTCTTCCCATTTCCCTTGGGAAGACAATGCCTATTTCAGGACTAATGAGAAGGCTGGTGAATCAAGGGGGAGCCTGCTAAGTGTCCTCTGCATTTAAAGGTGACAGTGTGCCTCATTCTCACCAGAGACATGTCAAGGTTGAGAAACGGGCTTGCGATCTGTCACAGAAGTCACTGTTGCATTAGGATTCGTTTGTTCTCCCAGAATGTGTCAGGACAGTGTGTCAAGATCCGTGAGTGATCCAGGTCTTATTCTGGAAATAGGCAGAGTGATGCTGCTTCAGGACCCATCCAGAAAGGCTGAATGAACCTCAACAGAGAGGAATCAGAGCTGACACAGGTCAGAGCATTCACACAGGTCAGAGTATGAGAAATCCCAGCAGGATCTATGAAGGCCTTATGTGAGAGTCTGTTTTAAGCATCTGCCAAGCAGTGAAAACTCCACTTCGTCCTATTGCAATATCCATCAGTTAGGACTTTTTGTACCCGCTTCCTTAACACCCTTCCTCCCCTCCCCAAAACCCAAGCCCCACATGGGGCCAGAAACTAAATTTAGCAAAGCTGGGAGAGTAGAAGGATGAGAAAGCCAGCCACATCATTCTTTCCTATCTGGAGGCTCCCTCTAGAGTTCAAACGGAGACAGATGATTCAATTTTAAGAAAATTTTGGAGTTTTGATTATCAAATGAGAACGTGAATTTCCAAATCTGTACTATTTGTATGCAATATGTGTACGGTTTTTATTTTCTAAATCTCTACGATTATTATACTATTTGTTCTAAGTCTATGCTATTTGTATTACCTAAAAGCAACTAGAAATGAAGTTACCCAAGTTTTTACCAGGGGCAGAAGAAGAACAAGTTTCATTAAACAAATGCCAAGAAAAAGCAAGAGAGAAAATGGTTACTTTAAAACCCCAGAGTCCCGTTTATTCAATATACCGGTTGCATTTATAGCATATGTAAGGGACAAAAGGGCAAATCTGGAATTCTTAAACGCCTGGAGAGTTAGGCTACTCATTAAGAAATACGAACGGCCAGTAGAGTTATGAAACTATGCTCAACCCAACAAGTAACCTAGGAAATGCATCTTAAAATGAAGTGAGATTTGTTTAGCTTATTAGATCAGCAAAAATTACTCGAACTGGCAATATACAGTGGTCGTTAAATTGTACAGAAACAAATGTTTTCATGTACTATTTATAGGAATGTAAATTGACCTGCTCATTTTAGAAGAGAATTTAACAGAAACTATCTGATTTTAAGTAGATATACCATCAGAACCAGCAATTTCCCTGTTACGGATTCCTTTTAGATAAATCTTTATACATGTGCCCCTAGAGATATTTATTTGGTCATCCAACCAGTGTTACCAAAGCATCCATTATATCTAAGGTCTGTGCTAGAAACTGGTAACATGTATCAAAGAATGAAAGGCAAACACAAAATAAAGAACTGTTGTCCTCATTGAACTTACTTTCTAGTGTGGAGAGACATACAATAAGTATACAATAAGTATAATTGTATATTATTGTATAATATACAATAAGTATAATTTTTTTAAAAAAGGTGAGTGATATACCAATTTATAGGAGAATTGTGTTAAGGAAAAAATATCGTTCAAGCTAATGAGCATGTAATATGGTTGCACGAGAGCAGCAAATATTAAGTGGGATAGTGAGGGTATGCCTGTGGAAGAGGTGAGTGGGAAACAATGTGGTAATCTGGAAAAAAAGAGTTTCTTGAGAAGCATGGGTGGCTCAGTTTGCCTTCGGCTCAGGTCGTGATCCCAGGGTCCTGGGATCGAGGTCTGCATCAGGCTCCCTGCTCAGCAGGGACTCTGCTTCTCCCTCTGACTGCTGCTCTCCCTGCTTGTGAGCTCTCTGTTTCTCTGTCTCTGACATAAATAAATAAAATCTTAAAAAAAAAAAAAAGAAAGATTTCTTAGTAAAGTATTACCTAACACAAAGGCTATAAGTCAGGAGTATGGTTGGAGCATTTGAAACAGAAGTACATTTTGGAATCCAGAGTACAAAAGGAGAGGCTGGGCTTTCGTGGAAAGAGGGAGAACAGTAGATACTGGAGATAAGAAAGAATATTGGGTATAGACCCTCAGAGGTGGCTCAGTACAGTGGCTGGGTTGGGTGCAGGTTTTCTAGTTTTATTCTGATTGATTTAATATCTCAGCTAGGGAAAGGAGTGAAAGACAGAAGGAGTGAAATAGTCACCGGAGACACCTGGAGAGTGATTTGAGTAGGAGACACAGTACTAGACCCAGACAGCCCGAAAGGTCTGCTTGAGGTTTGACTTCATGAATTTCAGGTGAGGTTGTTCAGTCTGGTTGTAGTCCCTCCCCAAACACGTTCAGCTGCACAGACACAGACAGAGAACAGGTAGAGATTTGGAATTATCCACAGTTAGTCTTTGCCAAGTGAATAAGGTGAACTAAGAAAGCACAGGGAGATGAGAGTGCGGATGTATGAAGAAGAAATTATTTTAATGAGTGGCTGTGGAATGAAAACTGGGCGAGAGGGAAAGAGCAGACTTCAGGTGTCCCTGATGGAAGGATTGCAGGTCCCATGGGGTCCACAGAAGTGTTGACCTTGGGGCACGATAGGGAGTTACCTGGAATGTAGAAAGCATACTAGGAGGTAGAATGTTCTTTACCACATTGTTCTCAATAGTAAAAATATGTGTGTACTTATATGTTACCCATAGGGGACAGGACAGTAAATTGTGATACATCCATATTTTAAGATGTAGATAATAATCATACAGTCAGGCTGCATATGGTGAAGTAGGGAAAAAACAAAACAAGGAATAGCACAACACAAAGGGTAGAATCCCATTTATGTGAAAACACACACATAGTCAAAAAGGGCACATATGTATAAAAATGGATGTTATATATCAAATCATCACAATGTATACTTTAAACATCTTGGAAATTTATTTGTTGAGTATGTGTTAATGAGGCCGAAATATATGCATAGATATATATACACACAAAGGAAAGGACACCAAATGATATGAAAGGATTTACACCAACCTGGTGTTTGGGGAGGAAAGTGAAGAGCATCCAAATGGGGACTCTGTCTCCATTTCCTTACCAGGACGACCATCGTCAGGTGCTGTACTTGTCAAGTATGTGGAAGCTCAGTAGTTATTCCCCAGTAAATGAATTAATTAATTAATGGCTTTTGCCTTACACTCTTTATCACTCTTTAGTTAGAAATTTAAGACACTGTATTTGTGTACTACTCATGCAATTAAAATCAACCAACCCTGGATGCCTGGGTGGCTCAGTCAGTTGAGCATCCAACTCCTGATTTTGGCTCAGGTCATGATCTCAGGGTCGTGGGATCAAGCCCCGTGTCGGGCTCTGCACTCAGCACAGAGTCTGCTTGTCCCTCTTCATCTGTTCCTCCCCCTGCTCTTTCTCTCTCTCTCTCTGTCTCTCTAAAGGAAATAAATAAAATCTTAAAAAAAATAAACAAAATAAAATAAACCAACCTATCAGCCAGCCACCTAACAAATAACTAAGAAAAAAAATCCCCCTAAAACTCTAGGAACAAGCATTTCTTTTAAGTAATTGCTATACACAATGTGGGACTCGAACTCATGATACTGAGATCAAGAGCCTTTAACTCTACCAACTGAACTGGCCAGGCACCCCTAGAAATAAGCATTTGGATTAAGAAAGCCTTCCAAGATATCATCAGACTACATACTGAATCTTGAAAGTGATTTTACTCCAAATAAGTTAATTTTTTAATTCTTTTAAATGAGAAACACTAAGTTATGCTGTATTTTCTCTAAAGTAAAGATTAGTTTAAAAGAAGTTTGTTGACCCAAAGCTTCTGGCAACCTCACACATAATTCCATAGTGTATCTCCTAGAACCATTTCTGCATAGAATAAACCTATTGCTCACAGACGTAAATATAAAGAAACTACATTATGCTGATTAAAATTGAGTCATAACTTCTATGAGCTTTAATGCAACTACTTGTTTAGTGCTGTTGTGTCTCTCCTTGTTTACTATTAATTTATGACTCCGATTTTCCAACTTTACTATCTGATGCTTACTTACACATTTAAAGGAAGGAGTTTTATGGAAACATAAAATTAGACATAGGATTAGTTCATTTTTAACTGGTTTTTAAAATATGTCTCATGGAGAACATTTTTACTTAGAAACAATAAACAGGTTGTTAATGAAAAAAAGATCATTATTTCTTGGTGTGTTCACACACTTTTGTTAACTACAGAGAACTGCAAGAGAGGAAAGAATATTTAGGGACCCAGGAAAGTGTGAAAATCCCATATTTGTTACTTGCAGAAAGAGGAAGGCAGGGCTTGATAAGAACTCACTTTCATTCGGGTTTATAAAATGTAAGCAAAGGACATTCGCCCTCTGCTGGATTGTTTTGGAAAGAATGTAAGGAAATATTAAAAAAAAAAAAAAAAAAAAAAAAAAAAAAAAAAAAAAAAAAAAGATGGAAGAATGGAAAGATGGAGAGACAGAAGAAGGGAAGAAAAAGGAAGGACAGAGAGAGAGAAAGCTGGTAATGAGGGAGGAAAGGATTATATTATACTTTATATTGCTGCTGGAAATCGGATTCAGTCTGTGAATGTATGATTCAAACTCTTTAATTTCTCCAATTCTAATCTGGAAATGGGCCCCAGAATAGAAGCCATTTAACTTATAACCTTTTTGTGGTACAGAATGTCACTAGACTAATAGATAATTACTACCACTTTAACAGATGACTGAGTACCATTGTCTTAGAAAAGTTAAATTTGGTTTTAAAAATTTAACAAGATTTTTCCAACCTTAATTAGTTTTCATTAATATAGTTTAAAATGATTAATGCCTTCCAATAAGTAAAATCCGTGTTTAAATTTGCATTCATCGTTCAAAAGGTTAGAAGTTTATTGAGATTATCTAAGTATTCATAAGCAAACTGAATGCAAAAGTAATAGGAAATGTCACCAAATTCATGGCGGTCCAGGCCAGTGATTCACAAGTCTTCTTGGGATTACAGTTAGTGGAGATAGGGAAACTTCTGTCCTGTCTTCAGAGTTCTTTAATTACCCCAAAATGACCAACTACTTGATCTATAAAGATTCCCTCCCCAATACCCTGCCTCTCAATTCAATCCCTGAAGGAATGGCACAGCTAGAATTCTCTCCTTCTCGTAAGTTCCCTTGTGCTCTTAAGATAATGACTGTCCAAGACATTGACCCAGTTGCTTCCTTTTCCATCTTCCCTGATTCAGGAGAGGGTGTGCAAGGGAAAAGGTATAAATACTCAGAGAAGGGGCGCCTGGGTGGCTCAGTCGTTAAGAGTCTGCCTTCAGCTCAGATCATGATCCCAGCGTTCTGGGATCGAGCCCTGCATCGGGCTCCCTGCTCAATGGGAAGCTTGCATCTCCCTCTCCCACTTCCCCTGCTTGTGTTCCCTCTCTCGCTGCTTCTCTCTCTGTCAAATAAATAAATAAAATATTTTAAAAAAATAGAGAAGCCTCACAGCATCATTCTCTTCCAACTCATAACCTCTCACCCAGAGTATGTTTTCTAAGTACTTCCAAAAGTTTGGAACATTGGTGGATGGAGCAAAACTTAAGTTCCAAATCAAGACCTTTGTCTGCTGCCTTACAATATCCTGAAATCCATCTATATTTCTCCATTTTCCCTCCCACTACCATTGTCCAGACCGCTGTCTTCTGTCACTTGGATTACAGATATAGCCGTTTAATTTTTCTTTCTTTTTCTCATCATGCCCTCTCCAAACGATTGTAGTTGCTTTGGGATCACTCATCTGGGGATTCACATCGCAGCTCTGCCTCTTATCAGTAGGTGATCTTTGACAAATTAATCTACCCTTGAACTCAGTTTACTCATCTAAAAATGGAACAAATCTATCTCAGAGGTGTATTTCAAACAATACACACACATATATACACATACATATATTCACATGTACACATATATACACACAAATAATCAGCATACAATTTGACTCATAGTTGTTGCTCAAAATTATTATTGCTCTGTCTTTTTAGTAGATCTTATTCAAAATGTTCTAAACAGAATATGTAAAAATTTAATAATTAGAATTCAAAACAATGTGCTAAGTCTCTTGTGATTGGTTTGGAGTAAGCATTCTGAAAATTTGGAAGCTTGAGATACTTCTTCTGATGGTAGGAAGATCTGCAAGAAGAAGTAAAGACTAATACATTTTTCATTTTTTATTTTTATTTTATTTTATTTTTCGCTAGGTTTAGAATAGAATTAAAGAGTAGCAGTGTTCTCTACTGGATAGAACAATACCGTTAGGATGAAGAAACCTGCACCCATAAAATTCCAGAGAAACCATTTATTTTGTGACGTTATTGTAGTCGTGAATATAATCAGCTTGCATGAAAAAACATGGTTGTTAAATGTAGGTTTATTTCTCTCTTAGAAACTTCTTGCTGAAAGTAAGAATTGTATCAGGTCCCCATTTTCACAGTGGATGGGATGCTCCATTGCGGTTTGTTCTCCTGTATTCCTTTGATTTTACTGTGGTTGGATAAATTTCCATCTTTTCTCAGACTTAAATTTAGCTGGGATTCAGAACACTAATAAAGCCTTCCTTTGCTCCCTGCCCCCCCCCCCAAGCCCAGCACTCTACCTCTTTCTTGGCAATATCACCTCCCTTCTTTGAGGGTGCCTCTACTCCACTCAGAATACTTTGATGGGGCAGTTCATCACTCTCTCCCCTTTACATAGTCACAGTGATTGGCTCGGAAATAGATGCAGAGCCCAAGAGACTTAATTACAATGCTTTTCAGAGACTCAGTAGGTGGCTGTATGAAGAGATGCTTTTTCTTCTAGCCTCTAAACTGGAACGATTTCAACTGGAAAAAAAAAAAAACAGTTTCTATGCCCACTCCTATATGGCTCATCAGTTTTACAGAAAAAGAGTATAAAAATAACATAGAAAGAAGAGTGCTTAAAGATGAAGGAATAAAGAGAGAAAGGGAAGAGAGACAAGTCGCAAGGTCATTAGAGACTTTTTAAGTATTTTGATCTCTAACCCCTGAATTTCTAGTAGTAAGTAAGGGAAGAAGTTTCTTTCATTTAAGCTACTTGGAGATGAATTTCTGTCACATACGAAAGATTTCTTACTAGTACACATTTCTCTTTATTAATATTATTCAAATCATGCTTTTTAACTGTGTATTTTTCCCTTGATAAAATCCATTTAAAAATCCTTATTATTCCTTGCTATAGAAAAAGGTAAAATGATTTTATTAGCTTGAACAAAACATGGCATTGAGTTAACAGATGGTAAAGTAGTCTTTTCAAATTTGTAGATTATTGTAGCTCAAATCATACAGGTGAAAACTGATGTATCCTTTTATTCTGCACACAATTTCTCCCACTGGCAAATTTCTGCTACTTTCTTTGTAGGAAGAGAGTAGATTGGGACTTACTGTAAATATAACTCCTAGAAAAGTTGTGTTTAGTGAAAGTAATGTCATTCTGTATCTAACAACCATCAAAGTGAAGAATAGCCATTTGCTTGGCTTTTCAAGAAGCTGTAAGTCAAAAAAAAAATTAAGAATAGATAAAGAAATCAAGACACCATGTGGATATGAGCTAGGAGGCCAGTGGAAATTAATGCCACATGTGACATTCATCGGAAGGTACAAAGATGGACAAAAAAGACTGAGCTCTCTGGCAAACCTTCCTGACTGAAGAGGAGCAGCATAGGAAAGTCTCAAATGGCAAAAGGTCAAGCTGGATGTGCAAAGATACCCACACAGTCAGGTGACCTGCTGCCTTCTGCCACAAGAATTGATGAATCGTTTGGAATCAATAGAAAAGCTGCATCCTGTCTCCTGCAGTTCTCAGTCTGTTCTTTGAGTGTATTATGATGGATGGAGTTCGTGTGGATGAATACATTAGAGGAAAATGTAGTGCTACATCTTAATGTTTTCTAAGGATATTGATTAGTGGCCAAATACAAAATACCTATAACCCACTCCATTACAAAATGATGGAGAAAGAAAGACACCTGTAAGGCTTTAATCAGCTTTGAGATGACCAAGAGGGACTCCATGAATTCAGATTATTCTGAGGCTATGAATGCTTATTACCAGATCACAGAGAGCCTAACAGAGAGGCACTCACTAGCCATGGAATAATCCGTGAAGTATTTCTAGTTGTGCAATATGGGCTGGGCTCAGCCTGAGTGTCCTTCATCCTTCCCACTATAAGATCTCAGCCAGTTTTCAAGGCCAGTCCTTAAGCATGAGGTGTTGTTGCCTTCCAATTTATCTTCTTCACTAAAGTGTAATATACAAAATGAACACCTCACTTGTTAGTTTAAAAGCCATCATCAGCTCCCTGTAGGGTCTGGACTCATGTCTTAGCATGGCACATGACACTCTTCATATCCTAGTCTCTATCTGCCTCTCCAGGCTTACCTTCCACATTAGAGTTTACCCATTCAGAACACATAATTGGTCATCATGCACAGTATTATACCTTTGATGTTGGTTATTCTGTATCCTGGCTATGATGCCCTTTTTACCATTCTTCCCTTGGCCAACACCTACTCATCCTGCTGGACCCCAACTGAGGCTTTATTTCCTTGTGGAATCCTTCTTCATAGTGTCTTTAAGTTCTCTTTTTCTCTACCTCTAAAGTGTCCTTACACATTTATTGAAAGCATGTGGCTGCAGGTTTATTACACATCCTCCATTACCCCTTTCAGCATAAAGTCATGGTTTTATTCTTTTAGTGACCCAGCAGAGGTATCCAATATCTATTTGTAAACTGAAATGAACCACAGTTACTAGTAGCTTTTAAGATATTACTGTAGCCCTGAGTCAACTTGCTGATATACAAATAAGTTATTAGGATATTAATCTGGGTTTCATTCTTCCCAGATTGTTTTTCTTTTCTTCATGCAAGTAGACCTTTGTGTTCATTTGCATAGTTTCTTAGGACTGCTATAACAAATGGCCACAGAGTGGGCAGCTTAAAACAACAGACTTTGTTGTCTCATAGTTCTGAAGGATACAACTCTGAACCGGGGGTCATCAAGATCATGCCTCCTCTGAAGGTTCTAGGGAGGAATCCTTCCTTGGCCTTTCAAAGCTTCTGGTGGCTGCTGGCAGTCCTTGGTGTTCCTTATCTGATAGCTCATCACTCCAGTTTCTGCCCCTGTCTTCACATTGCCTTTTCCCCTCTGTGTCTACATAGTGTCTCCAAATCTCCTCTCTCTCTCTCTCTCTCTCTCTCTCTCTCTCTTTAGAAGGACACTAGTCATTGGATTTAGGACATATCCTACTGCAGTATGACCTTATCTTAACTTGATCATCCCCAAAGACCTTATTCCAAGTAAGGTTGCGTTCACAGGTCCTAGAGATTGAGATTTAACATAACTTTGGGGGACACCATTTAATCAAAAACCCTTGTCTTTACTGAGGACTACATCACAAGATCAGAGGCAGATGTTGCCACTAGACAACATGTTTTTGTGTGTTTTTCTGACTTTCGCCATCTGAAGTGATTGTGCTTCTTAGTGACACTATTGCTGATGGGCCCCTGGGTGGCTCAGTCGGTTAAGCATCCATCTTGGTTTTGCCTCAGGTCATGATCTCAGTCCTTGAATGGAGTCCTGCATCAGTGGGCTCTGTGCTCAGCAGGGAGTGTGCTTGTTCTTCTCCCTCTGCTTCACCCCCACCATATATATATATAATAAATATATAAAATCTTAAAAATGAAAGAAAAGAAACTATGCTGGGAGGGTGGTTAGTGGGAAAAGGGACTAAGGCAAAGAGAGAGAGGGAGAGGGACACACACACCCATAAACACACAGATTCCAAGACTAGGATGAGTAGACATAGGACAGCCTTGCAGGAGCCAATCATCTTTCTTTAGCAATAGTCAGAGATGGGAAGACCAGAGGCAAAAATTAAACTCAGGTAGTTCCCATTTTTAGTAAATACACCCTTGCCGCTTTCTTGCCTTTCACAGAGCATTGTAATGGCCTTGAACCACTAAGATATTGACCAACCACCACCATAATAGTCTAAAGAAGGAAATTTTCCCATTTTCCAAAACTCCTATAAGTCTAGTTTGGCATTTGCAGGCAATCTGCTTTGGAAGTTCTGGCTGAAGAGATTGCTTATGCCAGTGTTCATGTCAAGATGTCTTTGATTATATTCCCTATCATCTTTCTTTGTGAAAATGAAAGCCTTTCCACTGCCAATGGATTTGGCTCATTGTGTATCACAGAGAACAGTGTATATAAATATTTCCAAAAGGTGCGAAATTTTATTATTCTTATCAAGTGTTAGTAGCTTAGTGTTGACTTTGCAGAGGACCAAAATGTAAGAGAGAAGCCACAAATCTTAAGTAGCTCAAGATTGCTTTTTATGGTAATTGAGGTTCTCTGTTCTTCAGTTGGCACTCGCTGAGGTCTGCGACTCGTCTTCCCCTTTAGAGAGTGGACTGAACACTCTGATCTTCTAGGGTCTGGAGAAGTAAACCTTTTTTTGAAAGTAGTGGTGGATCAGGGGTGGGTGTGGGGATAAAATGGATAGAGCTGAAAACAGTATAGAAGGTTGATCTATCCCTCCCTGCTAATGCATGTTCAGTAGTGAACCTAGGGAGGACAGTGTGCAGAAAGGATGCTGGGATGGCATCATTGGAACTTTCTCCATGCCTGCCCGTCACACAAAGCTCTTGAGCTACTTCTCTTGCAAAGCATTCTGTCAGTATGCTTTATTTATTTTTTAAGACTTCAATAATGAATTTATTTTCTCCTTCTCACTTTTATATGTATTTTCTGCCATAGCCTCTTTTGAAAGCAAGTACAATTTTGAGAGTAAAAACGCTGGGCAGGGTGAACAACATCAGAAAAGTAGAGTTTTGCAGGAAACAGGTAGACAGTTGAGGACAGAGATGAACGTGAAAAAGTGATGGCAGTTTCCAAGATAAGGAAACATCAAATAAAAATTTCTTTTGAAGTTTTTAGTGCCAAAAGGTATTGTGAAATCAGAATGACAGATCCATAGAACGGAAATTCCATGTTTTCCAAGGTGTGCTCCATTGCAAAATAGTCCTAAAACATTTTCAAGGGATAATAAAGTTCATTTGTGAAATATCTATTGTATTTCTTCCTGATAGAGTCACAATGAACACCAGCAAGTGACAAGTTCTAAGAAACTGCTGCAGAAAGGAAACCTGTTTAAATAGTAGATCCAAATTGATTTAATCACATACTCCCTTTCTGGGTAATACCTATGAACTTCCCAGAACTGATAATCCAAGGAATACACTTTGGGATAATGTCGTGTGATTCACATGAATTCATGGAAGCAGGTCAAAAGTAAAGGCGAGAAAAGGTGTCTTAATTTCTAGGCCCATCAATGTTCTTATATTACACACTTCACTAGGGAAATAGAAATCATGTGGTTATAGAACTTCCTAGTGTGTGGCTCAGATAAATAAGATTTGATAAAGCAGATTGGAAAGTTATAATATGCTTTATTTATAAGTGTATCAAAAAAAATGATTGCACAACAATGTGAATATGCTTAATGCCACAGAACTGTATGCTTAAAAAAATGGTTAAAGTGGCAAATTTTGTTATGTACATTTTACCATAAATTTTTTAAAGGAGGTAAGGAAGTAGGAAGAAAGGTAAGAAGGAAGGGAGGGGAGGAGGAGAAAATAGTCCTTGATATCAGTCCTGCCAAAATATTTTCAAGATAGTGCTGTCTCCTTTTGAAGTAAAGGAGCAGCCTTCCAAAATGCAGTAATACATGTCCTTACTTATCAGAACAGGAAACCTATGTCTTTCTTCAGTGCACATCATGTAACATATTTTTTTTTTGTAAATTACATTTGCCTTTACTGGTTTTATATAATGAAGCCAACTCTTTAGCTTGATTTTGTTACCTTGAGAGAATTCTTTTATTTTAAAATGAGGAAGATCAATAGGTAAATTATCTTTGGCTTGTCAGTATTTTGACAAAGGGAAGATTGCCTTTCACAGGAGGGCCATTTTCCATTTTGCTATATATTGCAGTTTTACCATATTAAAATGTACATTTTCCTAGGTTTGTTTTTTGTTTGTTTGTTTGTTTTTAAGAGAATATTTTATAGTTTAGAGATTCTGATAAGTGGGAGGTTTTTCTTATTTTCTACAATCTCTCTCATTTTAAGCTTATGTTGAAAATAAGATTGCATTTTACAGTACTTTATTACTATGAGAAGATTGAATAATTATGAAATTTCTAAGCTACTGGAACTTAATGGATGTGGGAAGCATGTTTAAAACCTTCCTAACTGACCTCCCTGATACCCAATTTTAGTGAGGCAGAAACAGGGTTATAATATGTTAATAATTTGACAGAAAAGCTCTATATTTCTCAAAAATGAAACTCTGAAATATAAAATCATTGAAGTGTTTTGATTAAACTATAATTTACCTTGATATACTAGACATTACTTAAAATCACTATACAATCTGAGTTTGAAAGAATCGGTGTAAGCTCACTTATATATATTTTTGAATTTTAGTTTATGAATTCAATCATAATTAGCTGTTGATGGGAAGACTAAGTAAATAGTCACTAATTTAAGAAAAACTTCCTCCGTTCTGTTTGAAATATTGCTATAGTGTTTCATTCAATCTTGAATAAAAATTTAGAATTTTGATCAAATTCCAGCATCATTCCCAAGAGGACTTTCCTTCTAGCAAATAGCTTCCTTGTTTTACAACCTTACTTTTGGATGCTGCTATGTCTTAACTAAAAGCAGAGTTAATATTTTTATAATATATTCTAGCCACAGCAATCCATAGAGAGAGCTTAGGGTCTTAGAGTTAGACAACTGTGAAAAGTTGGTCATATAAACTCAACCTAAATCTCAGTTTTTTCAAACATTTGTTATGAAGTTTAATGGAAAAAAATGCTATCATGCTTAGTAGGAAGTTTAACTCTTAGAAAGTAAATGCTCTTAGAAAGGTTTAACCATTATTACTTACCATTATTATTATTCATTCATTCTAAAATATTTTTGAATATATGACTTGTTCTGGATGCTTAGGATATATCAGTAAATAAGAGAAACAAAGATTCCTGTTTTCATTGAGCTTAGAATTATAATAGAAAAATAATAGATTTAATAATTAAGTGAACTATGTATTATATTAAAAGTGATAGTGCTATAGGAAAATCAAGGTAAACCATGGGCTTTGGATGATTATGATATAGTAATGTACGTTCTTCTGTTGTAACAAATATACTACTCTGGCAATGTCTGGGTGGCTCAGTCGTATGAGTGTCCGACTCCTGGTTTCATTTGGAGTCATGATGTCAGGGTCGTGGGATCAAGCCCCATGGTGGGCTCCTCTACTGGTGGGGAGTTTACTGGAGATTCTCTCTCTCCCTCTCCCTTTGTCCCCCCTACCCACTCCCATGCATGTTCTCTCTCTCTCTCAAAGAAATAAATCTTAAATAAATAAATAAATAAATAAATAAATAAATAAATAAATAAATAAAAGCAAATATACTACTCTGGTAGGGAATGTTGGTAGGGGGAAGCTGTGTGTGTGTGGGAGCAGGGCGTATAGAAGAAATATCTGTACTTTCACTCAATTCTGCTGTGAACCTTAAAATGCTCTAAAAAATAAAAGTCTTAATTTTTAAAAATGATGTCTTCTATGGAAGGGTAAGTCAAGGTTCACGTTCTGAGTATTTGCTGACTCTCATCTTTTAAATCAAGTTCAGACTATATGGCCTGTATTTGAAGACCTTTGATACTTGGTCACTACACTCCTTACCCAAACTCATATCCCTTTCTTACCCCAAGTAAATCCATCATCTTGTCCTTTGAGTACATATAGAGTTCATATACATCACTGAAGGCACTATGTGCCTTCACCTTGTCCATTGTGGAATATTTTTGTTGCCTTCTCAATTGTTTCAATTTTAATTGTGAAGATCCAGCTTAAATCCTACCTTATTTAAAGAGTCTCTTGTCACTTCTGTGGCTTGCATTTATCTCCCTCTTCCCTAAACTGTTACAGTCATTATTGTGTTTAGCTCATTGGAAGAGTTAATGACTCCTCATTTTTCATGTCATCCATCCATTATGTATGTATATCTTCCTCCCCCAGGGCAATGGACAGTTCTAGAGCCCTGCCCAGGGTAACTGGCAGAGATTAAGATGAGGACACAATAAGTATTTGCAAATCATCATCAATAAATATTTGCTGATCATTTTGAGTATGACTCAGAATATGTGTGCTCTAACAACATAGAAAAGGTTTTGTACTTTGGAAATACATTCAGAGAAACTATTCATCTGCAAAATGAGTAAGCAAAGTAAAAGAATGTGAGAAGTAACAGTGGAAGTCATAGCTCTGAGATTTGAAGTTTTAGCCTTCCCTTAATGCAAATATCTCAAAAACAGCTTAAGCAGAGAAAATAGGAACATTGAGTGACATGGTGTGGATGAATGGATCTTTTGATTTAACTTGTCTATTTTGCTTTATTCAATAATATATTTTCCTCCTCCTTTTCACATCACTGACTTTTAGTTTAATGGTTTTCAAAGTGTGTGATGGGGCTTCAGAAGTGAATCTAGACAGACAAAAAGTTTCTTCGTCTTTTTGTCCCATGCCTATATTTTACACAAGGTCAATAACAGGCTTCAGTGTTTTTACAATTACCAGGAGGATGGGATTTGTTATTGTGTGCAGATAAATGTGCTGATGCCTCCATTATTTATGGGATGAGATAAAAGTCATGCAGCCTTCTGAGACAAAAGGCAGGTATATTTTTTATATCTATATTTTTGATGAGTTCTCTCATAGACATTGTGCCTTCCATAGCCCAGTGACTACCTAATGTAAATTTCAGGTGAAGTAAAGCTGTCAACATTTAGTATTTTTTATGACTTACATTTATGCAGCTAGGGAACAAACATCTCACTTTGGGGAAAAAAAAAAAACTAGGTGTAGCAGGTAGAGTGAAATGGTTCATTTTTTATTTTATTTTATTTTATTTATTTATTTATTTTTAGTTTCTAGTATTTATGTTAAAGAGAAATGACCCAAACTAAAGTAATTTTAAGGGCCTCTATGTGAAAGGAATATTGGATCTCAAAGATTTAAATGTTTCTGAAATATTTTAAAATAGAAAATCTGGCTTCATGACTTAAGAAAATAGTGAAGTTAACATTTGTTTTAAAGTAAATGGAATATGTCAGCCACCTACAAGGATAATATTCTTGACTGATTGTCAGCAGAACCTTAATCTTACTTTTTTTCCCTTCCCCTCCTGTAGTAAATTTGGATTTAGGTGTGGCTATGGGGCAAAGAAAGGTAATCGGTTCTTATGGGGGTTGGTTAGGCCTATGTCCTTCATCTATGACTTATCGTCTAATTGACAATTACAAAGTTCTAATGTCTATGAAACTTCGTTTTCTCCTTTGAAAGATGAGTCATGCTTAGTTGTGTACTTGAGCTAAATATTTTTTCAATTTCTACAATTTTTCTTCGATTTCTATAATTTAATGTGGGTGGACCAAAAACCTACTTTCTATAAAAGCATTAAGAAGTTAGGAGCTATAATATCTACCATTTCCTTCTAAATAATAATTTAATATACTAATTACATCTTTTTAAAAAAACAACCATAGAATGCACATATGATTTTTTTAAAATATTTACAGATGAGCAAATTTTTCCAATAGTGATTATCTTTAAAGGACAGAAATGGAAACATCAGGACGTAGGAAGGGAGATTTTATTTTTCTATAATGTTTAAACTTTTATCATGACTATGACAATGAATCATAACTTTAAAAAACCTGTTTCATTATAAATAACGAAAAGTACCTAATTTACACTTAATGTTGGGATGATTATATGGGAAAAGACACTCTCAGAAAATACTGACAGTAATGTGAAATATTTTTCTGAAGAGGAATTTCATAATATAAAGCAAAAAGCTTTAAAATATTTATACTGTTTGAATAATTCAATATTTAGAAATGTATTCTAAAGCAATAGCTTATACTTAGAAGTATTCCCTTTGAAATCAGGAAGAAAATTATGCCCATTATATCTGCTTGCACTCAGTATTGTATTATATGTCCTAGACAATGCAGTAAGTGAGAGGTAGATAAATTGGAAAGAAACAAATCTTAATTAAAACTCCTATGTTTATCTCCATAAAAGTCTAAGAGAATCTTCAGCTAAACTATTAGAAATAATAATAGATTTTAGCAGTGTTGGTAGATATAAGAGACATATATACATATTTTAAACAGAATCTCTAGTTTCTGCAAATTTTTTAACTGGATTATTTGTTTTTTGGGTATTGAGTTTTATAAATTCTTTATATATTTTAGATACTAACCCTTTATCAGATGTCATTTGCAAATACCTTTTCCCATTCTGAAGGTTGCCTTTTAGTTTTATTGATTGTTTCCTTCACTGTGCAGAAGCATTTTATCTTGATGGAGTCCCAATAGTTTAATTTTGCTTTTGTTTCTCTTGCCTTAGGAGACATATCTAGTAAGAAGTTGCTATGGCTGATGTCAAAGAGATTACTGCCTGTGTTTTCCTCTGAGATTTTGATGGTTTCCTGTCTCATATTTAGGTCTTTCATCCATTTTGAATTTATTTTTGTGTATAGTATAAGAAAGTGGTCCAGTTTCATTCTTTTTCATGTTGCTGTACAGTTTTCCTAACACCATTTGTTGAAGAGACTATTTTTTTTCCAGGATATTCTTTCATGCTTTGTCAAACATCAGTTGACCATATAGTTCTGGCTTCATATCTGTGCTCTCTATTCTGTTCCACTGATCTATGTGTCTGTTTTTGTGCCAGTACCATACTGTCCTGATGACTATAGCTTTATAATGTAACTTGAGGTCCAGAATTGTGATGCCTGCAGCTTTTCTTTTTTTTAAGATTTCTTTGGCTATTCAGTGTCTTTTGTGTTTTCATAAAAATTTTAGGATTGTCTTTTCTAACTCTGTGAAAAGTGGCGGTGGCATTTTGATTAGGATTGCATTAAATGTGTAGATTGCTTTGGGTAGACATTTTTCCAAAGAAGATACCCAGATGGCTAATAGACACATGAAAAGATGCTCAGCATCACTTATCATCAGGGAAATTCAAATCAAAAATCATGATGAGATACCACCTCACACCTGTCAGTTTGGCTAAAATTAACAGCACAGCAAACAACAGTTGTTGGCAAGGATGCAGAGAAATGGAAACCCTCTTACACTGTTGGTGGGAATGCAAACTGGTACAGCTACCCTGGAAAAGAGTATGGAGCTTCCTCAAAAAGTGAAAATAAGGGTGCCTGAGTGGCTCAGTCATGAGCTCCTGGTCTTGAGCCCCACATCTGGCTCCCTGCTCTGTGGGAAGTCTGCTTTTCCCTTTCCTTCTGCTGCTCCCCCCACCCCCCTTTGTGCTTGCTTACTCTTTCTCAAATAAATAGATAAATTTTTTTTTAAGTTAAAAATAGAACTACTCTACAATCCTGCAATTGCCCTACTAGGTATTACCCAAAAGATACAAAAATACTAATTTGAGGGGATATTTACCCAATGTTCACAGCAGCAGCAGCATTATCAATAATAGTCAAATTGTGGAAAGAGTCCAACTGTCCATTGACTGATGAATGGATAAAGAAGATGTGCGTGGGTGTGTGCGTGTGTAAATATTTATATTTATATTTATATAATGGAATATTACTCAGCCATCAAAAAGAATGAAATCTTGCTATTTGTAATGACATGGGGCTAGAGTGTATTATGCTAAGCAAAATAAGTCAGAGAAATACAAATAGCATGATTTCACTCACATATGGAATCTAAGAAACAAAACAGATGAACAAAGGGGAAGAAAAAAGAGAGGCAAAACAGAAAACAGACTCTTAACTCTAGAGAACAAACTGAGGGTTGCTGGTGGGGGTGGGTTGAATGGGTGACGGGTATTAAGGAGGGCACTTATTGTGATGAACACTGGGTGTTGTATGTTAAGTAATGAATCACTAAATCTATACCTGAAACTAATATTACACTGTATGAATAAAATTCCTAACCTCATACTTTGTCCTTTCTATATTGTCCTGCCCATGTTTCCCGTGGTCCAAACCTACTTGAAGCCAGAGGGCTGGGGAGCTGTTTTATTTGATATTCACAGATTAGCCTCGGAGGAAGAAAGCCATGTGAGAAAGATGAGACACAAATTCGGAGGGTTGAATAGGTGATACTGTACAGTCATGAAAATAGATATATTCAAAAGTGATTTACTGAATGAGGATAGTTCACTCTCCATATAGTAAAGAAAAAAACGGAATAAATAATTGTATATGCAATATGATTTCCACTTCTCTCTCAAACAATCTTGAAGAAAATAAACAAGCAGATGTATTAGTTCTTACAGGTGACTTTTGATATTTTATATGCTTCTTTTCACATTTTATATTTTCAGTTGTTCTATAATGAATAAATACCACACTTTGAGTCAGAGCAAGAACTCACTGTTTTTTGTTAAATTTCATTTCTAAACTTGTTTCCCCCCTTTTTTTTTCTTTTCTAGATATTCTAGGGCTCCAAAAATTCTCCAAGAAAGTATGAGTTATTTAGTCTTTTAATTTTTTTTCCTAGAAAAAAACAGATCATATAAGAAATAAAATGTAGTAAGTACCCAATTAAAACAGTATTTTCTTTTTCTTTTCTTTTTTCTTTTTTTTTTAGAGAGAGTGGCAGGGGAAGAAGGAGAGAGAGAATCTTAGGGCTGTCTTACCAACCCTGAGATGACCTGAGCTGAAATCAAGAGTCAGATGCTTCACCAACTGAGCCACCCGGGCACTGCTGAAACAGTACTTTCAAGATTGACATTGAGACGTGCCTGGATGGCTCAGTCGGTTAGGCGCCTGCCTTAGGCTCTGGTCATAGGCTCGGGTCATGGTCCCGAGGTCTTGGGATTAAGCCCCGCATCGGGCTTGGGAGGGAGCTTGCTTCTCCCTCTCCCTCTGCTGCTTCCCCTGCTTGTGCTCTCTCATTCTCTCTCTGTTAAATAAATAAATAAAATCTTTAAAAAAAAAAAAAAAAGATTGACATTGAAATCTTTGATGCTGTTCTGAAAGAATAATGAAGTTTAAAAATAATTTTGTTTCTGATCCAGAACAGTTTACTCCAAATCAAATAAGAGAAAGGAGAGGAAATGCCAGACAATTTGAAGTAAAATGAGATCAGATCACAGGTGTATCTTCCTGCTGGACTGACCCTTTTATTATAGGAGATGTCCCTTTTTTCATTATTAATGTGTCTTTGCTTAAATTCTACTTTGTTGGATAATAAAATTTGCTACATCAGCTTCCTTTTGATTAATGTTTTCACAATTTACCTTTTTACATCTTTTTATTTTTGATACACCGGTGTCCTTATATTTAGGTAGTATATAATTTGTTTTGGCAATCTTTGCAATGTTGTAGGACTATTTACTCTGTGTAATTTAAGTAATTTCTGGTATAACTGGGTGCCGTGTTGCCATTACTATTCTTCTCACTTACTGGTGTTTTACTTCTTATTTGCCTTCTTTCGGACTAGGCAAGTCAAGTGATTTACTAGTCCACTTTCCCTTCTATTATTAGCTTATTAGTTATATTCTATTCTTTCCATGGTGGTCCTAGATATTATAATATACCTATGTGACTTAGTAGAGACTAATATAAATTAGTTCTTTGACCACTTCCCAGTCAATAACAGGAAAGTAGAACATAAGAACTCTTGCCTTTAATGTATCCGTGGTCCTTGATTTTAACTCAACATATAATTTGCACCCCTCGAGATCCCATTATCATTGCCATCATTTTGGAAAAGCAACACTACTTTGGATTTAACAACAAATTGATATTTACATTGTTCTTCATAGATTCCTGAATTTCTGCGTTTTAGTCAGAAATCATTTCCTTTCTGCCTAAGGAAATCCATTTTTTAATTTCTTTTAGGAGGGATCCACTGAGACTAAATATCAAGCTTTTGTCTCAAAATACCTATTTTTTTTCAAATCTTTTTATATCTCCTCTGCATATAAAATCCTAGGTTTGCAGTTATTTCAGTACCTTAATGAGGTCATTCTTTGTCTCCTAGTCTGGCTTTCTGCATTTCTCTCCTCCTTTCTTCTGTGGAGAAATTAGCAGCCTTTTTGTTGCTACTGTGAAAATACTGTTTCTTTTCTCTTTTTTGTTTAGCCCCTCTGGCTTCATTTAAGATTTTTCTTCTTTATCTTTTGTTTGTTTTTTCATCCATATTATTAAGATGTGCTTAGGTGTGGTTTTATTTTATGTCTTTGTGGTTTGTAGTATTTATTGATGTCTTTAGATTTGAAAAAGTCTTGGTGATTATATATTCAGATATTGTTTGTTCCATTATTTCTTTTCTCTTTGGCTGTTTAATTTCCACTCCAATTGATTTCCATTGCCTTTTATGTGTGTTATGTTCCTCTCTTGCCATGCTGAAGTTAGGAACTAGAAAATGTGTCAAGGGCAGCGGGCAGCACATGTTGGACTCCCTTGTGTGAACCTCCCTTCTTTGTAGGACTTGCCCCCTCCTCGTTTTTCTCCCATTTTCATTAGATTGCTAAAGCTCTACCAGTATATTTTCTGTGGTGTATAATCTGTCGTTTTGTGCCACTGAAGAATTGGCAGATTCCCTGAGTTTTGTGCAAAACGGAGGCTTTCCTCAATTAGCTGACTTCATTTCAGGATAACTGGCGCCAGAAGTCCTGACGACGTCCAAAATTGTTCCCAATGGTTTCAAAATGTTTCTGTGTTTTCTTTTATACAGGTTTTCTTGTTGGTCTTGGTGGGAGTGTTGATCTGGTAGAATGCATTCCCTTATAATCAAAAATGAAATTCTATTGGCATCGCAGTGCCTTCATTAAGAAACTCCAAGCGCATATTATAGTTCTAATTTTGGAATGATGCATTTTAGTAATAAAAGAAATTTCAAAATACAAAATGGGGGGGGGCGGTTTGGTCTGATTGTAACCAGTGTGCAGCCAGGTAAACAAACTACTACAAACGGAGGGGATTTGATACCAGAGAAACTTTCACAAAAATGTGGGAAGGGCTTGCAGAGCAGAAAGGCAAGATGAGGTTACTCGTAGGTTAGTGACTGTGGAAGGCTGCTCTTGTGTTAGGAATGAGTGTGGTGTAACCAGGAGGCCACGATTACCGTGTCACTGGGGCTGCTGGGGCACCTGTTGCTTTGGAATGACTATTGTCCCACCTGAGACTGAGGAGCCTACTGACTCGCTGATGCTTCTGAAGCTTTGCGGCTCAATGTTTCCTAGAGCTGTTCCTGCCAAGGTCACAGTGTCACCGAGCTGCTGTGGATCCTGTCACGGGACTTGCTGGGGCTACTACTGCTAGCGGGCTTGCGCGGCCTGTGTTGGAGTCTAGGAGCCAAGAATTGTCTGCTGCTGCTGTAGATACTATTCCTCCCTCCCTCCTTCCTTCCCTCCTTCCTTCCCTTCCTTCCCTCCCTCCCTCCCTCCCTCCTTCCCTTCTTTCTTGCCTTCCTTCCTTCCCATTCTTCCTTCCTTCCTTCCTTCCTTCCTTCCTTCCTTCCTTCCTTCCTTCCTTCCTTCCTTCCTTCCTTCCTTCCTTCCTCCTTCCAGTTTTCTCTCACCTCCTCCTATTGGTATAACCTAAATGAAAGCTTCCCAAGGAAGTCTGAGAAATGTAGTTTTTAGACATTTGGCCCCCAGACAAAACAGAACACGCATGAGGGCAAATATGAAGCCAAAAGCCATCTGTCAACTAACATGTCTAACTGGCAGTAGCACAAATCACCCAAGTACTTATTTCTCTTTCCTTTTTATACATTAGTTAAATGAAACCCAGATAAGTAAAATGATTTGCTCATATCAGTTGGTACTGACAGAAGAAGTCAGGCATGTTTTTCCTTTACTAGAATTTCAGGGCTCCCACTACAGTATAACTCTGTTTTAGACAAAGAAACCAGTCCACACATTTAATGTTACACACACACGCACACACACACAGACACTTATTATTTAAAAAAAAAAAGCAAACAAACAAAAACAACCATATCTGGATATCTTCTTGTATGCAGACCCAGATCCAAATATAATATGTATAGCACTCTTTATTACTACAATTAGAGAGGCACTGTGTTAGTCTAAACGGAGGGTACTAGGTCACTTACCGTCTCTATCATGGACAGAAAAGAGCCTGTGGACCGAGAAAGAACATCCAGATCACATGTCACAACTGCTTCGGTACCCGTGGTCACAGGTGCTACCCTGTATTGTGGCTAATGAGACTTGAATTCCCCTAGTGGGATCTCCAGAAAGAAGAGAGAAGTACAGCCGCTATGGCAGAAATGGCCCAGACGTGGTGTCTGCTTCTTCAGTTTGAACTTTTATACTCAGGCACTGACATGTATATCCCTAACTGGCAAAGCGCAGGTCACGGCCCTCTATCCTAGCTTTAAAAGAGCTTGACAACATCTGTTTCTGGCCTTGTGAAGGGACAGATTTCTAAGCTGGGAAATTAGGAAGCATAAGCGGGACTTTCAGAGCTTCTGGGCGGGGACGCCTGGGTGGCTCAGTTGGTTAAGCATCTGCCTTCAGCTCAGGTCATGACCTCAGGGTCCTGGGATTGAGCCCTGATTGGGGCTCCCTGCTCAGTGGGAAGCCTGCTTCTCCCTCTCCCTTTGTCTCTCCCCCAGCTTGTTCTCTCTCTCCCTGCCCCCACACTCTCTCTCAAATAAATAAATAAAATCTTAAAAAAAAAAAAAGTCCCTTAAAAAAAAAAAAAAGCTTCCAGGCAGTCAAACAGAATATCAAATGGCAAAACAAACGGAAAACCCCTTCTTCTGTGCTAGAACAAAAGTATAACTTCCATAAAAGATACATATGGCCTTCCATAAAAATTGAAACAATCTTGGAAGAGGTAACATGTATCATCTTTCCCAGTAGATTACTGTGGCACCGAATCAATTAATGAAAATAAAGCGTATAGCTCTCCTTAGCAGTGTTTTTACGTAATATGCTTGGAATCTGCCGACAGCTATTGACAGGTTTTTCTTACCACAATTACATTTAATCTGAGATGTACTCTATTGAAGACATCATTTCTTGTTTCTGATAATAGAATAGGGACTTTGAGCTAATGAAACACCTTTCTGATACAACAGGTATATTCACTGTAATAACATTGGAATAAGAAAAATCTACATTTGGATTATACATTTTTTATCAGAGATTACTAAATAAAACATTTAAAATGAAACCAATTTTCTTTCCTATAACTGATGTCCCTCAGTGTATCATCTTCTAACAAAATTATCCACTTAAGGATGAAGTTTCAAAATATCGTCATGCTCTATTCTTTATAGTATTTGATCTGCCCTATACCACTCTACATTTAAATTTCATTTATTTTTTTAAGTATTTATTTATTTATTTATTTATTTATTTATTTGACAGAGACGCCAGCGAGAGAGGGAACACAAGCAGGGGGAGTGGGAGAGGAAGAAGCAGGCTCCCAGCGGAGGAGCCTGATGCGGGGCTCAATCCCAGAACGCCAGGATCACGCCCTGAGCCGAAGGCAGATGCTTAATGACTGCGCCACCCAGGCGCCCCTAAATTTCATTTAAATTATGTGTGTAGATTGCTTTTTTGATATTAAGTCATGTCTATATGACTTTTGGTAGCAAGAGTGTTATTAATTCTGTTCCAACTTATGTTCAGGTTTTTAGCTTACTCATTTCAGCCTGTCTTTCCAAGTAGGACACAGTAACTGCTGGAGCCCCACAGCTCTGGCTTTCTCTTGGGCTTTCTAGTATTCCAGACATGGGGAGAGTTACTCAGAGCCCAAGCAAAGTCATATGGCCAGTCAAGCATTCCTCTTGCCAGTCAGTGAGAGAGGTTCTAGGTGCTGATGAGGTAACGTCTTCACCAGACACCTCGGATAAATTTGGCCTATGCCAGGAAACAAGAGACAAGAAATCCATACTCAGTGAGCACTGGGATTTTTGCACTGATAACTTGACTCTTACATGACAAGTTGCATACCTGAAGTATTTCCTTCAAGTGCCCTTGGCTAGATTTCCTACTCAGCTCTTTTAGGGTATTGAACCCATTCCCTTCTTTAGCAAACTCCTTACTAGGCAGCATCCATTTCCACCTTCTTTTGCGGGCATGGGAGGTGGGATTCTAATTATACCTGGGTACATGACTGCTCACTGGAGACTACATTTCCCAGCCTTCTTGGCAGTTAGATATGGCCATGTGACCAAATTTGGGCCAGTGGAGTAAGAACAGAATTATGTCATCAAAGTCATCTTCTAAATAAAGATAAATTGTTTTTCTCTGACTTTCTCACTTAACACTTCCTAAGGCCTGGTCACAGACACTTGACCGTGAAGACAAGAATAGCACAGTAGGGGATGACAGAACAAAAAGTTACAGTAGACCAGCCTTACCAGCCTGGAAAATTCAACCCTGTAGATCTGTGAGAAAGACTGTAATTTTATAATTTTGATCTCCACTTATTTAGGGATCTCACGGCAGCTTAAGTGGCAGCCTTAAGTAATATACTCGGTGTGGCTCCAAGGATCCTGGGGTATCCTTCATTTAACTTCCCTTCCGAACCCTCCCACTACTATTTGATTCCATCTCAGTTACAAGGGGATTCTCCTTCCCACTATTTCCTCCCTCAGTCTCTTCCTTCCTTTCATGTTCTCATAGTCCCCAGTGACATTACCATGTTCTTTGTATCATCTCCCCAAATCCTAGTGACACATTCTTTCTGTTTTTCTCTCAGACTCTTTCTTTCCCCACCCCCAAATTAACCTCATATCCCTTTTTACAGCCAACCAAATTAATCAGTAACTCCAAAATTATTTTCCATTTATTTGAGGGCAAGGAGCACTCAATCTTCAAATCATCCAAGAAATTATGGGGAAATATTGGTAGTTATTCTTTTAGTATCAAAGAAAGGAAAATGCCAAACAGGAATTTCCATATTCAATTTAATCCAGTAGTTTTCCAACATCTGTAAGTTGTTCTAGATACGTAATTTTGAGGGAATATCTTATTCATGTAAAATATACATATATTTATGTAACATACATCTTTTACCATTTACTAAACAAATGCCTTTTCTTCCTCAGAATACCTTTTTTCACAGCATATTAGCTAGGTATAATAAAATCTAAAATATTGGGACAGAAGAGCATTTAATGGAGCATTTGTTTTAGTTCTTTATTTCCAGGTAAGGGATCTGAGAACCAGATTAGCTGGGCATCTTCCTCAAACTGATAAGGCTAGCAAGTGGGGGGCTGGAACTATACCCAGCAACCTGACTTTGATAAATATGCCTTCTACTCTCCCACCTGTTTATCATTCTTGAAAGGCAAACTTGTAATTGACTTTTAGTATAAAAAACAATAGTGTTATAATAGCAACTGATTTTTTTTTTTTTTTTTAGATTTTATTTATTTATTTGACAGAGATAGAGACAGCCAGCGAGAGAGTGAACACAAGCAGGGGGAGTGGGAGAGGAAGAAGCAGGCTCATAGTGGAGGAGCCTGATGTGGGGCTCGATCCCAGAATGCCGGGATCACGCCCTGAGCCGAAGGCAGACACTCAACCGCTGTGCCACCCAGGTGCCCCACTTTTCAGGATTTTAAACAGCCAGTATATAAATTAGCACAGTTGGAAGGTCCCAGTTTAAAATCACTGAGTCATTCAGCACTCTGAATCTTTCTAATTTCTCTTTAAAACTGTACTCCTGTCGGGGTGCCTGGGTAGCTCAGTCAGTTCAGCATCCAACTCTTGGTTTCAGCTCAGGTCATGATCTCCGGGTCCTGGGATCAAGCCCCACATCAGGCTCAGCACTCAGCAAGGAGTCTGATGGAGATTCTCTCTCCCTCTTCCTCTGCTCCTTTCCCTGCTTGCTCTCTCTCTCTCTAAAATGAATAAATGAAATCTTTAAAGAAACAAAAAAAAAACCTGTACTCTTATTGACACAAGCACAACACTAATTCACAAAGTTCATTTTAATTAATGTGATTCTCAAAATTCACAGTCTAACTTTTTTTCTCCTTTGGTCTTTTCTTTTTGTCAGCAGTATTATTTGTTGGAAAGCTTTCTTTTCCTTTTTTTTTTTTTTTTTTTAAGAGGGGGAAAGAGGGCAGGGAGGAGAGGGGCAGAGGGAGAGGGAGCGAGAGAATCTTTTTTTTTTTTTTTTTTAAGATTTTATTTATTTATGTGACAGAGAGACAGCCAGCGAGAGAGGAAACACAGCAGGGGGAGTGGGAGAGGAAGAAGTAGGCTCCCAGCGGAGGAGCCTGATGTGGGACTCGATCCCGGAACGCAAGGATCACGCCCTGAGCCAAAGGCAGACGCTCAACGACTGCGCTACCCAGGCGCCCCGGAGCGAGAGAATCTTAAGCAGGCTCCGTGCCCAAGCATGGGGCCCCACACTGGGCTCCATCTCACAACTCTAAAATCATGACCTGAGCAGAAACCAAGAGTCTGACACTTAACCAACTGAGCCACCCAGGTGCCCCAGCTTTCTTTTCTATCTAAACTACCCAGTGCGTGCTTCTCAGCCTTGTCACTTTCATTTTCAATAAGAAAATTGAGGGGGTGCCTGCCTGGCCGAGTCAGTTAATCGTTGGACTTCTGATCTCAGTCAGGGCTTGATCTCAGTGTCCTGAGCCCAAGCCCCACATTGGGCTCCACACTGGGCATGGAGCCTATTTAGAAAAGAAAAAAAGAGAAGAGAAGAGAAGAGAAGAGAAGAGAAGAGAAGAGAAGAGAAAAGAGAAGAGAAGAGAAGAGAAGAGAAGAGAAGAGAAGAGAAGAGAAGAGGAAAAATTTTTTAAAAAAAGGAAAATTTAGTACAATTTCTTTTAATCTCCTTTTAAGAAGCCTGTCAATATGGTAGCACAGAACCATCCTGTGGGCCGAGTGCTTATGGATGGTTTTTGTTTGCTTGTTTTATAGTTTAAGACTACTGATTGATTGCTTGCAGATTCGGTGCACTGACTTCTGCATTCAGAGAACTGTTATCTGTAATAACCAGCCCTGGGAAGCAGTTTGTTTGCCTTTCCACTGCCTAGTTTCAGCAACAGCAAACATCATTTTGCCAATTTCATTCCTTTCTTTCCATCCATTTTCTTTTATTTTCCCAAGCAATTAATTTTTCAAAACCCATGAGTCTCTCTAAATACCTGGAGAGTGTCATGTCGTTCCCTAATGGTAATTTGAGGGACCTTCAAATCTCCTTTGCATAGATGTCTTAGAGTTGACATCCTTCTACTTCCACAGGTGGTATTTGATGCTATCCCTTTGCACTATCTTGTGGCATTCCCCTTTTCTTTCCCTGGCTACAACTCCAAAACTCTGAGAGCATTGTTTGTATCCATGCTTTATTTATGTTATCTTACCAAGGGAGATATAAAGGACATGTATAAGTTGATAATCTATACAACCAGTGCCCCAATTTCCATTATCAATGCTTTTTTCAATTTTTAAATTGAAGAATTAAATAAGTCATGTAGTTAAATCATTAAGTCTAATGAAATTACTAATTTAATTAATTTATTTATTAAATTGTTGATTGAATCATCTAAATAAATGAATAAATAAACAAATCATAGATTAAATAAAGGAGTTAAAATGTTTAATATAAAATTAAGATCTTTGGACTACTCCCTAAATCTCATCACTTATACTCTTTCCCAGAGGCAGCCTTTTTCAAGGGGTCATTTAATATTACTTCATTCCGGGGCGCCTGGGTGGCATAGCGGTTAAGCGTCTGCCTTCGGCTCAGGGCGTGATCCCGGCGTTACAGGATCGAGCCCCACATCAGGCTCCTCCGCTGTGAGCCTGCTTCTTCCTCTCCCACTCCCCCTGCTTGTGTTCCCTCTCTCGTTGGCTGTCTCTCTCTGTCAAATAAATAAATAAAATCTTTAAAAAAAAATAATATTACTCCATTCCAATTTCTATATTTTTCAAACATAAATGCATTTTTATAAACTATATGTATTTTGTTGGTATAAATAGGGTTTCTGCTTACACAAATGGTAGCAGGGGGTAACTATAATCTTGCAGTTTGCTGTTTTCCAATCATCATTATGTTTTTGAGATCTATCTGCTTTAAGATGTTAACAGTTGCATGTATCATTCTATTGTGTGATTATAGTCACACTTTTTTTTGTCATTTCCCTATTGTTATACATCCATGCTGTTTCTAATTTTTACTATTACCTCAAGTGCTGTATGCTATAGTGAACACACACTGGAGTATATCTCCTTATGAACATGTGATTTTCTGATATATATGTAAATGAATAGGTCAAAGGATGTATGGATTTCAGTTTTACAAGATACCGGCCACATGTCTTTCAAAATAGGTTATATCAATTTTAACTCTTACAAGTACTCTGAGAATATCCAATTCTCAACATCCTTCCCAATATAGAATGTAGATAGACTTTTAGAAATGATATCTCAGTGCTATAATTTTAATTTGGATTATCCTTATTATTTCCTATTAGGAAAAGAAAATATTTCCTGTTACTTAACATATTGTGAATAAGGTAGCATTCTGTATAATGTATAATGATTGTCTGGTTTTTCCAAACTCTACTTCTTCAGCTATTTTAGATGTTACAAGATAATACAGTAAAAAGATCCTCCAGGATCCCTGACTTTTAATTCTGAGTCAGCTTGGGCTTACTTTTCTCTCTGGGGTTGAGTGAAAGCTTAGGTTTATCTCATAACATCTGGCTGTGTCCGATTTTCCTGAATCTCGCACAGAGTTCTCCGTATAGTTCAGGAGTGTCAGTGGCTCTTCCAAAAAGCAAGGATGTTTTTTTCTCCATCTGTTGCTCTGCCTTACAATGTTCCCCCTACTGCTCCTATCACCAGTAGCTGAAGCCTGCTCCTCCATGGACTATCTGCCTCTCACAAAGTGGAGATCAGAAGCAAGATTTTCCATTGGCTTATTTCTTCTAAAATCTGTTCAAGAGAAGCAGAAGGAAGCGAATCATTATTAGTTCAACTGCCATTTCATATTAACACAAGGCACTAAGATGTTTTTGTCATCAGGTTCTAATGATCAACATAAATTATTATTTTTGCTTTTATTTTTTGCCATAGAATTTGCTAATCCTAAACAATCTGATTGTCTTCTTCTCTTTGTCTCTCTTTTAAAAAATGCAGCCCTTGGGGTGCCTGGGTGGCTCAGTCGGTGAAGTGTCTGCCTTCAGCTCAGGTCATGATCCCAGGGTCATGGAGCCCCATGTCAGGCTCCCTGCTCAGTGGGGAGCCTGCTTCTCTGCCTCTCCCTCTGGCGGTCCCTCTGCTTCTGCTCTCTACCCACACCTCCTCCCCTGTCCCCCCATCAAACAAATAAATAAAATCCTTTAAAAAATGCAGTCCTCAATAAATGCAAACCAAATTTTAGAAACTGTTCTAAACGCTAGGGAGCATCCAAATGTTTGTCCCTAAAGTACTCCAGTTTATAAAATGTATTGCAAGCTAATCTACCAACTTGTAGGTCATTTTAACTCTTAAAAACTAAGCCGAGAATTAGGTAACAAAGATCTTTCTCAAAAGCACCGCTCTGTGACTACAGAAAATAGACAAAATGTGGGAGAAAACAAAATTAGAGTGTAACAGTAGAGGATCTGGGACATCACTCAGAGGCATGGTGCTTTATAATACATTTATCTACGTTTTTCCTAGTGTGTTTCTTCTTTAATGAGACATTGTGGTAACCAAGGTCCCAAGTCTAGCAAAGGTTAAACTGTTTGTCTTCATTATCACAAGTCCTGGAGAACTTAATAAGCCTCAAGGCACATGCTGAATGGTTTCTGTCCTATATGATTGAGTGTACTATACTTCCAAGCAAGATAAAAACCTCAGGATATATTTTTAAGGTATTTCTGTGGATGTTTACTATATTCTCAGAGGGTTGACTAAGCTTAATACTATTTTCTGAAAATGTAACATCATTTCTGATAAGCTCTCAGTTTGTCCAAACCAAAGAATTCATTTTATTTTAAACTGAGTAATGGATTATGCAATCATGTTTTACAAGCTGAAAACAATTGCATTGCTTTTATCTTACTAATAATCATGAGCTGTCTCCTTTGAATAGTAAAAATGATGAGACCTGTACAATTTGAAGGTGTTTTCCCTTTAATGATGGTGAGTTCTTGGAGATTCACTCCTCGGTATATGCCTGTTTCTTTCTGGATATAGCTGTACATGTGTCAAATTGCTGATTCTTACAAAGTTATAATCTGAGACCCAGACCGAAATTAAATGAGGTTCAGCCTGGGACTCTTTCATAGGAATGTCAGAGACAGATGTTGCCACATGCTAAAACCCAGTAAGGAATTATTATTCCTAAACCTTTTTCTTAGCTGGGCAAAGTGGCTGGGTGGACCGATACTATCAGTGAGTATTTAGATTTTGAGATGATGGTTTTGGCTGAGTATCCCAGGCTTAATAAAATTAATCCAAGTTGTTGCTGATAAATGCTGTATCAAAAATCCAAAAATAGTGGGGGCATCTGCTTTGTTATCCATTCATCCATCCACCTAGCCATCCATCTATCCATCTACCCACCCACTCACCCACTCACTGGTGCATTCATTCATTAATAGATCACATATTTTTTGAGTCTTTATTGTGGTAACTCTCAATACTCAGGCTATAATGATACATAAACGTAATGCTCTTGCCTTCCTGGAACTTACTGATTTGGGGGGGGGGGGCGGGGAGACAGATCAGTGTATGTAAATAAGCAGTTATAATAAATTTTGATATGCAGAGATAAAGACAGGCAAAGGATGCTATGAGAGCCCCTGGAGAGGTGCTAAACTCAGATGGAAGAGGGAGATAAGGCAACATCCTGGAGAAGGTGGCATCGGAGTTGAGAACTGAAAGGAGGGGAAGTTACAAAAGGACCAGAGGAAAAGCAAATAGGAAGGTTAGGACATGTGCAAAAGTGATACATTTTAAGGACCTAAAAGAAGTTTGGGAAGGCTGGGCTGTGTTGTGCAAACTAGGGCATCACAAGAGGGAGAGGGGGAGGGTGAGATAAAGCTATCTGAGGGTGACGTCATCTCCCAGGTGCCTTGGGGTGTGGTTGGCTGGAAGTACTGATCAGAGACTGCGGGTGATTAAAACTGGCTCTGATGTAGTTTTTGTGGTCAAATTATTTTCAATTCATTATAAAAATGTATCCTTTCCTTGTCTATTTATCAGTGTATTTAATTTACGTAATTTTTTTTTTTGCAAAAATGGTTTTAAAGTAGTTTCCAAGGCTACATAAAATATAACACAACTGCATGAATTTAATTTAGAGTGCAAGGAGGCAGACAAAAGAAAACCACAATTGAGATACAATGAATACTCCTATAAAGGCATATTATACTGACCTATAGGCTCTATCTGAATAACGTCAACAGCTGGAGTCAGGGCTTTTTGGATTCTGATGATGTGGTGGGCAGTATTTTCAGTGCTTTGCACCTGTCCTCTCATTTCATCCTTTCAGACCTTGCTACTTAAAGTGTGGTCCACAGACCAGCTGCCTAGCATTACCTGGAGCTTGTGGGAAATGCAAAATCTCTGGCCTCATTCCAGATCAGCTGAATCAGAATGTACATTTTAACAAGGCTCCAGGTGATCCCTGAGCACAGGAAAGATTGCCAAGAACTGGACTAAGAGGCACGTAGTGTTACTACATTTTCACATTAAAGATCAGAAAACAGGGTTCTGAGAGGAAAAGTAATTTGCCCAAAACCAAACACTTAGCAAATGCAAGGGAAATTTTTGAATTTCTGTCTTTCTGACTCTTGACACTTTGTGATCTCCAAGTGGCATAGCTTCTCCACACATTTGTTCCTGAGCTTTACATTGAGCAGTCAAATAGGAAACATGGACTTTTATACAAAATACGTTGTCACAAAGATAATTTCAGACCAGTTGCTCAGAAGAACAGCTGGGCAACTATCATCGACGTTATCAGAAAAGCATGTTTCCCAGGAACGTACATAAACAAGACTTTGCACAATGTGATGAATGATAACCCAAACAGAATTCTCCCATAGATACTATCTGATAAATCAAAATGATGTGTTTCAGTGGAAAACAAATAGTAGTGAGCAATTAGCATATTTAGTTATCTCATAAGGCAAAGACAAATCAGACAGGGACAGTGACCTCAGATCGAAATCAGTTAGGAAGTCAAGCTCATAACATCAAAGGCCCCTTCTACCTCTATTATTTTAACTTCTGGGTCATTCATTCCACTATTAAAAATGAAAATGCCTTATAAACATTCACAAACCCAAATGCTTACACAAGTATTCTGGATTGATTTGTGTCCCCCCAATTTTATATGTTGAAGCCCTAACCCCCAATGTGACTGTATTTGGAGATCAGGTTTTTAAAGGGGTCTTTTAGATTAAATAAGATTATAAGGATTGGGCCCTAATCCAATAGAACTGATTCTTTAAAAGAGGAAGGGACACCGAAAAGGGACACACAGGAAAGGCCATATGAGGGCTTAACTGAAAATGTCCATCTACAAACCAAGGACAGAGGCCTCAGGAAGAACCAAACTGGTCAACACCTTGATCTTGGACTTCCAGCCTCCATCACTATGAGACAGTGAATTTCTGTTTTTTAAGTCCCCCAGTCTACGGTATTTTGTTATGTCAGCCTTTGCTGACCAATGCAAGGAGTTAGGCAAGTAATTTAAGGAAGGGAGGCATAGGGATTAAATGTAAATGCATGCATGTGGGGAACAGTGGAGAATGCTGGGGCTATGGTTGATAGAATTGCAGAATCAGTGTTGCCCAACTCCCTAACCTGTAAAGAAAGAAAAAAGAGCATTCACGTAAAATCTTTTCAAGAATATTTTTATTTATTTAAAAATAATATTTTTATTTATTTAAAAGTCATAGGGGCACCTGGGTGGCTCAGTTAAGCATCTTCCTTAGGCTCAGTTCATGATCCCAGGGTCCTGGGATCAACCCCCAGCATCAGGCTCCCTGCTCCATGGGACATCTGCTTCTCCCTCTGCCTCTCCCCCCAACTCGTGCTTGCTCTCTCTCTCTCTCACTCTCTCTCTCAAATAAATAAAATCTTTTTTTTTTAAGTCATAAAATACTGTGTGGTCTATGCAAAACACATCGGGGTTTACAACCTCTTTGCCCAGGCTGTTAACAATATTGTATAGTAGAAGCAGTGAAAGACTACGTGGCCATAGAATCATCTTGCTTGTATATCATATCGTCCAAATGATGCAAGTATAAGCATTTTTGCTCAAACTCCATAGATGCTAAAGAGAAAGCCTGCCCTAAAATATGCAAGCTAGAACTGTCAGACCTTAACAGTACATGTATATTGAAGGCCAGAATAGCTATTGCTAAAAATGCATTTCATTGACTATTCCATCTGCAAATGTTGTGCCATGATGACAATCAGGATAAATCACACAGCTACTCAACTAATTCATCCATAAAGAAAACTGGTAATTAGAGTGTTGAAGTCAGCAAGGCTGAAATCAGATGCCCATAACATCTGCATTTGTGGGAGATGAGGCCTTAATGGTAGTCCATCAGAAATCTTAAGAACAGTCATATCAGTATTATCCAGAACTGTCCTTGTGAATAGCATCTGCCATGATTTTCAAGGTCACATGAGTAGTTAAGAATGTACTTCTTGTGCATTTACAAAGTGTAGGGGCTTTTGGGACGAAGTTCTAAATAATTTCTCTGTTGCTAATTGCCGTTCTGAAATCTGTATATTTGAAATGCCAGCCTTTGTTGGAAAATAGTTTCATATTGGTGCTGGTCAGTAAGATTTCCCAACTTGAACCTATCACTTGATTACATTTTATTCATCTAACATTACTATCACTTTGGTTGTCTGGTTGCAGGACTCATTCCATGTTTCTGCTCTGGTAAAATTCTATACTTTTCTCCACAGACACTGTTCTCATTACCTCTTTCCTGGATTTTTGCAGTAACTACCAGTGATCCTAAGGTTTCCCAGCCTTGCCTTACTCTGCAACGTGTCATTAGTATTTCTTTCTAAGGAAAACGTTTATCACAGATTTTAGAGTGAGGGCCAGACAGTATAGTGGGGTATTCATGATCCTATAAGCTCTTACCCCAATCTGCTACTCCAGTATTATCTCTTACTAGGCTCCTTTTCTATTTCATCTGCCACAACTGAAAAGAGCTTATTGCTCGTGGAAACACAAGTCTACTAATACAAGTGCCCATACTGTCACCTGTTAATCCTGGAAAAAAAATCTTTATAGATGCTTTCCTTCGTGGTATATGTAGATTTATAAATTTTGTTTAAAGTTTTTTTTTTCTTGCTTCAAATATTTCTACTGCTATATTCTCTTTTCCTTTTGGTATTTAGATATTTTGTATGTTACACTTTTTTTTTCTTTTAAAGTAATCTCTACACCCAACATGGGGCTTGAACTTACAACCCCGAGATCAAGAGTCACATGCTCTACCCGCTGAACCACCCAGACACCCCTGTGTATAATAAAACCTTTTGAAATTGTCCCACGTACTTGGATGTTCTCGGTCTTTTATTCTTGTCTTTTACTTTTCATTTTATTTTGAGATGTTTCCACTGATCTATCATCAGGATCTCTGATTCTTTCCTTGACTGTGTTCAGTCTAATAAGGAGTCTGTCAAAGGCATTCTTCATTTCTTTTATAGTGCTTTTGATTTCTAGCCTTTTGTTTCTCAGAGTTTGTTTCTTAGAGTTCCCTTCACTCTGCTTATATTACCCAACTGTTCTCACGTGTTGTCTGCTTGTTCCATTATAACCTTTAACTCATTAATCACACTTATTTTAAATTCCCTATTTGATAACTCCGATATCTGAGACATATCTCAGTTTTTGTTGTGATGATTATTCTGTCTCTTTAGATTGTGTTTTTTTATTCTTTTTTGTCGTGCCTTGTAATATTTTATAGAAAGCCAAATTTAAAATATTTTGTAGAAAGTCAAACATGTTGTATTGGGTAGTAGGAACTGAGGTCAATAGTCCTGTCATGTGAGAATTTATGGGACTATCCCTAAAAGTAAGGTGCTATTTAATGTTTACTATAGCTGCTTTGTGTCAGAGGCTTCAAATTCAGCAGATGACCTTGTTTTAGTCTCCCCTCTGGGCTTGGAGTGTCCCTAAATACTTCTTTTCAAAGAATGGCTTTGTTTTGGGGCTCTTGTAGCTATAGTCCACTATCATTATATTGGGATATTTTGGTGTGATGTAAGGGTGTAGGAGAAAAGAGGCATGATATAATCCTCCAATTAAATCTCAGTGTTTTGGCACCTGGGTGGCTCAGTCGGTTAAGCATCTGCCTTTGGTTCAAGTGATGATCCTAGGGTCCTGGGATGGAGTCCCACATCGGGCTCCGTGCTCTGCAGGAGTCTGCTTCTTTCTCTCTCTCTCTGCCTGCTGCTCCCCCTGCTTGTGCTCACTCTTGCTCTCTCTCTCTCTCTCTCTCTCTGTCTGTCAAATAAATGAATAAAATCTTAGCCATCAATCAATCTCAGTGTTTGAATAGGCCAATTCCTGGGGCCATGACTTTCTTGATATAGCTTTCCCCCCACTGCCCCATATCCCCCTCCCTGGCGGCAGCATTCCCAATCTATTTCATTGATCCCTGTTGACTATGTTTTCCCCTCTTAGATGAGACAGGAAGACTAAAGGGAACTTGAGTGGAAGGAATGCCCTTCCCACTTACTGAGATAAACTTTTAGCAAACTGTTTTCCTCTGGAGCGTCAGCCTCTCATATGGATAAAGCTCCTGTCTCTTTCCAGATTACTATTCCCTTCCTCCCGCCTGAGCCATGAGGGGGTTTTTCCAGATCTTCATAGTGAGAAACAGGTGGCGTTTCTAAATATAAAGCCCACTAAAGTGTGAGGGCCCTCAGTACAGCAGCCCTCCCCCCATCTAGTATTTTGTCAGAATTACCATCTAACTGTTCCACCAGTATAGGGCTCCAGCAGCTTCTGCTCCCAGTAAGCAGATCTCAGGTGTTCCTGTCTGGATTCCCCCAGGGAGTCCCAGAAAAGTCACTGATGTTCAGCTTGTTCATCGTTTCCTTGCTATAAGCTAAATGTGATGTCTCAGCTCTCTGCATTTCAGCTACAACAGAGCTGAGACCAGAAGCCTAAGCTTTCTTAAAAGTCAGGGGTTTTTTGTTTTTCTTTTTAATGTTTAGAAGCTACAAAGAATTGAAAGGCATCCCAGGAGTGCCTTGGGTAGGATGAAGGCAACCTCCAGTCTTTTCAACTCGACTGAGGGCCCACAGGATAAAATGACTTCCTCAAGCAATCATAACCTTACCTAAAAGTTGTGCCCCACTGATGCTTGCTGTAGCTAATGGGGATGGAGTTGAGACTTGAACCTGCAGTCTGCAGGGCTGCTTCTGTTAGCACAACATAATGCACGTGTGTTCTTCTTTGAGCTGATAATCTAGGTAGAGGTACTCCATTTGTTATCCATTGTGAGTCTTGACAATTCCCTCCTCTACTGTCCACTCTTTAAGAACAGCAAGGTCCATGTGATACAAAACAGGTATTTGGATAAGGAGAGAGAAATTTTACTAACTGGCACTCAGAAAGCTTAGCATTTAACACTGTATATTGAATATCCAGACAAGCCTATGAGGATGAACTCTTGAAATTCCTCCTTTCTCTCCTCGTGATGAGAGAGGTGAGTCTCAGATTGGCTAAGCAACATGGTCAAGAGTTGAATGAGCAGCAGAGTCAATGGAAGCCAGGGCTGTCTGATTCCAGAGATCATAGCAGCTCTTCTAAGACAGTGACTCTCACAGTTTTGTCTTATCTTTTCTCTGTGTATCTTTCTGATACTCCCATTACCACCGCCTCCAGAGCTGGCATAGCGCTGTAGATAGATAATCAGTTGCCTGTTACTGCCGTAACCATGAAGTATCATACACTTAGTGGCTTAAACAATGCAAATGTTTTACCTTACCGTTCTGGAGGTCGGAGTCCGAAGTGGCTCTCACTGGGTGAAAATCATGGTATGTATAAAGCTGCATGCCTTCTGGAGGCTCTAAGAAAGAATCTTTTTTTCTTTCTTTCTTTCTTTCTTTCTTTCTTTCTTTCTTTCTTTCTTTCTTTCTTTCTTTTTTCTTTCGTTCTTTCTTCCCTTTGTTTTTTTTTTTTTTTTCATTTTCCAGTTTCTAAAGCCTGCACACAGTCCCCATCTCATGGTCCCCTTCCTGCATCTTCAAAGCCAGTGAAGTTAGACTGAATACTTCTCACACTGCCATCTCTTCTGCTTCCCTCTCTACTTTTAAAGACCCCAGCTGACTGACACCTTCAATTCTATTTTGCCCTATAACCTAACATATTCAGTTTTCGACAATAGGCTATGGACATCTTTGGATGTCCATTATTCTGCCTATGATAGATAGATAGATAGATAGATAGATAGATAGATAGATAGATGATAGATATTCCTCCTTTAGCACATAGTTAGGTGGTTAGATGTGTAAGTTGGAAGATGGAAACATTATTAGAGATAAAGATAATATAGGACAATTAATTTATTAGGTTCAAGTTGTGACCATTGGAATAAAGAGATGTCACTGATCCAAAGAAGCTGGATATATCCAAGAAAGTTACGTACAGTTGGGCAGTAAGTAACTGAGTAGATATTGGATGAAGCTGGAAATACCTTCATGAAATAAAGAACATAGTTAGGAAAGAAGAAGTCATGTGTGCAGAACAGCGATGGAACTAATTTTAACAGTCCAAACCTCATGTTGGTGAATAGTGAGAAAAAAGTGGCTAGGAAGAGTGCGATACAATTTGGATAATTTTTTAAGTTAGTCAGGGAAGTTTAATGGAAGGATTATTTAAAACAAATCCAAGTACATGGTGTATGCGTTATCCTTGGGTTCAGAAAACATGTGGGCATTCTGGGGGGATTTGGTACAGCTGGATCATCTGACGTTACCATGTCGGTAATGTTAAGTTGTTGAAGGAGAAGGGATCAGAAGTGGGAGCTGAGGGGAAGGAGAGGCTGGTCCAGGCCTAGCTTCTGCCACTGCTCCACCAGCCTCTCCAGGTGGAGCTGGGCTCAGTCCTCTGCTCCTGCACACAACATCTTGGAGGCTCCACTGGGCCAGGGTGGGAGAGCCCTGGCAGGAGACTCCCCGCAACATGTCAGCCAAGGAGGATCAGACCAGGGAGATCCTGAGAGGCTTCAAACTCAATTGGATGAGCCTCCAGGATGCTGAGACAGGGAAGATACTCTGGCAAGGAACGGAAGACCTGTCAGTCCCTGGAGTGGGGCATGAAGCCCATATTTCCAAGAACACCCTCAAGCGTAGGGCAGTGTCTCCAAAATTGAAATTGTCTTCAGCAGAGAAAATAGGAAAAATTCCACGTGGAACAAAAAGTTTACTTCGAAGGGCAATGCCTAGAAGAATGGATCTTAGAGTTTGGCTTTGTGATCCCTAATGCCACAAACACCTGGCAGTCCCAGGTGATGCCCGCTAGCATGCTAACTAGGAATGTTATCAGGTAAGGTTTTTTGATGATGTTTTTCTTGTAAGCACTTCCTGAGAGAGACTTCTACGTTTGAAAGAAGAAAGTGTGTGTATTTCAAGAATTTGGTTTTTGGGGTGGGAGGGGAGAGGAAATTTTACTTTTTTCCTGCATACTTTTGGTTTTGACACTTCCACCCCTAATTCCCTCAACTGCAAATCCTACCTGTGGCCACTAAGGGACCAGTTCTGCGTAGGTAACCAGATGGTTTTTTCATCCCGAGCAGCCATCTCCCCCTGACCAGACTAAACTCTCAACCCCAGACCAGGGCAGAAGGCAAGTCTTGACTGCCTCCCAGGGTGACACAGGGAAAGACACTTATCACTGGAGTCAAAGGTGTTTCTGTCCCCTCCCTGCCTCCTCCATGGGCCCACATCTTCCTTTGGCCCCTGGTTTTAGAAAAATTCAAATTCCTTTTTTTTTTTTTTTTAAGATTTTATTTATTTATTTGACAGAGAGACAGCCAGCGAGAGAGGGAACTCAAGCAGGGGGAGTAGGAGAGGAAGAAGCAGGCTCCCAATGGAGCAGGGAACCAGATGCGGGGCTTGATCCCAGGACCCTGGGATCACGCCCTGAGCCGAAGGCAGATGCTTAACGACTGAGCCACCCAGGCGCCCCAGAAAAATTCAAATTTCTGACCTATGTTTAGTTTTTTCCTATCCTCTCTATTTCATACATCTCATACATTTATCTTGTGAAATAGACTGTGATATTATTACGTCATGAATTAAAACATATGAATTTTAAAAACTGTTAAATATCAGCAATCAGTTGTGGTTCACCACAGAAGATTTGTAGGGGCTCATTATTAGAAATACGGGGAGGAGCTGGAGGCTAGTCACCGATCAAAGAGTTGTTCTTTACAATCACCACAAGAGGGTGGTAAGGAATTACGCTTTACATCTGCAAATCAACAGCATGGTTGTCTTGTTCTTCGCCCAAAACCACAAAAATACTTATTAAAATATAAGATGGAGCGCTGGAAATTTTTTTTCTTTCGCATTTACATCCGTTAATCATATTTAATGTGGCATTGTCAGGCCTCCTCAGAGTGTGTTGGCTGATCGCTGGATGTCTTCAATGCAGAGCGCACTGCTTATGGGCACGTATCTCTGTCTTCCATGTGTGCTGTCCACACTTAAAATGCAGCAGCTTCATACATAAATTATGAGCACCTTGTCACTGTCAAACTTCTGTGATGATGAATTCAATAGAATTTTAAATGGATAAATCTCTATTTTTAAATCCGTCCCCCCTTCTTGTTTATAAAAGGCAATATTGACGTGAATTGAAGGGAGTGGTCCTGTGGTTCTGGCTCGAGTGTTCGTTTGTCAGGCTCCTACTGTTGACTGTTCCCAGTGACCTTGATCAAATTGCTCAACTCAGCTGGGAACTCAACTGTGTATTTAGAGGATTAAGCAGTGCTGCATGACATTTAGGAGTCAGACACTCCTACCGTAACTTGCTATGGCATTAATACTGTGTCCCTTGTTGAGTGAAAACAGAAACCTCCGTTCTGCGCAGGGAAGGTCCCAGGGGCTTGAAACCCTGTTTACGCCATCCTTCCTGTGTTGATTTTCCTTTTCTTTCTTCATTGCTCTCCTTTAAACTTAAAAATTCCCAATATTTTTAATAGACATATATTTAATTTCTCTAGAATTTTCTGATCACTGTTTTGTGCACCTATGTGGGTAACTATATCTGTATGTGGGTCTATGTGCATGTGTGCATGAATGCATGTATGTACATATGTGTGCATGTGATGTGTATCTGGGTGCTTGCTTATATTTGTATACGTCTGTGTTAGTGTTGTTCCCATGTGTCTGCACATGTGCATAATGTAGGTGTGTGAATGTTGCATGCATGAGTGTGTGTGTGCATGAATGCCTGTATGAATTTCGTGTGTGTGCGCGTGTGCATGTGCATGGGTAGGCATTGTGTGGTATGCACCAGTGCACTTGCGTTTATATGTGTGAGCATGGTATATGCACTATAATGAGTCCATGGGTGATGTGTGTGCCCCGGTACGTGTGTTTGTACATATGCGTGTTCTTGATGTGTATGTGCATGTGCCTATCTTTGTATTTGTGGCATTTTGGTGGGTAGGTAGGGAGATTTCAAGTTGTATTTGTGTGTGTGTCCACATAAAGATAAGGAACTAGACAAATTGTCTATTGTCATAAGAACACTGTTCATAGTTAGACATTTTTCTGAGCCAGGAGAAGGCAGTGTTCTGCTTGCACCCATCTTTGAGTTCAATAAGGGAAGGCTCTGAAATCCAGTGCCCTGTTAGTGCTTTGCACCTTTCTCTCTTCCCCCCACAGCCCTTCATCTTACTCTATTGTGTAAGAACCCATTTAAGTCCCCCCAACTTAATTTTCATTTCACCTGGGTGAAGCTTTGTACTTGAAATTAAGAGCATTTTAGAGTAAGAATACAAGTGATTTTTCAGGATATGAAAGCAACGACTCATGTGTTTGTTTCTATCACTTCATAGTCTGACTTCCTTTGGTATTTTACAGTTTCTGCTCTTGGGTAATATCATAAAAGACTAGAGTTTCCGGAGAAAAGAGAGGTGTAAACTATCTTTGAATTTGATTTTTTCACTACTAATGACCTTTCATTTACCTCCGCAGATTCTTAAAAATAAATATTTTCAGCTAATCTTTCTAAAGCTCGGTTTCTGTCTTTAATGTAAACTCGGTATTTTTTTGCCGAAAACGGCAGAGTTGACTTTGCAAGTTCTGTTTTCTTAGAAAGAGACAGTTGCCCACCTTTGAGGTTTGTCTTGAAAATGTGTTCTCTGACCTCAGTGCTTGGTATTTAATCATTTATTTTTCCCTTTTTCTACCTGGGTTAGGTTAGTTTTCTGAACCAGTGTTTGCTGGTTTTAGAGTACTGTAAAAAGAGCAATGACTTTGCAGTCAGAGAAGCCCAAGCAAGTCTGGGGCCAACCATATAACAAGTTAAACTCCTGGCCTTTACAACTGTGTATTCATGATATCTTCTGAACATCTATAAAATTTTGGCCTGTACTGTACAGTAAAGAGTCAAATAATATACTGTTTTTTTGTTTTGTTTTGTTTTTGTTTTTTTACAGAAGTAGCTTTGGCTTCTATTTTACCATAACCTGCATACCACTAAGTTATGTAATCGGTTTGCCCTATACTCATTATCACTATAATTTTATGAAGGGAACTTATAAAAAACTGACAATTTTGACAGATCACATTTGCAACATGTTAATGTATTTGATTTTCTGTATATGAGCCAGAACATTTTAATTACACAAGATCCAAAATAGAAAATTCTATTCTTCAAAAGAACACTAAAGCCTCTGACTTTAAAAGTATATAGACTACATAAAAATGTTTAGTAACGTTTTTTTGATAAATAATTGTCAGTACTTATTGGCTTCGTGAGAGACAAGTTTTGGGTGGTGAGATATGGCTTAACAACCGAAAGTTTCTAGAGATGGCCAAGATTCTTAAATTATTATAATTACTCCAAAGGACTTGAAAGTTCAGGTCTTTTTTGAACTCATATTCAAGAGGAATATGAACTATCCCTTTGAAGGAGATGCTGGCAGCTTATGTTTCTTAGTTAACAATGCCAAAACCAAGAGTCAGAAATATAAATGACATGGTTAGGTCCATTGATCAATAGGACACCTTCATTGTGAACTTATTTGGTTCTCCTTGATCCGTGGTTACTCTCTTTGTTCCTCTGATCCCAATTCAAGATTTATCAGTACACATTTCTTCTACTTTAGATTGATTCATCTTTGATCTCATTCCCTTTCTACCCCACTGTGTGCCCTATAGCTAACCTGACTGGGTGATCTCTACTACCTAAGAAGTTTAGGGGACACCCCCCGATCTATATGCATTTTCAAACTCATTCAAGTCGCCTGATGATCATCTTCTTATATGCAAAGCAGAGTTTCCACTCTGAAGATTCACAATGACAGTTCTCTTCCCTATACCTAATATAAGCCTTTAGGTGTAACCCGAAAAACTAAAAGATCTATGGCTTCTACCTCACCATAAGACTCAGCTGTTTAGTGTAGTACAAATGCAAAAATAAAACCAAAGTATTTTTTTTTAAAGATTTTATTTATTCATTCGACAGAGATAGAGACAGCCAGCGAGAGACGGAACACCAGCAGGGGGAGTGGGAGAGGAAGAAGCAGGCTCCTAGCAGAGGAGCCTGATGTGGGGCTCGATCCCATAATGCTAGGATCACGCCCTGAGCCGAAGGCAAACGCTTAACCGCTGTGCCGCCCAGGTGCCCCAAAACCAAAGTATTTTTAATAAAGGAAAAATTCCCTGTTTATTTCACTGCTCTTGAGATTGCCTGTTCTTACTCTTTGATTATATAGGTTAGCTGACCAAAACAAGAGTGATAGTAAATTAGTCATGATGTATGTTTTTTCGTTCACCTACCCATAACTAATTCTATGTAGTCATTACTGAGTCCAGATGGGAGCAGACCTTGTGTCATGTTGAGTCCACTTCTTCAAGAGTCGTATAATCTTCTCTAACTCAAATCCACTCTTCTACTTTAGGAATGGAAAGGACAATGAGAAATTCTATTAGAAGATGCTAAATAAGGTTGGGTGGCATTCCTGATTGCAGAAATGTTGCGGGTAAGGACAGATACACTCCGTGTCACTAATAAGGTACAGAGAAAGTAGGAAGAGATCCATGGCTTTTTACTATATACACAAGCACCTTGCCTGGCCTTTTATTCCCTTTTTCCGGACTGATTTCACCCTTATTCTCCTTATACTATTTATCTTAAACCAATTCTCTTTAGTAAACGTCTTTTAACCAACTGTCAAATCCCAGACGCTGTATGTTTTAAGCAGCAGCTAATACAGTCTGGTGAATGATAATATGTAATAAATAGTCGAGATCAACAACTGAATAAAAAGCTAAATGAAAGAATGCAGAGGTTTTCCTACATGGAGATATTCTCCTTTTTCGCTTTCACTGATTTCTGGGTGTAGTGAACATTTGTGGGTCCATAGGTGGATCTTTCCTTGATGGTGCCATTCCTTCTTGTTGACCCAGGACCCTCTCTGTCTATACAGCACTCGCCCCAGCCCACTGTTCTGCCATTTTCAGCATCTCCGCTTGCCTGGAACCTTGCTATTTGCTAGCTCCCTTCTGCTTATCTGGAACTCCATGCCAGGATCTTCCTGACCAAATGCTTGTGTAGTCTCCAGAGTTATTCAAATTTAAGGCACAGCGTGTAAGAGCCCGAACCACTCATTTATTCATTCAAGAAATCAATGAGCATCTACCAAGTTCTAGACCATGCTACACAAAGTGGATCCCACATTCAATAAAAAGCATTTCCTACCCAGAAAATAAACAGAATGACAAAGAATCTGATAATTACCAAAAGACAGCCCAGCTTCAGCACTAAAAACCTGTATTATGTAAAACCCCATTCCTAAAGTCTCCAAAATGGCCAAAGTTTGAAAAGTACCCAGTGCATAATTTTTGATGATGTCAGTATTTGCCAAAGACCATTCTATTTTTTAGATAGACAGAACTCTATTGTATTAAGTCAATATAGAATAAATTGCATCAAACAAAGGGATGGTATTGACTGGAATTGCAAGAATAAAAATAAAGTGGTAGTTTATAACATAAATTAACTCGAACTAAGCTAATAGCCCTGATACTTAGAAAGTTATAGAACACCTGCTTAAAAGGGGCACTACTAATTAGTTTAATTAGTTTATCAGCCTTTAAAATAGTGCCTCTAAAGTGATAACACATGCCTTAAAAGAGCTTACTTTCCTCAGTTGCTTTCATAGAACACAGGTAGGTAGTGCCCTATTAAAGGTCACTCCAGCTGTTGCCACATGATCATAAACTCCAAATGAGTGCCTTCTAAATGAATGAAATTTTACTGCAAAATAATTCTGCTCGTGTCTGCCAGGCTCCATGAATGCTTTGAAAAATTTCAGGAACCCAATCCTCATAAGCTACTAGGAACTCAACTTCATTATGCAGTTATGGTCACCAGTTTTTCCTGGGAATGACATATAAAACCTCTCATCTGAGCAAAACGAGGTAGATTAATGTTGCATAAAACATATACAGTCTGGATTACAAAATCACAAAAGCTATCTCTTGGATAGAAAAGCCATCCCTCTTTAGATGTCTGTAATTGCAAGACAAATTTCCCCATGGCCTAATATTTCTTACTCTTTCAAAAAGAAAATTCTACATAAGAGAAATAAACCTTGGTGTAGGGAAATTTTAGTCAACTTTGCTTGCTGGCTAGGGAATATCTATAAGAATTACCATTTTTGGTGACCTTAATTGCATATGCATATTTTATCTTCAAAACTAAAGTAAGCTTTTTCTCATAAGCTTCTCAAAATACATTGTCAAGAGACTCGTGGAATTTGAAAAATTAAGACAAAATCAATTTCAGCAAATAATTATTTTAAAGTAAAATGCTGAAAATGGTTGACACGTTTACAGTGTAAGTGTGGAATACCTGCTTCCCTGTCACTGATCTCCTTTTCTTCCATCTCTTTGTCCACTGCTATCCATCTCCCAATCCTCTTTAAATACAGTTTTTATCCTGTCACTCCTACTAAAAGTGTTTCAACTCTACTGAAGGGGCATATTCTGAGCTTTTACTTATGTGCTTAACATAGCTTTCTGAGAAGACAATTGGTCTGTATGATCAACCCTTTGGGGGCAAAAAGGCTAAGTGTAGACAATAAGGGGTTGCATCCTATTTGGAATCCACACGTACTGACAAGCTACTGCAACCTTAGCTTTTCAATTCCCCTGTAGCGGGGAAGATAACTGGAGGGTGTGCAGGACAATGGCAGTCATGGCGCCCTCCCCCCTCTCCACTCCATCTCTGGGGAGGTGCTAACAAGCATGTAAATGCTCCCTGCAGGCAAGAAGCTGTAGGGGGGTGAAGAGGCTGCAGAGTCTTCAAAAACCCACAAATTGGATTATCAATTCCTAAATAATCAGGAGCTGGTTACTGTAACAAACCATGCCTTGAGGCATAGAGTTCAAATGCCACTCAAAGCAGAAGTAAAGGAAGTATTCTGCATGCATTTTGAGAGGCAGTGGTGCCGGCCACGTAGGGCTGAGGGCAGAGATGCCTTAGCACACTGTTTGGGTTTGAATCTCAGCTACAACGTGAACTAGCAGTTTGGCCGTGGACAAGTTATTTCACTTCTCTACTTTTTAGTTTCCTCATCTATTTAATGTTAATAATCGTAGCTATATCATAGTGAATATATAAAATGCTTGGAATGGAGCCTGGCGCCTAGTAAGCAGTACATAATTATTTGATGTTATTGGAAAATATTTATTCACCACATACTTTATTACAAGCATCGTGCTAGAAAATGGGGAGAAATTCACATTTTCTTCCTTAAGATTCCTATTGTAATTAGGCACTTACAATGCAAGATGGGAAACACTGGGATTCAGGATAGCATCCTGGGCACAGGATGGTATGGAAGCTCAGGGATGCTGAAAGCAGACCTTGGGAAAGAGGAAAGCAGGAAAGGACGTTTGAGTGTGACTTGAAGGGACAGGCAGATTTGCCAGGATGCTAAGGAAGCTTCAGCTCTCCAGCTCCTCCCTTGAGAAGGTACCTAGAAGGGCTGGGAATGTACAAGTGGAGGGAAAATCCAAGAGACAATCAAGGTATCATTTCCCTTTAAGCATCTAGTAAATTCTATAAGAACTTGGAAGAGAGTGGCTTAAATCTCAAGCCTGCAGTAATTTGTTTGACTTCTCTTCTCATCTTTAATCATGGTTTACTTCCACTATACCTTTTGTATTTGTAATTGTATATATTTTTTCTCAAAGTAAGCTGCAGTCAAAGCTTCAGGCCCCACAAAATCTGTATCCACCTCTATTCAAAAGATAAATGGGATTTAGCTAAGGTAATGGGATTTAGCTAAGGTAGGGGTCCCATGGGTTAAAGTTGGTAAATGAGAAGCAGAGGGAGAGATACCATCTTGAGCAAAAGCTCCTAGGTGAAATAGCCCTGAACCTTGGGTAACCCCAAAGAATTCCACACAGAGCATCTGCAGTAGGGCATTTGAAATTTGCTTCCTTCCGTTCTTTCCCACTCAGTTGTGCAAGAACTTAATTGTGCAGAGATTTAGACCTTTCTCTTAAGTAATGCTCGATTCACCATATCTTAACCTCTTTCTTTTACTTTTGGAAGACTCACAGAGGAAGAGTAGATTCAATCTGTGGCTCTATGTTTTATGCAAGGTGGAATCCTAAATAAGCAGCACAGACCCTTAAAGAAAGAGGGCATAAGGAGGTTTCTCTTTAGACATTAACTAAACAAAAAATCCTCTCTGCTTTTTATATTGAACACCGTAAGTAATAAATGGATATGTTTATGCACATACGATTATATACAGTAGTGTACATATAATACTACTTCTGAGCCTAAGTAGTTTTTTAAATTGACCGGAGTGAAATGCTAGAAAAGCTCATTGTTCATATGGATCCATTGTTTTTGTTTATGCTTGTCATGGCTTTTTAAACATGGGAGATTTGGATGCATGCATGTTAGTAATACTACCTGATATATAAAATTACTTTTTAAATGGAACAAAGAAAAAGAATATGCAAATACTAAAATCCTTGGAATGGAGTAAACTTCAAAAGAAGGAATCCAGCATATTAAATGTGAACCCTTTCAGAACAATATGCTGTGGTCACAGATGTTACTCATTTCATTTTCCTAAGAAAGAAAAAGAAAAGGAATGAGAAAAACAAACTAACAAATGCCATGGAATTAGAAATCAATAAGGGTTCGTATGTGCTGTGCTTTCCAACCTCCGGTTATTCCAATGGATTATAACATACCACTTCTCGTGCTAGTGTAGCCTGAAATAAACTGCAGAGGCAGGTGCACTCAGAGGCCATACACGTTCTCAATCAATTACGGAGAGACCAAACAACCTCTTCCCTTTCAAATGAGCTTGAGAAAAATTGGTTGTTTTCCCAAAATGGAGGAAATAGATGAGAATTGCTCATTCTCTGAAAAGGAATCATGTTAATGAAATGACAAAGAGAGCTTTGTTCATTTAAATACCATAAGGTCCATCAGAATTGGTAATAGACCACATAATTGTCTCTTTTATATCTCAGTCAAATCTTTGCAAAGGGGCTGGTCTCTCCAGTCCTATTGAGAAAGAAAACTGGAAGGGACTGGGTTTCATGATATTTAAAATCCTCCCCAAGGGCACTCGAACTCCATAACAACCACAAAAGTCAATTACCACATTAATATAATTTTTTGAATTGTAAAGCAAACAAAGAGAAATAACAGAAATAACAAATATATATCAGCAAAATACTTAGCTTCTATAAAAAAAGTGATGCTTATATTTGACTTAACTGTGGTTTTCCGATTAGCTTGCTATGACTATGTATATTAGTTGGTTAATTACTTTTTTATTGAGTGTGTTATCAATTCATAAAATCCCATATAATGTTTGATTACATCTATGTCGATATATATGCAGAAATAGAATGAAAAAAATCATACTCATATGTCTGTATATTGAAATTTTTATCTTTTCCATTTTTGTTGTATTTTCCATTATATAAATGCTTTGTTTTGTGGGATAGCTCTGACTTAATTTTAAAACTAGAACATCAATAATATTATTTATGAAAATATTCACCAGAATAAAAATCATTTTTAGCGGAATATTCCTAAGCGCTGTTTCGTTACAACAAATGTGGTTAACTAGATTGGCGTGAGAAGGTTTACCCAGGTTATTTTTTTAATTATCTAACCACAGGGTGAATATGGCTCATGAAAATTAATTGGGAGCACCTGTTCCTAGGTAGCTTTCTGACAGAGGAACATTAATCTTCCCATTGCATGTAATTCTTCTTCTAAAGAGACAAGAAATATCTCTTTTTGGTGAAGTCAACATATCTGGCCATGGAACCAGGCCCTTCTTTCCAACAGCCTCCTCTAGTGCTTCTAGCTTCCTGTGACAAAGGGATGGGTCGATCAAAGTATTTTTAAATGTGAGTCAATTGGGCAGCATTGTTGAGGAAATCCATTCAGAATCTGCAGTTGTATTCCCTTGCGTTTGAAGTGGGCCTGCGGGATTCAGATGTGATAATGGCAAAGTGGATAAATGACAGCTCTGGGCATCAGTTTCAAGGAAGTGCTTAGCTGAATATAGAAATCAAATGGGAGAGGACAAATAGCACTTTGTGGATCCTCTTCTCCCAAGCTTGAATTGTTCCTCGCAGTTCTATGCTTCCTTAAAGAAGGCAAAAGGTCAACTGGTAACCTTCTGTTGCCCTCGGAGTTGGGTGATATTATTCTCAGTTTATACACACACACAATCTCGCTCATACTATCTGCACACGGGTCTATAAGGCTTGGTTATCATTCCAAAAATATCTGGTCATTTCACTCAGGCTGAATGGTTGTTTGCCACTTCACCAATGAACACAATTTTAAAAAACGACATACAGCTCAATTCTTTGGAAAACTGATTTGAAATACCCATCTGACTAATGAGCTTTAACCAGGTCCAGCTTACTCATTTGTAGAATGAGATCGCAGAACTAGAATCTCTCTAAAGCCCCCGTAGTTCTCCATTTTATATGTTTTTGACTAAGATGGTGTGATTACGCAGATTCTGCTGGATAAAGACACGGTTGCAGTATGAGGGGGCAGAGAAGTGGACTCCAATTCTGACTGTTCCACTTTGCTGTGTGATGGGGAAGTTTATTTAAGTTTCCTCATCTGTTAATGAAGATAGCAATTCTCATCTCATGGGGTCGTTGTCAGAATTAAATAAAATATTGTAATCTCAGCATAAGAGACTGCTCAATGGATACTTATGACTTATTATTATTACCATATCATTGATTCTTAAATTTGCTGTGTATCAATTTTCTTGTCTATAAAGTGAGAAAAATAATGACTTTCTTCTAGGGTTATTTGACAATTAAATTAAATGATCTAACTTTGTATATACTAAGTACTTCAATGATAACTGCTTTATATTATTATTGGGACTATTATTTGAAGACTTTCAAACCAGCTTTTCCCAGAGTTCGCTCTATGTGCTCTTATTTGTATATGGAAGGAAAAAGCCAGTGAATCTAAATATTAATAGTGCCACACTTATGTATATAAAATGAATAATGACTGCCAAAAGATACCTGTATAATCAAATTTTCTGTTGTAACACACTTATTAAATTAAAGGAGGTAAGTCATTTCAGAAAAACAGATAATAAGAAAATAATGATTCCAGTGGGACTCATTCTTTCATCCATCTTCCTAAGTGCCAGCAATGTGCCAAGCACTGTACCATTGCTATGTAAGAGAACTCGTCTGCCTGGCTATCATATTTACCACCTCAAACCTGTGTACCGGATTTCACACAATAGCACGAGAGTTCCTTCATGTGCAAGCTGAGCCAATCATTTTATTACAACAGCACACGCCCTGCTAACAAAGCTGAAATTGCCAATAAGTAGATTACCAACATCGTATTCTAATAAAGACCAAAGTGAACGAATATGACCATTATCCCTCAATTTTCTGCAACCTGGTACTATAGGGAAACACAGAGTTCTTTCAATGCAAACAAATCCAATCCAATCAGTGTACCAGAAGTGCAGATCAGACTTTGACACAAGGGAAGGTTTAGAATATTATGGCACTTGGGCCAGGGGACCCTTATGATCTTTGTCACCACTGAGTTTAGCTTACTGTCTAGAGGAAAAGAAAGAGTTAAGATGAAAGCAAATGCTATCCTGATATTAGATGAGTGAGTTTTACTAAGGAAAACAGTACACGGGGTGGTTGTAATGGCTTTTTGCTTCAGTGAAAGGTAAGCCATAGCATGTTTTTTTCATTAAAGAAATAAATTATAATTACCTATCATTATGAGAGTAAACAGGGTGGGCTTGATCTTACACATCATGTGTGAATAAATAGACGAGAAATAGAGCAAAGACTTGTAGCCTTTCTCTTGCCGGCTCCTTTGTCTGAAACAGCAGAGCACAGCACAGCTTGTCTTATGCACAATGACACAGAAGCAGAGAAAAGCTCTCACAAAAATGCAGACTTCAGTTACAGTGTCATTTGCTTTTGCTTCTCAAGATATCCTTTTTGAAAATGCCCTTGCAGTTCAGCACTGCATCAGTAAAAGAAAATCCCGCACACAAAAGCCAAATCTATATCTGGGCAGCTATATATGTAGCTGTGAAAATTGCTAAATGTGTTAAAAAAAAAAATCTTGATGTAAATTAACCTAAACTTCCTCCATGGATATTATCAATTATTCATGGCATAAATTATGCAACAGAGCTGTCAGTACTTGATAGAATATGCAGAATGAGATATATGTGTATACGTACATACACAAATATGCATGCATACATGTATGTGTTCATGCACATACATTCACATACAGATATTCATGCATATGTATGCATAATACGCACACACACATACATAAATGAAGTAAGGTGATAGAGTGAAAGAGCACTGAGCTATGAGTCTGGAGACCTAGATTTGAGCCATTTGATGTGTGTCACTCCTGCTGTCAGAGCCCCCATTGCCTCATTTTGGACGAATGGCCCTTTAAATTATAAAATTGTTTCGTTCTGCATCCCAAGCTCCTGTCCTACCAGATGTGGTACAGATGTCTTACTGAGGATGAGTCATGGTTGTTAAAGTTGGGAACTTGTGTATGTTGATTTGGAGGAGTGAAAAAACTGTCCCCTCAACTCACAAGCACCTGTTCACATTTCAGACTTCTCTGGGTCATACCTGTGGCCTTTTTTATATCTTGTTGGTGTTGTTTTCTTAAATGCTAGAAAAGTGATTCCAGTTCCTTCGTATGAATTGAGCTGCTATTTAAAGGCCCACCTGGCAAAAACTTGGAAGCTCATTTGATTTAAGTGGAAATAGAAGACCAAATAGTTAATTATTTAATGAAGTATAAAAGAATAAAATTAGTTGCTTATTATGTTTCTGTTGTACTTTTTAATTTTCACTGTACTCAAAATGTTAACAAAAGGCCTAACTGCCAACGGAAGTCTTCTTCTTTCTTACAGCCTAACTTAAGAGCAAATGTTTCCATTTATCTGTTATTTTTTATTTGACATTTTGTCATTATTATTACTTCTTTGAATAGTAATTAGTATTTACTAAAGCCTGGCTTATATAAAGGGAGACAGGTTTTGTTATTTAATCATCAACTAATTTTTCATGATTAGTACCTCGGTTTTAGAAATGAGGAAACTTAAGCACAGACATGTTAAGTAATTTGCCCAAGATCACACAGCTCGTGTGTCCTGGAGCTGAGATTTCAGTTGGAGAAATCTGGATCCAGACTTTGTATCAGTAGCCAATACATGATACTCCTACCATTGAAACATTTGCCAGTAGGACTATGATGGGTGCCAGGGAGTTCTCTCTCAAACACATATAGTATCTCCAAATGAGAAAGTCCTCTTCTAATATTATATTTCTATACACTGGGACTTCTTGCCAAATATAACTAGCTGTGTGACCTTGCACTAATTATTTAGTTCTCTCTACTTTCATTTCTTCAGTCATCATTGGTTATGATAATGGTCATTTACCTCGGGGCACCTGGGTGGCTTAGTCGTTAAGCCTCTGCCTTCGGCCCAGGGCATGATCACGGCGTTCTGGCTTGTGTTCCCTCTCTCGCTGGCTGTCTCTCTCTCCGTCAAATAAATAAATAAAATCTTTAAAAAAAAATGGTCATTTACCTCATAGAGTAGTTGTAAGTGTTGTATGAGACAGGTCATATAAAATACTTACAACTTTTCCTACCATATAGTTAATGTTCAATCGAGGTAAGTTAGTAGTAGTAGTAGCAGTAATATCTCAGGGAGAATTTAGATTTGGATATTAGAGAGGCTTGAGTTTGAGTTCTGGATTTGTCATATATATATTTCAATTACCTCTGTAGCTTTGGTGGTATAATATTACCTGTTTCAGTAGGTTAGATCTATAATATTCCTACAAAACCAAAACCCTATTTTACATATGTAAATAAATATGTATAAAATAACATTTGTGTAACATTGCATACATGTACATATAATAAGCCTATAAAAATATATATGCATATATTTGTATATTTTTATATGTAGGTATATGTAGGGGGATATGTGTATAATACACACAGATACATGCATAAAGGAGGAGAAAAAGACAGGGAGAAAATATTGAAAAACTGCTGAGACTCCCTTACCTCCTCGCTGGAAAGTAAGGCACCCAGTTTATATGCACAAAAATTAGAAGTGCAAACGTGTTGGGCAGATGAATAATTATACAAGGATAAAATAGGAAACAACCTAAATACTCAATAATAGGGAATTGTTACCTGAACAATAATGAATCAATATGAGTGAAAACTATACAGCCACTAAAATCATGTTTTGGAAGAATATTTAATCACCTGAAAAATCTTTATAGTAGGTTTTTATTTATTTATTTATTTTTTATTTTTTAAAGATTTTATTTATTTATTCGACAGAGAGACAGCCAGCGAGAGAGGGAACATAAGCAGGGGGAGTGGGAGAGGAAGAAGCAGGCTCATAGCAGAGGAACCTGATGTGGGGCTCGATCCCACAACGCCGGGATCACGCCCTGAGCCAAAGGCAGACGCCTAACTGCTGTGCCACCCAGGCGCCCCTATAGTAGGTTTTTAAGTGAAGAAATCGGGCTACAGGGCAGACTGTGTATCAGAATCCCAAGATAGTATTAAAAAAAATCCCAAGATAGTATAAAACTGTATAAATAGATACAGATAAATACATACAATAGAAAGGACTCAGAATAAGATGTTAACAGTAGTTGTTTCTGCAAGGTCATTACCAGCAAGCTTTATTTTCTATGTGTCCACTTGTGTGTTTGTGTGATTTATGTAATATTTCACATCAATGTAGATTATATTTTTAATAATACTAAAAATGATACTTCATAAATGATCTTTTATAAAGTAAAAAATGACTCCGTGTTTTGGAGAAAATCTCCTAATTACCTTCCTCTCCAGTCCAGTCCATTCCAGTCTGACAAAGCCCCATACAAACATGCAGTATTGTCATCTTGGCCACCTGCTTGTCCTTTTCTGTCTCCCCAGCCACATACTTCTGCTAAGGTTCTGTCTGTGTTGGCTTTCCAAAGTAGCTTCTCCCACCTCAGGTCATTCTTGATAAATGACCTTCTACTTACTGATATGTCCTTTCCAACACCAGTGTTTAATTTTTCTGTCACGTGTGTTTAAATGTACCTGTGCTTCCTCAATACACTTTTAGGAGAGGACAACCTCTCCTTTCCTTTGTTTCTCTCGTTGGAGCCTCATAGAGGGCCTGAGACCAAGGTATTGTTCAGTGGACTGATGATTGGCCAGCCTGGTTTTCTTCATCTGTCTAGACTCCTAGATCTAAGTCTTTCACCGGATTGGAAACGTGTAGCAAAGTAGTCATCCCTTCCCCCCACCCCGCCTTATTGCTTGAATTTAATGCTGCCATCAGGCAACAATGAATCTTTCACCTGGGGCAGAGAATGAGGATTCATGGACATTTGTAATCCGAAAATCAATGCTACCTCACAATATATCTACTTGCGTTTGAGTCATTCTCTTTACTGGTTATTCTTAAAGTGCATTGGATGCTCAGTAAAAGGAGAACAAGCATGGATTATGGTGGAATCTGTAACTGCCTTTATGTATATACATCTTTTTTTTTTTTTTTAATAAGCATGTCAACTCCTGAAGTACAATAACCACACAGAGGTGATGTAGCAATATTTCTAAGGTCACTGTACCTGGAGACCAGCAAACTAGCTGTAAGATTTTGGAGATGTTATACTATCCCTGATTTTTTATTTCTTCATCTTTAAAATGGAGATTTAATGCATTATTTAAGCTATCTTTTTTAAGGACTAAATGAAATAAAGTTTTAAAATGCTTACCACACGCTACTTCTCAGCCTTTTGGCTAAGATCAAGTGTAAAATGCTTACCATGGTGTCTAGCGTATATAGTAAGATATCATTGACTGCTAACTGTTGTGGAGGCCAAAAAATGGCCCCCCAAATAGATACGTCCGTGTCTTAATCCCTGGAACTTGTGAATATTACCTTTATGGCGGAATAGTGAACATTATTTTGTAGGGCAGAAGATTTGATTACGTTCTGGATCTTTAGAGGAGACATTCATCCTTGATCGTCTGGGTGGGCCTGAATGTAAACACATGTGACCTTATAAGATAGAGGGAGTTTGGACACAGACACACACAGAAAAAGACAGAAGAAGAGAAAGTGATACGAAGGTGGAGATGGGGATTGGACTGATTTACCACAAACCAAGGAATCCCTGTAGCCACCGGAAGCTGAAGAGGCAAAGAACAGATTCTCCCCTAGAGCCTCCAGAGGGAGCACAGTCTGGCTGACTCCTTCAGTTCAGCTCAGTGGAACTGGTTTGGGATTTCTGGCCTTTAGAGCTCTAAGAGAGAGAGAGAGAGAGAGAGAGAGAGAGAGAAGAAATCTGTTGTCTTAAGCCTCCAAATGTGTACAATTTGCTACAGTGGCAATACGAAACTAAAACAGACCGTTTATAACTGCTGTAATAAATTCCTAAAAATGGAGATGTGTCTTTGGAATTGGATCCTGAAGAGTGGCTAGGAGAATTTGGGGAAGTATGATAGCAAGTGTCTAGATTTCCTTGAGCAGTCTGTTGGTAGACATTTGGACATGCTAGGAGATTCTGGCGAGAGCTCAGAAGGTAGTTAGGAGCATGGAAGAGAAATCTGTACTTTCAGAGATTACATACATGTTGTCACAAGTACGATGTCATTAGAAATACGAGCGCTAAAGGCACTGTTGGTGAGCATCCAGAAGGAAATGAAGAACATGTTATTGGAAAATGATGGACAGAGTATCTTTGTTATACAGAGGCAGAAAATTTGGCCAAATCGTGTTCTGTAGTTGTGTTGAAAGCAGAACTTACAAGCGACGAACTTGGATATTTAGCTGAGGAGATTTCCAAGCAAAATGTTAATGGTGCAGACTGATTTCTTCTTACTGCTAGTGGTGAAAATCCAAGAGAAAGGAAACAAATTTAAAAAGGTACTGTTAAGCAGGAAGGAACCAGAATTTAATAATTTCAAAAATTCACAGCCCATCCAGATTGCCAAAAAAACAAAGCTAAAATGAGAAGGAGCTATTGTTAGAAAAACATGTTTTTAAAGAAAGCGAAGGATGTGTCTGGGCAACAGTTTGATAAAGGGATTTGGGGTCTGTGACTCATGGATGTACTCACTCAAGTCAGCAGAAGTTAGGAAGAGAGGTGGGGGTATCTGGGAAAGATCGATGGGGGGTACTCTTGCCTACTAGTGTGACAACGCTTGACAAACATGGAAGACCCACAAGGTTATTGAGAATTTTATAGCAGCAGAAACAGAAACACTACCAGACTGGAAAGAAGAGGGCAGAGATGAGACAAAAGGCAGGAAGACTGTTAAGAGTTCTGGGATTCTACAGACAGGAGACAGTGAGAGAGCTACTCAAAGGAGGGATGGCTCTGAGGGCAGAGACCCAGGGAAGGATGGGGTGCAGAGGGCAGAGCTGCAGACCCGGAGGGCACAGTTGCAAGAAACATAAGATTATGATCAGGCGTTGAAACCTAATGAAATGTGCTTGCTGGATTTTAAACTTGCTAAGGATGGATGAACCCATCATTCCTTCCACCTCCTCCCTTTCACAATGGGAACGTCTGTAATTATTATCTTGTGCCCAGCCCACAGCTGTATTTTGGAGGCATGTAATTTTTTTCCCCCTAGGTTTCACAGGTCCACAGAGAAAGAGGAATTTTGCCCCAGGATGAATCGTACCCAGAGTTTCAACTGTGCCTGATTTAGATGATGAGATCCGGAGCTTTTGGGCTGATGAAGTTTAGATGACATTTGGACTTGAGTTGATACTGTAATGGGTTGAAACTTTGGGAGGTGTTAGGATGGGGAGTGTGTATTTTATTTGTAGAGGCCAGAGGGCAGACTCTGCTTGGCTGAAAAATGAGCCCCCCCCCCCAAAGATATGACATGGCCATGTCCTAATCCCCAGAATCTAAGGATTTCACTCTCTGTGGCAAAACCGTGAATGTTACCTCATAGGCTAATTCATTTATGTGATTAAGCTAGGAATCTTGTGAAGAGGAACTTATCTTGTATTATCTGGGCGACACTGAAATACAGTCACACGTATTCCTGTGAAAGAAAGCGAGAGGGAGTTGGAGATAGACACACAGAAGAGATGATGCGCGCAGAAGGAAGAGCAGTGTGAAGCGCGAGACAGATTTGGCGTGATGTGACTATAAGCAAAGGAATGCCAAGGGCTGGTGGCAGCGACCGGAAGCTAGGAAACAGGCATCACACAGGTTCTCCCCAAGAGCCTCTGGAGGGAGCGTGGCCCTGCCAACCTCGATTTCAGATTTCTGGCCTTCAGAACTGTGAGAGAATAAATTTGTGCTGTTTTAAGCCACCAAATTTGTGGTAATTTGTTACAGCGGTGTAGGAACCAAATAAAAGCTGTTTTACTTCTTTTCAGTCACCAGAGAGTGGAAAAGCCATTAGGCCAGGGTAAGCATAAAGCCTTTTTGATAATGTCTTCAGGTCCTTATGATATAATTTGTTTCTGAGGATATTGTGTATGCTCCGTAAACACTTTTTGACTTAAACGAATGTCCCCAAAATGTACAAACAGATTTCACGGACCTTTCCAAAACAGTCTCAAAGGCCACATTTCAAAAGGTCACCCTTTTCCCAAATACTCTTACAAACGCTCATTTCAAGTAAACAATACTCCGAAAACAAGTTCTAAAATGCAATTTGATTGATGGCTCAGCAGCAGCAAAGAAGCACTTTGAAAACCACATATTTACATGGTCAATACACAAATTAAACATGAGATTTCCCTGAAGTCATTCTACGAACTTGTTGAAACGAAAAGGCACTTTTACACTCCATTTCGGGGAAGGAGATCACCCAGCCCCCAAAATACATCTCAGATTATTCAAGGCATGAACAAATTCTTTGTTTTGCTTGGTTAGGCTTGATTCAGAATTACCGTAAACCTCTTGCATAGTAGCAGAATGTTGACTGAAGCTCTCTGCCTTCCGCCAGAGGGAGGGGAATGCCCTATCAATACCCACAAGGAATCTTTTTCTTGTTTTTAATCATCTCAAACACTGCTGACTAGTTTATCTCTCACAGGAGCTGCCTTCTTTGTTCTCCGTGTTATGAAGTGAAGGGCGGGAGGCTGGGGAAGGGAGGGGAGCAGTCAGCTCTCAGCCAGAAGCAAATGGCAGTTTTGTAAGATAACCAGGGGAGGTGAGAGCTCTGCTTTCTTAGTTCTTTGTACAGCTCGTGAAACATTGTGTCTGGGGAACGGCTCCACCCAAGGCGTGTTGCTTTCACCTAACTCTGTGCCAACGCCCCCGAATAAGCCTTAATCGGTAACCCAAAACTAAGTGGAGAAAATTACTGAAATCCAGGAGGAGTTGACTTATGAGGCCCAATTAGGTAACCTAAATGTTGTGCCCAAATGGTGACTAAGCCAAGACTTGAAAAACATCAGCATGAATTAGAAGGGTGTGAAAGGTAAAACCGACAAGGTATAGACAGATTGCAATGCAGATAGACAAAATATTAAGAACAGGTTTTACAGAAAGAGAGCAAATGGCAGTGACAGAAAACCTGACTTGGTAAAACATTAGTATCTCTTTCTTTCAAGTTTGTAGATTTGGGCTGCTAGTTTGTGGCTAAAATACATGGATAATTTATGAAGAATGTACTACCAAATTTCTAGCAAGTACTCAGTGCCAGGTAGTGCCGTAAATATTTTATATTTGTTTCTAGTATCCCTATAAAATGAAGTCAGATGTAGAAATTAAGATAGAAAAATTAAAAGACTGGCTTCAAACCAGGCAGCTCATAACTGTTGGAGCCAAGATAAGATTCACGTCCACCATCTTTCCATTAGACTGTGAAGCTGCTACTCTTTAGTCAAATCCTCTGAATTCTGCTCTTCAGCAAAAACTAACTCTCCCTCTTTAATGTTACAGGTATGATCATGAGACTTGTTAGCAGTACTCTTCAGATGCAGCTGGAGTAAAAGAATATAGCAATTAAGCAAGGTTTTATACAGGGTTTTAAGAGAGATTTTCTCAGCACCTATAATTTCTAGTTACCTCCTCTATTTTTTCCCCTTCAGGTTTTTAAGGAGGATTGTTTGTTTTGTTCACCACAGGTCTAAAGAAAGTGAAATGTTACGAATTCAAAGCATGTGGTCAATTTATTGAGAAACTGCAATATGCTTAGTTCTCTGTTGGTATACCTTGGGGATTGCAAAAGGAATCTATAGATTAATAAAAGCTCTACTCTCAAAGAGTTTATTATCAAGAGGGAAAGAGTAGCACTTCATGAAATTATCAGGCAACACAACACCAAACTCAGTTCAGGACAGAGACTTCCCTCCTTCCAATCCTACTTTCTATTGCTTTGCAACATCTTCACTGTCACCATCTGGAGAGGAAACATGAGCTGTTTCTCATCCAGTAACTGGCCCCTTGGGTTCATAACAGCTCCTTTCTCTTTATCTGCTCCAACAGCACCCTCTCTTCGTTAGGCAGTATGGCACTTGCAGAATCCTTTACTTTGTGAGAGCGTATCATAAATGAATTATGGACAATGAAGGAGATTTAAAAGAATACATTTCATAATGAACATGATACAGGACTTGCTGAATATAGGGCATGAAGAAGACTAAGAGACAGAGAGTCTCTGAGATGATAGACCAGGTCAATGGCATACATTTATATATTCATTTAAAACACAGGTGACATAGAGGGGGCGCCTGGCTGGCTCAGTGATAGAGCACGTGACTCTTGATCTCGGGATTGTGAGTTTGAGCACCACGTGTGGTATGGAGTTTGCTTAAAACAAAAACATCGGTGACATGGGGGCAAAATCCCTTAATGCAAGAACAGCCATTCTTCCCCTACTCCTTCCTTGCCAGGTAAATAGAATCCTATCATTGGCCTTCAGGTGCTCCCCTTTTGCTGCTGCCTGTGTATTTCCTAGACTTCTGTATAATTTGTATAATGAGAGACAGAGAAGCAGGAGGGATGGGGAATGGTGGAGAAGAATAACAAGTGTTTACAGGGAAGTTTAAGGTGGGGAGCTAAGAAAGAATGGGAGCTCTAAGATGGCAGATTAGAAAGAAGATAATTTTATAAAGTGTTAATTTGAATTTTGAATTAACAGTTTGACTTCTCTAAGAAATGCAAGTTTGTGGATAAGCTACAGTTCGCACTGCTCCTGGCTCCTGGGCTGGGTTCATTTGACCAGAATACTACTCAGAAACTCTGCCACATGGGTGCCAGCTTACATTCAGGTTACATTTACTTTGCCCCTTCCATGCAGAGGCACCAGGCTAGGCGCTAATACACATTAGTGGTCAAGGCTGGCATAGCCTTCAGCACCCAAAGAACTTCCTTCCCAATGAAAAGACAATGACCTAGAAATGATCACAACAGGACTATAGTTTGTGAGGACATATGGCCCCTTTTACACACGATACTATTTCTTCAGCTCAGTCCCATGAGATGGTATTATCAATCCCATCTAATCATGAAAGAACAGAGCTCGTGGAGTCCAAGGTCTATTCAAAGAAAACATACGTAATTGATAGCACAGCTGGGATTCAAAATATAGGTTGTCTGGGGCGCCTGGGTGGCTCAGGCGTGAAGCGTCTGCCTTCAGCTCAGGGCGTGATCCTGGCGTTCTGGGATTGAGCCCCGCATCAGGCTCCTCTGCTGGGAGCCTGCTTCTTCCTCTCCCCCTCCCCCTGCTTGTGGTCCTTCTCTCGCTGGCTGTCTCTCTCTCTGTCAAATAAATAAAATTAAAAAAAAAATAAATGTATATATATATAGGTTGTCTGATTCCAAAGCCTTCACCTTGACAGTGGAAGATATTGCGTGGTTAAGATGGGAAAGAACTGAGACCATGGAACTAACTTTTGGGAGAGTCCAACAGTCATGGGTTGGAAGAGGAAAAGCTCACGGAGAAGGACTACGTGAAGTGTTCAGGATATAAGGGAGATGAAGGGCAAGCTTATAATATGAGGGGGTATAATCTTTCTGGAAGCCAAAGAATATATATAAGTTGATGATATCAAGTAATAAGGAAGAATAAAAGAAAATATATGGTTAAGAATCCATTATTTTTGGAAATGCTTGTATTAAGGAAAGGGATTTCAGCCCAACCCCCCTCCCCAAATTTAAGTTCTGCAAAGGCAGTGTGTTTTGAGAAAAGGGTATGCAACACTGATCCTTTATTCAGTTTAAAAAAATAAGATATTGCAAGAATAATCACTAGAAAAGGACAGAAATTTCTAAATACCCAAACAATGAGCTTATTGGTAAGGATTTGAAGGAGGAAAGAAAAAGCCAGTTGGGATGAAGCTATTAAACAGTGCCACTTGACAGCACAATTCTGGGGGCCTCATTCATTTTGAGTTTCAAGTTGTGCTTCAGGGCATGCCTTGTTTATAGTTCACGCTATGAATGGTGCCCTCTAGAGTTGTGCGATGGGGCAACCCTGAAACTATGTTACTTTGGGAGCAGTGTCCCATAAAAGCTGGCATGAAAGAGCTTGCATCGTATTTCGAAATGTCACTGTGTGTCCTTGCATGTATTTTTTTTAATTATCTGGGTCTTATGTATATAAAATTAAGAGATTGAACCAGGTCAGTTTTGTGATACTCTTTAGGAACATTAATTCACATTTGTGTTTATAAATCTCTTATCACAAACACAACCTCATTTAGTCTTAATAAAATATATAATGAAGTGTTATTAAGTCAATTTTAGTATTTAGTAATCTTTTTTTTCCTCAAATAAAAAAAAAAAAAAGCTATAGAGTTCAGCACATTTAACCTTATCTCTAATCAGACAACTAGTAACTAGAGGTGGCCAAAATAAAAATGATCCCCAACATCAAACCCTGTGCATAAGGAGATGATATCTAGAAAACAGGGTTGACAGGCATTCAGATATTCTTTACATGACCTATTTGAAGATATAGAACATTCCTGTTTCCTAATATAGAGAAGTACTCTTTTGTTCATTAACCATGAAGGATCTTTTTAAAGGCCCATGAGTTATTGCTATTGAAATGTTTACAAGCAAAGCTATAATTGGATTTCTGGTGTCCTTGCATCCATAAGGATGTTATAATGACATAAACAACAAATATACAAATGTAAAGCCTTGGTAAAGATATCAAAACAATTAAAAGAGAAAAACATACCTCAAAGTGTACTTTTCACTTTTCTTTTGATAGCTTATGAATGATAAAATTTGGAAGCCATCTGAAACAGAGGCCAAGTGCTTACAGAAGCAGGCACTACTTAGTTGAAAGAACATATGCATTTACAGCCATCTTGTCTTCATTTGAGTTTCTCTGAGACCCTTAAACACTTGTGGGTTTTTGTACAAGTGAATTGGCCCTTCTGTGTCTGTTTCTTCAGACTGAATTGGAGATAATACCTGTCTCATACAGTTGTTGTGATGATTAAGTGGGACAAATTCATGGAGTAACTAATACAGTATGGTAAATGGTGGTCTCTGAATTAAGAATTTTTGTTAATATTTAAGGTTCTACAAGGAGATTTTTATACTTGTGTGTTCGGCTGTTACATTTCAAGTGATGATTAATTTAAAACATTTCAGTTTGGCATTTATGACAATAAAGGCATGTTTCTCATGTGATTATGTATAATGCTGACCAAGTGTTACATGTTGCAGATTACACTTGTAAAAAAATGAGACAACTCATTTAAATTCATACCATTGATTATGGATATGGGGACAAGGTTTATTAAAATTAAGAGATTGATTTGATTATAACAATTTGCGTTTAGGGACCTGTGGTCGATAAATTAGATCCACTGTTTCTTCTCTTCCATTGAGTTTTATGGGCTTTGATCAATAATTCGGAAGCCGCTTTCCTTTAACACGCCTACACTCAACGTAAACGGAACTGAATGACCTGGATATTAATAAAACGTTCCTGGCTTTCCAAGCTGTGGTTTTATTTTAAAATGAGTAAACATAAATGTCATCTCATTTGCCAAATATGATTTAATCATGCAGTATATTATGGTTATTGAAAAATATGCATTTGAATGAGGATAATTTGGGCTTAAATCCCAGTTTTGCTATTTATTGGTTGTGTGTTCTGACATAAGTGGCATAGCCTCCAAGCTTCAGTCTGCTCATTGGGATAACAGTCGGTAGTAACAGCTAACTTGTAACTTTGTTCGGAAGATTAAATGAAATAAATAATATTTTCATTTTTAAAAAAATTAGCACAGTGTCTGGCATATAGTACTGCCTCAATAATTGTTGACTTTCTTTTTTTTAACATTTTTTAAAGTTTTTTTTTTTTTTTTTTAATTTATTTGACAGAGAGAGAGAGAGAGTGGGAGCACAAGCAGAGGGAGTAGCAGGCAGAGGCAGAGGGAGAATCAGGCTTCCCGCTGAACAGGGAGCCCGATATGGGGCTCCATCCCAGGACCCTGGGATCATGACCTGAGCCGAAGGCAGAAGCCTAACCGACTAAGCCACCCAGGTGCCCCTTTTTTAAAATTTTTATTTACTTTAGAGAGAGAGAGAGAGAGAGCGTGTGACTGAAGGGAGAGGCAGAGGGAGAGAATTTCAAACAAACTCCATGCTGAGTGCGGAGCCCAATATGGGGCTCCATCCCTGGACCCATAAGATCAAGACCTGAGCCCAAATCACCAGACGCTTAACCTACTAAGCCACCCAGGTCCCCCATAGTTGTTACTTTCATTATGGTTATTAGTATGTGTATTGTTCCAGGAGTTGGAAATATTTAGCCAATGTCTTTAGAAAATTTCTGAAAAAATGTCTTCACTTTTTATGTTCTAGAAAATAAACTTTTATGTTCAAGTATATTTTTTAGAGTACATAAAATTAAAAGAGTAGTTTTTAGTTTCTTCTTTTTAGTTTAGGACACTACCAAAAACAGCAAACAGAATAATCAAACCCAAAGCAGCACCATAAATTCAGAAAAATCGGTGTCACATTCTTTAAAACATTTTATTGAAATAAGATATTGGTAGAAAATCATTATGAAGACACTGGTAAAGCCATCGGGCAGAAAAAAAAAAGATATAAGTGCTTTGCAAACTACTGCTTCACCAATTAATAGAGAAAAACGAGAATTTTCTAAGAGCTGAAAGTCGAGGCATGTCATATTGCTGACATGACTCATGTTGGCAGCTTTTGGGTCGCAGAATGCTTCTTATTTCCTTGGCCGAGAGGAGGGTATTATGAGGCAAGAACGCATTGAAATTATGAAATTAGAGTTTTTCATACAAATATAAGGCATTTGCTGAGGGCAAGGAAGGAGAAGGCCAGTTCCAACTGTGCCAATCCCCTGGCCACCCAGCTTCAACTAATAGGAGCAAGCTAAAGCACAGGAAGTAATTTCTCTAGCGCAAGGACAATGGCACTGAAAGGAACTTGTGTTTTCAGCAGCGCATGCCAGTGGTTCTGAGGGTAAATAGAATCAATAATACTAGCAACATCGTAAGTTGCTAAATGAGGACTTAATGAAAACAGACTAGAAAGCCAGCTATCAAGACATCTTTGAGAACTGGGGAGGGAAGGAGAAAAAATCCTATCACCAATGAAGCACAAGTTGCTATTACATTTCTTTAGTTGGCTTGACATCCAATTTATTTTTTAAATTATAATGCAGTCTATTTCCACAGTGTGAAATTGGAAAATGCAGAAAAGAAAAAAAAATGATTTAAAAGATAGTAGTATATAATTTTTCACCATAAAAAAAAAAGATTCAAAAGGTAGTAGTATGTAATTTCTCACTGGCAGGGACATTTTCTAGCCTTGTGACCTCAAGTGACTTCATTAAGCCTTCTTAAGCCTCCGTTTTTTCATGTGTACAATTATAACTCCTTGTTAGTGTTTTGATGGGGATAAATGAGATACTATATAGGCTTAACACAGCACCTGGAACATAATAATGGAGTATTAAAACTGGTAGCTTTACTGGGGTGCTTCGGTGGCTCAGTTGTCAAGTGTCTGCCTTCGGCTCAGGGCGTGATCCCGGCGTTCTGGGATCGAGCCCCACATCAGGCTCCTCTGCTGGGCGCCTGCTTCTTCCTCTCCCACTCCCCCTGCTTGTGTTCCCTATCTCACTGGCTGTCTCTCTCTCTGTCAAATAAAAAAATAAAATCTTCTTAAAAAATAAAAAATAAAACTGGTAGCTTTAGTATCGAAATATTATATTTTACAAATGTATATCTAGTCTTTTTTTCCATTGTGTGAGTGACAGCAGGTTTCAGAATTCACTTCTTGGGTATAAACTTGTATATCCTGCTTTCCCATATTTATCATAAGCACTTTCAAACATCCACAGAACCTCTTCATATATATCACATTGAATGGCCACATAATATCCCATTATAAGAATTTACCAATTTTTCATTAATTATCTCCTATTGATGAAAATTTAGGTTGTTTCTTCTCACTCTCTCATATATAAGGCTACATGAAGATTTGTCCATCAACTTTCCATTAATGATTCTTCTAATGCCCTAAACCTTGCCCCCGAAACTTCCTCTGCTCTCACCTCCATTCTTTCCATTTTAGCCATGTGTCATGGCTTTAAACACTTTACTGGGGAGGGGAAGGGCATGGTAGATTCAGTTTTTAGTCCTTCCTCTGAATGTCCTTTGACCTCACTTGTCCCTGATGTTTCCTCCGTAAAATGAGGGACCAGGTGATCTCTAGGTCACTCCCAAGCCTACCATTCTACTAATCTTATGTTTTGAAATTTTTCTATAAAGGAACAGGTAAAATAAAAGATCTTTAGCTTTCAAGTCACCAGTTCCACTTAACTACTGCCTCTCCTTCATGCGACTAGATGACAGTACCTTGACCAGATGGCCTTCTGAGGATCACTTACCCCCTTATTCCCATCGATGTGCCCTGTTGACTCACTGGGATCCCTACCACCCCACCCCACCGACCCCCCGTATATCATGTGAAATTCCAAGGCTGGCTGTCATCCAGATGCTTGTCCCACTGAATCACAGCCTACAGCCTGGAGTATTCTGGTCCCGCTTTCATCTCTGACTTCTGTTCAAGCTGTCCTCCTCCAGCTAAGCATCCTCTAACACATTGCTCTTTTGGGGGCTTTTGTTAGGACAACTTTCTTATCACAGGACTTTTTATATCTCTCTCCTGTGTCATTCTCCCCCAACTTTTTTTTTTTTTTAGACTTATTTATTTATTTTGAGGGAGGGAGAGAGGACACGCATGTGCAGTGGGGAGGGGCAGAGGGAGATGGAGAGAGAGTCCTATGCAATCTCCCTGGGCTCCCCATTCTGTAACTTAGTCTCTTATTGGTTCAGTCACTTCATAACAATGATCACAGTTTGAATTTATTTATTTACCTACCTATTTATTCATTCATGTATATTTTTCTTTCTTTCTCTTTCTTTCTTTCTTTCTTTCTTTCTTTCTTTCTTTCTTTCTTTCTTTTCTTTCTTTCTCTCTCTCTCTCTCTCTTTTTTTTTTTTTTTTTCATTTCTCTCCCACTGGAATGCAAGCCCCATGAGGGCAGTGTCTACAGCTGCCTTATTCACAATTCCATCAGTAGCTTCTATTATCCCCTATGTCTGGTACATTTTTTTGCCCTCAATAAATATTTTTTAAATAAATGAAGAAATATTAATTGGCCAGATTTCTAGTGAAGCTCTGCAAAAAAACCCAATAAACAAGAAAACAAAACCATGAGAAAACACCCCATCTCAGCCTTGTTCAAACCTGAATAAACTAAGAACTATCAAGAGTGTTTTATTACTCATAATGTTTACTTCCTACACAGCCCTCACCACCTTGCTTATGGCCAGGACGCCTAGTAAATCAGCCTTCCACTTGATAGAGGATGAACTATAGAGAATGGATTTCAGCAGAGATGAAGTGAGGATGATCACAGCAATTGTCAGAGTACTGAGGTGATTTATGGTGCGGACTTCTTCTAGATTACCTGCCACCCAATTTCAAGTGGGCCCCTTATAATATTCCTGCCTGAGAAAAACACCACAGTTCGGGATGCACTGTCCATATTGAATTCCAGGCAGAAACATAGCTTTAAAAATGCACACATCTTCAACATTAGTGATTCATGTAGCTACATCAAGAGAATTGCCTTTTTGCACTCCTGCTTTTCTTGAAGAAAACACAACTGCTTTAAGTTTACACTGGGACTCTCCTTTTCTCTTCCTCGCCCGCTCCCACAAAATTTGGGTTTAGCTTGTCTCTTCCAAAGAATGACTGTTTGCAAGTTGCAATATTGCATTGGTTTTGTTTTGTTTCATTCTGTTACTAATAGTAACTTGAAAGAGACAGAAATCATTATTGAACATTGACCATTGCCAAACCATCATATATTGTCTACCTCATTAAAACCAGACCGCAGAGACTATAATGGACTCTAGCTTCAGGGGTTTACCATCAGGCAAGGACGTGCTTTTGTTCGAAGTAAAAAAATTTCATTCATGCTGCAAATCACTGCTTCCAGCCACTGTGTATGTTTATCAAGGATTTTTGGATGGCTCCTGCTATCTGTGTATGTGCCAGAATCTTTGAAGAGAGCATTGTTCTTGTGCAGTGAATTCCAGTTCAGAGAGAGAACATTCCTTCTCCAAACAACCGCGTTAGAACCAAGCCTCTGTGTACTATTCTTAAACCGAGGTTGAGCTTTTCTGTGCACTTGTGTGTGTGTGTGTGTGTGTGTGTGTGTGTGTGTGTGTGAGATCTTCCTCAAGTTTTACCACTCAGTCCCCAAGAGAACCTGTTCCATTGCTTATGGGTAAAAATGTGTCCAAAAACTGTTGTGATTTCAAAGCTTCCCTGTCTTTCTCAGACAGTGTTTTCTTCCTGTTCCCCCTCTCCGTTGTTTTCATCTAGAGTGCCGCAAGCTGGGCGCCAGTTAAAACGGAGAGGACATTACAAGGTTCAGAGAGGCAACCTTTTTCACCACCTTTGTAAACACATGTCATTTTCATTGTACGTGGCAAAGCTCAGAGGCCATTTTCCACTGAACCATCCGGAAGGGGCTGTCTGGCTTCCTCAGCCACGGGTTTTACCAGTTGCTACCAATAAGGAATCATTTTGTGATGTCTCCAGAATTTGAAACCCTCTGCCACTTTGAATCCGGCTTTTAAATCTCCTTTTGCAGTGCTTGCCAAGAGCGAATTTGTGTTTAGAGAGCCAGTGTTTCATTTGCAATTGAAAGAGACAACCCTATCATTGAATGTGGTCTTTAAGGGAAGCGAAAGAGCAAAAGGATAGGGCAAAAGTTGGAAGGGAAGAAAGTCAAGGAAGAGCCAGTCCCTTTAGCTTTGACTAGATACTGTGAATGGCTTTTCTTGGAATTGCTACTGTTCCTTAATTCTCTGCTTAGTGCCCCTCATCGACGACTTGGCTTATGATTGTGGGTGGCTGGAAGTCAAAGTTGTAAACCAGGTCACTTAAACTCAGAATTTAGCCAGTGGCTCTTTCACATTTGTAGACAAGAATATTGCTAGCCTCCCCACTGAGCCAGCATGAGGACTGACCTTTCATCGATCACCGGAAGGAAGTCTGGCTTCTCAAAGGAGAAGTTAGACTGGGTTTGACATAAAGGACCTTGCCAACAAAACTCTGGGCAGAAGCAGGAATACTCAATGGCAGGAGAAAGCAGAGTACGTGCCAATGGTAGAAATACAAGGAACTTGAAGGTAGGAAAGGGGACTGTGGGGTGGCTAGGTACAGGGTGGGGGAAGGAACATAAGAAGCCATACTAAAGAAATCAAAGTATATGTCACATGGATTGCCCATCAGAAGTAACATGAGGTCTTTCCCCAAATATTTAAATAAGAAGGGTGGGGCTTTTCCAACAGTTTCTAAGGTTATATATTTTTAAGGCTTTAACCACCATAACAGGATATTAAGCAAGAAAGGGGACAGTAAGACGTGTACAGAACGTATTGCAGGGGAGCAGATTTTTCAAAGGCAGTTTAATCACCACCAAACTGAGAAGTAGGTGCCTGTTTGGCCCTGCCCTTAATTACCTTGATGTTCAAACCTGATTGTTAAGGGAGGTGGTCCATTTCAATACTGTGCATATGAAAATACTGGGCTAAGGAGGCGGTGGATGCCTGCAGAGGGTGACTGCCCAGTTCACCTTCAGGGCCTTGGGATCTCTGCCTCCTGAGAAGTGTGGTACAGTGGAAAGAAAGCTTTGAGCTTCCTTCCAACTATAAGCCAGACCAACTGGATTAATGTCCTGACTCATACGCTCAACAGCTGTGTGATCACAGGTGGATATTTCAACTCTCTGAACCCAATTTCCTCCTCTTTGGAGGAAGATAATAAATGCCTGCTTTACAGGAATGGGTGGGACGAATTAAAAAGGAATTTACAGTATCTGGCACAAGGTGGGGGCCAAGTAAATCATAGTTATTATCTGTCTAATGAGGGGCTGAATGACTTCTGTGGTTCTTTCAAGCTCCTAGACCTTTCACATTTCCTGGATCATTGTAAATGATTTAAAAATTTTGAATATGTGCATATGCATTACAATTATATAGCACATATTTATTCATCTCTTTAGTAAGACTGTTTTCCTTTTGCTGTTTTCACTGGTTTATTTCAAAAAGAGAGAAAGAACAGATTCATTGGGCCACGTTAAAATAATTTGCCATGACAGAAGTCATTTCTCTATGGCAAATTTCCAGAAATTTTTCCCTGTGGATTTGCATCTTCACAAATGATCTGAGATAAAATGCCTTGTCTCCTTCTTGGGATGTGACTTTACAATCCCATGATTTCTGCTGTTAGGAGTTTGCTTTACTTCTAGTCAAAATTTACCTTAATTTCAGCTTGGGCCATGCTAAAGAATTTTCTCTTCTCTTTGATTCGTTTGGTATAAGAATGCACATATGCGAAGCATGCTTTCATTCTTCTCTCTCTCTTTCTACGGATTCCACCTGTTGAAGGCGCTTCTTGAATCAGTAGCTTCCTTACCAAAAATATACATGTGCTTTTCCTTTCAGCCTTTGTTATGCTCCTTTGCCACTGAAAATGTATAGATTAACTAGAGGCAACTGATGATATCCTCACTCAACTGAAATCCGTGAATTTTAGGCTTTGAGGAACAGGAAACAAAAAGTGATAAAAATCTGAGCTACAGAAAATAATATAAAAGGAGAAAAGTCATGTAGGTATATACATAGTCCCTGGTGGCTCTGCGCCAGGACCACGTCTATCCACGTTTATAAAAGATACTCTAAGATCCAGCAAGGTCCAGGCAAAAAACATAGTAAATAAATAAAGAGTAAACCACTTACTCTACTAGGCCTCTCAATATTGGGAGACGGCTAATACAATTTGGAAATAACTTTTAAAACCAGGGTGGAAATTAAAGCACTTTGTTATTTTGATTTTCCTGGTTGCTTTCCAGTTAACTGACATGATTTTTTCCTGAATACTTAATTTTTTACCATTTTGGCTTTTTTAGATGTATCCGTTAGGATTCTTCTGATTTCAGTGACAACTGAAAAAAGAATAAAAGATAAGAACAATTATGATGTTATATAATAGGAAGTTGAGTGATGGGGCAGGCTGCAGGCTTGGTGGGCAAATGAACTCAACAGGGTCCTCAAAGACTTTGGTTTTTAACAACTCCCTGTGTTGGTTAGACGTTCTGAAGCAGTTCAAGGCATCCCATCCCCAAAAAGGCAATGTCAAGAAGAAAAAAGGAGATTATCTTTCTCAGCAGCAAGTAGATTTTCACAGAAAACTTGTGAAGCCTCATTGACATGAACTGAGTCGTAGGACTGTTTCTGAACCAATAACCAGTGAGGGACATAGCAGTTCCTTAACACCTGTCAGACTCAGATCTGTTTGTGTCTCTGTGGGAGAGGGGTAGACGACTTAACTGTACTATAGTTGTGTTAAGAGAACTGGGGAATGTATCCTGAGTGGACATCCAACAGTATCTGATATAATAGGATTCTTTGAATTTTACCTTGATACCCTCCCCCAAAACATAAAAATAAATAATGCTTTGCATATTCTAAACCAATATCCATGGCCTGTGGATGCTCTAATTATTTGGGAGCGTTCTGGTGTGTGAAGTATCTAGTACGTTTCTTACTGTTGTTGTCATGGCTTTTTTTTTTTTTTTTTTTTTTTTTATTGCTCTTTTCTCTTTCTGTTTTCTTTATTTTTTTTAAACTAAAGTCCACTAAGCTTATCACTTAAAAAGTTCTCCAACATCTTTTAATACAAGCAGAGTGTCAGGGGTGTACTTCTGCAGTTAGTCAGGGCCCCTGGAATGTGGGCTTGGTGACAGTTCATATAAAAAGAAATTCCTTCAGGAAGTGTTATGGAAAGGACAGGGCACAGACACTGAAATCCACAGAACTCCCTAGGTTCCGTGCTCCAGCATCATGTTTACAGATTTGTGGTTTCCCTTCATTCCCTGACATAAGATACTGACTTATGATTTGGTAGAGTGTAGACACAGGAAATGACAGTGTATACCTGGGGGAGGGATTTGGATAAGCTTTCCTCCATCCTGGGGAAGGGTTTATATTTTCCTTCTCATAGAAATATCAGAGGTTAGGGGTGCCTGGGTGGTTCATTTGGTTGAGTAACTGATTCTTGGTTTCAGGTCAGGTCACGATCTCAGGGTTGTGAGATCTAGTGCGGCAGAGGCCTCTGTGCTCAGTGGGGAGTCTGCTCCAGATTCCCTCCCTCTCCCTCTGCCCCTCCCCCCACTCCTTGCATTCCTGCTGTCTCTCTCTCAAATAAAAAATAGATGAATAAAATCTTTAAAAAAAAAAGAAAAAGAAATATCAGAGAATATTCATTGCTACATCACCACTTTCTTTTCCTTGGTTTAATGTATATTATTGATATTACACATTTGCTTTCACTGTTTTCTAAACTTAATGAACCCATGGCCCTTTATCATTACCCATTTTTGCTGTTGAGCTCTCAGCTTTTTCTTCACATGTTCAGCCAATAAGACAAAAAGTGCATCAAAGCCATTGATGTCAATGTGAAAAGATCTGAAATTATTCTTGACAATGAAATACTAGGTTTACTACTGTAGGATAACTCCAGATATCTGAAATACGATGTTGTACTATTCTTATATATTTGAAAGAAGGAAGGAGACATTTATTAAAGCAGTTAATGTGGATTATCCTCTGAGCTAGGCATTTTGAAAACAGCAATCTTACATAATCCATTGACTCTCAGAATCGGTATCAGACACTCCTTGTGGCCCATCAAATAGTCAGTCTTCCCTAGTTCTTTTCTAACAAAATCCATGTGCCCAGCTAAGAGCATTTGCTTTCCAGACTCTTTTGCCTCTAGGTGGCCATGGTGGTGGAGAACTAGCCAGGCAATGAGACATATGCTAGAAGGTTCTAGAAAAACTATTGCTTTCCCGATGCAAGCCTTTTCTCTTCTAGCTCCTTTTACGTGTTTACCCTCCCCCATTTGTGATAGAATTGTCTTAAATGTTTCCTCTGAATACATTTAGAATTATATCATATAATGTCATAACTATTCTTTCAACCATCAAACATACTTTTGGAGACTTAGGAGGATACCAAAGACTATTGTATCCATCCATATTTTTGTTTTTCTTCCTTTGCGTTGCTCCAAGTTTCATTCATTAATTATTTCCTTTGTGTTTAGGAAATTTGTTTAGCCACTCTTATAGGGTAGGAATGATGGTGACAAATTCTCTTAGTTTTCCATCATGTGAGGCTCTTCCTTCCTGAAGGACATTTTCACCTGCCATAGGATTCTGGATTGACAATTCTTTTCTTTAAATCCTAGGAAAATATTTTGACTTTTTTTTTTTTTTTTTTTTTTTTTCCCTGACGTATAAGATCTCTGATGAGAAATTGTCCTTCCAAGTGTTTTCCTCTATAAATAAAGGTGTCTCTGGCTCTCTGGCTATTTTCAAGATTGTTTTCCTGCCTTTAGTTTTCAGACATTAATTATATTATTTTGAGGCATGAATATCTTTGGGCTTATCCTGTTCAGCGTTTGGTCAGCTTCTTGAGTCTCTAGGTTTAATGTCTCTTGCCAAATTTGGAAAGTTTCAGCCATTATTTCTGTGAACACTTTTTACATTTTCGTTTCTTTTTCATCTCCTGGTAGTTTGATGACATGAATGTTTGATGTTAAGTTACAGTCTTAACTGGTCTCTAAGGCTCTGTTCATTTTTGTTCAGTCTGTCATCTCTCTGTTGTTCAAATTGGGTAATTTCTATGTTCATCTTTCAGTTCCCCGATCTATCCTCTGTCTTCTCCTTTCTACTATTGAGCCCATCCACAGAACATTTTATATGTTACTCTTCTTCAATTCTAAAGTTTCCATTTGGGTGTTCTTCATAACTTTTATTTCCTTGCCAAGGCTTTCTATTTTTCATTTATTTCATGCATGTGCATGATTACTCACTGAAGCATTTTTATCATGGCAGCTTGAAAAAATATTTTTTTAATATTTTATTTATTTATTTGACAGAGAGAGAGAGAGAGATTGGGAAGGCACAAGCAGGGGGAGTGGCAGGCAGAAGGAGAGAGGGAAACAGGCTCCCCATTGAGCAGGAACCCCAGTGAGGGCTTGATCCCAGGACCGTGGGATCACAACCCATGCCAAAGGCAGACACTTAACCAACTGGGCCACCCAGGCACCCCAAGTTTGAAAATTTTTTATAATTCTAGCATCTCTTCTCCTCTTGGGATTGGCATCAGTTTTTTGGTTTTTTTTTTTTTTTTTTTTTTTTTTTTCTTTCATTTAGCTTGAGATCTTCCTAGTTCTTGCTATGATGAGAAAAATTTTTCGAATGGAAACCTGGGCATTTTTACAGCATATTATAAGACCCTGTATCTTATTTAAACCTTCTGTTTTAGCTGACTTCCTTCTGACATCACTCTGGCATGTCCTAGAAGAAGAAGAAGACATTGTCCCATTACTGTCGAGTGGAGGCAGAAGTTCAAACTTCCGCTCAGTTTCTGTGGACACCAGAGAAGTAGAGTTCGCCATTACTAGATTGGGATGATTTCTCTTGTACTTCTCACTGATGCTATAGAGGCAGGAACCTCATTATTTCCCTGTGGGGATGAAAGTCCCAGGTCCCTAGTTATCCTTTTTCAACATTACCCAGCAGATGTGGCAGGGGGCTTCATTATAGCCTTGTGTGGGTGGAAGCCTAAGTTCCTCTCTTGGCTCTTGCTGTTGGGGATGGGGCTACAGTTCTTGTGATGTTTAGCTTGCGTGGAGTGGGGATTATATGAAGTTTTCTATCTTGCTAGGCTGACCCTTTACTAGAATTTGGGCTAAAGCAAATAAGTTTTTGTTGCTTTGTTGTGGTGGTAGTTTGTGGTTTTTGGTTTTTGGTTTTTTGTCTACACTCATTGGTATTTCCAGGTTGACAGCTTCTTCAGCTGTAGGTGTTGGGTATGTGAGGAACCCCAAGAAACTCACAAGTAGGTCATTCCTTGGGTCTTAAAGTCCCTAGGCAATCTGTATTCTTCTCTCCATCCTTCAGTTTTCCCACATTTGTCTTATATATAATGTCCATGCTTTCTAGTTGTACTTAGTAGGAGAAATATGGAACAGTATTTCTACTCTATATTCCTAGAAGCAGATATTGCTCAAGAATGTACCTTTTTAATAAGCATCTCAGGTGATTCTGAGACAGGTGTCTATGGGCCACACTTTGAGGAACATTTTATGGATAATGGAACTGAGCCCAGAGAGACTAACCCAAAGGTGCAGATGTCAAATACTTGAGTTGCACAACACGAAGTCTAAAGTAGGACCCGTGTGTCCCAGCTTCCCTTTCAATGTCATTTTCTCCTCTTGACACTAAGTAAAATTACTAAGAATACCAAAACAGATTAAAGTACCAATTTTACTGATATTGATACTAAGATCAAATAGTTTGCCTAAAGGTAATGCATGGGCTTAAAGAAAAGTAGAGGCAGAGTCTTTCTAATTCACTTGCTTCCCACAATCTACAATGTAATTTCTACTGAGGAGGATTCCAGCAATTGTTCCAAGATGAGGCATTGTCTGCACATGAAAGAGTTGTTCATGGAAATGAAAGTCTCTGCAGTCTATTGAGGGTGCTGCGCACAGCCTGGATGTCTGACTCATACACAGTGAAGCTTTTCCAGTTATGTTAATACTCATTTGGCAGCTGCCTCTGTATTTGCCTAAGTCAGTTGGTAGACATGAAGGAAATGTTAATTCTCTGCAAATATAGTTATTCATAACTTGGTGTCAATCGTATCACCCTCAATGGAGACAGCCCTTCAGATGTCACTGGCATTGGGGTTGAGAGGTCTGTATTTAGTCAGCTTTGGGGAGCCCTTGAACTCCCTAAAGGGAAATCTGGAGGGACAGGAAATGGCGTGAGACCGAAGGCAGCGTACAAATACATCTAATGACATACGGGCATCCTTCAGTGGCTGCCTTTCATTTGACTAGCCCCATGCACAGGTTGTACCAGATGGCACTCTCATGGTTTCCATCAATGTGGAAATGTGATGAAGAAGGGGAGGAGAAAAATGGATGAGAAAAATAACACCATTCTGCACAGCTGAAAATAATTATGATTACGTAGCTAATGACCCAGGGAATTAGACAAAGCCAAACTCATTGGAACTCAGGCCACATGCAGGCAAATGTCACAACTTAATGACAAAAGATGAATTGCTTTATCTCCTAGACAGTAACTCATGATGAGGAGTTGTGCTTCTCTTTTTTTAATTGAAATATAATTGACATACAATATCCTATTAGTTTCAGGTGTACATTATGGTATCATTTTTGGTATTTTTATGCACTATGAAATGATCATCACAATGTCAGTTATCATCTGTCACCATACAAGGTTATTAAAATATTATTGACTATATTCCCCGTGCTGTACATTTTATCCCCATGACTTATTTATTTTATAACTGGAAATGTGCATCTCTTAATCCCTTTCACCTACTTTGCCTGCTCCCCAATCCCTCCCCACTCTGGTAACCAACATTTTGTTCCCTGTGTCTGTGAATCTGTTTCTGTTTTATTTTGTTCGTTTGTTTTGTTTTTTAGATTCCACATTTTAAGTGAAACTGTATGGTATTTGTCTTCCCTGGTCTGACTTATTTCATTTAGCATAATACCTTCTAGGACCATCAGTGCTGTTGCAAATGGTAAGATTTCATTCTTTTCTATGACTGATAATATTTCATTTTATATGTATTTTATATACAATTGTATATGTAATTATAAAATATAAATATAAAATTATATATATATATATATATATATATATATATATAATCATTCCATTATATATGTCACATATATACATCGTATATATCTCACTTCTTTATCCATTCACCTGTGGATGGACATTTGGGTTATTTCTGTATCTTAGCTATTGTAAATAATGCTGCAGTAAACATAGGGGTGCATATATCTCTTCCAATTTTTGTTTTCATTTTCTTTGGGTAAACACCCTGAAGTGGAATTGCTGAATCATATGGTAGTTCTATTTTTAATTTTTTGAGGAGCTTCCGTATTGTTTTCCAGAGTGGCTGTACCAATATGCATTTTCACAAACTGTGTATAAGGGTTCCTTTTCCTCCACATCTTTGCCAACACTTGTTATTCTTTGTCTTTTTGATAATAGCCAATCTGACAGGTGTGAAGTGATACTTCATTGTGGCTTTGATTTGCATTTCCCTGATGATTAGTGATGTCGGACATCTTTTCATCTGCCTCTTGGCCATCTGTATATCTTCTTTGGAAAAATGTCTATTGAAGTCTTCTGTCCATTTTTTATTCTGTTGTGGGTTTTTTTGGATACTAAGTTCTATATATATTTTGGATACTAACCTGTCATTAGGTGTATGATTTGCCAATAAATTCTCCCATTCACTAGGTTGCCTTTTTCATTTTGTTGATGTTTTCTTTTGCTGTGGAGGAGCTTGTTATTTTGACATAATCCCAATTGCTTAGTTTAGCTTTTGTTGTCCTTGTGTGAGGAGAGTGGTCCAAAAAATATTGCTAAGACTAATGTCGAAGAATTTACTGCCTATGTTTTCTTATAGGAATTTCATGATTTCAGGTCTTACATTCAAGTCTTTAAGCCATTTTGAATTTATTTTTGTATATGGTGTCAAATAGTAGTCCAGTTACATTCTTTTGCATGTAGCTGTCCAGTTTTCTCAGCACTTCTTATTGAAGAGACTGTCTTTTCCCCACTGTATATTCTTGCTCTTTTGTCATAGATTAAGTGGTCATATATGCATGGGTTTATTTCTAGGATTTTATTTTATTCCATTGATGTATGTGTCTGTTTTCATAGTACTATATTGTTATGATTACAGTAGCTTGTAATATTGTTTAAAATCAGGGAGTGTGATCTGTCCAGCTTTGTTCTTCTTCTTCAAGATTACTTTGGGTATTTGGGGTCTGTTGTGGTTTCATGCAAATTTTAGGACTCTTATCTACTTCTGTGAAAAATGCCGTTGCTATTTTGATGGAAGTTGTGTTGAATCTGTAGATTGCTTTGGATAGTATGAACATTTTAACAATATTAGTTCTTACGATCCATGAACATGGGCTATCTTGCCATTTAGCTGCATTGTCCTCAATTCCTTTCATCAGTGTCTTATAGTTTTCAGACTACATGTCTTTCAACTCCTTGTTTAAATTTATTCCTAGATATTTGATTCTTTTTGATGTAAAGAAATTGTGGTTCCTCTTTCCAAATCTCTGTCTTAAAATAAAATCATACTCATGTCATGAGTATCTTTTCATTTTGAAAAAGAATTTAAATGGGGTGCTAAGTGTCTGCCTTCAGCTCAGGTCATGATCCCAGGGTCCTGGGATCAAGCCCCACATCAGGTTCCCTGCTCAGCGGGCACTACTCTGCTTCTCCTTCTCCCTCTGCCCCTCACCCACCATTTGTGCTCTCTTTCCTACTCTCTCTCAAATAAATAAATAAAATCTTGAAAAAAAAAAGTAAAGGAATTAACTAGCAACAATTTTGGACTCTAAAAAAAAGTCAAGAAATTTTAATCAATATATATTTTTTATTTCTTTAAAGATTTTATTTATTTATTTGACACAGAGAGACAGCGAGAGAGGGAACACAAGCAAGGGGAGTGGGAGAGGGAGAAGCAGGCTTCCCGCCGACGCTTAATGGCTGAGCCACCCAGGCGCCCCTGTATTGGTATTTATTTTGTACTACAGGAGTGATAAGCTGCAACCCACCAGATGTTGGAGATAGTCTCTCTGCCACCAAAACATAGATTATGCATTCCTCGGAGGAAAGGGCCAAATCTTACACTTTTTTTGTGGCCACTTAAAAGCATTTATAGAGATTCTGCCATGTTTGTGCCCCTGCTAACAACTTGCATCAGAAAGATGAAAAAGATACTACCCTTGCTCCTCTGCTGGAGTTTTACTCATAGTAGTATACACTTTGTAAATATTGATTCACGGTGGATGACTGATTGCTATTCCCTACATATACCCCACCGAGGTTACTGAAATTCTTACTGCCTTCCATTAAAGCTGTGACAACTAATATTCAGATGCTGGCGGTTGGAGTATTCATTCTTTAATTCACTTAGTCATTCAGCAAATCTCTGTTGAATACCTGTTATGTTCCAGGCACAGGTTTGGACCTAGGTTTAAATTGGTGAACACAATTTTAATATTAATATATCATATATAAGTATATGATATATTATGAGTATATGATATATTAAGCCATGATCTGTTTTAAAAAAAAAAAAAATTACTGGTGCTGGGGTGCCTGGGTGGCTCAGGTGGTTAAGCATCTGCCTTTGGCTCAGGTCATGATCTCGGGATTCTGGGATCAAGCCCTGCATCGAGCTCCTTGCTCAGTGGGGAGCCTACTTCTCCCTCTCCTCCTCCCCCTGCTCTCTCTCTCAAATAAATAAGATTTTAAAAAATTAATGGTGCAAGAAGAGTAACAATCATATTGTTTAGAAATCATTGGTGGAAGTATTGATGGTAAAAAGGTTTATGAGAAAGGGATAGTAGTATGAGTGTCTCAACTAATGTATTGACCAGTTAAGGGAAAAATGTAAAGCAGATGCCATTAATATATTGAGTCTTAAAAATTACGTTTATAAAAAATGTATTCGGGGAGCAGATAGCTCAGAAGTTTGGCAATGAAAGACCAAACATTTTAAATCCGTGTAATTGGTTGAAATCCAGCCAAAACTGATAACAAATGCAACTCTTCCCCATCTGCTGGTTTATGTTAATGAGTTGGTGATCTCATTTAGTTTGCTAGGAGACAGGTGTCTATATTGCTAACGCAGCTACTCACTTGGCACCCAGCCCTAGTCTCAGGCAAAGTCTTGAATTTAACTGTGGGGTGGGACTCAGCTTACAATATGGTCCTAAGAATCCCAGGACAAGAGAGTAAGGCTAGACTTGAAAATCACTGTAGGTCTGTATCCAGTCTGTCTGAGAAGTGAATCAACCATGGCAGATCAGATTCCAATCTGCCGTCTGTACATTCTCTACCTGATTCCTGCAGAGTTGAAGATCTGCCAAGCAGAGAGATTTGATAGAAATTTTTGCTAGATACTATCAAACCCAAATACCAATACCAAGGCTGATTGGATTGTACCTTATTTCCTTCTGGAACTTTCATGATTTTCCAGAAAACAAGAGAATGCAAGTATTTTTTTTTAACACTTGTAGGAATACAATATCACAGATAGAATATCACAGTTAGGAAAAACCCTAACCTTTAATGTACACCTGTTATTGGTAAATAGAGAAGTGGAGAAGAGTATAGACTGTGAAATTGGAGAAGAGCTTCGGTTCAAATCCTCTCATAGTCACTTATTTCTGTAACTCTAGGAAAGTTACTTAACCTTTCTGGTTCTCATTTCTTCCGTCCATAAAATGGAGATAATAGAATTACCAAGTTCATAGAAAATTGTTGTGAGGATTGAGTTAATGTGTGTAATGTATTTAGAACAATACCTGGCATATAGTAAGTGTTTTGCACAAGTTATCTCATCCTTCTGTGTACCAAGAACTGTGCTAATTCAGTGGGGGGAAAATCCTCACATTACTGAATTCTGACATCGGGTATTATGTGCTGCCACTTTACAGATGAGGACACTAAATTTCAGAATGGTGAATGGTAGGGAGGAATTAAGGTGAGTCATCGAGTCTTTTCTAATGCCAAACCAAGATCTTTCTACCATAGTTAGTTGCTTGAGATCACGCAGCAAATAAGAGGAGAACAGGGATTGTAATCTGAGATTCCTGGTTCTCAGTTATTGAATATACCTTCCATGCATTACGTGAACCATAATTAAAGAAATACAGTAACTTCCTATTTTTTATTTTGTTAGTACAAGGGGAAATATGTATAATTTAGTAAGGAATGTCTAATTTTATGATTTTTTAAAAGATTTTATTTATTTATTAGAAAGAGAGAGCAGAGCAAGAGAGAAAGAACACGCACAAGTCGGAAGGGCACGGGGGAGGGCAGAGGAAGAGAGAGAAGCAGGTTCTCCGCTGAGCAGAGCTGGATCCCAGGACCCTGGGATCATCACTAACCTGAGCCCAAGGCAGATGCTTAGCTGACTGAGCCACCTAGGTGCCCCTAATATTATGATTTTTATTAAAAATAATGATTAAGGGCCAGGGAAACTTAATTTTTTTAAATTATTAATTGCTACTACATAGCAAGTATTATGCTTAATTCGGGGGTCATAGGGATAAATAATGCAGATAAGGTGATTCCTGGAAAATGTCTAATAAATTCCAGTGACTCAGATTAATTTTTTCTTTCACCACGTTCTTACATAATTTTTACCAAATTGAAAACCTTGTTCTGATTCTATAGGCTTTTACTTATAAACCAAAAAATTATACTTGCCCATAACAATTTGATAGCAACTATAACCATAAATGTAAAAAATTATCATCAGGCACTTAAAGGAAGAGAAGGTTTTAATTATTTTTCTATTGAATTTGGCTCATTAAGATCTGTACATGTTCATGATCTACTCAAATGAGTGGACTGCCTCATTGTGCGGGGATGATATCTTCGTGACTTTAAGAGCTTCTAAAAGAGGTCAACCATAATGAAGGCATTCATTAGAGGTCTATGAACCAGGAAGGTGGCACACATTGAAGTTCCCACATCATCATTCATACTGATCTGATTAACTCTCTCAGTCTCATTTCCAGAGTGCAGGGATCAGGAATTTTGGCAACCATCTGGGAAACAGAAGTCCCTCCCCAAGGATCTTGTAAATTTCTGCCCATATGTTCCCTGTAAAATTGCATTGCCTACGGCTTTCTTCCCACAGCTCATGTCTACAAAGATGACCAACCAACCAGATCTTATGACAGGACCCTTCAGCCTTTCAGGAATATGCCAGTGTTTTCATTCCTCACTTGGGCATATACATGATTTTTATTGACAATGGGAGCACTGAGAATAGTAGCAAATACATTAGACACGGGAAGACATTGTCTGAAACTAAACTTACGATACATAGAGCCATTATAAAAGGACTTTGTATATAAGATATTTTGATGTCCCTTCTTAAAGTACAATACCTGAGAAGCAACCTTTAGGAACATGAAGTCTGATGTAACTTTCTCCAACTGGGGGAACCTCCAGGGAGAGAGACACAACATTGATTTATTTGGATTATCCTACAAATGCCATTTTTAACAACTTCAAACTAAGGCTTGAGTCATAAAATTATGGTTATTAAAATGATAGCAATCTTGGGCAAGGTTTCCCTTATCTGATTTCCCTAAATCCCAAGACAGCCCTTGGTAGAAATGTCTTATACTTGTCAGCAGCTTTCATCAACTGAATAATAAATGAGAGTTTCCCTCTTCTGAATAACTCAAAGGAGCATGTGCTTAGAGATTCTATATGCTCTCCTTTTCTCTCGTTTTCAGTCTGAGCTAGAATATTTATCTCCCTGCATTCATCAGAAGATATCTATTTGAAGGATGTTAGAAGGATGTTAGCAGTAAACATTGAATATTTAGCTCATGTTTGAGAGCTGAAGGAAAAGATACAGACTTCTCTCTGCCTAAGAATATTCCTATTCTTCTTAAGATTTCATTTATAGCCCTGCTGTTGAAAGGGAGAACCACACAAATATCAGTTTCATCAGGGGTAGAGCTGTTAAAATCTCCTTCCTGTTCTTAGACAACCAGAAACCCATGTGTAGCAAGGTGAGAATGGGCAAAAACTTGACCTTCCAACACCTTTGATTCCCTGATGAGAAAACATGTCAGAAAAACTAGATTGTGTCTGCTGAAGCTCAACCCATCCTAAACTATTGAAATTCCCTGCCAGATAGTATCTAAAACTACTCTGAGGAATGCACAGACACCAGATAGTGCGATTTTCTCTTTGGGGCCCTAGGCCCAACCACATCCTTGCAGGGTGGGTGGGGCATGCTTAAGAAGAAATAGTTGGATCTATTGGCATTCAACCCATAGAGATGTGGGTCAGAGGGCAGGACATAAACTCGTTCAACTTTAGAAATTCATGAGTTACAATCTTCTCTACTTTGTGGGGTTATGCATTATTGTGGCCCAGCCCCCAGTGCCCAGGGATGAACAGAGTGATTCCAATGATGGGTATAAACTACCTCTTGATAAGTAGGCATGTTGGAATAAAACAAGCCTGTGGGTGGGTAAGGGATCCTGAAGTTCTGTTGGAATCTATGCACAAACTGTGTACAAACCCTGTCAATCAAACTCCACTTAATAAATTTCTCAGCTTTACCAATGCTCTGCTATGAAGAATAGTCACTGACACCCACAGGGTGAGCAACCAGCATGGTTTGCCCAAGTCTATCCTGGTTTTAGCACTGAAAATCCTGAATCCCAGGAGACCATCAGTGCTAGGAAAACCCAGATAGTTGGTCACCTTATTCCTTACACACTGAATTTAGATACCTAAAAGAAACTCTGCAGTGACTCATGCACTTTTGTTCCCACCAGTTGAATTGAATGTTTACCAAGAATCTGTTATGCCATTTGTTCCCAAACCTGTTTAAGTTATTTACTTGTTGTTATAATGACATAATTTAATTAAGTATAATATAAACTGATGAAATATCTGTGTGAAAATAAAGTGTTGTGTCGCTATGGCAACTAATTCAAATGTTTTAGAAAGACCCAATAAAGAAAAGTTGCTAAAGAAATTTTGTTAAATTATATGTGACGAGATAACTGTAAATGATTCAGAAAAAGTTACATATCACAAATATCTTTAAGTTCTCATTCCTTGTTATAGAGATTGAAAATGGAAATTACAGATAATCCATTATGAGTGTGGTTTATGGAAGGAAGATGACAGGGACCCATGCATAAAGAAGAGACCTTGGCCTTACACCAAAAGACTGTATTGCATTTCCTGTGTTCCAAACTAAAAATCAAATGTGTCAGGCATGTATAATTCATTTTTTTTATTCCCTGCTTTAACAAACTTCTTCCATTGGCTGACCATTTGTCTTATAAGTTAAAAAAAAAAAAAAAAAAAAGGTTTTCTATGGCATTTGTAAGTATTCCCCATGAGCATGAGTTGTGCTTTTCTTCTATTGTGCCCAAACTTTCAATAAGATCCTATGAACTTATTATTCTCCATCAGTCACTTATGTGGATGCCTGGCATTTGTAACAGAGAGGAGCAGAGACACATGAACACAAGCTGTAAGCTTTGCCTGCCAAGGACCAGATCTGTTTTATTCCCTACTGCCAAGCACCTTGATTGCTATCAGGAAAATACTAAGAGTTCCCTATATGAAGAATGTTTTATAAATAAACCATCAGTGAATGAATGAATGAATGAATGAATGAATGGACATCTTTCAAGAACCTATAGTTGACTTGGGATAATTAAATTTTAAATTATTAAAATTAAGATATATATATTATTTATTCTTTTTTTCTTAGAAAAAGAATAGGTAGGCATCTGAGTATGATACTTTTCTAAGTATTGGAAGGATTATAAAGATGGATAAGCTACATAAAATTTAAAAAGCATAAGCATTGCACATATTCAGAATTTAACGGTGGATTCAGTATTGGCATAAACCAATCAGAACAGAGGCCTGGACAGTCAGAAAGGATATCATCATCATCCAGTAGTGGTACCTGCAGACTGAGTTATTGGACCTGAGTTTAAGGAAGAAAGTAATCAATGCTGAGTTGGCCTTAGAGTTCAGTCATTATGAGTACAGGCTTTGGAATCAAACAGACCTGAATTAAAGTCAGATTCTTACACTTAGAACTGTTTGCACTTGGGTAATTTATTTAACTCCTCTCAGTTTCAGTTTTCTCATCCATACAATGGGCATAATATGCTTAAGTAGTTACAAGGTTCAAATACAGTAACATATTTACATACATTACACATATGCACAGTTTCTGACCCATGGCAAGCACTTTGCACCTGTAAGCTATTATTAAGAGAAATAAAAATTTGAGAAGATTTCAAGATGAAACTAGCATTTGAGCTTCTAAAATGATGATAAGTTTGGATATGGGCAGGAAGAGGGGTGTAGGGAGGACAGAGAATATAAGAGAAAGAGTTTTCAGGCCCAAGAACAGCAGGAGCAGTACAGGATTCAGGGAATGCTGGTAAATGGACAAGAAGAGCAAGAAGGTTGAAGCGTCAGAAGAAAGGGGAGTGGAGACCTAACTTTGAACACACTGGAATTGCTTTAGAGGTTTTGGGAACAAAACATTTACTGCAGCCTGGAATATTTAGCCAGTCTGTTGCAGAGGGTGAAAAGGTAAGAGCCCTTTGAAAACTGCTTATGCAACCATAGGACGAGTGGAAAAAGGAGAAAGGGCAGCCACGGAAATGATCCAGCCCCACATCTTTCTACTTGCAGGAGTGTTAGTGAACTGTCTACAAGTGCCTACCTTATGACATTGGCAATAGAAAATTTCCTCATCTCTTCTTTTGATTCTGGTATAGAGTTTGCAGTACTTAAGTAATTTGATTTGAAATGGTCTTTCTTCCTCATGTGATATGCTTTCAGCCACCTCATTAATTTTGATTTTATGGTCAATAAAGTTTCTGTTATTTCTGCAAATTTCATATCTGGTTAGTCTCCAGGATTTCTTGCCTTTTTATCTTGTTTTCACAAGTACTGATCCTTGTCTCAGTGTTCTACCATTTCTTCCTTCAACTGGAGTCTTAATCTTCTTCCAGAAGATCTTTCCTGCTCATGCCAGCCTATGTATTTTTCCTGTTCTGATCTCCTATGGACCTTGTTAGCCATGTTTGTCATTGACCTTTTTATCACATACAATAATTCTTAGATTCTAGGTGAATAAATGTATCATGTGTCTTTTTATTCCACTAAATCATAATCTCCCGCCCCCCCCCCACCCTGCTATTTATTCTACAGATATAAACTGAGCACATCCGTTGTACAAGACACTACACTGGGGATATGGATAGAACAGTAAACAGGGGCACCTGGGTGGCTCAGTAGTTAAGCATCTCCCTCCAGCTCAGGGCATGATCCCAGGGTCGTGGGATTGAGCCCCTCATCAGGCTCCTCTGCTGGGAGCCTGCTTCTTCCTCTCCCACTCCCTCTGCTTGTGTTCACTCTCTCACTGGCTGTCTCTCCGTCAAATAAATAAATAAAATCTTAAAAAAAAAAAAAAAACAGTAAACAGCCATACTTCCTCCTATCATAGACCTTAGGTATAATAACCAAGATGACAGAAATGAGATGTAACTAAACGAAATGATTTCTGATAATGATAAATCCTCAAGGATATTAACCAGAAGATGTGTTATCAGGAGATTGCTAGAATGAAGCAGGGCATAGGAGAGAATTCAGGAAAATCTTTTTGTTGAGCTTATGTTTGGCATGAGTGGAATCACTATAGAGTAGACACCGCAGTGATCAGAGCAGATTCTTTTGGAGAGAAAGAACAAGTACAAAAGCCCTGAGGCAAGACCAGGTTGACCTCTTTGAGGAACACAGATTGGCATGTAAGGCTGGAACCTAGTAAGCAAGCAGGCAGTGGTGCAGAAGCAGAAGGAAGCTAGACCACGCAGGTCCAGGCGACGTAGACAGAGTTTGGATTTTACTATAAGGGAAGTGGAAAGTCAGAGGAAACTTTCAAGCAGAACACACACATAATCAGACTCGAGTGTTTTCTTAAAAGATTCCATTAGCCAAAAAAAAAAAAAAAAATCCTATTAGCTATTGGATGGCTAATTGTTTGGAGCAGCGGCAAAAAATAAATTTGTGACGATGTCATTGCTGAAGTCCAGCTGAGAATTGATTTTGCCTTGCACTAGGATCGCAGCAGTGGTGTCAGAGGGAAGAGTGTGGATTCGCAACACCTGTTGAAGGTATACAGGTGACCATAACAGTGTTTGCTAATGAAGTGAATGTCAGAGTAAGAAGAAGCAACAAATTAAGAATGAACCCTCCTTTTTTGTCCCAAGCATTTAGTGGATTGTGGTGCCATTGCTGAAAAGCCAGAGATTTTTTTTTTAATTTTTATTTATTAATGTGTTCTCATTTAAGAAAATGTTTTTCTCATTGAAACTAATGACAGTCCTTTTTAAAAGGTAATTTTTTTTTTATTTTAAAGATTTTATTTATTTATTTATTTGACAGAGATAGAGACAGCCAGCGAGAGAAGGAACACAAGCAGGGGGAGTGGGAGAGGAAGAGGCAGGCTCATAGCGGAGGAGCCTGATGTGGGGCTCGATCCCATAATGCCGGGATCACGCCCTGAGCCGAAGGCAGACGCTCAACCGCTGTGCCACCCAGGCGCCCCTAAAAGGTAAATTTTTAAACAACTTTTCCAAGTTATGCTGATGGCTATACAATATCTCCCCAACTTACTTTTTTTTTTTTTTTTAATTCCTATAATTCGTGTCAGAAGTTAGCAAACTTTTTCTGCAAAGGACCAGTTAGTAAATAATTCGGGGCTTGTGGGCCATACTGTCTTCAGCCATAGGAATTTCATGAGTGTGGCAGTATTCCAATACTGATTTATGTACAAAAACAGTGTGGGCTGTAAATTGTCTACCCTTCTTATATATGGTCATAGAATGATAATTCATACTACTCTTCAAAAACATATTCAACTTAGGAATGAAGGCTTCAAAAGAACACAAAACCAGACTTATTTTTTCTTAAGAGCCATTTTGTTTTCCTTATTAAGAATTCCAGTAAGCGTCTATGTTCAAATACTCATCCCGAAATGTGCAAGGTATAGAAACTGGAAATCTGATATGAGCACTTTGATTAAAGGATCTCTCTGTTTTCTTTTTCTTTCTTTTTTTTTTTTTTTTAAGATTTTATTTATTTGACAGAGATGGAGACAGCCAGCGAGAGAGGGAACACAAGCAGGGGGAGTGGGAGAGGAAGAAGCAGGCTCATAGCAGAGGAGCCTGATGTGGGGCTCGATCCCATAACGCCAGGATCACGCCCTGAGCCAAAGGCAGACACTTAACCACTGTGCCACCCAGGCGCCCCAGGATCTCTCTGTTTTCAAACCTCAATAGAAAAATGGAGGTTAAAAGACCTTTTAAAATTGAGTGGCAGAGGTGGAATGTTTATTGTTATTTTTAATTCAGTTCAATTATTCCAAGTGGCTTTTCATTCTCCTAATTTCTTTTTTAAAGTACCTATCCTTGAAAGGTGTCATCTGAATTCAACAATTACTTCCCCTTTGTAGGGGTCAAAGCTAGTTACTGTCTATATCTCATAGAAAAATACAGCCCCTATGTTCTAAAGGTTATTAATATTTACTCCAAATTGTGATATATTGAAGTCACAGCTTTTATCTCGCCTCTGAGGTCCTGATAACAAAAAAGACAGGAAGATCAATAGCCACATGATGGGTAACTAATTGCTTTTGCTTCAACCTGCAACCTTCCATCCCTCTCAGAGCTCATTGCAAAGTCCATTTGACAATCTCGGATATTGTTTGCAACCTTGGCTCTCAACAGTCTGAATTCCAAACTGAGTCGGAAAAATACGTGAAAACCTTTTCAGTCGACAATGGTTTACACATATGAACTCCTCAGTACTATCCATACAGAAACTTTATTAGAGGCAATTAGTAAGATGATTATCAAGAAATGGAACTTCTCTTTGCTGAGAGTGATTATCTACTAAATGGTATTTAATTATTTTTTGTTATATTTGTAATGGTTTCAGTCACTATTGCAAAGTTGAACTTCTCATTCAAAAATCATTTATTTAGTGCTTATTTTGTACCACTGTTTTTAGATAACACATTTTGATCAATAACTAGAGGACACACTCTCATCTAAAGGCTTAACAAAATTAACTCCTTGGATCTTTACAGCTCCATAAGGTAGGTTCTCCTTTTTCTAAACTGAGACACAGAAGTGTCGCTAGCTTTGTTAAAGTAAAAAAAAAAAAAAAAAAAATCTGGATTTCCTGCTTGTCAAATTTGTGACTTTGGGCAAATTCATTAATCTCTTTGTGCCTCAGTTTCCTCATCTATAGATTGGGAATAACAGTAATGTCTTCCTCGTTGGGTTATAAAGTAAGTTAATATTTTAAAGCACCTGGAAACATTCCTGACATATGTTAAGGATTTTTAACTAGCAAGATAAAGCTGACTTGTCCAAAGTCACAAATCTAGTAATGGCAGGGCCTTTATTTACAAGATGCTATGAAGAATACAGAGATGAATCAACAAATTGGAAGATCTGGTATGCATATATCCTCACGGATAAGAACATGCTAATGGCATTCGGTCTGGTTTTTCCTTTTAGCATCGTATTTTTCTTTTACTGAGTAGGAAATAAATCTCTACCCGCGCAATGTGAGAGAGAAATTGTGTTTTTGCCCATCAGTTTATATCTACTGGTAGGAAACACTTGTCTTTGAGCTAAGAGGCCCCCCTTATCCAAGGTTTCGCTTTCTGCAGATTCAGTTACCCTCAGTCACCTGTGGTCTGGAAGCAGGTAATCCTTCTGATGTATGTCAGAAGGCCAGTAGTAGCCTAACACCACATTGCAACGCCAACATCATTCACCTCACTTCATCTTCTCACATCGGCATTTTATCATCTCACATCATCACAAGAAGGGTGAGGACAGCACAGTAAGAGATTCTGAGAGAGAGGGAGAGACAGCATTCCCATAACTTTTATTACAGTGTGTTAAAATTGTTCAATTTTATTACTAGTTACTATTGTTAATCTCTAACTGTGACTAATTTATAAATAAAAGTTTATCATAGGTATGAATGTATAGGAAAAAAAAAGCATAGTATTTATAGGGTTCGGTACTATCTGTGGTTTCAAGCATCCACTGGGGGTCTTGGAAGGTACCGTGGATAAGGAGGGTACTGTATATGAGTTCAATTCTTGTTTATGTTGTTTTCAACGTTTGCATTGATCCACAACTACAATTACACCTTCCTGTTGAGAATTTGCTGGGTGGAACAATTGTAGGGAGTTTTTCCAATAAATCAAATATTTAACATTTTTCTCTTAAACCACTGATTATATTTTTTGTTATTAACTTTTAAAATTATAATAATTTCTTACCAAACATTAAGCATTAACAGTATGGTTATTCATAATTAAGAGTTTTTGAAGGTCATTTCCATTTCTGTGGTTATAGGTATATTTCTTCCTGACCCACATCCTCCAAAACTGTGCATTTTGATGAGTGATTAATTTTAAAGATGACTGAGATAACTTTTGCAAGACTATACATTCATTCTTTTCCGCTCATCTTGCTCAGTGGCTGCCCTCAATTTTGATCAGAGATAACCTTCTGGCTTTTTCTTCTTAACTAGCAGTGTTTAAATATTTCATTGTCTTCATTTAAACACTTGATTTATTCACTTTCAATGCGAGCCCAAAGTTATTTCTTAGCTAGATGAGAAATTTTAAAAAGAGATAAAAGAAAAGGTTGCAAAATATTCAGATCTCTTTCCTCTTCCTCTTGATATATCCCTTGTATTGGATGATAATATCCCTAAGAGAGAAACTCAGCCAATTTGATGAATGAAGAAAGAAGTGTTAAGTTTGCATCTGTTTTAGGAATGAGTCTTCTTTGGTTCATTAGCCTTCTGTGCCTCGGCTGCAGTGTTATGCTACTTGAAAATGTTTCTTTACCAAAGTACTAGCACAGAAAACCAACTAAAAGCCTCTTAAAGATTTCTTATTATGTCCAAAAAAATCCCATCCTCAAATGTGGACAAATTGATGACGGTGGTGTTGGAAGTGTAGCCTAAGAGATTTAGTTAAGTCAGGAGACACTCTACATAGAATGACATGGCCCGTATATTGAGAACCAAGTATTTGATGTAGGCATTGCCTTAGAATCATTCCCTTGGTGTTGCAAGTCCTTTAAAAGCTTTCCCAAATAAAGCCAGTTTGCTTTCTTGGAGTCTTGTACTTTTAATGGGTTTCATGCTGTTACAAATACTCAGACAGGACTTCCCTTTCAATTCCCTGAAACGTTAGATTGAGACAATTAAATTCCCTTTGTGAACCTTTTGGAAGTAATCTTGAACTAAGGCAGTGGGGAAATAATTGCTATAGATCAGTGGGTCTCTAAGTGTGGTCTCCTAACCAGAAGCATTAGTATCACCTGCTAATTGTTAGAAATACGAATTTTGCAGCCTGACCTCAGCCCTACTAAATCTGAACTGCATGGAGGTGGGGCCCAGCAATCTGATGCACTCGGGTCATACAGAGGCACTTAACAAAGAAATGCATGCTCTTCGATGAAGTCTGTGAAAATTCCAATCCTGTGGTTCTGGGTTTTGACTCTTTAGCATGTTTCCAGAGTGAACCATTATTTTAATAAGTACTAATCTCTCCAAGACAATTATCCTCTCTGTATAAAACCTGCCTGGCACTGTCATACATTATTTTCTAATGTGATATGACCACTACCTATGTACCTACCAAATTACACCAGTGATTGTCTCTCTCACTTCCATCAAACTGTAACCCCTGTTTCATATCTCCTTGCAACATTCATAAATACTCTCGATGCTTCATTCATTCTATTTTTAAAGATAGGTTTATTTATTTATTTATTTATTTACAGATTTATTTATTTACAGATTTATTTATTTATTCATTGAGAGAGAGAAAGAGAGTGAGTGAGCAGGGGGAGGGGCAGAGGCAGAGGGAGAGAGAAAATCCCAAGGAGACTCCATACTGAGCTCAGAGCCTGACTTGGGGCTCGACCTCAAGAGCCTGAGGTCACGACCTGAGCCAAAATCAAGTCAGACACTTAACCAACTAGCCATCCAGGTGCCCCAATGTTTCGTTCTTTCTAATGTTGTAAATTCTGTTTCTCCCATTAGGTAGAGAGCTTATGGATTTCTTGGCATATTCAGTCAAGAAACATGTATTCTTCTTTTGTGTCCAAGTTGAGTGGATATATACTTTGTTTCCAGCCCTGCTCTGCAGGGCAAGTGCATTAAGCCCTCTGGACTTCAGTTTTATTACCTTTAAAGTGAGGATGCTAATTTCTGTTGTTTAGCACTTGCATATTGCTTATTATATGTCAGACATGAATATGCCTTTATATGAACTAATCGACAAATTCTCACCACTGCCCTATAAGAAAGGCATCATATTTATCCCCATTTTTCAGATGAGAGAACTGAGGCAGAGAAATGATAGCTCACCCAAAGTCCTGGTACTATATGTAATGAAGCTGATAACCCAGCAGTCTGGGGCCCAGTATGAGTCACTGAACCCCAATGGCCATCGTTCTGTAATCTGATGCTATAGGTATTGCATATATTTGGACAGGGCCTGACATGGACACCTTTGGTATGTGGTTGCTACTCTTAACTACTTTAAGAAACAAGCAGTTCTGTGGAAGGAGAAAGACATGGAAATGAAATCAATCAAATGTTATGGGTGTGTATTGGTTTCCTGTTGCTATTATAACAAATTATCACACACTTACTGGCTTAAAACAACACAGATTTATTATCTTGCCATTCTGGAGGTCAGAAGTCTGAAATAGGTCTCAATGGGTTAAATACAGGGTTTTAACAGGGTTGCATTCCTCTTGGAAGCTCTAGGGGGAAACTGTTTCTCTGCCTTTTCCCATTTCTAGATGCTACCTGCTTTCCTTGTCTTCCCCCCCCCCCCACCGCCGCCGTCGTCAAAGCCAGCAATGACATCACTTCAACCTCTTCTTCCATTATCACACCTTCTCCAACTCCAAACCTCCCACCCCCAACCCCCTTCCACTTTCAAGGACCCTCACGATTACCTTGGATTATCCAGGATAATTTCCCCATTTTAAGATTTGCAACTTAATCATATCTGCAAGGATCCTTCAGCAATGCAAGATAACACCTTCACAGGTTCTGGGGATAAGGATGTAAACATCTTTGGGGAGCCTTTATTATGCCTACCACAATGCATTTTACGGAAGTGTGTTCACATACACACACACATGCAATACAAGTTACAGAGGACAAGGTGAAGAAAGTCAGGAAAGCTTTTTGAAGCAGTCATGCTTGAATGTAATGCTTAATTATGAATAGCTTTTTCATTAGTCAGTCGAGGAGGAAGGGAAGGCATTTCCGAGACCCTCCAATCCCGAAACAGTCATGGAACAGTCAGGTTGCAGATGTAGTTCTAGTGATTGAAGGATTGCATTCCAGGGGTAGTTGAAGCCAAAATGGTAAGTAGAGATCAGATAATTGATGTCATTGAATGACAAGCGAAGTAAGGCATTTGGCTTTTATTGGCTGACAGTGGGCTTCTTTTTCCTGTGAGACCCAGTAAGGTACACATGATAAATACTCAGTAAATACCATTGATTCACGAACTATGCAATTGAATAAATGCAGAGGTTATTACAAAGTTTGGTCAGGAAAAATAAACCTACTGAGAACTCCTCTCTTCTGAAAGCAGTATCGGATTTGAGCATTTCATCGATCTCTCTTATGTTTCACTGGGAAGTAGAAGAGCCTTATTTGCCCATGAGCCGCCATAGGCAGTCTTTATTACACACTGTGGTTAGGAAACCACTTTGATTTAGCAGAGTGCTTGCTCTCCCAGGCCAAAATGGGCTGTCTGTTGGTGGGGTACAATAGTCAGCTTGGGATTCAATGTAGACAATGCACATATCACCCCACCCCTTCATTCACATTCCCAGAATAATGTAAGGTAACCTTCGATCCAAAAGTAAGCAGGACTCTGTGAGTCTAAGAAGAAGGTGTTCGCCAACCCAGTGGGGTGTTTTCAGGGCTCACTCAGTATTAAAATCACACTCTATCACCTCTCTTTGTTGATATGCTTGTCTGAGTGCAAGCTGTGCCCTATAGCCACAGAAGTAATAAGCAAAATCATTGATTTTATAGCTTCTTCCTACAACAGGCTCCAAGTTCTGCACATGTCTCATCATTGCAGCTTGAAGCCTCAGGAGAGAGATGGACAGAGGTTATCAATCATGTCCCAAAGAAAGGAAAGAGGACATATGAGGCAGAGCTGTGACTTCTCCAGGAATTCCTTCCTATCTCTCAGTTCATTGCGTTTGCCTTCTCCACTTAAGAATGTCCCAACACATCCGCATTCTTGTATTTTGTCTCTTGTCCATAATTCTTCCCCTTGGTAGAATCCAGGGGTATAGTGGAATTTCTAAAGTTGAACCATCCCCGTTTCAGGTTTCTGCCTTAGTCTCTATAAATAAAGCAGAGAAAGGGGCTCTCCTTTTCAAAGAAAATAACCATTCTCTATTCATTTCTTTATTCACTGGCAACATATTAGCTGAGTTCCTACTATATAGTTGGCACTTTGCAAGGTACCATTAATATTGCAAGGTCCAAGATAGAAGTGCTATGCCTGCTTTCACGGAATATGCCCAGTTAATTGGAAAGGCAGACCTTGGCAAAGTAAATAATGAATAAAATAATGGCCGCTTATTGAGTGCTAACTCAGAATGCTTTACTCTCTGTAGACCCCCCTAGCTCGTTGAAGTAAAGATGATACTGTCCTATTTCAACCAAATTGTCAAAAGTCATGGAGTTCCTAAGTACTGGAGCCTGGGTCCTACTTCTGTGGCTTACCCTCTTACGATCAGTGCTCAGAAGAAAAGCACTGGGTGCCCAGGGAGCCTGCCATCAATTAAGATTGAACACTTTCCCAGAAAGCCACAAACCCACAGCCAAAATCATGGCCACTGATTCCGCAGCCAGGCTGCATGTTGCATCTTATCACCATGGTAATGAGATGCATTTCTCACTAACCTTTCCCTAGACCTCCCGAGATCTCCCATCCCCAGGGGAGCTCCTTGAAGATCATTTATGAAAATCAGCAGTAAGCACCAGTGGCCTTTCGAAACCTCTCAGTGAGTGCTTAATGCAGTAATTGTTTACTCTGATTTGTAATGAGAGAGAATAACGTGGTGATGTTAGGGACTGATTAATTTTCCTGCATGTATTCCAGAGCAGAAGGCACCTTGAAGAGCAAGACTCATTCTCTCCCCCTGCAGATTACCCCGTCTTGATTCATGCAGCCATACCCCACCCCACCAGCACACCTTAGAGCACAGCTTGCCTTGGATTTGCATAAATGTGAAATTGCAAAGCTACATTATTGCCACACGTAGGATCCGTTATCATTTTCTTACCTCTGGAATTGGTGAAAATGTTGCCACAGAGCCACTAATAGAAAGGAGGCGGTCCATGGGTTGCTAGTTCATTCAGAGGTTGTACAGTTTTATTTCTCCCCTTTACAACAGACACACAGCAGCTAGAATGCACGGGGCTCAGAGTGGCCATTTTGAAATTGCTAAGAAAGAATATAAACACTGAACGGATGTAGCTCATTGAATAAATAAGACAATGGTGCGTCTGAAATAAAGCAAGCGTGTTTGGGTAAAGAGGACTCTCCCCAGTGTGCGTGTGTGTCTTCGTACTTGGAAAGGCTTGTTTACACCAATTGGGTCTTTGTTACAGAGCAGCCTGTGTGTTGCTGGGGAACTGAGGCCTTGTAAATTGGCCCTTACCAGCTGCTTTGTCTTGTCTTCTAAATTGCTTGAAAACCTATTAAGATATATGACCCACATAAAAGTAGGACCAGAGGGTTTCTGTATCATGGCCCCTGGGAATCAGATTTTACTTTATCGGCCATTAATGCAGAAGGGATTTCATCAGTCGGCTTACCCTTCTCCCACCCCCGGGGGTTATAAAAATCCCAAAGATTAGCCTCTCTGGGATATTAGCGAAGATGTGAATACCCAGACAGCTGTTTGACAGACAGATTCACAGGGATTTAAGGGATAGATGAAGCGTGTGGGTCATGGGGTAGAGATACACTAAGTTTGTGGAGAGTTGGTTGGCAAGAGAGGGCCTCAAAATATTAGTCAATTAGCCTCATAATTAGAAACATACAAACAGATCTTTGTTATTGACTCTCTAATGAGGTGGCTGGCCCTTTGCTTTCCTTACAAAGGAAGAAGATGCTCCCATGTCCTCTGGGCATCCTCTCCAAGGCATCTTTGCTTCCCATCTTGGCTTCTGTGGCCTGGATCACGCTGCTATCACAGCTTTTTAAAATTTTATTTATTTATGTATTTATTTATTTATTTATTTATTTATCAGAGAGAGAGCGTGCAAGCAGGGGGAGCAGCAAGCAGAGGGAGAAGCAGGCTCCCCTCTGAGCAAGGAGCCCGATCCTGATGTGGGGGTCAATCCCGGGACCTGGGATCATGACCTGAGCCGAAGGCAGACACTTAACCGACCGAGCCACCCAGGTGCCCCTGCTGTCATAGCTTCTTAACCAAGTTTACAAGTTGTGTGTTCAGAATGAACCACAATACCATCATGCTTCACATGAGGAAAGGAAGCTGAGTCTTGCCGTATCTATTCAGGCAGGAGAAAGGAGAGGTTTGAACTGTGAGCTTCAACCGTGTATTTAAGTAACCAAGCCAAATGGCACCAAGTGCAGGCCTGTTGGCTGGATTGGACCTAAAACATGTTTTGTTTGGCTTGCACTATCTTTTAAAACTATTCAGTTTCCAGTGTATGTAAATTGGGAGATTCCACCAAAAAGAACTGGTTTACTAAGTGCTCTTGAGTATAGTCCTCACTGTTCCCTGTGATTATACACCCTCTTTCTTCGTTCCTGTAGGTAACTTCCTGGCACCAGCGAACATTTCAGTTTTTTATACCAGAGTGTGCCAACTGTATCATTCTAGCTTTTTCTCGCTGGTCATGTCTGAAAACTGGCGACGGGTCTGTCAAGCCTCTGTTTCACTCTTACCTACCTCACTGGGACTCTCCTCACCCCAATCCCCCGGCTTCCTTGTGACTCAGTATCCCAGTTTCTACTGCCATCCTGGTCTCTTTTCCTTTCCCAAGGACACCACGGAGATTTAATAGAAAGGGTTTGTAAGATGCTCTAAACTTGCGGGACAAATGCACCGTTCAGGCCAAACACATTGTGTTATTTCTGTTTGTATGGGCTGTTTTCATCTCGCCTCTGAGAGCTGGTCTGGGGCTTCTTCCTGCTTTGGCTGTGTTGCACGCTGTGGGATCAGAGGAGATTCAAAGCACCATTACTCCCTCCACCCCTTTTTCCCCCATCACACAAGATTGGCAGTCCTGTCTCAGCAGCCTTGCATTTATTAGTCAGGAGATGACTGCCCTCCGTTTATCTGTGACTGGGCTTTGCTTAAAGAGGGTGGCTTCCTGCCAAAATGAGATGCATGCCTAATGAACTTGAATGCTCAGAAGCCCCAGTCTCACAGAATCCCTCCACGTTAGCCTGCAGCCACTGGAAAAATGGAGAAGATTCCAGAAGGTTAATATTGATTGAGTTACCCTCTTGAATTAATTTTCCATGCACATAACTCTAGTCGCAGAATTGCACATTCTTTTTTTTTATTTTCTAAAAACTGCACTAGGAATTGAAATAGGTGCTTGCTAGTCTCCCCTTTTCTAGTAGAATTACAGTTTTTGTTTTTTGGTTCTCCTTCTTTTTCCTTGGGAAAAAAAAAGACTAGTAGGAGTGTGTGTAGAAATGTGGCAGCAGTGGGGAAGAGTGTTATATTCACATATAATCTTGAAGCAATCCTTCTTTTGTAAAGGAGGGAAATGAAGCTATTTGAGTTTCTAATCTGAAAGTGAATGCTGGGTTCAGAGTCCACAGTGGTGTCTGTATCAAAGTAGGAAATTGGAAAAACAGAGAAATAATGACTGCATAGATTTCTGAGCTCACCTTGGCTTCCCAATCCCATGGAAGATTAGGTGGTGGGAGCAGAGTGAGTCCTAAGATTGAGTGATTTCAGGCTGTGTAATACCATGTTATGGGCTTTGTGGAAACACAACTGATGGTTTGCAAAATACAGTGGCTGCTAAGCCCAAGTGTCTGGAAGATGACAGATCGCAGCCCGTCCAGTGGTGACCCTGAAACAACAAAGCCAGAGCAGCCACCAGCCCCATTGTTAACTCTTTGATTTACATGTGGGAGGCTTGGGCTCCTCTCATTGGCAATAAAGTCGTGATAATGTGGTCCCTGACCTCACTGGCACACCCAATAAGCCCCTTTCCCCCCAGTGCATTAGCCACACACCAAGAAGAAAATTAGTGCACTGAAGCAGGGATTTGCCAAATGTGTTCCCTGGGGAGTAGAAAGAGTTAATGCAATTTTCCAATCTGCCTAATTTACGCCAAGAGGGTATTATGTCCTTTGAGTGAATCCCAGTCAATGTGTGCCTGCAGAGAAAGGCGGGGGGGGGGGGGGGGGCAAAATTAAGAAAAATACATAAATGACACCCACCCCTTTCCCAGTATCAAATTACAATACATTTGCATATAAGTTTTCTTGGCCTACAAGTGCTTTGGCATTCCGACAGTCATTCAAAATAGATTCAGTTGTCTTTTTGTTTGTTTGTTTGTTTGTTTGTTTTTCTTTTCTATTTGCAACTGCCTGTGGGGTGTAAAAGGAAGAACACTGAGAATCAGCAGCACACCCTGGTTTCAGTCTTAGCCATGCTGCTGTCTTGCTGTCTCTGGACCAGTCTTCAACTGTAATGTAAACAGTTTGAGTCAGATGTTTTCTAAGGGTCATTATGCTTTATGATTTAGTGGTTTAGATGTTTGCAAATATTAATGCTTAGAGCACCTCTTTATCACAGCATTTTTAAAATTCATGTAGCATCTTTTCTCCTCATTACTCAAGGCACTACCTCAAACAAATTTATGCGTTCCTCCCTCATAGAATACTTGAGAACAAATGAAGCTGGTGGGGCTGCCAGGTCACTCTTTCCAGCAGCACACACCGCATAATTGCTGCCCCCTTAAATGCAAACCCATTGGAACCCCGAGAGAGGTTTGCGGACCATGGACCTGGCCATTCGTGACTTTCTAATTCTTTTCACCTCCCACCCTATTCTGATTAGCGACCCCAGTGCCTGTCAGAAATCCTTGGATCTTAAATATTTTCAGGCAGGCAGGTAGGATCTTTAAAGCCTGGCTATAAAAAAAGGAGAGGGGGGCGGGATGGGGTGGAGTGGTGGTTATAATTGTAGCACACAACACTGTCTCTCCAAAGTGGAAAATTCCACAAGCATTTCCAGTTTTGTGAGTGAGAGCAGGATAAACAAGGGACCAACAAAGGGAGAAATTTATTTTGTTTTGCAAAAAATGAGTAACACTTTCTGAAAATTTTGTTCTGCGTCCAAGATCCAGTTCCTCTAGTTGATCCTTAAACTGCAAGCCACGTGTGGGCATTTAAATTTAAGTGAATTAAATTTATGTAAATTTAAAATCTAGGCTCTCAGTCTCAGTCATACTACACATTTCAAGTACTCGATAGTCACATGTGGCCAGTGGCTACCGTATCGGACAGTGCAAAGATAGATGCAAGTCCCACATCACATTTCCGAAAGAAAGCGCATGAGGTTTAAACCTTCAGGAGCTGTTCGTTATGTTTTTTGTTTTTATTTTTCCCATTCAGTCGTTCCTTCAAAATATATTAGTTTAAAGACAGTGTGCTAGATGCCAAAAAAAATTATCCACCTTCCGAATGTTTATTGTAGATTAAGTTTTTATGCACAGTCCTTCCAAACCGTTACCTGGATTTATCCCTTTGAAGTAGGTACATTATATCTATTTTACAGAAGAGAAATCTGAGGCGTAGGATCACGCAGTTGGTCAGTGCAGAGCTGGGACTCATAAACACTCTTTCAGATTCCAAAGCCTGTGTTCATCTGAGATAAGAATGGTTTCTGGAATATCTTCGCCAAAAAATTGAATTTCCAGACTAAATCAGCAGCACCAGCAGCATTCGTGAGAAGTGATTGAGCTTTCATTTTTTATAATTTTGGAAAAGATTTTCTCTTATACCAAGAACCTAGGATTTTAACATATGGATCACCTCAAAGTCACATTAAGACAGAGTGGGGAAAAAGGGGGAAAAATAAAAATAAAATAAAAGGCCAGCGTAAATAAGTAACTCCGACATTTGTATTTTAGTTGTATATTTAGAATCGTTTTGTTTGGAGCTGCTGCAGACTCCAGTTCAGTCCCCCTGAGCCAGCAGCATCTTTCCAGGCCTCCCAGGTAGAAATAAGTGTTAGGTACTTGTGATGCAGCGTGCTCCTTCCCTGTGAAGCAATTCAGCTGAGAAGCAAGGAACTGCACTTCAGACTTTATACATTTTATCCCTTGGCAACCCGCAGCAGTGATATTACAAACACTGAGACTGTTAGACTAATGGCAGTAAATATTGTAAAAGCTGTGAAAGATGCTGTAAAATATTCACTCACTCGTGGAAGAACAGTTTCCTGAGCACCCACTCTGTGCTAGGCACTACAGACAAGCTCTGGGAAAAAAAAAAAAAAAAAAAAGATGTCCTTATAATATAATCCCTTCACTTGAGGAGCTCACAATTAAGTATGACGTGGACTATTATATCAGTAACTCTAAAATAATATAACACGATCAGTAGTGTTGGTAAATGTTTAACCAGATCTTCAAGAAAAATAACCTCATTTGTATTCTTTGCAATTGCCATGGTGTAGACGAATACTCCTGCCATGACCTGTGCTAAGTTACCAACATGATGTCACAGAATCTGGAGTTGGGAACAGATGGGTTATTGCAAGCAGGACGAGTCAGGCCCAACTGACCCTATATTGCATTGCATTATATCGTTATGTTAATACATTATAGCATACTATAGATCATGCTATGTTAGTATATATGCATGTGTATATAAATATATGTATGTAACATAAAAAAGGTAATAAATGCAAAATATTATAAAATCATCTAAGATAATGCCATGTTGGGGCGCCTGGGTGGCACAGCGGTTAAGCGCCTGCCTTCGGCTCAGGGCGTGATCCCGGCGTTACGGGATCGAGCCCCACATCAGGCTCCTCCGCTATGAGCCTGCTTCTTCCTCTCCCACTCCCCCTGCTTGTGTTCCCTCTCTCGCTGGCTATCTCTGTTAAATAAATAAATAAAATCTTAAAAAAAAAAAAAGATAATGCCATGTTAAGGTGATATAAGCTATGAGCTTAAAGTTTAGGTTTTAAGATAGGACCAATGTGACCTTAAATTTCAGCTTAACTACTTATTAGCTGTGTGCTTATGGTAAATTATTTTACCCCTCTATGCCTCAGTGTTTTCGTCTATTTAATGGGAGAAATGCTAGTACCGATCACATAAGGCCGTTGTGAGGAAAATGCTTAGCCAGTAGAAATGCTTAGCCAGTCCCTGACCTGCAGTGGTCCTCAGTAAGTTTTTACTTAATGCATGAGGGAGTGAATGACAATCAACAGCATCACTGTGTAGGAAGTAAATGGCCCTCAGGATCTAGAGAAAGGAGAAATTAAGGTCGTTGTAGATCAGCCAAGGCTGCACAAGAAAATGAAGTGTTCGAAATGGGCCTTGAAGGCTAAGTAGAATCTTGCCAGGCACATAAAGAAAAGCAGCTCAGCCCAGATCGATGTAGCAAGAGCAGTTCTGTTTGTGGTGGTGGTGGTGGTTCTGTCAGATGGATGTTGTTCCTTGAGCTGATAGGCCTTCTTTCCCCCCACACAACTAGGAGCTGCCACACATCTGCTTCTGCTGTTACTCCAGGAGCGCCAGCCACCTGACGACCCGCCGAGCCACTCAGGATGACGGCCACAGATTGCCAGTCCTTCCTGAGGACTCTGTGAGTACTCCATGAATAGCTCGCACTGTTTTGCCGATAGCCTTCGTTTACTGAAGCCCCAGAAACTGGCAAGGGAGACGTATTAATGATGGGGTCTAGTTTCCGTTGTATTTTACTGAAATTCCATTTCAACGGCAGAAATGCCAAATGCCTGCCAGTGAAACATAATGTCTTGAAGTCCCACATATTAAAGGACATCATATTTCATCTCTCCATGCCTGGGGTTTATCCAAACAAAGGAAATGGGTTGTTACCAAGGAAAGCATAACTCAAAATTCTAATTATGACTGTTAAATCACATGTGAAATTACTTTTAATAATTAAAAATAGCTCTCGCCACTCTGCAGTCCTAGCTCGATATTACTTCTGGTGCCATTTTAAGGGAAGCTAATAATCCCTAGGAAATCCCGATGACCTTAATTGTCTTCATATCCACCCTTCAGTGACCTTTATCGCTTAGATGGTTAAAATCTAAAATAAATGGTACTAATATATCTGATGTGCCATTGCATCGTGTTCATCTATTTTATGCATTTGTTATGTTTCCATGACACTCTTTCTCTGATGAGGTGAACATGCTTTATAGAGAATATTTATTATGTCTGTTTCTTAAATTCACATTTTAAAGCGGAGAGAGGAAAATGTCAATGAGGAAACTGTCTTCTGGGGAAGAAGTTAAAACCCTACAAGGAAAAAAAACTGAAAAGGAATGGGGGTAGAGAAGAGAGTCAGTCATAAACTCCACTGGCAAGATGCAGATGTTGCGTAAAAAAGCATAAGAGAGCAGCACAAGCTATTTCTGGAAGCAGCAAATGAATGTAAATATTTGCATCTCGTGGAATAATTCCTTTTACAAAAGATTCTAAGAGAGCCTGTAGGTAGCATGGAGGCCAGGATACCTCTTGGCTATTTATCATAGGAGTCAGCTTTTCTACCTGTATCTCATATCTAGGAATATTCTTAGAGTCGAATCCATAACTGGTTTTCTAGAGATTTAAACATAAAGCACAGGCATCACAGACTTCTTGTGTCTCATACTTCAGTAACTGGTGTCACTTTCATACCACTGTGGTCTGCATTTCTGCCATTTTCCATAACCCTGCAAAAGCTGCTCTTCTCTCACATTTATTCATTTAATCGGTCATTCATTTATTCATTCCACAATCATTTCCTGAGCATATGTTATGTCCTGGGACTGTATTTGGTTTTTTTTTTTGTTTTTGTTTGTTTGTTTGTTTTTGTTTTTGTTTTTGTTTTTTGGTTTAAGCCGCTAAGTTTGAGGGTCACTTGGTATGCAGCAGCAGCAGACAGCTAATATCCACGCACTGCTAAGTGTGAGGCCTGTCCTTAAGAAAGAGCCTCTCACATAGCAGGCAGTCACCATTTGTTGGCTGTATTAGCAGATGGAAGGGTAGTTGAAGAAAATTCTTCAGTTGCATTTAAGTCCATTTACAACTAAGAGTAACTATTGTTTCACTGCAAGAGTAAAAGCGGAGCCAATTATTGAAAAGTTTACTTTACAAAATGTGGTGATGATGAAATTGATATCATATACTTGATTACTCGATTCAGGCTACGCCTTCTTTTCTATGCAAGTCCCAAGTTTCTTTGGCTTAGCAAAGTAAATGAGCAGGAGGGCATTTATCTCATTCTCTCTTAAAGATCTTTAACTCCTATTTGCAGGTGTTTTTGCCTTCTAGTCTTTCTCTCTGTTATTTCCCTAGCCTTTGTCACCATAACAGATGTACATTTTGTATTCTTTCAAACCCAGCCATTTTGGTGAAGAAGGAAAGAGATTTAAATCAAATTGTGGTTCATTTGTGGGACTCTCCACAGACATTTATAACTGACGACTGAATGCATCAGTTGCTTTAAATAGCCTGACTCTGTAGTCATTCATAACAAAAACAAAGGGGCTGACTGATGAACAGTTCTCTGGAGTGGAAGAAGGTTGGAATACTCTAGATTTCCAATTTAAAGTTTCACAGAAATCTCTGAAACATGTTTGCATTATAGATCCCAGTTCAAATTTTAGAGCAGAGGGCAACATCTTTTGGCCCAAGTGGTCAAATAAGACTTCTTTTCAATATGTTTTTCCCCTTTGAACATCCTTGTTAACATTTCAAACACTTGCTCCTGTCTCTACCAAGGTCTCATTTTTATGAGCAGTGATAAGTAGCCTCCATTTTATTTGTATGAATTTTATGAAAGGCAGAGAAAGACACAGCAAACCTTGTTTGAAATTTGTTTCATGTTGGAAGAATATACTTCATCCTTGTAACTATGTGGGCCTTTAGCTGCCAATTTAAAATAGGGAGACACTTTGAAAAGCGTAAGTTATTTTGTTTTAATGATATTTTATACTCATGATTCTCATTTTTGTGCATCATTAAGAGCTGCACCGTTCTGATATCTTGCAGTGTTAAATACTCTGAGCAGGAAATGTTTAAGCCTCAGTAGTTTTTGACCATGAATTCACATTTTGAAAGAAAATACATTCAGGGTTAGGAAAACAGCAGGTGCAAAGGAAGTGTTGTCTCTTTTTACTCTTGGGGGAAAAATAAAATTGGCAGCCATAGACTTGTTCGTCTTCTGCACTTCTATTCTTAATGATAATTATATGACCAAACGATACACATTAGCAATGGCAGTTGGGATATCAAATTATATGGCATTATTGGCACCATCCCACAGATAGAAAGCAGAACTGGGAAAAGAGACATTAGAGTTATTTATCATTAATGATGTGAGAGGAGCATTTTGCAATGCCTAGTGGTATTCAAGTCTAATCTAGCACAGGGTTTCTCAATAGCAGCACTACTGACATTCTGGGCCAGATGAGTCTTTGTTGTGGGGACCTGTCCTGTGCATTGTAGGACGTATGTGTAGCAGTATCCCTGGCCTCTACCCACTAGACACTAGTGGCAACACCCCAGTCCTGACAATCAAAACTGTCTCCAGTTCTTGCCAAGTGTCCTCTGACGAGCAAATTAGCCCTTGTCCCCTGCCCTGAAAACCACTGCTTCAGACTATCATATGAGTAAAAACACACGATATGGAGACGCTTAAGACCTATACTATCTCTACCAGAAATTTCCCCATGAAAGGGCAACCGGTAGCTTGACCAGATAGAAGCAGAGGCTCACAAGCTAAAAGTGGCTTTGGGTGATTTGCAAACCATCTTTATTTCTTGAATTGGCCCTGAGACCCCGGGAGGGTGTACATTAGCTCAAAGCCACACAGCGGGTTTGGAAGAGGCCTGAGACTTAATGTTTTCCTAGTGTATGCTGTCTTTTCTATCTGAAGTTAATTCAACCTATGTAAAGCTTGGATTTAAATCTGATTTGGGGTTTACATCTCACTGAACTGCGTTTGCCTTATCTTACTAACCCAATGGTACTGGAAAGAAAAAATACCACTCCTACCTTGAAGAATCATCTACCCCTTCATTGAAGTGAATGATGAGAGATCTTGATGTTGAATTTTGTATTTTCTGTGTTCAATTATTCCTGTAACTATGCTAATGATACAAGTTTAAAGAATAAAACTTTGAAGTGCAGCATGTTTAGTATGAGTATATAGAATCCAGCTTTATTGCCTGGGTTCACATTTTGGCTCAGTCACTTACTATCTGTGTGCCCATGGACTGATTTGATAACTTCTCTAAGCGTGAGTTTTCATGTTTGGGCAGGGGTGGTGGAGGGGATAATGGAACCTACCTCATAAGGTTGACATGGAGATGGAACACAATGACATGTGTAAGGTAGTTGAGCACAATTCCTATGATAGAAAAAGCACTGCCTAGATATAAGTACTGTTATTGTTGCTATTGCTGTTGTTGTTATTATTATTACTGTTGTTAAATCAAATGACTTCCAAATGGGCTAACTGTGTGTGGAGAGTTATCAGTCCTGTTCTTTATAAAACACACATCAAAAAGACTAATCGAGAAATAAAAATGTATGAGTTAATAGGAAGAGTGCTTGGTCCTTACTAGGACTGAGAAAAACTATGTGGAAAGGCCCAAGAAATCCCATTCTGAGAAAAGAGTTTTTAGATACAAGATATCTACAGAACTATCAATTTAAAATGGAATTTCAAATACAGCATCCTTTCCTGATTAAAACACTTCAGAGTGTAGGTATAGAGGGTACATTCCTCAATCTCATAAAAACCATCTATGAAAAGCCTACAGCAAATATCATTCTCAATGGGGAAAAGCTGGAAGCCTTTCCCTTAAGATCAGGAACACGACAAGGATGCCCACTCTCGCCACTATTATTCAACATACTACTAGAAGTCCTTGCAACAGCAATCAGACAACAAAAAAGGATAAAAGGTATCCAAATCGACAAAGAAGAAGTCAAACTGTCTCTCTTCGCAGATGACATGATACTCTATATGGAAAACCCAAAAGAATCCACGCCCAAACTATTAGAAGTTATAGAGCAATTCAATAAGGTGGCGGGATACAAAATCAATGCTCAGAAATCAGCTGCATTTCTATACACGAACAATGAGACTGAAGAAAGAGAAATTAGGGAATCCATCCCATTTACAATAGCACCAAAAACCATACGTTACCTTGGAATTAACTTAACCAGAGACGTAAAGGACCTATATTCTAGAAACTATAAATCACTCTTGAAAGACATTGAGGAAGACACAAAAAAGATGGAAAAATATTCCATGCTCATGGATCAGAAGAATTAACATAGTTAAAATGTCCATGCTACCAAGAGCAATCTACACTTTCAATGCTATCCCGATCAAAATACCAATGACATTTTTCAAAGAACTGGAACAAACAGTCTTTAAATTTGTATGGAACCAGAAAAGGCCCCGACTTGCCAAGGAACTGTTGAAAAGGAAAAACAAAGCTGGGGGCATCACAATGCCAGATTTCGAGCTGTACTACAAAGCTGTGATCACAAAGACAGCATGGTACTGGCACAAAAACAGACACATAGACCAATGGAACAGAATAGAGAACCCAGAAATGGACCCTAGGCTCTTTGGGCAACTAATCTTTGACAAAGCAGGAGAAAACATCCAGGGAAAAAAAGACAGTCTCTTCAATAAATGGTGCTGGGAAAATTGGACAGCTACCTGCAAAAGAATGAAACTTGACCACTCTCTCACACCATACACAAAGATAAACTCCGAATGGATGAAAGACCTCGATGTGAGACAAGAATCCATCAAAATCCTAGAGGAGAACATAAGCCGCAACCTCTACGACATCAGCCAAAGCAACCTTTTTCATGACACATCTCCAAAGGCAAGAGAAACAAAAGATAACATGAACTGGTGGGACTTCATCAAGATAAAAAGCTTCTGCACAGCCAAGGAAACAGTCAAAAAAACTAAGAGGCAGCCCACAGAATGGGAGAATATATTTGCAAATGATGCTACAGATAAAGGACTGGTATCCAAGATCTACAAAGAACTTCTCAAACTCAATACGCAAGAAACAAATAAATCATAAAATGGGCAGAAGATATGAACAGACACTTTTCCAATGATGACATACAAATGGCTAAAAGACACATGAAAAAATGTTCAAAATCATTAGCCATCAGGGAAATTCAAATCAAAACCACACTAAGATACCACCTTACGCCAGTTAGAATGGCAAAAATTGACAAGGCAAGAAACAACAATTGCTGGAGAGGATGTGGAGAAAGGGGATCCCTCCTACATTGTTGGTGGGAATGCAAGTTGGTACAGCCACTCTGGAAAACAGTGTGGAGGTCCCTTAAAAGGTTAAAAATTGAGCTACCCTATGACCCAGCCATTGCACTACTGGGTATTTACCCCAAAGACACAGACATAGTGAAGAGAAGGGCCATATGCACCCCAATGTTCATAGCAGCATTGTCCACAATAGCTAAATCATGGAAGGAACCGAGATGCCCTTCAACAGATGACTGGATTAAGAAGTTGTGGTCCATATATACAATGGGATATTACTCAGCTATCAGAAAGAATGAGTTCTCAACATTTGCTGCACTGGAGGAGATAATGCTAAGTGAATTAAGTCAAGAAGAGAAAGACAATTATCATATGATTTCTCTCATCTATGGAACATAAGAACTAGGAAGATCGGTAGGGGAAGAAAGGGATAAAGAAAGGGGGGGTAATCAGAAGGGGGAATGAAGCATGAGAGACTATGGACTCTGAGATACAAACTGAGGGCTTCAGAGAGGAGGGGAATGGGAGAATGGGATAGGCTGGTGATGGGTAGTAAGAGGGGCACGTATTGCATGGTGCACTGGGTGTTATATGCAACTAATGAATCATCGAACTTTACATCAGAAACCAGGGAGGTACTGTATGGTGACTAACATAATAAAAATAAACATTAAAATAAATAAATAAATAAATAAATAAATAAATAAATAAATAAATAAATAAAATAAAATAAAATGGAATTTCAGGGAGTGCTTGGGTGGCTCAGTCGTTAAGCGTCTGCCTTAAGCTCAGGGCGTGATCCCAGCACTCTGGGATCGAGCCCCACATCAGGCTCCTCTGCTGGGAGCCTGCTTCTTCCTCTCCCACTCCCCCTGCTTTTCTCTCTCTCACTGGCTGTCTGTCAAATAAATAAATAAATAAAATCTTTTAAAAAAATAAAATAAAATGGAATTTCAGAAGTTTTAATTTGATGCTGAAATAGGACAAGTTAACATACGTATATAGTCTGTAAGTATGGACATGACTTTTTTTTTTTTTTTAATTTTATCTATTGAATGACTCCTAAATGCCCAGCATTCTTCTCTCCATGGCTTGCAGTCTTCCCCAAGGTGAGTTGGTAATGAGACTCAAATATATGCAGATCGCCTGATATCTTTGCCCTCACCCATTCAATAATCGTGGGACTCTGAACTATTAACAAAATATAATAAAGGATTCCAACATGAACTGTAGTTGGAAAGAGGTGGGAAAATGTCATGTCTTCTCTGTGAATACTTTGAAATGAAAAGTAAGCGGTATAGACTTTGGAATAATTTCAAAAGTTTCTTGTTATGTCAGACCATTTTTGATAATTAAAAAAGACAATATTGTTGTTTCCATTTCACTGGTTGGCACTGTATTTGTGGGGATATTTAGGCATGTAATTTGGTTTCCTTACTTATTAGGCTTTATTGGTATCCATTTGAGAGTTCTTGGCTTTTTGTGCAAAGTTTTGTTTTTTTTGTGCAAAATATAGACCCAGTGTTTTCATTTTGGTTCCTCAGCAGGTCTTAAGGGTGCCCTGACACTTTACTGTAAGCAGCTAAAATTCTCCACTCCACTTATATATACAACAATGAGCAATGCATTATTTAATATTACTTTTAATTTTTTTTAAAAAAGCAAAAGATTTATTTTCACTGTGGTATTGAAATGAGCAACAAGTGAAATCCTGCTATTCACTAAGCGAAATGCCCTGCTGCTCTGCATAATAAATAGCAAATCCTCATTGTTTGTCATCTGGTTGCTCATTGTCCTGATAACTTCTCATGTGGAAATAAATTAATCCATGCCCCCCTTTAAAGGAAACAGTAGAATGAAATAGAAAGAGCACCGGCTTGAAGTTAAAAGAGCCTGGTCTTACCCACTAAGTGGCTGTGTGAACTTGGATAAGACCGTGTTTGGGTCTATAAAATGGAGTTAAATCTATCTGTCCTGCCTCCATCTGAGAGTCATATTGAGAATCAGATGCGATAACATAGGTGAACTGCTCTGTAAAATGAACAGCATGGTGCAAAGGTGGGCGAGGGACGTGGAGACTGTGCCTATCACCAGGGCTCAGGCATGTCTGAGCATGACTCCTGAACGGTGGGGGCCGTTCTCCCAGGAGTCTGTTTGCATAAGAGACCTGGCGCCTGCTTGAAGAGAAGTCATAATAAGGGGAGACTGGGGCGGGCATGACATTCTGGAGCCAGTTAAAAAACAAAACAAAGCAAAACATCAACCAAAAAAAAACAGTTTTGCTCACTTGAGAAAGCAAATGATTGTGAAACTGGTGCAGGGGCTGTCCTTAGATTTCTCTTCTGGCTCCTCCTCTTTGACCGCTGGTGTGAGTCACATGGGAGGAGAGAAGGGGAGCTCTCAGGAAAAAACTTGTAGATTCTACAGGATATTTGGAGAAGCAGCAGCTCTTGGAGACACTTTATACAGGGTGAAACTCTCAACGTGCGGAGAGGCATTCTTCCCACATGCCATAATAGAACATCATTTACCTTTGACAACTCAGGTATTCATCATAGACATGCAGTCCTGGCATTGAAGACATTCCAAGGGCATTACTAAAATAGTGGTGAGCATCTGTACAAGACCCTGGCAGCTACCAAACCCATTTGATGTAGCCCAGTTCCCATTTAGGGGGCTGTCTAAGTAACTTGGATTATGTAGAATAGCCCTGACCCCCAAGTTGGGGTTATCTGTGGCTATGTCTCGGGTATAGGAGCCTCTTCCTTCTTGTGGTCTGTTACCTCGGTTTTGATATTTGATTCAGGCAGATAGTAAGATTTGTTTTACATTAAAATTAAATTTAATCTAACGTAAAATATTGAAGAGACCGATTGAAAGTCACCAAAGCTTCCTCACCTAATTATCTAGGTTCTAGAGAGAGTTCAGAGACTTGGTCCTGAAATTCTCGCGATATGCTTCCATTCTTGCTCTTACTGAAACTGCTTTGACCGGTGATGTCTTTTGATTCTCAAAACAATGTTAGTACTCTTTTTAATAAATCCCACCGAAAAGAACTAATTTCTGTGGTTTCAAACCAAAAGAAGCTTAACTAATAATTGGGAAAAGAAGACTTAAGAATTAATAGGGCTTGGGGGTGCCTGGGTGGCACAGCGGTTAAGCGTCTGCCTTTGGCTCAGGGCGTGATCCCGGCATTATGGGATCGAGCCCCACATCAGGCTCCTCCGCTATGAGCCTGCTTCTTCCTCTCCCACTCCCCCTGCTTGTGTTCCCTCTCTCGCTGGCTGTCTCTATCTCTGTCAAATAAATAAATAAAATCTTAAAAAAAAAAAAAAAGAATTAATAGGGCTTGGACTTGAGCAAGTGAGGGGAAAAGTTAGTGTATCATGAATTATTTGGTCAAACATTATGCTGGATGCTTCTGTGAAGGTGTTTTTTGGCTGAGATTAACATTTAAATGGTGAACTTTGGGTAAAGCAAACTTCCCTCCCTAATGTGAGTGGGCCTTGTCCAATTGGTGCAAGGCCTGAATAGAACAAAGACCGCCCTCCTCGAGCAAAAAGGAATTCTTCTAGCAGAACGCCTTTGGACTTGGACTGCAGCTCTTTCCTGGGTCTCCAGCTGCCAACCTATCCCACCGACTTTGGACTTGGAACCCCATGGTCACATAAGCCGGTTCCTTAAAATGAAACTGTCTTTATACACATCTTGTTGGTTCTGTTTCTTTGGAGAACGCTGACTAATGTATGCACTGTTACCTAGCTAGTTGGCAAGGATAGCAGGACCCTCTGAATTAACAGTTCCCAGTCTCACTGCTGCGAGGTAGGTGAGGATCAGCTGACAGCAAAGGAGTGAGAATATTAGAAAATCAGTTGAAAATTTCATAAAACCCTCAGCCTCTATTATCTATACAGCAGACTGAGATGCAAATTCTTTATTAATGGATGTATGCCTATACTAGTTTCCTATTTTTGCTATAACAAATCACCACAAATGTATTGGTTTAAAGCAATACAAATGTATTATCTTACTGCTCTGGAGGTCAGAAGTCAACAATGGGTTGGCAGGGCTTGTTTCTTCTGGAAGCTCTAGGGGAGAATCTGTTTCCTTGTCTTTCCAACTTCTGCAGGCTGCCTGCATCCCTTGCTTCATTGTTTCTTTCTGGAATCACTCCAAACTTAACTTTGTCATCACATCTCCTTCTTTGATACTGACCCTCCAGCCTGCCTCTTATAAGGACCCTGTGATTACATTGGACTCACATGGATAATCCAGGCTACTCTCCTCAGCTCCAGATCTTTAACTTCCACATGTTTGCCAAGTCCCTTGTGCCATGTAAAATGACATTCACAGGTACTGGAGGTTGGGACATGGCTATCTTTGGCGGGGAGAAGGGTATTATTTGGCTTTCCATAGTGCCGCATGTGGGAATGTGGTCCTACAAGAGTGTTAGGGCTCAGAGAAAGGTTGAGAACAATTTTTCTGGAAACCAAAGGAGAGACAATCCATTGATTTCTTTTTCTATATTGTCTCCAAAAGTCATATCCAAAAGCTTCTTCTCCCCAACTTGGGATAGAAGTAGAAAAACCAATCAAAAGAGAGAAGATGTCTCACCAAGAGCATAAGAATGCTTATGATTCCTGGGAATAAGCACATAAACGCAAGAGATGGAGGCCTTATTCATGTGGAAATTAAATTCTTTGTGAAGGAGAGAAATCATAAGCATACAACAAATTGGGATACATTTTGACAGTGGAACTGACTGAATTCGCTGGGAAATTAGACACGGGGACTGAGAGGAAGAGAGAAATGAAGACGCAAGCCTTACTCGAACATCTGCTGAGTGGGTGACATAGCATTAGGCACTGCAGAGACTGTGATGACAAGGAAATTTCATAAAACCCTCAGCCTCTATTATCTATACAGCAGACTGAGATGTAGGTAGACCAGATCCTCCCTCAATGATCAAAGTTTAGTAAAAGAATAAACTCAGAAGACCAAGAACAGACACAGAAGTAGGGTCTCGTTACACACAAGAAGGAGAAAACCAGTGGCCAATACACATTTGTAAAGACACTTAAATCAGTGCTCACCAGAAAAGTGTAAATTAGCTTTATGACTTTTTTCACCAAACTGGAAAAAAATTAGAAGATTGGCAGTAAAAATTAACAATGTGGTGAGGCTGCCTGAAAGACTATCTCCTTCATTAACTGCATGAAAAAGAGACATCAAACCTGACATTGGCAGAGCTGTAGGGAAGCAGGTACTTCCCATTTTTGTTGGGGGGTAGGAAATTGGTATTACTCTTAAGAAAAAAAAAAGTGCATCTTTATCTCCTAAAATTAAAAATGGGCCATTAATACGGCCCAGCAATGACATGTTTAAATGTAAGAAAATTACAGAGATGTACAAGGAGAGAAATTCAAAAGGTTCACTGCAGTATTGTTTATAATATTGGAAACAAATCAGATGAAATTTAAATGACTCTTACAAACTATTTGTTAAATGGACAATCCATATCCAAATAACAAATATTCCTAATGAGAAGCAGTAGGTAGATTCATATGTACTGACATACACAAATGTTAAAAACACATTGGTAAGTGCAAATGCATTGCAAAGATTTATGCACAGTATAATATATTTTATGTCTGAAATCTCTACAAACAAAACTCTCTAGTCCTTATGTACATATATAAGTAGGACGGCGTAACTATTGGTGGGGGAGTCAAAGAGGGCATTCACTTTACCGGTATTGTTTGATTATTGTAAAATGATATTGTATTAATGTAACATTTGTATAATTAAAAATTAAAATAATGACAAAAATCAAAAGGAGTCAGCTCAGTAAACACAAGGACTTACTGTGCTATATGGCTGTACATTCTCATCAAAGCTTTGCTCATTGGATAAGCCCCAAATTCTCTTGATCATTTAGTGCTTTTCATATTGACGTGAAAATCAGATATTTTTTTTTTCAGACAAAAGGCAGTAGAACATCTTTGAAATGCAAAGCAGCATAAGAGTGCAATACTTAAGGGTTTTATTCAACTGCAAGGTCAATATAAATCAACACTGTGATCAGGCTTCCTGCAAAGCTATCTCCATCATTAACTGCGTTGCAAGAGACATTGAATCTTGAACAAGGAAAGAGACAGCCCATCTCTTGTCTATGCTGCTCACACTCTAACCTGGAGCATTACATTCAGGTGTGTATGCCACATTTGAAGTATGTGCAAAGAAAGCATAACTGTTAAAGTGCTTGAAAGATGTCTTGTGGGGAATAGTAGGGTGAATAGGGAATTAGTTAACCAGGAGAAAAGGATACTCAAATGACAGATGATGGTTGACTTTAAACATTTTAAGACTGCTACACAGAGGACAAAGGAGCTCGTTCTGTTTTCATGCAAAGTACAGAAAATAATAATTGCTGTTTCACAAAACACTAACATGTGTATGAATGTCTTTTCAACCCTGTGAGTTATTACTGTCCTATTTGACAGCTGTGGCAGAGAAAGTAAAGTTTGTGTTTCCCTTTTCTGTAGTGTTATCTCTAAGAGGTGACTGCCAGTCAGGGGTTACATTTCTTAGCTCTAGCTGAAGTTAGATGTGGCCCTATGACTGGGCTCTCTAGCCAATGGAACATTAGTGAAAGAACTGGAAGCCACTTCTACACATCACACACACACACACACACACACACACACACACACACACACACACACATCTCCTATGTGCATGCTTCTGTGTGCTTTCCCCCTTCTGGTTAGCTGTACTAAAGAGTTACAAAATAACCTTAGAAACTAATGATAATTACGATGGAGTCTCCATCAGCCTGGGTACCTGATTGACCAGGTGTAGAAGTGTTCCACGAACTTGTTAACCTACCCTGTACTGTTGTGTAGTAACAATTTAATTTCTAATAAGTTTGAGCCATTATACACTTTAAAGCCTATTGTTGAAGCAGTTAGTCTACTTTATTCAATGAACTCAGAAAGTGAAACTTACCAGGTAAGTGTAGAGTCCAAAAGCAAACTATCAAGTCATTCCATAAGACTTGAATCCAGGCCACCTCATTCTGAACCCAGAGCTGTTTCTCTTGTACCATTCTGCCAGGCAACTGCACCAGGATGAATGTTATAAATGAAAGGGACAGAGATTATAGCTCAAGATAGAAAACTTTAATAACAGACATATTCTTGCATTTCTTCAAGAGGCAATGTGTACTCCATCTCAGGAGGTGTTCAAAAGGAAACATTAGGGGATAAAATCAAGCCATGAGTGTCAGAGCTAGATGATTTAATGTTTTTTACAACCTGAGATTCCATGATTCAGTGCACACTTGAAGCACTCAAATGATATTTATTATACAAACACTATGCACTCAGCAGCAATTTGGGAGTCCTGTGGTCTCCTTAACAAGGTATAATGTGAATACTAGGAACTGAGCCAGAAAGAAAAAGTGAATAAGAACTTTAACTGGAATAAGTTCTGACAAATTTTTCATTTGGAAAGCTTTTTAAGATTGAGAGTGATAAAGAAATTCATTACAGACATATGGATAATTCTTTGAACAAATGAAGCTCTTGGATACTTTGTTGACAATAGAAGAGTTTACATAAATGTAAAAACCCATGCTTCTGACATTTGTCCTTACTGGGATGAGGGTCATTGCCAGAGAATCATGAGTAAGGGGTAAAATATTAGAGCAGATGTCTTTGGTTGATACAGATGAGGTTGATATAGGGATCAGGGCTTTAGGAAACAGATGATGATTTCAAGTCTGAGTAGCTTTGCTGTAAAAATATCAACAGGTTCTTGTAACACATGTAGGATTGTCAAATTCATTTGTGCATACAACCTCCCAACACTCAGCAAAGCTGAACATGGCAGCTACTTCCTGTCTACCATTTTGTTCTCTAGGGGGGGAAAAAGGAAGAGAAGAGAAATCAAGGAGAGTATTCAAGTTAGCATGAGATAAAGTTGGTGACATCTGGGTGACAACCCTAACTTTTGTCCTTAATACCTTATTGGCATTTGTCTAGAACTCCCTCATTAAGAGATAGATACAGAAACTAAATTATTTATCTCAGTGCTTATTACATAAAACTCAAGGTGATTTGTTCATTCATCAAATACTTTTCTCTGTCCTCTACAATATATCAGACAGTGATCTAAGTACAGGGGAAGCAATAATAAACAGAAAAAACAACCATCACTACCCTTATAGAACTTACATTCCAGGAGAAGAGAGAGACAACAAATGAAATAAAAGATGTGTGTTAGTGCTAAGTGCACAAGAAGAGCTTACATCAAGACATGTTGAGGGAAATTTTAGTAAAGGTAGTCAGGAAATGCCTTAATGAGACTAGAAATATTGAGCAAATTGTGAAAGAAGTGAGGGATTGAGCCAGACAGGTTCATAAAGCTAATTCCAAGTTAGAGGAGACAGGTGGCAAGGTCCTAATCTGCCCCTGGCATCAAAGAGCTGACCTGGTTGGAATAGAAGGCAGTACAGAAAAAGGATGAGACAATGAAATTAAAAAGATAAAAAGGGTCAGAACGAGTAGAACTTTGAGATCGTAGTAAGAACTTCTAGTCTGGTTGCAATGAGAACTCTGGAGGAGCTTAAGCAAAGGGTTGATAGAATCGGACTTACTTTTTTAAGGAGATCACTCTAGCTACTGTGCCAAACAAATTTGGCCAAGGTGGAAGCAGGGAGATTCATTAGGTTATTGCAAGAATCTAGGCGTAGTGGTTTGGTTCAGGATGGTGGCTGTAGGAGCAATGAGAATGGGATGAATTCTGAATATGTTCTGAAGTTAGAATTGAGAGCATTTGCTGACTAAATGGAATATGGGGTGTAAGACAAAGAGAAGAGTAAAGGAAGATACCAAAGTTTGGGGCCTGAAATAAAAGAATAGAAATGAACCAAGAGAAGAAAAAAAAAAAAAAACTGTCGAACGACAGGGGTAAAGGGAGTTTGAGAAGAAGACATAATGAGCTCAGTTTTAGTTACATTCATATTGGGGTCACCTTTTAGGTATTCAAGTAGGGATGACAAATAGGTAGTGGGAGGTACAAATGCAGATTTCAGATGAGAGGTTGCAAAGAAGATAGAAATTGAGAAGATGTCAGCACAGAGATAAATATTCAAAGGGATGTTACCAGGTGATCTTACAGAGGAGTGACTGTAGAAGGCAAAGATAGAAGAGGTGCTGGATTCTTCCAAAATGCAAAAGTTGGAAATGAAGAAGAGCCAGTCTAAGAGATTGTGAGTAAGTGGTTAGAAAGGTAAGAGGCAAGTTAGAAAAGTGAGATGTCTTGGGGTGCCTAGATGGCTCAGTCATTAGGCGTCTGACTTTGGCTCGGGGCATGATCCCACGGTCCTGGGATCGAGCCCCGCATCGGGCTTCCTGCTCTTCTGGGAGCCTGCTTCTTCCTCTCCCACTCCCCCTGCTTGTGCTCCCTCTCTCGCTGGGGCTGTCTCTCTCTCTCTCTGTCAAATAAAATCTAAAAAAAAAAAAAAAAAGTGAGATGTCTTGAAACTTTTCAAAGAGAGAGATCAATTGTGGTAAATAATAGGTAGATAGAGAGGTGACCTTGGATTTAGTAACTGCATGGTCATTGTTAGTATTCAGAGGCCAGTTACAGTGGACTGGTGGTGTAAAAAACTGATTGTAGTAGTGGCGAGAGAGATGGATGTAGATTAATTGGTCACATGGCGTTTAGCTTTCTTTTCAAGGGAAGAAAAGAAATTAGGTGATAGTTTCAGGGGGGAAAGGAGGTCCAGGAAGAGAATTACCTTTAATATGGGATAAATGGCAACATATCTGTGTGATTGAGGGAATGCTCCAGTAGATATTTTAAAAATTATTTTAAAACTGAGAGGGGAGAATTGCTAGGGCAACCTGAGAGAGCAGAATAGAAAGAAAGAGGTCCAGATTCAGTGTGTGAGGTAGAGTTTAACATTGGTGAGGACCCCAAACAGTCCATCCTCACTAACAGGAGATAAGTTAAGTGCATGACCCCAATTGCAGGAATGTGGGAAAGTATGATGGGTACTGCTTATAGAATTTCTACAGCGATTGCTTCAATTTTCTAGTAAAGTAGGAAGCAAGGTCAATGGTTGAGAGTGATGATAGGGAAAACATAATGGGATGTTGTTTCCATTCTTCTTAATGTACCAGCAGCATTATTATCTAGAAGCCTACTACAAATGCAGAGTCTCAGGTTCCAACACACCTAAAACATTAGAATGGACATCTTAACAAGAATCTCCAGGTGATTTTATTTTTGCTCATTAAAGTTTGAGAGGCACTGACAAGAGGCTAAGAAAGAAGGGACTAAGGGATTATACTATGATTGACCAGCACCAATAAGGGCCACCTTAAGATACTGATGAATTTTAAATGAGATTAATCAGGATATTTTGTGTGTTCAGCAGGTCTGGTGGAGGCATTGAGTACATAAAGAGGTGAATTTAACCAGGGGTGTGGTTTTGCCACAATAGTAGAGAAGAGTGATGTACTTGCAAGAGAATGATTACAACAATAGATTAAATGTAAAAGATAATAGTAACTGGCCATGAATTTTGAGTGGAATATAGCAGGAAGAAAAGACTTGGGGAGGCAGGGAAGAACAATGATAAATTGGTAGATTGATGCATTAGATATTCTGGAGGGGTTGAAGTATTACTGGAGCTTAGGTACTACAAGGAGGGAACTGAAAAATAGAATGGAATGTCATGACATTATTAGTAAGTAACATGGCCAAACATATGGCAGTATTATAGAGTGCCTGAGATAGAGTGTAGGACAAAATCACTGGAGCAGAGAAGGTCAAGAAATTAAAAGGAGGGCATTGGAAAGATCATCTGTGTGGCTACGGAAATTATCTAGAATTATCCTATTAGTAGTGTCAAAGAAAGTAAAGTGTGCCGGGAGAAAATTTTTCCAAAGAAAGAGAGAGGATAACCTAATGGTGGATGGAAAATAAGAAGGAATGTTCAGGAAAGAATGTTCTGGAAGTGGCATTGCAGAGTAGTTAAGACATCTATCATGCCTCCAGATGCCTTGATGGGAAAATTGTAGGAGAAAAACAAACCACACCTTGGAAGTGTTTTGGGAAAAGTAGTGCCATCGGAGGAGAGCAGATTTTTGAGCAAGAAGAAGCAAATATTTGCTGATGGGACTGAGAATATGTGCTTACTAATGATTGACCTAGAGCTCCATGGAAGTGTGTTAGGGGATGGGATGAGAGGGATAAGAGTCACAGCATGCAATGGGGATTGAGTCTGGAGGATGAGCAACAATGTGAAAATCTGAACATCCCATAATGGTCAACTTAAACCCAGCAAAGGGCATGATGATTAGTCCCAGTGGTCCCAAGGCAGAGGGAAAAAGAGATTGCTAGCATCAAAGACAGAGAATGATAAAGGGGACCTTCTCCAGAAGGAAGTATTCTGGAGATCCCACTTGACTCATCCAGTTGGAGGCAAGATCTCCTGCTGAAGGATCGTCTTCCTCTGAGGTTGTGGCCTCCTGCTTGGCCCCTTCTGAATGGAGCCCTGCAGAGTGTGGACTCTCTTTGGACCTATGCATATAACAGCCTGCAAGGACCAAGCTTATAGCAATAGCGTATTTGACTCAGCTATGACAAACTGGTAGAAGATCAGGAAGAAAAATGGAATATCAAAAAGAGATCTACCAAAATAAACTCATTACAATAAGAAAAAGAATTGCTGTAGTTGACAAGTCTGTTGTTCAGTATGCTGAAAAGGAGCAGAACAAACCATTATAATAGTTTATTATACCCTGCCAGCTGCCTTGTTTTTGCCATTTGTTTAGCCTTGGTTTTGACACCTGCCTCATTAATTAGTTGTTGTGACACTGTTGATTTTGATATCAAAATGGACCTAAACTTTATGATTAAAGCTAAACCTCATGGGATTTTTTTTTCTTTGCCTCTTAGTCAATCTCAGACAGAAGTCTCAGTTTCCTGAACACTCTCAGGAAAGCTTTAGAGTTCTCAGGGTGCCATGGAGGAAAAAAACATGATGAGGGCTACACTCATGGAGGAACAAAACAGAATGTGAAAGCCTTTCTCCTTATTCTGTTTTTCTGAGACCTGAAACACTATCTTTAGGACCTTAAATATGATCCTATAGGTCAAAAAGCTTTCTACCTCCCTCAAATTATGCTTTCATCAAACTGTCAGAACTTCTGTGGATACCTAGGATTCAACGACCCCCAAAAACTAGCAAATAATTCCATCCTCTATGTTTAAATCTCAGTGGGACTTTATAGCTCCTTCCCTGGGAGCACAATTCATGTTTTTAAAGTTCAACTTACATTTCATGTTGAAAAATTGGAACAAACACAATGGAGTTTTTTACGACCATATAAAATTGAAGGACTAAAGAGAACAGTGTGCATTTCAAAGTGTTTGATACAGTGTTTGATCATAACCTGAGGGAATCAATTCACCTTTACAAAACTCTTGGGGCTCCTCATGCAGCAAATTCAATCATCTGATAATCTACTCATCACAGTTCTATTGTACATTTACCATGTGCTTTACTCATCTGAAAGAACTATACCAGCTCTTAAAAAGTGGTCTGGAGGAATAAAACCTATTCTTTTTTTTTAATTTTTTTTAAAATTTTTATTATGTTATGATAGTCACCATACAGTATTTTATTAGTTTTTGATGTAGTGTTCCACGATTCATTATTCATGTTTGCGTATAACACCCAGTGCTCATTGCAATATGTGCCCTCCTTAATATCCATCACCAGGCTAACCCATCCTCCCAAACCCAACCCCTTCTGAAACCCTAAGTTTGTTTACTGGAGTCCATAGTCTCTCATGATTCATCAGTAAAACCTATTCTGTTCGGAAAAGTCAGTATAAAAAAATAATAAAACTCATGAACTATGTACTTCCCAGGTTTTTCAAGGACATCATTATCAAGTTAAAAAGATAGAGTTATCAACTGTATATCAAAATAATAATGCCATAAAATGAGATGAAGAGATTCTCATCTGTCATGGAAAATTTAGCAGGTTACAGTATTAGAATTATTGCTTAGGTATTGTGAGGAATTCTGCCCAAAC